>NC_062994.1:8846659-10119774 GCF_023078275.1 Leguminivora glycinivorella
ATTGAGGCGCGTAATAAAGAGTATTCTATTGTATTGTATTGTAGTTAGTATTATTCTAACCTTAATTATTTTTAGGCAGAAATGACACAGAAGTTCAGATCGCTGAAATTAATGTTGATAGTAATATTAATGAAAATCTGACGACTACTTCAACAAGTGACAATTGTGAAATGCCGCAAATTAATAGTTGCTCTATAGAAGACCAAAATAATATGATCCCGGACGACGAAGATGATGGATCTCGATTAAATTTAAATGAAAACATCAGTCTTATTGGTATAAGAGGAGAGATTCATCAATGGGCACTGAAATACCAAATACCACATAACGCATTAAATGAATTGCTACATATATTAAGAGAAAATTCCAGTTTGGCATTAAAAGATATATTACCTGCAGACAGTAGAACTTTGTTGAAAACATCGAGAAGGAACAATATTGTGCCAATCGGAAATGGAGAATATTGGTATTATGAGTTAGAACAAGCTCTAAAAAATGCTTTGTCTCAAGTGAGAAACCTACCGTCTAATATATTTTTGACATTTAACATAGATGGGTTGCCTATCGCAAGAAGTACAAAAAAAGAGTTTTGGCCCATCTTGTGTAAAATAAAAGGTTTAGATATGTCACCGATAGTTGTAGCAATCTTTTTCGGTAGTGGGAAACCACCCTTAGAACCATTTCTGCGCCCGTTTGTAGACGAACTCCTCAAACTACTCAGAGATGGATTTAAGATGCAAGGGCGAATTATTAGCGTCGAAATTCGTTGTTTTGTATGCGATACACCCGCGAGATGCTTTATAAAAGGTGAGTTTGTGGTTATTTTAAATATTTTTTATTTTTAAACAAAATAATAAAGAACGTAGAGAAGTTACATTCTCGTATTCCTGAACAATTAAGTACATTTCGCTAAACCAAATTGGTAGCACAGCCAGGAGCTTTTACGTAGATGGCTCCTTCAAAATACGTATTTACACCAAGTGACGCCTTTACCTCATGATAACTTAATTGTACGGATTGTACCTAATCTACCTAATAGGTACCTACTTGATATTAAATAAATAAGTAGCAGAGACATTATTAAGTCTATTACCTAGCTGAATAACGCTTCACATTGATTTACCTATCGATCTTTAATTATTGCAGGTACTGTGGGCTTTAATAGTTATCATGGATGTATGAAATGTACAGTTATCGGAGATTTTGATAGACGAGGTCATCATATGAGTTTTCCTAGAACGGATATGCCTTTACGCAACGATAACTCATTTAGAAATCGCTTGGATCCCGATCACCACAAGGAACGAAGTGCTATAGAAGATTTACCAATAGACCTTGTTAACGATTTCACCATAGCAGATAGTCTTCATTTATTAGATTTAGGCGTAATGAAGAAATGTTTGCTAGGATGGACAAGTGGCAGCTTCAATTTTCACACAAAATGGTCAGCAAGGGAAACACAAAATATTTCAAGAAAACTCATGCAAATAAAGTCAACCACACCATATGAAGTCCACCAAGGAAGACTGAGGGAGTTAGATTCTCTTCACTTTTGGAAAGGTACAGAGTTCAAGAATTTTTTGCTGTACTATGGACCAGTAATTCTAAAAGAACATTTACCTTTGGAAGTTTACCATCATTTCTTAATACTGTTCTGTGCTACCACAATTTGTTACTCAGATACGTACAGTTCTTACCGACATATAAGTCAAAAATTATACGTTGATTACATCGAAAGATTTGCAGAACTTTACGGCCAAGATGTTGTAAGCAGCAACATTCACAACTTATGTCATGTTGTGAATGATGTTATGAAATTCGGTTCATTGCCTTCTCTTAGTGCCTATCCTTTTGAATCTATGCTTTACAAGATTAAAAACCTATTACGAAAAGGTGATAAACCATTGGCGCAAGTAGCGAATCGCATACAAGAAATGTTGACATTGAATATAACCTCTACTTGCACACAATCAGATCCCGCCCTCAAACACGAAACTTTACTGGAAACGGGAGAAAAAGTTTTTAAAACAGTCAGAATTAGTAAAAAATACTCGATATCTAAAAATAATAAAGACAAGTGGTTTCTAACTACTGACGAAAATGTAACAGAAATGCAATACGCTACTTGTGTGGAAGAAAAAATTAAAGTCTTCGGCAAAAATATAAGAAACATAATTTAATTTTTTTGAGTTACCGTTTAAATCATCATACATTAGCATATACGCTACAGAGGTGAATTATGAAACTGAAGAAACGAAAGAATATAATTTAGACGACATCAAATGCAAAGTTTTTGCAATGGTTAACAATAACGAAATGGTGTTCTTTCCTATATTGTCAACACTTTAATAAACAACCTAAATATCTACCTACGCAAATATCAGTTTTGTTACTTATATCCCATTACGAGTTGCGATACCCAAATTTTCACCCGATCCTGGCGGGAACAGAAGAGAATAGCTTAATTTTTTGTTCTTGAACTTACCGTGGGACTCAGTCACTCTGGGAAGGAATCAATGGGAATGAATCCTTCCTTTTTAAGTTTTCTGTTTATCATACATTTAGTTTTATTTTAATTATAATCTTACCTACAAGTTTTAACAGCAGGTCTTCTTTATTCTTAGTTTTTTAAAGTTGCTTTATTGATTAATTAAAATTCGACGCGGCGGACTTAAAATAGGAAGGATTCATTCCCATTTGTTCCCGACGGTCACATATTTTTTGTAGGAGGTAGGGCATAGCGAATGATATTCCGCTTTGTGTGGTAGGACACAGCACAGCGGATATCGTCTCGCTCGAATCTAGAGCAGAGCCCAACTGGGGTAGTACCTCCGCCTTACAGAAGACCGCAGCCAAATAGCACTAGACCCTACTCATAGTGTTGTGTTCCTGCCGGTGAGTAAGGCTGCCAGAGCTCAGCGAGGGTGCGGTGTGCTGATGACGGGAGGACTTAGGGAACTAACTTAAATTGTCCCGTCTATTTTCCTTTGAGTCGTCGGCAACCCGAACCCCCTTAGAACTTGTAAACTCCTTTTTGCTGTGTACTTAACACAGCAAAAGGGAGTGTACAGGTTTCTAATGGGGTCGCAACGCACATGTGGCACTGTTTGAGTTGCAGGCGTCCATAGGTTACGGTGACCGCTTTACATCAGGCGGGCCGTACGCTTGTTTGCCACCGACGTAGTATTAAAAAAAATATACGAATGGGATAGATAATTCCCTATTAGAGTTATTATGTTGCTTATAGGTTGTAATATATAAAGAAAACATTTTATTTCAATCAAATATATTTAACAAAAATAATTAAAAACAATCACATTGCTTCAAATTAGTTATATTAATGATAACACTCATAAAATTACCTACACGTAAGTGTAGGATTTAAATGATCTTTAATATTTGCTAATATTAGTCATAGGATATAAAATTCAAATACTTAACAGTCGTTAAAAAAACTCTTACAGCCAGGCAAAAAAGAGTAGAAATGGAACTATTTTTTTAATCATAGCAACACTTTTACTTTTCCCATACAAAACTGACTCAATAATTGCCACACGCAAAACGATTTATATAGACGGTGGTTATTATTATTTCCAACTCTTTATTGCCAGGCTGTATGGTGGAAATAAAAGTCAGGCCCTCGAAGAAAACTACTTACCAGAAATCCTTAGGGTCCCCCCACATCTAGCGTCTCGCGAGCGTCGCGTCGGGCCAACTGTATGGAAAAAGACGTCGCGTCGACGCGACGTCGACGCAGCGTCAGGCTTTGCCCATACAGTTGGCCCGACGCGACGCTCGCGAGACGCTAGATGTGGGGGGACCCTTATGCTGGCTCATCATACTTAAAAATGACATTCCTTTATTTTTATAAAGAAACAAAACTATATTCAAGGGTTTTCTAAAACTCCGGAAGAGTTTAAATTGAGAGTAAAATAAAGATAATATTATTTAGATTTAAAGATCATTTTCATCTTTAAGAGCAAAATGTTAATTAGAGAAATTTTATCTTGAATAGTGATGCTAATTGCTAGCGATTAACATGATAAAATAGCGTGTATTTTTATTTTACTTTAGTTAGCTCGAGTCCCGTCGAGACAAGCGAGTTTTGGAAAAAAATTAAATGCAGTTTTACTTATTTATTTTTAAAATAAAGGATTCTCTTCTTTAAGTAAAACGAGCCAGCTTAATAGCTTGGTCAACGAACGATTCTAGATGGAATGGCCGAAAGCAGAAAGTTTCACTACGAGATATTGTTAGGGATAGTCAGAAGACATACATACTAAAAGCCCTTGGACTTTGGACCTGAGCTCGAAGAGGGAGGGGGTGAAAAAGGTCCCATTTTTTTGGTTTTTGCTTATATTTCAAAAACTATGCGTCATACGAAGTTTTGGTTTACGAAACTTTGAAAGCTTATAAAATTCTCTATAACTTTGATTTAGAAACTTTTTTCTATTCTTAACCATCTTTTTTCTATTCCTCCCACTTCTTGCTACATACATTGCTCCATATCTTGAAATCTATTTATCTGAGACAAAAGTTTTCTTAAAAAATCTTGTAGACCATTCAATTACCTTTCATAATACATATGCTTATGTTATGTGTCATGTACCGTACGACTTTAAAAAAATTACAATTTTAGCAATTTTTTCAGTGAACGAAATGCAACAACAAATGTATGTGATAAACTTGTAAAATATATAGGTATTTAATGAACTTGATTGTATTAGGTACCATAGCTGTACAAATGCATTTACACAACAGGTAACAATACAATTAGCTATACATAAAAAAAATTGGCCTAGAAGGCAGGAAATTTCTAGATCAAAGTCATAGAGAATTTTATAAGCTTTCAAACTGTCGTAAACTGAAATTTCGTATGACGCATAATTTTTGAAATATGAGAAAAAAAGCAAAAAATTGGGACCTTTTTCATCCCCCCTCTTCAATCACAGGTCCAAAGTCCTAGAACTTTTAGTATGTATGTCTCTTGACTATCCCCATAGAGGAATATAATTTTTCTCTATGCTATCCCTAATAAGTAACATCCCGTAGTGAAACTTTCTGCTTTCGGCCATTCCACCTAGACTCGCCTTTTGAGCATTCTATCTATAAAGAATTAAGGTAGATTTTCTTCAGGGCCCGACTTACCTTTCCACACAGTATGTATGTACATCACAATTCACAACCATCCGTCCGAGTGCCTCCACGCAGAGTTATGCAATATCCCCTATTCAGTCCCTTCTGTATTTGTTTTCCTTTGCGTTTCCTTTAATTGAGTGGATCTGAAAAGAAAGGTAAATTGTGGCAATGTGAAACATTATAGAAATATAGGGATGTGTCCAGATTAATATGTTGTGATTGGCGACATGTCCAAATGATTCGAAATATGTCAGCAATCGCAATATACTCGTATTAACGTGAGTAAGTACAGCCATTTATATTTAAATATGTCTCACGAAAGTTTAGTTTTGGACGTGGTAACTATGTTAATTGTAAATCAAGACGTTTAGTCCGCCATTTGTACCACTTCTTCCAAAAAAGGGGTACATATGGCAGACTAAACGCCTTGAGGCTTTCTTTATCAATCAATTAATTGCATGTGCATTGTGAAACACGAAAAATGATTCTTTTTCGTATTATGAGTCCCTCACTCCGCTTTAGAGTCTAAATAATTATTTATAGCTTCAAACCACGACTATTTTACATTGTTTTAATATGGTTTTAATGTAGGCAAATTTGTTAAAAAAAAGAAAAAGTCTTTATAAATTAGTCAAAAATACTCACGATTTTCGCTTAGTCCTTTGAACACTGTGCTTTATAGCACTATTCTGGATAAAATGGTCCGCCTCTTGCATAGAGCAAGTGCTGTCTGCTAATTTTAATATTTTATAAATAATTACTCTTATTCTGATAAATCTGGAAAAGGGCATTTTGGGGCATGTTTTGTTGCCCTTCCATGTCACTTGAGACAATACATAATCCGTGAACATTGCCCCCACAACCATAAGCCCAATTTTAGAGACTTTTAAATTTCCCTTATTTCCGCATATTTTTGTGAAATGCGAAATCTGTAACAAAACATGTACTTAATGTTAATAAAGTTTGAGGATACCTGGAAAAAATGAATACAAGAATCCATCTTGAAAATCTTATAAATATTCACTGCTTTCGGTCACGCGTGTACGCTGCGACCATTTTGCGACCGTTTTGGTGACCGTTTGGCGACTGTTTTTTACATAGAATATTACCCAGTCTTAATCCATATTTTAACAACTTTGTTGGTTTTCTAGGCATTATTTTTATTATTTCAGTATAGTATATACACCACAGCACTAAAACTTCACCAATCAAATAGTTATAAACACAAACACCGAGTAGTCAATAATATTATTGCTGGTTAAACTGAGGTAAATTGATGGCGCGTTGATAAATTTAGACTTATTTTATGAAATAACTCGAGCAATTTAATTGGCCATGGTAATTAGCCCACATTATACATAATACAAATGTAAACAATATTTACCTTTAACAAATTCTTACGCCATTACATTTTAATGTCAAATGATTTTATTTCTTTTTCACTTTGACGTCTCTGACAGTCGCCATTTAAAAAGAATGAAATGAACGAATGATTTCGTGAAAATGGTCGCCAAACGGTAACAATGTGTGCACGCGTAGTGCACACTTTCTGTCACTTCTGTGACCATTTGTGCCTGTTACCAATCGTCCCCATTTGGGTCGCCGCGACTAAACGTCGACCGTACTGCGACTAAACATTGAGACCCGAAGACCTGTGTGTACACAAAATAGGAGGATTTGCGTAGGAACGGCGACCGATTATGGTTATATGGGTCACAGCAATTCATCTCTCCGTTTTGCCGTGAAAGACGGACAAACAAACAAACACACACACTTTCCCATTTGTAATATTAGTATAGATATAAGTTGACTGTATAGTCGCCTTGCTGCGCGCACACTTGAGCACTATAATATATCCTGCGCAATTGACTGGTACTGGTTAACGGACTCCGAGTTATAGTCGTCTTACAATTATGTATTTTTTTAAATATATTTTTCAATTATGAGTTTATTTTTCTTTCCAGATTATTCTACACATACACCGAGCAAGACTATTGGATATATCCTATATTCAAACATGCGTATGGCACAATTTATTTGCCTATACTTATATGCTATACTTTTCTACTTTTATTTATAAACTATAGATCGCAATGGATTATTATTGACTTTCTGTATCCGTCGAAAAAAGTTAATAAAAAGCTTAAATATTTGTTTTATTTGAATTGAGCAAATCTTGTCACTAAAATAAAAAAAGGGAAAATTTGGAAAATGTAGGGCTCTCCGCCTAATGAAAAGGCACACTGACATCTTATCCCGTCAGGCGGCGCCTGTGCAAGCGTCTAGGCATATCACTGTCATTGAGATGTGAGGGGGAGAAAAAAATATCATCTTCTCGCTCTCACGTATGAAATTCTTTATTTGTGGCGCGATCTGTCATAACCTTTGAGTGTGCCTCCTCATTGTCTTTATAAAGCGCGTGCATTCCTAAACCTTGACGTTGACGGAATCATTGACAACATCGATGGAACCACAGAATTAGATTTAGATAGAAGAAACGAGTTCATTTATTTGTATGGCGGCCGAGCGTGTCAGATTTTGTACTGAAGTTGTTACTTGACTGTGATTTTAAATATGTCTCAGGCCCTTGAGTGTTGATAAGTTTTATGTTGTTGCAATTAAATATCATGTAACGAGGCATTTTTAATGTTTTTGTTGACTTCAACTTACAAAAATTGACGCCCGAAAGCTGCAAGCTGCGATTAAAGACGGACATTAACTCAGTGGATTTCACTGAGTTCATTTGACACGCTAAGTAGATACGTTTGCTTGATCTAGATGGAACCATATCCATAACACTTTAAAGAATATTGAAATGTAGGGCAAAGGTTTATCGTCCCATACCATAGAAAAATTTATTTCGCGCCATTTTTATTGAAAAGATTTGCTTGATCGTCTATACTAGGTACCTATACCTGTTTAAGTTACAAGATCAAAAATACAATATATAATTTCTAGTCCCAAATCTGCTTCAACAATGCAAAGGTGCCCAGTGAGTGGGCTAACAGCCTTTTTCCGCTATATTATTATCAACATTTTACCGTTGTCATATTGTAAAAAATACAAAATTCCTTCGTTTGTAAAATTATTGGAATACACTAAAATACAATATTTAAATTAATTTCATTCTCATTATCATAAGATTTGATTATCATGAGTTTGAAATTGTTTAAGTGGTCTATTTATACAGCGCGTAAACGTAATAAGGGCGATTTTAAATGAAACCAGGCGTATAGTTAATATTGTTATCATTAATTTTTTTTGTTTTTTTTTTTTTTACTCTTAATTTTCACATAATATAATGAATTTTTTTGAAAAAAATCTCAGCAGCAATGTACTAAAAACGTGGTTGCGATGACAATCAATGACAACTGTCAACGAGCGTTTAACGGGAGTGTGTTTGCATTACGTTGCGGGCCGAATTAATTTGTATGGATAAAAAAAATATTTCAATTTTAAGTAAAAGTTATCTATAATTACATTTTATACGTCCTATACTCACCACCGTTAAGAGGTTCGCCCGTATTAGGTTTACACCCTGTATATCATATCTAATAATCTATAACATCAATACGTTATCATTTATCAGTACTTATTGTGTATCTCTTGATGCATTAGTTAGACTGGATTGTTTCTTATAACTCAACCCGTTTAGTTAATTCTGTAGAAAATTCATTTACATCAAACATTCGAAAATCTTAAGGCACTAACTAGCATTTTTCAAAACTAAGTTAAGTTAACCTAATTAATTACTTATTAGCGTAAAGTTTTAAATTTGTGTTAAATGGTTATTTCTATCGCTCGCTTGTATTTCTAAGATTTCGTTCACTCATTTATTACACAAAACACGAATTCGAAGTGATTGTTAGGTGTTTCGGGACACCCTGTATAATTTTGTTGTTAACATTAGTTGTTAGTAGTTAATAAGTCGAATACATTCCAACCCCCGACGCCACGACGGGGTGTTATAAGTTTGACGTGTCTGTCCATCTGTGTGTGTGTCTGTCTGTGGCATCGTAGCTCCCGAGTGGATGAACAGATTTAGATTTTTTTTTGTTTGAAAGCTGAATTAGTCGGGAGTGTTCTCAGCCATGTTTTATCGGTCCAGTATGTAGGGGTTTTTTTAATTTTCATTTTTGACGCTTATTAAATATAACCGACAAAACCTATAACAGTTTAAAACGGTACGAAAATTCTGGGTTCTGCTTATAAGAGTTATAAAAGTCAAGTCAATAAATTTAATAATAATGACAAAAAATCCAAAAGTTAAATCATTGTTAAGTTTACTGAAAATCGCATGAAAAGTGAAATAGAAAGTTTGTCGCGCACATGGGCCATTTTTTTTTTCAAAGTTGTCCGCCCCACGCCACATGTGGTTTCCACTCAGAATCGCGAGCTCTTTCAATCCTAATAGGAGGAAAAAAGTGTCCCAAGATTTTTTTCCCTTTTCGTTACCATTTTTTCATACATTTTGTATGGGGGTGTGGAAGGCTTGATAAATTTATGGAAATCTTGGGACATTTTTTTCGTTATACCACGTCGGTGGCAAACAGGTATACGGTCCGCCTGATGGAAAGCGGTCACCGTAACCTATGGACGCCTGCAAGTCCTATCAGGATCGAAAGACCTCGCGATTCTGTGTATGAATAGCGTAAAAAACAGCCATGTTACAAAAAAGTGGGGGAATAACTATGAAAAAAATGGCTCACATACAAAAAAAATTATGTGTCGTTAGTGATGTTAACTCTTTGGCGTTATAGAAGATGGTTATATCGATATAGAAGGTGGTTATGGCGTTATAGAAAACTGTTATGGCGGTACAGACGGTTATTGAACTTGGTGAGTTACGATACTGTGTTCACTGTTTTACTGTGGACATTTTGTCTGGTAAGTTGTTTTTTATTGTTAAATTAAAAAAAATACACAAATAGGTAGGTAACTTATTTACATGCTTATACACGGACTACACGGTGCTCGAGAGATTTTAGCCACGCATTTCTGAGGCCAAAAGACAAAAGAGTTTTTTTATACAGATGAGGAAAACAAAAAAAAAATGTTTTTTTTACATGTATTTTTGAATGTGACATTGCAGTGACAGGTTGCCAGCCTCCGCCTACGCCACAATTTAACCCATATCCCACAGTCGACTTCTACGACACCCACAGGAAGAAAGGGGGTGGTGAAATTCTTAACCCGTCACCACACGGGCAATGTCACAATTTTCGTTTCCTTTCAACCCTTTAATTGCCAAGAGTGGCACTGAGACTTTTAGTAGTTTCATGTGCTCTACCGGTAGGCAACTTTATAAAGATTTTCTAGGAAAATTGTTTTGAACTTGATAGGTTCAGTAGTTTTTGAGAAAAATACGGAAAACTACGGAACCCTAAACTGAGCGTGGCCCGACAAGCTCTTGGCCGGTTTTTTGACATCCTATCAATGAGGATAGTGAGACGATTCTCCATAATAGCATCAACGTCGGTAAAAAACCCTCGGGTACTGAGCAACAGTAAGAAAATATATTTTTTTTTCAATTGGTCAGCAATTCCCGTCAACTTTGTACAATGCCACGTCAGCAAATTTTAATTGATCCTATTTTGTTACCAACATTTAGTGATATAATTCGACTTTCGTAAGATATATACAGGATAATTGTTATAATTAAGAAAATATAGATACTAGAGAACCTTAATGACGAAATAAAACTTAATAAAATCTCAATTCATCAACAAAATCTTGGTAACAAAATAGGAATTAATAAAAACAAATTTAACTTTTCCCTTAATTTTTGTACAAAGTTGACGGGAATTGCTGTGGTAATACTTAACTCTGAGTCTGGGCAAGAGTATGTATGACATTTTAGTTGCATTTTAGTCTTAAAATGGGATCAGGAATATGCTGTTAAAATCTCTCGCAATGTTCACGAGCACCCTGTATAGTGTGAATACTTCAAATGAACACAAACAAGAATAAACTGCATAGTAATTATCATTTCTTTATCAATTTAATGTTCCTTTGTCTCCTGAATCTTTGAATATTTGTGCTATTTATTTTAATTTTATTTCAGCTATTTATTACAGTATTTTGGTTTTTATTTTTATACAACATATATAAGCGTTATATTTGTCAGCTGTATGTACAGTACAATTTCAATTTATTTGAAGAACTTATCGTATTTGGCCATCGAAATTTTTTATGGTAAGTAATTATTGTCAATCTATTGACAATAGTTAATTAAGAACCTATAAAACGTTTAGTGATTCGCTACTTGCAATCTTACACATATCTGGTGGGCACGCAGCCTTAACTCACTGTAACTGAATGTTTATGTTTCTGACGTGTAATGTATAAATATGCAATATCAATAAATATGAATATGAATATGAATATGAATATAACACATTCATTATCATACGCAACGGGTTTTAAAAATCTAAAACTACACCCATTCAAATATAAACTCTACCGTTTTGTAATATAACCGAATATTGACAGCGCATACTCAGTTTATTTTCAAAATGCCTTAAAAACTACAACTTTTTTTAAAAAGATACGTCTTTTTGAATTTGGAACGACATACAGTTATCATACGTGAACCCTTCACGATAATGTGACACATTCAAAAATACACCTAGTCTTTCAGTATATTAAGTTCATAATCATAATAAAATAAGCGTTTGACTTATGCTCTTATGGTGCCTGAGAATACTGAGAATCAACCAGCATAAATTGAGCTACTCGATTCGAAAATCGAACACGAATCAAACTGACAAGTTAAAGTCTTATTACTATCTCTATCGCTCTTGCTATACCTACGTATGTGTGAATAAGAAGGCTGACGCTCAGTCAAAGGCCTACCACGAACGATGTTCTAAGTACGTCATACTTGTACATTCGTATGTAAGTGTGAAAGGGGCCAAGATTTTGAACGTGTGTCGCGGTAGGCCCACTAGTGTTCGAAATTTGAACGAAGCGTTAGTTCGTTCTAAAGTGGTCGGCAGTTCCGTTATGTTGGCCAGTATCATGTTTTACTTGACGTAGTGTAGACATGTTTTAGTTTTTATTTTAGTGTGTAGAGGATTTTTAAAAAGGTAACAAACTTTGAATTGTCTATGGCTTTTAGTGAAGTGAAATACTGTGATATGGTAAAACTCTTTTTGTAATGTTATTAATGAGTATTTGGGTCATAATAGATAAAGACCGTGTAATTTATATCGATTTTGATAGGCTTGGATAGGCGTAGATAAATGAATGTAATTCATAGATAATTAAATAATAACTAGATTTCACCTAATTGTAGATTATTTATCAACTTTTGTTAATAACCATGAGATTTTTGAAAAATATTATTAAATTTTCAATGTTAATACCTTTGTGGATTTCCATTTCCGAAAGTTTCTTGCCTGGCTTGCCTCGTTTGCATTAAAACACACAAAAATTCTGATAAAAAAGTCCTTATTACATTATGAGGAGAGATAGAAATCCACATTATAAATCGATTTAAAACGTTTAAAACTACAATGAACTGTCAAAATATTAAAAATTAACTGGAATTAGACTTAAACTTGTCTATGACCAAGCAAGCAACTTGTAAAACCGGTTTAACCCTTTGACCGCCGTGTCTTAACAAAATTGACGTGACTGTTGTCTGAGTGTCATGAATTGGTCATGAATAAATTAATAAATATTATTGGAAATTCTTAGATTATTACACAAATTGACTAGGTACATAGTTAATATAGATTGTGTTGTGGGTACCATGTTTCCTGTACTTAAAATTATACACATAATTACTTGTTTTCTATTATTTCTATTTAGCAAATCGTTTTGACAGCTCTATTAAAAAAAAGTGATTTGACTAGTAGGAAAGTAGCCCATACTCAAATAAATAAATATATATTTACCTTCCTAACTTTAGAAACCTACCTAAGACAGCCTTCTTGCAAACGGAGGCCACATTTTCCATCCTAGACTTTGAAATTTTTCGATACAAGTGCGGAAAAGGGCATATTGGTAACGAGTGATATCTCGACTAGCATAGTCACTAGTGAATTACTATTCGCACGTGCATTGTATTACGTTTAACATAAATTAGGTAACCTAATATCTCTTTCATATTAATACTTACCTACTTATTTTTTTTTTTTATATTTTAGCATAATGTCGAAACTAGGCTACCTCCGGATCCTCGGTTACGTGACCACACTAACTATGCACATCGGCAATTTAGTGTACGTGGGAATGCATTTAACGGAGGACGTTCTAGAAGATAAAAGAGTGAGGCTATTTGGGGAGACGAGAAGAAGATATTTTACTTGTTGGACTTTCGTGAGCATTACTTTATTTTTTAGATTTTATATTACTACAAATGACGGTCAACCAAATCTTGGCACTTTAATTTTTTACCTTTATCGCACAAAATAATGCCGTAAAGTACAAAAGGCGGATTTAATGCCATAAGGTCGCGGGTTCGAACCCCGGCTTGCACCAATGAGTTTTTCGGAACGTATGTGCGAATTGTCATTTGATATTTGCCAGTCGCTTTTCGGTGAAGGAAAAGATCTTGAGGAAACCGGACTAATTCCAATAATGCCTTCGGGTTGGAAGGTCAGATGGCAGTCGCTTTCGTAAAACTAGTGTCTACGCCAAATCTTGGGATTAGTTGTCAAAGTGGACCCCAGGCTCCCATGAGCCATGCCAAATGCCGGGATGATGAAACAAACAGCGTAAGTTTTCCAGCAATTTCGGTGCATGATAGAAATAAAGGAATCCGTACATGTGTTTTCTCGGTAAATGATCAATCGATTTGTTGCGTGTTCCATTTTCGAAAACTTGACGCTGTGGCGGCTGGTATGACACGCCCGGCGTGTCATACGCATCACGTAAAAAACCTCTATGACACGGCAGGCGTGTCATCCGCACAGAAACGGTTAAGGCTCATTTTGTTATTAATCCTAATTAATTATTCCAGTTGGCTTAGGAGTACTTCGGTCATATAAATTCCTTTACCGCGACAATGCACACCTCAATGTACAAACAGGCAATAAAGTTTTGTCATCATCAACATCCTCTTTGCGTTATCCCGGCATTCACCGCGGCTCATGAGAGCCTGGGGTTCGCTTTGACAACTAATCCCAAGATTTTGCGTAGGTTCTAGTTTTACGAAAGCGACTGACAAGTTCTCTATAGATATTTATGGCACTCTGTCTGTATTCGCAGGTGTGTCTACCAAAATTGCGATATCTGCTAATGGAATACATGTTTTTTTTTTTAAATATATATATTATAAACTGAAATAGATACCATACAATAAAGAAAAAGCGATCAAGCCCACTGGTGGCGAAGCCGGAAATCGAACCCGGGTCTCCAGCTATCGCGGCTACCACCACCCCGACCGCCGTGGTACCCGTCGAAATTTCTCTAGTGTATGTTATCTCTGAAGGCTAGGCGCCTTTGACCAACTCTAAGGCCGAGCAATCTGTGCTTGCACCTGCTATATGAATCCTAATATATGAATGAGAGATGAAAAAATCAAAAAAATATTTAATAAAATAATTTGATTTGTTCCCTACGTCAATATATACTATATTAATATTTTGCTAAATTATTTCTAATTTACCTCGTTATTTTTCAGTTCCTCCACATGATTTACGCCATAATCGGCCTGAGCTGTGAAATCCTCATAATAAAAAATAGCAATGTAAAGAACTATAGTCTCCCCAAACATTTGAAGGGATGTAGAGATACCATATTTGCCGCTCTACTATGGCCAGCTACACTGGTAAGTTGTGATTAGTAGCTCTACCACGAGACACTGTCATATAGACTCCTCAAACATTTGAAGATATGTAGAGTTACCATGTTTGCTGCTCTACTATAGCCCGCTACTCTGGTAGATTAATGTGACTAGTAGCTCTACCACGACACACTGTCATATAGACTCTTCAAACATTTGAAGGGATGTAGAGATACCATGTTTGCCGCTCTACTATGGCCGGTTGCATTGGTAAGTTGTGATTAGTAGATCTACCACAAGACACTGTCATTTTTAGGGTTCTGTATCAAAAAGGTACAAAAGGAACCCTTATGTCGTTGCTCTTTCGGTCTGTTTGTCTGTCTGTCACATTTCTAAATATCTCGAGAACTACTATATGCTATCGACTTATTAAAAGGATAAAGAAGGGATGTAGAAATACCATATTGGCCGCTCTACTATGGCCGGCTGCTCTGTTAAGTATCAATTACTAGAAGCTCTACCACACTGGCAGACCAGACACTGTCATTTAGACTCCCCAAACATTTGAAGGGATGTAGAGATACCATACCAAACACGACAACAAAGAGAGTGATTTTAATCGACACGAGTTACAAATTTCTTTATCGCACGTGTATCGTACGACGTTTTTCAGTACAGATGGCCCTCCGAAGAGTCCGAAGTTTCGACCTGACAGGAAATTAACCACTTCTCGCACTAGGGCGTAAAAAAGCACCATAATTATGTACTAAAAAAATATATATGTATAGGAAAAAAGTTTTTAAACACATGTTAGCACATATGTCGCTACTGGGTAAAGATTCTCGAAATAAGGATGAGATCTTGGTGGCTCCATTGGCAGAGCGCTGGAGTATCAATCCAGAGGCGATGAGATGAGTTCAAGTTTCGCTCAAAACACAACTTTTTCCACTTTCAAATTTCAAATAAATTATGAAAAACGTTATTTCTTTCTCCACAGCTCGTGTTCACAGTTTTCTGGACCCTTTTCCTCTACGACAGGAGCCTCATTTTCCCCGCCTTCATAGACAAAGTCCTCACCCCCACATCTAACCACATCATGCACACAGCTATAGTACCCACAGCGCTGTGGGAGGTATTGCTACAGCCGAGATTCGAACCCCGGTCCCACGTGAAGAATGTCGCGCATCTGGTGGTTTATATGTTGGTGTATTTGGGAGTGTGAGTATTTATTTTTATTTATTTATTTTATTTATTTGGAAAGCAAATAAAACATTCGATTATTTCCTATTAAACAACTCTCACTAAAAACATTTATTTAAACTTTATTGCACAACAAAAAATATACAGCTACAAAAGACGGACTTAAATATGGCATTCTCTGCTAGTGAACCAGTAGGCCAAACAAAAAAACAAAAATTGTTGATTGCTAAGTGCAGTTTCGTGTGCTTTGTCTACCCGTTTTGGAATTCAGGTGTGAGTTTGTTATGTATGAGTATTGAACAGGGTTTAAGAGTCCGTCAATGTCAAAAAGTAGAAAATCGCAAAATTGGTAGTTTTCTACGTCTGGTTTTAGTCTCAGTATATACTTATTGATAAGAACAGTACTTGTTTTAAATAGCGCGTCTTCTTATCTACAAAATCAGTAGTTGACATCAAGGAAAAGTTACTCCCTGAATTAATTATGAGTGTTTTCCTGACGCTCGTTTAAGAAAACCCGCAAATAGTGGTCACGTCTGAGTGAGCTCAGCTCAATTCTGTATGCTTTAGACTGCTAGAATTGATGTCGTCGCATTATTTATATCCTAAACTAAAAATTCAGTAGTTTACATGTGTATTATTATGCTACTAAAATACAGTAAATGGAAGTTAAACGAAATCAATTTCTGTCTGAAAATACTTCGAATCAAATGGCAATTACTTCGAAAACTTTTTAGGCAAACAAAAGGCTTTCTTGATAATTATAAACTTTAAGTATGTGTATGCAAAATAGTGTGTAATATAAATCAGGAAACACTTCCAATTTTAGATATATACTTACTTAAAATTGTAACTAAAATGCGGTTGGCTGCTGTCGGCATCTTGATAAATTTGAATATGTACGACCGTCTTTTAGTTTTAAAATAATGTTATTCTATAAGCTACATAACTGGACTACAGAATTATTACCTTTTCATATTTTTCCTCACAAAGAGAACGAATAAAATCAATGTTGAATATAAACTTTCGTAAATTTTCCATACAAACGTCAAAACTGCGAACAGATTCTATGGACTCAGACGCTCGATCGAGCTCGTTCAGAGCAGACGTGTCGCCAAATTTGCTCCAATGACATTTGTTTTTGACACTAGAAGTCATATAAGGATACAAAAAGATTGCCAGTGCTATGAATGTGTTCAAAAGTAATAAGGTAAATAAATATTGTGACGTGTGAAAGAGTCTCGATTTAAAATTGTCTTTTTTTGTTGTTTACGACTTATTATTGTTGAGAAATTAAAAAATATATGTTACTTTGATAGAATTATAAGCAATTTAGGTATTTTTTTGTCTTCTAAACTTTATTAAAATGAAAAAGTTTTAAAATTAATTTTAACTCGTTGGACTTTATTTTCATTATACTGGTCACACTATTTAGTGTGTCAGTGTATGCGTGACACATTTTCTTCCGCGAAGAGACATTCAGTGTGGCGTATGAAAAAACTAACAGAATTAATCATTATAATTATATTCTATAAACGATTATTTACGTAAATGGCGATTTTATTAATTGTTCTGCCATTCTCTTATCACAAAATTGTTCTGTCAAGTAGTAATAAATGCTTTCGTTTGATTTTTTTTTTTAATTGATGTTTAATTGTTTAGATTTTCTGTTCGAGTAATTATTTTATATCATATATCTCTGCTTTGACAGACATGCATTAAAAAAGTAATGCATTAAATAAGTGTATTTGAGGTGTTTTAAGTGAAACAACCGTCTAATTCGCAAGCTAGTTTAATACTCGTTCTTGAACGGCACAAGCGCCCTATAACTACGTATAGATACGTACACATATGCATCACTCCTCCACTACTATTTTAAAACGATAGTTATGAATAATAACAAAACTTAAGACTAAATCTTATAATCTACTTTTTTCCTGGGCCGTAAGTTATGTCGCACCTGGCTCTCGCTCTCGCCTACAGACGTACCAGGTTCACTTGGTGCGGCTGCGCGCGGGGGCGACGCCGGGGACGCGGCGGCGGCGGGGGGCTCGTGCGCAGACGGCCCGCTCTCGCCCTCGCACTCGGCTCTTATCTCCTTACTAACCTCATCACTCTTTTCCTCCACAATTGTACCAGCGGAGGGGAGAGGTGCACCGTCCCCTGCGGAACTGGTAGGTAAATTTGGCAGACTGCTCGAAATAGAGGGGTAAGGAAATGAAGGCAATGGCACAGGGTCGCGAATAACATTATTCTCCCCTTGAATCAAATTATCAAGGTGTTTACCTTTATATTTCAGAAGTTGATCTACATGCCTTATACATAACGAATCGTATTTGCTTACATATACTTGAAACATTTTATTTCCTATTTTTTGTTTAATTATACCTAACTCCCAAGTTTCCTTCCTTGCACTGTACCAACGGGCCCAAACTTTTTCATTTACTTGAAATATTCGCCTATGCGTGCAAACAGCTGTTGCTATACTGTTATCTTCCGCGTCGGCAGTATTACTACTGTCTGTAGGTATTATTAAATCGAGGCGAGTTCTTAGCTCCCGGCCGAACATAAGTTTAGCCGGCGTTTCACCGGTAGTATAGTGCACAGTATTCCTATATACAAACAAGTAATTTAACAATTTCTCATGTATGTCGTACATTGATGATATATTTTCCCTTAATATGTATTTTAGCATTCTTTTACACGTGCGCACCGAGTTTTCAGCCTGGCCGTTGCTATTTGCGTGATATACTGGCGAATTCATATATTTTATACCATTGTTAGAACAAAATGACTTAAATTCGGCGCAATGAATTTTCACATCATTATCGGATACTAAAACTTTAGGTAAACCGAATAAAGAGAAAATGTACTTTAATTTTGCTATTAACGATTGTGTGCTAGTACCATTTTGCATAAATATACAATCCACCCATTTACTATACGAATCGACTACAATTAAGTATACCTTTTGCCCTATCGTCATATAGTCGATGTGTACCCGGTGCCAGGGGTGGGGCGCGCGCGGCCACGGCGCCGGCGGCTCCCGCGGGGGCGCCGGCCGCAGCGCCACGCAGGCCATGCAGGCGCCCGCGCAGCGCTCGATATCCTGGTCGATACCCGGCCACCACATCCTACTGCGCGCGTTGCATTTCATTTTAACTATACCTAAGTGCGTGTTATGCAATTCATTTAACATGCGATCTCTAAGTGATAATGGAATTACGACCTTATGCCCTCGTAATAAAGATCCATTTTCGAATTGTAAATCACTTCTGCAATTATAATAAGGTTGGACCGATTTACATTTAATTTTACGCGGCCAACCCTTGTTCATATATTTAATTACCGTTTTAAGAATTGAATCGGCTTCGGTAGCTTTTTTAATTTCTTGCGCAGTTACCGCCGAAGATACCGAATCTAAAAAATTTAGTGCACATAATGAATCGAATTCCTTATCGCTATCACTGCACATGTCCGCTACGGGCGCGCGGGAGAAATAATCTGCTACTAAATTGTTACTACTAGAAATATATTGCACAGTATAGTTATATGCAGATAGTATAATAGCGTACCTCTGAAGACGTAGCGCTGTCGTTGCTGATATTCCGTTTTTAGGATTGAAAATCGAAACTAATGGTCTATGGTCAGTTTTTAGAATAAATGGCTCACTCCGGCCGTATAGGTATTGATGAAAACGCTTTACAGCGAATATCAACGCTGCTGCCTCTTTCTGAATTTGACTATAGTTACGTTCGCTGGAGGTGAGGGAGCGGGATGCGAACGCCAGCGGTCTCTCCTGGCCGTCGGCGGTCCTCTGCGCCAGCAGAGCGCCGAGGCCGCCCGGGCCGGCGTCGGCGCTGAGCACCAGCTGCGCGCTGGGCTCGAAGTGCGCCAGCACGCGCTCGGACGCCAGCTCCCTGCGCACCGCGCGTATGGCGGCTCGCTGCCGCTCTCCCCACTCCCACTCAGTTCCTGCACGTAAAAGTTCGTGTAAGGGACTCATTAAGGCCGAGGCATTAGGAATAAAGTTTCTATAGTAATTAACTAAGCCTATAAACGACTGCACTTCTGTTACGTTTGTTGGTTCTCGTGCCTTTAATATGGCCTCAACCTTAGTAGGACATGTTTGCAGACCTTCTTTGCTAATAACGTAACCTAAGTAGGTAACACTAGTCTTGAAAAATTCGCATTTTTCCTTTTGTAAACGTAGCCCCGCATCGTTTAATCTTTTTAGAACTAAATTTAACCTTTCCAAATGTACTTTTTTATTGGGCCCTGTTACACAAATGTCATCAAGCCAGCAACTTACGCCTTCAACACCTGAGAGAAGGGTTTCCATACATCTTTGGAAAATTGCTGGCGCATTAGCCAGGCCATACACTAATCGTGTATATTTAAATAACCCTTTCGAGGTGTTTATAGTCGTAAGTTCCTGCGATGAGTCATCCAATATAAATTGGTTATATGCATTTTTAAGGTCTATTTTGCTATAATGTTCGCCTCCGCCTAACTTGGCGAAAACCTCCTCTATTCGCGGCAGCGGGTACTTGTCAATTATCAGATCCTTATTCAACGTCACGGAAAAATCACCAGCTATCCGAACTTTACCATTTTCTTTAAGCACAGGTACTATAGGCGTAGCGTAATTTGAGTGGTTCACGGGAACTAATATACCTAAAGTTACTAACCTATCCAATTCTTCCTCGACCTTAGCTTTCAAGGCAAACGGTACAGACCGCGGTTTAAAAAACTTAGGATGCGAATTTTCCTTGAGCCGCAAGGTGACCTTGAACTCCTTAAACGAACCGAGCTCATCGCGCCAAATTTCAGGATATTGTTCTAACAATTTGTAAACATCATTATCACTGCTAATACTATTTATGTTTGTTTTTGTTGTAATCACCAAATCAAATGCGGCCATAAAATCTCGACCGAGCAATGGCGGGCCCCGTTAGTTATAACAAATACATTAATTTTCTCGTTTCTATTGTTATAAGTAGCCCCTATTTGGAAACAGCCAAGTGGCGAGATTTGATGGCCGGTGTAAAAACACATTTTTAGGTCACATTTTTGTAATTCATACTCCGAAAACATTGCGTAATACAAACTGTCTGAAATGACGCTTACACCTGAACCGGAATCAAGTTCCATAGATAAATTTTTCCCGTCTAAAATTACATCTAAAATAATTGGTTTAATGTTGGTCACATACCTCAAATTAAAAATTTGGCACTCCCTACAACACTGCTCAGGTCCTTCACTCTCAGTTCCATGTTCCTCACGTTCGGTCACGATGCAGTTTACGCGAGACATCTTGCCCTTACAAACTTTTTTCAAATGTCCTATATCTCCACATTTCTGGCAACGATATCGTTTGTAACGACAACTATCTTCACCATGGTTCCTCATTCCACACACGGCACATCGGGAATCATCTTGCGGTCGCTGGTCGCCTGCGGCCGGCCGGCTGCCAGCGCCGCCACCGCTACCGTCGCGACGCCCTTTCCTGCTCCAACCGCCCCGACCGTGCCCTGCGTGCCCCCCGCTAGCCCCATAAAATACGGGCTCTTCTTTGATGGTTGCCGCCATCTCCGTCTTGGCTTCCCTAGCAACCGCCGCTTTCTCTGCGATCTCCAGGGCCTCAGCCATTGAAAGAGTAGCTGTTTTTTCAAATAACTTATCTCGCTCGGGCCCCGAGCCCAAGCCTAGGATGAAACGATCAGCTAAATTCGCCTCCAAGGCCGCGCCAAAATTGCAATAAGTTGCCAATCCTCTTAATCGCGCTGCCCAGTCTCCTAAACTCTCGCTTGGTGCTCTCGTCGCAGCATAAAACTTGGCCTTGTCCGCATACGTACACTGCTTTTTCTTGAAGTGGCCATCGAGTATTGTCACTAGCTCTTTGAATTCTAGAACCTCCAATTCTTTTGGGTGAGCCAAGTTACGTAACAAACGGTAGGTTTCGTCCGTTAAGTGAGTGAATAAAAGGGCACGCTTATCCTCTTCATCCACAACTTTATTCACCACAAAGAATTGCTTTAATTTGCTATGAAAAATCTGCCATTCGCCAGATTTGTGGTCGAAATTAGTTAAATTTCCAAAAAACGCCATTTCATTTTTCACTTTTGCGCGGGTACTTAGAATCGTCGTTCGCCACTGAGGTGTTTTAAGTGAAACAACCGTCTAATTCGCAAGCTAGTTTAATACTCGTTCTTGAACGGCACAAGCGCCCTATAACTACGTATAGATACGTACACATATGCATCAGTATTACATTTTTCTTATGTTCAATATATTTTTTAAATGGTGTTTGCACACGATGCACGTAGATTCAGACAACTTTAACTAAATTTCGAAAATTATTATTTTAATTCATGCGGAATAGGCTTTATAATTAGAATAAACGAAGCACTTTTTTTAGACCAGAGTTATACTCTGTCAAACAAGTCTGTCAAAATGTATTCTGGCCAACAAGTCTGTCAGTAAATAAGAACAAAGAAAACTATAGGTATCCTTTTCTCTAGCACCCTAAAGAAAAGGACGCATATAGTTTTCTTTGTTCTTATTTACTGACAGACTTGTTGGACAGAATACATTTTGATTTTATATGGTGTTTGCACAAATAAATTTTGAAAAATAATCGGAGTGAATTCGTGTGATATGGTAACACTAGATTGACACTGTTCGCAGTCTAAACACGCGGCAGCGTGTCAAGCCAAGTTCAAGTAACCGAACTGGCAGACAGCATCGTGTGATTCGTGTGTAATATTACACGAACCATTTGGAGCCTCTTTGGGCGCCCTCACAACTCAAAAACTATTTCACATAAACATCTTAAATTTGGCTCTTATATTGATACTTGCGACATACATAATTATTATGTGCATATATAACATTAGGTGAATATAAAGGAAACAATCTGATATTTTTTTATAACTTTAGTTCTACTAAAAAAACTTTTTCACTTAACTGGTTCTATTAGCACATTTTACTTATACTTTGTGCCTGTAACGGGTCCATATCGGGTCGCATACCTATGTTTTAGTTATATCTTCCAATCGCATACCAACTTGCGGCATAGTCATCAGTGCGCACTGCGAATACATATGGAAAATCATATTTTTTTAGCCCTAGTAATTGGTTTCATACTCAATAGATGTCATTTGGAAAATGCATGTGCGCGCTACTGTTTCAATATTCCATCGAGAGCCCACGTGACTCCCTTCCTTAATCAGCATAATTTACTCAAAATGCTGCATCGTCGTAAGCTTCATTTGGCTTGTCTACTCTTCGGAGTCTTGAAGTATAAATCGCCTGCATATCTTTTTAATAAGTTATCTTGTATTAAGCTTCGCGACCGCCGTCAATGTTGAATCCATTTGCTGACGCCACGCCACGCTTCGGCAGCTTTCTGAGGAAGTTATAAATACCAAAGTTCGAAGTGTTGGAATAACATTCCGCCGCCCTTGAGGAATCTGCAAAGTATTCACACTTTCAAAACAAAGCTTATAGAATACTTGCACAGCCACCAACTTAACCAGGAAACCTGTATACATGACACAAGTTGCCTGTAGATTACCTATATAATATATAAATACTTATATACATAGAAAACATCCATGACTCAGGAACAAATATCTGTGTTCATCACACAAATAAATGCCCTTACCGGGATTCGAAACCGGGACCGCGGCGCAGCAGGCAGGGTCACTACCAACTGCCCTATGTAGCTATGCTGCTCCTATGTAGTTAAATGTATAATTTTGTGTGTAATTTGATAAAAATCCATTTTAGTTTTGCAAGAATTTCACCACCTCCTTTCTTCCCGTGTGTGTTGTAGAAGTCGACTGTGGGATACGGGTTAAATTGTGGCGTAGGCGAGAGGCTGGCAACCTGTCACTGAAATGTCACAATTTTCGTTGTCTTTCAACCCCTTTTTGCCTTGGCACTGAAATTTGAGTAGCACTGAAATTTGAGCAGAGTGGCACTGAAATTTGAGTAGTTCATGTGCTCTGCCTACCCCTTTATGGGATACAGGCGTGATTTACAGTTCTTTCGACTTGTTTTGTTTGTCACGTTAATGCACGTAGCGTAGCATTACACTGTGGCGCAGCACGGGAAGCATGGTCGCGCGATAAATGATAAAACATCTGGCCGTCCCTATCGCACTTACTAATAGTGCGATAGGGACGGCCTGATATTTTATCGTCTATCGCGCGACCATGCTTCCCGTGCTGGTTGCAATAGCTGGTTTAATGTTCAGCCAAGCGGTGTCTGACCCGATATGATGGTACGATACAAGTGGTAATATTTTTAATACCAGTTTTAGGTTAAAAATCCTGTAGTACTAGTATAATTTGTGTTTTTTTTTTATATAATGTAACTTGCTTCTATAATCTATATGCTTCTGTAATTTTCTATAATGTATGTTTTCTATAATTTTTGTGACCTATCGTGATTGTTTCACCGGATGGTCTGATCGGAAGATTAGACCATTTCGTAGCATCGTCTTCTTGTTTACGTCTTCTTATTTGTAACGTTTATTTTGTGTGTGTGTGTTAACGAATGAATGCATAAGAAATGATATTTTATGTTATCAATTGTTATAAAAAAAATTGAGGACTGGCCATTGAACTTGGCACCCTTTAGATCTCAATGATTTTGTCGTTTACGTCAACATTGTCAACAACCAAGGCATACTTATATAATATTGAACTTGGCTCACATTTCACATTAATGTTTTTGATGGGATTGTAACGTTACAACTGATCTTCAGTAAAACTATAGACCTGTCTTAAGTTCCTCTATGAGGGTCACTGACCTCTTCCAATAAATTGCGGTAGTGTGCGAAAAGTATGTTGGTCAGTGTGACGTGCGTTAGTGTGTGTAAATGGGGTAATTTGACAGATACTGAATTTTTACCCATCGAACCGGCCTCTTAAGCTATCTGTTGCTTTTTAAATTTCTTCGATCGGATAATAAATAAGCAAACTACAACCACATACCTGTAGGCGGGGAGTACCGCTTGACACGCGTTCCCATACATTCGGCGTCTATCAAGTTACACCTCGCGCAAAATTCGTTTCAAGCAGATATACCTCTAATCTTATTCATCGTAACCTATCAATATTAGTATCATTTGAAAGTACAATTAAAGTACTTTAAGAAACAATGTCAATCATTTTCTTAAAATCAATAATCGCCAGTCTGCGGTGGTTACAAAGGAAAAAAGTGGGTATGCAATTTGACTGGTTTCCTAGGTTTGATACCCTAGACGAGTTTAAAAGGGGAGGTAAAGGTGACATATGGGTTGTTCTCTGGCCTAAAAGCTATACAGAGGGTCAGGGGAGAAAAAACTAGGGTTTAAGTTTAGTTTTAAGTTAATTTTTCTTTTATTTGTTGATTTTATTGTGTTTAATTTTTTTGTAATTTTATCAAGGATACACGTTGGTTTCTTTTGCTGAAAATTCCCTTTTTTATGAGAAATGTTATAAATTTCATGGCATTTTCCGATAGAGACTAAAATTAACTTTCAAATAAGGCCACATAGTCATACTGATACATAGTCATACCCTTAATATTATATAAGTAAAAGTATGACTATGTGGCCTACTGATACATAGCCATACCCTTAATATTATATAAGTAAAAGTATGACTATTTGGCTTTATTTGAAAGTTAATTTTAGTCTCTATCGGAAAATGCCATAAAATTCATAACATTTCTCATAAAAAAGTGAACTTTTAGCAAAAGAAACCAACGTGTATCCTTGATAAAATTACAAAAAAATTAAACACAATAAAATCAACAAATAAAGGAAAAAATAACTTAAAACTAAACTTAAACCCTAGTTTTTTTCTCCCCTGACCCTCTGTGTAGCTTTTAGGCCAGAGAAAAACCCATATGTCACCTTTACCTCCCCTTTTAAACTCGTCTAGGGTATCAAACCTAGGAAACCAGTCAAATTGCATACCCACTTTTTTCCTTTGTAACCACCGCAGACTGGCGATTATTGATTTTAAGAAAATGATTGACATTGTTTCTTAAAGTACTTTAATTATCCTTTCAAATGATACCAATATTGGTAGGTTACGATGAATAAGATTAGAGGTATATCTGCTTGAAACGAATTTTGCGCGAGGTGTAATTTGATAGACGCCGAATGTATGGGAACGCGTGTCAAGCGGTACTCCCCGCCTACAGGTATGTGGTTGTAGTTTGCTTATTTATTATCCGATCGTAGAAATTTAAAAAGCAACAGATAGCTTAATAATGTAGTTAAATGATTTATACAACATATTTTTTAGCTAAGTGGCCGTTTTCATTGCCTTTTTGAGTCACAAAAATCAAAAAAAGAGAAAAAAAAAGTATTTTTTGCATTATTGTTAATTAAAAAATAACTAACAAAACTATACTTTTCACATATAAGAAATCTTAATCAGCATGTTATACGCTTTCAATTGACACCTCATTTTTCAAAATTGGATAAGGGGTTCTAGACAAATTGGCAAAAAAATGAAACCCGGGACCGCGATCTTTGTGACGTCATAGTTAACCCCCCCACAGTCTGAG
Organism: Leguminivora glycinivorella; assembly: GCF_023078275.1. Taxonomy (NCBI): domain Eukaryota; kingdom Metazoa; phylum Arthropoda; class Insecta; order Lepidoptera; family Tortricidae; genus Leguminivora; species Leguminivora glycinivorella. Next base: position 8,873,301 of record NC_062994.1, read on the forward strand.
AATGCGACAAGTCATTATTTCGTACTCAGTAAAATCTACCGATCAGAACGATACCACTTGTCAGCAGTATACTCTCCAGTCACATCAACTTTTTCCGAGACCCTCTCGCCGCTCTACTAATAGCACTTGTATGATCGTAACTCAGAGGAAAGTAATAAATGTATTAAAATTTTAGGACATTTTTTGTCTCCTACCAGGATCGAAAAGGCTCATGATTCTGAGTAAAAAAGTACGAAAATTCCCGAAACAAAATTGTGAAATTTACAACAGAGTAAAAATTGGCCCAACGTTGTTTCAGATTTGTCTACACCTATATCGAGCGAGGAATATGGTTATACCCTATATTCAAGAAGTTATATGGAACGGTATATTTCCCTCTGACAATGTTAATAATTTTCCTTCTTTTATTAATATTCTATCGCATTCAGTGGACGATTTCCTATTTGATTTATGGTAAGGAAAAAACGAAGAAAGAGAAGGCGAAAAAAATACGTTAGTAAAAATAAGGCTAATTTAATAGTTTTTATTATATTGATCTTTGTAAGCTTATTTAATTTTAAGCTTTGATAAAAATGGTAAACATGGGATGATGAAAGCATTTTTCAGTAAATATGTTTTAATACATACCTTGTTTTATTTTAATTTAACATTTAAAATTGTAAAATATACCTGTACTTACCTAATTTCCCTGTGTCCTGTGTATATTTGCTTTGTTACGTATTTACTTAAAATCTTCATGAAAAGAGCGCACCCATCAGGGGCCCGTTTCTCGAAAGGTACAAGCCTTGTATTACAAGTGCGCGAACTGTCAAATCGTATGGGTTGTCATGGCAACACACTTGTAATACTTACAAGGCTTGTACCTACCTTTAGTACATACCTTTCGAGAAACGGGCCACAGGTCGTGCATCGAAACGCAAAAAAATATAATAATATATATCGGCCATTCATCATCTATGTCAATATTTTAGGTAATAGATACCTACCACGTCTCATAATTAAAATTATTTTTTTTTTTTAGTAATTGAAACTCTAGAATAATAAAATTTAGAGCCTTAGACAAAATAATATAAGATTTCGAGATATATTGGATATAGGGAAGTAAATAGTGGGACTTATAAATAAAACGCTCGTCTTGCAAGTGATTCGAGAATAATAAAAACAATTTAACATTTATTTACTATTGGTTCTCAAACTCCATTTTTCTACTTTTTAGGTACAATTGTTTGTATTGAGTTATAAATCAACAAAGCTTTCGTTCAAATTGACAGAAAAATGACATTCAGCTGTCACAAGAAATCTCAAGTAAGCAGAATTCAGTTTTCTGTCAACTTAAACATGCAAAATATGTTTTTTTATATATTCTGATTTTTACATAGATATATGTTTTTATATTTGTTTCTCTTTAATATGTTCAGGTAATGTGTAAAAATACTTAATACTCCGTCAACAAATCAATATTTTGATAATATAAATCATCTTTTAGAAAACAAGGTACAAAACTCCATTACCGCGATACCCGTCTCGCCGAAGGTACCTTTAAGTATAAAATAGAAAATCTCTTTTAAAAAAAACGACACCAAAACTTAAAAAACTAATCGGTTCACACACTCAGCCAGAATTCCTTTACCACTCATTTTTTTGCCAATACGCTAAAACTATCCATGTGTCCAAATCTATATATAGTTTTAGTGAAAATTTAGCAAAACATAGTACAAAAGTTTTAGAAATATCTACTAAAAACTACCAGCAATTAAAATGTTTACCCTATATCTATCACTATCGCACTAACATCCCTCTATATGTGCGAAAGAGAGAAGTTATATATCCATCTCGCTTAAAGTTGCACCAATCGCGGAGTGAAAAGGGCGAATTTTTATTTTGTTGTTAACTTCACTTTTTGGTATGTTTCTACTTTTCTGAACCAAATTATAAGCTCTTTTGATCCTAATAAAGCGAAAAAAAACCCAATCAAAAAAAAATTCAAACATTCTGTTCCACTGAGTTACGACTTTACAAGTTATATGAAAAATCGTAACTCAGTGGAAAAAATAATTTTTTTTTTCTCTTGAGAAATCAAAAAGCCTATGATTCTAAGTATATTAAGAAAAAAGTTTTTACTTTTTGCCCAAAAAATTTTACAACAAAATAAAAATCGGCCCATAAATTAAAATTGGACACAAAGAAGGACGTTTCGGAGAAGTTAATTCGGAATGAAGAAAATGAGAGAAACTCTTCGAAGAACTTTCTTTTCATTTCGGCCTTTTATCCATTTCCGTCAATTAAAAAAAACCGCACCAATAATCATCGCAAGTTACAGTAAGATTATTTTTAAACAGTTGCGAAAGACACGATATTATTTTATAGGTAAGTACCTACATATTTACAAAAAAACAAAAGACAACCGACTTCAACTAATATTAAATTGAGAAAATATAGGCATTAAATTGGTAAATAATTTTGCAAATTACATTTTAAAACATATTGCAAAAATTAATTTTTACTAAGTAGAAACGTCTGCTCCCGCCGGAAGCGTAAATTTTTCCATTTTTTTCCTTTAATATAAAAATGTATATTGCAAAAAATTCAAAACAAATGACTTTCGTGCATGTATTTTTGTCGGTTGTAACAAAATTTAATACAAATATTGCAAATAATTAGACGAAAAAGGAACGGCCTAGCGTAACACACTTAAAACTAAAGTACATTTTTTTGTACTTTTTATATTTTTTTACCAAACGCCCATTAATTTTCATTTGACATGATTCTGATTTCGTGTTTAGGCATGCGCGAAATTTCAGCCAATTTTCTCAGTCTTAGTGTTCTAAAAACGTTATTTTTTATAATTAATCGACTTTAAAATTACTGTTCTAACTCGAAAGCTAAAACATGACACAAACAGACTATGTGCGCCTAGTTTACTCGCCTAAATTAATCGTGTATTATGAAAATGACATATTTGAAACATGGAAATATATCTTATTTAATGACAAGCCTCAACAATTATATTATTGTTTGATGTACCATTATAATCCAAATAAAAAATATATATCCACTAATTATATATGTATTATAAAATAAAACTTTGAACCACCCGTATATTTTATTATTATTATTATGTTCTCACTATTTATTTATGATTAACCTTAATATATCTTAATCGGAGAAAAGTATATGCGTGATATATGTCAAAAAAGGAACGCAAAATAAAATAAAACAAAAAAATTATAGACAATAACAGATTGCTTTATTTAACAAAAAATATATAATATATAGAAAGGAAAAACAATGTTCACGTGATCTTGTAGACTCTCGTCTTTGTGGTACAATTGTTTTTTTAATAGAATGTAAAATTAAAAATAACCCATCGAACCTTATAATATTGAATATAAAATACATAATATACGATTAATAGCTATTTACAAAATACGAGTTAAGATTTATACTTTTTTAACATTAATATAAACCAGTCTATAGTAAAGGCTATTCGACAAAACTTAGCGTAAGTATTAGAAAATTGATGATTAAAAGTACATCTAATTGATTTAGCAGGCAATCGTAAAAAATACGTACACCGGTCAAAAAAAAGTCGAAAATAATATAAAAAATTACGTATTAAAAATGTACTTTTGACATGCGATTGTACTAATCTTTTATGCAACTATTATATTTAATTATTATGCAGTCAATAAAAATCAGACATGGCACCAAGGCGAAGAAAAGTGCAAAAAAATGAGATCAAATTCAATCTACGAAAATTGCCTGCTAATATACGAAAATTAATTTTGTCCGTACAAATTTTGTTTTATTATTAAAAAAATGTTCGACTGTAATTTTGTTCAATGCACCGCGTAATAATACGTTACAATCCAAACTTATTATTATTTTAAATTACATTATTATTCTTGAATTATTACAACGCCTTATCAATACCTCGTGTTTATAGACATGGCCAAAAATATTAATAATTATCTTCAATAAAAGTCAAAGTGTGATTCTATTTCCATTTTCGATAGACGTATGCATTTCGACAAATGTATTTTTTCACGTTTCAGTCTATTTTTTATTTTTTTTATTTACATTTTTGTCCATGTCTTCTAAAAGGTACATTAGGTACAATAAAGTCTCAATAAGCGAACGTAAACTTATAAAAAGGGGCAGTATCGTGTATTCCTATTTTACAAAATAACCGACAATCTACATCGAAGACAAAACATCAATAATAATAATCATTTGAAATAAATAACAAGTTACAATTCTCTTTAAAAAAAAAACTGTTAAAATTAATATAAAAGACCTACTTATAAGGGTTTCTTTAAAAAAAACTGTTGTGTGATCTACATCTCGCTACACCGTTATAACTTTTTTATTTATTTCTTAATAAAAACTCTATTACTATTATTATAATTTTATAATAATAATTATTATTTCTTCATCCAAGTTAGATACACTTTATGATAATTATATTACGACACGCCATAATACAAAATACACAATAAAACATATAATGGAATGTATTATTATGTACTTTTATACAGGCAACGAAACCAGTGTTCGTATCTACATTATATTCTGCTATGTATAACATAAACATAACAAATAAAAAATACAAGTTCCGGTTTAAGGCGAAACTAAAGATACCTACATGTCCCTACATTAAATTTGAGAATTAAATAAACATTTAAATATTAATATTGTACGTACGTACCTATACGTAAATATCATTATAACAGTCTCAAAGTACATACATACAATTATAAATAGGTTAACAAATAACGCTTAGGTATCTTTAGTCAAGCGGAGTCTATAGCTGTCATTTGACAGGATACACATCGTCGCAGGGGCAATGGGCAGAGATCCACAGTACACAGTACATGTACACAATTATACGAAACGTACCCGTTTTGTACCCCATACTTCACCAAGGCATACACGTAATTACACGTATGTTTTTTAATGTGTACCCGTTACTATTTTTACATGTACACGACGCGTACCGACGCGGTACACGATTTTGCATCATGCACCTGTTATACAATGCGTACCCGTTGCTATTTCTACATGCACACGACGCATTACACGATTTTGCATCATTATACAACGCGTACCCGTTGCTATTTGTAGGGTGTGCAGGGTTACACGAAGGGGTACACGATTATGCATCATGTACCTATTATACAATGCGTACCCGTTGCTGTTTGTAGGGTGTGCACGCGATTACACGAAGAGGTACACAATTATACAGTGCGTACCCGTTTAGACGATTTCACGAAGAGGTACACGGTCATACGGCATGTACCCGTTTAGATGTGGTAGTCGAGGACGCTGTCTAGAGAGAAGAGCTCCTTGTACAGCGCGGGGAACACGTGGTGGGGGTGGGCGGCCTTGAAGCGGCACAGCGCCTCCAGGTGCATCAAGGACAATTCTCTGTAAACAAACAATACACACATTTTATCAATCAATCAATCAAAATATTTATTCGTAATAAATTTAAAAACTATAGGTTATGCAAAAGGTATTACTAAAACTACAAAAGTACAATAGATTGGTAAGTTTATCACGAAATGGTCCAGCATAATGCTGACCCGGAGGTCAGCGCTGATCTTCCGACGAGACCATTTGTGAGATCAGCGGGCCGATTTTTGAGTCTCACGCGTTCGAATTCAGAAAATTGTCACTGAAAATAATATGCAAGTCACCGTTTTCAACCGGTATTTTAGTGATAAAATCCCGTATGTGAATTGTGAGATTCAAAAATCGCCCTCCAGATCACGTACGCAGCCGTGCGATCGGCTCTACCGTACTGGACTACTGCAATGTATTTTAAGCTATCTGATATTTTCGGAAGTATGTACCGAAATGTCAACTATATGTCAACACACTCTGCACTTAGATGCGCGTGGTTAGATCGGATAGTGATATTATATTTGTTTTTCCCTCACTAGCTCGGAAACACGTGTTTTGCCCTTTAATACCAGCGGGTAAAAACGCATTTTATCCACTAGTGGGTAAAGTAATTTGACCTTGAATAAAGGCAAATTAACTACTTTAAAATTGATAAAAGTAGGTGAATCTAGTAATAAAGATGATTTACCACCTGTGGAACTACTGGAAGCAGTGATAAACGCATTTTTTGCGTTGTAGTTTCCTCGCTATAGTGAGGGGAAAAGTTTTGTGTTACACTCGGGTGCAAATGTATTTTACTTCTCGTGTATTAAAAAACTCGCAAGCTCAGGATTCTATTCTCGAACCACTCGCTTCGCTCGTGGTTCAACTATAGAATCCTTTCACTTGCTCGTTTTTCAGTTCCACACTCGGCGTTAAAATACAACTTTGCCCCCTTGTATAACAAATAACTAAAGTCTTTCCGTGATGGAGAAACAGTTGTGTTCTAGGCATTTGGGTGGCAAGTGCGGAAATGAACCCAATTAATTTAGAGACAGTTTGACTCACTTTATTGAGATAATATGTGTGAAGAATATCGAAGGAATGCTAAACCTTTTGCCAGACGTAGACTTAGCCTAATGCAATGTAAAATTACCTGAAAGTGGGTATCTTGGCCAGCAGCGTGTCGAGTACTGTGACGTCGCCCTTGAGTGGCGCGTGGTTGGTTTCGATCTCGTGCCGCATGGCCGCCATTGACATGTTGAATAGGCACTGGATCTCCGGGTTGCCGCGGACGCCGTGGCGTTCTGGAAAATTTGGAAAAGAAGGTTTAATATTTGGTTGTAGTTACTATGAGGTCGTTTGATGGGACTGAGAATAAAGGAAGTTTTGTGAAAATTACATATTTCATGGTTTTCGTTGTGTAAATATATTTCGAATTTAAGACCCGAACCCTCCTTGGAACTTGTACACTCCTTTTTGCTGTGTACTTAACACAGCAAAGGGGAGTGTACAAGTTTCTAATGGGGTGGCAACGCGCATGTGACACTGTTTGAGTTGCAGGCGTTCATAGGTTACGGTGACCGCTTTACATCAGGCGGACCGTATACTTGTTTGCCACCGACGTAGTATAAAAAAAAAAAAGTCGGCCTGGCCCATTTATTAGAGCCCATAAAAGGCGTAATCCATAGTTGCTGAGGTCGCCGTCACCGAAGTCGGTTAGGAGGACTATATATTTCGAATAATAGAAACAATAGAAACGCATGTCCGTCTCATGGGTGCTTAAGTTCCCTATCAAAGGGAGACATCAATAAAGTGCTACACTAACTGCTTTGTCTGACATTGGCTCTGCCGACCAACAATTAATCTGTCTATTGTAAATGTAGCCCAAACTACCAAAAAATATTTTCCTCAAGTCCAACTTGCGGACACAGTCAAACAATATGTGAGACAAGTCATCAGTCTTCTGGCAGTCTAAACACAGGGGTGTTGGTTTAATAGCCATAATACGCAGAATCTTGCTGGCAAGAATATGCCCAGATGGGAATAATTGTTATTGATAAGATAATCACCTGGCCACAGTAGCACAAGGCTCTGGTAGAGCGCTAGTTCAGTCTCAGTAAGCTTCAGGCGGGCGATGGTTTTAGCGGCGTCGAAGATGCCCACAACCAGCGCCATGTCGCGGGGATCGCTGAAAGGAAACGATACAATTAAAAATGGGACCATTTACCTAACACTCATTAGTTACCTATAGAGAGTTACTGTCAAAGTAAAAAGTGTAATCAGAATGCATCGACACAGGCTTACAACTTTTGAACCTCAGTTTTGACAATTTAGCCCACATTCTTAGCTTGATATGTGTTAAAATATCAAATATTAATTTTAGCGCCATCTAGCCGAGCGCCCCCAAACGTGTAGCGCCATCTAGGCCACCGTACCTTTTTCATTATGGTTCTAGAATACGTCTTTTCTTAGACTTTATCTGTCTATACGGAGTTACATATGTCCTTGGTTACCTACATTAGTAACTATAAATATAAATGCTAATGTTTTATCACAAGGCATTTATTTATTTATACTTTGTCATCAGCAAATTGTATTTATTGGTAATCAAAGTTTTAATGCCTTATTAATGCCACTTAGAAATATAGATGGGTTCATTTGACATTGACAATAGCTAAAGTAGGTTAAATATTACTCTCTACATAATAAAACTATATGTAAATACAAAATACACGGTGAATATTATTTAAAAAGTTACAGTTAAGTGCGTTTTCACATTATCCGATCCGATATCAGATGTAGGACCGATATCACATACATTAAGGATGCCATCTTGGATTTTTTCAATTGAAATCCTTCCGACATCCGATATCGGATGGATAATGTACAAAACGGGCTAATACGGAACACAACTATTTACGATATAATGTGTACCACGTGTACACGATTACGCGAAGGGGTACACTGTTATATGGCGTGTACCCGTTTGCATAACGTTTAGATGAGGTAATAGTTTCTCCTGTGTTATAAGGGGTACGTATTCATAAAATTTTACTAAAGTTAATAAATCGATTATCCCTTTCCTCCTTATATGATAGAAAGGAATATACGATTTTTATCAGCTTTCCACTGTACTTTAGTAAATGTTTATGAACTAGTTTAATGCTAAAGATATTTAATTTTAATAATATTTACAATATACAGACAAATACTTATTTTAAGCTGCTTTTAATTAAATTGTAGTATTTGTCTGTATACTAGTTTAATTAGTTTAATAGTTAATCTCATCATCACCATCAGTGTGATGAAGATGATGATGATGATGATATAGGTGATGTCGATCATACTTACCGCGCGTGAACACAGTCTCTAATGGGCAACACGACGTCGCCATACAACACGTTGTCTCTGTTCACGTCGATCAGTCGAGAGAGACGGACGATCGCCAGTTCGAACGAGCCTGAAAGAGAAGATTAAAGAAGTGATCAAACGTATTCAGTGAAAATTGTGCGGCAAGTATTGCATGATGACATTGATGACAGCATCTGCAGTATAGAGAGATTTTTGCTACGGTAATCAAATCAATGAGTGACACAACACTTTTATTACTTTTGTTTCGAAAATAATAGGGTTTGTTTGGCATTTTAGGGTCGCAAAGGCAAAACTATTATATGACTCCCAATTTTTTGGCACACATATCTGTGAGTATATTATAAAGCAATTTAATGTAGATTTTAATTTTTTTTAATAACAGTCTTTGTATCTAACTAGTCTCTCCTGTCCCTACACACCAGTGGCGGCTGGTGAAAATTTCTGCTAGGCAACACTGAGCAAAAAGGAGCCTACCTTAACATTAAGGTACTTTACTAGTAATAAATTTTAGGCAAGCCGGTGGGAATCGGCTTGTATGGACCAGCCGCTGTTGCTACACATTAACTGGCACAGTCGGTAGGTTATTACATAAGGCTACCATTGATTTGTTATGTGTTTTAGTGTCTGAGATGTAATTATACTATCCTCAAAATAATGAGGGAATTAAATTTATTTGGGCAGAGGTAGCATCAGCGACGGTGTTTTATTTGCTTTTAATTAGCTCTAGGGGACCCTAATAAAACATTTTTTTCCATTTTTTATTTTTGCACTTTGTTGGCGTGCTTGTAAATTTTAGTGCTTGCTTTTAATGAGCTTATAAAATGATACGGAACCCTAAAAATCATCATCATATACTTTTAAGAGTTACTCTTGGGTATTTTCCAGCTTTTTCTATCCTGTGCTGGCTCTTTCACTATTCGATACGTCACGGCCTTTACTTTTTCTTTTTACTTGGTCCATGTAGTGCGTCTGGGCTTTCCTCAAACTCTCTTGCGTCCTATCCTCTCCTCCAGAATAGTTATAAAAAAGTGATCGCGTCGTATCAAATAGCCAATCATTTTTCCGCGTCTATTTTCGAAAGTTTTCAAGAAAACTATCTAAAAGTTAAAAATAAATATTTATAATACTTACCAGACTTGAGCAGCAGGATCTGATCGTCCTGCGTCAGCTTCATGAAGCCAGGAATGAGTTTCGCAAACTCAATGATATTCTGAATCATCCCCGTCAGCTTGTCTGCGCAATCTAGCCACATCTCTTCGTATGTCATTGAGCTGTAGCATAATTGCCTGCAAAGAAAAATAAATAAATAAATATTTTAGGACATTCTTAAATAACACTGGTTTAAATTTCTTTTTTATTAAAAATGGGCTTACTAATGGCCACAGACTAGCCAAAGGCAAAGACGTGGCCTACGTTGGAGTAAGCACAGAAGATGCCTGTTCACCCTTGATTTGAAGGTTGCCGGGTTATATGAGTTCGGAAATATAGCTTTCACGACTATTACACATAACAACTTTTAAATCGGGACTTGATCGCGTCTTCTCCGAGACCATAGAGACAACGCCCTAAAACGTTGGTCAGTTTATCATGTAATAATACTCGATGAAGTCCCAATTTAAAAGTTATTCTAGCTTCATTCACAAATTGACTGAGTCCCGCGTCTAATATGCAGGTGGTAATTAGATTAATTTGGAGGTAATTATGATTATACGGAAGGTAATATTGGGGTTTTGCATGAGTTTAATGTGGGTATTATAGCAACCTACTTATAAGATAAAGAAGTCACTACTTATACTAAATATATATATAGAGTATTTTTTATATTTATGTTATGATAATTAAAATTATTTAAAGAAAAATAAATGATAATCTATGAAATGAAAATTCTAATGCCAAAATGACTACACTTACGTATAAAATTAAAATTATGGGTAACATGATTATGATTATAATAAAATAATATTGAATTTGTGGCTTTTCAAAACAAATATTTTATCAAATTACATTTTTGTTCTTACTATTTTTTTCATTGGTGAGGCGGTAGGTACAGGTTCTCGCTTATTCGTTATGATTTTATAAAGTGAAATTTAGATTACTGAAAATGGGTCTTTGGTATAGATGTCCAAATTAATTGCTTTTAATTGTATTTTTGTCTTGGATAGCCACAAAAAATGGTATGGTTTTAATATTACGAAGCGTCCTCTTGGTCTTCAAATGGTGATGGACGGTGATGGTGATGAGGTGATGCGCTGAAAAACCAGGCCAAAGCCACAAAATCTACCGAATATAAACATTATGACTTTTAATTAAAATTATAATAACTTAATTTGTTAATATAAATAAGGGAATATGACGAAAGAGTCTTTTGAATACTTTAAATTAAATTAATTATACTTATATGACCGGTAATGAAAAGTTTTACTAGAGTTAATTAACAACGATTATTCACCGATCAATAATTGTTTTAGGGTAGTAAAGTCATGATTTATTGAGTTTAGGGCCCCTCCACATCTAGCGTGTCGCGAGCGTAGCGTTGGGCCAACTGTATGGCAAAGCCTAACGCGACGTCGACGCGGCGTCTTAGTCCATACATTTGGCCCGGCGCTGGCGTTGAAGTGTGATCAAAAGTGATTTCAGATTGTTCAAGATTTGCGTAAGTACGTTTAGGTGACATTGTGTATGCCCTGAGTAAAATGAAAGTATTGATTGGTTCTGCTGAACTGATTCTTTTTAAGTATTGTGGTTCTTGTTATTTTAAATATCTAAAGGTATAAAGTATAGTATCGTATACTGAAAGCTGCTTACTTGGACATGTCGATAGGTTTCCGGAACATCTCGTGGATAAACTCCAGCTTCGGGTTCGTGTTTGCGTGGGCCTCTGCCAGACTCTTCACTAGGACTTTGCTGATGTCGCCTTCCGCTGAAAGAGGGAAGAAGGTTAAATATGATTGACACAAACATACGTAGAACTTGGTATTGTTACGCTTTTATTTTTTTTTTAGAATTTTAAAGAACTTGATGTATCATTAGTGGACGTTTTCGCTATTTTGATTTTTCGAAATTGTTATCTTTCCATTTTTAGCATCAAAAAAATCGAAAAAAATATTTTTTGTTAAACAGTAGAGTAAGTACGTTTTCACATTATCTGATTCGATATCGGATGTCGAAAGGATTCCAAAGGCAAAAATCAAAGATGGCGGCTTAAATGTTTTTTTTTTTTAATGTAATGGGATATCTGTCCTACATCCAATATCGGATCGGATAATGTGAAATCTCACTAAACTATTATAGTTCTGTCCATGTAATTCAAAATAGCTCTAACTGATGTCAATACATAGTCCAAATAGTGGCTTAAGTAGACATCTAATAGATGCATTAAAACATCTAAATCTAAAGGTCTTCAAATAATACTGGTCTTATTCTTTTGGACTAGGTATTTCAGTGAAAATTTAAAGACAATTTTTAATCTACTTCTTACAAACATAATATACATAGATAGTTTCGAAATGTAAGTACTACATACTTGTATGACAATTATGATTATTTATGATGCATTTAATGATATTTAAAACAAAATAAATAATACAATAATAATTGAACGTAAACGTGATTTAAACAAATAATAAACTCACTAGTCATTACACTAAACGCAACCAAAAAAAATTAATAGCTTGGCAACCAATGGCATCCACTCACAAGGAAGATCGTCGCTCGAATGGCTCGACCCCTGGTGTCGTCTGTTCGTCACCGCGTTCGGATTCACCATCCCCATCCCGCTCATGTTCAAGTTCAAGGGATCCATCAACCGCCCGTGTCCGCTGCTGGATGTCAGATCATCCGGACTCAGCTCCTCACTAGTCAGCGAGACGGAGCTTTGTCCGCTCACAAGCACAGAATTCTGTATATCCATAGGACTGTGTTGTAAATTCGAAGGACTGTGCAGGAATGTCGTTGAATCAACGTAGCTGGCAACCAGATTATCCACTCCTAGCGAAGTTTCCGGTTTTATCTCCTGTTTTATATTAATAACCCCACTTGATATAGAGGCGGGGGATTGGATCCGGTCTGGCTCGTATCTGTCGAAGTCTTGCAGTCTCCGCGGGATCTCATTGACTGTCGTCTGTCGCATGGATGTCGTGGATGTGGTAGCCGTCGATGTAGATGTGGATCCGGATGGCCGGACGACCGTGGTTCCTTTTTCGTCTATATGTACAATGTGGAATGTTAGTATTTACCTAGTGCGTTTGTGTATTTAGCGTTAGTATTCACGGATACATTGTTTCTACTAGTTGAATTTAATGAAATTTAATTACTAAACATAATAATATTTTGCACTAGGAAAGGCGTATAAACTATTTCACCAATAGAAATGCATTGTTTCGGTAGATAAGGTAGATCTAATTTTAAGTGAATGTTAATTTTACATACAGATACTTACTAATCTTAATAATCAATAATTTTGCCTCATATGAGACTGCGAGATGTTGTTGATGAATGTTGCAAGATTGGTTGTTAACCACAGACATCTACTGAGTAAGAGAGACTGTAGTAAAGTTGCCAGCAACCACTGACATCCTTACCGTGCCCAATGAAGTCTGTGTCCGAGAATCCTCCCTGTTTCGGCTTACGTCGTGTTGTCCACATAAGTTTCCGTTGGGACTCCGTCGTATATCTGCGCTTGCCCAGGCTCCTGTATCATGCCCGATATGATGGACTGAGTGCTTCAGATCTATGGTTGTCAACCACGGACATCTACTGAGTAAGAGAGACTGTAGTAAAATTGCCAGCAACCACTGACATCCAACTTACCGTGCCCAATGAAGTCTGTGTCCAGGAATCCTCCCTGTTTCGGTTCATACGTTGTGCTGTCCACATAAGTGTCCGCTGGGACTCCATTGTATACCTGCGCTTGCCCAGGCTCCTGTACCATGCCCGATGTGATAGACTGAGTGCTTTAGATCTATGGTTGTTAACCACAGACATCTACTGAGTAAGAGAGACTGTAGTCAAATTGCCAGCAACCACTGACATCCAACTTACCGTGCCCAATGAAGTCTGTGTCCAGGAATCCTCCCTGTTTCGGTTCATACGTTGTGCTGTCCACATAAGTGTCCGCCGGGACGCCGTCGTAGGTCTGCGCTTGCGCAGGCTGCTGTATCATGCCCGATGTGAGAGATTGCGGGGTGCTGTTGTAACCGTAGGAGGAGATTGGAGAGGGGTAGCCGGTGTAACTGAAAATTAGAAAAATAATGTTCATTAATATATCTAAGAATAAACGTAATATTTAATAAGCTTACGAGTTATTTCCTAGTATATCTGCACTTGTACCTTTTTATAAAAATATTTAGTTGCTTTTATAAAATGCCTAGAGCGGTAGAAAAGTAGAACGGGCGAAAAGGGCGTTCAAATTCTCATACAAAACACAATTGGCTCTTTTAAGTCGTTATACCTAATTAGATTATCTACTATGGAACATACACAAGAAATTAGGCAACGTTATTTTCATTTTCTGCTTTATAAAGATAAATTATTCTATGTGTGTTTTCTATATAAAACAAAATGGTTACAACGAATATTAAGTATGACTATTAAGTACTACTTTTATTTTCGAATTACAAATTCTTCAAAGAAGGCGTACTAATTATTAAAACAGTATCATCAAGTGATAAATAGTGCAAAGACTTCTATCGTATGGTGTCTATAAAGGAAATCCCGGTTCTGAGACTGCTAACACACTACAAAAAAAAGAACCACATTCCCACCATAATGAAATTACGCCACATTATCATTGAATGCGCCACCTGTTATCTCTAACAAGAACCGCTTAGTCCCGCTACCCGGCGATAGATGGCAGTACGCGTTTACCGTTAAAAATGTCACTCTCTGTGACTTTGCGGTACCGTAATGGCGCTGTCTCGCCGCTGACACGGATATACGAACAATCATTTTAAACAGCCTATTTATTTAGCTGTACGCGTGAGATGGCGGTTGGTCAAATGTTACATCATCCCTATTCTTATGTATGGTTCCGAAAGCTGGACCCTAAAAAAGAAAGTGGTCAAAAAACTAAGAGCTTTTGAAATGTGGATTTATCGAAGGATGCTCAAAATAAAATGGACTGACAGAGTAACAAATTTAAGAGTTCTGGAAATAATGGAAAAAGACCTAGAAATCGTATCAACAATAAAGAAAAGAAAGGCAGCATATTTCGGACATATATATAGAAACAATAAATATAACCTACTGAAATTGATAATTGAAGGAAAAATTGAAGGGAAGCGTGGCCGTGGTAGAAGGCGCATATCATGGAGTGGGAATATAAAAGACTGGTTAAAAGTGAAGAGCATAGACAAACTAATTCGCATGACTGAAAATAGAGAGACATATGGACATATGGTCGCCGACCTCCTGGACGGAGATGGTACATGAAGAAGAAGAAGAACGCGTTTGAAGTTGGACCTTATCCCTTTGAGTTTAACTTATATCTTAGAAAATTATTATAGATTATATGACCATTTTTATAGACATGAAGTAATGAATTAAGGAAAAGCAACGGTTGACCGTTTAATGATGATTGATGATTTCTTGTACCGGTATTGAATCGTAGAGTAATGAGTTGACATTGATAGCGTCATTTTAAATAGTTTGACATGTTTTATAGACCTTAGAGGCCTAGAATTCGTAGGAATTTTGTACCGTTTTATTATTCTTGGAAACTATTCTAGCTAGTACAGTTGTAATGTGTCAGTGTCTCAGGTATTTAAGTCTTTAACATTAAACTACGAACACTTAAAACAAGAGATAAATGTGCTTTGATAGTCTTTGGTTTTAAAAGTTGAAGTTTAGAATAGAAAACGGTTATACTTTCAAGCCAATTATTTTCGTTAAAAAGCTTAGACTAAAACCACTGTTAATTTAATAAAATACCAAAACTACCTAATCTTGAGTTATTACTTATTACGTACTGAGTATTACTGTGATAAGAGGTGCTTTTAGTAACTCCATCATTTTCGATTTTGCCACTAAAAAGGCGCGAAATTCAAGTTTACTACGGAATTTAAAAAAATCCTCTACATTTTCAATCATTTTTTAATGATTCTGGCCAACCTCAAGATTTAGGAAGGCATGTGCGTTATGAAGACAATGTTATTGTCCGGTGAGCCGTATAATTTTCAAATTTGCTGCCTTTTTAGTGACAATATTTGGTTTCCGTTTATATATTGACTTCATATCTCTTTAGTGTAACTACTAGACAACAGATGGCGCTGCACTCAACTTACCCATTGTAATGTCCATGGAACTGATCGCTGGAGCTGGGAGTCTGTTGCTGTGCGTCGTACACAGAGTCGGGCGCCGCGTCTGTCTGGGCCCTCATCTGGGCTCGATGGTATCTGACCTCATCTTCCACTTTCTCACGCTGTTTCTTTGACATACGACCGAATTTGACAGCTGAAACAAAAATGTTTTGGTTAAATATGTCGCTGGCAATACAAATATGGCGTCTTTCATCACTTCTTAAGAGATAAACAGAGTTTAAGTGTGTACAAGTATACAAACAATATATGCTTACACAGAAAACGTACTAAGAAAAACACTTATACAGCTTTTTATATTAAAGGAAAAAATGGAAAAATTTACGCTTCCGGCGGGACTTGAACCCACATCATTTGCAATCCGTGCAAGGCTCTTAACCAATTGAGCTACGGAAGCCACGCCGGACATCGCAAATCTTTCCATGCCTTTCCTTATGTACACACGTCTTGGGGTTTCCTTTAATATAAAAATGTTTAGAATCGTTAGCAGACGTTTCTGCTTGTTAAAAATAAACTTATACAGCTATTACAAATACGATCTTGAAAATATTCATTTTATTCTGATTCATTTTGTGCGAACGATTACAGTGATTATAGTACATTAACCGTCCTTGAGTTTCACACAAAAAGACTACTCAACACTAGATGTCGCTACAAGTCCCATTCTTCACTCAAACCTGACTCATTGATTTCAGCGCCATCTACCCAACCCAACGAAAACGAAGGAAGCTTCCCACGTAATTAAATATGACATGTTACTCAATACTTCTGCGTGTGTGCGTGCTGTGGTAGTGTGCGTAGGACGTTGGCACACTGCCGAGTGGACCAATGAACTCTTGACGTATATATACATGACGCGTATAGTACGTAGCTATGACGACAGAGCGTACGGTACCTCTTTTTACTGAGCGGCTTCTGTTTTTTTTTTATTGGTACTGGTTGGATGCAGAGGTATTTAGATATTGAATTTGAGATTATAATTTGTTTCTTTTGCTGTTGGCGTTGTTTATAAACTTTGGTCTTTTGAAGAGATTGTGTTTTATATTATACTTAACGATTTTACATAATTATTAGGATTATTGGACAATTAAAGTAATACATTTTTGATTTGTTTCATTTTCTGTCATTTGCTTATTTATTCGTAAAAATGTTTGGACCAATGTTGCAAACAAATATGCGTTAATCATAATTGATATCTGAGATTGATCTTTCGCGCCAATATTTTTCAAACCTGCTTTTTTTTTAATAACCCCCGACGCAAAAATGACGCCTGTGGGTGTGTCTGTCTGCCTATCTGTCGGGAGTGTTCTTAGCCATGTTTCATGAAAATCGGTCTACTATGTCGCGGTCGGGGGTTTTTCAAATTTTTATTTTGTGGTTAGGTTATTGAAATTGAAAACCGAAAATTACAAAAGTACTTATAAAGTGTCGATCTTTACAAAAGTATCTATAAGTTGCTTGTAACATAATATGCCTCTTATAAAATTAGAATCGTAACGAAACACGTTAAAGTTTCAAACAAAAGATCTTTTCAGTAGTTTTTCAACACATTTTTATTTATTTCCTTATTCTTTGTCTTCGTTCGTTAACCTGACATTATATTATGAGCTGTTTATCCGTACTTTTAAAACGTAAACAGATATCTATTGTTTTTGGTTTCATTTTGGAACATTAACCGGCCTGGTTAGGACAAAGGGGTTACTGACGAAAATTTGTATGAAACAATTGTTCTTACAAAAACACGTTTGTAGGAAGTATATTGGGGTTGTTGGCGTCAAATATGTAATTTAGATTTACATGTGGTTTTTTTTTGCTATTTACGTATGATAGGAGTAATTTTTTTTGCAGAACTTCGTCTATATGAATTTTTTTTATAGAAAACATAAATAACCTAACCACAAAATTTAAATTTTTAAAAAACCCCCGACCGCGACGCGACGATTTTCATGAAACATGACTAAGAACACTCCCGATTAACTCAGCTTTCAGACAAAAAAAACTAAATCTAAATCGGTTCATCCGTTCGGGAGCTACGATGCCACAGACAGACACACACACAGACAGACAAACAGACAGACACGTCAAACTTATAACACCCCGTCGTTTTTGCGTTGGGGGTTAAAAATGTGTCGTTACCTGATATTTTATTGCAATAACACAAAAATTATACACACTCAAGGGCTAAGTAGAGACATATTTCCTATCACAGATGACGACCTCAGACACAAGCATTACTTGAAAATTTCGACCCTTGCCAAGTTGCCACCGTGACCGAATGACCGAGTGGTTCAGGCAGCCGTGGCCAAATATAATGGAGGACGCTGGTTCAATCCAGCTTTGGTAACTTAGATTAGATAGATAGATAAATAACATTATTTGTATCCACAACACAACTTATAAAGGCTTACAATAAACAGGAAAAAATAAATGTGACGCATAACTTAACTAACCACAGAAAAAAGAAACAAAGTTATAAAAAAATATGTTCCCTGGTAGAACTTAGACGTCTTCGTTATTTTTTCTTTGCACCTATATGATATTTATTTTAGTTTACAGGTGACAATGTTAGTACAAAGTGTGACACGGCCCCTATACAAATATAACTGACTAGCTTTTGCCCCCGGCTTCGCTTAGAAAGAGGCAAAAAGTAGCCTATATCACTCTCCATCCCATAAACTATCTCCACTTAAAAAATCACGACAATTCGTCGCTCCGTTTTGCCGTGAAGTACGGACAAACAAACAAAAACACTTTCCCATTTATAATATTAGTAGGGATTTCTTCTAAATATAGTTATGTGCTCAAACTAATAAATAGTTACCTGCACAAACGTCCCGTAGTTACATAAAGAGTTGATAGTTACACCTTCATCGATAAATTATGTTACGCTTCGGGCCTTTGCACAATGCTTAGTGATGGGACACAGGTCGATAGATATATCGATGTTTTTTCTTTAAAACTTATACAAATCCCTCGTTATAAATAAAAGACGTACTTTACAAAATCAATCTATATTTGAATACCGACAGTTTTAAATCAACATTATTTCCATCATATCAAGATTCCTCTTTCGAAATTACTCGTGCATTTTTGTCATTCTTAATTACCCTAATGCACCTTACTTTTTTTATTCTTTAAGTATGCTTAATAATTCTGTCCTTGTAAGACTGATGTGTGTTTTTGCTGTTTATGTTAATTTTGTACAATACTGTGCCTGTTTTTAAGTTCTCAATTAATTGTACCATACTAATCTCCGATTTTAGTGCTACTTAAGCACGGTGAAATAAGGTATGTTGTTAGCGCCGTTTGTGGTTTCTATTTCAGCACCAGTAGCACCAGTTAATGCACAGTTCTAACACAATGTATAACCCTTTCCAACCGAAGAAATCGAGGTTTGCTAAATATTTTTTTTATTTTAATGACAAACGAGTATGTTCAACTTGACAATTATATGTTAACAACCTGCTAACAACCTCACGATCGTATCAGCTCGGATGTAAGGATAATAGTACAAGTTAGTTCTAATGAGAAAGCTCTCTCACCTTTTTTTACTAGATCCCCAGGGTACGTAGCCAAATGCACAAACACTCACGATAATATCGTTTTTAAATGTAGCTTTTACCTATCTCTATTGCACTTTCGCGTTAGCGCGACAGAGTCAGACTGACGATTGTCATTTCGGCTAGGCTGGGTGGTATGTCCTAGTCCTAGCTATTCCCGTTACCTTATCGTAGTTTATCGAGCATTTTATCGTGTATTTCACAGAATTAGATTTAGATAGAAGAAACGAGTTCATTTATTTGTATGGCGGCCGAGCGTGTCAGATTTTGTACTGAAGTTGTTACTTGCCTGTGATTTTAAATATGTCTCAGGCCCTTGAGTGTTGATAAGTTTTATGTTGTTGCAATTAAATATCATGTAACGAGGCATTTTTAATGTTTTTGTTGACTTCAACTTACAAAAATTGACGCCCGAAAGCTGCAAGCTGCGATTAAAGACGGACAACTCAGTGGATTTTATCGACGCTAAGTAGATACGTTTGCTTGATCCATGGTATTTATCGTGTATTTTATCGAGCGTGTCGCAACACTAGCGGCATTACGCAACTCCTCACGCCGCGGTGCCGTCGAGTTATGTGCTCTAAGAATGTTGAGCTTTACGAGTTAATAATCTGGTTAAAACAACTGAAATATAATTATAAGGTTCTCTTTTATTATAGAAGTTTTTTTTATTTTCATTACAAGTACGAGAAAGAGGAAATTCGAAGTGGCGATAAATTATAACACGACTGTTTTATAATTTGTCAGTACAGATGGTGTTTTTTTTACGCACTAGTGCGAGAAGTGGTTCATTATATAACAGGTCGAAACTTCGGAAGCTCATCTGTACTGAAAAACGTCGTACGATACTCGTGCGAAAAGGAAATTCGCAACTCGTGTCGATTTCACCTTCGGTCGTGTTTTCATTTATCGCCACTCGTTTCGAACTTCCTTTTTTACGCACTTGTATCGTAATGTACTATATTACCACTGTGTTTTAAACCGACACGAATTACAATCAAATTAACTCTTCGCACGTGTATCGTATAACCTTTTTCAGTACATTTGTTTTGTGTAAAATTATGTCAAAATTAAACATTTTTAGCCTTTTTAAATAATATGGTACATTTTATAAAGGAATTTTAGACGCAGTGTTGTTACACCATTCATAGGCAACAGCGATCGCTTACCATCACAAATATTTCTTACTTACCAAGTATAAAACCGCGTATTTTTTGTCTCACGAATTATGTCAGATCCTGTAACGTCTCGCTCTAATACCCAGCTATTCGGTTACGTGTATGTATGTATGTATGTCAGTTCGCTAGCACGCATATATGCCAAACTAACTGTTTTTTACCTTCGTATCGTGTCGACCGAAATTACTTAGTTGTTTTAAGTTGGTTAACTTGATATCGGACATGTTTATTGATCAGTATAACAGTTTTTAGCTAAAATAGTAGATTACGATACAAGTGCGCAAAAAAGGAAGTTCGACACGAGTGGCGATAAATTAAAACACGACCGAAGGGAGTGTTTTAAATCGACACGAGTTACGAATTTCCTTTTCGCACACTGAGAGAAATTTGCATTGTGAATTTAACAAGTTCGACTTGTTGCGGTTTATCCGTTTGAATCAGCCAAACGTATGTTTAAAACAATATGTGTCAGGTTGTTTTTATAAAATCGACTTGTTGATTCAAATATATTGCCGATTGAAATGACAAGTAGCTTGTTGTTTGAACCAAAGAGCACGTAGGCGCTATTTTAACCGAAAAACTTGTTGAACGAACATGAAAACTGGTTGTATTTTCTCTCAGTGCACGTGTATAGTACGACTTTTTCAGTATAGATGGCCCTCCGAAGTTGCCACCTGACGTATAATGAACTACTTCTCGCACTAGGCCGTAAAAAAACACCATTTGTACTAAAAAAAATACCTTCGTTACATATGTGTTAGTGGTAAAAGCGTGTGACTTTCAATCCGGAGGTCGCTTCAAACCCGGCTCGTACCAAATATCAATTGCTTTTGGTTGAAGGAAAACATCGTGCAAAAATCGGACTAATCTCAACTCACCACTGAATGGGCCGCGAATGCGCGGCCGCCGGCATATACCTCGACAAAACGCATAGTGTGCCGCTCCTGATAGGACCTAGTTTACTTCTCACTTGGAAGGTCAGATGGCCACCTTCGTAAAAGTTAGTGCCTACGCCAAATCTTACAATTATTTCTCAAGCGGACACTAGCTCCCCATGGTACTATATACACATATATGTATATATTGGTGTATTTGTGTAATTGTATATGTATAAATCTGTTACCATGTGTACACAAAATTCGCATTTCATTACTTTAGTGGTTGTACATTTTTAAATTCATTTGTCATCGTTAATTCGCCTCTACTCATTGCCTCAACGGTTGACTGGAAGAGATTCCATTAAGGGATAAGTCCGCTTACATTGTACATTATTGACACTGTAACTAGGTATATCTCTTTTGTTTCTTTTACGTACAATAAAGCTTATCCATACTTTAATATTATAAATTGAAAAGTGTGTGTGTCTGTTTGTCCGTCTTTCACGGCAAAACAGAGCGACGAATTGACGTGATTTTTTAAGTGAAGATAGCTGAAGGGATGGAGTGTGGCATAGGCTACTTTTTGTCTCTTTCTAACCCCCCCCCCCTCAATTTCCTAAAATGGGGGTGGAAGTTTGTATGATGGATTCCGCAATTTTCGAATTAAACGCGAGCGTACATACTATATAGGCCATATAAGCCCTCTAGGCGCAAATCGCGAATAAATTGTACAGTGTATGGGACCATGCAAATTGTATGGCGTATGCGACCATGCAAATCCTAGTAATTGATTTTAGTAAAGATAAGCCCAGGTTAATAAGCGAGGCGGGAGACTTGCAAGCAGTCGGCGGGCGAGAGGTCCAAGTTACAAGATTTTAATTTAGAAAAAACTTTGAAAAGTTCATACATATTTTTTTTGTTAATTCGGTTTTATGTTAATGATTGTGAATTATTTTAGTTTTCATCACACCCGTACTTTAAATGTGCTATTGCACGCAGGTGGAGCGTAAGTTATAGAAAACCCGTTCCTCCAAGGGAATAATGAAATTTCTTGTACCGTTCTTAATTTTTTTACATCTATTTACATATTTTTTACATTGCGAGTGTGATGCAAAACATTGTGTGTAACTGGGGAAGTATGAATATTACTAACTCGAGTCTTTAAACGGCTCCGGCAAGCCGTCGCGATTTAACTTACTCTCGTTAGTAACTATATTCAACTTCCTCGCCTTGTTGCATAATGTACTATTGATTATAATTTTTTCATTGTTTAATTTTAATTGTCTCTTTGTTTTTTGACTTTTGTCCATGTTTTGGCGTTTGGTCCGCTGTAAGCCAAACATGAATGTATAATGTATATATGTATATAAATAAATAAATAAATACAGGGTGTTTGGTAACCGGGTGCAAGCCGAAAGTAGTTCATTGTCTAGGTAGGTACTTTAGAACATTTTTTGCTATGTCTTAGACAAATTACAATATATTCGTTTTTTTTTAATACCACGTCGGTGGCAAACATTTTTTTGATTTGTTATTTTTTCAAGTAGTCACACCACTGTATATAAATTATAAATTGAAATAGATATCATACACGAAAGAAAAAACGGCGAGGCCCACTGGTGGCCGAGCCGGGAATCGAGCCCGGGTCTTCAGCTTACGCGGCTAACGTCTTTACCACTAGAGCGAGAGGATCGAGAGGAGAGGAGAGGGCGGGCGTGTGGTCTAGTGGTAAAGCCGTTAGCCGCGTAAGCTGAAGACCCGGGTTCGATTCCCGGCTCGGCCACCAGTGGGCCTTGCCGTTTTTTCTTTCGTGTATGATATCTATTTCAATTTATAAGTGTTAACAAACTTTATTTCCATAAGCGTTTAACCCGCTACCGCTCCCGCGACCTCCCATACCTCACGCCCATAATTCGCAACTGTATAAACACAACATAGCGTTATCACGAGCGATAAGCGGTCAACGACCCGCGCTCGCTTCCTCATACCGCACGTGGCCGTTTTATTTATCGCGTTTTTTTTCTTGCGTTTATTTTAAGTATGTAAAACATTTATATTTACACTAGCTTTTTCCCGCAGCTTCGCTCGAGTTAAATTCGAAAATTGCGGAATGCTGCATACAAATTTCCACCCCCCATTCTAGGGAAGTGGGGGGTTGGAAAGAGACAAAAAGTAGCTTATGTCACTCTCCATCCCTTCAACTATCTCCACTACAAAAAACACGTCCATATGTCGCTCCGTTTTGCCGTGAAAGACGGACAAACAAACAGACACACACTTTCCCATTTGTAATATTATTATGGATAGTATAACATGCTTATTTTTGCTCCGAGGACCCTCTTAGTTGTCTCCTTTTCGTTAGACAAGCGCGTCTTTGTAGACTCAGATCAGCCGGCGTATCATGCTGCCAATTTTATCACTTATCCACGTGGATAAAGCATCCGTCACGCTTTAGCAAGTATGTCAGTGTGAGAGTGACAGATGTCTTATCCACGTGGATAAGTGATAAAATTGGCAGCATGATACGCCGGTTGGTCATACCTTGGTCACACTAGGGGTGTCACTCGGTCGAAACTGTCGAAAGTTGTTAAACTCGCGATTTATCCAAATTGATGGATAAATGCATAAATTAAATATAACAAGATCATACCATCCCATACATTAAAATGCGACCGCCTACGAACGCGCTTACACTCCACCACACATAGATGGCGCCACAAAAAATGCCTTGTTGCCACCGATTATTTGTAGATTTGCATTAAGTGTCAATTCCGAGCCGTAAATCTATGTCAAAAGTGACACTTAAAACCATCTACAAGTATTATCGAAAGCTACAAGACATTTTTGTTGTGGCGCCATCTATGTGTGGTGGAGTGTAAGCGCGGTCTTAGGCGGTCGCATTTTAATGTATTGGATGGTATGATCTTGTTATATTTAATCTATGATAAATGTGAATGTTAAAACTCGTCAAAATTTAAAGTGTTCTACGACTCATGTCCAGTTTGAGGCAGTTCAGTCGGCAGTACTGGGGGGTTACCATGACGTGCTAAAGCCGTTCAGTTTAGGTTGAGAGAAAGGGACACAGCTATAGCAGTTACATAGCTCCGTCCCTCTCTCTCAACCTAAACTGAACGGCTTTAGCACGTCATGGTAACCCCCCTGACATCGATCTACTATTTCTATCTTTACACCTTATAGAACAACGTCGCCCGCCACTTCTCTTTCTGTGTGTGTGTGTGTGTGTGTGTGTGTATGTTCGCGATAAACTCAAAAACTACTGAACAGATTTTCGACGCGATTTTCACCTATGAATAGAGTGACTCCTGAGGAAGGTTTATGTATGTAATAGTTGAGAATGATATAACGGTACATACCATCACGACTCATGCCGAGTTTGAGGCACTTCTGCAGCCGGCAGTACTGGCATCTGTTGCGGTTGACGCGATCCACCACGCAGGCCTTGTTGCGCGGGCATTGGTAGTTCACGACTGAAAAACAATACTGTGTTAGTTTCTTACTTAATATCTGCTAAATAAATAAAAAAAAACTTGGGTGAAAAAGATGAGGTGATGACCCTACAAAAATAAATAAATAAATAAATAAATAGTGGGGACACCTTACAAAGATCAACTTAGCCCCAAACTAAGCAAAGCTTGTACTATGGGTGCTAAGCGACGATATACATACTTAAATAGATAAATACATACTTATATACATAGAAAACATCCATGACTCAGGAACAAATATCTGTGCTCATCACACAAATAAATGCCCTTACCGGGATTCGAACCCAGGACCGCGGCTCAGCAGGCAGGGTCACTACCGACTGAGCCAGACCTGTCGTTAGAAGCCAGACCGGTCCCTTAAAAAATGTGGTAACCCTATTAAAAGTTTACCCTAGAAACCCTGAAGCGATGCCTCTAAAAATTGGGGTAACCCTATTTTAAGTTACAGTATGAATCGTATTCTAAGTTTGTCTAACGCAGGCATTGTTGCGGGCGCATTGGTAGTTCACTTCTGAACACACAATACTGTGTTAGTTTCTTACTTAATATCTGTTAAATAAATAAAAAAAACTTCGGTGAAAAAATATGAGGTGATGACCCTAAAAAAATGTGGTAACCCTATTGAAAGTTTACCCTAGAAACCCTATTCTATGTTTGCCAAACGCAGGCATAATAATGTGTAGGTACGTTTCTTACTTAATATCTGCTAAAAATGGTATTACTGGTAAATGCATTTTCAAAAATTGAACCCCTCAATTAGCAAAACTTGTTGGCAAAAATTAACTGGCTGTCAGTTTTGTGACGACAATTAACCATAAAATCTGCCTGAAAATTTACTTTTCTTACATTCTGAATGTAGATTATCGCGTAAAGTTTAAATGTAATTAACACAAAAACAATATTTTTATTGAAATTTCATGCTTAATTATCGTCACAAAACTGACAGCGAGTAATTTTTGTTAACAACTTTCGCTAATTGGGGGGTCCCAAATTCTAAAAATTCCCGTAAACATGGCTCGGGTGTTAAAGATGAGGTGATGACCTTAAAAAAATGTGGTAACCCAAATGTGGTAAATCAAAAATCTCGAGAGGATATGACTTTAAAAATCTGGCAACCCTAAGTGAGTTTTCACATTATCCGATCCGATATCAGATGTAGGAAGAATTTTAGAGGCAACAATCAAAATATATGGAATATCGGTCCGACATCCGATCGGATCGGATAATATGAAAACGCATTTAAGTCTCTAACGTCTCTATTCTGCTTTAGAGTCCCAAATTCACCAAAAATATTAAATTCCGCAACGAGGGACGTAAGTTGAATATTGCAAACGGGAGTAAGTTATAGCTCGTTTAGTGTGCGAGTGTGATGAAAAGGAAATAAAGCCATGGAGTTGACGATTTGATGAAAGTTTAAGGTAAATGCACCTACAATTGACTCCTGATTAGTAAATTTTACATTATCCGAGTCCGATAAAGGACTGCCAGAGACGTTTCAAAGGCAAAAATCAAAGATGGATGACTATACCAATGTATGGGATATCGACCTGACATCCGATCGATTGGTTGTGTTAATCGACTAGATTTTAGGCATAATTAATAAATTGTACTATCGTAAATATGGCCATCCCGCTTTTAACACTTTCGCTACCAAGAACCCGACTGTCGGTCACATCTCGCTCAAGTAGAAGCGTAGCCGATTACATTGGGAGGAACCGCGTATTAGCGAAAATGTCGTAGCGTCGCGAGAGCCCGGTTTCGAAAGTGTTAATAATGACGACTCCTTATGAAGTGATGTTGTAGGGGTAAATGCACCTATAAAGAACTTCTTAAAAAGTGATGTTTTAGGGTAAATGCACCTATAAATGACCTGTGATGAAATAATATTCTAGGGTAAGTGAACCTAAAAATGAGGTCTTTTCAGAAGGACTTATTTCTATAAGTCAAAAAGGTTTATTTCTCTAGGAAGAATGACCTCTGATGAAATAATATTGTAGGGTAAGCGTACTTATAAATGATGTTCTAGGGTAAGTGCACCTATAAATGATGTTTAGGTAAACGAAGTTTAGGGTAAAGTCACCTATAATGGACCGCTGATGAGTGATGTTTAAATGATGTATAGGGTAAAGTGAAGTACAAATGAAGCCGACCTGTGCTCTGCGACCGTCTGAAGAACCCCTTACAGCCCTCGCAGGTGATGACGCCGTAGTGTACGCCGGAGGACTTATCCCCGCACACCTTGCACGGTATTATCTCGATTTGGGCTGCAACAATACAAACATACATGTTAGACATATTGAAATAAACTGATATTACTTAGATACAAGATGTCGTTTTCACTGCTTCCAGTTCACGGAACAATGGTGTTCCGGACCAATTTTAAAGCAGATAATTTGAGGCTAGTGGATAAAATGCGTTTTTACCCGGGCCGAAGCCAACGAGCGTGAGAGGCCCAATTCAACCCTAGTAACAAGCAGCCAATTATAGGTTCCCACCAGTAGTAAAGTACATGTTAGACATATTAAAATAAACTGATATTAGTTACAGATTATTATTATATTATACCAGCTTTTGCCCGCGGCTTCGTTCGCGTTAGAAAGAGACAAAAAGTAGCCTATGTCAATTTCCGTCCCTTCAAGTATCTCCACTTAAAAACTCGCGTCAATTCGTCGCTCCGTTTTGCCGTGAAAGACGGACAAACAAACAGACACACACTCTTTCCCATTTATAGTGTTAGAATGGATTGGATACACTTTTTTATTATTCCTATTCGTTTATCAATACTAATACTAATATTATATAAATGGGAAATAGTCCTTGCAAAAGGGATGGAGACGTGATTTTTAAACTATTATAGTTGAAGGGATGGAGAGTGACATATGCTACTTTTTGTCTCTTTCTAACCCCCCACTTCCCTAAAATGGGGGGTGGAAGTTTGTATGAAGCATTCCGCAATTTTCGAATTTAACGCGAGCGAAGCCGCTGGAAAAAGCTAGTAAGTATATAAATAATCACGCCTGTATCCCATAGGGGTAGGCAGAGCACATGAACTATTCAAGTTTCAGTGCCACTCTTGGCAAAAAGGGGTTGAAAACATCGAAATTGGGATATCACCAAAAATACATTTTCCTAGATACCTTACAAGTAAGTAAGTTACATTTTATTGTACAATAAAACAAACAACACATAAAAAATAGAACATTACTTGATACAAGTGAGGCAAAAAGAAAGAAAAAAGGAATTTTTCGCTAAAAAAAAAAAAAATTTTTTTTTTTTTACTTTTCTGGCGATCAAATTAAAAAACGATCCGAAAAGTTGGTTTAAAATGAGTTCCTTCATTTATTTTTCTAAAAACCAAATTATTTGGACGTTTATCTTGTCACAGTTGACATCTATCGTGATCGTACGACTATTTTCAATTGCGCAGAAGCGCCGTTAAGAAACCTTTTCTACTGAGTAACAATACGGAAACTTTTTTTAAATTGGCAATAACTCTGAAACTAGACGAAATCTAGAAAAGTTTATATGACATTTTAGTCTTAAAATGTACCAAGAATATGCCGTTAAAGTTATATGGGTTCCTCGCGAGCACCTTGTACTAAAATAACTAGTTTTAGTACAAAGGCGAACTTATCCCTTTAAGGGATCTACACTCAAAAACTGCCACATGACGAAACCATGTCTTATTCAGCATTGCCGTATTAGGCGAGATGCGGGGTCACTGACCCAGCTCCGACCTTGCGGGTCGGTGACCTCAGCCTGCTTCTAAATACTATAGGATATACTGGATTATGAATTATGTGAAATATATTGAAATTTTAGTTTTATAGACGACCGGTCTGGCTCAGTCGGTAGTGACCCTGCCTGCTGAGCCGCGGTCCCGAGTTCGAATCCCGGTAAGGGCATTTATTTGTGTGATGAGCACAGATATTTGTTCCTGAGTCATGGATGTTTTCTATGTATATAAGTATGTGTTTATCTATTTAAGTATGTATGTCTGCACGTGTGCGGTCCGTTTGTTAACGTAGGTAAGAATTTAGAATGGCGGCGTTTTGTGAACATCAAAGGAGTGAGCCTTCTGTACTTGTACTATTATATATTCTGTGGTTTGGGGCTAAATTGATTTGTGTAAGGTGTCCCCAATATTTATTCATTTTATTTATTTATAATATTGTACTTAAGAGTCCGTCAATGTCAAAAAGTAGAAAATCGCAAAATTGGTAGTTTTCTACGTCTGGTTTTAGTCTCAGTATATACTTATTGATAAGAACAGTACTTGTTTTAAATAGCGCGTCTTCTTATCTACAAAATCAGTAGTTGACATCAAGGAAAAGTTACTCCCTGAATTAATTATGAGTGTTTTCCTGACGCTCGTTTAAGAAAACCCGCAAATAGTGGTCACGTCTGAGTGAGCTCAGCTCAATTCTGTATGCTTTAGACTGCTAGAATTGATGTCGTCGCATTATTTATATCCTAAACTAAAAATTCAGTAGTTTACATGTGTATTATTATGCTACTAAAATACAGTAAATGGAAGTTAAACGAAATCAATTTCTGTCTGAAAATACTTCGAATCAAATGGCAATTACTTCGAAAACTTTTTAGGCAAACAAAAGGCTTTCTTGATAATTATAAACTTTAAGTATGTGTATGCAAAATAGTGTGTAATATAAATCAGGAAACACTTCCAATTTTAGATATATACTTACTTAAAATTGTAACTAAAATGCGGTTGGCTGCTGTCGGCATCTTGATAAATTTGAATATGTACGACCGTCTTTTAGTTTTAAAATAATGTTATTCTATAAGCTACATAACTGGACTACAGAATTATTACCTTTTCATATTTTTCCTCACAAAGAGAACGAATAAAATCAATGTTGAATATAAACTTTCGTAAATTTTCCATACAAACGTCAAAACTGCGAACAGATTCTATGGACTCAGACGCTCGATCGAGCTCGTTCAGAGCAGACGTGTCGCCAAATTTGCTCCAATGACATTTGTTTTTGACACTAGAAGTCATATACGGATACAAAAAGATTGCCAGTGCTATGAATGTGTTCAAAAGTAATAAGGTAAATAAATATTGTGACGTGTGAAAGAGTCTCGATTAAAAATTGTCTTTTTTTGTTGTTTACGACTTATTATTGTTGAGAAATTAAAAAATATATGTTACTTTGATAGAATTATAAGCAATTTAGGTATTTTTTTGTCTTCTAAACTTTATTACAATGAAAAAGTTTTAAAATTAATTTTAACTCGTTGGACTTTATTTTCATTATACTGGTCACACTATTTAGTGTGTCAGTGTATGCGTGACACATTTTCTTCCGCGAAGAGACATTCAGTGTGGCGTATGAAAAAACTAACAGAATTAATCATTATAATTATATTCTATAAACGATTATTTACGTAAATGGCGATTTTATTAATTGTTCTGCCATTCTCTTATCACAAAATTGTTCTGTCAAGTAGTAATAAATGCTTTCGTTTGATTTTTTTTTAATTGATGTTTAATTGTTTAGATTTTCTGTTCGAGTAATTATTTTATATCATATATCTCTGCTTTGACAGACATGCATTAAAAAAGTAATGCATTAAATAAGTGTATTACATTTTTCTTATGTTCAATATATTTTTTAAATGGTGTTTGCACACGATGCACGTAACCTTAGATTCAGACAACTTTAACTAAATTTCGAAAATTATTATTTTAATTCATGCGGAATAGGCTTTATAATTAGAATAAACGAAGCACTTTTTTTAGACCAGAGTTATACTCTGTCAAACAAGTCTGTCAAAATGTATTCTGGCCAACAAGTCTGTCAGTAAATAAGAACAAAGAAAACTATAGGTATCCTTTTCTCTAGCACCCTAAAGAAAAGGACGCATATAGTTTTCTTTGTTCTTATTTACTGACAGACTTGTTGGACAGAATACATTTTGATTTTATATGGTGTTTGCACAAATAAATTTTGAAAAATAATCGGAGTGAATTCGTGTGATATGGTAACACTAGATTGACACTGTTCGCAGTCTAAAGACGCGGCAGCGTGTCAAGCCAAGTTCAAGTAACCGAACTGGCAGACAGCATCGTGTGATTCGTGTGTAATATTACACGAACCATTTGGAGCCTCTTTGGGCGCCCTCACAACTCAAAAACTATTTCACATAAACATCTTAAATTTGGCTCTTATATTGATATTTGCGACATACATAATTATTATGTGCATATATAACATTAGGTGAATATAAAGGAAACAATCTGATATTTTTTTTATAACTTTAGTTCTACTAAAAAAACTTTTTCACTTAACTGGTTCTATTAGGACATTTTACTTATACTTTGTGCCTGTAACGGGTCCATATCGGGTCGCATACCTATGTTTTAGTTATATCTTCCAATCGCATACCAACTTGCGGCATAGTCATCAGTGCGCACTGCGAATACATATGGAAAATCATATTTTTTTAGCCCTAGTAATTGGTTTCATACTCAATAGATGTCATTTGTAAAATGCATGTGCGCGCTACTGTTTCAATATTCCATCGAGAGCCCACGTGACTCCCTTCCTTAATCAGCATAATTTACTCAAAATGCTGCATCGTCGTAAGCTTCAGTTGGCTTGTCTACTCTTCGGAGTCTTGAAGTATAAATCGCCTGCATATCTTTTTAATAAGTTATCTTGTATTAAGCTTCGCGACCGCCGTCAATGTTGAATCCATTTGCTGACGCCACGCCACGCTTCGGCAGCTTTCTGAGGAAGTTATAAATACTAAAGTTCGAAGTGTTGGAATAACATTCCGCCGCCCTTGAGGAATCTGCAAAGTATTCACACTTTCAAAACAAAGCTTATAGAATACTTGCACAGCCACCAACTTAACCAGGAAACCTGTATACATGACACAAGTTGCCTGTAGATTACCTACTTATATTTCTACTTGTCACTTAGGTCAAGTTTCATTCGCATTATCTTAGCTCTTCTTGTAATTCTCGCCCTTAATGATTCTTCCTATAAATACAATATAAATAAAATAAATATAAATATACATAAATATTATAGGACATTCTTAATACACATATTGACTGAAGCCAACGGTAAGCTCAACAAGGCTTGTGTTGTGGGTACTCAGACAACGATATATATGATATATAAATACTTATATACATAGAAAACATCCATGACTCAGGAACAAATATCTGTGTTCATCACACAAATAAATGCCCTTACCGGGATTCGAAACCGGGACCGCGGCGCAGCAGGCAGGGTCACTACCAACTGCCCTATGTAGCTATGCTGCTCCTATGTAGTTAAATGTATAATTTTGTCTGTAATTTGATAAAAATCCATTTTAGTTTTGCAAGAATTTCACCACCTCCTTTCTTCCCGTGTGTGTTGTAGAAGTCGACTGTGGGATACGGGTTAAATTGTGGCGTAGGCGAGAGGCTGGCAACCTGTCACTGAAATGTCACAATTTTCGTTGTCTTTCAACCCCTTTTTGCCTTGGCACTGAAATTTGAGTAGCACTGAAATTTGAGCAGAGTGGCACTGAAATTTGAGTAGTTCATGTGCTCTGCCTACCCCTTTATGGGATACAGGCGTGATTTGCAGTTCTTTCGACTTGTTTTGTTTGTCACGTTAATGCACGTAGCGTAGCATTACACTGTGGCGCAGCACGGGAAGCATGGTCGCGCGATAAATGATAAAACATCTGGCCGTCCCTATCGCACTTACTAATAGTGCGATAGGGACGGCCTGATATTTTATCGTCTATCGCGCGACCATGCTTCCCGTGCTGGTTGCAATAGCTGGTTTAATGTTCAGCCAAGCGGTGTCTGACCCGATATGATGGTACGATACAAGTGGTAATATTTTTAATACCAGTTTTAGGTTAAAAAGCCTGTAGTACTAGTATAATTTGTGTTTTTTTTTATATAATGTAACTTGCTTCTATAATCTATATGCTTCTGTAATTTTCTATAATGTATGTTTTCTATAATTTTTGTGACCTATCGTGATTGTTTCACCGGATGGTCTGATCGGAAGATTAGACCATTTCGTAGCATCGTCTTCTTGTTTACGTCTTCTTATTTGTAACGTTTATTTTGTGTGTGTGTGTGTTAACGAATGAATGCATAAGAAATGATATTTTATGTTATCAATTGTTATAAAAAAATTGAGGACTGGCCATTGAACTTGGCACCCTTTAGATCTCAATGATTTTGTCGTTTACGTCAACATTGTCAACAACCAAGGCATACTTATATAATATTGAACTTGGCTCACATTTCACATTAATGTTTTTGATGGGATTGTAACGTTACAACTGATCTTCAGTAAAACTATAGACCTGTCTTAAGTTCCTCTATGAGGGTCACTGACCTCTTCCAATAAATTGCGGTAGTGTGCGAAAAGTATGTTGGTGAGTGTGACGTGCGTTAGTGTGTGTAAATGGGGTAATTTGACAGATACTGAATTTTTACCCATCGAACCGGCCTCTTAAAATAGTTACAATACAGAGACAAATTAAAGGTATCGAAATTATTGAAGTTTCTGTAAAATGGTGCTCCCACCGTTATCCATACTAATATTATAAATGGGAAAGTGTGTGTGTATGTTTGTTTGTCCGTCTTTCACGGCAAAACGGAGCGACTAATTGACGTTGACGAATTTAGGTGGAGATAGTTGACGGGATGGAGAGTGACATAGGCAATATTTTGTCTCTTTCTAACCCCTCCTCGAAATGGGGGGTGGAAGTTTGTATGGAGAATTCCTCAATTTTCGAATTTAATGCAAGCGAAGCCGCGGGCAAAAGCTAGTGTTATATAACATTTAACATTTATAACTGCCAGTGTGGGAGCACTATTAAGACGCTACAGGAGCGAAAATATTAAAATGGAAAGTCCCCCCCCCCTTTCAATTTGGGAATTTTGGTTAAATATAACTAATGTTATTAACTAGATTTATCGAAAAAAAAAATTGCGCCATAGGTAATCAATACAGCCGTTTTTGGAAATTTTTCATGGGCGTCTTTAAAAAATAAGAATACCAAAAAAATCAAAACGGTCCGACACAGAATAAAAGTAATAAAAAACTGTGTTGAAAAAATCATTGCTCTATCTTCAAAAACCAGGAGGAAATAGTCGAGAGCGTTTGTATGGAGAATTGTCCCCTCCTGTATCGTCTTAAAATTATATGGATATCGGTCCTACATCTGACTCAACGCACTGACTCTATCGATATTCTTATAATCACAAGGACGATTTTTACGCCACTAGTGCTGATTTTTACAATACGGTTACCAAATCAAGACAATGTTAAAAAACTACAGTAGAAACAATATGGCGGGCAATTGTGTCGCAACGTTAATTGTCAACTGTCATTTAATTATTGTAATAGAGGATATACATCCTCTGTCGTTTCGACACCTTTGTTGGACAGGAAGCGGATTTGGTCAGTTGGTGACTGATATTCTAAATAGCTACATTTTTGAGCACTATTTTTTGTAAAAATATTGGCATATAGCTCTGAACAGATTTTGAAGTTTAAAGCGACGGATTTTTTGGTAATTTTGTAAAGGTTTGAATTTCATATTTTTAGTTAATGTAAAATAGTCAAATTGTATAGTTTTATTGCCGTTCATATGCCCATTTAATGATTATAATTATACTAGTTCAAAGATAGTTTCTAAACTGAAGTATACAAAAATTAGGTACTTAATCAGTTATAACCATAAAATTAAAATTTTGAAAAAACCCCCGACTGCGACATAGTTGACCGATTTTCATGAAACATGGCTAAGAACACTCCCGACTAACTCAGTTTTCAGACAAAAAAAACTAAATCTAAATCGGTTCATCCGTTCGGGAGCTACGATGCCACAGACAGACACACACACAGACAGACAGACAGACAGACAGACAGACAGACAGACAGACAGACAGACAGACAGACAGACACACACACAGACACACACACAGACAGACACGTCAAACTTATAACACCCCGTCGTTTTAGCGTCGGGGGTTAAATAGTTATTTGTTATACAAGGGGGCAAAGTTGTATTTTAACGCCGAGTGTGGAATTGAAAAACGAGCAAGTGATAGGATTCTATAGTTGAACCACGAGCGAAGCGAGTGGTTCGAGAATAGAATCCTGAACTTGCGAGTTTTTTAACACACGAGAAGTAAAATACATTTGCACCCGAGTGTAACACAAAACTTTTCCCCTCACTACAGCGAGGAAACTACAACGCAAAAAATGCGTTTATCACTGCTTCCAGTGGTTCCACAGGTGGTAAATCATCTGTATTACTAGATTCATTTACATTTATCAATTTTAAAGCAGTTAATTTGACTTTATTCAAGGTCAAATTACTTTACCCACTAGTGGATAAAATGCGTTTTTACCCGCTGGTATTAAAGGACAAAACACGTGTTTCCGAGCTAGTGAGGGGAAAAATTAGTTGATATTGATTACTGACATATCCTAATTTTTTTTGCCCAGCAATTTATAAACTGGAATATTTTATGAAAAAAATATGGCATACAAAAAATTTCTTGGTAGAAAGTACATAGTACATACATATCCATACTAAAATTATAAATGGGAAAGTGTGTGTGTCTGTTTGTTTGTCCGTCTTTCACGGCAAAACGGAGCGTCGAATTGACGTGATTTTTTAAGTGGTGATAGTTAAAGGGTGAGAGTAACCTGGCTACTTTAAATCTCTTAAAAATAAACTTAAATAAAAATGGGGGATAACAGTTTGTATGGAGTATTAGCCGCAATTTTAGCAAATTTAATGCGAGTGAAGTCGACGGGCAAAAAATAGATAAATACATACTTGAAATGGGCCATCCATTTTTCAGGAACAAATATCTGTGCTCATCACACAAATAAATGGGTATTTTTTACGCGATTAAACCCAGAATCGCGAGCTCTTTCGAACAGATAGGAGTCACTAAAAAATGTCCCAAGATTTCACATACATTTTTTGTCTCTTTCGTTACCGCCATACAAAATGTATGGAAAAATGGTAACGGAATGGGAATAAAACCTTGGGACACTTTTTTTCTCCTATTATAATTGAAAGAGCTCGCGATTCTGAGTGGAAACCACATAAAAATTTCCATATCCAAAAAAAAGTGGGGTGGACAACTTTGAAAAAAATGGCCCAAATGTAGTATTTCTGGTCAGGATTTACTCAAAAAAACTAAAAACACAAATTACTTAAGGTCGCAAATGTCACAGACTCCATTTAAAATCAATCACTACACGTGTCAACTTAAATGGCCGAACTCATCAAAATTGAATTAATATGATAAGCTGAATTTGTGACAAGGATTTTGATAAGTTATTTATTTTAATAGTTGTTTAGAAAATAAAAAGGTAACTAACCTAACCACAAAATTAAAATTTTGAAAAAACCCCCGACCGCGATATAGTAGACCGATTTTCATGAAATATGGCTAAGAACACTCCCGACTAACTCAGCTTTCAGACAAAAAAAACTAAATCCAAATCGGTTCATCCGTTCGGGGGCTACGATGACACAGACAGACACACACACAGACAGACAATCAAACAGACAGACAGACAGACAGACTTAAAACACCCCGTCGTTTTCGCGTCGGGGGTTAAAAATAGAAAAGAAATGGAGCATAGTGACGATCTAAATTTTTTACAAGGTACACTGAGAGAAAATACAACCAGTTTTCATGTTCGTTCAACAAGTTTTTTGGTTAAAATAGCGCCTACGTGCTCTTTGGTTCAAACAACAAGCTACTTGTCATTTGAATCGGCAATATATTTGAATCAACAAGTCGATTTTATAAAAGCAACCTGACACATATTGTTTTAAACATACGTTTGGCTGATTCAAACGGATAAACCGCAACAAGTCGAACTTGTTAAATTCACAATGCAAATTTCTCTCAGTGTAGGTACTTATTGTTATAACCAAAAATATAAGCAAATATTGTCACTAATTTCAATTAAAAAAACTCCCAACATAGTAGAACACTCCCGATGAATTCAGCTTTCAAACAAATACAAACTAAATCTAAATCGGTTCATCTGTTCAGGAGCTACGATGCCACAGACACACACACACACAGAGACAGACCGACACGTGAAACTTATAAATAATACCCCATTACCCCATCGTTTTTGCGTCGGGGGTTATAAGACTTATACGTAAACACAAAAAGTTGATGATCAAACGAACTTACCAAGTGAAGTTCGATCACAATTATGTGAGCAACTTCATTCGACGCGATTTATTGTTTACATATTGTAGTTACGCCCCCACGCATCAGCCTTGCACGGTTTTTTAAAGGTTTATTTTTCTTTTATACTGGCAACACTAAAAAAAAAAACTTGCTCCCACTCCCTGGGTGTCATGGCAGGTCCACTAACCGCCATTTTCCAATCATTTTGTTTACAGCATAAATATTGAGGAATTATTTCACCATTTTGAAGTAGAAAGTAGGGTAGGGTGACGTCAGTCAACAATCTTTTTAATATTGAGGGTGGGTTGTTATAAATCGCGTCGAATGAAGTTGCTCACATAATTGTGATCGAACTTCACTTGGTAAGTTCGTTTGATCATCAATTATATTTCGCAACTTCATTCTTTGCGATTTATTGTTTACATATTGTAGGATGTTCAGAGCACAAAATGTGAAATAATTCTCAAACCCACAAAGGAGATAAAATAACTGAAATTGGAGCCATAGACCTACCCCTTTCAAAAGGTAGGCGATGGTTATGTAACAATCCAGATATTATTTTCACATTTTCAGTTATTTTTCACCATGTTTTTATAATGAAGTAATGTACTTTTTTATTTTATTTTTACAGGTTATTTACAATATTATAAGAGTTCTCTCTTGATTCTTCATTCGGGCAAACTGATTTAAGCAATTACAATTCTTTATTGTAAAGCAGCAAAAACAGAAGAAGATACACTCCCACTTGCTATTTTTCGTTTATCATCTAGGCTAACAGCCTATTTGTTGTATTTCGAAGTGGCCGGAAGTATAGTGCTAGTGGCAGTGAATATTTTTGTATGTTACTATTTTGGCAACGTGTGTTGTGTGTGTGACCAGGACTTAGTGGTGCTGATTTTTATATATAATATTAATGACATCGGCGGAGTCGGCGGACGTTGGAGATAATTTGATACCATACAACGACGATATGGAAAAGCCCACAAAATGAGGGCTAGCACCAGTCTTGCACATGGCAAGGATGACTATAATTATGAAGTTTATGACACATTAAACAAATGACAGTTTGTGATGATCTTGGGATTTGTTGTCAAATCGAATCCCAGGCTCCCATGAACCGTGGCAAATGCCGGAATAACGCAAGGAGGATGATAAATTGATAACTTTATGATTATACTTAATAGCTGATTAATAAATTAGTATTTTTTCTAAATGAGGAAGTTTTATTTACATAAGTACATGGTTTGTATACGTCAAGCTAAATACATTTCAGGATTTCTGTTTTAAAAAGAAGTTGTTATATACCTATATTTGATAGAGGTCTTCGATTTGTGCTTTTGCAAATATTTCCAAAGCACAATTCTAATCAATATTAGTTTTATGCAACGTAAGAATCTGTACACGAAGCTAACAGGATAAGTATCTTTTTGGGAAGTGTTTTTAGATTCAGATTTCATTATGAGCCAGATAGTTAAACACAATGCTGAGGCCTCAGGTCAAATTATACTTATGTACCTTAA
Organism: Leguminivora glycinivorella; assembly: GCF_023078275.1. NCBI lineage: Eukaryota > Metazoa > Arthropoda > Insecta > Lepidoptera > Tortricidae > Leguminivora > Leguminivora glycinivorella. The sequence goes on from NC_062994.1 coordinate 8,912,251, forward strand.
GTCGCAAATTAAAACATGTTCTTAAAATGCTTATATTATCCGCCATGAAGGGCTCTTACTTGTAGTCATGATAACATTATATGGCGTATTTATACACAAATGTGTACATTTATTATATAATGCCATACTTGGTTCTTAATTCAAATTTCTCATACCGAAGACCAGTATCTACAGATCTAAGTATGTATTATTGTTTTTCTTTTCGTAAGCATATCCCTTTCTTTTGTAGAAAAAAAAAAATACATATTGCTAATTATTAAGGTTAAATGCGTTTTACTTCTTCAGTCCCCGAGGTTAATAACCTCTCCAATAGTGCTTTCCTGATAATCTAGAAGCAAATATGTAGAATCTAGATACCTAGTCTTGTGAAAACCGTGGATTGCTCTGAATCAGATTGCAACAAATTAAATATTTGTCGACTTCATGTCAAAGTTTCTGGATTCTAATGACTATTTATTGTTGAAATAATGAGAAACAAGGTCGTGTTGGTTAATTTAGACCAACCTTGTACCTTGCATTTTTAATATTAAGTAAACCGAGTGGAAGGAAATAAAATAAGCGCATCTTATCTATTTTCTAAATGTCAGGATATTTTTCCGGTATGGAAATTTACATTCAATGATAAATTTTTATTATTATGGGATAATTATATTTATATATATATTTCTTTTGTATGAATCATGTACTACTGTGATAATTATCTGGTAGTGTGCAAGTTTAAATGCTACTTGGTCTTTTACATGCAAATATATGTCTGGAGTGGTGTAGAGAGTGTACCCACTATAGTTTATTTATTTAAAAACTATCAGATTAATATTCTGAGCCAAAAATGCTCTTTTCAATTTCAATACATTACTATGGCATAGCATTTCTGACTGCTTCTCATACTCTTGGGCATACCAGTGTTGTAAGCCCTCTATCCTGTAGTACTCAAAAAAGGTTTAAATTAAGAAACAGATAATTTCGCTACAACGAGACAAAGTATAGATCTATTGTCAAGAGGTATAATACTCTTAAGACATTATTAATATACATAGCTGCATTGTAATTTGAGATTGATCAAGTAAAATAAAAGCGTGTTAAAAAAAAGAAGTAATTTAGTGTACGTGCAACCACAAAAAAATGCAAGATAACCATTTAACATTTTTCAAGGTTACGTTATTTGCCATTATCATCGTTTAAAAAGGATTGATATTATCTCTAATTTTGTTTATACTTTGTAAGGGTAGTTATAAAAAAAAATGCATATAGAATCAAATACAAATTCTAGAAATTTGCAATCTATGCTGGTGAATATGTTCCCTCTTTAATAGTTAACTAAAACTACCAATTTAGATACATTTAAATTTCTCGTTGACGTGTTGTCAACTTTTATCGATGTTTTTTCTAAACGGAGGGTATTATTTAAATAAAAATAAGACACACTTTTCGTATTAAAAGGTAAGTAAGAGAGATTAGTATGCTATGTTTGGAACTTCGGAATCATTGGAATACAACAACCCAGAACAATTAACAATTAAGTGGCATACGTAATTTTAGTAGTTCGAATTTTAACTTTAATTTAATAATTCTAATTTAATTGAAGTCGTCGTCGGGTCGACACACTTGAAGAGAACCACACTATCATGAGTCAAATTTACTTTCTATGTAGGTACTTTGTAAATGGGAATCCGATAATAATTTTGCATCATTCAGATTACCGTAGATATAGACTGTGGACATTGTGCGATAAACATCGTTTTTTAAAACAGGTTGTTTTCACATATAAAGTGAAGATTTTCAATCCAGGATAAATATCCTACTATCATCGGATTTGAGTATTAAAAATATGCTATAAAGGCATAGTGAAATAAAAAATGCGCTTTTGTTTGTGTATACGCTTGTTATTAAATAATTACATAGGTATATTGTAATAAAAGCTTTTCTTGTTCTGTATCTCAAATACACTGATGAAGGAGGATCGTGGCCAATGAGTTAAAAAATAGCATATTACAACCCCGTGTGGGTACAATAACAGGATCATTGGTGATATCTGACCAGGATTTTTTAGTGAAGTGAAGTGCTGCAAGCGACCGGCGTATCGTCTCCGCTGGTGTCTCCGAGGAGGCGTGCGCGAGCGCTCCCGCGCCTGGCGGCGGGCGCTGTACTCGCCCCTGCCGCAGGGCGCCGCCGCGCCGCGCCACGCTGCTGCACGAAGCTGCCCCGTATCCGACCTGCTGTTGCGATTCTCTTGAGATACTGGATTAAATGAGTTTTGTGAACATTTAACGTAGTATTTGTCCTGATTTTCCTCCTGCCAATAATTATTTGTCTGATTCTGTATTTTAAAGTATCCTTAAAATCAGTAAACGTTAAAGTCTCAAACGATTTGTCTCCTTTTTCTTTCTGCGAAATGATAACCACATGCTTATATAATGCGAAATGTGTCGTTGATAGGTTTTTGAATGTCCTTTGCTGAATCCGTAGCCTCTGAGAGTGCTGACAAAGTTGAAGCGATTTGTTTATTAGGTATTCTTCTGCTAAAATGTTTTATAATCCTTCAACAAGGAACGTCCTTTTAAAGGCGTGTCCGATTTTTAGGCTTGGCCCAGTAGATAAATCGAGGATATCCTCGTCTAATAATATGTCCCCCTGCTAGGACGTTACGGCTCCACGGGTTCCGTGGACCGGGTGAGCTCAGCGGGCTGCGCTGCGCGGCCTGAGTAGGGTCCGCGGTTACATATGATCTGTTGCGGACGACTGGCCTGATCGTGATCGTTCTTGGCTGGATCGAGTCGATAGCTCCTGGTGCGGTGTCCCCGGCGCTGGTGAAGCAGGCAGCTGCGATCTTCCCGATGAGGCTCGACGTCAAGCACGTGGTCCATTGCCGCCAAATCGAACTGGTCTTCACCGGTTTCGCAAATGTTAGCTTTCTTAAATTACGACAGAGACTACCCAGGATAGTAGCTCGCATCGTTTCTTACGTGAAGGTAACAGCCCGTAATTAGCAGTACGCATCACTTTTGTAACGTTTTTACGTGAAGGTAACAGCCCGCAATTAGCATGTACGCATCACTTTTGTAACGTTTTTACGTGAAGGTAACAGCCCGCAATTAGCATGTACGCATCACTTTTGTAACGTTTTTACGTGAAGGTAACAGCCCGCAATTAGCATGTACGCATCACTTTAACGTTTTTCGCTCCAGCTTGTCGTCGTAGTCGTTGTCTCGGCGTCTCTTCTTCGGTGAGTGACGAGTGTTGCGTGACGTGCGAAGGCTTGAGCACGGAACCGTTGAATGATTGAAAATGGCGGTTAGTGGACCTGCCATGACACCCAGGGAGTGGGAGCAAGTTTTTTTTTTTAGTGTTGCCAGTATAAAAGAAAAATAAACCTTTAAAAAACCGTGCAAGGCTGATGCGTGGGGGCGTAACTACAATATGTAAACAATAAATCGCAAAGAATGAAGTTGCGAAATATAATAGATAATCTTAAGGCCCATTTACAAGGTGCGCGAATTTCATTTGCGGTATTTGACTTGTGCGCTGAATGACGCGGCACACTGACATTTTATCCCGCCAGGCGGCGCCTGTGCAATTGTCTAGGGCATGAAGAATAAAGGTCTAGGAATGGTCTAGGGTGTGTCTATGTCTAGGCATGTCACTGTCATTCATATGTGAGAGAGAGAGAAAACATATCATCTTCTCGCTCTTACGTACGGACTAATAGGGTGGCTCCATCTGTCATAACCTTTGAGTATGCCTCCTCATTGCATGTAACGTCAAAACTTAAATCGCATGCGAGTTCCCGTGTAAATGAGCCTTCATAATTTGCTTCATGTGTAGGTAATATAAATGCACTGTGTAATTTTAAATTGTAATTAAAATAATGATTACAGAAATAATTAACTCTTGAGTAATTCTTTTGTTTATTTGACAATTTTTTGAGCGTTTGCAGAAAAATCTTCAAGGCCAAATGAATTTATGTCGTTTAAGTTAATTATAAGTTTAATATTCGACAGAAATGTTACATAGACAAGTTTTTTTTGTATATCTGAGGTTTCATTACTATGTAGTAAGCTTAAAAGAAAGAGTTCCTTCATCATGTATATTTTTTACTACTCGTCGATGGCAAACAGGCATATGGTTCGCCTGATGGAAAGCGATCACCGTAACCTATGGACGCCTACAACTCAAGGGGTGTCATAAGTCATAAGCGCTTTGCCGACCCATTAGAAACTTATACACTCCTTTTTTGAAGAACTCTATACTGTAGTTCATCGGGAATACCTCGGCAGGGAGCTTATGTGATAAAATAAATTAATAATAAAGTTTATTTATATTTATTTAATCATATGAGCCTACTCAATAAAAATAAAATAAAAATCTTAACCTAAAACCCCATATTGTCCCTAAACACATACTCAAACTCATACTTGTATTGCGTGACACATACTCACACATCCATACGCATACGCAACTGCACGTGCGAGCGAGACAGCGATACGACCGTTGCACCAGCTGATCGTGAGATCGTGACGTCACGGGTCGACGGCCGCGCTCCAAAATGCGCCGTGACGTCACACAACGGAATTTAGGATTAGGGCTGACCCGTTTTTGTTTTTTCTGGCATTGCGGTAAATTTTTTGTAGATTTTTTAATTATAATTTTACGTATTAGGTATATTGCTTTGCATGACACTGGTGGATACATAGATTAACAATAGATTAGTAATGTGTAATAACTGTAACACATGTACCAATAATTATGACGTGTAAAATTATGGTTTTATCAATAAATAATTGAATTGAATTGAATTTACTTACTTGCTTGGCTGGCGCCATAACCCAAAATGAGTTTTGGCTTCCAACACTTACACGCCATTTATTAGGTATATTTATTGATTAGGTATATTTATTTGGGTGAAATGTATTAAAATAGAATAAGGATTTATTTTACTATGCGTAAAGTTTTTGGAACAGTTTTAAAATTAAACATCGATTGTTGTAACTTATACTTCGTTGTAATTTCGGTATGTTAATTTTGGATGAACCAACTTAAATTATGTATAAAATTATACATATATATAATTTATGAATAGACTGTTACGAGAATCACAAAAAAAATGGTTTTTATTTTGATACATTTTCAGAACAGATTAATGCTAAAAAATAGTAATATATGTTTTCATAAAATAAGTAATCCTGGCCGTTTTTGAAGTGACGTAACTCTTTTCTTTCTACGCAATTAAAAAGAAAAAATTCTCAACGCAACGTCATGAGGTCAACGACCCGACGAGCCCTCGAGCAAGGCTCTAGTCTAGTTCCGAATTTGAATTCTAATCTAACGGCTTGCGTACGTCACGGGTGAACGACCGCGAATGTCCGAGGACTTAGCCAACGTCGCAATTGCTTAGCGTATCGTAGCTAGCTCTCCCTATCGCTCTTCTGTAGCGTGACAGAGCAAGACTGCGTTTTGATCGGCACGTAGCGGCAGCGATTGACACTTCGACTAGGCCGCAATAGTCAACCCCGCTCCGTTTGTGGTTAAAACGGAAGTAGTCACACTCTACGTCAACGGGATAAGGCAGGCATTTGATTAAATAATATTTGGACAACTGCAATTTTATTTTTGCTGATAGGCTAGAATAAGCTTGCGGGCGTATTAGCGATTTATAGATGCTATTATAAAGGGATTAAGATGATTTTTGACTAACAAATAATTCTGGAATGACATTAGTATTTTTGTCGTTAGCAAAGAATTCCAAATTTGAATTTGAATTGGCTGTTTAAAATAAAATCGGCCAGTTTTTGTGGTTAGGTACCAAAGAAATAAAAATGTAAGGTAAAATCTCCTATAACAGTATAGGCCTATTTTAGCTACCTACTTATTTTAAACGGATAATTTTTGCTATTTTAAGTATAAAATAAATATAAATTCAAATACATACGAACTATTCACGCCAAATTAAAATTTAACACATACTTAAAGATGAAAGAAACAGATGTTAAACTCTAGAAGACATCTATAAAACTTTTGGACTATTTTTATATCGTCGTTCAGTATTGAAGTTGTTTACAATTTCCATCGACTTATATATAGTCTTGGCAGCCGCTGGATATTACATAAAGAGGTGAGTGACCTGTAAGTACATATTTTCATTGTTGGTTTGATGACTCGATTGTTTTTTAATTACTTTTTGTGAGTCAGTTGTTTGATTTAAAAATGCAATTTAATAACAGTTTTTTTATATACTATAAACGTGCAACAATAAGCGCATTCTTAGTTACCACAATATTAGTGACCACGCACTAATAGTTGCAGAATTAAATATAACAAAACCGAAACAGTTGCCACAGTATTCCTACACGCGTTTCCTGAAAAATATAAATCTGGACGTATTTGAAACGGATTTGAGCTGCATTCCATGGGAGCAAATAAGAGATCTTGTTGACGTAAACGATAAGGTAGAAAAATTCAATGAATTTATTTTATATCTATTTAATCTACACTCACCAGTGCGTCGTATCAAAATAAATAATCAGTCGTATCCGTGGATTACAGACAACATAAAAACGATGATGAATCTTAGGGACGATGCTCTAGCCAGAGCCCGTAAGACCAAGGTAGAGTCTCACCGAGAGTATTATAAAAACCTACGAAACTACACGCATGGAGCACTCGAAAGAGAAAAAACTGCTTATTTTACTTATTTCGTAAATAAAAACAAGAGTCACCCGTTACAAATGTGGAAACACCTTAAATCATCATCTATATTGGTAGATAATGACAAGCCTAGAATTCCACATCATCTGAACAACGCTGAAGAAATAAATGACTTCTTCCTAAAGCTTCCGGGAAATGCACATAGTACCAGTGATGCAATACACCTCTACGCGGAAAAAATATCACAGACCACAGATTTCAAATAAAGGAATGCACAGAAAAGCAGGTATCCCAAATCATATCATCAATTGACACAAAAGCGAGTGGTTATGATGGTATTTCAATTGACATGATACGTCTCACATTAAGCGCCACCCTGTCAATAATAACGCACATTATCAACGCGTCTATTCAATCAAACACATTCCCAAATAGCTGGAAAATCGCTAAAGTGAGACCTATCCCTAAATCTGATCAGGCGGAGGATTACAAGGACCTTCGACCCATAAGCATTCTTCCTTTGCTTTCAAAGATACTGGAGAGGGTCGTATGTTCGCAGCTTACTAACTATTTAGAAGAACATAAATTACTTCCACCTTCACAATCGGGTTTCCGGAGTAAACATGGTACCGCCACTGCATTAGAAGGTCACAAACGATATCATCGCAGCTTCAGATCAAGGAAATGGAACCATACTCATCCTGTTAGATTTCTCCCGCGCTTTCGACTGCATAAACCATACACTACTATTGGCAAAACTAGCTTACTATGGAGTATCTGAAAATGCATGCAAATGGTTTCAGTCATTTCTCAATGGCAGGCAGCAGTATGTAGAGATACAAACGGAACAGGGTGACCTGGTCAAGTCCAGCCGCAAATATCTTAACAGAGGAACACCTCAAGGATCTATTCTGAGTCCGTTGCTGTTCATTGTATATACTGCAGATTTAGTTAAACAATTGAAATACTGCAATGCTCACTTATACGCTGACGACACACAAATATATCACTCTTTTGCAGTGAAAGATATAAGTCTGGCACTGGAAAAGATAAATGAAGACTTGAGCATAGTACGTGACTGGTCAGTTAAAAATAGCTTGGCTTTAAATCCATCAAAATCACAGTATATCATAATGGGAACCAAAAAACAACGTGAAAATATCCTTGCACAAAACCCCGGCATTTACATAGGATCAGAGCCAGTTACACGTGTGGAAAGAGCGAAAAATCTTGGCCTTATCCTTGACGGCGAAATGCGATATATGGAGCATGTGAATGCAAAAATCAGGAACTCCTTCTATAGACTTAAATCTTTGTATAGTATTAGGAAGTATTTAACTGAGAAAGTAAGAGAAACTCTCACCGAATCTCTAGTTCTATCGCAATTAAATTACTGTGACATTGTATACGGTCCTAGGCTCCTAGAAAAAACGAAAAAATCCATTCAACGAGTCCAAAATGCATGTATTCGTTTTTGCTATAACATACCAAAGAGAGCCCACATCTCGCCTTACCTCAACAGCAAAAGTATACTGAACATGGCAAGTCGAAGGCACCTGCACCTTGCTGCTACAGTCCGAAAAGTTATAGAGACAGAGACACCACGTTACCTATTTGATGAACTAAAATGGATTAAAGATACACACAATAGACCGCTGAGAATACACAGAAAGCTTGAGCTGGTAATTCCAAAACACAAGTCAACGTCTTTCAGAGGGAGCTTTAAGTTCGCTGCAACAAAAATTTGGAACGACTTACCGCCACCACTAAAACAGCCGATGCATTTCCTGAAATTTAAAAAACTAACCAAAACCTACCTTCTTCAAATACAAAAAAATAAATAAATCAATTAAGCATATAACTACATGAACAAATTTACATATAGAAAGTAAGGTAAAACAAACCACAAAATATAGCTTAAATCCACAATACAATACAATAAATTACAAAAGCATTTAATTATTACAAAACAATATATAATTGTCGTCTATTATATTATATTTATACAAACACCACCCACCCCACACACACACACACACACACACACACACACACACACACACACACACACACACACACACACGCGCGCGCGCACGCGCACGCACGCACGTACAAACACACACACACACACACACACACACACACACACACACACACACACACACACACACACACACACACACACACACACACACACACACACACACATGCACGCACACACAATTGCGCGAACCGCCCCTCACAACGATTTTTTTTTTTTTTTCTTCTGCAACTCTAGATTTGGAATACAATAGAATAGAAAATATTTATTTGGCATAGAGATATACATTATAAATAAAACTCGTAAGTATTGTTACTAATGATGTTCACCCTGGCAACGGAATAAGGATCAGTCTGAAAATCAACGCTGGGTATTATAACCTAGCGCATGTTGAGACCTGAATCCTTTTACCAAGCACGAAAAAAAAATGTACTTAGCTCTTATTTTGCTTAGCTTAAGTGAATTAGCATATTACTTTTTTATTCCATTGCTGTACTCTTTTTGTGTTATGGTAATAAACGTATTTTTATTTATTTATTTTATTTTTTTATTTATTACATATTTGTGGTTGGCGAATACAATAATATAATAAATACCACATTGTCAACCAAGGATGCGTATAATGTTAGTCGTGACATTTAATACGTTTGGTGTGTAATTATAAAGCTTCTAAGTTGGTAAATAAGTAAGAAAATTGCCAAAAAGTTTAAAAGAACATTAAAAAAACCATTATGAGCCAAATGTATAATAGATGTAAGTAATAATATGCAAATTCACCAAAAATGATGAGAAAATAAGAAGTTAAAAAAACATGGCTTTACTCCTAAGGTGTGATGTGAAGTCCGCCATTTGGGACTGTATTTTGTTTGATATTGCATTAAAAAGTTGTTTTAATAATGAATTGAATTTAAAGCACTACTAAATATTTTAATTGTGTCAGATTAAGTACTCTTAAACCTCATATCAAATTCAGGCAATTCAGGCTCAATTTTAAACATAGTTTACATTAGTAAAGACATTTGAGGTCACCTGGAAGGCTACCCCAAGTTCGTCATTAGTCATGAGTAGTCATGATCATGACATAATCTCAGTCCAGACAATGACCTAATATCAGTCAGTATCACCGGAATCAACCAGCGATGACGCAGGTCATTGACCTTGATAATGTTTTGGCAATACACATCACACTGTGAAACCAAAATGGACGCCCGACTTTTGAGGCATTTCGTCGAATATTTCGTAAGAAAATTGTATTGTTTATTATAACATTATGAATTTTCTGCAAGAGGTAGGTATATAGTAACAAAAGGAGGTAAATAGCATTAAAAAGTTATGGGTGTTAAATAGGATGATATCTCTTCACAAACTACGGGAAAAAAGAATATAAAAGCGCTAACTAGATGTGCAAATCCTAGAATAAACACTTAATAGCTCTTCCACATTTTTTTATTTCAAATTTAGGGCAAAATTGACTTTAAAAGGCTTTAAAAATGCCGCCTTGAGAATACAAACAGAGGCTGCAGTGATTGCTATCTGTCACTCACAACTTTGATATCTTTATAAAATTGTGTAAAATGTAATCGCCGAAATCATATGACGCAGCAGGTCAGTGAACCCGATGAACTGCTGATTTTGACGAGTTGTGCAATCAGTCGATGGCTTTGATGAAACAATTGCGAATCATATGACGTTTTCAAATCATTTAATTGTATATATTTTTTTAGGTACCTATATTTAAGCGCTTTAAGTGAGAAATTGATAATTTTCTTGTGTCTCAAAACGATTTTTAGGAGAAGAGAAAATCTATTTTTGACATAGATTCAAATATGTCATTCTCATTTCTCTTTTATAAAGATCATCGTTTGTTTTTTGTAATGATTTTGTGTTTATTACTTTGATTTTGTCATGAGAACGCCATCTAATCTACGGCATCTACAATATTTTTTTTTATCAAGTCAGCTCATTAAAAAAGGTACTCTCTACTAAATATAAGTCAACTTTAGAAAATGAAAAAATTACGTTTCACACCAATACTTTTTCTCTCCTAATCCCTAATTCTTAATAAAGGCGAAAAACCAATCCATCAAGGATCACCCCACGAGCAAACAAGGGGTCATTGACCCGTGACGCACCTGTGACGTCACGTGTTACTCGTCACCTTTATTTTAAGACAATTAACGGTGATGAGAAACTTGTGTCGCTTATAGGATCATTTACCTTTAAAATTTAGATGATGTTATGTAAGTTTTAATCCTGGAGGCTAAAATATAAAAGTAATAAAATTTGATCGCTACCTTTAAACCTAAATATTTAATGTGTGTCTGTTTTTGGTAAGCTTTGAAATGGGTGAACCGATTTAGATGCGATTTAATTTTAAATGCGAGTAGTTAAGTTTTATTGTACCAGAAAATAATAGGCTTATTATAAGTTTTTATCCCTTTAGGGATCTCTTCCGTTGAGTTGAAAAATGAGGTACAACATTTTTTGCTTTAAAATGTTGTTTTCTTCTCTACTTTTACGTGAAATATGCATGTGTGTCTTTTTTGAAGACCCGGGTTGGATTCCCGGCTCGGCCACCAGTAGGTCTTGCCGTTTTTTATTTCGTATATGATATCTATTTCAATTTATAATTTACATATAGTAATGTAACTACTTGAAAAAAGAACAAATCAATAAAATAATTTGATTTGTTGTATTGTAATAGTTAATCAATTTTAGTCATTATTAATACTTCAGATCATTTTACAGCAATATTTTTAGAATTATTCATATTCATTAATCTTCATAATTCGCTTTTATAAGTTCGATGTCCCACACCTACATAAGTTTGGTACTTGGCACTTTCAATGGAAATGACCTTGAACCTGGTCCAGTCTAAATGGCTAGTCTAGCCAAAATAAGACTATTTGTCACAATACAACTACTAGAACTAGTAAAAAAACTGAGCTACCACGAAAAAATAGCTTCACATTTTTTTTTTTAATGTTGCCGTTTATATTTTTTCAATTATTTTTCATTATCTTCGCCCATGGCTACGTTTGGATACAGCTAGGTTTGTTAAAAGAGGTTTCAAATTAGACAAAAAAAAAATGTATCTGGGAATAGTGAGGCACAAAAGCAGTTCATTCGCGAATCAATATGATGAATGAAGCCTACAGTTTCCTCAAAAATACAATTAAGTGTTATCTTATAATTACCCATTAATTCTGTCCAAGTATCAAAAAAATACTCACTACTCGATAAATATTAAATCAATAAATTAATGCTTCCTGTTATGCGGTGTCAAAAGCTAAATACCACATTTTAACTTTTAACCTCATAGCAACAGAATGCATTTAAAAACAATAAGTCAAAGATCCAGTACAAGTGCATTCACCCTACGAATACACGTGTCATCTATTTCAATGACATAAAGGGCTTAAGTACATACACATTGCATGTAAAAATTCACCCAAACTATTTTGAAATAGAGGTCAATTTCGTTATTGATAAAAGTAGTAAGTAAAAATGGAATGCAGACACTGCATTTAAAATTATACCGTAATATTACGTAATAGAATCCTGTTTTAGAATAAGCGCAAGTGTTCGAAATGGTAGTCATTGAAGTCTATTTTTGAATAATGGCCGTTTTTTAAGTGTTCGATATTTGAACGCTCAATATGGAATTTGAGTGATTTATTTGAAAATGGATCGTAATTCTTTTATTTAAAATTGATTTTTGATTGATTTAGATTCGAGGGTTAAGAATGTTAAGATGATTAGTTGATTACATTGATTACCTACCTATTTGTTTTATAAATGACCGCGTACATGACATTTTTATCAAAATATTTTTTATTTCCCGCGTGGTGACGGGTTAAGAATTTCACCACCCCCTTTCTTCCCGTGGGTGTCGTAGAAGGCGACTGTGGGATATGGGTTAAATTGTGGCGTAGGCGAGAGGCTGGCAACCTGTCACTGCAATGTCACAGTTTCGTTTTCTGTCAATCCCTTATTTGCCAAGAGTGGCACTGAAACTTGAGTAGTTCCATGTGCTCTGCCTACCCCTTCATGGGATACAGGCGTGATTGTATGTATGTTTGTATGTATGTATATTTTTTAATTCTCAGTTTTGACTTCTTTGTTTGGGTGAAATATTTAATTTATGGCAAAAGTTTGCTTATACCTAATTTATATATTTCCGGTTGCGCATAAGGAGTTAAGACTAATATTTCATATTAATAATTTCAAAACCAGGAACCATGGAACCAAGGGGAAGGGTTTTTTGCTACAATATGAACTGTATATTATTTTATCGCAAAATTTATAGATTTAATAAACTTCTCTACCTGTTATTACTTATGCGAAGTGGTAAAAAAAATCGAAAATATTTTTATTAAATGCATATTTCAATCATGCAAAGTGGTGCAATAGTCAGAGCACGTATAGTCACAAAAGTACAAGGTGTGTCATTTTAACCCAAATTTCTGGACAATTAACACAGTTACAGAACAAAGAAAAAAAAATCAACTAATTGCGGAAAATTATTGATTATTGGGGGCACAAACATTTAAAGTCGATTGGGAACAGCAGATATCGTGTGAGTAAATAAGTTTTTGGGGCGTGACATCAGACTAGCCAATTTGTAGCTAAAAGCGTTCAGTTATTTTGTTTAAATACGTTTTCTACATTGTTAGTCGGTATCAGTTTAAAAAAAAACGAGCTTTTGTAAAATACTTACCATCAGGTGTGATCGTGGTCAAACGTCTACCTATCCATACTAAAAAAAAAAAAAAAATCTAAAAAAAACAAATATCATAGGTACTAGTGCATCATCATCATTGGCCACAACATCTTAGCAGATGATTGTTACAGTGATTTTATTGTGTGGTGCTGGTACATCGTAATGATGAAGGTAATGCAGAGTGATTTTATAAGTACTAGCCAAAGCTTTTAAGTGACTATTGAAGTCATTATGAACAACTTTTATTATGGGAACAATGCTGAAATCGAAATGAGCGGCCTCAAGTCAGTCGAAACTCGAAATGTATGAAACAGCCAATTTTTTTTTCGCGAATTTAGCATTGGCCCATATAGGCCATATACATATTAAACCGTTTAGATATCTTTATAAATATTAAATAAATTAATTGTTTGCTTTAACAACAAAGAAAATACTGTAATCTGGAACTGCTCATTAGAAGTTATTTTATTGAATTGAATTTTTACCACAGTTTTTTTATACAGTGAATTTTAGCGTAAGTATATTATTAACCTCATTAATGGTGATAAGAATGATATAAAATATCTTTCATAAGTATTCCAAGTTATGTTAAAAAAAAATTGTCTGCTGTTACTAAAATAACTATTCCTTTTTGTCCAAAAACCGTTATTCAATGTCAACAAGATTTAACATCTCATCAGAATAAGAAATTCCATCCTAAGGGCGGTATTTCACTTGTCCGACATCTTATTAGTTCAATCAATGTGTCTCACTCTTCCATTAAGCAAAATATGAGACGCAAATACATGGGCTAAGATATTAGACACAGATCCTACGGTCTAGTAACCAACAGTAACTGAAAGGGCAACCGCGTCTAGTAAATTTTATACTTGAGTTCTACATAGTTTATCATTGTAGGGAAAAACTTTAAATGTGAAAAGTTTTTGAACTTTTTTTGGCACTAAAATATTTTTTTACCAAGCACTTTTTTCTCAAAAAAATATATACCGACATTACCGACAATCTTATCGTGCGTAGTATGTCTTGAATATCATAGTTTGCAAAATCACTCATACCAAATGTAACAGGTGCAGTGAGCTGCAAATGTTCATGGCGAATGTATTAATGAATTCATTTAATAATTTCTCCATGCAATTTTTCAGCTCACTGTATTGAAAAATATCTGCAAATGAAATATTTATATCTACAAGCGAATTGGGAGAAATATCATACAGATCTTAATTGCCCCCGTTATGTATATAAGGCTAGGCTAGACACTGCATAAGCGCAACTGCACATTTTCATGACGCCATTTTCATTTCAGACGTGGACAAAGCTAGTGTGGGCTAGCCCTAAGGGTTCACAAATTCGGAGTAGGCGATAGGGCAATGCCCTAATGGCGACAGAAAGTCTGAAAACCCAGACGAACTGGCACATAGCCTACATAGTACATACTACATAGCCTGAACTACAAATAGGTTTTTAGGACTAGGTTTTTGGCAAAAGTGTCACAAAAATGGTTAGTTCCGTTCCGTAGTTCATTTGTTCACGCGAATCGATGGAAGGATAAACATGATTTATTAGGTTTTGTTGAATAAGTTTTAGGCTAAATTGTTACGTAGTAAAATTTTGAGGGCAAGCATTCAAATAATTCTATCATGAAGCCTAACCAGAGATATATGACTATTGTCAAGAGGGCGCTGTTATTCTGATGTATGGAGTGACAGTTCAGTATAGTATGAAGAAAATAGTTCTAATGAAATTCCGCAAGATGGCGCGTAGTCATATATTCCTGGTCAAGCTTTACCGTAATCCTATATTTTCAGAATCGTCACAACATTTTTGTCATCACCTGTTTTTTTTTTTTTATTGCACAAGGCCAAGCTAATCATAATAATGGGTTACTTCTGTTAATAACACACAAGATAACAAATTTGACTAAGAATTTTTGGACCATTTTGTCTTTCAAATAAAAAGCAGGCGAAGTCGCGGGCAGAAGCAAGCTTCTATCTCCGTCGCATATACATCTACCTGTTGATAACCGGAGAACTTTGGATTTATCAATATGTTTAGTTTATTCATAGTTATATATTATCATATACTATATATGTGACCTTCACACGCAAAAGGTACTATGCAGCTTAACTATAAGGACGCTCTGACAGATAATTCATATTACAATACGAGTAAATTTCGTTCTTATGATAAGCGATAATGTGGTACCTTTTTGTTGACGGCACATATATGTATGTATGTCTGCGATATGAACTTCAAATAGTTTTGTTGATATGAATATTTGGTTAATTGTTATCAGAAACTCGTGTAATGCATATATGTGACATTATAACATATCGATTCAATTAGCATACGAGCAATGTATTTAATATAATAGTGATCATAATGACATAAACATTAGAAATTAAGACTATTTAATTAATGTAAATAATAATTTATTTCATATCCAAAACATACAAATCCACATACAAACCATCAAATCCACAGCGCAGGCTTCGTCAAACTATTTAATTTAATTATTGAAAGTGTAAGATTACAAAAAAATTATTAATCAGTCCTTGAATTGTATAGGTAAGAAAATAATCCATACAAATTCGAATAGTAGGATGTGTGCGTGTTCTGTTTCTTTTCTAAGCTTAAACCACTGGATGAAATTGGTTTAAATTTAGCAAAGAAATAGGTTAATAATCGGTAAAGATATATTATGTACTATAATATACAACCTAAAAACTGGAAATCATCTCTCGAGGAAATGTAAAGAGATGGAAAAAGATATAAATGGATAGAAATTAAGACGAAGTAGATCTTAAACGCTAGTATATCTATACATACATATATATTTTTATAGAGTTTATAGAAATTAACCAAGCCAATGCTAATAATAATCTTAACTACTATCTTAACCTATTTATAATGATATTAATTGATTTGACAATAACGCATGATAATATACAACACAGAAAAGTGACACCACATCTTTGAATTAAGAACCCTTAACCCAAATTATTATAGTTCATTTTGCTAAACACGTAAGTTGAAAGAGGTTCGGAAAGTTATCTAGTTCTGAACTAGTGGCCTAGTCTAAATTACAATCACCGAATGCCAAACGAAAAGGTAACACATATTGGGATGAGAGATACTATTGAGCCACGTACCTAATGATACATTATTTGGGTTTGGATTACCATTTCGTTTGAACGATTGGCACCTTGGCTAGATTACTTTAGATTACTTTATATACTCAAATGTAATAATAGGTCAGGTGCCGTAGCCGAATGGCATTTCAGCGACGCGAAACGAAAACGAAACGCTGCGAAAGGTAGTGTGGCTCTGTCGCGCCAACATGCAAGAGCGATAGAGATAGATATCTACGAGCGTTTCGTTTCCTGAGCATTTGTGCCATTCGGCTACGTACTCAGGTACTATTTAAAGGCCTCATAAAATATATGTGACACGCCCTTAAGGTCGTAGGAATAATATCGTGTCAGATGTTTTTGCGGCATTCGTCTTGTACTTTCACAGGTGACTGTCAAAATGTCCATAATCCATATGCGTAACTGTGCTTACACAATTCAAAATTGATCATTGTAGTGTAGATACCTATATGTGGCTATATGTGGCTTTCCCAGCAGTTGCTTTCCATCTGTACATCCAAACAGAAGTTCTGATAAAATAGTTATTTGTTATACAACGGTGCACAGTTGTATTTAAACGCCGAGTGTGGAATTGAACAACGATCAAGTGAAAGGATTCTATAGTTGAACCACGAGCAAAGCGAGTGGTTCGTGAATAGAATCCTGAACTTGCGAGTTTTTTAACACACGAGAAGTAAAATACATTTGCACCCGAGTGTAACACAAAACTTTTCCCCTCACTATAGCGAGGAAAGTACAACGCAAAAATCGCGTTTATCACTGCTTCCAGTAGTTCCACAGGTGGTAAATCATCGTCATCACTAGATACACTCACTTTTATCAATTTTAAAGCAGAAAAAATGACTATATTTAAGGTCAAATTACTTTATCCACTGGTGGATAAAATGCGTTTTTACCCGCTGGTATTAAAGGACAAAACGCGTGTTTCAAAGCTAGTGAGGGGAAAAGGTCTTTATTGCACAGGAAGTCTATGAACCCTTTAGACTTGTAATGTAACGCCACATATGATTAAGTTTAGCCGAATAGTAGACCAAGGACCTTCATTTTAAAATATGAATGACCTTGAAGTGAAATATAGTAGTCCTGCCTTAGTATGAATGACCTTGAAGTGAAATATAGTAGTCCTGCCTTAGTCTAGTTTTAGGCTGATTCTAATCTAGTTTATTAAAACGGCCCATGGCAAGAGGTCAATAACCTTGATGTTGTAGAATTCAGATATAGCTAAATTTATACTTTTGTATAGATAATACAGAGGCTGTAGTTGGAACTGTCCATAGGCTACGATGACCGGTCGTATACTTGTTTGCCACTGACGTGGAAATATCGTACCAAGTTAACCCTGCACATAAATAAATAAATAATAAATAAATAAATATTACAGGACATTCTCACACAGATTGACTGAGGCCCACGGTAAGCTCAATAAGGCTTGTATTGTGGGTACTCAGGCAACGATATATATAATATATAAATACTTATATACATAGAAAACATTCATGACTCAGGAACAAATATCTGTGCTCATCACACAAATAAATGCCCTTACCGGGATTTGAACCCGGGACCGCGGCGCAGCAGGCAGGGTCACTACCGACTGCGCCAGACCGGTCGTCATATTCGACCGGTCGTTATTTCGAGAAAAATTAAGCTTACCAGTAACCCTTTCAATCTGCATCATAAAATACAGCACTTTATTTTTTGTCACATTTGACCGGTTCGAGTCCCGACTGAGGCAAGCGATTTTTCATAAATCCTTAAATTCAGAATTTATTGTTTTTAAAAACAAAGGAAAGTCTCCCTTACAAAAATGTGCTATTTACAATATTTGTAGGTAGTTGCCATCCATGTGGCATTCGATTTTCCACCCTGTATATGTGTTTAATGAAAATATTATGGCTCTAACACATTGTTGCGTAAAACTCAGTATTCACTTTATCCACTTAAAATGTAATAATTATGAATAATACAAACAATAAGGAAAAAAAACGTTCTGTGATAACTAAAGTGAAAAATACCGTTTGTGGGTACAGTGTACAACGGATCACCGCAGCCCGCAATACAACCACAAATTCTGAGATAATATGCCACTCAACCAGAGATATCGTCACTACTTTTAAAAAAACTTGTATCTTCGTCTGTCACTGAAAAGAAAATTGTAGTAAGTATGTATGGAATGCATATAGACTTACTGCGTTTTAACTTTGAGGAACAGCTTGAGATACGAGATTTTGTAAAAGTAGTGACGATATGCTACTTCCACTAAGTATTTCATTCTTACGAACTTTTTGGTATTTATAGCTCGTTTTTAACCCCCGACGCAAAAACGACGGGGTGTTATAAGTTTGACGTGTCTGTCTGTTTGTCTGTCTGTCTGTGTGTGTGTCTGTCTGTGGCATCATAGCTCCCGAACGGATGAACCGATTTACATTTAGTTTTTTTTTTTCTGAAAGCTGAGTTAGTCGGGAGTGTTCTTAGCCATGTTTCATGAAAATCGGTCTACTAGAGGTATGTCGCTGTCGGGGGTTTTTTTTAAATGTTAATTCTTTAAATCATAATATATTTTATTTCAGTCTTGAAATAATATAATAATAAACTAACCTAACCACAAAATTAAAATTTTGAAAAAACCCCCGACCGCGACCTAGTGGACCGATTTTCATGAAACATGGCTAAGAACACTCCCGACTAACACAGCTTTCAAATAAAAAAAACTAAATCGAAATCGTTTCATCCGTTTGGGAGCTACGATGCCACAGACAGACACACACACAGACAGACAAACAGACAGACAGACAGACAGACAGACAGACAGACGGACAGACAGACAGACACGTCAAACTTATAACACCCCGTCGTTTTTGCGTCGGGGCACAGAATATATAATAGTACAAGTACAGAAGGCCCACTGCTTTGATGTTCACGAAATGCCGCCTTTTTAAATGCCTACAAAATTATTACAAAGAAACGAGCCGCACGTGCGCAGCGTCGGACGATAGGGTTGCCTATGGATTAAAACGAATTAATTACTCAGATAAAATTTTATACAATTATATTTAAGTCTTGTGTACTTTCTAGGTATATATACAGTATTTTGGTTAAGTTCACCGTGGTTTTCCGTGGGACTTAATCAGTAGTAGATCTGTGTAAGAATGTCTTATGGTACATATTTTATTCATGATGTCTATTTAACTTAGCATTGTTAGCCATTCCACACTCGGACATCGCGTATGAGCCTTAAAAAAAAACTCGCGACGTAAAATAACAATAGAAAGTGCGAATATGCGTTCCGTGAGAACGCGCGCCACCCCTGATTAGGCCGCGAACTCGCGGCCGCCGGCATGTACTTGTAGCACGGCGATAGAATCGCGGAGTGAGCCGCCCCTGGTCGGGGGTTAAAAAACAGCTCCGTCAAATGTTAAGATATCTCGCATTCATGTATTTCTATGAATGCAAAATAAGTAAATTCGTAGGATAGGTGAGAAATCTGTATTATAGGTCAAAGGACACCCAACTAACAAAAACTAGTCTTATAGTGGCTTATAATGCCAAAAATAGTACTCTTATAATAACCTTGTAAACCCTTTACAAGAGGGCATTTGGGCACACCTTATAAGGCCAAAAACCTTATATCCCCCTTGTAGTTGCTATATTATTAGCTTTCTTATCTTGTACGTGCTTTATTATGGCATGCAATAAGAAAGTTAACCTTATAATGGCAAGAAAAGTGCTTTTAAAAGGCTAATGTACTAATAAGAATCATATTTAAAGCTTTAATAAAGGCAATTATACTTGTAAGAATCATATTCAAAGCTTTAATAAGGGCAATAGCTCTTGTACACGTTTTGTGATCATCAGATATAAGGGAGTAAAACTCAAAACGGCGAAACAGAATGCTGTTTTAAAAGTTTATTGTGCTTTTCGTAGTGATTTATGTGTACATCATCATCAAGTCATCCATTTTGCAAGTTAGTAAACGGTAAGTTAACTTTTACATATTACAATTATTTGCTTATTTATTATGAAAACTGTGTGGGAATCCAATTTCATGGTGAAATGTGATATAAAATGTGTTGTATTATTAATGCGCCCTTGTATTTCAACGGTTTTGTACTAAAAATGCGGTTAATAAATTTTGACATGTCTTAAGCAAGGCTGTTATAAGAGTAAAAGCAGTAAGCACATCATTTACAAATACTCTATAAGAGTAAACACTTTATAATAGCCACCGGTGTTACTTAAGATTCGCCATTTTATATATCTTTAGGGTTCCTTCTCACAATTAGTGAAATCCCGAACCTTACCATCTAGTTAAATATTTGTAACGGATACCAGTTAAAAATTCATAACGTTATCGTTAGAGAGCAGATTTCAGCTAGCGATTTAAATATTAATATGAATATGACTCGCATACAATATTTATTATTTTTTCTACACACGAAAAAATGTATGGGAACATAAAAGTAAAACCCTTTTTGGATGCTTTTGTGAATATTGGGCAAAAATTATAATCATAATAAATAACAATAAAAAAAATATTTATTTATACTTATTTCTTTAATATTTTTTCTGCGCATTGCACAGTAAAAACTTCTATTATGGCTCAAGGAATATAAAAATGAAAATAATTCGCTTCTTATATATATTTAAATTGAAAGTCCATTATTTAGAATAAAATACTTTTTTTTAAATGTAGTTTGTTGAAAAAATAACATTAATTTAATCTAATTATTCAGTGAAGTTTGTGGTGTGCGATGTAGGTAATAATAATAGATTATAAACCACATGACATGTATTTAAAAAATTGCACTAGTCATATCCATATTAATATTTAAATCGCTACCTGAAATCCGCTGTCCAGTTATCATGTACTTGGCGCAAAACTTTGAAATTGCATTTTTGTTCGAAAGACCGTTCTTTTTAAACCGGTATTTTGGGGAACGCTTTGATAAAGGTTTGGTTCGATTAACCGGCATAGAACAAAATAAAACCGTGTAGTCCGCAGCATGTCAGGTAATACTGATATTTTCAATATTTCATTAGGAAGTTATACCTAGAATTTTCAATTTAAAACAAACTTGTGCCTCGGAATATTTAATCTTCTGGTGCCTTATTTTATTACTTCCTATTGATTTATTGTAAATGCTGAGTCAAATACTCTATTTGATATTTATTATTATGGTTATTGTTACAGAATCTGTGGATGAGATACATAGTCAGCCGTTTTTAGTGACGTGAAGATGACAACTCTTCTCCTCCTCTTAGTAAGTAAGTGCTATTGAAAACCACAGACGATTTCAGTACCGCCATCACAATGGACTTTGTGTCGATAACTATAAACAGCCTAGCCTAAGACTTCAAACTTTTTTTTTTATTACAGATGAACTACAAAACGGCACATATTCTGATGGAGAAAATCAGTCACAATCATTACTTACACCCAAAAATAAGCCCGGAGTGGTGGATCAAAAAACATTCAAAATGGAAGAGGACGCAGGAAATAGTTTAGGTTGTAAGAAAATCACACCAAGCAAAGATGGCGCTGATAATTCAAAACAAGAAAACGAAAATCAATATATCTTTTGTGAATTTGATGAAGACCTCGATAAAGGAAACTACTTATTATTTTGGAAATATACTGATAGGTTAATTACAATTTCTACCACCGTGTAGGCGCTCTGAAGAATATATTAATATTTTGAAGTATGTAGACTCATTGAAACAGCAACATAGTGAGCAATAGAACTGAAAATATTAATCTTATAAAGTTACTTGTATCGGTTTGGTTTCGTTGCACATAAATAAATATCTTAAAAACAGTGAGTTTGTCTTTATTTGTCCTCAATTTTAATCTGTCTTAGTCCCAAAAGGACTACATATAAAATCGGTTTCTTCTTAAAATAGCCAAACATTGTATTCACTTATTCAGATCGTCCAACATTCACAATGATAATCCGCAATAAAAGTTTTTTTTATTTCAGACCAAAGTCCATAAAGTAAGGAATACACTTTTGGAACTTATTCTAATAAAGTTAATCTTAAAAATTAATATTAGTAGGTACTGAATGGATAAAAAAACTGAGTGCCTTGGTAATAGTCTCTTATACGCTCAGTTATGTATAATTGGCCACCTCCGAGTGCATGCTAGTCTGGTATAACCGGTGGACACTCTATTTAATAATGTAAACATTGTAAAACATGGAAACAATGGACCAGTTACATTTGCCCTCCAGTCGAGATCTGTCCCGCGGCCCCGCTGTATATACCTTAGGGCATTTCTCAGAGCGTTTAAATTTTTTTGATTTCGGTGGCAACATTTTTACGTGAATCCTGTAAGAGTCACATGAAATTTTGTCAATTTAAACAGAAGTCGCTGATTCCTACCAGAAGCAAAGAAAACTCATGCTATGCTTACGGGGTTCCGGTAATAATGCTGCCACCGAAATCAAAAAAGTTGAAACGCTCTGAGAAATGCCCCTTAACATTTTTCACCGCAGAGCTACAGACAGATTATAGGAGGTAGGGCATAGCGAATGATATTCCGCTTTGTGTGGTAGGGCACAGCACAGCGGATATCGTCTCGCTCGAATCTAGAGCAGAGCCCAACTGGGGTAGTACCTCCGCCTTACAGAAGACCGCAGCCAAATAGCACTAGACCCTACTCATAGTGCTGTGTTCCTGCCGGTGAGTAAGGCTGCCAGAGCTCAACGAGGGTGCGGTGCTGATGGCGGGAGGACTTACGGAACTAACTTGTTCCGTATATTGTCCTTTAGGGTCATCGGCAACCCGAACCCTCCTTGGAACTTGTACACTCCTTTTTGCTGTGTACTTAACACAGCAAAAGGGAATGTACAAGTTTAAAATGGGGTGGCAACGCGCATGTGACACTGTTTGCATTGCATGCGTTCATAGGTTACGGTGACCGCTTTCCATCAGGCGGACCGTATGCTTGTTTGCCACCGACGTAGTATAAAAAAAAAACACCTTAAATAAGAACAAAAAATATAATTATTAAGCTAAATCCAAACTCAATTCATCATTTAACGATATACCTGTATTACTGTCACTGCTGCTTGCCTGCATATTCTTATAATTATTCCATAATGGCATCCTCTACGGAACCACTAATCGATAAGTTGGGATCAGATTGTTCACATTCGCTGGATTTTCAAAATTACGAATCAAGTTTTATAAAAACTTTTAATACGACACTTTCAAGAATAATGCCTTTATAATTATTGTATAAGAGAAAATGTATTGCTTTAATTCTTTTAAACACTTTATAAAATGCTATAATTTGTTTGCTGGATAGACGTTTTATAATATGCTCCTATGAGGCATAAAGCATCATAGTTATCTTATGCATTACTTTTATAAGAATAATTGGCCATAACAAAAGCTTTTATAGTGCTTTGAATATTATACAGCGAAAAGGCATTTTAAATGGCTTCTATAGGAATACATATTTTTAAACACTTATTGCAGTCATATAAATTGGACTTATTAACGTGTACATGGCCAAGTTATAAGAGTAAATGTACTATAGGCCAAATCCTCTTATAATGAGCTACTATAAGAGTAAATATTTTTAAACCCTTATTGCAGTCATATAAATTGGACTTATTAACGTGTACATGGCCTATAAGAGTAAATGTACTATTGGCCAAATCCTCTTATAATGAGCTACTATAAGAGTAAATATTTTTAAACCCTTATTGCAGTCATATAAATTTGACTTATTAACGTGTACATGGCCAAATTATAAGAGTAAATGTACTATTAGGCCAAATTCTCTTATAATGAGCCGCTATAAGGAACTCTGGCATAATAAATGCTATTTTAAAACTACTATGAGTGTTTTGCCCTTATAGATTGATTTTATAAGGATATTTTGTTTGTTGGGCATTGAACTTTTGAAAACTAACTAAAAATTTACTTAATGATCTAAATATGTTATCTTATTTAGTGACTCTTTTAAAAAGAGACTAGGATTTCCAGCTTGGTGGCAAATAAGGATACTGCCCCCCTGGTGGTAAGCGGTCACTTTAGCAGTCAATAATATCGGTTACTCCAAGGCTGTGAAAGGAGTGGATATATACAACAGTCGATTCTCCAGCGTCCATACACTATAGTAGCCGCTTACAAACAGGCTATAAAAACAGGCTATAGAAAAAAAACATACCTCGTATAGAATTGGCAGCTTTCTTGTCCATAAACATGGTGTTCATAGATGACCCGAACATCCCATCGCTCCCCCCCGGCGGGGGGGAGGTGCTGTCAGCCACAGACCCAATGTCCTGCATACCCATTCCCATCTGGGTATGCATGTCAGTATGCGGCTCCCGTTTCAGCTGCATCCCCTGTGGCAGCGATGTCGCGTGCAGCATCGTTGTCGCCGACGAGTGCCCGCCATGTTGATCCGGCGGCCATTGCGACCCAAACAACTCGTGGAATTGGTTGTTATTCATTTTCGACAGTTTAAAAAAAGAAGGGTTTTTGTCTAGGGTTTAGGTAGATAACCACCACTGTGCGAATCGCATTCGCATTATTCTACTATCACTGTGTTTGGTGTTTCTCTTTTTGACTTTGTCGTTAAGGCAACTTTTTTTTTTTAATTATACCATATGATTATGGCACGATTGTTCAACTAAGTTGTTTTTTATTATAAGCACCAATTAACTGATATATATAATGTTCCGGCTAAAAATGGTCAAGTTCCGTTTCGCAAAGTTTATCTCAGGTATTAACTTCTTGAATAGCAACAAGTTTTTTGGCATTTTGTCTCCGTGGTGAAGTTTTAAAAATCACTTTCCCTTCAAAACATAAGGCACTGTTTCTTATTGTTCACACTTGTTCCCGTATACTATGTTTAATCCTTAAAAATACTGAATCTGCAAAGAAATACAGAGCGGAAAGAAGGATTTTGTTTCTTTAAAGTTAGGGAAGAATGCCAATTCGAGAACGATTTTAAGTAACCGTTCGGTTACTTAAAATCAGGAACACACTTTTGTAAATCCAGTTTGGTCACTTCACTGTCACTTTGTAAAAATATACGTTCACCTCACTAGTGTAGAAGAAAAAATTTGTACGTTAATTTTGTACTATATGTAGCGCACAGCTCGGTGTTCCGACGGCGACTGGCGGCCCGCGCGACGTTCCAAACGTGACTGACGGACGCACAGTCGAATCTTCAAAGGCTACGAAAAAAAATTCATCCGAATATTCCAGCTAGCTCATAGTTATAGTTCAACGTCCAGCCAGTCACAAAAATCCGCGTGAAACCGCCTTATTAAGAAGAAAAAAGTCGCGTACCCGGTCCTAAAGATGAAGAACGTTCGATTTTCAAAATTCGAAATGGAAAAATCTTAGTATTAATTGTAATTAAGAAGCAAAATGACTGGCCGGTATGACTCGGCATGTGGGTGTGTGCGTGACGACGTAATCTATACGCGCGGCGCGCACACTACAGCGCGCAGGGCGTTGAACCGAGGACCCAAACAAAGTAGATTTCGGTGAAAAGTTGTTGAACCCTAGGAGCGTTCGAACCGCGATTTTTGGCAAACGTTCGATTTTCGAATTTCGTTTTTAATTAACGGTTTTTCTATTGCAAGTGATATTGTCGGTTAAGGGGTCAGTGACCCCGGAAAATGCTCGTGTGCTGGTTTTGTTTTATTAGTAATTTTGTTTTTATTTTGCAATTAATGTTTACAGGAAATTTTAATTGCTCTTTATTATAAAATACCTGCCTACTGGAGGTAAAAGAAAATATAATTGTGATCCATTCAGCTAAATATACACTTTGAGGATTTTTGGCAGAATTCATAACATAATGTATTAACGTTCATTTAGTTCGTTGACCTCATAGTACTACCTAGAGGTGACAGGCTATATTACTCTGATCCTTACTCATTTCTTACTTAAAATATAGCAATAATTAATGCAATATTTTCATCAATGCTTAGAATAACTTGCGTCACTGGATAAGGATATTAATTATTATTTTTATTGAATTTTTAAATTTTGGCTAAGGATCATAGTACCGTTAGAAAGGCAAAAATAAATAAAGTAAATAAGTTATACTGTGATTTTCATATGTTTATAGAGTTGAATTGAAGATGATAGAATCGTATTTTTTAACAAATTTCAAATTTATCTACCTTATCACTATTTTGGCAAATTTTCAAATATTTCACTCTACCACTTTTATGTCTAGGTATCTCTAGATTACCTAATACGACTCTATCAGACATTTCAGACTTAGCCCAGACCTAAATATCGGCTGACTCCACCGAGGCTGACTCAGTACTTGGTCGAGTAACCGGGTGCCCCGGGTTCGATTCCCAGGTCGACACGAATTAAGATTTTAAGTGTTACATCAGATAAATTAGCCTTTTAAAATGTTTGTGATGTTCTTACTTTGTTTTTTTTTGTACAATTCGAATTTGAAAATACGTGAAATATTAGCTCTAGATACAATACTGGTGTGTCAGTTTTAAGTGTCGTTATTGTTTGAGGAAATATCCGATACATATCTTATAATTTAGAGCTGAATACGAATCTGGCCGTATGTGTTGTAATAAAACGGTTGGTTAAGTTAACCCTTAATTTGGCAGACATAGAGACATTAAAAATGTCGTATTTTTTTGTTGAATACTATTTTTGTGGGTCATAAGATGCCCCGAAAAAATAATGAAATAAATCTTAATCTTTCAGTTTTTCAGGAAAATTATGTTCGGTGTGGCGAACACTGCCAGCTAATCAAGAATAAAAAGTGCCAAATACTTTGCTATATAATTTGTAAGAAACATACAAATTTATTCGTAGAAAATAAACATAAATGTATTGTTTACACTTTGTGTGCCCTTTGATTACCTTGTGACCCCGAAACTAGACCTCCTTTGTAATGTTGACACCGAATATCCTGGTACTCTT
The DNA here is from genome assembly GCF_023078275.1 of Leguminivora glycinivorella. Lineage (NCBI taxonomy): Eukaryota > Metazoa > Arthropoda > Insecta > Lepidoptera > Tortricidae > Leguminivora > Leguminivora glycinivorella. The sequence continues at coordinate 8,939,735 of NC_062994.1, forward strand.
GGAGACGGTAAGGGGAATGTCCTGGAATCTAGTCGCTATGTTATTTCAAATGGGGTTTTAAATGCGGAAAATGTGCAAAACTTCTTACTGGGGTTCAACTCGACGAGATTATGTTTACTCCACTCGGATACCTGCTTAAGAGAAGCATCCATTTGAGACACAAGTTGCATTCTGCATTCCAAAACCTGCTCACGATAGGCATTTGCACGACCTGTGTGCTGGCTATCACCTGTGCTGTCATCCGCATAGCAATAGATATTGCTAGTTACTAGCATATCATTGATATGAAGGATGAACAGGGTCGGTGATAGGATAGATCTTTGGGGTACACCTCTGTTAATGGGCTGGATTTCTAAGCATTGATCGTCGATGAAAACAGAAATGCTTCGCCCAGGTAGAAAGCTGGCGACCCACATGCAAAGCCCTTCTGGGACGTACGAGGGGAGCTTGGGAAATACGTCTTATGCTAAACTCTATCAAAAACCTTAGGCAGCGATATCTAGGCTAACTGCCAGAGCCTCTCCCTTGTTCTCAATGGCGGTGGCCCAACTATGACTCAAGTATACCAGAAGATCCCCAGCGCCACGACCATGGCGTAAGCCGTATTGCCGGTCACTATAAGCTGGTGCTCTTCAGGTACGCTAAGAGCTGGTTATTAACCACTTACTTCATCACCTTGGAGAGAAGAGAGGTTCTCTCATTTGGCCTCAATGGGCCGATAGTGTGCAGGGCTTGTGCGATTACCCTTCTTTGCGGTTGGATGGACTCAAGCAGTCTTTCAGGATGACGGGCATTTAATACCTGAGCAGTATGAATGCGAAAAAAGGCGCGTTGAAACCGGGGTTAGTTCCGGAGCGCACGTTTTCAGCACAATAGCTGGTATACCATCAGGCTCATTGGACTTATTGACACCGAGGGCAAAAAGTGCACGCCTAACTACACTTTTGAAGCGAACCTCGGGCATGGATGCCTCACAGCGCGGGTTCTGGTGTACGGAGGCCAAAGTATTTTTGAGGAAGTGGGAAGACATGAAGAAGAGGGGTCTGAATCCTCGCTGTAGGACCTTCCTGATGCAAAGGTGATCCATCGCGGTTCAACACGGTAACGCGGCAAGAGCACGGATAGGTACTTTTGCATCGGGATGTTCGTAATTAGGTTAGAGTTGGCTATTAATTTTATGTATGTAGATGTAAGATTAATGTAATTTACTTTTGTGCTCATTTGCGAATAAAATATTTTGATATAAGGTCCACCGATTAGTTGGCAATGTTCGTCATACCGAACATGCAAGCCTGGAACTCATACACTGCGTAGCTGGCGGTGTTCGCCACACCGAACATGCAACAAACCTACTATTTCACTGTGATGATGGCAGTGTTCGGTACCGCGAACATGACTTTTGAATTATTACTGTCACAAAATTAAGACTTACACTAAACTAGAAACTCTTTAGTACGATTAATTAACTCATTGGTAATCGATAAATGTCGTTTTTATAAATGTGACACCATAAAAATCTAATATAATGTCATAAATAACTTGATGATACTTCGCGGTTGCCGTCTTGCCGCGATTTTGCGTGCACTGCTGACATACGAAATTTGCGACAGTAATGAATTCATTTTCTACCAATTAAAACAATACATAGCTACAATTTGAATCGAAAGAAAAATAAACAAAGATGAAAATGTGACCAGTAGATTTTTTTGAAATGTATGTTCGCCACAGCGAACACTGTCCAATTAAGGGTTAATGTATGTTTAAACTCTATATTACAAAACACAAAACATGACACAGGATAGACAGTACAAAGGCGAACTTACCCCTTTAAGGGATTTCTTCCAGCTAACCTTTGAATATTTATAATTAGAATATTAATAATTATAATTTAAGAAAATAAATAAAATAAAATAAAATAAATAAATATTATAGGACATTCTTACATTACTACACAGATTGACTGAGGCCCACGGTAAGCTCAAGAAGGCCTGTGTTGTGGGTACTCAGACAACGATATAATAATATATAATATATAAATACTTATATACATAGAAAACATCCATGACTCAATAAAATAAAATTAGAATATTTATAATTTAAGTTAGTTTTAGGTCATTGCATTATTTGTATTTTTTAATTTTTGTAATACAACATTTGTTTAAAAAGTATCTAAACTAAAAGTATGCCTTTCAGAAATACGTCAAAAATCTCGTCTCAATAATGACTCATTACCAAGGTCATTGAACTCATTGACCCCGGAGGTAGAACCGAAAGTTTTCGGAATGCCGTTCAAAAATCCTAAAATACCACGTGGGCCTATGAATGATTGTACTTAGGACCTTTTTTGTTTTTAATGTTATTGACCCGAAGGGTGAGTGTACGCAAGGACGTTCAATTTGTGGGTGAGTGACTTCTGGGGGGGGGGGGGGGTATGTTATGAAACGTTGCGAAATGACTCAATGACCAAGAACATTTAATACTACCAAGATCGATTTTATACTGGACTGACAAAGCCTACAAAAAAGCGTATGACCTTGAAATGTATGGGCTTTTTAGGCTTAAAACTAGATGGCGCTGTTTCGCAGCCTGAAAGTGGCCAAAATCATATTTTTCCCCAAATGTTTTTGGGTGTTTTAATTTTTAGGGTGCCGTAGTCAACTAGGAACCCTTATAGTTTCGCCATGTCTTTCTGTCCGTCCGTCCGTCCGTCCGTCCGCGGATAATCTCAGTAACCGTTAGTACTAGAAAGCTGAAATTTGGTACCAATATGTATATCAATCACGCCAACAAAGTGCAAAAATAAAAAATGGAAAAAAATGTTTTATTAGGGTACCCCCCCTACATGTAAAGTGGGGGCTGATATTTTTTTTCATTCCTACCCCTACGTGTGATATATTGTTGGATAGGTATTTGAAAATGAATAAGGATTTACTAAGATCGTTTTTTGATAATATTAATATTTTCGGAAATAATCGCTCCTAAAGGGAAAAATATGAAAAAAATCACAAAAGTAGAACTTTATAAAGACTTTCTAGGAAAATTGTTTTGAACTTGATAGGTTCAGTAGTTTTTGAGAAAAATATGGAAAACTACGGAACCCTACACTGAGCGTGGCCTGACACGCTCTTGGCCGGTTTTTATAAGAACAAATGACATATTTCTTTATTTTAAAATCATGATATAACGTCAATACACATTTTGAAAAAAAAAAAACAATTGTTGGCGTCAGTAGTGTAGTTTATGATAGTATTTAATAGGTGGCGCTAAAAAATCGAGGTACGATTCTTAGTATAAAAAGTAAATCCTATAAATCCTTGATGAAAATGAAAATAAAAATTATAATTTTGAAAATAAAACCTATATTAAGCCCATTTCCATTAAAAGTGTTAAAACGTAACGAAACGAGGATCAATAGGTCGTTAGCTTAGAGCGAGAGGTCCGTGACGTCACGGCTGTCTCGCTCGCACGCAAGGTCACCGCCTGAACGGGACAGAAGGGCTTAAAGACAGGAACTACCTTTAGGACCCTTAATTCATACATACAATTACGCCTGTATCCCATAAGAGGGTAGGCAGAGCACATGAAACTACTAAAGTATCAGTTACACTTGGCAAAAAGGGTTGAAAGAAACCGAAATTGTGACATTGCAGTGACAGGTTGCCAGCCTCTCGCCTACGCCACAATTTAACCCATATCCCACAGTCGACTTCTACGACACCCACGGGAAGAAAGGGGGTGGTGAAATTCTTAACCCATCTCCACAACTTTAAAAGTATTGTAGAATCGCGTGAATTGATCGAAGATTAAGTACAGCCCTATCTGGCGTAGTCGGTAGTGACCCTGCCTGCTATGTCAATGGTCCGGGGTTCGAATCCCAGTAAGGGCAATAGCTAAATGATTATAGTAACGTTTCTGCTCATATAGTTATAGTATGTTTATATTTTTAATACGTGGCTTGATAATGTTGATGTTCTCAAATTATTTGAAAAAGTACCAATTGCTTGAAATTTTTATCTATTAGTTTGTCACTTCTGGGAGTTCTGGGCGAGCTCACTCCATCGTAAGCCACGTCATTGCCTTTGGCTACTTTGTGGCCAAGAGTAAGCCCATTTAAAATAATAAAAAAACTTCTGTCTTTCAGCTGTAATTCTACTGGTGTGAATTTTTCCTCTTACAATATCCAAATAAACAAAAATAATTTGATTATTGTAAATATACATATAAATATCTGAGTCATACCCTAAATATAGGTGTACCCTTGTTTCGCCGACAAACTTTTCATCGAATATCATTTCATCGACAATAAATCATCGAAAGTATAATTCGAGTAAAATTGTTTCCAGTAATTTTGTTTCAACTACTATTTATTTGAAGTTAGGTTAGAACTGTGACCACAAAAACAAATAGTTTACAGAGAATGTTTAGGTTAGGTTCGACCTGTGATTTACACAGAAGCAAACGTATTGCAGAGTAGGTTTAGGTTAGGTTAGAACTGTGATCACACAAAAACAAACAGTTTACAGAGTAGGTTTAGGTTAGGTTAGAACAGCGACCCTACACACAATAACGATTTTTATTTAAAGTAGGTTTAGGTTAGGTTAGAACTGTGACCAATCAAACAGTTTACAAATTGTAAAATTTTAGAAAAAATCATAATTGAAATAATATGTTGTGCGTAATGAATTGTATTTAATGTAAAACAAAATGAAATGAAAAAACACGAAACGAAATACCGCGATATAAAGTAAACTCGGAATAACTTATCTACGAAATAAAAGTCTACGGTTTGATTTACTTGTATCGATTATTCTACGATATAAACTGTCGATGAAATGAAATTATTTGAAACGTTGTCTTTGAAATAATATTCGAAGAAGTGTCTGTCGGCGATTCAAGGGTAAACCCTAAATACAATATTTCTTCAAATATTAGTTATAACATACGTGTGTAAAAACTAAAAATGTACTGTTATGATAAAAATCGTAAATAAAAATGGTTGTCAAGGCCTGATATATGAAATCAGTATTATAGATAGTATTATACACTCGCGGTCAAAGAAACCGGGTCAGTGACGAAAACCTCAATATCTTGCAAACCGTTGGTCGTAACTGCATGAAACTAACTCTATTTTAAAGAGAATTTAATATCCTACTAAATCCAACCTTCAATGTTCTACATACTAACTGGAAAAATGTTTAATTGAAACTAAAGGTTAATTAGGTACTTATTTGGAATTGCGTTCGTTTTAATTCTGCTTGTTTTTAAGCAATTGTTTTCAATCTGTGAATGAATTATGATAAAGGGCTGTCATTGTTGTATTTTGTGGTCATTCTTGAATGTCTATGCATGAAATGAATATACTCGTATCATCACTATATTAGAAGTCAGAGATATACAGCGAGAAGAACCACAGGTGTGTCACTTTCTACAGTAGATCGAATCCTCCAACCTCCAACGTTACCTACAAACTGGGCAGAACTTTAGAAGATCAGAAACCAGCAAAATAAAATGTACTACAGCTAGAGAAGACCAATTTATCATTAAAACTAGGCTCCGAAATCGGCACCTCACAGCAGTTGAAGTAAAAAATCAGCTTTTAGAGACCCGAAAGGATGGCATCAGCGAGTGGACTGTCAGGCGGCAGCACAAAGAAGCAAATTTGACCCCACATAGACCGGCCAATGCCCCAACATTTGAAAAAATACATCGAACAGTATTAAATTATCTACAACTTGCAGTTTAATTCATGTCCCTAGCTTTATTATTTTAGGAGATATTACAGATTTTCGTACTGACCCGGTTTCCTTGACCGCGAGTGTAGATAATACAGATAGTACTCTGTACTTTAAAATTGATAAAAATTGCATGTTTTATCAGTGAGAGTTCGTTGACTGGGAAAGATGATATTTTTGAGGAAAAATAATATTTTCATAAAATTACTACATGGCAATTTTTTTCGATGGATTATTTTTTTAATTCATTATTTTATTCTTTTTAAAATAAATATGTAGTACAAACTGGTACTTAATAAAAAAGATCGGACGTAGGTTTATTTGATATTCAATGTTTTGTGAACATAATAATTACGAATACGCGATACGGGTATAAAATAGGTACCAATAAACCTGATAATTATATAGATTTTAATAAAAAAAAACTAATTTTCCAAATCTGTCCAGGCGTCTTCGAATAATCAGGGAACGTTACATAAAAAAAAAGATCGAGAGGAATTGAGAACCTCCTCCTTTTTTGAAGTCGGTTAATATGACATTATGACATATAATTCCCTCTATTGTCGATTGTTAATTATCTATAAAAAAAATTTCACTTTGACAAAACGTAAATATTTTTTCCCCTCACTAGCTCGGAAACACGTGTTTTGTCCTTTAATACCAGCGGGTAAAAACGCATTTTATCCACTAGTGGGTAAAGTAAATTGACCTTGAATAAAGTCAAATTAACTGCTTTAAAATTGATAAAAGTAGGTGAATCTAGTAATAAAGATGATTTACCACCTGTGCTGCTTCCAGTAGAGCAGTGATAAACGCATTTTTTGCGTTGTAGTTTCCTCGCTATAGTGAGAGGAAAAGTTTTGTGTTACACACGGGTGCAAATGTATTTTACTTCTCGTGTGGTAAAAACTCGCAAGTTCAGGATTCTATTCTTGAACCACTCGCTTCGCTCGTGGTTCAACTATAGAATCTTTTCACTTGCTCGTTTTTCAATTCCACACTCGGCGTTAAAATACAACTTTGCCCCCTTGTATAACAAATAACTATTATTTTTTTGCAACATTTCAGGAAACAGTGTAAACTTTCAGATGACCGCTAAATTATATTCCGAATCCAAAAATCCGAATGTGGAGCGCATTCGAATTTCAAACCGCGGGGTTTAACGAACTATGAACTCATTGGTGACCCTTTTGACAATTCACAACTGAAATAAAGGCTGGTACACACGTTAAAACAAAAAAAAAGCTTATTCTCTTTTTAACCCTTTTAGTCGCATTTAGACGAACCTTGGGATGCTATGGTAAACCTATTTCTAGAAATGGCGAAGGAACTAATTTTAAGCCACTCTCCGGCATCTGAGCAGTGAACACAGTTTTTTTTTGTTACAACTAGTTTTTATTTCAGTGTAATCAAAAAAATATTACTATTCAAATTTAGAAAGACAAATTCACGCAAATATTAAATTAATATTATTTTTCATTTTTAGTCTTAGTTCGTATTCACATTATCCGATACGATATCGGTAGTCGGAAGGATTTCAAAGGAAAAAATCAAAGATGGATGCTTAAATTGTCTATGGGATATCAGTCCGACATCCGATATCGGATCGGATAATGTGAAAACGCACTTAGACTCTTACATAATTAAGTACCCAAATATATTATATTCATGTAAATAAATGATAACTCTAGAGTATTTTCATTCCCTTTAACAAAATATTGATTTATATAATTTTAGATTATCATTTATCAGTATCGGATTAGTTTAAATATTTCTTATAAATATAAATTTTAACGGTTCCAGTGACGTTCTATTTTCAAAAAAAACATTCCTAAAATTCGCAACATAGTAAGGCGGCGGAATTGAAAAAAGTCGTCTAGTTTTGAAGTTGATGTGACTGGAGAGTATACTGCTGACAAGTGGTATCGTTGTGATCGGTAGACTTTACTGAGTACGAAATAATGACTTGTCGCTTTCTCAGACTGTGGGGGGGTTAACTATGACGTCACAAAGATCGCGGTCCCGTGTTTCAATTTTTTGCCAATTTGTCTAGAACCCCTTATCCAATTTTGAAAAATGAGGTGTGGATTGAAAGCGTATAATATGCTGATTAAGATTTATTATATGTGAAAAGTATAGTTTTGTTAGTTATTTTTTAATTAATAATAATGCAAAATATACTTTTTTTTTACTCTCTTTTTTGATTTTTGTGACTCAAAAAGGCAATGAAAACGGCCACTTAGCTAAAAAATATGTTATATAAATCATTTAACTACATTATTAAGCTATCTGTTGCTTTTTAAATTTCTACGATCGGATAATAAATAAGCAAACTACAACCAACATACCTGTAGGCGGGGAGTACCGCTTGACACGCGTTCCCATACATTCGGCGTCTACCAAATTACACCTCGCGCAAAATTCGTTTCAAGCAGATATACCTCTAATCTTATTCATTGTAACCTATCAATATTGGTATCATTTGAAAGTACAATTAAAGTACTTTAAGAAACAATGTCAATCATTTTCTTAAAATCAATAATCGTCAGTCTGCGGTGGTTACAAAGGAAAAAAAGTGGGTATGCAATTTGACTGGTTTCCTAGGTTTGATACCCTAGACGAGTTTAAAAAGGGAGGTAAAGGTGACATATGGGTTGTTCTCTGGCCTAAAAGCTATACAGAGGGTCAGGGGAGAAAAAAACTAGGGTTTAAGTTTAGTTTTAAGTTATTTTTTCTTTTATTTGTTGATTTTATTGTGTTTAATTTTTTTGTAATTTTATCAAGGATACACGTTGGTTTCTTTTGCTGAAAATTCCCTTTTTTATGAAAAATGTTATGAATTTCATGGCATTTTCCGATAGAGACTAAAATTAACTTTCAAATAAGGCCACATAGTCATACTGATACATAGTCATACCCTTAATATTATATAAGTAAAAGTATGACTATGTGGCCTTATTTGAAAGTTAATTTTAGTCTCTATCGGAAAAAGCCATAAAATTCGTAACATTTCTCATAAAAAAGGCAACTTTTAGCAAAAGAAACCAACGTGTATCCTTGATAAAATTACAAAAAAATTAAACACAATAAAATCAACAAATAAAGGAAAAAATAACTTAAAACTAAACCCTAGTTTTTTCTCCCCTGACCCTCTGTGTAGCTTTTAGGCCAGAGAAAAACCCATATGTCACCTTTAAAACTCGTCTAGGGTATCAAACCTAGGAAACCAGTCAAATTGCATACCCACTTTTTTCCTTTGTAACCACCACAGACTGGCGATTATTGATTTAAAAAAAATGATTGACATTGTTTTTTAAAGTACTTTAATTGTGCTTTCAAATGATATAAATATTAATAGGTTACGATGAATAAGATTAGAGGTATATCTGCTTGAAACGAATTTTGCGCGAGGTGTAATTTGGTAGACGCCGAATGTATGGGAACGCGTGTCAAGCGGTACTCCCCGCCTACAGGTATGTGGTTGTAGTTTGCTCATTTATTATCCGATCGTAGAAATTCAAAAAGCAACAGATAGCTTAATAATGTAGTTAAATGATTTATATAACATATTTTTTAGCTAAGTGGCCGTCTTCATTGCCTTTTTGAGTCACAAAAATCAAAAAAGAGAGTAAAAAAAGTATATTTTGCATTATTATTAATTAAAAAATAACTAACAAAACTATACTTTTCACATATAATAAATCTTAATCAGCATGTTATACGCTTTCAATCGACACCTCATTTTTCAAAATTGGATAAGGGGTTCTAGACAAATTGGCAAAAAATTGAAACCCGGGACCGCGATCTTTGTGACGTCATAGTTAACCCCCCCACAGTCTGAGAATGCGACAAGTCATTATTTCGTACTCAGTAAAGTCTACCGATCACAACGATACCACTTGTCAGCAGTATACTCTCCAGTCACATCAACTTTTTCCGAGACCCTCTCGCCGCTCTACTAACAACGGAAACAATTTATCCGTTGAAACTGTAAATTTGAATTCCGAATCAGAATCTAGTAGAATTGCAACGACTAGAAAAAACGGGAACAAAACGTACCAACTCCCATCATAAAACAATTGAATTTAAACTTTATTACAGATCAAATAAGTTTTGAATTTGGAATACTTCATCTGACGTTTTCGACTTTTCGAATCAGACAAGAGTTTCAAAATAAAAGCATATCAACTGCCATAATTACGACAATCAAAAGTAAACTCTACACATTACACAATAAGGTGGCATTTACAAATGATGGATAGTGATAGTTGCAACGTTTGGAAGTGATCGAGTTACGTTGACCCGCGATTTCGGCGGGTCGTCGGCCGGGGAACGAACTCCCGGTGGCTAGGGTTGCCACTGTCCGAGTTATTCGTCCTAGTGAATTTAGGGTTTTCACTAATAGTAGTGATCAAGGATTATACCAAAGAGGATCGAGTATTATAGAGAGTTACTGTCAAAGTAAAATGTGTAATCACAGTGCATAGACTGCCATCTCTCGACACAAGCTTTAAACTTTTGAAACTCAGTTTTGACAATTTGGCCCATATTGTTTGCTTGATATGTGTTCAAATGTCAAATATTAGTATTAGTGCCATCTAGCCAAGCGTTCCCCAAAGGTGTATACCTAACGCCATCTAGGTCACCGTACCTTTTACTCTATGGCTTTGAGCACAGAATTAGATTTACGTAGAAAAAACAAGTTCATCTATTTGTATGGCGGCCGAGCGTGTCAGATTTTGTACTGAAGTTGTTACTTGCCTGTGATTTTAAATATGTCTCAGGCCCTTGAGTGTTCATAATTTTTGTGTTGTATCAATTAAATATCACGTAACGAGGCATTTTTAATGTTTATATTGACTTCAACTTACAAAAATTTACGCCCGAAAGCTGCAAGTTGCGATCAACGACGGACAACTCAGTGGATTTCACTGAGTTCATTTGACACGCTAAGTAGATACATTTGCTTGATCTATGGTATATATGACATCTATGGCTTTGAGGTACGTTTTTTTCTTAGACTTTATCCGTCTATACGGAATTACATATCTTTGTACTAGTCTTTGATTATACTTATTATTATTGGGATTAATTGTCAAAGCGGACCCCAGGGTCCCATGAGCCATGGCAACACTAAACTATCCTATTTTCTTCTGGCAACCCTATTTACAGATCGGGCGTCCGGCGAATCGATCGTTCTCGCAATTGATGCGTTTCCGGCACCTTCCGGTTTTATGGCCGCACACGGTAAGAAAAAAACTGACTTTATGGCCCCACACGGCAGGAAAAAAGTACTTTATGGCCACATACGAACGTTAAGAAAAATAATGAGCCTACTCACATAAAATCAAAATCTTAGGATCGGTACGCAAACATGGAAAATGTCTTTGGGGCCGACCACAGTCTAACATTTTGCGTCACGCAAAATTTCGATATTTTTTTTATTATAGCAGCAAACGAGCAGTAACTGCATGCAGTCATGGCTGTCCATGGACATCAGAAACATCAAGAGAGCCACTAATGCGTTGCCGAACTTTCAGAACCCTTTTTATCCCCTCATCATGTTTTTCTGATTCCCATTTGGACTAGTCCATAACCGAATTCGGTTTCCGCCTGAAATCCGGTTTCGGTCAACCACCAGAATGTATGCCACACGAATTTCTTAATAACCAATATATTATTGTTCTCGCTAGTAAACATAACCTAGTTCGAAACCAGAACAAGTTTATTTAAGAATTCTGCGTATCTTCGTGTCATTTATGAAGTCGCGTACCTCGTCTCGTGTTCTCATAGATATTTTGTCAAATTCGTACGCCATTCTAAATGACACGGTCATAAAACTCATCTGGGATGTTTTACTAGCGGCAAAATTGGATGGACACGAATATTGTTGTATACAATTTCATTTCAACACAGTGGATCGAGTGCAGAGAATTGCTGTCGAAGTAAAATGTGTAGACTGCGATCTCTCTACACAGGATTAAAGACTTGTTCATAAGTTTTGACACTTTTGACAAATGATAATTATGTGTTAAAAATTTCAAATATTATTAGCGCCATCTAGCCTAGAAACACCACGACCACACATTTCTTTCAATTGGTGGTTCCGAGGTACGATTTTTTCTTAGACTTTATCGGTCTATACGGAGTTATATACAGTCAACCAATTGGAAACCTAGGCCACTGTAGAACTATGTCATAGTGAAGTTATCAATCAGACTGTAAGAAATCTCTTACTGCTTGTCATTTTGACATGGTTGTAATGTGGCCTAGGGTTCCAATTGAATAGAATAGAATAGAATAAACATTTATTCGTGAACACAGGCAAGACAAAATACATATAATAACAACAAGACAGAAAGGAATGAAGTGCCATACAGTATGATCATACAATAGTGTTCTACAGCTACAACAGTCTGACTATCTAAGGACCTTAAGCTCCAAACTAGAATTTAAAAATCCAACATTATTTGCTTGAAATTTTTGATGACTCGTAGAATAACTGTATCCGGACAGTACACAGCTTTTTCTGTACAAAAAGAAAAGAGCGTACACCCATCTTAAAGGCCGGCAACGCACCTCCAACACTTCTGGTGTTTCGGGTGTCCATGGGCGGCAGTGATCGCTTACCATTAGGCGACCTGTTTGCTCGTTTGCCTTTTATAAAAAAAAATTATATTCCTTTTCTAACAGTAGGTACCATACTCTCCAACACTATATACTATCTAGGACCATACAGTAAGTTCAAAAACAAAAATCCAACACACAAATACGCGCGAACGCAGTCTCTTGACTTACTATCTGGACATAGACCTTAAGTGCGATTTCACATTATCCGATCCGATATCGGATGTCGGAAGGATTTCAAAGGCAAAAATCAAAGATGACGTCTTCAATGTCAATGAATAGATATCGGTCCTACATCCGATATCGGATCAGATAATGAGAAAAACGCACTAAGCCTTCACATCCCCACGAAGATTTAAAAATCGAACATCATGTTCCACGCACACATACACGCGACGCGCGTACGCAAGTACGCTATTACGCGTGTGTGCGCGTTCAGCGACCCTAACGCGCACTGGGCCAGCCGTTGACCTGCCCACGTGGTCGCGTTTTTGTTGCGACTCGGAAAAACGCGCGATTGTGCGCGCGATTTTTAGTCTATGGGATTAGGGAGCGATTTTATATGCGCATTTTTTCGCTTTGAGAGGCGATTGTTTGAGCTTTGACTTGGAAAAATGCGCGATTGTGCGCGCGATTTTTCGTGTCTATGAGTAGGTAGGTAAGAGGAGCGATTTTATATGCGCTAATTTTGAATTTAGCGAATTTTGAGCTTCGACCGCTGGGTTTTGTGTAAGGATTTTGTTAATAATATTTCTATCACTATTAGACATTGAAATTCGTCCTTAATCCTTGTATTTCAAAAATAGCCATTTTGTTGCCGTTTCCCACAGATTTTCGAGTACGGTCAATCGGGGTGGCTTTAAAACGCAGGGGCGACTTTGAAAATCTAGTTTTAAAATCATACTGTAAGTAAATTCGCGATTTTCTATGATACATTTACAAGAATATTTATTGATCTAACTAGTTACATGAACAGTTTCAGTAAATAATGAATAATGTTAATTTTGAAGCCGATCAAGTACCATCAAAGTAACCCCGATTTTTTCTTAAGCCACCCCGGTTGACGTACCGAAAACAAGTATTGCTTCATGTTCAGTAAGGATTTTTTCCCCTCACTAGCTCGGAAACACGTGTTTTGTCCTTCAATACCAGCGGGTAAAAACGCATTTTATCCACTAGTGGGTAAAGTAATTTGACCTTGAATAAAATCAAATTAACTGCTTTAAAGTTGACAAAAGTAGGTGAATCTAGTAATAAAGATGATTTACCACCTGTGGAACTACTGGAAGCAGTGATAAACGCATTTTTTGCGTTATAGTTTCCTCGCTATAGTGAAAGTTTTGTGTTACACTCGGGTGCAAATTTATTTTACTTCTCGTGTGTTAAAAAACTCGCAAGTTCAGGATTCTATTCTCGAACCACTCGCTTCGCTCGTGGTTCAACTATAGAATCCTTTCACTTGCTCGTTTTTCAATTCCACACTCGGCGTTAAAATACAACTTTGCCCCCTTGTATAACAAATAACTATTCTGGAAATCCAACTTTTTACCACAAGTATTTCTACTGCCTATTTATATTACACTTTACATTTCTTATAAAATCAATAAATTTTTTATAACGCTGTTACAATGATACATCATTAGCAACTTTACCGTACACTTGATGGTTTTTTACAACCAATTACAAGGCGATAACATTGTATGAGATAATGTTTGGAAAAAAGCGTGACATCATGTGTGTATGGAAAAGGCAAGTGCGAGTCGGGTTCTAGCGACTTATTTGGTTCGTAATTCAATATTTTGTATCGATACTGAAGAGATATTCAATTTAGTATAAACAGAACAGATCAAATATTAGGAAATATGTACTTTTTTTAAAATTATAAATGGGCTTACTTTTGGCCACAGACTAGCCAAAGGCAAAGACGTGGCCTACGATGGAGTGAGCTCGCCCAGCAGATGCCTGTTCACCCTTGATTTGAAGGTTGCCGGATTATTATGACATATCGCGAAGCATCTGGTTGAGGTAACTGGTGACCCTTCGGTCACCAGTTAGTCCAGTTAGGGTCACCAGTTACCTGGCGACTTCCTCGCACAACGTAGCAGCATTGCGATACAGCGAGTAAATGTCGCCAGTAACCTGGGTACAATGCCTCAAGGGCCTGTTTTAGACATTAGCTTGTTTTACATTTACATTACATTATGTATTTGTTTTACATTATGTACTTATTTCCTAATTCCATTGATCTTTATTTTTTTAATAAGTAACTGCCCGGCAGGTTTCATGCTGGTTACAAACCTTCCCAAAGAATCACTCTATTGATAATATTGTAAATAAATAAATATAAATATTATAAGAACATTCTAACACAGATTGACTGAGCCCCACGGTAAGCTCAAGAAGTCTTGTATTGTGGGTACTAAGATAACGATATACATAATATACAAATACTTATATACGTAGAAAACGTCCATGACTCGGGGACAAATATCTGTGCTCATCACACAAATAAATGCCGTTACTGGGATTCGAACCCAGGACCGTGGCTCAGCAGGCAGGGTCACTACCGACTGAGCCAACCAGTGAAAACCTTAAGAAAATCCTTTCAATACTTCTGAGTTTATCGTGAATACGCAGACAGACGCGGCGGAATATATTAGTTATTCTACAATATACAGTGATCATGCACTCGAAACCCATATACGTGAGATAGCTGTAAAACCCCCCAATCCGTCACTCAACGCCGCACGGTTTTCCGTTGCTTTCCCGAACTTCGACAAATTCGCCGGTCATCGCCCGTTGACCCGTCACTGTGCTTTTGAACCTGCCCTTAGGTTACCGTACCCTTGGGTTAGTGTACCGGTGTTTGAACTCGGGGTTGAACGGTGTTTCCGTAGATCAATGGTTTGGAGGTTAGACGCCATTTTTAGGGTTCCGTAGTCAACTAGGAACCCTTATAGTTTCGCCATTTCTGTCTGTCCGTCCGTCCGTCCGTCCGTCCGTCCGCGGATAATCTCAGTAACCGTAAGCACTAGAAAGCTGAAATTTGGTACCAATATGTATATCAATCCCGCCAACAAAGTGCAAAAATAAAAAATGGAAAAAAATGTTTTATTAGAGTACCCCCCCTACATGTAAAGTGGGGGCTGATATTTTTTTTCATTCCAACCCCAACGTGTGATAAATCGTTTTTTGATAATATTAATATTTTCGGAAATAATCGCTCCTAAAGGAAAAAAAAGTGCGTCCCCCCCCCCTCTAACTTTTGAACCATATGTTTAAAAAATATGAAAAAAATCACAAAAGTAGAACTTTATAAAGACTTTCTAGGAAAATTGTTTTGAACTTCATAGGTTCAGTAGTTTTTGAGAAAAATACGAAAAACTACGGAACCCTACACTGAGCGTGGCCCGACACGCTCTTGGCCGGTTTTTATATCTAAATATATACCGACATATCACAGCCGAAACCGTTGAATATGGAGATTCCAAATTTGGCACGTAGGTTCCTTATAAAGTGTAGAGGAGCACTTAGAAAGAATTTAAAAAATTCGCATCCTAAGGGGGTGAAGTGGGGGTGCAAAGTTTGTATGGGAAAAAGCTAGTATGTATATATATAAATGGGCTTACTCTTGGCCACAGACTAACCAAAGGCAAAGACATGGCCTACGATGGAGTGAGCTCGCCCGGAAGATACCTGTTCACTCTTGATTTGACTAAGTAATACCTACTCGAAAAAAAATCATTATACTTTATGTTTACATTTTTGTAGATGTTTGTGATCGTCGGAAATAAATAATAATCTGTATTTTTAAATAACATATAATTTAGATTTTTATGGAAGAAGGAATTACAAATAATTTCATAGGGTTTTTATTGATTTTTTCTTAAATTTAACAAATTAAGTATGAACGTGGAGTAAAATTCATGGCATAATACACTTATGTATTTTATTTAAATAGTAATAACCAGAAACACTAACCTATGGACCATTAATACTTAGTGTGCCATAACACTTCAGAAAATATTTTTTCCACTTGGATTCGAAATGTAATATTATAAATAAATACAAAAGTCTTGGCAAAGAATACCTTTTTGTACCCTTTGGTGTAGAAACTCTAGGTCCATGGAGCCCCAGCGCGAACAAGTTGTTCACAGAAATCGCGAAGCGTCTGGTTGAGGTAACTGGTGACCGAAGAGCTGGCGACTTCCTCGTTCAACGTATCAGCATTGCGATACAGCGAGGAAATGTCGCCAGTATCCTTAGTACAATGCCTCAAGGGCCTATTTTAGACATTAGCTAGCTTTTAAGTTTAGTCTTAGTTTCTTATATAATTATGTAAATATGTTCATGTAAATAAAGCTATACATATTTCAATAAATGCCTATTTTATCATATTACGTTTTGTACGTCAAAAGTTTTATGCCCCCGTAGGGTCATCGTACAACGAATAACCTTCAGGTTCATTACCCTATTAGGCTCGTCACAACAGAATCCATACTATTATAAATGGGAAAGTGTGTATCTCTGTTTGTTTGTCCGTCTTTCACGGCAAAACGGAGCGACGAATTGACGTGATTTTTTAAATGGAGATAGTTGAAGGGATGGAGATTGACATAGGCTACTTTTTGTCTCTTTCTAACGCGAGCGAAGCCGCGGGGAAAAGCTAGTCATCTATAAAAGGAATCATGAATTAAAAATGTAAGGATGACGCACGATAGAAAGGAACGGGGCGGGCCTATGTGTCAATTTCTTTTTCTCATGAAGTCATTCGTTCATTCAACCATTCATTCATTCATTCATTCATTCATTCATTCAAGTGATAGCTCAAGATCTCGTGACGATCTCTATAGACAAGTAAACTACAACGCGGTACCTTATACCAGGGATGTAACGGATGTGGTTTTAACGGAACCGGAAGCGGAAGCGGAAGTTTTGAATTTAGTTTAACGGAAGCAGAAGCGGAACCGGAACCAGAAGCGGAAGTTATAGATGTTAAAAACGAAATGAAAAAATACCACATAGGTATAACATAAACCAAAACTAATTAAATTACCTAGAACTTTTAGGTGTTTACTGTTCAGCCTGTAATCAGCAGTTTGAATCAGCCTTTAGGCCCACTTAGGTTTTAAAAACGAAAAGAAAAGTTACCTGATATTTTATCTTAAGTCCTTGAACTTTAAGATTGTTTGTTGTTTAGTAATCACTAAAAATCACATAAGAATCCTTTTAAACCTTTATTATGCCGTAAAAGGTTTTAGAAACGAAAAGAAAACTTACTCGTAGGTAGTATAATACGGGTGTGTAATGATTGGTATAACTTTTTTTGATATAGTAACATTTGATATAACAACATTTGGTATATATTTAATGGATATAATCAATCACTCATTTGACATAACCATTGTTTGGTATAACCACAAAATATCTACTTTTATTTTGTATAATAATTATTTTGTATAACACTTATTTATAATAACCGTTTTATGGTATAACTATCTATTGGTATACGACTAGTATAATATAAATAACAAACAGTATAAATCATTTCATGAATTAATTTTATTATTTTTGAAGGGATCACAGTTCTAACCTAACCTAACCTACTTTTCTGATAGCAGTACATATGTTTAAGGGTCACAGTTCTAACCTAACCTAACCTATTTTTTGTGGTAGCAGCGCGTTGTGTGTAGGGGTCACAGTTCTAACCTAATCTACTTTCCCGGCAAATGATGGATCTAATTAATTGTACAAAAAAAATATATTCTAACTGTGCATTAGACAGAATTTGTGTTATACAATTTATTTATTATCGGAAATAAGTATTATACTCAAAGTATGTTATAATAAATGTTATTCGAAAAAATGAACATTATATTAAATAAGAATTATACAAATTGTTAGTATCAAATGATCGTTATTACGACTAAAATTATATCAAGAAAAGTTATATCGATCGATACGCACCCGTATAATACAATCCAAAACTAACCAGTAAAAATTATATGTGTAATTGTTAGCACACAATTAAATTTTTAAATTAAATGGTGATTGTAAAAGAAGTAAACTGTATTTAATAAACAAATCTAAGGGGAGCTTCTAAGGGGATCGTAGATAAGCCCTGCACCACTGAATAGTTGTTCACTCGCTACTAACTAGGTGGACAGGGCAAATATTGGCGCGCAATGGAATGAAGCGATTAATGTTTAGTATCGCAGCACGTGGCAAGCGTGGCAAGCGGAGAGATGAGCGGATGATAGGTATAGACCTGTTGGTCTTTGATGTACGCCGCTCATGTCCCACCGTCGCGCTAGGTTCCGACATCCGTTATAACTTCCGTTTGAAAAATAACAGAACCGGAACAGAAGCGGATGTGTAAAACAAAACGGAAGTTCCGCAGTAACGGAAGCAGAAGCAGAACTCCGTTACATCCCTGCCTTATACCTTCGCATCTACATTATCAATCAATTTTAAGTGTCGTGGTTGATTCCGCCAATGTCAAGGTTTAGGAAGACAGGCGTTTTATAATAGGTGAACACAATTGGCCGCTCAACCCTACATTTTTCAAATTGCCGCCTTTTTTACCCCCCACGCAAAAACGACGGTGTGTTATTAAGTTGTGTCTGTCTGTCTGTGTGTGTGTCTGTCTGTGGCATCTTGTAGCTCCCGAACGGATGAACCGATTCAGATTTAGTTTTTCTTGTCTGAATGCTGAGTTAGTCGGGAGTGTTCTTAGCTATGTTTTATTAAAATCGGTCTACTATGTCGCGGTCGGGGGTTTTTCAAAATTGTAATTTTGTAGTGTTTAGGTTAGTTTGGTAAATAAGTTAGCATTGAAATAGTTATTTAGTGCCAAGATTTGGACCGTCTATGACAATGTCCAAGTAAATCTACAAATTCCAATGGTTTTACGTAGATTCTACGTCAGAAGTATTACGCTATATCTTAGATAGATATAGACTTAAAGGGTCAATGAACAGCCTTCAGGTTCGTAGTACGCCGGTCGTTCGCACCCCACGTGGCCATCTCAAACGCAATGGACTTTTATAGTTATTTATGTGACTCATGCATAATGAGGGCATTAAAACACGAGTTTTATTTTAATGCCTAATTTTTTATTTTATAAAATAAATAAATACCTATTATAGGAAATTCTTACACAGATTGACCGAGTCCCACGGTAAGCTCAAGAAGGCTTGTGTTGTGGGTACTCAGACAACGATATATATAATATACAAATACATAGAAAACATCCATGCCAGGAACAAATATCTGTGCTCATCACACAAATATGTAAATGCCCTTACCGGGATTCGAATCCGGGACCGCGGCGTAGCAGGCAGACAGATATCTTTTCCTGAGACATTGATGTTTTCTATGTATGTTAGGATGTATTTATCTAGGTATATAAGGTATAAAAAAAACGTGAAAACATAAGTACTTTGGCATTAGACAAAAGCACAGTATAATAAAGAGTACTATCGTACAGTATGGCCACTCCCGCTCCCCGCTGAAAGTGCCGCCCACCCCCTCTCGGTTACCTCACAGTTACCGCCTGTCAAAAAGGCGAATAGACGGCCTGTCATATTTCACTCATACAAGCATAGTACGCGTTCACCTACACGAGCATAAATTGTGTGCTAGGAACGCGCCTCTTTCATATATTTGATCGCCAGTGTCCGAGGTGTGACAAAAGCGAGAAATGTATGAACAATTTTTTTGCTATGTGTCTACAGATGTAAATATCTTGCCAAAGAACTTAATATACAAGAAAAACTATTGCAAATCGTGCCAAACTCACGTGACTACATGACGAATAAACACCACATACTTTTGGAATATTTTTAAAGTAGATTTTTAGCTATTTCCTTTTCAACTTATCAAATATACAAGTAAGATAGGTTTGACACTTTTTTTAAAGAAACATATCATCACTTCTTTAAAATAGTGTAAAAATCAAACATCACGACGAAAAAATACTCCATACATACAACGCACCTCTTAAAAAAGATCGCACGAGTTCGACCTAAAGTCAAAACCTCGAATGACCTCCAAAAAAATTCCCAAAAAAAAACTACAAATATAACATTACTTAAAAAGTTATAAAGTTTCATAACAATCGATATTTTAATGAAATATAATCGAAATACAAAGGTCATTGATCCTCGTACAGTTGAATGTGCCAAAATAAATATCGCCAGCGTAAGCTGACCCCTGGCGGTCATTCGTTGAACCGATGTTGTCATAGGTTGGAAGCACTTCCGTGCTTTGCGGGGGATCCATTTTTAATTTAACTTTTTTTTCGAAACTTAGGTCTTAAGTTATTCTGCCACCGTGTCCTTTGCGTTTTTTTTTTAATTATGAGGAGACTGTATATTTTTGGGTGAGGATGTTTTTAGCAAAGAGGTTGACAGAAATGAATCTTTAAGATAAAAGTAATTTGATATTTAAAAGGTTGAAGTATTTCTTATTGGCAATTGTTGTACATATCTTTCAATGACATTCAAATGTAGATCCCTAAGTATTGGTGTTTCACAAATTAACACTATTTCGGTTACATCACGACATTCAAGAGGTCAGTAAACTACATCATTTGGCGTAGGCACTAATGCCCTAATCCGCTTTTTATAGTTTTTATTTACGTAAAATTATCAAGAGAACGACTGCTGACCTCAAGGTCTTGTTTTACTCTATTAACCGATTTAAAAAAAGAATCTCTCCGTTGTAAAGTTCAAGATACAAATAAAGTTCAAGACGGACTTGTAGGGTAAAATATTCTCGTTTTCCTAAAACAAGATAAATTATAATTATCTGTTATATAATATTTTCTTGCTTCGTGATAATTTCATGATATTGTAACTTAATTTATTAATTTTATTTAGCTTGGCATGTGTATTTTCTTTCTTTGTAAATGACGATCCTCATTTGGGAGACACAATTATTTTTATTTGGAATCTATTATGTAATTTTTGACGATCATGATGAGAAGATAAACATAATTATGACATGTAGCAAATTTATAGTGTAATTTTTATCATGAAATAAAGAAATCTAAAATCTAATCTAAATCTAATCTTTGTAATTATATTATATAGACGGTCAACCGAATCTTGACACAAAAAGTAAACCTTCGCTCCTACATTCTAGCAGTAGACGGAGAGCTGGCAGGATTTTGGAGTAGGTCCTTGAGGCAACCTGGAAAGGTGCTCAGATGCTTCTCTGATCATAGCCAACATCAGGTCTGCAAGTCTGGCAGCTGGGGAGCGGGGCTTTATCGAGCTATGAATTTTTAAAGATTTAATTTTTTGAGGCCCAAAAAAGGTGTTTGAGGCAACCTGGAATTATTAAAAAGTGAAAATAGAGTTCCTCAGAAGTCGCATAGTATTTATGCCAGATCATTTGGCCGGGTCCTTCACCGTGCCAGAACGGTACAAAGTGGTAAAAAAAATAATTCCAAAAAAGGTTCTTGAGGCAGTCTGTCATTTTTACCAGTGAAAGATGAGGGTCTAAATAGCCATGGAAAAATAATGCCATGACATGAGGTGGGGTCCGTACCCTGCTATTCGATCTTGAAAGTCAATTTTTTAGTTTTTCGTAAATAACTCGTAAACGGTGGCCCACAGCAAAAAAATATGTTAAACAGAAAATATCTACATAAAATTTCCTACAAGAAAGGTTATGTACGTTTTTTCGATAGGATCAATATATAAATGGATAATTTAGTAAGAAAGTTTTTTTTAATCGATTACATGCTCCGTTTTTCGTTAATACCTCGTAAACGGTGGCCCACAGCAAAAAATATGTTAAACAGAAAATATCTACATAAAATTTCCTATAAGAAAGGTTATATAACTTTTTTCGCTAGGATCAATGTTTTAGTTGGAAAGTATTTTTAAATAGATATTTGAGCCGTTTTTTGTTGATAACTCAAAAACGGTGGCTTACAGCCAAAAATAATGTTAGACAGAATTAATCTACATAATATTTTCTACAAAAAAGGTTCTATAAGATTTTTCGCTAGGATCAATATTTTAGTTGGAAAGTATTTTTAAATAGATTTCATGGGCCGTTTTTTGTTAATAACTCGAAATCGGTGGCTCATAGCCAAAAATAATGTTATACAGAATTAATCTACATAATATTTCCTACAAGAAAGGTTCTATAACATTTTTCGCTAGAATCAATATTTTAGTTGGAAAGTATTTTTGAATAGATTTCATGGGCCGTTTTTTGTTAATAACTCGAAATCGGTGGCTCACAGCCAAAACTAATGTTTCACAGAATTAATCTTCATAATATTTCCTACAAGAAAGATTCTATAATATTTTTCGCTAGGATCAATATTTTAGTTGGAAAGTATTTTTCCAACTTCCCGGACCGCCGGCGAGTCGATCAGGGACGCTCCGGGCCTTAGGCCCTACGCGGAGCTCGGCCTTCGGCCTTCGCTTGGCTCGAAGCTCCACCGTCGGGCCTTCGGCCCGCCGGTTACGCTTGTTTAAGACACTTTTGTAAGGAAATTGTATGGGAGCACTTTATGCCCGCAGTGAAATTACTTGGATTTGGCCCGGGTGGGAGCCTAAAGGTGAGCTCCGTTCCTGCGGCCCTCGCGGGTCGGCCTTCGGCCTCCCACCCTGAAGCTCGCCCTTCGGGTTCGCGAAAATACTTGAAAAATTTATTTTGCCATAACGGCGGCCATCTTGGATTTTCGAAAAAAATTTTTTGACATTTGTATTCTAGGGGCCCATACAGCCGCATGCAAAATTTCAGCGCGCTCGGACCAACTTGAAAAAAAAAAGTCGGCCATTTTGAATTTTTTTGATGCAACTTTTTTCTACTCGGGCTCCTGTATGACATTTGATCGAGCACCCCCCGGCTATCTCTTACGGTTTAAAAGTTGCCATACAAAAAGTGGAAATTTTTTTCACATTTGTAGCATTTTTCAAAAATTTTTTATATCATTCTAATCTAGACCCTAGAGAGATTCTATGACCAAAATTTGAGCACTCTACGATAAACTTGAAAAATCTACAAAAAAAAAGTCGGCCATTTTGAAAAAAAAATAGCGGCCTCAAAAACTGCCCAGGGTTTTCTATGACATTTGGTCGAGCACCCCCCCAATATCTCCCCCTGTTTAGCCAGGCCGTCCAACATTTTTTGACCCAAGAGTCGCAGACCAGATTCCATATTTTTTCCACATGTCTCCCCGCTCCCTCTATACAAAGACACTTCGACCGTCGAAATCGGTTTAGCCGTTCTCCAGATATAGGGAGAGATTAGAAATCAGTGGGGTTGCAGCTATATATAAGACCGTATGCCTGTTTGCCACCCACGGGATCAAGATTTGTTAAGTCGCAGTATACAGCATTTCTCGGAACTATCTAGCTACTTACGAAAGCAAGGAGCGCCGGACGATCGAACGCAAGTCCGTTGTCTACGAGCGCTCGGCGCAGACTGAGCGGAGTGAGCGGGCCCGTATCAACACAGTGTATTTTATTCGAATTTCAGGTGCTTTAAAAAAATGACTGTCGACAGAAAGGTATGTCCTATATGTATATTTTTTTCTTATATGTCAACAAGAAGTTCTAGTTTAGGATAATATTATTTAAGAGTTACAATAAATGCAGGAATCGCAGGAAAAATACATAATGTAAACCTCTTTTTATCGAAAAAATGGGGAAGATACGGAAGGTTATTTATCCACCATTTCAAATAAATCTTAAAATGTCAAACTATGATTACCTCGTACAGCACGGGGAGCATGGTCGCGCGATAGATTTTATCGTCTATCGCGCGACCATGCTTCCCATGCTGGATATAACAAATAGGATTGTGATCATTTATTACCCCAAATAACATATTTAACAGCACAATCACGATTCTAAACGAGTGATCCCACTACGAAATTTGAAAACGTGTACCGAAAAAACTGATTTCTTTTAAGTATAAAAAGACATATTTTAAAATATTATATTATGATTAACTAGCTTAAGATATGTTCTTTTAGGAACATTATCAGTTTTTAGGGTTCCGTAGTCAACTAGGAACCCTTATAGTTTCGCCATGTCTGTCTGTCCGTCCGTCCGTCCGTCCGTCCGCCCGTCCGTCCGCGGATAATCTCAGTAACCGTAAGCACTAGAAAGCTGAAATTTGGTACCAATATGTATATCAATCACGCTAACAAAGTGCAAAAATAAAAAATGGAAAAAAATGTTTTATTAGGGTACCCCCCCTACATATAAAGTGGGGGCTGATATTTTTTTCATTCCAACCCCAACGTGTGATATATCGTTGGATAGGTATTTAAAAATGAATACGGGTTTACTAAGATCGTTTTTGATAATATTAATATTTTCGGAAATAATCGCTCCTAAAGGAAAAAAAAGTGCGTCCCCCCCTCTAACTTTTGAACCATATGTTTAAAAAATATGAAAAAAATCACAAAAGTAGAACTTTATATAGACTTTCTAGGAAAATTGTTTTGAACTTGATAGGTTCAGTAGTTTTTGAGAAAAATACGAAAAACTACGGAACCCTACACTGAGCGTGGCCCGACACGCTCTTGGCCGGTTTTTTTTTAATAATCACTTAAGTATAGTTTCTTTATAGTTTTGAATGAAAAATGTTACATTTTGCAAAAACCGCTCTTCTTTAGGAATAAGGCCTCTTAACCTTGGTTGATTCCGTTTCGCGCTACTTAGATAGAGGGATGCAGGTGGACGTGCTGTACTTTGATTTCAAAAAAGCCTTTGATCGCGTAGATAACGACGTACTCTTAAGCAAATTATGCAGCATTGGTTTCTCGCCTAAACTGCTTTGCCTTTTTGCTAGTTATCTACGTGATAGACGGCAATATGTGCAGCACGGATGCTTTGTGTCGAGTGCCTACCCCACCCGTTCCGGGGTCAGTCAGGGCTCTATTCTGGGTCCTCTGCTCTTTGGTGTTATGGTCAATGATCTGGCCTTGGTGCCTAAGCATGCGCAAGCTATGCTGACGACCTGAAACTAATTTACAGGGTCCAGGAAGATTCTGACTTACAATCTTTACAAAGTGATATTGATCGGGTTTATGAATTGAGTCTTGTAAACAAACTTCTGAAACTTCAGTTCAATGTTGACAACTGTGCGGTTATTACTTTTTGTAAAGCGCGTAGTCCCCTATGTAGGCAGTATCTCCTGGGGTGGAAACCCATCGCCCGTGTCACATCGATACGGGACTTGAGGGTTGTTTTAGATTCCCACCTTAACTTTCATGAGCACATGACAATGCTTGCTGCAGACTGTTACCGCAGGCTTGGGTTTGTTGTCCGCAACGCCAAAGAATTTGACAATCCCAGGGACATAAAGCTTCTTTATACTGCCCTCGTGAGAAGTAAGCTTGAGACAGCCTCAGCCGTTTGGAATCCCCATGAAGCGCTCTACATCCTGCTGCTCGAAAAGGTCCAAAAAATATTTTTGCGTTTCTTTTATAAAAAAATGTACGGGTATTACCGATTCTTGTACCCAACAAAATTCCTTTTGGGGACGTTGGGTTTCTTCTCGTTAGAAGTTAGGCGTAATGTCGTGCTGATGTCTGTTGCATGTGGTATTTTGAAGGGGAGTCAGATTGCCCGGTTTTAGTATCCCAGCTGGTCCGTCTATTTGTTCCCTCTGTGACGAAATATGCTTTTCGTGAATGTAGGCACCCCCTACTGGCGGTGCCGGCCGCTCGAACCGTGTTTTGCCGCAAGTGACCGCTAGTTCGTGCACTGCAAATAGTGAATGAGTTTTTAGACGTGGCACCTAATGTTGATATTCTTGCGAGCAGATGGGCGTTTATACGTGACGAATGCATGAGGTTTTGTGTGGGATTGGATGCTAGGCCTTCATCTGTTATTTATTAGTTATGTTATGGTATGTAATGTTTTGATTTTGCTGTTTATTTAATATTTAATTTTGTGCTACTTGTTGTAATGTTTATTTAAAATTCACGGTGCTTTAGTTTTGTATACTGTCATACTGTGTAATTTTCTTTGTGTAAATAAATAAAATAAATAAATCTATTTAAATATTATTGATCCTAGCGAAAAAACGTACAAAACTTTTATTGTAGCAAATTTTATGTTTGTTATTCCCGTTGAAGATTGATTTAGCTGTGGACCACCGTTTTCGAGTTATTTGCAAAAAACGGCTCGTGTAATCTATTTATTGGGTTGGTAAGAAAGTAATGAGCGAATCATAACCAATATTGTAATTTTTATTTAATTTATTATTTTAATCATTTATCAAAAATATAACGGCCTTCGTTATCTACTACTTGTCTCCATCGTTCTGGTAAAGAATGAATAGCATCGGCGAAGAAGTTCTTAGGTTTAGATTCAAAAAACTCAGCTATGTACTGTCGTAGATGGGCTTGATCATCGAAATTTTTTTCATTCAAGGCATTGCTTAGCGATCTGAACAATGCGTAATCCGTAGGTGCCAAGTCTGAAGAGTACGGTGGATGAGGTATCACTTTCCAACCTAGCTCCAATAGCTTTAGCCGAGTCATTTTTGCAATGTGTGGGCGAGCATTGTCGTGTAAGAAAAAACTTTAGCATGCTGTGGACGATTCTGACAGATTTTTTGGTTTAAATTTTCAAGCTGATTACAGTATACTGATGCGGTAACAGTCATTCCACTTGGTAGGAGTTCCCAGTGAATAATACCATGAATATCCCACCAAACGGACAGCATAACTTTTTTCGGGTGAGGCTCTGTTTTTGGTGCCTCTATTCCTTTTTCGTTTGGAGCTAGCCACTGACGTTTGCGTGTGTGATTTATATATAAGACCCATTTTTCATCTCCAGTGATAAGATGGTCCAACCAGTTGAATGTGCGGCGAAAAGACAGAAGTTGTATGCGTATATCGGCACGGCGGTTTAGTTGATCTCTATCAAGTTCGTGCGGTATCCAAACACTGTATTTGTAGTTTTTTCCCAACTCGTGTAAATGTGTTTCTATGGTGACATGAGAGCGGCCTAACTCGGTAGCAAGAGTACGACTCGTTAGCCTCGGATCTCCTTCAATTAAGGTTTTTAATTTGGCTACATCAATCTTCACCGGTCGACCAGACTTAGGTTGATCTGATAATGAAAAGTCGCCACTACGAAACCGCTGGAACCATCGTTTCACCGTGGCCTCAGACACAACTTCAGGAGCAACACGCTGACATATATATTACGCACTGCTTCGGCGGCTGAATGGCCAGACTGAAATTCATATAGTAAGCAATGCCTTACATGCACTTTTAATTCGTCCATTTTCTTCCTTATATTAGCTCGGCGACAGCTAGTGAATGACTGACGAGAAACTGTGCGACTCGCCCTTTATATACATTCGACCATAGAAGATTCTAGAACTCTCTCAAAAATTTTACGTGGAATTCAATCGATCGCTCATTACTTTCTTACCAACCCAATAAAATACTGTCCTATTAAAATATTGATCCTAACGAAAAATCTTACATAACATTTTTATATTAAAGGAAAAAATGGAAAAATTTACGCTTCCGGCGGGACTTGAACCCGCACCATTTTTGCAATCCGTGCAATGCTCTTACCAATTGAGCTACGGAAGCCACGCCGGACTTCGCAAATCTTTCCATGCCTTTCCTTTTTTACACGTCTTAGGGTGACGTATAAAAATGTTTAGAATCGTTAGCAGACGTTACTGCTTAATAAAAAAAAATTAATCTTACATAACGTTTCTTGTAGCAAATATTATATAGATTATTTCTGTTTAATATTATTTCTGGTAATGGAGCACCGTTTTTGATGTTATTAACAAAAAGCGGCCCATGTAATCTATTTCAAAATACTTTCCAACTAAAATATTGATACTAGCGAAAAAACGTATAGAACCTTTCTTATAGGAAATTTTATGTAGATTTTATTCTTGTGAACATTTTAATTAGCTGTGGGCCACCGTTTACGAGGTATTTACAAAAAACGGCCCATGAAATCTATTTAAAAATATTTTCCAACTAAAATATTCATCCTATCGAAAAATCTTATAGAACCTTTCTTGTAGGAAATATTATGACGATTAATTCTGTATACCATTATTTTTTGCTGTGCGCCACCGTTTTTGAGTTATCAACAAAAAGCGGCCCATTTCAAAATACTTTCCAACTAAAATATTGATTCTAGCGAAAAAACGTATAGAACCTTTCTTGTAGGAAATCTTATGTAGATTTTTTTCTCGTGAACATTTTATTTAGCTGTAGGCCACCGTTTACGAGGTATTTACAAAAAACGGCCCATGAAATCTATTTAAAAATACTTCCCAACTAAAATATTGATCCTAGCGAAAAATATTATAGAACCTTTCTTGTAGGAAATATTATGAAGATTAATTCTGTGTAACATTAGTTTTGGCTGTGAGCCACCGATTTCGAGTTATTAACAAAAAACGGCCCATGAAATCTATTTAAAAATAATTTCCAACTAAAATATTGATTCTAGCGAAAAATGTTATAGAACCCTTCTTGTAGGAAATATTATGTAGATTAATTTTGTGTAACATTAGTTTTGGCTGTGAGCCACCGATTTCGAGTTATTAACAAAAAACGACCCATGTAATCTATTTAAAAATACTTTCCAACTAAAATATTGATTCTAGCGAAAAAACGTATAGAACCTTTCTTGTAGGAAATCTTATGTAGATTTTTTTCTCGTGAACATTTTATTTAGCTGTAGGCCACCGTTTACGAGGTATTTACAAAAAACGGCCCATGAAATCTATTTAAAAATACTTCCCAACTAAAATATTGATCCTAGCGAAAAATATCATAGAACCTTTCTTGTAGGAAATATTATGAAGATTAATTCTGTGTAACATTAGTTTTGGCTGTGAGCCACCGATTTCGAGTTATTAACAAAAAACGGCCCATGAAATCTATTTAAAAATAATTTCCAACTAAAATATTGATTCTAGCGAAAAATGTTATAGAACCCTTCTTGTAGGAAATATTATGTAGATTAATTTTGTGTAACATTAGTTTTGGCTGTGAGCCACCGATTTCGAGTTATTAACAAAAAACGGCCCATGTAATCTATTTAAAAATACTTTCCAACTAAAATATTGATTCTAGCGAAAAATGTTATAGAACCCTTCTTGTAGGAAATATTATGTAGATTAATTTTGTGTAACATTAGTTTTGGCTGTGAGCCACCGATTTCGAGTTATTAACAAAAAACTGCCCATGAAATGTATTTAAAAATACTTTCCAACTAAAATATTGATTCTAGCGAAAAAACGTATAAAACCTTTCTTGTAGGAAATATTATGTAGATTAATTCTGTCGAACATTATTTTTGGCTGTGAGCCACCGTTTTTGAGTTATCAACAAAAAACGGCCCAAATATCTATTTAAAAATACTTTCTAACTAAAAAATTGATCCTAGCGAAAAAAGTTATATAACCTTTCTTATAGGAAATTTTATGTAGATATTTTCTGTTTAACATAATTTTTTGCTGTGGGCCACCGTTTACGAGGTATTGACGAAAAACGGAGCATGTAATCGATTAAAAAAAACTTTCTTACTAAATTATCCATTTATATATTGATCCTATCGAAAAAACGTACATAACCTTTCTTGTAGGAAATTTTATGTAGATATTTTCTGTTTAACATATTTTTTTGCTGTGGGCCACCGTTTACGAGTTATTAACGAAAAACTAAAAAATTGACTTTCAAGATCGAATGACAGGATACGGACCCCACCTCATGTCATGGCATTATTTTTCCATGGCTATTTAGACCCTCATCTTTCACTGGTAAAAATGACAGACTGCCTCAAGAACCTTTTTTGGAATTTTTTTTTTTACCACTTTGTACCGTTCTGGCACGGTGAAGGACCCGGCCAAATGATCTGGCATAAATACTATGCGACTTCTGAGGAACTCTATTTTCACTTTTTAATAATTCCAGGTTGCCTCAAACACCTTTTTTGGGCCTCAAAAAATTAAATCTTTAAAAATTCATAGCTCGATAAAGCCCCGCTCCCCAGCTGCCAGACTTGCAGACCTGATGTTGGCTATGATCAGAGAAGCATCTGAGCACCTTTCCAGGTTGCCTCAAGGACCTACTCCAAAATCCTGCCAGCTCTTGGACCACAGGGGCGGCTCACTCCGCGATCCTTTCGCCGCGCTACAAGTACATGCCGGCGGCCGCGAGTTCGCGGCCCATTCAGTGGCGACGACCTTCGCGCGGCGCAATAGAATTCAATGTCGTCTGCACGCGTGCGGTCCGTTTGTTAATGTAGGTAAGAATTTAGAATGGCGGCGTTTTGTGAACATCAAAGGAGTGAGCCTTCTGTACTTGTACTATTATATATTCTGTGATTCTAGATTAATTTTGAAGTTTTATTGGCTCGTTGATGATTCCGCCAAAGTCATGGTTTGAAAAGCACCATTTTTGCCGACGTATTTTAGTGACAAGATTTGTTTGACCATTTTAGAAATGCAGTTACATGGCCTATAATGATTTACAGAAATAATTTGGCAGTGTATATAATTTAGAGCGAAATTATCATATACCTACTTCCGTTTTATCTAGGTATAACTACCTCAACACGAGTGACGAAAATGTCGTCATAATTGGAAAATTCGAGACATAATCTTATCTAAAAATAAAACCGGCCAAGTGCGAGTCGGGCTCGCGCACAAAGGGTTCCGTAGCAGCAAATATAATAAACTTATTATGTCAATTTATACACCTGCCAAAATTACAGTTAAATCAACCTATCTCAAAAACTATAAGAGATACTTTGATCAAACCAAAAATCGTTGAAAGAGTTAATTAGCATGCATCACCTCTATTTTTTTTAGAATTTTATACCCCGTAGTTATAAAAATAGAGGGGGGGGGGACATACTTTTTACGACTTTGAGAGCTGATATCTCAAAAACCGTTCACTTTAAGAAAAATGTTTTTTAGAAAACTTTATATCATTTTAAAAGACCTTTCCATTGATACCCCACACGGGTATGTACATCGAAAAAAAATTTTCATCCCTCAGTTACATGTATGGGGGCCCCACCCCCAATTCTTTTTTACTATTTAGTGTCATAATTTTGTAGCGGTTCATACAACACATATTCCCATCAAATTTCATCACTGTAGTACTTATAGTTTCCGAGTAAATCGGCTGTGACAGACGGACAGACGGACAGACGGACAGACGGACAGACGGACATGACGAAACTATAAGGGTTCCGTTTTTGCCATTTTGGCTACGGAACCCTAAAAAGTCTGCGAATCATCG
Source organism: Leguminivora glycinivorella (assembly GCF_023078275.1). Lineage (NCBI taxonomy): Eukaryota > Metazoa > Arthropoda > Insecta > Lepidoptera > Tortricidae > Leguminivora > Leguminivora glycinivorella. The sequence continues at coordinate 8,971,379 of NC_062994.1, forward strand.
CCGTCTCGCTTTGGCCGTAGGCGCGGTATCGCTGTCTCGCTCATGCTATAAATACCGGGGTCGATGAACTGCCGAAAATCTTGGGTCAACGGACGGACGAGAGTTGAACGCACTGTGGTGTAAGTAAGCATTGTTTTTACGCGGTTTTCGGTAGATCTATCATTTTTCAGGCAGTTTTGCATGTGCCGTAACTTTATTTGCGTGATGATGGATTTCAGACAACTTTTTAGCCGGAAAAATATCGAAAACGTACTTTTTTGGACACTTTTAGGCTGATTAAGTGCTAAATTTTGCTTTAAAATACTCATAAATATACTTTAGTTAGAAAATTATTTCAAAAATCTACAATAAAATAGTCATAACATCGAAATACACATGATACCAGAAATTGACACATAACTCAAAAACTACTTACCTGATTAGGTTCGCACTTACATCAAAATAAAGCTAATAAAAAACGCTATCTTTTCATATATATAACATATAGATAACATAAATAATAGCCGAGTAATTTGTGAAAAACAATGGCCACAAATGACGGATGAAATATTTCGGCGGTCATTGACTGGGCGTCGACCTTCTGTGTTTGGGTGAACAGAGTTCCTTGTCCAAACTTACCTAGACAATTAAAAAAAACTTATACATGATAGCGAAATGATTCACGTATGAAAAACTGCAGGAACATTTAAGGTGTTTTTGAAAAACTTGCGAGTTTTGGCCTTCTTGTTCAAAAAGCAAATTATAGTTGCAAAATGGTAATTTAAAATTTTCTTTTATTTATTATTTTAATTTTCTAGTTGATTTTTTATGTTTTTTCCTACCTCAAAATACAAGTATCATCGTAGAGAGCAAGATGTTAATTTAGGAAATGCTTTAAACATCTTGATTTTTCTCGCAAAAAATTACAATCTATTTAGTGCGCTTTTACATTATCCGATCCGATATCGGATGTAGGAAGGATGTCAAAGGCAAAAATGACGCCAATAATGATATCGATCCTATATCAAATATCGGATCGGATGATGTAAAAACAAACGAATTCACGAGGTATTTTGTGGTTTATCGGAGTTCTATATTTCCGAGCTCATATAACCCGGCAGCCTTCAAATCAAGGGTGAACAGGCATCTTCTGGGCGAGCTCACACCATCGTAGGCCACGTCTTTGCCTTTGGCTAGTCTGTGCCCAAGAGTAAACCTATTTATAATAAAAAAACAGTAAAGTAATAAATAAAACGTGCTGTTCGTGTGTTGATCGCATGAATGGTTTATAAGTACATTCAATATGTGTCGACCTATTAATACAGTTTTCTTAGTTTTGATTAAACCTACCTATTTTACTCTTTTAACCACGAAAACTTAGTAAAACGCTATAGTTATATGTAAATCTGCTTATGCAAGTAATTTTTGCCATGAATCCTAAAATATCTTTCTAGCCTTCGTAACATATAACATATAACATAGAAAGACTTACAAGCTGTGTCCATGCTTCAATTATCTCCCTAAAAAATCACGACAATTCGTCACTCCTAGGTTCGGACAAACTGTTCAAAATCCCATAAAACTATCGCAGATACGTTTCCAAAAATCCCCACTACGTGCGCTGTTAGAATCCCATAAAAAAAAACTATCGCAGATATCATAATATTCATAATAATTTTATTTAACGCGTTCGATCCGTGTGTGACTTTAACAATGTGTACAAAATGAATTTAAAATGTTATATCTCAAATTTCCACTGTTAGAATCCCATACAAGATTTGCGGTACGTCACGATCAAAATTCCATACAAAATTTCCATCACGATTTAGAAAATACGCTTAGATATAGCCTTGAATTTCACGGCTTTCGGGGGTCGATGCCCGGCCAGAATCACATACAAAACTATCGGAGATATGTTTCCGAAATTCCCCACTAGGTGCGCTGTACAAAACCGCAAACAAAACCAATTTGTTTCCAAGCCTCCCCGCTAGGTCATGATCAAACTTCCATACAGAATTTGCTGTACGATTTCGAAAATACACTAAAGATAGCTAGAGCACCCCGGCTCGTACCAATGAGTTTTTCGGAACTTATGTGCGAAATGTATCCATGATTGGACATTTGCCAGTCGCTTTTCGGTGAAGGAAAATATCGTGAGGAAACCGGACTAATTCCAATAAGACCCTTTGGGTTGGAGGGTCAGATGGCAGTCGCTTTCGTAAAACTAGTGCCAACACATCGGGATTAGTTGCCACAGCGGATCCCAGGCCATGAGCCGTAGCAAATGCCGGAATAACGCAAGGAGGATGACTAGAGACGGCTAGCTTGCAATTCGCGGCTAGAGTTTCGGGGGTCGATGCCCGGGCATGCACCTCGCCGTGCCTATGAGATTGGGAAAAAGTTCGCCTGGCAACATCTTTTGCGGATATTTAACTTAGGAGCTTGGTTTTAAAAAAGTATAATTTAATTTTCTGGTTACCCTTTTGTGGCAAGTTTTTTGTGTGTTGAGCAGTTTCATGAGGTGTGCCTATCCTGTTTGGGAATAGAGCTGTGAGTTTATGTATTTATTTATTTAAAATTTATTTTACAATTCTGATAGTAGATACAAAAGACTACCTTATACCATATAAGGCACTATTTACCAGTCAATTCAGTTACCAGTCAGTTAAAATAAATTAATAGTTTAAAAAACACTATAAAACACGCTTTTATAAATGCACGTAAAAGCCAAAAATAAATTATGGATCGTTCAAGTTGTCTCTATTTGTGAGCTGAAGTTTAAAAACTATGTGCTTTTAATTATAATATTTGATTGTAAAAGCGTGGGGCGCTGGAACAGGAAAGACATTTTGTATAACTTGCTGATAAATCAAATTATGCTATGTTACGGGAAGGAGGTTACACAGATTGACGCGCTAACTGGAGTTGCAGCATGACTAGTAGGTTCTACATTAAACAGTCAAATCAATTAAAAGTCAGTGTTCAAAGTAGGTACCAGTTTGTCGAACTCAGACAAAATATGCGCTAGTAGCGAGGAGAGTCGACAGTCACCGACACTTAGAACGCCGCTTTTTTCCGGTAATCAAAGTACAAAAGGGGAAAGTGTCTACAGTGACAGGATGCAGAGTTCTTGTTCGTGGACGAGATATCTTTGGTTCTCTTAGGTAACCCTTAGGCGGCATATGTAAACGTTATGTTCTTATGCAACTTCATTCGCCAGGAAGTTCGGATTAGTATTTGTTTACAAGAAAGTTTTTCCTGTTCCAGCGCCCCACGCTTTTACAATCAAATATTATAATTAAAAGCACATAGTTTTTAAACTTCAGCTCACAAATAGAGACAACTTGAACGATCCATAATTTATTTTTGGCTTTTACGTGCATTTATAAAAGCGTGTTTTATAGTGTTTTTTAAACTATTAATTTATTTGATACTTTTTAGTCATTAATAATGAAATACTTTTAACATTTATACATAAATTTATTTCAAGTAGGCGGATTTTACATGCCATTTGTGGCTTAACGTGTACTTATTGCTAATTGCTACTTAATAATAACTAGCGGCTACCTTCTTATTACGGTATTATCATAAAAATGTTTATACCTAGTAAGTTATCCGTAAAAGATAGACAATATAGACATGTGCCATCGCGGACTTCTTGAAGACATTAGAGAGACATACTTTCGCCATACATTGTTTTGAAGCTCTCAGCTAGTGGGATTTTGTTTGACTCGATTAGAAAATATTGTCACATTTCAACTAATTCAAAACAAAATTTAAGTATTTCTTTTTTGCCGAGCCCCCCTTTATTTGCTCTTAAGGGTCACAGGAAAACCATTACCCAGCTTATTTTAAATACAACGTTGATCTTTCTTTTATGAGGGGCTTCGCCCCCCGAGCCCCCCTTTGTTTGCTCTTAAAGGTCACAAGAAAACGCTAACCCAACTTATCTTAAATACTACGTTGATCTTTCTTTTATGCGGGGAACTTCGCCCCCCGAGCCCCCCTTTTCGTTACTCTTAAGGGTAACAAGAAAACCCTAACCCAACTTATTTTAAATACAACGTTTATCTTTCTTTTATGCGGGGGGCTTCGCCTCCCGAGCCCCCCTTTGTTTGCTCTTAAAGGTCACAAGAAAACGCTAACCCAACTTATTTTAAATACAACGTTGATCTTTCTTTTATGCGGGGGCTTCGCCCCCCGAGCCCCCCTTTGTTTGCTCTTAAAGGTCACAAGATAACGCTAACCCAACTTATTTTAAATACTATGTCGATCTTTCTTTTATGCGGTGGGCTTCGCCCCCGAGCCCCCATTTCGTTACTCTTAACGGTCACAAGAAAACCCTAAACCAACTTATTTTAAATACAATGTTGATCTTTCTTTTATGCGGGGGGCTTCGCCCCCCGAGCCCCCCTTTGTTTGCTCTTAAAGGTCACAAGAAAACGCTAACCCAACTTATCTTAAATACTACGTTGATCTTTCTTTCATGCGGGGGGCTTCGCCCCCCGAGCCCCCCTTTTCGTTACTCTTAAGGGTCACAAGAAAACCGTAACCCAACTTATTTTAAATACTACGTTGATCTTTCTTTTATGCGGGGGCTTCGCCCCCGAGCCCCCCTTTGTTTGCTCTTAAAGGTCACAAGAAAACGCTAACCCAACTTATTTTAAATACTACGTTAATCTTTCTTTTATGCGGGGAACTTCGCCCCCCGAGCCCCCCTTTTCGTTACTCTTAAGGGTAACAAGAAAACCCTAACCCAACTTATTTTAAATACAACGTTTATCTTTCTTTTATGCGGGGGGCTTCGCCTCCCGAGCCCCCCTTTGTTTGCTCTTAAAGGTCACAAGAAAACGCTAACCCAACTTATTTTAAATACAACGTTGATCTTTCTTTTATGCGGGGGGCTTCGCCCCCCGAGCCCCCCTTTGTTTGCTCTTAAAGGTCACAAGATAACGCTAACCCAACTTATTTTAAATACTATGTCGATCTTTCTTTTATGCGGTGGGCTTCGCCCCCCGAGCCCCCCTTTTCGTTACTCTTAACGGTCACAAGAAAACCCTAAACCAACTTATTTTAAATACAATGTTGATCTTTCTTTTATGCGGGGGGCTTCGCCCCCCGAGCCCCCCTTTGTTTGCTCTTAAAGGTCACAAGAAAACGCTAACCCAACTTATCTTAAATACTACGTTGATCTTTCTTTCGTGCGGGGGGCTTCGCCCCCCGAGCCCCCCTTTGTTTGCTCTTAAAGGTCACAAGAAAACGCTAACCCAACTTATTCTAAATACTACGTTGATCTTTCTTTCATGCGGGGGGCTTCGCCCCCCGAGCCCCCCTTTTCGTTACTCTTAACGGTCACAAGAAAACCCTAAACCAACTTATTTTAAATACAATGTTGATCTTTCTTTTATGCGGGGGGCTTCGCCCCCCGAGCCCCCCTTTGTTTACTTTTAAAGGTCACAAGAAAACGTTAACCCAACTTATCTTAAATACTACGTTGATCTTTCTTTCGTGCGGGGGGCTTCGCCCCCCGAGCCCCCCTTTGTTTGCTCTTAAAGGTCACAAGAAAACGCTAACCCAACTTATTCTAAATACTACGTTGATCTTTCTTTCATGCGGGGGCTTCGCCCCCCGAGCCCCCCTTTTCGTTACTCTTGAGGGTCACAAGAAAACCCTAACCCAACTTATTTTAAATACTACGTTGATCTTTCTTTTATGCGGGGGGCTTCGCCCCCCGAGCCCCCCTTTGTTTGCTCTTAAAGGTCACAAGAAAACGCTAACCCAACTTATCTTAAATACTACGTTGATCTTTCTTTTATGAGGGGGGCTTCGCCCCCCGAGCCCCCCTTTGTTTGCTCTTAAGGGTCACAAGAAAATCCTAACCCAACTTATTTTAAATACTACGTTGATCTTTCTTTTATGCGGGGGGCTTCGCCCCCCGAGCCCCCCTTTGTTTGCTCTTAAAGGTCACAATAAAACGCTAGCCCAACTTATCTTAAATACTACGTTGATCTTTCTTTCATGCGGGGGCTTCGCCCCCCGAGCCCCCCCTTTGTTTGCTCTTAAGGGTCACAAGAAAACCCTAACCCAACTTATTTTAAATACTACGTTGATCTTTCTTTTATGCGGGGGGCTTCGCCCCCCGAGCCTCCCTTTTCGTTACTCTTAAGGGTCACAAGAAAACCCTAAACCAACTTATTTTAAATACAACGTTGATCTTTCTTTTATGCGGGGGGCTTCGCCCCCCGAGCCCCCCTTTGTTTGCTCTTAAAGGTCACAAGAAAACGCTAACCCAACTAATTTTAAATACTACGTCAATCTTTCTTTTATGCGGGGGGCTTCGCCCCCCGAGCCCCCCTTTTCGTTACTCTTAAGGGTAACAAGCAAAACCCTAACCCAACTTATTTTAAATACAACGTTGATCTTTCTTTCATGCGGGGGGCTTTGCCCCCCGAGCCCCCCTTTGTTTGCTCTTAAAGGTCACAAGAAAACGCTAACCCAACTTATTTTAAATACTACGTTAATCTTTCTTTTATGAGGGGGCTTCGCCCCCCGAGCCCCCCTTTTCGTTACTCTTAAGGGTAACAAGAAAACCCTAACCTAACTTATTTAAAATACAACGTTTATCTTTCTTTTATGCGGGGGGCTTCGCCCCCCGAGCCCCCCTTTGTTTACTCTTAGAGGTCACAAGAAAACGCTAACCCAACTTATCTTAAATACTACGTTGATCTTTCTTTCATGCGGGGGGCTGCGCCCCCCGAGCCCCCCTTTGTTTACTCTTAGAGGTCACAAGAAAACGCTAACCCAACTTATCTTAAATACTACGTTGATCTTTCTTTCATGCGGGGGCTTCGCCCCCCGAGCCCCCCTTTGTTTGCTCTTAAAGGTCACAAGAAAACGCTAACCCAACTTATTCTAAATACTACGTTTGATCTTTCTTTCATGCTTCCCCCTCGAGCCTCCCCCCCCTTTTTTCTGTTCTTATCTTCCGGCACCATCATCAGGCCTTGAAACCTAATCGTAGTCATAGTTCATTACAAGACTTTTCTAAGAAGCCCAAAAACAGCTATGATACGATGTTCCATCACGTAGTTGCAGTTCATATCTTCCGGCTCCATCATCAGACCTTGAAACCTAATCGTAGTCAAAGTTCATTACAAGACTTTTCTAAGAAGCCCAAAAACAGCTATGATACGATGTTCCATCATGTAGTTCCAGTTCATATCTTCCGGCTCCATCATCAGACCTTGAAACCTAATCGTAGTCAAAGTTCATTACAAGACTTTTCTAAGAAGCCCAAAAACAGCTATGATACGATGTTCCATCATGTAGTTCCAGCTCATATCTTCCGGCTCCATCATCAGACCTTGAAACCTAATTGTAGTCAAAGTTCATTACAAGACTTTCCTAAGAAGCCCAAAAACAGCTATGATACGATGTTCCATCATGTAGTTCCAGTTCATATCTTCCGGCTCCATCATCAGACCTTGAAACCTAATCGTAGTCAAAGTTCATTACAAGACTTTTCTAAGAAACCCAAAAACAGCTATGATACGATGTTCCATCATGTAGTTCCAGTTCATATCTTCCGACTCCATCATCAGATCAGCTCAACAGTACCATATTATTGTATTGTCATCGGAACTACATATAGCTGCCAATTTTCATTACGCTACGACTCCTGGAAGATGGTTAAATTAGCTTCCTTAGATTCCATTACATACATAGTTACATACACGACGACCTAATAAAAGCGTGTTAAAAATACAAAAAAATATTGCTTAATTATCTGTATTTGAAAATCCATACTATAATATTATAAATGGGAAAATGTGTGTGTCTGTTTGTTTGTCCGTCTTTCACGGCAAAACGGAGCGACGATTTGACGTGATTTTTTAAGTGGAGATAGTTGAAGGGATGGAGAGTGACATAGGCTACTGTTTGTTTCTTTCTAACGCGAGCGAAGCCGCGGGAAAAAGCTAGTAAGTTATATTTAAATGACCACAGATAAAATCATTTTCATGAAAGGATTTGAAAGGATGTACTTATATGGTTTAGAATAGATACTAATAATGATGAAAATTTTCAAATTATCATTTAGTACAAAATTCTCGAGCTATAGATATCCATACAAAATGAAGTAGCCTTTGATGTTATTTCGATAATAACGTTCAAAGATATGAGATTACTTATCGATTATAAATAAACAAATATCCTCAAAATTGCATAAGAATATGAAATTGTCACGGCCATTACGGCCAAACCTAGACAGGTGCTTTAGTACCTACTTCAATGAGATTGAGAACCCGTTTCGATGACCTGAATGCAAATCTAGCACAGCCAAGGGCAACACAATTTAGTTGAGTTAACCTAGAACTGCACTATCTTTAAGTTTTTTCTCAAGATCTGGTGAAATTCGATAATCGGGTTTTTTTTTTAAATGCCACCTTAACTGGATTCGAACCCAGGTGCGCGGCTTAAAAGGCAGGGTCACGACGCGCTGGGCCAGACAAGATATCGGATCAAATAATATCAAAACGGTCTCTCGTTCGCACTGTATATCCTTTATGTTATATGTATTTATATGTATATAGGATATATCCTCTATTATTTTACCGACAACACCGATCGATCATCCACTATAATGTGTATTAGCAATAATTTGTATGACTCAGTGCCACAAGTGGGTCAATGACCTGAGTTTCGTCCATTGTAAAATATTTGCAAGTCTTCATGTTACAAGGAAAATAATATTTATTCATTGGCAATTACTAGATTTAACTGTTGCACCTTTATACTTTTATTTACATTATTTTGCATAATTTCTGGTACTTATTATACTTTTTACTAGATTTTGTCACTAAAATACCGGTTGAAAACGGTGACTTGCTTATTATTTTCAGTGACAATTTTCTGAATTCGATCGCGTGAGACTCAAAAATCGGCCCGAGGTACATAAGTATAAGGAATATTATATTTTTTAGCCCTACATTTCAACCTGTATTTTTTTATGATTTAGGCAGCAAACGAGCAGACGAGCCGCCTGATGGGAAGCAGTACTCGCCGCCCATGGACATAAGCAATATGTGTTACATTACTAACTTCTGGAATAATGGAATTTTCGACGAAAAACTAACTTCTGTTGGTCATTATGACTATTTACTTCCGTCCCAAAAATAGGACATTGGGCCTTACGAGGTAGAAGCAAGTATTTAAGACCTTTCAAGTGACTACTTGAGACTGTCATAACTTTCACAAGCTCGTTCATAAACTATTTAAAATAAGTACGTTTTCTTTATAACACGTTTTTAGATTTTTTTTCCTGTTCAATATATTATACAATAAATTACTGTTTAAAGAAAGGGTGACTATATACCTTCGGTAGGTTATCGCCGAAAATTATCAGAGAGGTCAATGAACCTTACCTAGCACGCGTGTGGGCAAGCTATATTTCTTTTACATGAATGAATTTACAAATATAATAATAACTGTGAAATGAAAAATACTCTACTCAAAATAACCAGGAGTAGGTAGTTTTGAGAGACCGAAGTTTGCTTGGAAAAGATATAAAAACTCAATTCTACGATCTATTCTCCTACAAAAATCTTTATAATATACCTATAGGTACTAAATTTCATCGATCCTTAGTCGTTTCAAGGAATTGAAGAATTAAACAGAATACCGAATAGCCGTAAAAAAGATTATATTTGTGATTGAATGAATGTTGTTCTACAATCTATGTTGAAATAGTTAACGGAATCCTAAATCGAATAAGCTTCTTAATGAAGTTAGACATTATTTCGAAATAGGGCCCATCATACATCTCATACACAAGTCATGACTTACATACCCTACAGTTGAATAACGCATAAAAACATTTAAATGTCTGATTATCTCATCACATATTAATAAAAACCAAATTGATTCCTCCAAATCTCACGCCAAATGTATCAAGCGACACTTTCTTCCTCTTATTTTTTGTCCAAAACACTTGAACGGTACAACAACCTACGGAAGGATCAACGTACTCGGATGACACCGTCCTGAGTCTATAGACTTTGGCGACGGCGCCATCTATTGTGCAATAGCGATACTAATATTTAACGAGTATTTTCGCTTTTAACTGTTTAAATAACCATAAATTCAGCTTTCTACTCTATGTAACATATTGTAAATAATATATTTTATTTAGTAAAATGCCAAAGTAGTTCCAAAACTGTATTTTTCATGTGGTGCGTTTAATAGCGACATCTATTGTCAGGAAGCGGAACTAAAGTTCAAACATTGCCAAACTAAGTTGAATGAACGAACTTATCTCCTTGTTATGGATAGTATGACGCATAAATGATCGATGATTCTGTGCCTAGATGGGATGAGCTGTAGATGCGACGGTAGATACGGCGTTTGAACTCAATTCAACACGTGTATGTTTTAGGTTACCAACAATACCAACTTGATTGGAACAATCGATTCTCCATACAAACTTAGTCCTCATTTTGCCTTCGGATATTCAATTATTCACAGTGTGGGAAATATTTTTACTTAATTTGATATATTTATTTGCTTTTTATTTGATTATTGTTTGATTAGTAAATCAGTTAGGAGCCAAAGTAAAATTTCGTGCAACATTTTAGACGAAGATACTGCGTCCTGTAACACAGAGTTTCCTAGCTCAGGACACAGAGTCGTGATTTTCTGAAATTGTTAATTTACCTAATATATAAACGTTTTTTTTTTTTTCATGTTCCTAGCTCTCATACTAATTAAAATGCGATAAAAATTCAGACTTCAGACGCTAGATGTCGTTAATATACATCAAATCGTATCAAAATATTTTCAAAGTATTACTTGATTTAGTTGCAACTATGTAGGTATGTTTATTTATGTTTTGAGACGCTAAAGATTAATCTCTAATTGAAAATCTATGTGAGTAATGGCATAACGGTTTTGTCAATGAAAATAATGATTTCAATCTATAGATACTCGACATATATGGACAAGCGATTAATAACTGATTGTATTCAATGGAAAACAGTATTAATATTAATGGTTTTATATTTATTATAGTTACTAATTCATATTGATTTTTATGGAACATGTAGGGGGTATATAATATTGTCTTCGGTTACCGCGATAGTTACTCATGAAATAAAACTATGGAAACAGATTAAATCGCGTATAATGAATTTAAAATACATCCCGACGTTTCGAACTCTTTACAGCGTTCGTGGTCAACGGGTGACTGAGGAAAAATTAAAAAGTGCAAAAGCTACCCACTTACAAGAAATATTAACGAAACCCGTTGACCACGAACGCTGTAAAGAGTTCGAAACGTCGGGATGTATTTTAAATTCATTATACGCGATTTAATCTGTTTCCATAGTTTTATTTCATGATGTAGGGGGTATATTACGTGGCAATGACATGAAACCAAAGGAAGTTAATGATGAGATGAAGGTGATACAGATGTATGGAAGACGAGTGTCTAGTGTCGTAGAAGTCGACTGTGGGATATGGGTTAAATTGCGACGTAGGCGAGAGGCTAGCTTCCTGTCACTTCAATGTCACAATTTCGTTTTCCCCTCACTAGCTCGGAAAAACGTGTTTTGTCCTTTAATACCAGCGGGTAAAAACGCATTTTATCCACTAGTGGGTAAAGTAATTTGACCTTGAATAAAGTCAAATTAACTGGTTTAAAATTGACAAAAGTAGGTGAATCTAGTAATTAAGATGATTTACCACCTGTGGAACTACTGGAAGTAGTGAAAAACGCATTTTTTTGCGTTGTAGTTTCCTCGCTGTAGTGAGGGGAAAAGTTTTGTGTTACACTCGGGTGCAAATGTATTTTACTTCACACTCGGCGTTAAAATACAACTTTGCCCCCTTGTATAACAAATAACTATTTCTTTCAACCCCTTAATTGCCAAGAGTGTCATTGTTTGCGTAGTTTCATGTGCTCTGCCTACCCCTTTATGGGATAAAGGCGTAATTGTAGAGGTATGTGAAATACAAGTTAAATTGAAACCACCTTACAGGAAGTTAGTAGAAAAACAACATTTTCTGTGACGTCAAATTTGCTCCACTAATATTATGTAGGTGATATGCGTCAGACGAATATTGTGTTTTTAGGCCAATAGTGGGACTTCATTGAAATGTTATTGAAACATTTCTTTGAATTTATAATGTATGGACCTTCCTTCTTTTTTCCTTCTCGTAATACGGAAAGAAGAAAAAGTGTTCAAAAGTTATGATCATGGGGGCCGATTTTTGAGTCTCACGGCGTTCGAATTCAGAAAATTGTCACTGAAAATAATAGGCAATTCTCCGTTTTCAACCGGTATTTTAGTGACAGTGCGACTCAAAAATCGGCCCCCAATATTACAAAGATACACATTTACTATGTATAGCAACGTTAGAAATAGTACATTACGATACAAGTGCGTAAAAAAGGAAGTTCGAAACGAGTGGCGATAAATTAAAATACGACCGAAGGGAATGTTTTAAATCGACACGAGTTACGAATTTCCTTTTCGCACGTGTGTCGTACGACGTTTTTCAGTACAGGGGGCCGATTTTTGAGTCTCACTGTCACTAAAATACCGGTTGAAAACGGTGAATTGCCTATTATTTTCAGTGACAATTTTCTGAATTCGAACGCCGTGAGACTCAAAAATCGGCCCCCAGATGAGCCTCCGAAGTTTCGACCTGGCATATAATGAACCACTTCTCGCACTAGTGCGTAAAAAAAACTCCATCTGTACTAAAAAAACTTATAAATACTTTTTTCAGTGCACAGGGTGCTATTTTATCGCACTAGTGTACGATAGTACTCTTTATTATACTGTGCTAAGATATATCTAGATAACCTATAGTTCTACGTAGGCTGTATATTATAATGTAGCAGACTTAAAGATCGCAGTACAATTTTACTATACTCGTATTTATTTATTACCGGTTTAAACTATCAATATGTTTACTTTTATTGTCTTTGCAAGTAATGCTACTACAACAATGCAATTATTACCTATACAGTCATCAATAAAGTTATGACATTACTGCGCAATACCCTGTAGGTATTTACTTATCAACAGTTTACTTAGCAACAAGGAAAAAAATACCGCAGTCAATGAACGATTACCTATGCAATTTTACGATAAAAAAATCAAAGAGCAATGGCCTATGGCAAAAACGCTGGCGCCACCTATTGTCGAGCGGCGGAACTAAACGGTCATTCACATCGGTTGTTGTGATTGTAAAAACGGAACTTTACCGTGCGGTGGAAATTTGGGGAGTGGTTCCGCTATTCGGCTCTAGATGGCGTTGTAACTTAAATATTGAATACGTGATTTTAAATTTATTTTGTGAAGTGTTTTCGTATGTTTATTGAAATTATGTATATTTTAAAAAATAGAAACATTTTGTTGGTTTTTAAACTTAAGAAGCGAGGGTTCGGTGTGCTCGTGACGGAAGGACCTACGGAACTAATTTGTTCCGTCTATCTTCCTTTTGAGTCATCGACAACCCAAACCCTCCCTGGAACTTTTTTTTTAGCCCGCGTTAGTGTCCCACTGCTGGACAAAGGCCTCCCCTTTCTTCCTCCACTTCACCCTATCATTCGCATTTCCCCACCTTGGACCTTATACACTTTTTTTGCTGTGTAGTGTAGTTACCACAGCAAAAGGGAGTGTACAAGTTTCTAATGGCTCGGCAACGCGCATGCGACACCCATTGAATTGCAGGCGTCCATCAGGCGGATCGTATGCTTGTTTGCCACCGACGTAATACAAAAAAAAGGAATATTGTAAAAGTAAGTCACCACCAACTTTTAATTATAGAAATACGTTCTCGGTCTCCATGGCAACGGGAAGAAACCGGAGCGTAGCGAGTTGCACAGTTAGACAAAGCCATATTAACCTCTCCCACCAGTTATCACACGTTACATTTCGCGTTACGTGTCCGTTACGTTAGCGTTACACGTAACGGAGAGGTTTTACCACTATTGTCGTATTGTAGCGTTTTTTAAACCCTGACGCAAAAACGACGGGGTGTTATAAGTTTGACGTGTCTATCTGTCGTGTCTGTGGCTGTGGCATCGTAGCTCCCGAACGTATGAACCGATTTAGATTTAGTTTTTTTTTGTCTGAAAGCTGAGTAAGTCAGGAGTGTTCTTAGCCATGTTTCATGAAAATCGGTCTACTATGTCACGGTCGGGGGTTTTGACAAAATTTTAATTTTGAAATTTTGTGGTTAGGTTATTACAGTCGTTGTTTTGTTTGACAATCTGAGACTTAGTCCAATAATACACTAGGCTAATTTAATTTATGTTGTGTTGTTCCATTATTATTTATACATATAGTTACGTGCCGCCTTCAGTTGCACCTCTGTTCGTGTTCGCATATCTGTGCTTGAAATGCACAAAAAGCCTAAAAACAATGGCTAAGTCTGCATTACTTTTTAAGGCAATGTCAATTAAAGTATGCATTTTTTGTTTAAAATTTCTGTGTCACAAAAAACTATATTTTTGGAGATAGGTATTTGTAGAACTATTTATTTATTTATTGTTATTAATATACAGTGACAAACTTATGTCTAACATATAGTCCCACAAAACTCTGGAACAGAACGAGTTTGTCTGTGGGATCAACAGTCTCTCAATTACATAAACAATTAAATTAACTTAAAGAAAAATCATTAAACTTCTTAAATAATAGATAATATAAATTATTGTAATATATATAGGAAATGTTTTTTTAGCATAGTTTTAAATTTGTTTGGGTGCTTTTCACTTCGGATGGCTTCAGGTAAGCTATTGAGCAGATATGGAATACGCTTTTTTAGCGATCTGTCACCAAAATAATTATGAATTCTAGGCACAGATAGCTTACCTTCTATATATTTTCTGTTTTTCCATGCCTGTTGAAATATGTTATGCTAAATAATACTGAAATATGTTGAGCTAAAACCTAAAAAAAACCTTGTAAGTAGAGAACTGGAATTTAATATTCAAAAATTTTAAATACACCGTTTTTCTTTAATGTTTAAAAATACTAAACAATCAATAATTCACTGCAAAAAAAATACACATAGACTCGTTTTTAAACTTAAGCTTAAACGAATAAAGACTAAACTCGTGTGTAAAGCAAAATGGATTTTTCTTCTTAAAATAATTTTCTTTTCGCCCCTACTATGAAGTGGAAAATAGCATTATTTCTGGTCAAATAATTTTTGAATCTCACGCGTTCGAATTCAGAAAATTGTCACTGAAAATAATAAGCAAGTCACCGTTTTCAACCGGTATTTTAGTGACAAAATCCCGTATGCGAGATTCAAAAATCGCCCTCCTCTGTCAGTCAGTCTCACTGTCACTAAAATACCGGTTGAAAAAGGTGACTTGCCTATGATGTTCAGTGACAATTCTCGAATACGAACGCGTGAGACTCAAAAATCGGCCCGCTAAATGAAAATTCTCGTATGAAAAAGCCATAAAAATTCTTCGCAGGGTGAGCGAGAGACTTCACCCCGACTTTTTGGATTTACGTACCTACCTATGTATGAACTAAAAATATTATTTACCAGCTTTTGCCAGCGGCTACGCACGCGTTAAATTCGAGATTCATACAAACTTCCACCCCCCCCCCCCCCATATTAGGAAAGCGAGTAGGGGTGTAGAAAGAGACAAAAAGTAGCCTATGTCACTCTCCATCCCTACAACTATCTTCACCTAAAAAATCTGTCAATTCGTCGCTCCGTTTTGCTGTGAAAGACGGACAAACAGACACACATACTTTCCCATTTATAATATGAAAATGAAAAAAAAAATCTTTATTTATATAATAACATATGCTTATACAATTTGCTGGGACTTCTCTTTAGGCTTATATATTAGTATGGATTATAGTTTTTTTTTCTAGTTCGTCATTTACTTCTTTTATAATGGTTATTTCTAATTCCCAATTGATTATAGATGATTATAGAGAGATACATACAATCACACCTGTATCACATGAAGGGGTAGGCAGAGCACATGAAACTACTCAAGTTTCAGTGCCACTCTTGGCAAATAAGGGGTTGGAAGAAAACGAAACTGTGACATTGCAGTGACAGGTTGCCAGCCTCTCGCCTACGCCACAATTTAACCCATATCCCACAGTCGCCTTCTACGACACCCACGGGAAGAAAGTGGGTGGTGAAATTCTTAACCCGTCACCACACGGGCTATTATAGAATCATAAGTTTATCAATCTAATACCTATTAGATCCTATAGAAAAAAAGTCATAGGTTTTTTTTATATACCGTTGCCATTTGTCACAAGAAGTTTGAACGAAAAAGATAAAAAGTCAAACTCGAACTTGACCGTTTTTTCATACCTACTGTGCAGTAAAGTGAGATTTTCCGGTGCTAAGCTCAAGAGGCACTTAATAACATTTTGTATAAGGACGTCTTAACCTTGGGGGAAAAATGACTTAATCAACGCTTAATAAATTGTCTCTCACTTCTCACTTAATATTTCAGATAACATTTTTTCAGTACAGGGGGCCGATTTTTGAATCTCAGCCATTCGATTTCGTGAAATTCGTTCAATAATATCTCTACTACTAGCGATTTACATTCTACTAACAGAATCAAAAAACCGGCCAAGAGCGTGTCGGACCACGCTCAGTGTAGGGTTCCGTAGTTTACCGTATTTTTCTCAAAAACTACTGAACCTATCAAGTTCAAAACAATTTTTCTAGAAAGTACTTATAAAGTTCTACTTTTGTGATTTTTTTCATATTTTTTAAACATATGGTTCAAAAGTTAGAGGGGGGGGACGCACTTTTTTTTCATTTAGGAGCGATTATTTCCGAAAATATTAATATTATCAAAAAACGATCTTAGTAAACCCTTATTCATTTTTAAATATCTATCCAACAATATATCACACGTCGGGGTTGGAACGAAAAAAAATATCAGCCCCCACTTTACATGTAGGGGGGGTACCCTAATAAAACATATTTTTCCATTTTTTATTTTTGCACTTTGTTGGTGTGATTGATATACATATTGCTACCAAATTTCAGCTTTCTAGTACTAACGGTTACTGAGATTATCCGCGGACGGACGGACGGACAGACAGACATGGCGAAACTATAAGGGTTCCTAGTTGACTACGGAACCCTAAAAACGAGTGGTCATTACCACTAGTTTTATAATTACTAGCCGTCCTTTTTCAAAAATAGCGTTACGTCGTTTCCCACAGACTTTTGAACGGCGAATTCGTGCGTTCGAAATTTAAAAATTGATCCCCTGATGGTGTTTTTTTTACGCACTAGTGCGAGAAGTGGTCCATTATATGCAAGGTCGAAACTTCGGAGGGCCATCTGTACTGAAAAACGTCGTACGATACACGTGCAAAAAGGAAATTCGTAACTCGTGTCGATTTAAAAACCCTTCGGTCGTGTTTTAATTTATCGCCACTCGTTTCGAGCTTCCTTTTTTACGCACTTGTATCATAATGTACTATTTTAGTCTCAATTTAAATTAAAAGAAATCGGTTAAAAAGAAGGAAATGTTGGTATAACTGTAAACTCATTCATTACGATACAAGTGCGAAAAAAAGAAGTTCGAAACGAGTGGCGATAAATTAAAACACGACCGAAAGATTTTATTATTTTCAGTACAAATGGAGTTTATTTTACGCACTAGTGCGAGAAGTGGTTCATTATATTATAGGTCGAAACTTCGGTTGGTCATCTGTACTGAAAAACGTCGTACGGTACACAACGTGCGAAAAGGAAATTCGTAACTCGTGTCGATTTAAAACACACCCTTCGATCGTGTTTTAATTTATTGCCACTCGTTTCGATTCGAACTTCCTTTTTTACGCACTTGTATCGTAATGTGCTATTTTAAGTAGGTATGCATTACTACAATGCGCTTATGAACGTTTTTTTTTTTTTTTTTTAATGGGCTTACTCTTTACGTCATATGAAGCTACGCCGGTTCTATCCCTACGCCTCAGCCTCGAGATGATTTCAGCGTGCGTAGCCGAATGCACAAACGCTCACGAAATGAAACGCTCGTAGATATCTATCTCTATCGCTCTTGCGTATTGGCGCGACAGAGACTACCTTTCGCGGCGTTTCGTTTTCGTTTCGCGTCGTAGAAATGCCATTCGGCTACGGGGCCAGTTTCCCCTCATTTGGAGGTGGGTAGGTAGATCATTTGGGGCAATTTTATTTTTCTTATTTAATAGATTGGCCGGTGGGCCTTAGACCGTTTTCACATTATCTGATCCGATATCGGATGTCGGAAGGATTTCAATAGAAAAAATCCAAGATGGCGCCTGTGATGTATGGGATATCGGTCCGACATCCGATATCGGATCGGATAATGTGAAAACGCACTTACATTTTTTCAAATTTGCCGCCCTTTTTAATGCCAAGATTTGGTTAACCGTCTATTATTTTAATACAAGTGTTTTTAGGGTTCCGTAGTCAACTAGGAACCCTTATAGTTTCGCCATGTCTGTCTGTCCGTCCGTCCGTCCGTCCGTCCGTCCGTCCGTCCGTCCGTCCGTCCGTCCGTCCGTCCGTCCGTCCGTCCGTCCGTCCAAAATAAAAAATTGAAAAAAATGTTTTATTAGGGTACCCCCCTACATGTAAAGTGGGGGCTGATATTTTTTTTCATTCCAACCCCAACGTGTGATATATTGTTGGATAGGTATTTAAAAATGAATAAGGGTTTACTAAGACCGTTTTTTGATAATATTAATATTTTCGGAAATAATCGCTCCTAAAGGAAAAAAAAGTGCGACCCCCCCCTCTAACTTTTGAACCATATGTTTAAAAAATATGAAAAAAATCACAAAAGTAGAACTTTATAAATACTTTCTAGGAAAATTGTTTTGAACTTGATAGGTTCAGTAGTTTTTGAGAAAAATACGAAAAACTACGGAACCCTACACTGAGCGTGGCCCGACACGCTCTTGGCCGGTTTTTATTTAAATAAAAGCACAAGTCATCAAATTATTGCAATATCGTTACAATTCAAATGATATCAAATACAAGATTCGACGCATGCGCCAAAGTTTGACCCAAAATCAAGTGCAAGGTCGCTGAGGTCAATTTAGGTGGCCCCAATCGGTGCTCCAGAAACCTCTGAGGTCACAGTGTGACCTTAACAAGGTTATGTTTTGAATTTTACACCTGTGTCAGAAGGTAAGGCAAAACTGCATATAAAATATGACAGAAACGTATTTAATAACAAAAATATCAAAAAAGGCAAAAGTGCCATTGACATTTGAGCAGTTTCATGTGCTCTGTCTAGCCCAAGATGGCATGGCAAAAACTGGAGGAGACCTTTACCCAGAAGGGGATCCCAAAATAAAGTGAAATGAATGATATTTAACTATATATTTTTAACTATGTTTTTTATAAATTGAAATAGATATCATACACGAAAGAAAAAAACGACAAGGCCCACTGGTGGCCGAACCGGGAATCGAACCCGGGTCTTCAGCTAGTTGTATGTTTTTTATACTTTTTATTACACAGTTTAAATTTAAGTGTTTAGCATGCAACACAGGAAGAAAGGATAGTAAAATAAAGGCTATTTTTTTTTATTTTTTTTTATGTACTCTGTCTACAAGGCAATACAGACGTGAGTTTTGACGATCGGTTAAATTTTTAACCTAAGTAGTTAATTTTCTAAATATACTTCAGATATTAGTTTAAAGATTTACATCAACTGTATTTTCAATACATAATAAAATGGAAACTTAGAGGTTGTTTCGCAAAAACGGAAGGCTGATATAATCAAGAATACTAGCTACATAACTTAGATTTTCTGTATGTTTATCGATTGAAAAACTAGATCATGGTTAAGTAAGAAACTGGTATTTAAACAAATGTTTATAATAAGTATCGTCTTTTAACTATTGATATGTTAAACTACATATTTTTCTCGGGTTGATGTTGTGTAAAAAAATGTTCGTACTGCAGGGGGGGCGATTTTTGAATCTCGCATACGGGATTTTGTCACTAAAATACCTGTTGAATACAGTGACTAGCTTATTATTTTCAGTGACAATTTTCTGAATTCGAACGCGTGAGACTCAAAAATCGATCCCCAGATTTTAGACGTGAAACCGTCTCAAACGCTCAACATTCCTTTTTAATCGCTTGCTAGTCTTGCTACTCATAATATTCATTCATATGGTTTAATTTTTGAAGATCTCGCTTGCCCGGGTATCAATGTTAGAACGAGGAGTTACAAATAACTTTACGCCTTGTTAAATAAACACTTATTCAGACATTATTAACATATTATCTTATGAGGGCATATTTTTATTTTGTTGTCGATTTCACTTTTTTTTCTGGAATTTTTTCACTTTTTTCTACTCAGAACCAATGAGCTCCTTCGATTCTACTAGGAGAAAAAATGTCCCAAAATTTCCATACATTTTTTTGTCTTCCTCTGAGTTACGATCAAACAAGTTGTATGCGGAATTGTAACTCAGTGGAAAAAAATTGTGAGACATTTTTCTCTGTAGGCTAGCTAGCTCATGATTCTGGGTAGAAAAAGTACAAAAATTTCCACATTTGGAAGAAAAAGTGAAACAGACAAGAAAATAAAAATACGCCCATGATTTAATTGTTCATTTAAATTATAAGTGTTATATTTTTGAAATGACACATTACATTAATTACCTCGCATGATCACATTGATGATACAAATGATACAATATGCAAAGGTGAACTTATTCCTAAAAAGGGATATCTTAGTATGGAAGGGTTAAGAGCCTATTAACCGTTAACACAACATTCGTTAACGACATACCGTTCTCGTTCGTCACGGAAAAACGTGACGGTACGAAGTGTATCAAGTCGTTGGCAGAAAGAACGTTTTTGTTATTCCTTGCATTTTGACTGATGTCAGTATCTCTGGGGGGTGTATCAGTAAAATCTGAAAACGGGGCCGATTTTTTTTGAGACTCAAAAATCACGGGGTCGTTCGAATTCAGAAAATTGTCACTGAAAATAATAAGCAAGTCACCGTTTTCAACCGGTATTTTAATAACAGTGAGACTCAAAAATCGGCCCCCAAATGTAATGAAGTTGATCAGTTTTCGATAATTCTAATCATTATCATATTTCTCCTTGCACCATTTTACAAGACTTTGTTTGTCCCAGTGTTTGACTGGTAGAGATATTAAAATTCGGACAACCTATTTTTATAAATGTCACAGTTTCGTTTTCTTTCAACCTCTTATTTGCTGAAAAGTTTCATGTGGCCTACCCCTTTATACAGATACAGGCGTGATTGTATGTATGTATGTATTTTTATAACGCTATTAGTTATCTGGAAAATTCACACAGACATGACGAGACACATCACATTAGAATGATTTACTCAATATTTTTTGTAGGTACAAGTAATCTAAATTCAGTACATGTATTGTTAAAGTACTTTTCCTCTATTATCTAAACCCTTTGAAACCGTAACCCTCCAAACCCATTCCTTTGAAACCCTTTTTGTTTTCCCCCAAACTTCAGCGTTTCTGCTTTTCAAACTGGCCACGTGTCAAACTAGGTCAACTATTATGCTAAGCAATAGCGTTGTCTTCTTCTCCCTTCCCCGTTTTCTGTGGGTTAGAAAGAGATAGATGCCCCTCAGTTTTCCACGGTGACAATACGTGTTTTAAAAGCATGCTGTGATAGCTACAATGAGAGTGACAAGAGAGTGTTACGCCATTTTGATACCTAAAAGAAGGATTTAAACAGCGTATTTGCATGCACTTTTGTTCTTTGGGACTCACTTTCAGTATTATTACTGAAAATTTTGACATGAGGTTTTGTGAAATAAATAGATTTTTAGGACAAAGCAAAATTTGCTTTAGGAACGCCGTATGTCCATTAAATATACTTATACAGATTAAGTATCAGAGAAAAGTTATTTGGCACTAAATACTTGTTGTAATATGAAAGTTGTTGTAAGACTTGATTTGAGAAATAGATTCACTTGAGAAATTCTATCTATAGTAAGTGGGGCCTGTAACAAAGGCGAAGAATTGAACTCTAGGCTATTCTCCTTATACTGATCAACATTTATTCGGCGACTTTTAAAAATAAAATGTATTTTGATTTTTATCACCCTTGAAAGTTTTTTCTAAGAGAGTATTGCGAATTTTGTTAAGTCTAAAGTGTGATAGACAACGTCAATGACAACAATAATGACGTACATTGAAGCGAATATCTGTGTAAGAATGTCCTATAATATTTAATATATATATTTTAATATTTATTTTGTATGAAAAATTAAAAATTTAAAGACTTCATAATTTTTAAAAGTCACTGAACTAATGTTGATCAGTATCATCACTACATAGTATAAAACAAAGTCCCTTTCTCTGTCCCTATGTCCCTATGTATGCTTAAATCTTTAAAACTACGCAACGGATTTTGATGCGGTTTTTTTTAATAGATAGAGTGATTATAGAGGAAGGTTTATATGTAGGTATAGTACCCGTGCGAAGCCGGGGCGGGTCGCTAGTAAATAATATAATTAAGTTTAACTGTCAAATTTGTATACTAACGTGTTTAATACATATATACTTCCTCACTACTTCTACGTAAAATCGGTCTCAAAAACGCTTTTATTTAACAATAGGTGGACTTTAAAACGTTATTTACTTAAGTACAATAACGATATAACAATATTTTTACCCTTTTTGTTATCGTGAATGAAGTATTGTATGCTGTCCTTATCTATTTGCAGGAAAAGTTAGATATACCGTTTTATCGCTTTTTACACATGCCGTTTTGCGAATTCGACAATTTTCGATGGCTCAGCAAACAAACATGGCGCCGGGCATAACTTTTTTTTTTTTCTAGAAATAATACTAGTTGTCTCATCAGCCAGAGGACTATATTTATAGTCTATTTATTTAAATAGAGTTTGTCAACATAGACATAAATATCCATGACTCAAGAACTCGAATTTTATTTGTGCTTACATAGAAAATCGAACCTAGGACCTAGGCTGTGTCACTAATTTACTACCCACTAGGCCTAACCGGTCGTAAAAATAGTAAATTATGTCCCAAAGGATCGAAGTGACATTTAAGACATGGACGTAAATTTAATCTTGAACGAAGTAAAAAAAGTTTCTTAAGAGAGAGATTTAAATTTTAACGCCCAAACTAGTATTATTATAGCAGTTTTTAGATTACTTCTTCTCGTATTGATGGTTACTTTTTTTTTTTTTAGGAATCTCTAGGTATGCAGCACAAAATAATCCACTAATTTTTGTCCATCAAAGTTATATAAATTATTTAGACTAGGTACCATTCAATAAAATTTGTTGTTACCTACGTAGAATCATCCATTTTCTAGGTATATAAAATTCCGTTTCGTAGGTTTTTTCTCGATCTGTGTTTATTAAGCGTATCAATTTTTATTCATAAATCAAATACATAAAATATATTTGATGGAGTCACTCACGTGATAATTGAATGTTGAACAATATTTCACTCAAAATACATGAGTGACCCAATTATATGTTTGTGTCTCACGGAAGTTTAGTTATGAAAACTTTGTTTATTTCGTTTAATTATTTGTATCCTTTATTAAAAGCAAACCTGCCGATAATATCAAATACAAATACGTCTGTAGGAAATATTAGTTCATTTTTAATTATTCATTTAATTTTATAATTAGTGGTTTTTCATATTTGACTAGTATTCGTAATATTTATAACAATTATAACTTACAACACCTTTAATTAATTAGACAAGCATCAGTTAAAATTGTTGTAACTAGATAAGGTGTATTATCTGTTGGTAATATTAAATAGGTATAGGTATACATAAATATTACTGGTAACGCTCAGATTCTTAGTAATTTCAAGGTTCACTCAATTCTCTGTTTGGGAAATTCTGACCTATATTTAATTACGAAAAATAAATTATTTAATGTTCTTTTGTGTCTTAAGAGAATATTGAAGTCTCAGTAGTTGCTTTTCATTTGTTTGTATTTATTCTATTTTATGATACTGATATTTGTATAGAATAGTATCTACATATTATGTTTAGCACAAAGTTCGTTCAACGTTCAACCAACCATATAATGATATGGCCACGCACATATTATGAAGGGTTAATTGGGGTTCTAAATCATAATAATTAGACAAACTCTTATTACTCGTCATTACGTATGCCTCTTTTCTTATTTAACAGTACATAATTAGTAGGTAAAGTATGAGTATTACGGTAGCTAATAATCATTTGAAGAAATGAGCATAAATTTCCGAATTATCTAACTCCAAACGACAGCAGTTTCATAATTTACTTCAATTTAAATTAATTATCAACTGTTGCGTTAACGGTAATATTATTCAGTTATAACGAGTTAAACCTCTATGTAATAAAAACATTCGTATAAAGAAAGTTTTTACGCATCGTAATAGTTACATCATTGACTTTCAAAAACACCGAGCTGTACACAAACCTGTACGAAAACAATCCAAAAACCGTTATAACACTCGTTATTTTTCACTTAACCAAAAATAACTGGTTATTTGCACATATCACTGGCCACTCCCGGTTCCGATTTAAAAATTAAAAGTTCTATTTTTAAAAATCCCGCGTAATGTTAGGACCCGCTCACAGTGTTTGTTGCAAGCGGGTCGGGCCTCCGACGAGGAAATGACTTCAGGCGGCACCTATACAGACATAACTCACGCACACTACCCCACTCTTCATACTCACTACATTAGAAATGCATGCGTTGCATAGGCCTAGTAACAAAAAAAAATAAAAATAACATTTTTAAAGTGAATCACTATCAGAACTGTATTGACAAAATCCGCCATTTTGTTACTCAAAATCTTCAATGTCTGATTAAAGCTAGCGGTCCTAGGAGAAAAATGTTACGCAGCTATCACAACAACCGTTATTACATAACAGTAAGCGGGAAAGAGACAGACGACAGCTAGAATAACTGGAGTGAAAGAGATGAAAGAACTGAAGTTGTGTAACTTAACACAGAGAAAGCTCACACGTACTTTCTTTGTATATTCATATTCACCACTACTGAGACGTCTTTGATACGCTGTCTATGTGTAAGCGTCTTTAGATTTTTGAAATTCGAACGAAAGAGCTTAACAGTCTTTTAGTATTTTCAAAAATGGACTCTTTTTTTGGGCTGAAAGAGTCATTTTCGACCGTTAGGAGATGTTAGTAAAGTACTTTTTGGTGTACGCGTTGAAGCCGGGCCAGGTTTTCGAAAGTTCATTGACACATGGTTTGGCACATCTTTGGGCCTGCTGATTTTTTCAGACCGCGGTTACAAACTTATATATGCAGTCGGGAGTGACGCCACTGCAAGCGGTCGCCTTAAAGTTTGTACGAGGTTGCTTTAGTTCCTTTTTTACCCGCTGCACCACATAAGTTTGCAACGAAGAAAAGCGTCAACATTTTCCACTGAACTAAAAAGTAGGGCATGCGTAGTTACAAGGTTTTTTTATCGATTTTTCCTTAAAACCTGTGCAGGATACTTTGTGTGGATTCCCAGTAAGTCTGGAGTTGTTATTTCCGCATTTATTGAGACTATACACCGAAATTAGGACACGCGAGATAACACACCGCAATTTTGCAAGTTTCGCTACTTGCCAATAGATGGCGGTAGCGTCCTTTAATAAGTATCTTAATTTTTAACCGAAAAATTATACTGTCAATTTCTTATTTATTTATGAAATTAACTTAAAATATAAGTCAGCTATTTAGTAACATATAAATTAGATTAATTCCATAAATACCTAATATAACTGACAATTATAAAGGAAAATAAATAAATAACAATGTATTTTCTTAAGTTAATATTTTGAACTATGTCAATAACCTCGAATATCAACAGGCAGACATTTGGCCTGATTTTAAGTTATTTATGACTCATTTTCCTTGCCATACATTTTAAATTCAGTTTACACGTATATATTATATTTATTTTATATGTTACCAGGATAGCATAAAAATGTAAAAACATAGCAGAGTTTTATGTTTAAGAATAGAATAGTAGAACTAAGGTATTTCTTGATTTTCTGATGTGATGATGTGAGAATCATAAATATTACTATCAATAAATACAAATACTGACTTAAATAACCACGCTTTGTCTTAAAATAGATATTTTACAGTAAAATTGCATCACAGCAAAGGAAGTGAAATAACACTCATAATATTTATAGCTATCTCTTTCGCACTACTCTTCCGTTTCATTCGCACTCGCCGTGTTTGCCGTTACTGGCGCGGAAGCGTGAGAGGTATATCCGTCACGCTCTTACGCGTTAGTGTTTGCGTGGTTCTCTCTCTCGCGCAAGGCAACAGAGTGCGTTGACCTGTCCTTGTTGTGTATGTGTGCAGCCTTGCTGTACAGTTATATACGTAACTGTGTGCATGTAGTAAAACGTGCATCGTAAGGTTCGGTTCACACTGCTTATTTTTTTAATTTATATTTTTTAATAGTTTTGTAAAATGTTGACAATTCATACGGCTTGCCGTTGGGGGTCATATTTATACGTCAGGTAATTTTTTAAATGCATTATTTTATTAGTGTATATTTTTCTAATTTTTTTATATAATTATAGGTTAGTAAAAACGGTTTTAACATGTTGATAAATAGTACCTGTTGTAGATGCGATCATTTTGTGTTGTAACTGATTGCTTACCTGTAAAAAAAGAAATACTTTATTAGTTATGAACATAAACACAAAAATATATCAAATAAATAATTGAGATATATACAAATATACAACTGTGGTATGATAAATAAATATGTAGGTACTGGGGATTTAGATGAAAATAATATCTTATAGTTTATGACAATTCTTTAATGTAGAGTGTCAAAATATATTCAGACACTTTATATTTGTGTGATGAGCACAGATATTTGTTCCTGAGTCATGGATATTTTCTATGTATATAAGTATGTATTTATCTATTTAAGTATGTATATCGTCGCTTTTAGCACCCATAGTACAAGCTTTGCTTAGTTTGGGGCTAAGTTGATCTGAGTAAGGTGTCCCCAATATTGATTTATTTATGTATGTATATATTTTAGTTAGCATAATTATGTATGTTTATTGATGATGGATATAGTATTTAGATAGTGTCTTACATATATTTAAATTTCTGTTTTATTTTCCGCATCAAAAGTTTCTGTTTGATCCAATGGTTCACTGGTAGAGAATGCCTTAAGTCATTAAGTTCGCCATTCATACCTACTTTATGGTGTGCAATAAAGGTTAAATAAATAAATATAATTGTCTATTCCAAGTGCATTATTTTTTTTTGCATAGTTCTGGTCCAATAAAACTAGAGGCGTATCAGAAATGGTATAAATACTGAGACCAATGGAAATGGGTCACTATGAATGACACTCTCGCACAGAGTTATATGTTTTTATTGCGTTCAAGTGTATAAAAGGTGTTTTAGCTTAGCATAGCATTATTGCGGTGGCTTCAAGGCCTAATGTTAAGGTGTAGGTAAATAGTTACATATTAGTGTTTAGGAACATTTTGTACAGCAGTTCGTCAGAGGTTTAGATTTTGTTAATATAGGTATATTTTGAATTTGGTATTTATTAGGTAGGTACAATTACACTCAACAAAAAAAAACTTTATATCAAAAATAATGTTTCGTATCGTATTATATTTGGGTTTTAGCACTATGTTCAATAGAAAAAACTAAAACAGACAAATTAGCTAATGATTTTACATACTTATTTATTTATGAACTAGTATTTTTAAATTCAAATTAAACTGCATTTTAAAATACTTGTAGGTATGCATCTGGGAATTTTAAATAAATTACAATAAGTTCTGCATCAGAAAGCAAGTTACGTAAAAAGATGAAATAAGAAATAGTTTCACAAAACCACATATATCACGTTAATATCCGAATCACCATATGCCGGAATAACAAACGTAAAACCAACATATAAATAATATAAACAAACATACTAACACGCCTTTGGTAAAAAAGTTGCGTCAGAGTACATAAAAAATGTCTATGAAGCGACAACTTGGGTATTACATCACTAGTTGTACCTGTATGAGTGCTGCGTGTGTGCGACGGCACGTGGTCACACACACATGCCTTGTGCATGTGTGCGTTCTAATCTTTAGTGGCATGCGGGCTTCATACCTTAATGAGTACTTTTTAAAAGCACTGAATAGTTGTGAAAAGGGAAATTCTCTTTCAGTTTTTCGTTGCTTTTTATGTTAATGCTTTTTGAATAGGCTTTTGGTTTAACCTTGAAAAATAATTAATGGTTCTCATTAGTAGAAGTTAATGATTGTGTGGGGTAATTAAAAGGAATATCAAAGTAACATACAATTTTCTATACTTACTAAATTATGCAAGCGGTTTTTATAGGAAACATACTGTCATTATTCTTCTTTAGTCACATAAATACGTTGGCAATTATTTTTATAAAGGACTAGCTTCTGCCCGCGGCTTCGCTCGCGACAGAGATAAAAAGTAGCCTATGTCACTCTCCATCCCTTCAAGTATCTTCACCTAAAAAATCGCGTCGATTCGACGCTCCGTTTTGCCGTGAAAGACGGACAAACAAACAGATACGCACATTTTCCCATTTATATTAAATAGGATGAAAGGCAAACAACATAATATTAAAGGAGATATTTAGAAGTCTCTTCAATATAAATCACATCACTTTTACTTTCAATCAATATTTAACTCTCTCTTCAGATAATTTTTACAACAATTTTAAGGAGTTTATCAAACCTATTTGATTCTATATTGAAACATCTTAAATTATAACTACCTATATGAATAATAATCTAAAAATTTAATGTCATACCAAAATTACAATTTTATTAACATAAACCATCCAATCTTGTTATTTTGGCCAGAGTTTACTATACATGACTATCTGTCCCAATATTTTGACTGTTTATCAGGAAATATACATTCCATAGATGATTACTAGTATTTACATAATAAATCAATTAAATTAAAATTACAATTAATTAGGCTGTCATTCTAGTATCCAAGTAATATAGTTAAACATGCTTTAATACCTAAATAATTATTAAAATGGTTAGCAAACGCAAATACTAAACAACCTAACGTTTAAGATTCCAAGGTTGTTCAAAGCGTTGAATAATCCCTTAAAGCCATGTGACAGCAGATCTCTGTTAAATATTCTCTCTTTTTAACAATCAAAGCTATCAAAGACTTATAAATCTTTAGAATCCTTTATATTTTCAGTAGTCACACTACTATTAAACTATAAACTGAAATAAATGTTATATACAAAGAAAAAATTACCAAAGCCCCCAAGTGTCCAAAGCTGGATTCAAACTAGCGTCCCCCGTTTGTTACGCGACGGATGGCCGAACAGCTCGGCCATTCGGTCGGTTCGGATTTTTCAATTCATACGGATCCATTTGACGTGACATGTAACGCCACATATAACGTAACTGACATTCTGACACACGTTACAAAAACAACAATACGTAATAAATACCCGTTGCAAAACCTGACCTACGATACGCTCACCTATATCGTTACGTGGGAACATACATATACATAACGATGATTCACTGTTAAGTACATGAATAGTAAATAGTTTCTTACAATGTATGTGGTTATTTTTATATAGACATATATGAGACATTCTGATAAAAAAAGTGACTGAACACTTTCCATTGGCATGCCTTTCGGAGATAACAGCAGAGCAAATTTGGCTTGCAAAAATTTATGACGTTACATTTGTGACATATACTGCAATGTGCATATTTAAAAAAAAAAAGGTTTCTTTACGTACCTTTAAAAATTTAGGACAACATTTGGCATATGTATAAACAGTTAATGATACAAAAGTGTTCTAGAAGTAAATGAAAATATAACTTCGATTTTAGTATATTATAAAATGTTTAAAAAAATACCGTTTTGATTAATAGACTTGCTCGAAAAAAGATTATCTCGACGGATTTGAAACATGTCATCCAAAAAAAAATGGTTATAACTTTTAAAATTGTCAAAGTAATATTTTTTTTACAAATAAAAACTCTGTATACACGTAGAAATAATATCTTATCTTCTAATTCCTATTTATAAATGATTCATTATCATAGCTCAGTAGTAGCAGCTATAACTAGCCCCAAGGTCACCGGTTCAATTCTCGCAAAGACAAACCTGTTGGTATTTCTGTGAACTTTGATAGTAGATAACTTGTTTATATTGGAATTGTACAAATAATTTACTTATTTGACAACATTACACTTCACGATTTTACTAAATTCTCTATAAGGTATATATAAATTTCTACTATATTTTTTTATACAGCTGGGCAAAACTCGACTGGGGAACAGTTGTAAATAATCCATTTTTTCCATTATTACCTACACTATGATGTTGAGTTATACGTATATCCACTGAACACGCCTACCATATATAACCGGTGGACAGTCTATTTAATAATGCAAACATTGTAAAACATGAAAAAATCGGACCAGTTACATTGGCCCCCAGTCGAGATTTTCCCCGCTGTACCTCAAAGAGTATTTTTTGTTTCATATAATAATACAAGTAGATTTACAAGATTTTTTTCAGAAATACAAAGAACCAGATAAGTAGATATCGATTATTACAGACCGGTGCAAGTGTTATTTCATGAGTTTAATTTATACGAAATAATTATTATATCTACTTGACTATAGAGCGATCAAAACAGCTACGAGTATCAATTTAATTTGGTATGGCTTAAACATGGAATAGAACGAAGAAGGAGAAACGAAATATATCAATTAGAAAAAATTATTTTATGGCTCAAAAAGCAAAATTTAAGGTTTCTATAGAATAACATTAGTTGTTTTATTACTTGCACAAGTTTAACCATCTGTTAAAGTAAGGTATCGCCTTCACTACCAAATTAGGTCAGACTAGGACAAGCTCAACTAAGCAAGAATGCTTTTAGAGGATATTCGTCAACCACATCTGTATACAAAAGTCGAATTTTCCTGTAAGGATATTTGTTTAATCTTCATAACACAAAATACAAACTTAATATGAAAAAACCTCTGCTTTGCCTAAAAGTTGACTGGTAGAAGTGGTAGATACATAATGCATTATGGCATTTAGTCGGCATTACGTACTTAAAGTTTTTTTTTTTTCAGAAATTATAGAAACGATTTATCACTGTACATATTTGATGTAGCGCTGTGCTGTGTATGACTTTTTTAGTTATTTATTATTATAAAAGTTAGGAACTATGAAAAATGGTTTTATCAAGGCTTTTGCTAATTTACTAACTAGGTTAGGTCTAAACTGAGCTTTAAGTCAGCTATAGCTCATACATGGGATTGTGTAAAAACATTAAAATTACCCAGGGTTTAGTTACATAACCTAGGTTACGCGATAGGTTGTTTATATGCGTGGTGCCTAGGCCAGGTCTTGTCTGCATAAATTAAAAGTCTAATGATGCGAATTTGGTCAATGCCATTCTCATTTGCGGATTTATTTATTAACAAGATTTTTATTGATTATCTTATTACTGGAAATACGCATATCGAGGGGTTTTTTTTTTTTCAAATAAGATCATTGTGGAAATTGCACATATTTCGAATTTCAAAAATCAGTTTGCTCAACTTATCGGGTTTTTCCAATAAACCCTCGATATATACTTTAAATTCACTGTAGTAAACAAAACCATCTCTTATTTCAATATAGTTTGCTTCAATTTCGAGTCGATTTTATTTCTGCTAAAACACTCTTTTACTATTAGGTACCCAAAATTACCTATATTGTTTTCAATTTTAAACATCACAAATATACTTATTTTTAAAATAATGTTCAAAGAAGTAATTAATAAGTTAAGCGGTGGGTTAAAAAAGACATTATTCTTGTACAACAGACACAGGAAAAAAATACTATAGAGGGATAAAAATATAAAGTAGGTATAAAGTTATATTTTTTATTAACTAAATAAACATTTAAATATTCAATGACGTTAATAGTTACTACAAAGTTCCGTGTTATTTATTGTTATTTTAATATTATTTAGTATAAGTAAATAAATAAATAAATACTATTTTTTTTTGTGTGAAAAGTAAGTTGTCTGAAACTTTCACGTACTTAGGTACGCATTTTTATATTTACCAGTTAATTAGTAATTATTAATTTTAAGATTTTACTGCACTTTGGATGACGTTTATTTATACTAAACAAAGTTGCAAAACGTACCTAATAGCACAATAAAGATCTTCGTAACAAACGAAGTCATAATAAAAATCTCAATAAAATATACGAGTTCACAATTCCAATGAACTCTTACTGCATGTGTGTTTATATGTTATTACAAAAGGTAATAAAAGTCATAAATGAAATCTTAATATTATTCTACTCAAAGATAAGTAGTATAGGTAGTATATTTACATATATCCTTCAGCTCCTGTGAGAATCTGACCCAACATAACGAGTTGTGTATAAGAAATAAGTTTTCCATAATTACCAGTACGTACGCTTAATGACTATCAATGCAGATTTGATAATTACAAACACGAAATGTACTCGACGTATAATCACATAATGTGTCAATACAAAAAACTTCGTCACGAGATACGATGCGACGCGTGCATGTGTGTGTATCGGTGTGACCCAGTTAGCGAGCGCGCTCGGCGAACTTCGGGCGTTTCCGCCGCCCGAACATATGTCTGTTCCCGCCATCTTGTTACACGACCAATTTAAGTAGACCGATGCCGCGACAGCTAAAGTTGGACAACGAAAGGGAGATACAGGTCAATTTATCATGGTCGTTTTATACGACGCGCGGTTACGTAAAAGCTGTCAAATTGCTATTTGTAGCTTGTTTTCAATCTGTTATCAAGAGGTTTCGTCATTTAGCGTGATAGTAGACGGTGAGATTTTTCCTTAAAATGAATATACATGAGCAATTTCACTTTCGTTAATTAAACTTTAAATTTAGACTGTGTGTTTCGCAATATTGTATCGACGACTAGCTAACTTCATAATTGAAACACCTACGTAAGCGTTAAACTAAATGCGAAATAATCGTAAATTTAAATTAACGTTGCAAGATATTGCAACTTCAATAAAAACTTATTCAACATAGTGGTTGAGTTCGTGAATCAAATTATTACTACATAGACAGTAGCGCCACAGTGGGGAGTAACGAAAGCTTGCAGTGATAGTATTTCAGGAAGACGAAAGTCAATGACAGCGCCATCTATGAGTGAGTGGCATTCTGAAGGTTACATTTTGCGCGTCCCATATTACAGTATGTATTAGTCACTTTTATGAACGGAAAACATTCTTAAACCTGTCAATGCGTTATTAAGAAGTAAGAAATGCTCATGTAATGTCTTTATACGCCTGTTATAAAGTTCTAAAAAAAATTTTAATATAAATTCTTTCAACAGATCTAGAAACGTTTTACATTAAATATGTAAATATCCGTCTTATATTCTTCTCTTAGATTTAAAAATAAAATTTTGTGAATGTACTATAAGTAGATTGGCTAAAAGAACTCGCATCCAGATTATATTTGTTTATAGAAAACTAAACGGAGTCTTCCGCCTTCGAAATTCAAAATAATTTTTCGCCACACACACACACACACACACACTCGCGACTCACACACAAACACACACTACCACGCGACTTTCTCATTTCGAAAGTGCGTTGCCTTGAGCTTTTGAAAAAAGAATTTGACGGATTGTAGCGGTTTTTTAACCGTTATTTTCTCGATTGTTAGGAATTGTGATTATGTTAATTTTAATTGTTTTAGATGTGTATATAAATTATGCTTTGTTTTAAAGTTGGATTTATTTTTCAGAATATTTAATTTTGTTTAATCTGCTTAATGACCATGGGATTATTCTATAATCTTAATATGATGGTTTTTAACATCGTCCAGCATTAAAATATTTAAAATTCACGTCGTAAAAAACATTTATAATGTGGCGCCATTATATTTTATTGTCGTTTATACAGATTTAAACGTAGAACAAGAATTTTCATATGAAATTCTAATAAGTATTTACTGCAATATTTGAAAGTGTTGTAGCCATTGGCACAGATAATTGGAAAATGTTGAACCAAATTACTGTACAAAAAGAAAATTGTAAGTTCATAATTTTTTAGTTCATTTCATTGGAAAAAATAATTTCAATCTCTATTGAAATAATAATATTTGGCCTCTGCTTATTTCTATTTTTTACTACTGCTATTCTTCCAAAGCTATTACTTCTACAGGGAAAATTATTTTTCTCAAACATGCAATGAAATATTTATTGTCTTTACGTTCCTTAAAATGGGCTGGGAAGTATCGCTTTTTGGGCGCAACAACTCGAGAGGACTGTAAAGGGATTTCATATTATTTTTTAGGCCTAGGCCTGCAAAGTAACTTTTTTTTATAAAATATTGTCCTTTAGAGCATTTTTCTTTATTTCATTGTATGTTTGAGAAAAGCACTATACATGCCTCGGCGTGAAAACGGATTCCCGGCCTCGTATCCCTATCCGGCCTCGCTCGCACGCTCGCTCGGCCGTATATACCCACTTGGCCGGAAATCCTCATTTTCCCGGCCTCTGATGTAATGTACTATTTCACCACACCAACTGTTAAAGACTTACTTTGCTATTCGAAAACAGATAGCAAAATTGCATTTTATCCACAAGAGTGCAAAGTAATTTCATACAAATTTTAACTTGATGTCTTAAGCTGACTGGTAGAATTTACCTATAAATGATGATTTTGAACCATAAATAATTAAATATTGAATAAATTTATGGATTTGATTTAATTTGATGTTTTATAGTTAGTATTTTGTTCGTGTTGGTGTGATGAAAAATTTTGTGTTTCACTCGGTGGCAAAGTTTGTTTAACCTTCGTGCCTTGAAACCCTCGCAACGCTCAAGATTCCACATTTTGAACCACTCGCTACGCTCGCGGTTCAATATTGGAATCTTTTGCTTGCTCGGGTATCAATATTGGCACGTGCGGTTAAACAACTACTTTGCCCCCTTGTAAAACAAATAACTATATTCTTAACATAGGCTAGTTACAAACCAATGAAACTTTTAACTATTTCGTAATATTATACTGTAATAGTCACTTACTAATTTTAAAATCCTAGGCTTAACAATAATATATTTTACAAAATGAAATGTATTAAAAATTTGCCTAATACATAGAGGGAATGCTTTTTCGTATTAAGTCCGCCTTTTATAGGTATTAAGAGTCTGGTTGGATGTCATATCATCGATTGTCATCTGTCAGTGTGACTGTCACTTTAACGAATTTCGGTAAAAGTTAACAGCTAAATCTATAAATAATGAATAACACCATAAAAATTAGTAAAGTAAGTGCTGTAAATAAATTAGAAATAATAAATAAGAAACCATGTTATCAATGTGTTGCCAGCTCCCATTTTTAGGGTTCCGTAGTCAACTAGGAACCCTTATAGTTTCGCCATGTCTGTCTGTCCGTCCGTCCGTCCGTCCGTCCGCGGATAATCTCAGTATCCGTTAGCACTAGAAAGCTGAAATTTGGTACCAATATGTATATCAATCACGCCAACAAAGTGCAAAAATAAAAAATGGAAAAAAATGTTTTATTAGGGTACCCCCCCTACATGTAAAGTGGGGACTGATTTTTTTTTCATTCCAACCCCAACGTGTGATATATTGTTGGATAGGTATTTAAAAATGAATAAGGGTTTACTAAGATCGTTTTTTGATAATATTAATATTTTCGGAAATAATCGCTCCTAAAGGAAAAAAAGTGCGTTCCCCCCCCCTCTAACTTTTGAACCATATGTTTAAAAAATATGAAAAAAATCACAAAAGTAGAACTTTATAAGGACTTTCTAGGAAAATTGTTTTGAACTTGATAGGTTCAGTACTTTTTGAGAAAAATACGGAAAACTACGGAACCCTACACTGAGCGTGGCCCGACACGCTCTTGGCCGGTTTTTTTTGAAATTGCCACGTTTTTTCGGGATCAACTTTCATTAGCCAGACTCTATAAGTATTTTCTTTTTGTACAATAAAGATTAATTAAATAAATATGTCCTTTTTCTTTAGTGTATGGTATCTATTTCAGTTTATAATTAATTAAATAAATAACAGAGCAAAATAATAATTTTACATTGGTTCCTAAATGCCTCTTTCTGAGAATTCTGAGTGACTAATAAAAACCAAATCGATGATCGATTGACTCCTCAATACGGAAGTGTTCAATCAAGCTGTCACTACTTTCCCCCCTCCCCTCCCCCTCTCCGCCTCCTCTAAGCAGAGAAAGTTTGCTCACGATTTTTGGCAACTCTCTTTTTGGCGCGACGAATTCGCGCGGGGCTTTGTGTGCGAATCGTTTTTGCTTTGCTATTTAGAATAGTACGTTTAGTACGTATAAACGTAATAGTACATTACATCAGAGGCCGGGAAAATGAGGATTTCCGGCCAAGTGGGTATATACGGCCGAGCGAGCGTGCGAGCGAGGCCGGATAGGAATACGAGGCCGGGAATCCGTTTTCACGCCGAGGCATGTATAGTGCTTTTCTCAAACATACAATGAAATAAAAAAAAATGCTCTAAAGGACAATATTTTATAAAAAAAAGTTACTTTGCAGGCCTAGGCCTGAAAAATAATATGAAATCCCTTTACAGTCCTCTCGAGTTGTTGCGCCCAAAAAGCGATACTTCCCAGCCCATTTTAAGGAACGTAAAGACAATATTTCATTGCATGTTTGAGAAATAGTACGTTTCGAACACTTTACAGCATCCGTGGTCAACGGGTGACGGGTGACCCGTTGACCACGAATGCTGTAAAATGTTCGAAACGTCGGGATGAATTGTAAATTCATTATACGCGATTTAATCCGTTTCCATAGTTTTATTTCATTGTAACACGTGTCAATTTAAAATACCTTATTTAGCCCTTTCAGTTTTCGGATTCCGAAGGATGGAAAAAATCCAAGATGGCGCCTGTCGGTCCGACATCCAATATCGGATCAGACTATGTGACTCCGTATACTTGCTAAACGTCGCACTGAAACGAGCAGATTTCATATGCCCTTTTGAAAATGTCTACCACGTCGGTGGCAAACAGGTATACGGCCCGCCTGATGGAGAGCGGTCACCGTAACCTATGGACGCCTGCAACTCAAGGGGTGTCACATGCGCGTTGCCGACCCATTAGAAACTTGTACCTACACTCCTTTTTAACCTCCGACGCAAAAACGACGGGGTGTTATAAGTTTGATGTCTCTGTCTGTGTGTATGTGTGTCTGTCTGTGGCATCGTAGCTCTCGAACGGATAAACCGATTTTGATTTCGTTTTTTTTGTGTGAAAGCTGAGTTAGTCGGGCGTGTTCTTAGCCATGTTTCATGAAAATCGGTCCACTATGTCGCGGCCGGGGGTTTTGTCAAAATTTTAATTTTGTGGTTAGGTTATTTGAAGAACCCCATACTGTAGTTCATCGGGTCTACTTTAACCTTATGTGCAAACACAGGTAATAAATTTATTTACCCTTCCAACCAATTAAGTAGCAATATAATTAACTATAATGTATTCAGCAAAGCTAGTAAGTCTTATCTGCAAACTTGTTTGATTCAAGGCGACTTGGGCACATACGTTAGTACTTAGTACTATTACTTAAGCACTAAACGCACCTCTAAAGTCTTAAGACCGTAAAATCACAATCCATACTAATATTATAAATGGAAAAGTGTGTGTGGCTGTTTGTCCGATTTCACGGAGCGGCGAAATGACGTGATTTTTAAGTGGAGATAGTTGAAGGGATGGAGAGTGACATAGGCTACTTTTTGTCTCTTTCTAATGCGAGTGAAGCCGAAGGCAAACGCTAGTATTTTTATATTTATCTCAAATACTACAGCCAGATTCGAAGTTTTACAGCTTGGTAAAAAAATATTAGAATTCGAACTAATTGTTTTTTTTTATGTTAGCAACACTTATTAAGGGGCTCCACACGGTTTTCATCGATTTTTGACAAGTTTTGCGTTCAAACTCCTAAATTTGCACTACAGATAGAATTATAAGACCATCGGCCATCAGTTCTTCAATCTCTTTTCGTAAGAGAAAAGAGAAAAAAAAACTTTTTATGGTCTAAAAAACACCATCGAAATTTGATTTTAGTGAAGGGTGTTACATACATGAAATCGACATGTTTAGTTTCACTTTTCTAAAAAATCAAGAGAGATGTTCATTTTAAAGTAATTAAAACAAAAGTGATGACAAAAAAACCAGCTTTTGACCCTAAAATTGTTCAACTTTGATGCCAAAATATCACAGAAACAATGAGCTGTGAAGTAACTATATTAGATACTATATTTTGTTTAAAGACGATGCTGTTAATATAGGCTTTAGAAACTATCATAATATCAATGGATTCAAATCGAAGGTCATTGGCGCTGGGGATGCCCTTAAATATTCTCAAAGAGTCAAAACAGTTGCCACCTGCAAAAAAGTTTACATAGACAGTGGCGCCCCCTATTAATTTCTAATCATTTTTGGCAAATGCGTCAAATATTCGTTCTATAAAATGTAGATCGGCCATGACAGTATAAAAAGTGAATTATTTTGAAGAATCCCGCCGTATGTCACTCAGTAAAATCAGTTCGCTGAAATGCCAAATATGGGCTTTATTTTCACGGATATGTGTTTTTAACTCATATAAGGTGCTTAAGGGTAATTTCGAAAATCGCATAAAAATCACCATTATTTCTTTCATATCAAGATTCCCCTTTCGGAATTACCAGAGCATTTCTGTCACTCGGAATTACCCTAATGCACCTTACCTACTTATTTATTTCCAAAAGGGCCAAAAGCCCAATGCATAAAATCTGTTCAAGTTTCAGTGCCTCTCTTTATTATTATTTTTTATAAGTTTGACGTGTCTGTCGCATCGTAGCTCCGAACAGATCAACCGATGTTTGATTTCTTTTTTTTTAAAGCTGAATTAGTCGGGAGTGTTCTTTAGCAATTTTTGATGGAAATCGGTCCACTATGTCGCCCCCGACATAGTGGACCGATTAAAACGAAATAGAAATCGGTCATTTTCAATTTTTTTTTATCATCATTTTTGTATTATCATTAAAAAAATGTCAAAAAAGAAAATTGGAAAGGGAAAGAGAGTATCCAACATTCACGTTACACTTATGCGCAAGGCCGCTGCGCACGCGACTGCCACCGTGCGCGGTGACGTCACTGCTCCGTGACGTCACCGGGATTTGGGTCAATGCGACGCGCTTGCACTTTTCTTTTTAGCACTTTGATTTGTACTTTGTTTTTATTGCTATAAGAGAACTTAGTTTTTTTACCACACAACTGGTCAAGACTCTTTTGATACTTTACGCATTTCTAACCTACACCGTGTTTTTTATTTTCCATTAAATTCGACACATAGGATTCATTATCAGGAACCACCCTGTATGTCACTTTTAGTTAAATTCGCAAAAAAAATTTTTTCGTCATTTTCATACATAATAAATGAATTTATTAGTGTGAGAGACCCTTAAGAATAACATTCAAGTTAGTGTCAAGTCATTGACGGCACATGTCAAAACAAATAACATTAGGATTTGGTAAAGGCTGTCACACACATGTTCAGTAATTATCTTTAGTTTCTTAATAACTCGATAACCGTAAGAGTTAAGACGCTATAGTTTCTTAGAGAAATTAATTGTATTTGATCTAAAGAACCTTCCCTTAAGACGATACGGTAGGGATCAATTCTCCATACAAACGTTCTCGACTATTTCCTCCCTGGTTTTTGAAGATAGAGCAATGATTTTTTCAACACAGATTGTTATTATTTTTATCTGTGTCGGACCGTTTTGATTTTTTTGATATTCTGCTTTTTAAAGACTCTAGAGCCAATCAAAAATTTCCAAAAACGGCCTTTTTCATTGTGGCGCAAAAAAAGGTGTGATACTCAAGATTGGTAACCATTAACCAAAAAAGCTAAACGGTCCGACATAGAATATTTCATTGTTATGCAGATTCTCAAATTTCGTTCCGATTGATTAAGTTTTGAAGGAGGAAAGAGTCGAGAGCGGAACCTCGATTTTAAAGATTTTTTTGAAATATCTTTTGACTGAGTTGTTCTTCATGGACAATTTTTTTTCGATAAATCTAATTAATAACACTTGTATATTTAACTAAAATTCCCAAGTTGAAAGGGGGGCTCTTTTCCATTTTAGCATTTTCGCTACCGTATGCTCTTAAAGTTAACGGAATTCAATAAAAACAGGGTGTATAGTTGAACCAAATTTTGCACAAAACGCGCGATTTTCTTTTATGGAAATTAAACCTTTGCCGGGCATTTCTCAGGAGGCGCGTTTTTACGTGTCCGAGGCAAAAAACGTCAGAACGGACTGTTCTAAAAATCTGAATTAAATCAGGCATAATCTTTAGCCTCTGTTGTATTTGGTACACCTTAACATTATTTATTTATTATTTGTATGATATGAGTAATAAAATATTAAATGCGAAAAATGACCGTCGGTGGGCGTGTCCCGCACTCAGAATTTGCAAAACAAAAAATCATAACTCAAAATGGAGTTGTTGATCGCAGTTTTTATAGATATTTACGTATAAGGTATTAGTTA
Source organism: Leguminivora glycinivorella (assembly GCF_023078275.1). Taxonomy (NCBI): domain Eukaryota; kingdom Metazoa; phylum Arthropoda; class Insecta; order Lepidoptera; family Tortricidae; genus Leguminivora; species Leguminivora glycinivorella. Next base: position 9,012,012 of record NC_062994.1, read on the forward strand.
ACCCATCATATTTTCTGTATAAAAATAATATGTTAGCTAAACTCATCGAGTAAAGACAAATTTACCATGTGTCCCGGGCTAGTGACTGATTTCGGTGTAATTTTTTAAACATGACATTACTCTTACAAATTAGTAGATCAGGGACGTAGTAGCACAAATATAGTTAGTTTTAGCTATGTTTTAACCATTCAGTGTAGAGGAGATGCAGTACCGTTTTATAAAGGGGACTTTTTAAAGGTTTCTCAGTCGTTCGCTGGGTTTGGTCCCATGTTTTTTAAGATTCGGTGGATCAATTTACTCCCACAGTTTAGGTCCATTTGTCGTTATGTAAGGTACTAACAAATCCTTGAAAGTATGTTATTACGTCATTATAACATCTCCTCTGTATCATTCATGCTATTGCAGTTATCTCCAAAAAAGCTATAAAATTTGATATCAGTGGAGTTTCCGTGGTTTCGGTGGATTTTTTGACCACCGATATCAAAAAAAGTGACCACCGACTTCGATTGCCACGTTGTAAACTGATTAAATGTTCATTATTTTCTAATATTTCATACTTAAATAGTAGGATATACCTTGTAAAAACATAGAACTATGTTTCTAAGCAAATTAAGCCACTCTATGGGTACAAAATTCTCTACTCGATAATGACTAGCATGAATATATGTTAAATTTAGTAAAATTGCGCGATTATGAGCCTTTTTACATGACCTGTCATCGAATTAAAATGAAAAATATCAATAAATTTAATAATAAGTTATATATTTAGTTGAAATGTGGAATAATGTGTAAAAAATTGAATTCGGTGGGGCAAATTGATTACAGTGCCCATACATAATTTCGGTGATTTTAAAATGTCAGATTTCTTACAAACTATAAGGTTCTAATGGAGGCCTCCACCACCAATATTTTTTATATCTAGGCTAGACTTTAGTAAATTGACTGACATATCAATAAAGTAGTAAATAAAAATCACCACCGAAATCAGGCACCGAACGTCATCCCTGAGAACCGCCCTGCCCTTATGTTTTCAATATTTTTTAAGCCTTTTATAGGGCACGCATTTTATGGCGACAATTAGTCCTTACATTTCTCGCGTCCGCAGATAATCTCAGTGATTATTAGCACTAGAAAGCTGAAATTTAGTACCAATATGTATATCAATTACGCCGACAAAGTTGTAAAATAAAAAGTGGAAAAAAATGTTTTGTTAGGGTACCCAACCTACACGTTAAGTGGGGAGTGTTTTTTTTTTCGTGTCAACCCTAACGTGTGATATATTGTTGGATAGGTATTTAAAAATGAATAGGGGTTTACAAAAATCGTTTTTTGATATTGTTAATATTTTCGGAAATAATCGCTCCAAAAGTAAAGAAAATGTGTCCCCCTCCCCTCTAATTTTTGAACCATAAGTTTAAAAAATATGAAAAAAATCACAAAAGTAGACGTAGAGAAGTAGAGTAAAGTAGAACTTTATGAAGACTTTCTAGGAAAATTATTTTGAACTTGATAGGTTGAACAGTTTTTGAAAAAAATACGGGAAACCACGGAACCCTACACTGAGTGTGGCCCGACACGCTCTTGGCCGGTTTTTAATGCCAAGATTTGGTTGTCTATCTATAGTACCTATATGTATGAAGCTAGGTGTAGTGTTGAGTAGGTACAGTCAACAACACATCTGTGAATACGGAAAAAGTAAGTGCCAATTTTTTTTTTTTTTTTATAATAGGTACAATAACTAATGCAGGCAAACAACATTGTAAATTATTCCTTACATTAGCAACTTATATATTACTTACATTAAGATTACAATTGTACACAGCATTATAGTAAAAAACATTTTAGCGCTAAATACATTTTTCACAAATGAAAAGGTCGATACTAGTTGAGTTAAAAAAAAAAAACAATCAATCATATGTATACACACCTTTATGTACAGGAAATTATGTTCTGTATACATATTTTTGGCAGTTTGTCTGAATTCAGAAATATGTTGTTGACTGTACTTACATCGTAGTCGCACCGTACGGTATTTTCCTCATTGCAACATTTTCAAGGGAAAGCATTGGCGCATACTAAGTACTATGATTCATAGTAACCATGGGTCATAGACAAAAGTTTGTTTTTGTGTAGCTAAGCAACCGTAATTATTCATGTAGAGGTAAAACCTTTTTAACCCCCGACGCAAAAACGATTGTGTTATAAGTTTGACGTGTCTGTCTGTCTGTTTGTCTGTCTGTCTGTGTGTGCATCGTAGCTCCCGAACGGATGAACCGATTTAGATTTTTTTTTGTCTGAAAGCTGAGTTAGTCGGGAGTGTTCTTAGCCATGTTTCATGAAAATCGGTCTACTATGTCGCGGTTGGGGGTTTTTCGTAACTCGTGTCGATTTAAAACACTCCCTTCGGTCGTGTTTTAATCTATAGCCACTCGTTTCGAACTTCCTTTTTTACGCACTTGTATCGTAATGTACTATTTCAGTACAGATGGTCGTTTTTTTACGCACTAGTTCGAGAAGTGGTTCATTATATGCCAGGTCGAAACTTCGGAGGCTCATCTGTACTGAAAAACGTCGTTCGATACACGTGCGAAAAGGAAATTCGTAACTCGTGTCGATTTAAAACACTCCCTTCGGTCGTGTTTTAATTTATAGCCACTCGTTTCGAACTTCCTTTTTTACGCACTTGTATCGTAATGTACTATTTTGTGTTAGTAACATAATCTACATTTCAGAATGTGAAAAAAGTAAATTTTTAGACATAATTTTATGCTTGATTAAATAAATAAATATTATAGGATATTCTTACACAGATTGACTGAGGCCCACGGTAAGCTCAAGAAGGCTGTCGCAAAACTGACAGCGAGTTAATTTTTATTAACGACTTACGCTACTTGGGGGGCCCAAATTCTAAAAAATGCCCGGCTGTACGGTAATATCGTTTTCCCCTCACTAGCTCGGAAACACGTGTTTTGTCCTTTAATACCAGCGGGTAAAAACGCATTTTATCCACTAGTGGGTAAAGTAATTTGACTTTGAATAAAGTCAAATTTACTGCTTTAAAATTGATAAAAGTAGGTGAATCTAGTAATAAAGATGATTTACCACCTGTGGAACTACTGGAAGCAGTGATAAATGCATTTTTTGCGTTGTAGTTTCCTCGCTATAGTGAGGGGAAAAATTTTGTGTTACACTCAGGTGCAAATGTATTTTACTTCTCGTGTGTTAAAAAACTCGCAAGTTCAGGATTCTATTCTCGAACCTTAGAATCCTTTCACTTGCTCGTTTTTCAATTCCACACTCGGCGTTAAAATACAACTTTGCCCCCTTGTATAACAAATAACTATAAAATATACTCTGTGGCTCTACCATTGAACCGCTCTACCAATTCGTTCAATGAAACGAATATTTCCTACCACACTGCGTTTGCGCAACACATTGTTGATCTTCGCACACCGTAGGGCCGTTACGTCACAAACAAACATATGAATGTTGCTTTACATATACTCTACTCCTGTGTTTCCAAAACTGGTAAGCAGAGCACATGAAACAGCTGAAGTTTCGACACATAGTAATTAAGGGGTTTAAAGAAAATTAAAAAAAAAAATATGTATATTAATAAGTGTATAAACAACCGCCACTCTTTCTCGCAACTTGACAATATCTTCAATTCACCCGGTGTATTTTTTTTATACTACGTCGGTGGCAAACAAGCATATGGTCCGCCTGATGGAAAGCGGTCACCGTAATCTATGGACGCCTGAAACTCCAGGAGTGTCACGTGCGCGTTGCCAACCTATTAGAAACGTGTACACTCCTTTTTGCTGTGTTAAGTACACAGCAAAAAGGAGTGTACAGGTTCTAAGGAGGGTTCGACGCATATGGTCGAAACTCAGTGCGCGATCGTTCCTTCCTCGGCGCAGACTCTTGCGCAAGGCGTGTTGATCTTCGCACTTAACGTAGGGCTTACATCATTCGCACACTCGGCTATACTTATTTTAGACACACTGTTAAGGGCTAAATAAGTACATTACGATACAAGTACCGAAAAGAGGAGGTTCGAAAATTGATAAATTAAAACACTACCAATAAAGGGAGTATTTTAAATCTACACGAGATTCGAATTTCCTTTTCGCACGTGTACCATACGGCGTATTTGGGTCAGTTGCAGAAAAAATGTACCTTTCGGTGAATTTTGTGTCTCGTGAAAACAAGGTCGATTTAAAAATATATCACGAGAGAAAAACATAACGTAATTCTATCTTATCCCTCTTTAGATTCTCATTACATTTTTTTTTTAAATTCTATTTTTACTTTTTTTTATCTTTAATTTCAGTACAGATGGCCCTCTGAAGTTTCAACCTGACAAGAAATGAAACATTTTTGGTACTACTGGAGCACCATTAGCACTGCAAAATAGTGCTTTACGATAAAAGTGCGGAAAAGAGGAGGTTCGAGAGGTGACAAATACAAACAGGAAGGGAATGTTTTAAATCGACACGGAGTAATTCAGAAAATTGTCACTGAAAATGGTAGCAGTTTCATTCGGTGACAATTTTCTGAATTCGAACTAGCCGTGAAAAGATTCAAAAATCGGTTACCCGCTGTCAATAGAAATTGTCAAGGATGTATGACATTTTTCAGCAATAGCCTTTAGCAGTTTCATTCAACGTGACAAGAAATGTACTAAATTGCGAACTAGTGCGGGGAAAAAATACCAAACGGAATTGTGTTACCAGGGTAGATGATGTTTAACCGGTTTTCAAGTTGCAAGATTTTTATTACGAATTTTGCTAAATAAATTCGATAAATTAGTTGCCAACTGTACATGTGTATGTAGTTACATACTAAACTGTTTAGAGTGTTTAGTGTTTTAGTAACTGTTATGAATGGTAATAGTGTGCCTAGGAAGCTGTATGGAAAGGTTTCATTCATGAATATCCTGGAAACTCAGAAAAACTTATCAAATCATATCTAAACCAAAAAGAACTAGAATGTATCAAAAGTCTAAAGGCACTTAGTCAATACAGATCTACATATAGGTGTAGTGGGAAATTATTTTACTTCGTTTTTTTTATACTATTTCAGTTACTCTCAGTACAAGAAGTACCTACTAAACGTTGACTGACCACGATAAATACGAACGTTTCCGAGAAAATACGATGGAAAACTATACACTATACATTTGTATAGTAATCCAATAAAAGCAATGTTGTCAACAACATACTGGCAACATATATTATTATGTATCAAATTTGACACTTGAAAAAAGAAACTAAAAAGGTACTAAGTTCTTTAATAACATCATAAAGCAGATGCAAACACAGATAACTAGTTATAGACACACATAGGTCAAGAAAAAGCGCAATATTTCTAGAAGGTCTTTCGTAGAAATCATGACTAATAACAATTATTAATATAAAACGTTCTTAATAAATTTCTAAACATTCAAAATGCCTAAGTTAATATTATCTGCACATTTAGGAAGTTCTTTATTTGAATTGAAAGTAAAACGGAACGAATAAATTCAAATATCGAATAGGCTGACGTTTGTCACATCCGCGGTTTTGACGCGCAACGCTCACAGATAGACCGACCTTGTGCCGTGCTATTCAACTTGTGACATACTTTAGAGTTGGCTTCACGCCGCAACCTACCTCAAGCGGAATTCAACCGTAAACAATAATTTATAAGGTTGATAATGAAATGGTTTAAATTTGGATTTTGTTTAATCGAGCCGGTCACAATGCTAGGCGTCCTGTCGCGAAATTTCGAAATTCGAATTTTAACTTTTTTTTAAAGGGCTTTCTTTTTTAAGACTGCCAGTTCGTTGTTCGAATTTTCTCTTTGTATCGTTATGTTGGTACGTCTTATTCGTTTGAATATTTGACCTATTATGGGTCTGTGCTTCATGTTACGTTACCTTTATGATTTTATATAGGTATTAATAATATTTTAATGAATTTGTGTTTTTGTATGAACATAAACGGTGTCTAACCTATGTTTATTTTTAAATTACTAGATATAACTAGACATCAGTTATTTTGCCAGCGCATAGCTGTAGAGACAATAGAGCAGGTTTGTATGTTAATAGTACAAAGTTCTTAGACATAATTCAAAGCTTATCATTCTCTTATCAGTTTAGAAATGTTATTATCTGTTTTATTGATAAGTTTCTTGTTTATTTATTTGAAACACTAAATAAACAGACTGTATTAGTCAACGAATTTGTAGGATAAAACGACTCTACAGTAAACTTTCCGCCTTTTTAGGATTCCGTAGTCAACTAGGAACCCTTATAGTTTCGCCATGTCTGTCTGTCCGTCCGTCCGTCCGTTCGTCCGTCCGCGGATAATCTCAGTGACCGTTAGCACTAGAAAGCTGAAATTTGGTACCAATATGTATATATATCAATCGCGCCGACAAAGTGGTAAAATAAAAAGTGGAAAAAAATGTTTTGTTAGGGTACCCCCCCCCCTACATGTAAAGTGGGGACTGATTTTTTTTTCATTCCAACCCCAACGTGTGATATATTGTTGCATAGGTATTTAAAAATGAATAAGGGTTTAATAAAATCGTTTTTTGACAATATTAATATTTTCGGAAATAATCGCTCCTAAAGGAAAAAAAGTGTGTCCCCCCTCTAACTTTTGAACCATATGTTTAAAAAATATGAAAAAAATCACAAAAGTAGAACTTAATAAATACTTTCAAGGAAAATTATTTTGAACCTGATAGGTTGAGTAGTTTTTGAGAAAAATACGGAAAACTACAGAACCCTACACTGTGCGTGGCCCGACACGCTCTTGGCCGGTTTTTTCTATAATATAAACAGTGTGTAAATCTAATACGGCCAATCTCTATACGATAGTTAATATAGGACAAGAAATGAAATTAGGTGTAATATTTATTTAGAATTATCTAATATGTCTGGTTTAATTTTACATATATAGTGCGAAATGTTTTTCCTTCGTATTTTTCACGGAAACGTACGAACAATGACACCGTGTCATCACCGTGTGTTTAAATGCAAGGTTGGCAAATTAAAAAAAAAAAACAATATGATAATTTGGGAAATGAACATTCGGCGGAATTTCCGCGAAACGTGCGTTGGGAAGTGATATTCGGTCATACAATTTTCGGAGATAAATAAGAGAACCGTTTTAAGTTTTTTTTTATAAATTATGCTGACAAAATTGCGCGTTTTCATCCTTCCTTTCACTATTTCAAATAATTTTAGTAATAACAGCCCTATAGTAGAGCAAAATGTAATTTTTTTTTGGCATTTTTTTACCTGCTGGATCGATCCAGCTGGATTGGCGCCGATCCAGCAAAAATCCAGCTGGATTGAAAATACTGCTGGATTGCAATCCCTAATGACACGTCAATTCTTCGTGAACTGAAACTGACTGAAATAGCTGGACAAGTTCGTACGTTTCCGTAAGAATACGAACAAGAAACATTTCGCACTACATTTGTATGAAACCGAACATATAAGGTCCTAATTTATTAGTTGCAGATATTTTAACACATGATACTTTACATTAAAATAATTAACTTTAAATATAAATTAAGAAATCTTTTCATGTAACTTTTTTGATTTCATTTTCCTAACAAAAAAATTAATTATAATTTCGTCTAAAAAAAATCAGCATGTGCATTATCACATGTCACAATAACACTGTCTGTCGTGTCAACAATTGTTTGTTGTAAATGTCGTAAAGGTTCGGCGGGAAAACTGCACATGTCATTGAAGTGGCCAGTTACAGTTAAGTGGTACGTAAAAGAGGTACTAGAATCTGTTCAATGAGTTTTCATTTAATAATCACATAAACAGGGTGTTTTTACGTAGCAAATTTGTTTTTCCGTTTTCTCCAAAAAAACATCGTAAAAGCTATAATGTTTCACGGTTTAAAATACTCCAGAGACCGAGTACTATCAGCTGTAAAAATATCTGCATCTAATAAATTAGGACCTTATATAGTTCCAAATTTAAAAAGTTGATAGCAAACTTAAAAAACATTCCAATTTTGAAAAATCGCTTACAAAGTTACATTTGCGCTTCCCAAAAGGCGCTTCAACGCAACATCTCGAACCAGTTCGTATGAAAACGTGTGAACTCCAAATTCATCCACGCGTAAAAATAAGTTTGTCAATCGATTGTCCAGATTTCCTTTAAAACAATTAGTTGTCAGAGAAATCGACCTTAGCGAGTGGATTGTGTAACCATTGTCGTTTGGCAGTGCTTTTTACAAATTTTCGCAACTTCCCTTCAAGGTTAGATTGATTAGTTTTTTTAACTGTCAAAGCGAAACCGAGGTAATAGGGTTAGCCCTGAAGGTTGTTTGATGAAATTTATAATTTAATTGTGCAGATTTTTCCATGTCTTATTCAAATTATCTTAATCTGCTAAAATGTATAGACTGCCATCTCTCGAGAAAGGCTTTAATAAACTTTTGAACCTCTGTTTTGCCAATCTGGCCCACATTCTTAACTATCATGTGTTAAAATTGATAAAAAAGTATTAAAACGCCGTCTAGACGACCATACATTTTTCTTGATGGTTCCGAGGTCATTTATTTCTTTAGATTTTATCTATCTGTACGGAGTTATATGCCAATGTTTTTGAATCTTCAGTAATCTTTTGCAAACTGCTAGTACCAACATAACAATTTTATTTTAAAGGTCACAATGGCCGCCGTAGTCTTTTACGAACCGCCAGTCAAAAGCATGGATGACACTAACGTACTTGTGATGTAAGATGGAAGTGGGTTGGAGCTTGGAGCTTTCAATTGTATGAAAGCGTCAATCATAAGCTTCCGCCTCATAGAACTATGAGTTACGGAGTTCCGTACATTAAATAGCTTTGAAATTGTATTTTAGAGATATTACACTCAATTTCCTAAAGATTTTGAGAAGGAATAGCTACCTATCATAGAATACTGACTGCCAATATTTGTTAAGCGCCAAATTTTTCACATAACCTACCTAGACTAGGCGGGCGGGTGGTCTAGTGGTAAAGACGTTAGCCGCGTAAGCTGAAGACCCGGGTTCGATTCCCGGCTCGGCCACCAGTGGGCCTTGTCGTTTTTTTCTTTCGTGTATTTCAATTTATACCTAGGCTACTTAGTTTTGCATGCCTTACAATTTTGACCATAGATATCCAGACAGGGTACCAGGCAAACCCAGCACATAGGGGTATTTCACTAAAAAAGCTGGACATTAGTCGATGTAAATAAATAAAAATAAATTAAAACAGCATACCTATTTGGATTGACCAAAATAGAACTACTTACTTATACTCATACTCATACTCATTTATTTATAATATTGTTACATATTACACGTCACAATTGATTTAGGTACATAATTATTATATGGTATATTAAAATTAAAATTATTATATTAGTATTCGTAGTTTGATTTGTCTATATTATATTATTATTATATTACAGAAATGTATATAAATACTTTTGGCCAGCTTTTTAGTGAAATAGCCCTAAGTGCACAGGTTAATGGCGACAACGTCAAGACGTGGCAGTGTTAAAACTATGAAAATATGTCTATACTCCCTAATCTTACTCAGGTCGGTGTAAAAAGTTAGCTTAGACAGCGTTTCAACAGTTTCAACCTCTTTATACCACCTAGATACTTTTGTACACCCAGCTACCAGGCGCACATAACATAACAGGTGAGGTAGTGTCAAACTTCGATGAAAATATGTCTATGAGACACTCCCCCCCTTTGTCCTACTCAATTCGATGCAAAGTTAGTTAGTTTAGATAGATGTATAGATATTATTGAGCGTCCTGACCATGGAAGACCAGACTCAGGTACCAGGCGCGCATAACCATGTGACACGTCGCACGTTAGGTTCGGCACGAGAAAAAGTTGCCTGGCCAAGACCCATATAGCGTGCGAGCGGACGCCACACTCTTGATACTTGAACGTAGGACCGTAGTTGTAAGATTGTTAGGGCTAATTTATTGTTGTGATGTTGATTTTTAGTTTATTTCGATAAAATTTGCCTGGCTTATATAGCTATAGCGCAATAAAGCTTAAGAGTAGTAGCAATCTTGGTACTTGAGTGCAAACTTATGGGCCATAGCGTGTCAATGTGTAAGGGTAAAAATTTGTTTTGTTAATAAATTGTAATAAAGGCCTTGGACTTAAGTCTACAAAATAAATCCGATCATTTTTGAAAATGTATCTATGAGAACTCAGGTAAGGAATGCCAGTAATTTTCCTGCGAAGCTATAAGGAAACTAAACTAACCTAACTTACATACAGTTTGCGTGAATGTTGAAAATTACATCTGTAAACGAGCATTTCTTTTTTTTTTGCCACTTTTATGAAGTGTGATATTTTGAAAAAAAAAATATGCTATTTCTACTCAGAATTACTAGCCTTTTCAATCCTAGTAGTTAAAAAAATTGTCCCATACGATTTTTTCTTATTTTGTTACCATTTTCCGTACATATTGTATGGGGTAACAAAAGAGGAAAGTAACAAAAATGTATGGAAATTCTGGGACACTTTTTGTCTCCCAGTGAGATTGAAAGTACTCGTGATTCTGAGTACAATTGACCTAAAATTCCTTAAAATAATAAAAAAAAATTATTGGCAAAAAAAAAAGCTCAATTAAACCAGACATTTTCTTTTATCATAGCAACACTTACTTTTCTTATACAAAAGTTACCCACTCAGTAGTTGCTAATGCAAAACGTTTTACATATACGGTGGCGCCCCTATTATTCTCTACTCTTTTTTGCCAGGCTGCACCTATCTATATCATCTGTATTTAGTTTCAAAACCCGTATAAATTACGAACACTGAATCCATACGAGTATTATAAATGGGAAAGTGTGTGTGTCTGTTTGTTTGTCCGTCTTTCACGGCAAAATGGAGCGACAAATTGACGTGATTTCTAAGTGGAGATATTTGAAGGGATAGAGAGTGCTACTTTTTGTCTCTTTCTAACGCGAGCGAAGCCGCGGGCAAAAGCTAGTAGTAAATAAGTTTAGAATTTTAACCCAGTAAGAGATACCAACTAAATACGTAACCAATATTTATCAATAATTATCAATAAATATTTCATTAAGTACCTTCAAATACGTCACTTGTCAAGGCATAATTGGCACTTTGACTATTATAAGCCTGTTTAAGGACTGATTTAGGTACCTATTAAGCCTTAGATGGTTCAAACCATTAATAAGTGGTAACGTTTAACCCAGGGTTCTTACAAAAGTCAGATTTCTGTTTAAAAATATACACGTATATCAGATGTCTGTCTGCCTGTTTGTCTGTCTGTCCGTGTGTGTGTTTGTCTGTGGCATCGTACCTCCCGAACGGATGAACCGATTTAGATTTAGTTTTTTTTGTCTGAAAGCTGAGTTAATCGGGAGTATTCTTAGCCATGTTTCATAAAAATCGGTCTTCTATGTTGCGGTCGGGGGTTTTTTCAAAATTTTAATTTTTTATAAGAAGTTTTATAACTACTATTTACATTATGTTTTGCATTAGTTATCGGGCAATTATCAACTACGTATTATAATGTAAGTAATTTCTCTCTTGTTTATTTAAATAGTTAGTTAAAAAATAATCAAACTTAAGGCATCATGGCTAGTTTAATGTCCAAAATACTAATTTTAACGGAGCTGACATAATTATTAAACTTTTTATCTACAAAGATAAACACTACGCAAATATTACAAAAATATTAGGTAAATGTACTCAAGCGTTCGTATCCTAAGGTCTGATGTCTCAACAAGGCCTAGTTTTCCATTTACACTATAAGGTCAGATGACAATCGCTTTTGTAAAAACTAATGCCTGAGTCAAATCTTGGGATTAGGTTTCTGATTGAACGTGTACGGATACCTATCGCTTGGCAAAAAGGAGGAAATGGAACTATGTTTTTAACTTATTTATTTAAACTTGATTGCACAAAAGAACAAGCGCTGGTAGCCTAGTGGTAAGAGTGTGCGACTTTCGATCCGGAGGTCGCGGGTTCGAACCCCGACTCGTACCAACGAGTTTTTCTGAAACCGGACTAATTCCAATAAGGCCTAGTTACCCTTCGGGTTAGAAGGTCAGATGGCAGTCGCTTTCGTAAAACTAGTGCCTACGCCAAATCTTGGGATTAGTTGTCAAAGCGGACCCCAGGCTCGCATGAGCCGTGATTGCACAAAAGAACAACTTAATGTGCAAAAGGCGAACTTAATGCCTAAGGCATTCTCTACCAGTCAACCTTTGGGCAAAGCAGAGAAGATTGTAGGCGGTGTATTAAGAGACCAATTTTGAAATATCAATCAAAACCTTAGACATATCGTCACTACTTTTAAAAAAAAAACTTGTATCTTCGTCTGTCAATGAAAAGAAAATTGTAGTAAGTATGTATAGAATGCATATAGACGCTGCGTTTTTTAACTTTGAGGAACAGCGTGAGATACGAGATTTTTTAAAAATAGTGACGATATAACATATATTATTAACTTACATAGGTACAATTACATACTATTACATATTTATCATAGCAACATTTACTTTTCTCATAAAAAAGTGACTCAATAGATGCCACATGCAACAGTTTAAGGAGACGTGGTAGGCTGTAAAGCAGCTTGCTGAGAAAACAAGAGGTTGATAATGATTAAAATGATTCTTTGTAAATAAGCTCTAGTAGTAATTTAGATTTTAATTTATGTACTTTAGGAGGCGTTTATTTAAAGGTTAATTGAAATATTCAAAACAAATTTATACATCGCGTGCCCATTGAGGTGAAAAAGGAATATTTACGTCTTACTGCAGAAATCTAATTCTGATTATAACTTGTTTTTGATTATGCAGAAGCGTCTGCGTGCGATACTACATATTTTTAAATTAAAGGAAAAATAGAAAAATTTACACCTCCGGCAGGACTCGAACCTGAGACCTTCGGCATTACCGGTGCAGCAGATGACTATGACGAACTTTAGCCGTGGAGGCCTTGAGAATATAAACGATGCTGTCCACGTTTTTAGTCTCATCTTATGGGAGCCTGTAACAGAACTTCACCGCCAAAGAACAATTGTTTTTTTTTTGTGTCAGATTGTGTATTTTTAATTTGATTAAGTATCAAGACTGTCGGAGCACGCTGCATGTATGATAGCGCATGCGTGCATGCGGTGCGTTGCACCGAGCCTCGTTCAGACGAACGAGGCAAGTAGTTGCGAGTACCAAGACTGTTTGGTGCTTTTAATAAATGAGAGTTTGTCGAAGAGGCGTTTAGATCATTCGAACAATTCAAATGTAATTTTTTTTTTCTTGAAAAAACTGTGCTCTTTGGAGAACATTTTGGAAATAAAAGACTAAAATATAATATACACTGCTCTTTGTAAATCTTACAGCAGTTATTATAATACAAGTAGAAGAAAACACAAATCAATATAATTTCCTTAACTTTCATAAAAAGGCAAGATAGTCATTTCCTGTTTTGCTGACAATTATTTTCATTTTTGTTTACTAAGTAGAGGTATAACTAAAAAATATTTCTTATGAATTCACCGTTTTAAAAATGTTCATTCCATAAACATAAATATGTTTATTTTAATTTGTTTTAAGGGTTGTTTACATTAAACACTATACTATGTATTGTGAAGTGGTGGTGGCTGAGTGAATATCAATAATAATCCGGAGGTCGAAGGCTCAAATCCTGGCTCGTACCAATGAATTTTTCTGAACCTACGCACGAAATATCATTCAATATTTACCACTAGCTCTTCGATGAAGTAAAACATCGTTTGGAATCCTACATACAATGAAAAGAAATTCAAAGACGTATATATGTGAAGTCCCCGATTCGTATTGGGCTAGCGTAGGACTTTAGCCCGAGCTCTCTCGTGTATGAGAAGAGACCTGTGCCCAGCAGTGGGACGTATATAGACTCATTAACACGTTGCTGGACATTACTCCAGATATAATAGAAAGAACAATGGGATTATGCCTATAGGCGTTTAGTGTCCTTCAAGTGCTCAATTATTTATTAATATTTAGTTAAACACCAGCCCCCTTATTCATAAACATACACTAAAGTTATCAAGCCGATAAAGTTCGTTTGTCCCTTTCCGACATAGAGGAATAAGTAAGGGAAGAGTTGTAACTCCATACATCAGTAAAAGCGCGACAATCACGCGTCAATCACGCGTCAAATAGCGTGAATTATCAGTACCACTACTCGATAATAGGTGTCAACAGTGTCTCGTCTACCAAAAATTTAATATTAGAACCGTTTACAACTTACATTACAATCAGAAGGAATTGAAAACAGAATACTGATTAATACTATTGTAATTTTATTTAAAAATTGGTGAGCATTAGACTCTTCGTTCGTCGTGACATCTATTGACAAGTAGCAGTACTGATAATTTACGCTAGTTGACGCGTAATTGACGCGTGATTGTCGCTAGATGTCACTATAACTATGCCTATACAAATAACTCGCATTTACTGATGTATGGAGTTAAAATTCTTCCCTTACTTATTATTCCTCTATGCTTTCCGATGTATTAGTGTGATAGAGAGGGACAAACGAACTTTATCGGCTTGATATCTGTAGTGTACGGTAATACACTGAGAGAAAATACAACCAGTTTTCATGTTCGTTCAACAAGTTTTTTGGTTAAAATAGCGCCTACGTGCTCTTTGGTTCAAACAACAAGCTACTTGTCATTTGAATCGGCAATATATTTGAATCAACAAGTCGATTTTATAAAAACAACCTGACACATATTGTTTTAATCATACGTTTGACTGATTCAAACGGATAAACCGCAACAAGTCGAACTTGTTAAATTCACAATGCAAATTTCTCTCAGTGTACGGTTATGAATAAGGGGGTAGAGTTGTAATTTGAACAAAGACTCGCGCCAGTACTAAACCGCTACAAACGCTCGACACGCAGGCGCAGTATGCAACGATGACGTCACAGACACAGTAGGTGAATCTCGGCGCTACTTACCTACTAGAATAACTAACCTATTGAATTTAGCAAAGCGTTGGGATGAAGTAAAACTGTGGAAACAAATTATATGGCGTTATATCAAGTTATACACAGTTTCGAAAGTTTTATGGAATTCGTAGTTTACGGGTCATCTGACTAAGGAAAAAAACGTATGTAAGTATGAACCCAGCAGCTTAGTACAGGAATCTCAAATCAAAAGTATCAAAATCTATAAAATCACATCAGAGGGGACTAAAATTTGTTATACATTTTATTTACAAACGCCTTTCCTATGAAGGGGTAGGCTAGACGTGAAACTATAAGTTTCAGTGCCAGCTTGGCAAGTATGAAAGAAAACGAATCTTGACAATGCAGTGAAGGTGCCAGCCTCTCGCCTAAATCTATAAAATCACATCGACTTCTACGACACCCACGGGAAGAAAGGGGGTGGTGAAATTCTTAACCCGTCACCACACGGGCATTGTTAATTTAATAAAATATCTCAAATCTTCGTAATTTATTACGAAGTTTATAGTTTCTACCTAAAAATTAAGCGATGTTGACATTTTCCATTGACTAAATAATTTCGCATAAGTATACAATATCATATTTCGTATGTTTATATATTTACTTAGAAACGTTTAATAAGCAATTTATTATTATTGTTGAAATTGCGAAAGAGTTAAACTACGCACTATTTCAAATAAGCAAATAATGAGGTTTTAGGAATTAATAGATGAGTAATATAATATAATTTAACTACATATTTATTACACAAATACTTGAAATATCAGAATTATATTAGGCTGCGACACAAAACACTAGATAGCTTTTCCTTAGAAATGTTTACAATTTTGCCTTTTTAATGACAAAGTGGGCGTTGTAGAATAGAAGCGATAATTTTAATACTATAAAAGGCGTCAAAGTGTACTCATAGGTCCCATTTTTTCACTGACCATGAGAACGCAATTTGCTTTATTACTATGTTTGTTTTTGCTTGCAAGCGATGCAAATGGTTTTAGGCTCTTGTAAATATTTCTAAACTTAAATAGAACACACAAGTCTGTAAGTACCCTACCAAGCAACGTTGCAAGCATACATTATTATAATCCAAATACAGAAGGGGTTTACACACGTCCATACAAAACTGGTTCAGACTCCAGTTATGCCAACATTTCAGTTGCGCAACGCATTTAAAAAGAAACCAGATTGCTTTCGTACTGGCCACACAGAGTCCTTTTTTAAATTTCGAATGTTTTCACGCGTGAAAGCACTTTCCAAATGTCAATTAAGATGAGAAAGTGTAGCATTTTGAATTTCGAACTTATTTTAAATGAGCGTAACCTTTTTAAGGAGTGCGATTTTTAAGCAAGGAGATAACATAAAATATAAGCATAAAATTCAATTTGCAACAGTAGATACAAAATGGCGTCGTAACTTTTTAAAACGGTGGATTTCGTTCGGAAATTAAACAATGCTCATCTCATATTCTTAAATGGCTACTTTCTTCCGTATGCGTTGCGCAAGATGTGAAATAA
The DNA here is from genome assembly GCF_023078275.1 of Leguminivora glycinivorella. NCBI lineage: Eukaryota > Metazoa > Arthropoda > Insecta > Lepidoptera > Tortricidae > Leguminivora > Leguminivora glycinivorella. The sequence continues at coordinate 9,028,523 of NC_062994.1, forward strand.
TTATTTAAATTGTGGTTATGACATAACTTTCTAAATTTTAACAATATGATCACGCAATAGTTTTATCTTTTTAATAATGTATTTTAATGTTTTTTAAAGTATGTTTAAAGAGGAAGTCTCTAATTATAGTGTTCGGTTTTTATATCTTTAGTTTAGAGTTGATCGTAAAAAGTTATAGGCAGTGCTAATTTGTGTATCATTTACTCAGGGTCCATGTATAACTATAGTCTGTCAAGCCACATCCATCTGTAGAATATAGTAGCAACTTTAAAAAATTAAGTCGAGTCTTTAAAAGATGAATTATTTGGCCTATTTTTTTTTATTTACTTACGAGGAATGATCAATTAAACATCGATTTTTTTTCCTATAAAGATATTTATTACTACTTAAATAAACCTAAAATAATATGGATCATAAGTAGACACAATAAATGGACCGTGTATATTTAAGTAGTCAATTTTATCCTGATGAATGGCGTAATTTAGCAAAAGGGATCCTGCAAAAACACACTAGTATGATTATTCATTCAATGAATGTTATTTCTTTTAGGCACACATATCAAATTCTATTCCAAAATGTTTTATTTTAGATCCTTTTCTCTACATCTTATCCTGACAACACTTCATTCAAGAAAAACAAAAAAAATACAATAGGTTTCAAAAAATTTATCTGTCAGGTCACGTGGTCGCGAGTCAGCCATTACGGAGCAACCATTTTTAGGTTGAGCGTAGTTTTTTTAAATTAGTTAGTCTTCAAATGGCAGCATTTTTGCCGTTTGATCTTTCTGTTGTTGAATTTAAACAATCAGCCAATTGCAGGTAAATTGAGTTCTGTAGTGTTTTGTAGGTATTCCAATTACTGCCTTCAACTTTCGAGGTTTTCGGACCTTTTAGGGCTGCGTAGCCAAAATGGCGAAAAGTGAACCCTTATAGTTTCACTCTGGCGTCTGTTCTGTACCTACATTTTAGCAATTTTAATCGAAAACTTTTGAGATATATATTGAAATAGCGTCCATGTATTTTGGAGTTAGGTAAGTATTTTATACTATATAGACTACAGGCGTTGTATATCTCATTTTAATCCTTTTTTTTGTTTTCTACAAGTATCTTCGGCTCTGCATACAGCTACAAGAACCTACAGATGTGCAATTTACGGAAAATTTCCGAAATTTTCTAATATTTTTGGCAAAAAAAAATTTTTTTTTTTACAAAGCTACCGAAATTCGGTAATTTCGGAAAGTTTCCAGCACATCGTCTACAAGTACCTGAAATGAAGTTACCTTTAATACTCCCACCTGATGTATGTGGTTGCTGAGTTTGCTGCACATTTGACTGCTCCAGCTTCGTGCTAACCGTACTCCACATGTCAAACATGTTCAACATATTGCCACTAACACTTATCACACAACATGTTCACTGAAAACAACTTCAAGTGTCAAGACCTTTCGTCCGTACAAAATTTACTATAACTACTACTGATCCCTTATATTTGTATCTTTAAGTGTAATATTGCGTTTTATAAATATTAATATAAACTTTCTCAAATCGTCAACTAATGTAAATACTATTTTGGTTTAATATCAGTCTAAAATTTTCGTTCGTAAGGTGAGGGTTATTTGCTTGGATTAAATTCTATTTGTGAGTTTTACTATTGATTAAATGCGTATAAATTTGATAAAGGTTACATATATTGTCGCTTACTGGTTGAAAAAACGTTTTTTGTTTTTTTTCCTCTTCATACTTCGAACGCGGCGGTTACTTTTCGAATTTGGAACGCGCGACCATTCTTTTTAATTTGAACTGCGCGTCATTTTTTTTCGGTTATTTTGTGCCAGCGTTCTAGTGTGCACTGAGATGCAGTTGCAGTGGGGGGTAAAGGGTGGGGGTGGGGGGTTGGTGGTAAATGCGCATGCTCGGAATCGATCCTGCTACTTTCCTTGCTTGCTATACGTTGTGCTTATGTTATGTCATTCACTTTGATGTTACGGGTATGTGGTCCTTTTGTTAGATATGTGACGCGGTGAAGTATTTTTTAGAGTCATAGAGTAGTATTTTATGTGTACGTAGTATAGAATATGGAAAAGTAGTACAGATTCCTGTGGTTTTATTAAGACATTAAAATGTTAATAGCGATAGATTGGAATCATAAACATTTACTTTTGTTTTACTGACAATGAGATAAATTTTTAATGATATAGCTAATATGTATTATGTTAATGGACATAATTAATTTAAGTGAAAGATTTTCAAATGGATATCAAACATAATTTAATTTGTAATTATTTATGTGGTAGTTAACATTGCAAAGCTGCAAACTGCTTATGTCTTGATTTTTATGATAAATAAATAATTCCCAAAAAAGGATTTTCAAATACAGTGACCCCTTTTGACGAAAATAGCAAATGCTTACATATTTATAAGTCCACATGTCCCTATAGCCTTTATTTTCTAACTAACCCTTCAGCTGGGGACATTTTCAACCCTTTTCCAAAATGATTACACGCCCCGTCGCGTCCCCATGACGTGAACACACGTCAGAAGTGACGTGAACATTTTAAGGGTTATCTGTTGTTACAAAGCGCTGGAAATGATCTATATACTGACGTAGATAAGTTAGTACCTACAAGCTTCTAGTTACTTCGAATGGGACCTTTTTAGCCCTCGAGGCACAAACGACGGGGTGTTATAATCAATCAATCAATTGACGTTATTTATTCGTGTCTGTGTGTTAAACATATAAGTTACCACTGTCTGTCTGTCTGTCTGTCTGTCTGTGTGTGTGTCTGTCTGTCTGTTTGTCTGTCTGTCTGTCTGTGTGTGTGTCTGTCTGTGGCATCGTAGCTCCCGAACGAATGAACCGATTTCGATTTTTTTTTGTTTGAAAGCTGAATTAGTCGGGAGTGTTCTTAGCCATGTTTTACGAAAACCGGTCCACTATGTCGCGATCGGAAGTTTTTTCAAAATTTTAATTTTGTGGTTAGGTTATCTCTTTATCAATAACATATAACTGTTGTATGTGTATTTATTTATGTATATTTTTTTTTATACTACGTCGGTGGCAAACAAGCATACGGCCCGCCTGATGTAAAGCGGTCACCGTAACCTATGGACGCCTGTAACTCAAACAGTGTCACATGCGCGTTGCCACCCCATTAGAAACTTATAGATATTTATGCATTTAGTTATTTATCTTTATATATGTATGTTAAATTTTTAGTCTATATTGTGCGATAAGTTTATTTCTTCGAATTTGCTGACACCTACTGACATTATGTAAATTTATCAATTTCCGCTACCTTAATTAAGATTGTCTGGAAGAAATCGCTCTTTAGCGATAAGACCGCCAGTTGTTTACCTTTGTTCGTGTTGCTTCCATGTTTTGTATTGTTGTATTTTATCAAGGTGTGCAATAAAGAGTATTGTATTGTATTGTATTGTATTGTATTGTATATAACATACAAAGTTACATACTCAGCCTGGAGCCCGAAACGCAAGAAATAGAAAGGAAAATCCCCGAAATGTTGCATTCACATGCGCGGGCGACATTGCGCAACAAGTTACGCACGCAGGCGACACGGCATAAGCGGCAGCGGGAGCGGGTAGCGATTAACTGTCGTCCAGTCACCATGTTCATGACTTAACCACTACTGGGTTCGAATCCTGATAAGGGCATTTATTTGTGTGACGAGCACAGATACTTGTTCCTGAGTCATGGATGTTTTCTATGTATATACTGTAGTGTATATAGATATGTATTTATCTATTTCAGTAGGTATATCGTCGCTTAGCACCCATAGTACAAGCTATGCTTTTTTTTTTTTTAGGACGTTCTTACACAGATTGACCGAGTCCCACGGTAAGCTCAAGTAGGCTTGTGTTGTGGGTATTACTTTCAGACAACGATACATATAATATACAAACTTATATACATAGAAAACATCCATGACTCAGTAGAACAAATATCTGTGCTCATTTTATCATGATGTCTAAATAGCCTTGTTAATCCACACGCGGACATCCATATGAACCTTAAAAAAAAACTCGCGACGTAAAATTCGAACGTTCCGTGGAACGCGCCACCCCTGATTAGCGAACTCGCGGCCGCCGGCAGGGTAACTACACGCTAGGCCAGACCGGTCGTCATGCTTAGTTTGGGGCTAAGTTGATCTGTGTAAGGTGTCCCCAATATTTATTTATTTATTTATCCGACATGCATGGGGACTGTCCAATCGTAACTAAAATAGTAAACTAGTCTGTAGGTCTGTAAGAAGCGTGTAACTTGTTTGACCATGGGACCTATAGGTAATGGCCATCGTTGGCATATAATATTAGTTGTAGAACTACCCTTAGGATATTAAGTAACTAACAACCTAGATATCAAGTCTATACTAACTCTGGTGTTTCGGGTGTCCATGAGCGGCAGTGATCCATGCAAAATATCAATCGCAATAATCGCATACACAAAATGAAAACCAAATGATATCAATGACATACATTAAACACGTCTTAGCGCTTCGTTTTCAAAAAAAAAAAAATGTTCAAGTTGCCATTATACAGCGCTGGTAGTTGAATACAGCAAACTTTGCAAAAAAAGGACAGTCTTACTAACGAAAACGAGTTATAGATACAAATAATCAGCATAATTATTATAGGTAGTAAGCAACCAACTCTGGTTATAGATGAATTATTGACATACAGAAATAAAAAAATAGATCAAGGCCAAAACTATACAAACAAAAAAACTGCTCTCCAGTATTCCATACTGTTCTATAATTATTTTTCTTACTGCACCCACATTCGCGAATTTCTGTTTTGCCCAATGGTTGACTGGTAGAGAATTCCTTAAGGCCATTTGTACTTCTTTTTTTATTGTGCGATAAAGTTTAAATAAATAAATACATAATTTTAATAATTTAATTGCCAAGAGTGGCACTGAGAATTTTTGTAGTTTCATGTGTTCTGCCTTCCCCTTTATGGGATACAGGCGTGAATGTATGTATGTATGTATGTATAATTTTAATATTTCCCGCTACATTCCGTGACTTGGACCACTCGGGGCCCAAGTGAAAGTAACTGCCAAAATCTCGAGAAAGCGAGAGAGCGGTTGATCGATGCCGTAATTATTATTAGCCATTATATGAGATATGCTAAACGAGCCGGATGTAGATATAAAAAAAAACTGTCTATGGCACGTTGACAGCTAAAAATATTGTGATTTGCGAATTTTTTGACACGGTTCACTTGAAAGTATGAATAAGTCATCCCAATTCTTTCAATTTTATCTGTGTACATACATACATACATACAATCACGCCTGTATCCCATAAAGAGGTAAACAAAGCAGATGAAACTACTAAAGCTTCAGTGCCAGCACTCTTGGCAAATAAGGGGTTGAAAGAAAACGAAACTGTGACATTGCAGTGACAGGCCAGCCTCTCGCCTACGCCACAATTTAAGCCATATCCCATAGTCGCCTTCTACGACACCCACGGGAAGAAAGGGGGTGGTGAAATTCTTAACCCGTCACCACACAGGCAATCCATTCAGGCATTTTTATCTGTGTATCCTATGAATAATATGGTATTCAGTACAGATGGTGCCTTTTTAACGCACTAGTGCGAGAAGTGGTTCATTATATGCCAGGTCGAAACTTCGCAAGGCCATCTGTACTGAAAAACGTCGTACGATACACGTGCGAAAAGGAAATTCCTAACTCGTGTCGATTTAAAACACGACCGAGCGAACTTCCTTTTTTCGCACTTGTATCGTAATGTACTATTTTCTACATTCACACGAAGCATCCCTGACCCGAAAAGTCCACATTGCTCATTCAACATGGGTCCTTCTTAAAAGAAAAGCCACATTTTCTCAGGACTCTTAAACAAGATGATTTTAGTTCGATGCTCAGAGTACAAAGATTCGCGTGCTTCGAGGACAGTTGAATCTTATTACGTGTAATTATAAACGTAAATTCATAGTTTTTGTTCAAATATTCAGACTCAGGCGATAGGTTTTAGCAAGGAGGATCGAGTTACTGTCAAAGTAAAATGTATAATCACAGTGCATAGACTGCCATCTCTCGACACAAGCTTAAAACTTCTGAACCTTAGTTTTGACAATTTGGCCCATATTGTTAGCTTGATATGTGTTAAAATGACAAATATTTAGCGTTCCAGGCCACCGTGCTTTTTTCTCTAGAGCATTGAGGTATTTCTTAGACTTTATCCGTCTATACGGAGTTACATACCGTCACTATCACTGAGAGAAATTTGCATTGTGAATTTAACAAGTTCGACTTGTTGCGGTTTATCCGTTTGAATCAGCCAAACGTATGTTTAAAACAATATGTGTCAGGTTGTTGATTCAAATGACAAGTAGCTTGTTGTTTGAACCAAAGAGCACGTAGGCGCTATTTTAACCAAAAAACTTGTTGAACGAACATGAAAACTGGTTGTATTTTCTCTCAGTGATACTTTTAAAAAAACTTGTATCTTCGTCTGTCAATGAAAAGAAAATTGTAGTAAGTATGTATGGAATGCATATAGACTTACTGCGTTTTAACTTTGAGGAGCAGCGTGAGATACGAGATTTTTTCAAAGTAGTGACGATAATAATATGTCTTTGGTTCTAGTCATTGAAAACAATCGCCTGTTGGGTCAGTGTATCGTTGTTGTTGTAGGATTGCTAATATAAATAATAATCAACATCAAAATCCGTTGCGTAGGGGAGACCGGGGCTAGTTGACTAACTATTAGTAACTATTAAAAAATTGAGCCAAAAATCAAACTTGAGCCAACCAGTGATACAATATGAGGTGCGAGGTGCGAGAGGCTCACCGGTGACTGAGCGGAGGGAGGTGACGGACTTTCGTACCTCACTGGTCTGTCTGTCTGTTTGTATGTCTGTCTGTGTGTGTTTGTCTGTCTGTGGCATCGTAACTCCCGAACGGATGAACCGATTGAGATTTTTTTGTCTGAAAGCTGAATTAGTCGGGAGTGTTCTTAGCTATGTTTCATGAAAATCGGTCTACTATGTCGCGGTCGGGGGTTTTTCAAAATTTCAATTTTGTGGTTATTGCCTAGCAGAAATTTTGAATTATATCAACAAGGTATTCACGACATTCCTGTGTGGTGACGGGTTAAGAATTTCACCACCCCCTTTCTCCCCGTGGGTGTCGTAGAAGGCGACTATGGGATATTGGTTAATTTGTGGCGTAGGCGAGAGGCTGGCAACCTGTCACTGCAATGCCACAGTTTCGTTTTCTTTTAACCCCTTATTTGCCAAGAGTGGCTCTGAAGCTTTAGTAGTTTCATGTGCTCTGCCTACCCCTTTATGGGATACAGGCGTGATCGTATGTATGTATGTATGTATGTAGGTATTCACGAGCAATTATTTAGCCAAGCCAAGCCCCAAAAGTGAGCGTTTGCGTCGCAAGTTTCGGCGCGGCCCAACTTTCTCTCTTTCGTAACGTATTTTACACTATCTCCGAGACGTGTTATAAAATATTTTGTAATGTTTGGCAGCTTTAAAATAATAGATACAAGTGCGAAAAAAAAAAGGAAGGACTGTTTTAAATCAACATGAGCTACGAATTTCCTTTTGCACGTGTATCGTACGGCGTTTGCCAGTACCCACTTCTCATACCATGGAATTTATGTATTATGTTATGTACCTAAGGATTGAATCAACCTATGTTACATCAGTCATCTTAGTTATCTAGGTGGACCGTCTACCATTTTGAATATGCAGTTTGAGTGCAAACATGAAAATAAAACTGTCTATGGTATGGTTCTTTGAAGCCTGGCCACTAAGACGAATCGAGCCGAGTTGAATCGAGTTCTATACATTTGAATGCGATTCGACGCGTCGCCAATGAACGCAGCAGAAAACGAAGGAGTCTCGACTCTGCGAATTGGTTTGTTAAGTTGGTAGCAATGTATTTACTAAACTGTAAAACAGCTATATCGTGCGACTGCTACTAAATGTTTTCAGGGTATAGACTAGATAGACTTGTCCTGACATCTTTTATGTAGGGTTTTAAACTTCTATGCACGACCTTGTAACTCACGAATAACAGTACGGGAGTAGAAAAATACAGAAAATGCATCATGTAATGACCAAGAAAATGTTTTAATAGGAAAACTACTACACAACTGAATGGATGAATGAACGAACTGACCTAAAAAGATAACAAATTAGAAAACATCCATGAAAAAGCGTTAAAAACGCCCTTCAAAAAAAAAGTTTCCCAAGAGTTTCTCAACCGTCTCTCTCGGATACAAGGTTAATGTATACCCGTCTCTTTCGCACGTGCAATGTAACATGCAACTGTAACCTTGGTTTGATGCAATTTGTGATAGACAATAATGCGGGCTTATGGCCTGGGCTATTTTAAATGGTTGCGAATTCGCATTTTTTTTTGCAAAGACTTGTTCTTTTTTGCAGATTTTTTTTAATGACAATCGAGTTGAAAGTGGTTGTTATCAATTGGATCTATTGATTCTGTAGGTCGACATTTTCGTGAAACGAAAAGCCCCCAAATAAAGATTGAAATAAAAATGGAGCTATGAATATTATATATATCGTTGTCTGAGTACCCACAACACAAGCCTTCTTGAGCTTACCGTGGGCCTCAGTCAATTTGTGTAAGAATGTACTGTAAATATTATTTTTATGAATGAATAAACACTTATTATGTTTCTATTACACCAATAGTGACCTTTTGGCATTAAGTCCGCCAATATATGCCTTGCGTATTCGCAAAAAAAAAGGTTTCTTTATGTATTTTTTTTATGACCAGGAGTTCAAAAGTGGAGGGTATCAATTGAAATGAATTAACCCAAAATGGTTTCCTTTTTGCAAGTTCATCATTATAATTTTTCTCTAATTTATTGTGCAATAAAGTTTAAAATAAATAGAATTAACTATAATTTTCCAATATACATATATTACATCTAAGGGACGTATTTTTATTTAATTTTAGTTTATTAAATAGGTTATTTAATATATTTCTGAAATCAATTATTTTCTTTCATTCATTCGTTCATTCATTACTCTCTATGCTTAAAAAAATATCCTTTATAATTATTATTTTTATATATAAAAAGATAAGAATTAAACACCGAAAATAGTTTTACAATAAAACATTTTTTTTTCTTGAATTACCTAAAGGTCATATATGTTACATTGTAGACTTATGTATTTATATATTTACATGTGGTTTATTATGTTAGCATAAAAAACACAGATGGTACCTAAAATTATTTTAATATATTTTAGGGACGTCTTGTGTAATAAAACTAATAAAATATATCATGATAATTAAATATTACATTCTAAAATAATTTGTATGATAATGACACTTTGTGTTGACTATTAAATATGTTGTTGTTTTTTTTATATGTACTTTTGAACCTACCCCAACTCTTAGTTTGTAAGCTATTATTTATTCTAATGTTTAATAGTGAAAATATCTGTACTGGATCTGATTCATATATAAAAAGCATCTAAGTTCAATGACAATACAGCTTTGTATTAAAATCATGTTAATCACTCAATTAGTCAAAAACCTATATTTTCGTAATTCTTGCTTTTATAAATTATAAAAAAACCTAAAAAAAACTACAGACGAAAAATCCCAACACTAAAAAACTCACGTCCAAAAAACGCAATCCTGACACTGCACTGTCACGTCTGTCACTCACACATGCGCACACACACGGATACGGTACTGGTCGGAGCGCGGCCGTGCGCTTGCGACGGTCGGGCGGGACGGACTGCGCCTGCGGTGAACGCTCGCGTTTGGCGGCGAAACGCTGAGGTTTGGGCACTTTGGGCGGGTGGTGAATTGGTGAAGATGGGCAGATTTTTATTTTTAACCCCCGATGCAAAAACGACGGGGTGTTACAAGTTTGACGTGTCGTGTGTTTGTTTGACATCCCGCCGTATTTCAGAACGAATTAGTCACAGGTTTAAACATCCTCATTCAATGTAATGTTGTAGGTATGTCCTAAAGAAATAACTAAATATCGTGTGTGGCATCCCTTACCACTTCCTAATGTTATTTGTTTTGACATGTTCCGTCAAACACTTGACAATTACTTTAATGTTATGATTAAGGTCTCTCACACTAATTAATCCATTTATTATGTAAGGAAAAGAAAAAAAAAATCGAATTTAACATAAAGGTGGTTCCAGCACGGGAAGCATGGTCGCGCGATAGACGATAAAATATCAGGATAGGGATATCGCACTTACAAATAGTGCGATAGGGACGGCCTGCTATTTTATCGTCTATCGCGCGACCATGCTTCCCGTGCTGATGATGAACCTAACTGCGTGTCGAATTTTACGGAAAACAAATAAAACACGGTGTATATGTACATGGTACAAAGGTATCGCTGAATAAGGTCACGCATCCTATACACACTGTTTGATTAGGAGTTGCTAATATTGACGGCGAAAGTGTTTGTACTTTTACTTTATGACGTAGACTGCAAAAAATTCAACTCGTTTGCGAGATGACTCATCGGAGAAGTAATTGTTATAAGTTGCCCGTGCCACAGTATAACGCCGCGTCTTGCGTGAGCGACGAACCCGCGACGGCGATGCGATGCGATGCGATGCGACGAAATCAAACCTTCTATCTCTATGGACTTGTCTTAGGTGGGCGACGGAACGCGACGGCGATGCGACGCGACGAACTAGCGATGAACATGCGAATGTTAAGCGACGCGATGCGATCAAACCGCTGTGTTCATATGGGAGTGTCTTGCGTAAGCGACGGCCCGCGACGGCCCGCGACGGCGATGCGACGCGATGCGATGGCGATGGGCGCGCGATCAAGCTATTTGATTTTTAGAAGCAAATTCAATACGTAGAGAGGTCGGACTAGAGAAATAACGATTGATTACTAGTCTCACATTTCATTCTTTATATTTTCTTATAATAAAAATTCAAAATATTCAAATTAACATAAGTTGACCAAAGGAGTAATGTGCCTAAAAAGTAAGGAAATTACAACTTTTGTAACTTGTATTGACAGCCTTTGATTATGTGCACGGTGATACGAGATTGTCTGCGTAAAATATTAAAATTTAAGTGTGAACTAAAAATATGAAACACTAGTGCGATGACCTTACGATATATGTACTAGCACTTGACTGTGGTGAATAGGATCACAAAATTAACTAGTTATTACAACGGGCTCGTAGCCTAGCGGTTTCGACGTCTGGACGCCGCGCCAGCGATGTGAGTTCGAACCTCGGCTGAGGCGTGCAGTGCGGCTTTTGCAGTTTTATTTTTGTTTCTTTTATTTTCTATTATTTGATTGTTTATTTTTTTCTTTCTGTAAGAATCTTCATTCTTATTTTTATTTTATTTTTAATAACTCCGGCTTTTATACTAACAAGGAAAGGTACCCATACAAAAAAAATATAATTAGACTACTCTTTAAGGGGCGTTCATTGTAATTCCTGCGATTCCTGCATTTATTGTAACTCTTAAATAATAATATTATCCTAAACCAGAACTTCTTGTTGCCATATAAAAAAAAAATACATATAAGACATACCTTTGTGTCGATAGATATTTTTCAGTACAGATGGTGTTTTTATTACGCACTAGTGCGAGAAGTGGTTCATTATATGCCAGGTCAAAACTTCGGAGGCTCATCTGTACTGAAAAACGTCGTACGATACACGTGCGAAAAGGAAATTCGTAACTCGTGTCGATTTAAAACACTCCCTTCGGTCGTGTTTTAATTTATCGCCACTCGTTTCGAACTTCCTTTTTTACGCACTTGTATCGTAATGTACTATTTTAAAGCACATAAAATTCGAATAAAATACACTGCTGACACGGGCCCGCTCACTGCTCAGTTCAGTCTGCGCCCAGCGCTCATAGACAGTGGATCTACGTTCGATAGTCCGGCGCACCGTGCTCTCGTAAGCGTAAGCAGCTAGATAGTTCTGAGAAGTGCTGTATAGGTACTGCGACTAAACAAATCTTGATCCTGTTGGTGGCAAACAGGCATACGGTCCGCCTGATTTTTACACATGCAATTTTATGCAAGAAATTTTACTTGAAATCTGATGAGAGTTTGAATTATTATTATATTTCGGGACCAGGGGACCGATTTTTGAGTCTCACGCGTTCGAATTCAGAAAATTGTCACTGAAAATACTAAGCAATTCACTGTTTTCAACCGGTATTTTAGTGACAAATCCCATATGTGAGATTCAAAAACCGGCCCCCAGGATGAGGTTCTGGTTTTCATGGTGGAGTCAGGATATGGTCAACAAAACTGCTATTTTACTCATAATAACTCCACTATGTTTGGGCTTATTACATTTGGGCTGATGAGCAGCGTCGATCTCGATGATGTCCAAGGTCACATGATCGAGTCAGGAAATGAATAACAGAACTGCTATTCTACTTATCGTAACTCGACCATGTTTGATCTCATTAGCCGGGCCAATAACACATGTAATTTTATGCACACAGCTCAGCTCTTTGAAACTGTTTATTTTAAGTTACTTACAATTAGTAGGTACCATATAATAATAATATATTCTTATCTCTTGTAAACTTTACAAAAAAGTTAACACATGAAACCAAAAGAATTGTTACTAGCAATTAAATTCAAAACTATCAAGATCATTCTTGCCTGTGTGTTGCGTTACCGGTGGCTCGCGTACCGAGCGCCAACGCCATCTATCAATGGCTATTTCACGAAATTGATGAACGCTCTAAGGAATAAGGGCTCTTAGTGTAGTGGTTATGCCAGTCGACACTAGATGGCAGCATTAAAAAACACTGGGTTACACTGTATGACATTTTTTCATTTCAACATTAAGTAAATAGCATTCGTTATAAGTAAATAGTATACGTTAATTCGTCGCTCAGTTTTGCCTTGAAGGACGGACAAATAAATAGACACACACACACCCTTTTCCGTTTATCAGCAATTCCCGTCAACTTTGTACAAAAATTAAGGGGGAAAAGTTAAATTTTTTTTATTAATTCCTATTTTGTTACCAAGATTTTGTTGATGAATTGAGATTTTATTAAGTTTTATTTCGTCATTAAGGTTCTCTAGTATCTATATTTTCTTAATTATAACAATTATCCTGTATATATCTTACGAAAGTCGAATTATATTACTAATTGTTGGTAAGTAAATAGGATCAATTAAAATTTGCTGACGTGGCATTGTACAAAGTTGATGGGAATTGCTGTTATAATATTAGTATGGATTAAAATAAACATTAAGTTAATAAAAACAAAATGCAGTATTATTGTGTGCTACTTAAAACTTTCCTTGTTAGTATAAAACCCGGAGTTCTTAAAAAAAATAAGAAAGTAGAATCTTAGAGAAAGAAATAAGCAGGTAAACAAAATCAAATAATCCATACTGATTAAACTGGAAAGTGTGTGTGTGTCTGTTTGTTTGTCCGTCTTTCAAGAGAAGCCGCGGGCAAAAGCTAGTAGAACATAAAAGAAAAAAAGTAAATAAAAATGCAAAAAGATTGCGTGAGCCGAGATTCGAACTCACGACACTCATGGCGCAAACGATTCCACCTAGAAGTCAAACCCGCTAGACCATTTGCACATTGTGAAAGACGGCGAATCTTGTGATTCTAATCACCAAAATGCTAGTGCTGAAGTTTCGCGCGATGGATACGCGATGACCTTGAGCCATCGCCGTCGCATCGCGTCGCATCGCGTCGCGTCGCGTCGCGTCGCCCGTCGCTCACGCAAGACGGAGCGTATTAAAGAGTACTGTCGTACAGTATGGCCACTCCCGCTCCCCGCTGAAAGCGCCGCCCACCCCCTCTCGGTTACCTCACAGTTACCTGTCAAAAACGCGAACAGTCGACCTGTCATATTTCACTCATACAAGCATAGTACGCGTTCACCTACACGAGCTAAGACTGTGTGCTAGGAACGCGCCTCTTTCAATATATTTGATCGCCAGTGTCCGAGGTGTGCCCGTGCGGTAACGGGTTAGGGTCTGCCCAAACCTATCGACATGGAATCGGCTCTAACCGACTAAACACTCGTTAGTATGAAGACGCGTATGCGTGGGAAAGCTGAACAACAACAAACAATACATTTATTTTCCAAATCTACATTACATAATCTACATTGCGATACAGCGAGGAAATGTCACAAGTATCCTTGGTACAATGCCTCAAGGGCCTATTTTAGACATTAGCTAGCTTATAAGTTTAGTCTTAATTTCTTGTATAATTATGTAAATATGTTCATGTAAATAAAGAAAGCTAATGAACCATTACATAAAGCCTAAGTAATAATAGAAAAATAAACTATAGAAATATACAACAGCTTCTTGGAACAAACAGTAGCCCTCACGCTAGGTCTAGCATATATCGTGAGGACTGGAGCTTTGATCCTACGATTTACCCACTAGGGGGCCTATTTTAGAACCTCTGCCATTCGATTTCGTGAAATTCGTTCAATAATATCTCCACTACTAGCGATTTAAATTCTACTAACAGAATCGAAAACGAGTGGTCATTACCTCTAGTTTAAATTACAAGCCGTCCTTTTTCAAAAATAGCATAACGTCGTTTTCCACAGACTTTCGAACGGCGAATTTTTTGCATTCGAAATTCAAAAATCGATCCCTAGGTGCAGAGAATACAGATCTGATAATTTTACAGGCACTACAGTCAGTTGTGACGCATGTTTATTATACTAACGAGTGATTTTTGCTCAGCGAAATCCAATTCTGTGTCGATAGGTTTGGGGAGACCCTTAAGAATTTCACCACCTTCTTTCTTCCCTTGGGTGCCGTAGAAGTCGACTGTGGGATATGTGTTAAATTGTGGTGTAGGCAATGGCCTAGCAAACATTACTTACTGCAATATCAAAGCGATTTCGTTGTCTTCTGAGGGTAACCCCGTGTCTTGCGTGGGCGACGGTCGCGCGACCGTTCGCGACCGTCGCCGTCGCGTCTCATCGCATCGTCTACTTCCATATCTATCTACTTTTTTTTTTTACCGTGTTTAATTTAAGTGATGACGAAGCTAGTCAAGTGTATGTTAGGATATCACTGTGCATGTATTCCTTCTAATTGATCTGTTTTCTAGTTGGTAGTGTAATTTAAAATTATTATTTAATTATTGTTAAATTCCAAACACAAATAACTATTGTACGCTCGAAATGGGCAAACTGTTGAAACTTACTTATATTGTATATATATAATTGTTAAACCATTGTACACAGTTTATGACAATAAAATTATCTTATCTTATCTTATCTTATCTTATCTATAAGTTTGATTTCGTATGCGTCGCATCGCCGTCGCGCGACCATCGCGCGACCGTCGCCCACGCAAACCACGGCGTAACACTGAATCTCGACCAGTTTCGTGTGCTCTGCCTACCCCTTTTGGGAAAACGGCCGTGAGTTTATGTATGTAATAATTTTAGTTATTATAGTTATTATTTATTATCCTTTTTAATCGACGCCATAGTCTTTGTTACAAATGCTCAGTGTTCTTGAACATAGTGATTCACTAAATTGCAGTAGGTACTATAATAACACACGAATACATTATTATGAGCAAGCATCTGCTATAATTACTGATTATCTTAAAATTATGAAGTCTTTGTTTAAACACAGTTTTGTTCATTCATAGTTTAAGTTACTTTTTTGATTCACTCATAATTTTCATTTCAAATCGGTCAAAAGCGTTTGAAGAAAAAGGAATTCTTATTTTTTTTAAATAACTTAACCACAAAAATAACATTTTGTAAAAAACCTTGACATAGTAGACCGATTTTCATGAAACATGGCTAAGAACACTCCCGACTAACTCAGCTTTAAAAAAAACTGAATCTAAATCGGTTCATCCGTTCGGGAGCTACAATGCCACAGACAGGCAAACTAACAGACAGACAGAAACTTATAACATCCCGTCGTTTTTGCGTCGGGGGTTAAACTTAAAAGCACTAAAGTTTAAAAAAATAAGAGAAGAATAGCATAAATCGTTAAAAAGTAACGTATTTGTTTCCAGGCCCCGTAGCCGAATGGCATTTCTCCGACGCCAAACGAAAGCGATACGCCGCTGGCTCTGTCGCGCCAATATGCAAGCGCGATAGAGATAGATATTTACTAGCGCTTCGTTTCGTGAGCGTTTCGTGAGCGATTGTGCCATTCGGCTAGCCACCCTGAAAAACCTATTTTTAACCCCCGACACAAAAACGACGGGGTGTTATAAGTTTGACGTGTCTGTCTGTCTGTCTGTCTGTCTGTCTGTCTGTCTGTTTGTCTGTCTGTCTGTGTGTCTGTCTGTGGCATCGTAGCTCCCGAACGGATGAACCGATTTAGATTTAGTTTTTTTTGTCTGAAAGCTGAGTTAGTCGGGAGTGTTCTTAGCCATGTTTCATGAAAATCAGTCCACTATGTCGCGGTCGGGGGTTTTTTCAAAATTTTAATTTTGTGGTTATGTTATAGTGAAATGTGACAGTAAAAATTAAATCTGTTATATTTTTATGAAAAACATATTAAACTAGTCTCCAAGCAGTCTAAAATTATATAAAGGTTTTATTAGGAATTGAATTGAATTATTTATTTATTTAAACTTTATTGCACATGAATAAAACAAAATGTACAAATGGCGGACTTAATGCCTGATGGCATTCTCTACCAGTCAACCATCGGGCCAAACAGAGACAAGTAAAAATGGTGCAAAGAGAATTAAAAATTAGAATTAATCGAAAACAATTGAAGTACTATATAAAATACTGATAAAATACATAACTAAGAATACTTTATACACTTACTATAAAATTAGGAATTAGGTATAAGACCACATCCAAAAGCAATTTTCTCCAAGCTAAAACGGAGCCCTACGCTTCGCTCGGTCGGAGAAGCCCCTTACGAAAACTAACTGTCCGTGCCAAACTAATATAAACCTCATAAAACTAGTTTGTTTTGACAGGTTACAAGCTCAAAAGTTACAATATGACATGACACATCAATCAAAGGCTGAAAAACATTTTTTCCTGTTGAAATATAAATTTTAAAAATAATTTAGAAGTTAGTAGATAGTCGTGTAGAAGTTATTTATTTACTTTAAAAAGTCAGCTTAATACGAGCCCCAATGC
The DNA here is from genome assembly GCF_023078275.1 of Leguminivora glycinivorella. Taxonomy (NCBI): domain Eukaryota; kingdom Metazoa; phylum Arthropoda; class Insecta; order Lepidoptera; family Tortricidae; genus Leguminivora; species Leguminivora glycinivorella. The sequence continues at coordinate 9,045,660 of NC_062994.1, forward strand.
AAATGATATCGTCTAGTATGAAAAAAATATTATGTCCTAACTTCGACCTCAAAATTCAGGATGAATTAGATGATTAGTAGAACATGTAACATAAAAACAAGAGAGCTTATAATGCATATTTTATTTATTCAAAACATAAATTAACAATTTTCCTCACTAGTAAACAAAAAAACATAATTTCACCAAATGTAACACTCGCAAAAATGTTCGTCTTCAGCGTAGCCGATGCAGAAAAGAACAACTACCACTTGGTGGCGTCACCTTTTGCATCTAAAACGGCCTTAATTCTGAGCGGCATTGTATCTACCAACTGTCTATACTCCTCAGGGGTTATTCCATTCCAGACACCCACAAGTTTCTCCTTAAAATCAGCTTTGGATTTAGAAGGATCTTTTCGCAACTTTTTCTTCATTTACCACTACAAAGTTTTTATGGGAGACAAGTCTGGACTGCTGGATGGCCATGATATGGTAGGAATTTGTTTTTGTTTCAGCCACTCCATCGTTGTCTTGCCAGTATGACATAAGGCACCATCTCGTTGAAAAGTAAATCCATTTATATACTTGAACTTTCTTATAGACGGTAGTGAACTCTATTCCAAGATGCTTTTGTATTTCTCTGCATTGACGGTTCCATCTATAAATTGCAGACATCCCACACCCTGTGCCGACATACAGCCCCAAATCATTTAAAGATGCTGGAAACTACACCTTGCGTTCAAGACAGTCTTTGTGAAATGCATCTCCTTTATCTTGAATGACTTTACTTCGTTCATCGCCAACTATGACCTCAAATTTGGATTTGTCGCTCCATATTATTTTTCGCCACTGATCGGCAGTCCAGTTTCTGTACTTTTGTGCAAATTTCAACCTGTTAGTTTTCTGCTTTTGAGTAAGTAATGGTTTCTGTTTAGCGGTGTGAAAACCGAAGCCCATTATTTTCATTACTGTCTTTCAGGTATCGACTGAAATGTTTATTTTGATCGCGTCATGCCATAGTTAGGTAAGTTCTCCTGCTCTTGCATGACGATTTTTCCTGATGATGCTCCTCAAAATCCTGTTTTCTTTTTGGCAGTTATTCTTCGACGGCCAGATTTATTTAAACAGGAGACGGTTCCGTGTTTTAGTTGATGCTGGATGATTGTATTCGCCGTAGATCTTGGCAAAAAAAGGTCTTTGGATATTTTGGAACGTAGATTTGCCGCTATTGTTACTGGAAATTATAATTTTCCTCACTGATTCAGGCACCGACTTACCTCTTGCTATTTTGGTATAAAAATGTTGTAGAATAATTATATTTTTTACAGAATTTACCTTTTTATGTAGCCGTATATCATATCAGACGACTTATAATATTATTAATTCAATTTAAAATATTATTGTATAATATTAATCTTACTAAACTATTTTTAGGGTTCCGTAGTCAACTAGGAACCCTTATAGTTTCGCCATGTCTGTCTGTCCGTCCGTCCGTCCGTCCGTCCGTCCGTCCATCCGTCCGTCCGTCCGTCCGTCCGTCCGTCCGTCCGTCCGTCCGTCCGTCCGTCCGTCCGTCCGTCCGTCCGTCCGTCCGTCCGTCCGTCCGCGGATAATCTCAGTAACCATTAGCACTAGAAAGCTGAAATTTGGTACCCATATGTATGTCAATCATGCCAACAAAGTGCAAAAATAAAAAATGGAAAAAAATGTTTTATTAGGGTGTGACATTGCACATTTTTAGTACAACGACGTTTTTAGGTTTGTCTCAAACATAAGTTTTTGCGGATGGCAAGGACTTTAATCGATCTAGCAACTGAATCGATATGGATGACAGTTCTGTATCCAATGAGAATCATCTGTCAACAAGGGTTGTTGCCAATATAGAAATATACATGATTTTCATATTAATTAATTTAGAATTTACAATAAAAATTTGATTTAATAAGTTAGGAAGTTGCTAGAACATGGTTAGAAAATTAGGTGGAATTTTACACACTAGATATTTTAGTCATTTGAAATTTATAACAGCAAACGATTGCTGAGGTTGTCGTTCTATTTGGTATCCCCAAGCCTCCCAAGGTCGTTAGGATTTTGAGATCATTTCCTCCTCACTTGTTAGCTGGCTCCGGTACAGGTCGTAGGCCTCCAGTGGCTACTTTATGATATCGCGGATCATCTATGATGTGAAGCAGGAAACCAAATTATGGAGCAGCAAGAGTCCTTTTCTGCAGGGCCTCAAGGGTCCTCAGAATCGTATTTTGTCCATGGACTGTGAGTAGAATCTTGTTCAAGTAACATTGATTTAATTTCTTTGTGTGATCTTGGTTTTTGTAAATCTTGACCATGTGTCTCCATTTCCAGTCTCCTGATGTTATTATGTGGCGGGAAGGGATGTCAGAGCTGGAAGATATGAGACTTCTACACTTCCAGCTGGTAAGCAATCCAGAATATTAATTATTCATATGATAAGGTTAGGCCACATTTCCATTGTCTAATAAAGGTTTTTTTCTATTTCAGCTGACTGGGATTTATTTAATTGATTTATCAATTTATCGATTTATCAGATTTAATTGATTTATCAGATTTAATTTATTTTACATTTTAGATTTTAAATTTTAAATTTATTTGTGGTTAAATTGAATGCCTTCACCCTAAGGGGTTTTCGGTGAAGAGGATGCTTGCCGGAGGCTGAAGCTTAGGTTGCGGAGGTGCTCTTTTGAATTACTGCGCCTGGGGCGACCGCTTTGGCTCACTGAAGGATGGCTTGCATATGTAGCGGTAACTTCTGGCTTGAAGGTTGGTGGCATTTCTCTTTCCTGGAAGCAAGTGTTAAATTTAGTTAAATTTAGTTTCTATCATGTATGTTGGCACTGATACTTAGGGACTAACCAGTTTTAGGCAATGCTTGTAAATCACTCAGAACCATGTTTGCACGGCCCAGCTCTATCGTCTGGCAATGTTCATTTAGTTAAGGTGCTAAGCTTAAGCTTTTATTGCTGATTTACAAGCTGTATTTTGCATTGTGTTAATTTAGGAAAATAAAACTGTGTGTCACAACTAACCGTTTTATTCCATTTCCATTTAGAACCTGAATCCTTGAGGAGAATCACCAGTAGCACCTTGTTTCGTTTCTTTATTAAGTTTTTGGCAGAGCAAGTCTGCAAGGTTTATTAAGTTTAGATTTATTTTGATGATCGAGGCTTTCCCACCAGTTTTCCCGAGCCGGGTGTGGGAAGGCCCCGTTTCAATGGCGCCCAACTCATTTTTCGTTTTGTTTTGTATTTAAGGGTGGTATTTTCCTCAAGAATTCATTTTTTCAGTGCCATACATAGTGATAATGAAAGTTTTGTAGTACTTACGTTTCAGTGATCCATTTTGAGCGGTGTTTTGCCTTAGGCACACACTGTTGTAAATTGAGGTGAGCTTTAGCTGCTTCACAATGTTTTTTGCCCGTTTTGCTGCACTTTATTAAGATATTATTGTGAAATTTGAGAGATAAGTGCTTAGATTTTCAGTTGGTACAAATGGTGCTGACATTTTTTACAGGAAGTAGCCAGGTTTTAAAGTGTCAAACTTTGTGTAAGGTTTTGTAACTTTTTATGTTTGAAAGATAGTATTTTAGGGCTTAGGCCAAAGTTATTTTGAATATCTTTCGTGAATTTAAGCATTTTGTGAATATTTTTTGAGTAATTTGGCTACTTGTGTTCAAATATTTTGGGCAAAGTTTTGTAAGTACTGTAATTGACTTTTATGATTTTGTTAAGGGGAAGTTCATGGGGGTTTTTAAGTTTGTGTAGAAATTGCCATGTAATTTCGGAATATTTTGGATGTATAATAAGTGTAAAGTTTAAACTCAAAAGTTGTGTCTTGTGACAAAACATTTGGCTATAAAATTTAAAAATTTGTGTGCTATTTTGTTTAAAAAGCAAATTGGTTTTGTAAATTTTGGAACATACATTTGGCAGTATTTGAGTATTTTGAACTTTGTTTAGACTGCAACTTGGAAAATGTACAAATTTGAAATTTTGGTCATACCGTTGATGTTCATTTAGTTGTATTTGGTTATTTTTCTTTGAGTTCATAGGAGGTACACAACAATTAACTCATTTGTTTGCTTGTTCATTTAAGGTTATATAGTGAGACTTACACAGAGCTGGAAAAGTAGAAATTTAGTAAATACACAGTAATTAAATTCAATATTGTTTATTATAAATTATAACACAACAGTATCACTTCAAGTTGTAAGTCGGTGCCATCATATTTGAGTTTCTTTTGAGTTAAACTTATTATACAGTGGCAATTTCAATTTTGTGCCCGTTGAACTTATACAGGTGAATTCAGTCCGGGACGACACCGGTAATGGTTGGAAGTCGCAGGAACGGTCTGAGTTTTTGAGTGTCCGGCAGCTGCAATGTTGTTGGACTCCGGCAAATGATTATGTTGGTTCTCCATGTAAGTGGAAGGTTTCCGTTAGGAGTTATGCTTTTCAACACATTATCAGTGCCCATGTTCCTCTGATGTTCATATTTTGGTTTTCTTTTGTAGACATTTCCTGTAGTCTGTGGTCCAGTTGTAGCTGTTGCTAGGTGCCAAGTAGCCTTTGTGGTGTATATTTCTTAAGATTTAGTACAGTTTCTAGTGATCTGTAACAAAGTCAATGGGATTTAGTAAGAATAATATACATGTTTAGTCATCTAAATATAATGTTTAGAAGACAATTTTGTGCTGTTTGTCATTTAGTTTGGAGTGTGAGGGAAAAGAGGAGGATAAAGGACAACTCCCTTTCCTTATTATTCGAGATATTCACCTGCTGTTAGTAGTAGAATTATTTGCATTCCAGTTAGCATTTCAGAATAAATTTTAGTCATTCCTTTAGATTATCGAACGTTTATCACACTCATGTTAGTTTTCCATGATTTTGTAGTTGAATTAAGTGTTGTTTTATTAATTTGTAGCAATAAAAACGGCAGATATTAGTAATTTTGTAGGTAACGATAAATATTTTGTTGACATTTAGTTTTTTAAAGGCACAGACCACAGACAAGTTAAGTTCAACGAGGGGTACGTTCGGATGCGTGTTTTTTGATCCAAGTTAAGTCGTAACTTGAGCGGTTAAATAAACGCTCGTTTTGCAATGTTGGTATTTCGGTTTTATGATTGGATTTATTTTGGGTTACGACGTGTTTTTAGCGCCAGTTTTAAACTTAAACGTATCGCAACGTGTGGATTCATTTAAGGGCGTCTGTTTTTTGTGAAAGCTTGGATTTGGTTTTGTGGCGTATTCAAGGATTTAGAGATTGTTTTTTTGGGTAAGTTTGAGGTGGAGGTTTTCTTTGGACGCAAGGTCCGGGTTTTCTTTTCCTTTCACCTTGCCGCCAGAGTTAACGCCCTCGCTTACGCCATATCGTGTCACTCTTTGGTTGTTTCGTTTGAAGTGTTGAATATTGTGGTAAAAATATTCAATCACGACTTTATGTATGGAACGTGGTGAACAGCAAAGTCTGTTTTCACTACTATTTTGTTTTGCGTGAGGAATGAAAGGGTTCCTGGAACAGTTCTCTGAAATGCGTGAAGTATGAAAGGGGCGACACAATCTGGTTCATTTTACGTTTGAGCGATCCTTGATACGACCTGTTTTTCGGATGGAGTTTTTGCGGGTGCTTACCACACCCGAGCGTCGTGTTGGCGCGATTTTGGGTCGACATGAGGTCCACACCCAGGAGTGGTGAGGTATGGCAGGGCGCGGTCGCACTGCCTACTTCTTGCATCCCCTTTTGGATGCGCTCCGTACCGGGTTCTTGCCTTTTGTGGTGTCGATCGGGTACTCGCTGGTGGGTACATTTTGTGTTCCGTGCTGCTTTTCCCATGCCATGGAGGCGGTGGGGTGGCGCACGGGTTTTGGGGTATCGCCGCCAATCATGCCTGGCGTGCGATACATATTTTTTGGTGAGTCTCAACCAAACGGTGGAGGTCTCGGGCATGTTGCAACCTCAGAGTTGTGTAGGATTTTGTGATCCGGAGAGTTGGGTGGGAGTCTTTTATCTCACCAACTCGAAGGTGCGTGACAGTTTGTGGTGGTTTTTTGTTTCGTTTATGGAAGAATTGGAACAGCACAATGTTGCCAATTCAACCGTGTGTTGATGGATTTCGGAGATGGTGTTCATTTTGTTGGTAAACTGTCACGGTTATTTTGGACTAAGGATTTATATTTTCGGATTGGAATTTTATTTTGAATTAAATTATGAGCTTCTCAAGTTTATGATAGTAAATTTGGAAGTAGGAATCATTTTGGATTTTTATTTTGCCCGGTCTAGCGGAGAATGTTTGGGTGTGCTGAACATCGGTCCTGGCTGTTGGTTTTGGTTTTTCCAACGCAACTGAAAAGTTGTGTTGGTAAAACCAAAGGAATGTTTTCTGTTTGGTTGGTTTTGTAGTGTGGGTTATTTTTTGATGGTTCGGGAACCACACACTGTTTTTTTATTTTGTAGTGTTGCGTGGGTTCGAGATACACTTTTGGACATTTGGTTATTTGGTTTTGTGTCTTTTTTTTGGTTTATTGATTTTTTGGAGATTATCTCGATACCTGCGGCAATCACTGGGTTTTCTTTTGTGTGTTCTCCCATACTCAGTATGGTCGAGGTGTGTTCGTTTTTTTTTTCCTTACTTTTGTGACACAGTTAGTTAGTCGCTGAGGACAGCGAGCGTTTTACCCTTGGTAAAACGCTACAGCAGGGAGAGGGGTATTGTGACATTGCACATTTTTAGTACAACGACGTTTTTAGGTTTGTCTCAAACATAAGTTTTTGCGGATGGCAAGGACTTTAATCGATCTAGCAACTGAATCGATATGGATGACAGTTCTGTATCCAATGAGAATCATCTGTCAACAAGGGTTGTTGCCAATATAGAAATATACATGATTTTCATATTAATTAATTTAGAATTTACAATAAAAATTTGATTTAATAAGTTAGGAAGTTGCTAGAACATGGTTAGAAAATTAGGTGGAATTTTACACACTAGATATTTTAGTCATTTGAAATTTATAACAGCAAACGATTGCTGAGGTTGTCGTTCTATTTGGTATCCCCAAGCCTCCCAAGGTCGTTAGGATTTTGAGATCATTTCCTCCTCACTTGTTAGCTGGCTCCGGTACAGGTCGTAGGCCTCCAGTGGCTACTTTATGATATCGCGGATCATCTATGATGTGAAGCAGGAAACCAAATTATGGAGCAGCAAGAGTCCTTTTCTGCAGGGCCTCAAGGGTCCTCAGAATCGTATTTTGTCCATGGACTGTGAGTAGAATCTTGTTCAAGTAACATTGATTTAATTTCTTTGTGTGATCTTGGTTTTTGTAAATCTTGACCATGTGTCTCCATTTCCAGTCTCCTGATGTTATTATGTGGCGGGAAGGGATGTCAGAGCTGGAAGATATGAGACTTCTACACTTCCAGCTGGTAAGCAATCCAGAATATTAATTATTCATATGATAAGGTTAGGCCACATTTCCATTGTCTAATAAAGGTTTTTTTCTATTTCAGCTGACTGGGATTTATTTAATTGATTTATCAATTTATCGATTTATCAGATTTAATTGATTTATCAGATTTAATTTATTTTACATTTTAGATTTTAAATTTTAAATTTATTTGTGGTTAAATTGAATGCCTTCACCCTAAGGGGGTTTTCGGTGAAGAGGATGCTTGCCGGAGGCTGAAGCTTAGGTTGCGGAGGTGCTCTTTTGAATTACTGCGCCTGGGGCGACCGCTTTGGCTCACTGAAGGATGGCTTGCATATGTAGCGGTAACTTCTGGCTTGAAGGTTGGTGGCATTTCTCTTTCCTGGAAGCAAGTGTTAAATTTAGTTAAATTTAGTTTCTATCATGTATGTTGGCACTGATACTTAGGGACTAACCAGTTTTAGGCAATGCTTGTAAATCACTCAGAACCATGTTTGCACGGCCCAGCTCTATCGTCTGGCAATGTTCATTTAGTTAAGGTGCTAAGCTTAAGCTTTTATTGCTGATTTACAAGCTGTATTTTGCATTGTGTTAATTTAGGAAAATAAAACTGTGTGTCACAACTAACCGTTTTATTCCATTTCCATTTAGAACCTGAATCCTTGAGGAGAATCACCAGTAGCACCTTGTTTCGTTTCTTTATTAAGTTTTTGGCAGAGCAAGTCTGCAAGGTTTATTAAGTTTAGATTTATTTTGATGATCGAGGCTTTCCCACCAGTTTTCCCGAGCCGGGTGTGGGAAGGCCCCGTTTCAAGGGTACCCCCCCTACATGTAAAGTGGGGGCTGATATTTTTTTTCATTCCAACCCCAACGTGTGATATATTGTTGGATAGGTATTAGAAAATCAATAAGGGTTTACTAAGATTGTTTTTTGATAATATTAATATTTTCGGAAATAATCGCTCCTAAAGGAAAAAAAGTGCGTCCCCCCCCCCCCTCTAACTTTTGAACCATATGTTTAAAAAATATGAAAAAAATCACAAAAGTAGAACTTTATAAAGACTTTCTAGGAAAATTGTTTTGAACTTGATAGGTTCAGTAGTTTTTGAGAAAAATACGGAAAACTACGGAACCCTACACTGAGCGTGGCCCGACACGCTCTTGGCCGGTTTTTTATTTAAAATAGACGACCTATTATGCCTCAAATATGAACTAGGCGTATTTTTTTGCTTTAGATATGTTATTTTTATGATATGATTATATTAAAACATATAACATTAGGGCATTTTGTACGGCGCAAGATTAAACTAGTTTTAATGGCTTAGTGTGTCGTGTATTCCATTTATCATCAAAGTCAATCTGGGTTTAAATACCAGTTTCGGAAATAAATATCGCACGTTGAAGTGTGACTAGACGATATCATTTGCATTGGGGCTCGTAAACACCACAAATATTTCGTACGAAAATATTAAAATTCGGTTTTTTTACAAAAATGAGTCTGCATACTGAAATTGTAAAAATAAAAAAATAATCATCCCATTTATGCTGAAAAAAAAAATGAACCAACGAATAATATGATAATATATATGATGAAAACATTTGGCATATATTTCATACAAATATATTCTTTCATACAAACAAGTCCTGAAATTCTACCACGATGTTTTTAGAATACGACGCTCAATAGCGTAAACGTTTATTTTTCTATGCAAAACAGTAGGTACATTACGATACAAGTGCGGAAAATGAGGAAAACACGACCAATGGAGTGTTTTAAATCGGCACGAGTTAAGAATTCAATGACAAGGAATACCTAGTTAATGTGAATAACAAGAAATTCTTATTAAAATGTCCTTATTTCTTTCACATTCTCGAAGCTACAAGTTACAATTTACAAGTGGTAGTCAATCTCTAATATGACAAGTTGGAAAGAGACTTCCGCTTGTAACTTGTAACTTTCAGTTATGAGAAATCGGCCCACGCTCTTTAGAAAAGCAACAAATTACAAGTTACAAGCGGTATTCTCTTTCTTACATTGACTACCACTTGTAAATTGTAACTTGTAACTTCGAAAAATGGGCCCCTGGGGCCCGTTTCTCGAAAGGTACAAGCCTTGTATTACAAGTGCGCAAACTGTCAAATCGTATGGGTTGTCATGGAAACACACTTGTAATACAAGGCTTGTACCTTTCGAGAAACGGGCCACAGGACCAAATACATCACTCTCATAAGCAGGTTTGTTGCGAAAATTCTCGTTTAATTGCTACATCCCTAGCGATATTAAAATATTCAAATCTAAGACCCCTCGAATTAGAAAAACCAATTTAAATCAAACCGGTCATTTGCAAATAAACCGGACCCCTGCGAACTGTCCAGTTTAGACGCCATTGTCGTGGAGACGTCATTGTCATGTATAGACGTCAATGGACTCATTGGGGAAGATAGTGTCATGTTTCAGAGTTTGCGATTTTGTCTCGAAGGGTGACTATCATTTCACTAATTTTATTTCAAGTTTAACACCAATTACCTACTTGTTGAATTACTACTACTACTACTACTACAGTTGAATTACCTACTTAGTGAGTTGAAGAGTTCAGGAGTATAGCTGAACGTACTACTTAGTTAGTATTTTGATTTAAAAATGTACTGAAACTATGTGAGCTTTTGCCCGCGGCTTCGCTCGCGTTAGAAAGAGACAAAAAGTAGCCTATGTCACTTTCCATCCCTTCAACTATCTCCACTTAAATTATCACGTCAATTCATCGATCCGTTATGCCGTGAAAGACGGACAAACAAACAGACACACACACTTTCCCATTTATAATATTAGTATGGATTACGATACAAGTGCAAAAAAAAGGGAATTCGCAATGTGTGGCGATGTCGTCACTTTCCATCAGGTGCGACTAAGGTCAATCACTGGCCAGTTTATAATGATAAAAAAAAACCTAAGAGAGTGTTTGAAATCGAAAATAGTTGCGAATTACCGATAAGTATAGTACAAGTGCCGGCTAAGCTAAGCCGCGGTCCCGGGTTCGAATTCTGGTAAGGGCACATTTGTGTGATGAACACAGATATTTCTTCCTGAGTCTGTATTTATGTATATAAGTATGTATATCCTAGCACCCATAGTACAAGCTTTGCTTAGTTTAGGGCTAGATTGATCTATGTAAGGTGTCCCCCAATATTTATTTATTTATTGAAGTAGTTCATTACTGAAAAACGTCGTACAATACCGTACAAAGAGGAAATTCTCATGTCGATTTCAAACACTCCGTGTTTTGAATTCATCGTCACCTGTTTCGAACTTCATACTTTCCGCACGTGTATCATAGTGTATTATTTTGTATAATCGCACGTTTAAAACCAAGTTCGGCTTTGCGAGTCATTTAAGAGCCCACCAAAACCAAAACTCACACCACATGGATTAACGACAATGACTGTTTTGACACAGTGATTTTTTTTTGTTTTCCGTTAAATTCGACAAATCGTTAGGTTCATTATCAGGAAAAAAATTCATCGTTTTTATACATAATAATAGTTATTTGTTATACAAGGGAGCAAAGTTGTATTTTAACCGAGTGTGGAATTGCAACACGAACTAGCGAATGGATTCTAGGGTTGAACTACGAGCTAGCGAATGGATTCTATGGTTGAACCACGAGCGAAGCGAGTGGTTCGAAAATAGAATCCTGAGCGAAGCGAGTAGTTCAAAAATAGAATCCTGAGCGCAGAGAGTGTTGCAATACACACGAGGTAAAATAACTTTGCATCCCGTGTGTAACACATAACTTTTCACCTCACTAGAGCGAGGAAACACGCAATAAAAACAACTGGAAATAAGTCAATTTGCGTTTAAGTAAATATTATAATTTCCACGATGCACCGACCGACACCACAAAAGTTTCAAATTAAGAATCAAGAAGAAAAATCTATTTGGGTGCGTTCCGTTTCACGCGTTTTGAAATTGCAATGTTACTTAAGGTGCGTTCTCAATAAGTACAGTGGAAAAGTCAACAATACAATTTCTTGTATGATTTCGAGTGTTTAATGGTAAAATCATGTTATAAAATTGTTTTAATTTAATGTTTTTAGCCGGATACAATTCGATATGTAATTATTTTTACGTTCACATCACATGATTTGTTAAGACAATTTAAGCACAGGGAGAAAATTGTCCTGTCTGGGACATGCCTTTACAAGAAATTATATTTAAAAAAGTAACTAATGACACGTTCGGATTTCAAATATTCTTTGCACTCTTGTGGATAAAATGCGATTTTGCTATCTGTTTTTAAAGAATAAAAAAGTCCTTTCCGAGCTAGTGAGGTGAAAATGAATTTATTAGTGTGAGAGACCCTTCAGAATAACATTCAGGTTAGTGTCAAGTGATTGACGGCACATGTCAAAACAAATAACATTAGGAATTGTTTAAGGTTGCCACACACGTGTTCAGTAATTATCTTTACTTTAATAATTCGATAAGCGTATGAGTTAAAATACTAGTTTCTTAGATAAATTAATTGTATTTGATCTAAAGAACTTTCCCTTGAAGTTAACGGAATTCAATAAAATCATCATCATCGTTGGCCTTAACGTCTGTTGCAGACGATTTATGGTGTAATATTCGAGGAGCACCTTGCCGTGTGGTGTGAGCGTGGTGGTAAATAAAAACACGGTGTATAAACGGATATTTATTTACATATATGCACCGAAACTAGCGAAGGCGTCAAGCCACTTGGTGCTAGTCACACAGTAACCCAATTCGAGTGATAACTGCTGATAACGAGCCAGTATCGCGGTCAATGCACGATAGTATAGCGGTATATATGTAGGTACTAGACTTAGAAAAGACATACTTACTATACTTAGGATATAAGGAAGTTTAAACCCAATTTTAACCGCCGACGCAAAAACGACTGGCTGTTACAAGTTTAACGTAGGTATTTGTCTATCTGTGTATATGGGTCTTTTTTTTTTTCAAAGTTGTCCACCCCACTTTTTTTTGGATTTGGAAATTTTTATGTGTTCACTAAGAATCGTGAGCTCTTTCAATTCTAATAGGAGAAAAAAAGTGTCCCAAGGTTTTTTCCCATTCCGTTACCATTTTTTCATACATTTTGTACCTACGGCGGTAACGGAATGGAAGATTCGAAAAAATGTATGGAAATCTTGGGTCATTTTTTTTCTGCTATCAGGATCGAAAGAGCTCTCGATTCTAAGTATAAATCGCGTAAAAAACACCCATGTTGCAAAAAAAGTGGGTTTTTTTTATACTACGTCGATGGCAAACAAGCATACGGCCCGCCTGATGTAAAGCGGTCACCGTAACCTATGGACGCCTGCAACTCAAACAGTTGACAACTTTGAAAAAAACGGCCCATGTGTTTGGCTCTGGCATCGAAGCTTTCGAACGGATGAACTGATTTGGAATTCGTGTTTTTTTGTTTGAAAGCTAAATAAGTCCACTATATCAGGGTTTTTTTTATTCAAAAATTGTAACATAGTTGTTATTTTAATCAGTGCCTGAAAAACATATGTCAGGGTTGTATTTTTTTTTAGTGTGAATAGGTAGACGTTTGACCACGATCACACCTGGGTGGCTAGCCGAATGGCACAATCGCTCACGAAACGCTCACGAAACGAAGCGCTAGTAGATATCTATCTCTATCGCGCTTGCGTATTGGCGCGACAGAGCCAACGGCGTATCGCTTTCGTTTGGCGTCGGAGAAATGCCATTCGGCTACGGGGCCTGATGGTAAGTGATGATGCAGTCTACGGTGGAGCACGCTTACCTATGAGATACCTAATTCACTCTTGCTTTGTAAATATAATTGTACTACTTTATCCCGGCATTTGCCACGGCTCATGGGAGCCGGGGATCCGCTTTGACAACGAATCCCGTAAATATCCCATACTAATATTATAAATGGGAAAGTGAGTGTATTTGTTTGTCCGTCTTTGACGGCCAAACGGAGCGACAAATTGAAATGATTTTTTAAGTGAGGATAGTTGAAGGGATAGAGAGTGACATAGGCTACTTTTTAGGGTTCCGTAGTCAACTAGGAACCCTTATAGTTTCGCCATGTCTGTCTGTCTGTCCGTCCGTCCGTCCGTCCGTCCGCGGATAATCTCAGTAACCGTAAGCACTAGAAAGCTGAAATTTGGTACCAATATGTATATCAATCACGCCAACAAAGTGCAAAAATAAAAAATGGTAAAAAATGTTTTATTAGGGTACCCCCCCTACATGCAAAGTGGGGGCTGATATTTTTTTTCATTCCAACCCCAACGTGTGATATATTGTTGGATAGGTATTTAAAAATGAATAAGGGTTTACTAAAATCATTTTTTGATAATATTAATAGTTTCGGAAATAATCGCTCTTAAAGGAAAAAAAAGTGCGTCCCCCCCCTCTAACTTTTGAACCATATGTTAAAAAAATATGAAAAAATCACCAAAGTAGAACTTTGTAAAGACTTTCTTTCTTTTTGAGAAAAATACGAAAAACTACGGAACCCTACACTGAGCGTGGCCCGACACGCTCTTGGCCGGTTTTATTGTCTCTTTCTAACCTCCCACTTCCCTAAAGTGGAGGGTGGAAATTTCTATGGAGCATTCCGCAATTTTCGAGTTTAAGACGAGCGAAGCTGCGAGCAAAAGATAGTATATTATAAATTAAACTCGTAAAATTTTAAAATATTATTAGTATCACGTAGACAAAACGAAAAGCAGTCATAAATAGGTATACTTAACTAGAAAACTGTTTACTAAAGCGCTATATTCTGCAAAATAATTTACCAATTTTCGACATAGAACAGAACTACCTACCTGTATTAATCACGACCGTATGTAATACGATATTTTGCGCACTAGTGCAAATATATTGCCAAGCTGATAATAGCTACTTCCTTTCAAACATACCTAAAGCGATAGATAGCCAATAATGTGCAAAATGGCACTTTACACTTTTGATTTCATTGTTCAACTTGACGCCTTGAAGAGTGTGTGTAAACAGTAGTAAAACGTCCCACTTTGTCGGCTACCATACCATTAAGGCCAGATTAAACTGACAAAGCGGCTTTATAGCAATCGACAAACTGGGACGGGTTGTCTATTGTTTGCCCGACAGTCATTTAACATAATATTCATTTGCCCGAATCTAACTTGCCTAAATTTCATTTGCCCGAATGATTTGTTTACCATAAAAATCATATGACATACTCGTTGTTTATCCGAATATTACCTTTCATAATCATACAATGCCATACTATTTGTTAGCCATATTATTAAGTGCAATAATATGGTTTCATAGAATATTCAAACGCCATAAGCAATTATTGCCATATTAATTGTTGCCCATATTATTACCTAACCTAACCTACTTTCTGATAGCAGTTTCATTTTCCAGGGGTCACAGTTCTAACCTAACCTAACCTACTTTTCCAGCAGTTTCATTCTCCAGGGGGTCACAGTTCTAACCTAACCTACTTTCTGATAGCAGTTCCATTTTCCAGGGGGTCGCAGTTCTAACCTAACCTACTGTCTGATAGTATTTTCATTTTCCGGGGGTCACAGTTCTAACCTAACCTAACCTACTTTTCAAGCAGTTTCCTTTTCCAGAGGTTCACAGTTCTAACCTAACCTAACCTACTTTCTGATAGCAGTTTCATTTTTCAGGGGGTCACAGTTCTAACCTAACCTACTTTCTGATAGCAGTTTCATTCTCTAGTCCTCCTAGTACCTATTATAGTAGTTTTCGATTCTGCCAAAGCACATTATGGAAATTGACTTTTCTGGACGCTAATTTGTATGACAAATGATGGTATGGAATGTGGTAATTACGGATTTCGATGATTCTGACAAATGACATTATGGAAACTGACTTTATGGGAAACAAAGTTTCTGGCACTAGATTAATATAGTAAACAATGATTATGGCATAAGATGTTCAGAACAGAACACAAGTTTAATTTGTATTAAAACTTTTTGTATGTGAAACTTTAAAGTAAAAAGTCTATAACTTGTTTATGGTGGAAAAACAATAGAAAATAGAGAAGAAAAGAAAATGGGGAAAAATATGTAGGCGGATTGAATGTATTTTTTACTTTTATTATGAAATAAATGATGCAGTGAAAGTTAAAGTTGAGTTTTTTATGTGGAAGCTACAAAAATTGTGGTGACCAACATAAAATGGTCCTTCGAGATATGGAGATGAATTAAGTGAAGAAGTGAGTTGTAGAAGATAATAGTGAGTTGTGAAAAATATAAGCTGTTTGCTGAACATAAAAGTTAAAAGAAGATTACGATTTACAAATTAAATTGATTTTCAAGATTTTCCTCATAAGTCGCTTTCAAAAATTTTGTCGAAATTACTAAAACCATCGATGATGTTAGCTGGACAAAACGTTATTTGAAAATTGTGCCAGCACTAGAAGGGCGCTATCGAACATCCTGTCCGAAGAAGTCGCCGTCCGTGCAGTGATTTGGAGTACGCGGTTCCAGTCAACGCTGCAGCAACGGGTTACGAGTATCCGAACGTACCCGCTCACGTTCAACTCTTCGGCCGGCAGAACTGTCAGTGTGAACGCTCCGTCGGTGTGTTTCAAAAGTTTTCGCGACGTTCAAAGGCGGGCGTAGTTTGTATTAATTTATCGTAATACAATTGTGTAGTTATGTTAGTGACTTATGTAAACATTTAGTGTAAATTGTACAATATGTCGTCTGAATTGAGTCAGTTGAAGGCCAATCGGGGCTACCATAAAGGCGCGATAACGCGCATCGGAACTTTCTGTATGTCAGAGGATTTTAAAACTGCTTCTATCGAATTGATTTTGCAGAAAAAAGAGAGGTTGATAAAATCTTTTAATGATTATGAGTTGTGCAATAGGGCCATCCTGGCGTTAGAGCCGGAGGATGACGAATCATATGAATCCTACGAGACCAAGCGGGATTTGTGTCTTGCACTAATCGAGACTCGTTTAAAACAAGTATCGCCGGCTGCACAGGCGACTCCATCCTCCGAGCTGGAAACAAGTAAGTTTAAAAAACTTCCCTGTATTAATATAAAAACCTTCGACGGTGTATCCATTATGGATTACCATCCATTTGTAAATATGTTCAGAGCTGTCATTCATAAGGATGCGAAGTTAAGCACTTGCGAAAAATTGTATTATTTGCGGTCCTTTCTAGCAGGGGAAGCTTTGGACTTGATAAAAAACTTGATGTTAAATGATGAAAATTATGAAGTAGCTCTAAAGCTCCTTGATGATAGGTACAATAACATACCTAAAATTGTAAATTTTCATGTAAATAGCATTCTTGACATGCCAGTTTTGACAAAGTGTACAGCTTCTGCCCTGCGGTCTGTAGTGTCAACTGTAAATATGCATCTTGCAGCCTTGAAAAACTTAAATGAGAAAGTTGAGTTCTGGGATACTATATTGGTTAATATTTTAGCTAAGAAGATTGATTCCTATACATACCGTGGATTTCATCTTGAACGTGATGTGAAAGAGGTTCCTAAATTGTGTGAATTCCTTACTTTCCTAGAAAAGAGAGCGATTGCCTTAGAAGCTACCAGTACGGAGGAGCCCAAGAAGACAGTAAAGTCTACTGTGAGTGCCGCGGCCACTATGGGAGTTTCTTGTAAGTATTGCCAGAATTCTCATAAAATATATGAATGTCCCAAGTTCAAGTTGCTTCCTTACCAGGAGCGATGCGAGATTGTTGAGGCCAATGAATTATGTAAGTTATGTCTCAATAGTCATCAGGGTAGATGTCTACTGAAGTTGAAATGTGCCACATGTCATGAATTGCACAATACATTATTACATTCTCCAAATACAGGAAAAGTAACTAATGTCTCCTTAGCTGATGAAGCCTCTCAGAAGGTGAGTGACAATTCCAATACTGATGATCATTGCTTGCCTACCCACTCATCTAAAACTGTGAGCTTTTCTGCTAGGCCGCAGAAGGCCAGTATATTGCTTCCATCCATAATTGTTAAACTAAAGAAAAAGGATGGCACTTTTGTTCATGCTAGGGCCTTGCTAGACTCATGCTCACAGGTGCATTTTGTTAGTGAGGAACTGATAAATGAGGTAGGTGTTTCGGCATACAGATCTGATGAGGTAGTAACTGGTGTGTGTGATAAGGATAATGAAATTGCAAAGATGGCGGATTTAGTTGTTTATTCGACTGTAGGTGATTTTAAGGTTGAAGTGTCATGCTGTGTAACAAAAAGGGTTACTCGGGCCCTTCCACAGCAGTCATTTGATACTTCTCAATTTAATATGCCATCTTATGCCGAATTGGCTGATGAGAAGTTTAATGAATCGAGTGAGAATTCGTTATTATTAGGGGCCGATGTCTTTTTCCAGGCGTTCCAGTATGTCTGCAGGCAGCTGACACCTGTGGGTCCTTACTTGGTGAAGACGAGATTCGGTCATATTGTAGGCGGGAGGCTGCCCTTCCCTGCTGGCAAGAAGTCTATAAGTAACTTTTGTGTTGCTTCCAAAGGTAAGGCATTTACTTGTAATAATGTTGTAGAAGATGATTTACAAGCTCCCTTTCCTTGTTTTAAAACTGAAGTTTCCTCCCTGTCAAGGAATTGTGAGGCTTCCGAAGATATTGCAGATATAATGTCGAAATTTTGGGATTGTGAGAAGGTACCTAATATCATCAAAGAGACTGGTACTGAGGCCGAGCAGGCTGAACAGATTTTTCAGGAGTCTGTTAAGTTGGAAAATGACAGGTTTACTGTAGCCTTGCCGGTGAAGGTTGATATGGATAAATTGGAGTTAGGCGATTCTTTTAGTAGCGCTTTGCAACGACTTTACAATTTAGAAAAGCGGTTTGCGCGAGATGTTGATTTGAGTCAAAAGTATAAAAAATTTATACATGATTATATACATCAAGGTCATGCCAAATATTTTGACATGTCTAATTATGACCTTAATGCGGGAAATGTCATGTTTTTGCCCCACCACCCTGTAATTAGTGCCAGTAAAACAACACCTGTTCGGGCTGTCTTTGATGCTGGTGCTGTCACAAAGAATGGTATATGTTTGAATGATATTTTAATAAATGGTCCCGTGGTTCAAAAGGATCTCTTTGAAATTCTGATTTTATTCAGAACTTTCAAATATGTATTATTGTGTGATATAAAGGCTATGTATCGGCAAATCTTGATTGAGGATAAATATCGTTGTTTGCAAAATATTCTGTGGCGTGATTCTCCTGACGAGTCAGTCAAATGTGTGCAGTTGCAGACAGTAACCTATGGGTTAAAAAATTCTGCCTTTTTGGCATGTAGGTGTTTGTTAGAGCTAGCTCAAAGATACGAGGGCCAATATCCTTTGGCTTCGTTTGTGTTGAAGCATACTTGCTATGTGGATGACATTCAGTGTGGTTCAAATGATTTTGATGAGCTTTGTCAGATGAAAAAGGAGTTGATTGATATCATGAGGTTGGGTAGTTTGTCTCTCCACAAATGGTGCTCTAATAATAGGGAAATATTGAGCGACATTCCAGTCGAGCTGCAGCAGCTCGACAGTAGGAGCTTTGACAAAAATAATGAATATGTCAAAACTCTTGGACTGACATATGATGTTATTACTGATACTCTTCACATGCAGTGCCCTGTTAAGGAGGTTCAAGAAAAGTATACGAAACGTCAAATGCTTAGTTTCATAAGCAAATTTTTTGATCCGTTAGGATTGTGTGGCCCTGTGTTAGTGCAGGCAAAGATTTTGATGCAGCAGGTTTGGTTCGAATCGTTAAAATGGGATGATTTTCTACCTCAGGATCTAAATAAAAAATGGGTTGACTTTGCCTATAGTTTAGTTCAGATGTCTGATATTTCTATTGGCAGGAATATCAATGTTCACGGAGTGAAATCGTTGGAGTTAGTAGGATTTTCGGATGCTTCCAATGCTGCTCATGGATGTTGTTTGTACTTACGTGTAATTGATACTGAGGACAGGGTTTCGGTGAACCTTTTATGTTCAAAGTCCCGAATCAATCCTAAGGATAAATTACAATTAACGGTCCCAAAATTGGAACTGAATGGCGCGCTTTTACTTGCGATTCTAGCTCGGAAGGTGTATTCCGCTTTGTTTTTGAAATACTCGGTAAATGTGTATCTTTACAGTGATTCTATGATTCTGCTGGCATGGTTAAAAACACTTCCAGTATTAAAGCTTAACGTGTATGTAGGTAACAGAGTTGACAAGATTCAAAAGTTATCCTCCGGCTTTGAATGGCATTATGTAAATACTCAGGACAATGCCGCGGATATGTTATCTCGTGGTGTAGAGCCCCAAATATTGGAAAAATCCTAATTTCCATCACAAGACTAGAAGATGATGTTTTCAAATCTTCTGACATGCCAGAGTTAAGGCCTATAACTTAATGTTGTAGTACGTGTGTTGATGTAAGCTCGAATTCTATTCATGATCTGATACAGAAACATTCAAGTATTAACAAATTAACAAGGATTGTAGCATATCTTCTTAGATTTGTATTTAATTGTAAAAAGGTAAATACTAACAAACGTCAGGGATTTTTATCTCCTCGAGAACTAGATTGTGCTTTGCATATAATAATTAAATGTGAACAAAGAAAGTTTTTTAGTAATGATATTGATAACTTAAATAACAACTTGCCATTGAGATCTAGCTTGAATAGTTTGCATCCCTTTCTTGATTCTGAAGGGTTATTACGGTAGATTAGAAAATACAGGATTATCCTATGACCAAAAACATCCGATTGTATTGCCGAAAGGTTCTCATGTAACTAAAATTATTATTCATAATGAGTACTTAAGATTGAAACATGCTAGTACCACTTTGTTGTTGAGTACCCTTAATGAAAAATATTGGATTATGAATGCAAATAGGGAACTCAAATATGTTCTGTATAAATGTATAAAATGCTTTAGAATTAAGGCGAAACATGCTTCTCAATTAATGGGTTCTCTGCCTCTTGATCGTGTTAATATGACTCGTCCATTTCAAATGGACTCCTAACTTAGAAATAGGATCTTTAGTTTTGTTGAGGGAAGATAATATCTCTCCGTTGTGTTGGCCAGTAGGTCGGATTGTGGATGTTCAACCCGGTAAGGATGGTAAGGTCCGAGCCTTGCATGTAAAACATACAAAGGGTTTTATTGTAAAAATGAGTGTCACTAAAATATGTCCCTTACCGATTGACTATAGTTAAGTAGATAAGTGTTTTGTTTAATTTATGTTAATTGACACAATTAGCTTTCAACTTTAGTTCGTTTTTAACGTTGTACATATTTGTTATTGCTTGGCCTGGCCCCCAATATGTTCAGAACAGAACACAAGTTTAATTTGTATTAAAACTTTTTGTATGTGAAACTTTAAAGTAAAAAGTCTATAACTTGTTTATGGTGGAAAAACAATAGAAAATAGAGAAGAAAAGAAAATGGGGAAAAATATGTAGGCGGATTGAATGTATTTTTTACTTTTATTATGAAATAAATGATGCAGTGAAAGTTAAAGTTGAGTTTTTTATGTGGAAGCTACAAAAATTGTGGTGACCAACATAAGATGTTATGAGAAACAATATTATGATTGTTGAATAGGATGGCAAATAAAATTATGGCAAATGAAATTCTGGCAAATGGGGGTATCTCGCGTTAAATTCAAAAATTGTGAAATGCTCCATACAAATTAACCCCCCCCCTTTTTTAAGGGTAGAGGGGGGGTTAGAGAGAGACAAAAAGATCCACCTAAAATGAATCTCCACTTATAAAGCAATTTTCCCATTTATAATGTTAGAAAGTCATCATCATCATCCTCCTTGCGTTATCCCGGCATTTGCCGCAGCTCATGGGAGCCTGGGATCCGCTGTGACAACTAATCCCAAGATTTGGCATAGGCACTAGTTTTACGAAAGCGACTGCCATCTGACCTTCCAACCCAAAGGGTAACCAGGCCTTATTGGAAGTAGTCCGGATTCCTCACGATGTTTTCCTTCACCGAAAAGCGACTGGCAAATATCAAATGACATTGTTAGAAAGTATGGACTAACATAAATCAAACTGACAAACTTTAAGTCAAAATTCAGCAAACACATGTTGTAACAGATTAATTTAATGTTGAACACAGCATCACGAGCCCTTTCGATCCCGCTAAGTAAAAAAAATTAATTTTTCCACTTCGTTACCATTTTTCAAACACTAAGTACAGCGGTTACAAAGTAGAAAGCATATAAAGTATAAAGTGGAAAGTATGTACTATACCTATTAAAAATATGTTATAGAAAATTTTGGGACCATTATTTTCTTCCTGTTATTTGTCCTCGTGATTCTGAGCGAAAAGCATAATTTACCTACCTTAGAATAGTACATTGTTTTAAATCGACACGAGTTACGAATTTCCTTTTCGCACGTGTATCGTACGACGTTTCTCAGTAGGTACAGATGACCGTCCGAAGTTTCGACCTGGCATATAATGAACCACTTCTCGCACTAGTGCGTAAAAAAACACCATCTGTACTGAAAATGCCCTGCTAAGAGTATAAATGATAGTTATAGGCATATTTAAAGTGACTTATATTGACCGGGATATAGACCGTGATTACCTTTTTGATTTTTGTCGAGCTCCCGATATTTCGACGCAGTTGCATGCATCATGATGACAAAAATCAAAAAGGTAATCACGGTCTATATCCCGGTCAATATAAGTCTAATGAAAATAACCGTGAATCATTCAAAACTCTTATATTTAAAGTGCATATTTATATAAATTATACATTAAGTGAGTAATTTGAGAAGAAATGCATGACATGTGCACGCGACGAGGTATCGATTTTCATGATTAAAATGCAATAAATTGGTTTTGACGCAAACGTGTACATTTTCAAATGATTTTAATTATAAAAAATATTCTTAATTGCGCTATTGTTACATAAGCAACATAATTGAGTGTGCACGTGAAAACGTCCCACTTTGTCAATTGCTATAAAGCCACTTTGTCAGTTTATTCAATAAAGATACAAGCAAATCTCGCCTTAATGGTAACCGACAAAGTGGGACGGTTTACTAAACAACATTTTTCTTCTCGTCTACTTTAATCTGTCAATTATGACACCACAGACTAAACTTTAAGTGCTGACTTTATCAGTGTTGACACTTAGTCAACTATAATTTCATTACAGGGTGGCTAGCCGAATGGCACAAACGCTCACGAAACGCTCACGAAACGAAGCGCTAGTAGATATCTATCTCTATCGCGCTTGCGTATTGGCGCGACAGAGCCAGCGGCGTATCGCTTTCGTTTGGCGTCGGAGAAATGCCATTCGGCTACGGGGCCTGGTCCTGTAATATTAGGCCACTCGGCAAGCTTCGTGGCCTAAACATTATACTCGACTGAAAACCTCTATATTATATAACGATGATATAATAGTACATTACGATACAAGTGCGTAAAAAAGGAAGTTCGAAACGAGTGGTGATAAATTAAAACACGACCGAAGGGAGTGTTTTAAATCGACACGAGTTACGAATTTCCTTTTCGCACGTGTATCGTACGACGTTTTTCAGTACAGATGAGCCTCCTAAGTTTCGACCTGACATATAATGAACCACTTCTCGCACTAGTGCGTAAAAAAAAACCATCTGTACTGAAATAGTACATTACGATACAAGTGCGTAAAAAAGGAAGTTCGAAACGAGTGGCGATAATTTAAAACACGAGTACGAATTACGAACGGGGGGGGGGGGGGATTACACTGAGAGAAAATACAACCAGTTTTCATGTTCGTTCAACAAGTTTTTTGGTTAAAATAGCGCCTACGTGCTCTTTGGTTCAAACAACAAGCTACTTGTCATTTTAATCGGCAATATGTTTCAATCAATAAGTCGATTTTATAAAAACAACCTGACACATATTGTTTTAAACATACGTTTGGCTGATTCAAACGGATAAACCGCAACAAGTCGAACTTGTTAAATTCACAATGCAAATTTCTCTGTGTACGAATTTCCTTTTCGCACGTCTATCGTACGACGTTTTTCAGTACAGATGAGCCTCCGAAGTTTCGACCTGTAGGCCTAGCACATGATGGCCGCGGGAGTATGTCGCCGCGAGATAGATGACACGTCTTTGTCTAATTGTATTAATGACATAAGGACAGGTAGTCTATCTCGCGGCGACATACTCCCGCGGCCATCATGTGCTAGGCCTGCTGGCATATAATGAACCACTTCTCGCACTAGTGCGTAAAAAACTGAAAAATACTATTAAAACTAGGAGCTTTTAAATACCTAATATTATACTTTATTTTTAAGTGTCGTGCTTTATTCATAAATAATAAATTTTAAGTCAGTAGCATGTATTTCTTTGACATAACCGTATTTTGCAGTATTTTATACAATCATGCCTTTCAGATGGATTTACAATTTAGGTAGATTTCTCGACATAAGCCAATAAAGATTACTGATTACTGGTTCAGTCTATAGTTTCATCTACTTACCTATTTACTGATTTTATTTATTTATTATTATTATTACTGAACCGCGAGTCCTGGGTTCTAATCCCGGTAAGGGCTTTTATTTGTGTGATGAACAACACAGATATTTGTTCCTGAGTCATGGACGTTTTCTATGTTTATAAGTAGGTACTTATTTGTATATAAATAAATAAATATTATAGGACATTCTTACACAGATTGACTGAGTCCCACGGTAAGCTCGTGATGGCTTGTATTGCAGGTACTCAGACAACGATATATATAATATACAAATAAATTATACAAAGAAAACATCCATGACTCAGGAACAAATGTCTGTGCTCAATGCTCATCACACAAATAAATGCCCTTACCGGGATTCGAACCCGGGACCGCGGCGCAGCAGGCAGGGTCACTACCGACTGCGCCAGACTGGTCGTCATATTATATGTATATATACCACCAAGTAGTACGGCTGCTTGTCCCGATACCGTCTAAATTTGAGTTTCGGCCTCGAAACCGCTGTCTTCTGTCAGTGCCAAGTTCCCGAACAGTGTCGAGAAGGAACTCTCCTTTTGTTAGAGCATTACACAGCTTGAATTCACTCCTCGCATCAGCGCCTGAATGTGATGTGTTTGCTAGTAGATGGATGGTTGTACGTGATGAATGTCTGAGGTTCAGCGAGATGATGGATGTTCGTCCTTCTTCTGTGCCATATTAGTGTTTATTGTATGTTAACTTTTTCCCGTTATGTATATATAGGGATCATATATGTATTTTCACAGTGCTTTGGTTTATCTGTCATGCTGTGTTAATTATTATGAATAAAAATAAAAATAAAAAAATAAAATACTATTATATATTCTGTGATATATCGTTGTCTGAGTACCCACAATACAAGCCTTCTTGAGTTTACCGTAGGGCTCAGTCAATCTGTGTAAGAATGTCTTATAATATTTATATTTAATATTTACCTATGGATTCCGTCTTTTGTTTCCAAAAAGTTTGAGGACTTAATTTTTCTTGTAATCTTACCTGAAAAAGAAAATAGTAAAATTAGTAAATACCTAGAGTGGGTTAAGAACATTACCAGCCCAGTTTGCTTCGCGCGATAAATAGAACATAAGTCCCTATACTATCAGTAAGCGATAGGGCCGATGTTTTATCATTTATGCGCGACCAAATATTCAAGTTTCTTAAAATAGAACATAAGTATACACTAGAGATGGGCCGAATATTTGGTAAATATTCGGTATTCGGCATATTCGGCAAGTTTTTAATTGTTCATATTCGGCCGAATTATTCGGTTGCATTGCCGAATATTTACCGAATAAACAAAGTAAATAATTTCCATTGGATAATAAGCTCCTATTTTAGTAGTTTTTTAAGGAACTGCTAAATAAAGAGAAACCTATGCGTCAAAATATAAATACAATTTTTTTTTTTTTAAGTTAAAAAAACCGTAGGTAGTTTAAGAGTTGAGAAGAATTCAGAGTTGTTTTAACTAAGTTTTAGTTATCCACTAAATCATAAAAACATAGTTGTAGTAACATAATAAGTAACGATTATCAATCACTTACAATACAATACAATACAATACAAATACTCTTTATTGCACACCTCAATACACGAAACAACATAGCAAGTATAAACAACAACTTAAGAGGTAAAACAAGAGGCGGTCTTATCGCTAAAGAGCGATCTCTTCCAGACAACCTAGGTAGTGGAGAATAATAAATAATAATAATAATATAATTTTAGTCATTTAATATAGTTTTAGTCGATCCTCTTAAAAAATATGATGTAACTGAATATTCGGCCGAATGTTCGGTACGGTAAGAGCTGAACTGAAAGTTCGGCCGAATATTCGTATTCGGCAAAGTCCATATTCGGCCCATCTCTAGTATACACCGTGTTTTTTTTTGTTTTCACCCATTTTCACCCACCCGTGTTTTCATGCATAATAAATGAATTTATTAGTGTGAGAGACCCTTAAGAATAACATTCAAGTTAGTGTCAAGTGATTGACGGCACATGTCAAAACAAATAACACTAGGAATTGGTAAAGACACACGTGTTCAATAGTTATCTTTATTTTTTTAATAACTCGATAACCGTAAGCGTTAAGACAATGGTTCCTTAGAGAAAATAATTATTTTTAATACCTTCCCTTAAAGTTAACGGAATTCAATAAAAACAGGGTGTATAGACTAAAGATAATAGTGACTTATATCTATTTAAATTTCTGTTTTATTTTTCGCACCAATTGTAAGTTTCTGTTTGGTCCAATGGTTGAAGGGTAGAGAATGCCTTAAGGCATTAAGTTCGACATTTGTACTTTATGTTGTGCAATAAAGGTTAAATAAATAAATAATATCAATAAATCTTATACCTACCTACAGAAAACCAAATAGCTATCTCAGAGACATTCCTCTTAGGCCGATAGTCCACTATCATATATTATGTTTATCATATTAAATATGATCATAGGCTGCATGCCATCCTTTTTCTTCACGTTGGAGAAAAAGGGAGGCATACAGACCTATGGCCATATTTCTATGATAAACATATGATAGTGGACTATCTACCCTATACGCTATATCAAAGTTACAAAATTGCCTATTTTAGTGTCTAAAATTCTAGTCAAACCTAACTAAACAAAGGCACCATACAAAATACCTCACAAAGAGGTGCCCATTACACAACATATAAAAGCACTTATACACATCCACCTTTACTTGACGCCCGTCTGTTACACCCTTTACATGCATTAGACAGGTCTTGATATACTTGGTAAAACGACCAGTTTAAAATGAACCAGTTCCTGAACGTTTTTCTAAAGATTACATGTCTCTTAACACTGGCCGGTTCAAAAACAGGTTTGTAAAGACTAACGGAGTAGCATCCCGGATTCACGCACACATACTTAACTTTCTCATGCCTACGTCACACAGCGGCGATCAGCTGTGAGGGAACTGTGTCAAGCAACGGTCCCAACGGTACTGGGCTAAAACGCGACGCTACTCGCCGGCAGATGGCGCTGTTGTCAATTTGCGTTTACCGTTAGAATTACTTCATTATTGGTAACATTGCTGACATTACTTAACATATTTTAAATTACTGATGTTTAGTAGCTAATAAGAAATATTTGATAATGCATTTTATAAGAAATTCGTTAAAGTATATCTAAGTGGATTTAAAGTCTAATTAAACCTATGAAAACAGTTAGATTCCTAGGATGATGAGTCTTTGACCTCAGTTAATTATTTTTAATTGATATAATTGCGTTCTCAAGGCTATTAAGCAGTAGATGTGAGCTAGACAGCTAGATTACTGTTAGACTAGACTAGTCCCAATATGTGTCACGCGGGTGCAGCTTTTGCTCAACAGATGGCGGTAACGGTAGGCATAGTACACTGCGGCTATTGTCAATGTTTATTCATGTTAGGTTTGTTTACGTATCAAATGAAGCTTGTACATATTTTATGAGCATTTTAACGGGTTTTATGAACATTATTTTTTGAGTAGCTTTAACGGGTCATGTTGATGAATTCGATTGTGTCCATAAAGGGGTAGGCAGAGCACATGAACTACTAAGTTTTAGTGGCACTCTTGGCAAAAAGGGGTTGAATGAAATCGAAATTGTGACATTGCAGTGACTGGTTGCCAGACTCTCGCCTACGCCGCAATTTAACCCATATCCCACAGTCGACTTTTACGACACCTACGGAAAAAGGGGGTGGTGAAATTCTTAAGGGTGCTTTCAAGAAAAACGTCAAAATAATGTAAAATTGATAGTTTCAGTCGATGAAATAACTACACGGGAAAATTAAAATAAACAGTAGCCAAAATGCTAATAGTCAATTTGTAAAAGATTGTTTTGTTAATAGAAACGCGTAAAAGTGAGTGTTTTTGTACTTTCCCTAGAAGCTAAGGTGAAAGGTCATTGGCCTCAACTTTAGGTATGGTTTTGGAAAGTTTTAGTTTCGAAGAAATCGCAAAGAAAGAATTAACTTGAATTGAAACTTTAAAATCGTAGATCTTAGATAGTTACCTAAGTATAATTTTCCTTAACATTGGGGTCATCTACATATTACGTCAGTTTATTAAAAGGGAGGGGGGGGGGTCCAGCCAAACGTCAATCTTGACAGTATGTGTTAAGGAGATTGGAACAAGCGAGACATATGTGCGGGGTTCAAAAACTTACTTTTTTTTAGTGTTATAGCGTCAAAATATGTATGGGAAAATCAGTTAAATACGTTTTTCTTTAGAAACTATTTGTAATAGGGTGCATTGGGGTAATTTCGAAAGTCGTCTAATTTCGTAGGTCGAATCATCACCAGTATATCTACCTATCATATCATATCCAGATTCCCCTTCCGAAATTACCCGAGCATTTCTGTATTTCGAAATTACCCCAACTAGTGTTTTAGGTAGATTTGTTACTTTACGTGAAAAATGAGAGAATATGTTTTTTTTTATTATTAATTAAGTGTCTATCTAAATAAGAAGCGCTGGTGGCCTAGCGGTAAATGCGTGCGACTTTCGTTCCGGAGGTCGCGGGTTCGAACCCCAGCTCGCACCAATGAGTTTTTCGGAACTTATCTGCGAAATTTCATTTGATATTTGCCAGTCGCTTTTCGGTGAAAGAAAACATCGTGAGGAAACCGGACTTCGGGTTGGAAGGTCAGATGGCAGTCGCTTTCGTAAAACTAGTGCCTACGCCAAATCTTGGGATTAGTTGTCAAAGCGGACCCCAGGCTCCCATGAGCCGTGGCAAATGCCGGGATAAGAGGATGATGAAGTGTCTATCTAAATATAAAAGAAGAAACTGACTGACTGACTGACATATCAACGCACAGCCGAAAACGCTGGTCCTAGAGATTTCAAATTTGACACGTAGGTTCCTTATACTGTAGGTATAGGTAGAGCAGCTCTAAGAAAGGATTTTCCAAAATTCACCTACTAAGGGGGTGAAATGGGGGTCCAAAATTTGTATGGGAAAACAAGAATAGATTACATATTTTTTTTTATACTACGTCGGTGGCAAACAAGCATACGGTCCGCCTGATGGAAAGCGGTCACCGTAACCTATGAACGCATGCAACGCAAACAGTGTCACATGCGCGTTGCCACCCCATTAGAAACTTGTACATTCCCTTTTGCTGTGTTAAGTACACAGCAAAAAGGAGGAGGATATTTTTAAATTAAAGGAAAAATGGAAAAATTCACACCTCCGGCAGGACTCGAACCTGCGACCTCCGTAGCGCAGTTGGAAGCGCGATGGCCCCGGCAAGGCCAGAAGTCGCAGGTTCGAGTCCAGGGGCCGATTTTTGAGTCTCACTGTCACTAAAATACCGATTGAAAACGATGAATTGCCTACTATTTTCAGTGACAATTTTCTGAATTCGAACGCCGTGAGATTCAAAAATCGGCCGGAGGTGTGAATTTTTCCTTTGATTTAAAAATATGTAATATCGCTCGCAAACGTTTATTCATGATAAAAAGCAAATTTAAGATTAGATTAGTACGCGGGCGAAGCCACAGGAGAATTCTAGTTATCAATATGGAAAAATTGCACTTGTTAGGGTTCCGTACCAAAAAGGTACAAACAGGAACCCTTAAGGTGCGACTCTGTCCGTCTGTCACATTCTTAAATATCTCGAGAACTACTAATGCTATCAACTTGAAATTTGGAATAGTTATGAACATTGTAAACCTCTACAAATAGAAACCCCCGTACCCGTGTGGTGACTGCTTAAGAATTTCACCACCCCCTTTCTTCCCGTGGGTGTCGTAGAAGGCGACTATGGGATATGGGTTAAATTGTGGCGTAGGCGAGATCGAGGCTGGCAACCTGTCACTGCAATGTCACAGTTTCGTTTTCTTTCAACCCTTATTTGCCAAGAGTGGCCCTGAAGCTTTAGTAGTTTCATGTGTTTTGCCTACCCCTTTATGGGATACAGGCGTGATTGTATGTATGTATGTATGTATGTTGTTTTTTTATATCTATTTACATACTGTTTCCATTGGGAGTTGCTAAAAACATTGTATGTACGTAACTTTTTTTTTTGACGGAGTGGAAACGCACGATGTGTGGGACAGTATGTACGTAACTGGGATCGAGTATTCGAAACCCGAGTCTGTAACTTACTTTCGTTTGCAATATTGAACTTCCGCCCCGCGTGCACAATGTGCTATTGTCAAACCTGAGGGAAACCGTAGAAAACCGTCTTCATTCAGAGCCGGTATCCAATTAAAGAATATCGTATTACGGACCGAAAATAACAAGGAAATAAATTATTTGACCACAAAATTAAAATTTTGAAACAACCGCCTACTACGACATAGTAGACCGATTTTCATAAAACATGGCTAAGAACACTCCCGACTAACTCAGCTTTCAGACAAAAAAAACTAAATCTAAATCGGTTCATCCGCTCGGGAGCTACGGTGCCACAAACAGACACACACACAGACAGACAGACACGTCAAACTTATAACACCCCGTCGTTTTTGCGTTGGGGGTTAAAAACGACAAATGGTATACGCATTTACGCAAATGCTAAAAAAAAACATTTGAAAATTGCTTCCGTTCAATTTCATTTTATGTTCTGTAGAGTTTTTAGTAAAAAAAAACATAATGTCCATGATATTTACCTACACCCATCTCGCTCACACTCTCACTCAATAAGAGTGACAGAAGAACTGTACTAAGTCAATATCCATTATTTTCCAATAAGCTAGTCCAGTCGGCATCATATATATAGGAACGGACAAGGCGCTCACAAATATCTAAACACCCCTTGACAATACATGCGTGTTTTTTTTTATGGGATAGGAGGCAAACGAGCAGACAGGTCGCCTGATGGTAAGCGATCACCGCCCCCCATGGACACCCGAAACACCAGAGAGGAGGAGGGGGAGGGAGGTTTACATATTTTGACGCTCCGGCCGTTCAGATGTATCTGATGGTGGCGTTATTGCTGTGATTTCAGGTACAAGCCACAATATCGATAAAGTCTTTGACCTGACAGTGACCCAGTTGGGAAGGTGAAGTGCGCTTTTGAGGTAAGTATTCGAATAAAAAATGTATCCCTACCTGCTACGCCGCGGCCCTGGGTTCGAATCCCGGTAAGGGCATTTATTTGTGTGATGAGCACAGATATTTGTTCCTGAGTCATGGATGTTTTCTATGTATATAAGTATGTATTTATCTATTTAAGTATGTATATCGTCGCTTAGCACCTATAGTACAAGCTTTGCTTAGTTTGGGGCTCAGTTGATCTGTGTAAGGTGTCCCCAATATCTTGACCTGTCATTATCACAACTTTTAAGAATGACTGTCAAAGTAAAATACTCTACGCTGAAAGTGCCGCCCACCCGCTCTCGGTTACCTTACAGTTACCGCCTGTCAAAAACGCGAACAGTCGACCTGTTTCATTTGTTCCAAAAAATTTAGAGACAAAAGAAATGCTACTTTATTTATTTACATGAAAGTTAAAATTCCATTGAACCAAAATGTACATCTCATTGCACACTGGGTGGGAAGAGGTAAGAGTCATACTACAGATTTTTTTTTAAAACGACGGGGTGTTATAAGTTTGACGTGTCTATCTGTCTGTCTGTCTGTTTAATTGTCTATCTGTCTGTGGCATCGTAGCTCCCGAACGGATGAACCGATTTAGATTTAGTTTTTTTTTTTTTTTTTGTTTGAAAGCTGAGTTAGTCGGGAGTGTTCTTAGCCGCGTTTCATGAAAATCGGTCCACTATGTCGGCGATTTTTTCAAAATTTTAATTTTAGGTTAGTTTGCCCGGGATCTAAAGTCACACGAATTTCAGTGTAGTAACATTATAGTTAATATTACCAAAGAGGATCGAGTGTTACAGAGAGTTACTGTCGAAGAAAAATGTGTAATCACAGTGCATAGACTGCCATCTCTCGACACAAGCTTAAAACTTTTGAACCTCAGTTTTGACAATTTGGTCCATATTCTTAGCTTGATATGTGTTAAAATGTCAAATATTAATATTATCGCCATCTAGCTGAGCGTCTCCCAAAGGTGTAACGCCATCTTGGCCACCGTACCTTTTTCTGTATGGTACTGAGGTACGTTTTTTTTCTTAGACTTTATTTATCTGTTTATACTGAGTTATATATGTGTTTGAGATTACAAATCAAAGTAAAAAGCCTTCATCGATTGTATATACAAGCTAGGTACAGGCTCATTAATGTAGGTCAGGGCTGCAGTCCTATTTAGGTACGCAACGGGACTATTGATCGGTGCTAGGATGCCTAAGGTTAACAACCTATGTGGATGCAGTATACATAAATACAATCACGCCTGTATCCCGTAAAGGGGTAGGCAGATCACATGGCAGTCTCAGTGCCACCACAGTATAATAAAGAGTAGGTACTGTCGTACAGTATGGCCACTCCCGCTCCCCTCTGAAAGTGCCGTCCACCCCCTCTCGGTTACCTCACAGTTACCGCCTGTCTGTCAAAAACGCGAACAGTCGACCTGTCATATGTCACTCATACAAGCATAGTACGCGTTCACCTACACGAGCTTAGACTGTGTGCTAGGAACGGCCTCTATCATATATTTGATCGCCAGTGTCCGAGGTGTGATACCACTCTTGGCAATTAAGGGGTTGAAAGGAAACGAAAATTGTGGCATTGCAGAACTTCGCTCGCTTTAAATTAGAACCATATCATCCATACAAACTCCTCCCCTCCCCATTTTAGGCAAGTACAAGTAAGAATGAGGCAAAAAGTGTCACTCTCCATTCCTCGCTCCGTTTTGCCGTGAAAGACGGAGAAACAGACACACACACTTTCCCATTTATAATATAAGTGTGGATATGGATTACTGTCAAAGTAAAATGTGGTGTCACACTACAGTACACAGACTGCCATCTCTTGACACAGAATTAAAACTTGATTTTTTTAAATGTTTTAAACCTCAGTTTTAAGAATTTCTGGGACCCATATTCTTAACATGATAAACATGTGTTATATTTGTAAACACTATTCAAAACAACTGAGAAAAAACGCATACTTATATAAAAATCCAAATGTCAATTCAAAACGAGTGTTACGTCAACAAAGATTTGTACAAAACACAAAAAAAAAATCAAATGTCATGTCACGGAATATAAACAACAAAATTAAAATTTTGAAAAAACCCCCGACCGCGACATAGTCGACCGATTTTCATAAAACATGGCTAAGAACACTCCCGACTAACTCAGCTTTCAAACAAAAAAAACTAAAGCGAAATCGGTTCATCCGTTCGGAAGCTACGATGCCACAGACAGAGACACACAGACAGATAGACAGACAGACACGTCAAACTTATAACATCCCGTCGTTTTTGCGTCGGGGGTTAAAAACAGAGCACGCGATGTATTCGAGGCTTGAAAATGCAGCGACCTTGAGCCTGCGAATATAGGGCGTAAACGTACGTAGCCAAATGAACAAACGCTTACTATAATATCGTTATCGTAGCTATCTCTATCGCTCTGTATTGGCGTGACAGAGCCAGACTGCGTTTGCAAACGGCGCAGGAAACGGATTCTAGGTAATAATAAATTATAACTTACACTAACATGCAATATATACGAATAAATACATAATATACAACTATACAAATAGCAAATGACATAAATATATAATATATAAATTAAATATATATTCTATTTTGTCTAGCGTCAACGATGGTCAATTCGCCTGATCGAAGCTTCAGCTGCTGATCGAGCTCCTAAAGTCTCCATTACACTTTCTGCGAGCGAGCGTGTTGACAGCTCATCCATATCAATATCTTGTTTAATATCTATAATTATCTGATGCCTCTTCCCACTTCCATTCTGCAGTTGGTGAACACTCACTTGCGCTTCAGTCCCCGGTTGAGATGAGACATATGATGCTGTATAACCTGGGACAGTTGTTCTAGGTCTCGGTCATGACCCCCCCCTGGATCGCGCATGATATGACTATTAACCAGACAGTTGTTCTGTCTCGGCCGGCCAGAACTATTCAACTGGAACTAACCCAGTTTGTCCTGCCATCTTTATTATGGTTCCGTACCAAAAAAGTTCAATAGGATTCGCTGGTGGCCTAGCGGTAAGAGCGTGCGACTTTCGATCCGGAGGTCGCGGGTTTGAACCCCGTACCAATGAGTTTATCTGAACTTGTGTGCGAAATATCATTTGATACTTGCCAGTCGCTTTTCGGTGAAGGAAAACATCGTGAGGAAACCAGACTAATTCCAATAAGGCCTAGTTACCCTTCGGGTTGGAAGGTCAGATGGCAGTCGCTTTCGTAAAACTAGTGCCTACGTTATCCTCCTTGCGTTATCCCCGGCATTTGCCACGGCTCATGGGAGCCTGGGGTCCGCTTTGACAACTAATCCCAAGATTTGGCGTAGGCACTAATTTTTACGAAAACGACTGCCATCTGAACTTCCAACCGGACTAAGGCCTTATTGGAATTAGTCCGGTTTCCTCACGATGTTTTCCTTCACCACAGTATAAAACCAGTAATAACTCTTCTTACAAACTTCACGCCGCGCGGTGTGTCCCCCTCCCACCCCTCGCATGCGGCGAAAACATGCGAAACTGGTGATTATTGGGCTGGACAGTCGGGGCCGCGTTTGCGCGCTGTGTTGACGTGTTGAGTTCGGGAGAAAATGACGTCAGCACCGAAGACATATTTTCGTTACTGTAGTGTTTATGGGTGTATGGAAAGTTCTCAAAATGCGGAAATGTCATTCTTTAGAATTCCTAGACACCCAGAAAAGTAAGTGGTTGTTATATATTTGCAGTGTTAGGTACATTATTGCTTACGTAAATGGCGTAAAAGTGAGATTTAAAGCTAGAATGACACATTAAAATCAATAAGGATTTATCTGTAACGACATTTAGGTAGATGCTGCGATCTATCTAGCTCGAAAGTTTGGTACCTACTTAAATATTGTGCAAACATCTATTCAAACATTTTATGTAAATATGATTTCGTCAGTATTTAAGAAACAAATACGTACTTGAATCTTTATTAGATAAAAAGGTAGAAAGAGCGTTGGTACTAGCATAGCGCCATACACAGTTACTAATACGAGTAGGACAGTAGGTACCTACGTTTCTAGTTCAAACGAATTTTTTTTATTGTGATGGATTGGGTGTATTCTAGAGAAAACATATAAAATGAACACTTAAATTAACGCTTTTGCAATTATTGTTACACAATCTACTATTGCGCGTATGAGAGTAATATATTTATAATGATTTTTTGTATCTTCAATACTGACTAATGTGGTGTCATGACGTGGTATTGTTATACTAAAACCTACTTACAGTTAATAGTACCTATTAGATTTACAACAACTTACATTGTACGAAGTCGATTATAGTAACGTTGTACAACCCTGCGTGACCTTGCGCAGTAGTAACGACCGCGCCGCCGCTGCCGGAGATTAACTACTGATATATCCTTATACTGTGCCTTCACCGAAAAGCGACTGGCAAATATCAAATGACATTTCGCACATAAGTTAAGATAAACTCATGGGTACGAGCCGGGTTCGAACCCGCGACCTCCGGATCGAAAGTCGCACGCTCTTACCGCTATTATTATTACAAAACATTTTTTATTATTTCGAAGGAAAATGTAAAGAAAAAAATAATAATGATCCAATAACTTTTGACGTAACTACGTTTCAAATTGCATTCAAACAAATTGGCTGCCCACGGAAAATTGAATTTTCTCCTCTAATTGGGCGAAATGTACATACGAAAATACCTTTTTACGATTTTGGGCCCATCGTAAAACTCATTCAATCACAAGGGTTGACCCTCGCAATTTTGTGTACACTTTTCCTAAAAAGGCATGGTACAATGGGTTTAACCGTTTTACAGCCTGGCATAGAAGGGATTTTTTTTTATCATAGCAACTTACTTTTCTTATATAAAAGTTACTCAATAGTTACCACATGCAAAACAGTTTACATAGACAGTGGCGCCTCTATTAATTTGTACTCTTTTTTTGTGATTTTTTTCTTACTTACTTCGAAATACTCATTAAGTCCTTAATGTTTTATGTCGATATATAACTCTGGCTGAATATCTAGTCATATTTTTGTTTGTTTTTTTCGAGGGTAAGCTAATTAATAGTAATTTTAACAGCCCCCTGAATTTAAATTAATTATTTAACTGATTATGTAAAAGGTCTCTAATCACTAATTATTTTAAGAGGATTAGGTACAAAGGAGGAAAGTTCATTCAGAAATATTAGGGAAAATCGTTTTCCTGTAAGTAATTAAACAGTTAATTCGTATATTTATATACATTTTCTTTGTAAGATTTTTTCATTTTCTTTTGTGTTGTTTTGAGTTTTTTTTAATATAGAATCTTTACCAGATTACAGAATTGACATAAGAATCCTTTGGATCTTTATAAAGCTTTTCCCATAAATATGTATATTGTATTTCCAAGATTATAACAATATAATTTTAAGCAATTAATACACCTCTTAGCTGTAACAGAAATTAATAAATATTAAGCACTTTTATGAAATTAATTATTCTTGCTTTTCGATAAAATATTTACGCTCTCTTCATATTTTGTGAATAAATAAAACAAATATTTTATTCGACAATTTCGTCCACCACATAAAATGTTAAAAAATATTTTTTTAATTTTTTGTATAAGATTGTATCTATTATTTAATTGATTGCACAAAACAGATCTGTTAATATCACTCTAATTATAATATAAAGAAGCTTACAAGAAGAGGAAAATTATTTCATCTAAAAATACGTTTAAGGAAAAATCGCTTTCATGTTAATAAATCAAAATTTATTAATATTATCGTCTTCTCTTTTGTATGATCATCAATCTTGACCGATATTTCATTTGCAATTTTTATAAAACTGTTTTTATGTTTTTCATTATTACATGGCACTACCAAAGTTTTGAACGACACGACATATAAGTATTGATCACAAAATAATAGATATAATTTTTAGATTATTTAAAATCATGCCATTTTTGTGCCCCAAGGGCACAGTATAATAAAGAGTACTATCGTACAGTATGGCCACTCCCACTCCCCGCTGAAAGTGCCGCCCACCCCCTCTCAGTTACCGCCTGTCAAAAACGCGAACAGTCGACCTGTCATATATGTCACTCATACAAGCATAGTACGCGTTCACCTACACGAGCTTAGACTGTGTGCTAGGAACGCGCCTCTTTCATATATTTGACCGCCAGTGTCCGAGGTATGCTAAGGGCCACTTGCACCAACGAAAATGGAGGGTTAACCCACCATTTTATATGGAATTTGACAGATGACAGCCCACTAACCCTGAGTTATGTGGTTGATGCAAGTGGGCCTAACAGTTAAGGATAAAAATAAACAAATGAATACTATAGGGTAGTCAATCATAAATTCGTCAATGGTTGTCATCAATTCGACAAAATTGCTTATTTTAATCAAACATATTTGGATATTTCTTTATTACGTAGTTTTGATTCAGGCCCAAACTACGTCGTAGTAAAGTTACGTAAACGTCGCGTAATTCCAACGTAGTTTCTTTGTGAACCTTCAATAGAAATCTATTCAGTTTTATGAATTGAACTTCTCTTTTTATATAATTGGTAAAATCTCAATCGGTTTTCTAAACAATGGTACCTATATTGATTTTAATATTTGAAAACACAATTAAGTTTGATGAAAAATCGTTATTTATAAATCACAAAAAGGCGGTAAATTTTCGATCAACCATCCAATGCATGTTCTAAATTCGAAATACGAATTCCCAGATCAAAACCAGCGCTGCGGATGTCCGCAGCATTATGCTGAGTCAATTTTAGCGTCTGTTTTTTTTTTAATTATTATTATAAATGGGGTTACTCTTGGCCACAGACTAGCCAAAGGCAAAGACGTAGCCTACGATGGAGTGAGCTCGCCCAGAAGATGCCTGTTCGCCCTTGATTCGATTTGGACCTTTTTTGTTTGCATGTTTTATTAAATGTATACTTTGATGTGGCGTCAAATAAATGCTTTCTATTCTAAAACCCCTCTAATATTTGAAACTACAGTTATGTTGATAGCGTTCAGAAAATTAAAAAAAATCGTTATTTATAAATCACGAAAATGTGCACATTCCGGCCACCAAAATCGAGTTCGAAATTCGAAAAACGAATTCGCACTTATTAACCCCCCATTGTCCGCAGGAGGCGCCGTGCACCCGTGACCTACATACCTGATGCAGTGGTGGTCGCGACGGTCGCCGTCGTCGGCGTCTCACTAGTCGTCGCCGCGTTCGTCATCTCCACAATCCTGTCCACAGCGATCCTGTTCCCTGGAAGTATCCCAGAGTCTGTCGGTTCCTGCTCTTCTTCCGCTTGAGGACTTGGAACTGCTTGTGTTAAGTCATTAGCCACTATGACGTTAACTGTCGTTAGGGATTCAAGCTCGCTAGTCTCCCCAACATGATGTTGAGAGTTATCTATGTAGACAGCTGCTGATCGTGCTCCTAAAGTCTCCATTACACTTTCTGCGAGCGAGCGTGTTGACAGCTCATCCATATCAATATCTTGTTTAATATCTATAATTATCTGATGCCTCTTCCCACTTCCATTCTGCACTTGGTGAACACTCACTTGCGCTTCAGTCCCCGGTTGAGACATATGATGCTGTATCACCTGGGACAGCTGTTCTAGGTCTCGGCCGGCCATCTTAACTATTCAGACTTAAGTATCAGTCGAAGTAAATCTAATGAACACAGGAGAACACATTTCGGCAGTGTTTACATGGTGGCACGGTAGCCCGGTGTCCCAGATAGGCTGGGTACGAGTGGCGCAGGGTAGGCCGCGTGCCGCGGGCTGGGGGAGGGTTAAGTCCGCGGATATGACATCGATCGCGCGCGAATAGAATGGACTGAGTACTATTATAAATTCTTTGTTAGTTTAAAATTAGTATAATCCGCGATTTTGTAAGTTCTAGCAAAGACATACGTAACTCCGTATAGACAGATAAAGTTTAAGAAAAAAACGTACCTCAAAACCATACAGAAAAAGGTACGGTGACCTAGATGGCGATACACCTTTGGGGGACGCTCGGCTAGATGGCGATAATATTAATATTTGACATTTACCACATATCAAGCTAAGAATATGGTCCAAATTGTCAAAACTGTGGTTCAAAAGTTTTAAGCCTGTGTCGAGAGATGGCAATCTATGCTCTGTGATTACACATTTTACTTTGACAGTAACTCTCTATAATACTCCATCCTCTTTGGTTCTAGTCAAACTTTGCATAGTGACTTTTGAGGTTATAATGAACAATTTTGATTATGAGACCAACGCTGAAATCGCGGAAAAAATTTTGTCTGTTTCATACATTTCGACTGACGTAATGCCACTCATTTCTGTGGAACCGACACGTTTTTTTCGCGATTTCAGAATTGTTCCTAAAGTAAAAGTTGTTCATTGTGACCTCAATAGTTAATATGCAAAGTTTGGCTACTATTTAAAAATCAATTTGTTCCGTCTATTGTCCTTTGAGTCGTCAAAAACGCGAACATAAACCTCCATTAAAATGTTTTTCGGGAATCATATTAGACTAGCTTTTGCCCGTGGCTTTTGCTGCCTATGTACTTATATCTCCATTTAAAAAAACAGCGGACAAACAAAGTGTACACATTTCTAATAGTAACGGATATGGCAACGCGATGTCATTCTTTAATTTTGCAGGCGTCCATAAGGTTACCGTGATCTATTTCAGCTTTCCATCAGGTGGTGTTTGCCATTTAACGTAGTATATTACTTAAAAATCACCAACTTCTTAAACTTGGTAAAATAAATTAATATTAAGTTAAAATCGATCGATCTACTAATCAAATTATGCTCACACACGAAACATTAAAAAAATATTCTTATCTCCAAAATTACTTTCATCTTATTATTCCAATATGAAAACAAATCCACTTCATAATCAGATCTATCCTCAGACCTATCTCCACACTCTGCCCACCCCCGCACCCGCCATTTTACCGACACGTGCGCGCGCCTGCGTATTCCCAACCCTCCCCCCTACCCCCCAGTACCTCACCCCTCTCTTTCATCCCCCTACATCCGTCCCTCTCGCACGTCTTCGATCGCGCCCGGAATGACGAAAAGTATATAATCGAATTTTATGTGGGCCCGATTGTAGAGGCAGCAGAAAAAGGGGGTGGCCTTGAGTTTGTAAACAAAGGATTTTTAAAGGCTTTTTCAGTACAAATGGCGTTTTTTTTTTGCACTAGTGCGAGAAGTGGTTCATTTTATGTCAGGTCGAAACTTCGGAGGTTCATCTGTACTGAAAAACGTCGTTCGATACACGTGCGAAAAGGAAATTCCTAACCCGTGTCGATTTAAAAGTTTTGTCATAATTTCAGTTAAGTCACTTGTGTTGTAATGTAATATTTCAGTTTAGTAAAGGTTCGGTAAAACAAGAAAGATGTTTCCCTAAGTTTTATTATTAATTGCACGAAATAAATATTTTTTTGAAATATTTTTGAAGGATGGAAATAAACAGGTAATTAAATACTTGCTACATTTTGTTTACCGTAGCAGAAATTCCGTAGCGGGCAACTTGACACGATCTTATTTTTAAGACAATATAGAGCGTGTTAGGACATAGCGCATCGTGAACACGCGTAACTAACAAAGTCAACGGAACTTCTGCTGCTGACTCTATGTGTTTACCTATGAAATGAAATGAAATATTTCCAAAGGTAAAATATCGTATTATCATCGTATCCTGCCTTAATAAAATTTCTCAAATAAATAATATTGTTTTTTTGAAACTAACACTTATTTAAAACATGGCACATGTAACTTCTGCAATTTTTATATTTTCTTAATAAATCAGGCCTTAAAGTAAATATGTATTTACAGTAAGTAACTTGGCTCCGAATAGAGTTTCTTTCCATTCGGCGTCGAGACCCTGGGTCCGTGGGGTTCGGGCGCCCGTCAAAGAGACTCAGGGACACAACTGGCGACCGTAGATCTGGCAGTTACTTCGCTCAACAAAGCAGTTTGGCAGTCCAGCGAGGTAACGTAGCCAGCATCTATGGAACCTTACCGCGGGGGCCTTTTTAGGGTTCCGTAGTCAACTAGGAATTGCTTCGCCATGTATGTCTGTCCGTCCGTCCGCGGATAATCTCAGTGACCGTGAGCACTAGAAAGCTGAAATTTGGTACCAAAAATATATACATCAATCACGCCGACAAAGTGGTAAAATAAAAAGTGGAAAAAAATGTTTCGTCAGGGTACCCCCTACATTTAAAGTGGTAGATTTTTTTTTTTTCATTCTAACCCCAACGTGTGATATATCGTTGGATAGGCATTTAAAAATTAACATGGGTTTCCTAAAACCGCTTTTTGATAATTTTAATATTTTCGAAAATAATCGCTCCTAAAGGCCCCCCCCCCCCCCTTTAACTTTTGAACCATATGTTTAGAAAATCACAAAATTAGAACTGTTCAAAACAATTTTCCTACCTCAATTTACTCAATTTTATATTATTTACTCAATTTTCCTTTTTCAAGTTCAAAACAATTTTTAACACGCTTTTATTAGGTCGTCGTGTATGTAACTATGTATGTAATGGAATCTAAGGAAGCTAATTTAACCATCTTCCAGGAGTCGTAGCGTAATGAAAACTGGCAGCTATATGTAGTTCCGATGACAATACAATAATATGGTACTGTTGAGCTGATCTGATGATGGAGTCGGAAGATATGAACTGGAACTACATGATGGAACATCGTATCATAACCGTTTTTGGGTTTCTTAGAAAAGTCTTGTAATGAACTTTGACTACAATTAGGTCTCAAGGTCTGATGATGAAGCCGAAAGATATGAACTGGAACTACATGATGGAACATCGTATCATAGCTGTTTTTGGGTTTCTTAGAAAAGTCTTGTAATGAACTTTGACTACGATTAGGTTTCAAGGTCTGATGATGGAGCCGGAAGATATGAACTGGAACTACATGATGGAACATCGTATCATAGCTGTTTTTGGGCTTCTTAGGAAAGTCTTGTAATGAACTTTGACTACAATTAGGTTTCAAGGTCTGATGATGGAGCCGGAAGATATGAGCTGGAACTACATGAT
Organism: Leguminivora glycinivorella; assembly: GCF_023078275.1. Classification (NCBI taxonomy): domain Eukaryota; kingdom Metazoa; phylum Arthropoda; class Insecta; order Lepidoptera; family Tortricidae; genus Leguminivora; species Leguminivora glycinivorella. The sequence continues at coordinate 9,087,746 of NC_062994.1, forward strand.
GGAACATCGTATCATAGCTGTTTTTGGGCTTCTTAGAAAAGTCTTGTAATGAACTTTGACTACGATTAGGTTTAAAGGTCTGATGATGGAGCCGGAAGATATGAACTGGAACTACATGATGGAACATCGTATCATAGCTGTTTTTGGGCTTCTTAGAAAAGTCTTGTAATGAACTTTGACTACGATTAGGTTTCAAGGTCTGATGATGGAGCCGGAAGATATGAACTGGAACTACATGATGGAACATCGTATCATAGCTGTTTTTGGGCTTCTTAGAAAAGTCTTGTAATGAACTATGACTACGATTAGGTTTCAAGGCCTGATGATGGTGCCGGAAGATAAGAACAGAAAAAAGGGGGGGGGGGGAGGCTCGAGGGGGAAGCATGAAAGAAAGATCAACGTAGTATTTAGAATAAGTTGGGTTAGCGTTTTCTTGTGACCTTTAAGAGCAAACAAAGGGGGGCTCGGGGGGCGAAGCCCCCGCATGAAAGAAAGATCAACGTAGTATTTAAGATAAGTTGGGTTAGCGTTTTCTTGTGACCTTTAAGAGCAAACAAAGGGGGCTCGGGGGCGAAGCCCCCGCATAAAAGAAAGATAAACGTTGTATTTTAAATAAGTTAGGTTAGGGTTTTCTTGTTACCCTTAAGAGTAACGAAAGGGGGGCTCGGGGGCGAAGCCCCCGCATAAAAGAAAGATTAACGTAGTATTTAAAATAAGTTGGGTTAGCGTTTTCTTGTGACCTTTAAGAGCAAACAAAGGGGGCTCGGGGGCGAAGCCCCCGCATAAAAGAAAGATCAACGTTGTATTTAAAATAAGTTGGGTTAGCGTTTTCTTGTGACCTTTAAGAGCAAACAAAGGGGGGCTCGGGGGGCGAAGCCCCCCGCATGAAAGAAAGATCAACGTTTTATTTAAAATAAGTTGGGTTAGGGTTTTGCTTGTTACCCTTAAGAGTAACGAAAAGGGGGCTCGGGGGCGAAGCCCCCGCATAAAAGAAAGATTGACGTAGTATTTAAAATTAGTTGGGTAAGCGTTTTCTTGTGACCTTTAAGAGCAAACAAAGGGGGCTCGGGGGCGAAGCCCCCGCATAAAAGAAAGATCAACGTTGTATTTAAAATAAGTTGGTTTATGGTTTTCTTGTGACCCTTAAGAGCAACGAAAAGGGGGCTCGGGGGCGAAGCCCCCGCATAAAAGAAAGATCAACGTAGTATTTAAAATAAGTTGGGTTAGGGTTTTCTTGTGACCCTTAAGAGCAAACAAAGGGGGCTCGGGGGCGAAGCCCCCGCATGAAAGAAAGATCAACGTAGTATTTAAGATAAGTTGGGTTAGCGTTTTCTTGTGACCTTTAAGAGCAAACAGAGGGGGCTCGGGGGCGAAGCCCCCGCATGAAAGAAAGATCAACGTAGTATTTAAGATAAGTTGGGTTAGCGTTTTCTTGTGACCTTTAAGAGCAAACAAAGGGGAGCTCGGGGGGCGAAGCCCCCCGCATAAAAGAAAGATCAACGTAGTATTTAAAATAAGTTGGGTTAGGGTTTTCTTGTGACCCTTAAGAGTAACGAAAAGGGGGCTCGGGGGGCGAAGCCCCCTCCCCCCGCATAAAAGAAAGATCAACGTAGTATTTAAAATAAGTTGGGTTAGCGTTTTCTTGTGACCTTTAAGAGCAAACAAAGGGGGCTCGGGGGCGAAGCCCCCGCATGAAAGAAAGATCAACGTAGTATTTAAGATAAGTTGGGTTAGCGTTTTCTTGTGACCTTTCAGAGCAAACAAAGGGGCTCGGGGGCGAAGCCCCCGCATAAAAGAAAGATCAACGTTGTATTTAAAATAAGTTGGGTTAAGGTTTTCTTGTGATCCTTAAGAGTAAAGAAAAGGGGGCTCGGGGGGCCGAAGCCCTCCGCATGAAAGAAAGATCAACGTAGTATTTAGAATAAGTTGGGTTAGCGTTTTCTTGTGACCTTTAAGAGCAAACAAAGGGGGGCTCGGGGGGCGAAGCCCCCCGCATGAAAGAAAGATCAACGTAGTATTTAAGATAAGTTTGGTTAACGTTTTCTTGTGACCTTTAAAAGCAAACAAAGGGGGGCTCGGGGGGCGAAGCCCCCGCATCAAAGAAAGATAAACGTTGTATTTTAAATAAGTTGGGTTAGGGTTTTCTTGTTACCCTTAAGTGTAACGAAAAGGGGGGCTCGGGGGCGAAGCCCCCGCATAAAAGAAAGATTAACGTAGTATTTAAAATAAGTTGGGTTAGCGTTTTCTTGTGACCTTTAAGAATAAACAAAGGGGGCTCGGGGGCGAAGCCCCCGCATAAAAGAAAGATCAACGTTGTATTTAAAATAAGTTGGGTTAGCGTTTTCTTGTGACCTTTAAGAGCAAACAAAGGGGGCTCGGGGGGCGAAGCCCCCCGCATGAAAGAAAGATCAACGTTTTATTTAAAATAAGTTGGGTTAGGGTTTTGCTTGTTACCCTTAAGAGTAACGAAAAGGGGGGCTCGGGGGGCGAAGCCCCCGCATAAAAGAAAGATCAACGTTGTATTTAAAATAAGTTGGGTTAAGGTTTTCTTGTGATCCTTAAGAGTAAAGAAAAGGGGGCTCGGGGGCGAAGCCCCCGCATGAAAGAAAGATCAACGTAGTATTTAGAATAAGTTGGGTTAGCGTTTTCTTGTGACCTTTAAGAGCAAACAAAGGGGGCTCGGGGGCTAAGCCCCCGCATGAAAGAAAGATCAACGTAGTATTTAAGATAAGTTGGGTTAACGTTTTCTTGTGACCTTTAAAAGCAAACAAAGGGGGCTCGGGGGGCGAAGCCCCCCGCATAAAAGAAAGATAAACGTTGTATTTTAAATAAGTTGGGTTAGGGTTTTCTTGTTACCCTTAAGAGTAACGAAAAGGGGGGGCTCGGGGGGCCAAGCCCCCCGCATAAAAGAAAGATTAACGTAGTATTTAAAATAAGTTGGGTACCTAATGGTTTTCCTGTGACCCTTAAGAGCAAATAAAGGGGGGCTCGGCAAAAAAGAAATACTTAAATTTTGTTTTGAATTAGTTGAAATGTGACAATATTTTCTAATCGAGTCAAACAAAATCCCACTAGCTGAGAGCTTCAAAACAATGTATGGCGAAAGTATGTCTCTCTAATGTCTTCAAGAAGTCCGCGATGGCACATGTCTATATTGTCTATCTTTTACGGATAACTTACTAGGTATAAACATTTTTATGATAATACACCGTAATAAGAAGGTAGCCGCTAGTTATTATTAAGTAGCAATTAGCAATAAGTACACGTTAAGCCACAAATGGCATGTAAAATCCGCCTACTTGAAATAAATTTATGTATAAATGTTAAAAGTATTTCATTATTAATGACTAAAAAGTATCAAATAAATTAATAGTTTAAAAAACACTATAAAACACGCTTTTATAAATACACGTAAAAGCCAAAAATAAATTATGGATCGTTCAAGTTGTCTCTATTTGTGAGCTGAAGTTTAAAAACTATGTGCTTTTAATTATAATATTTGATTGTAAAAGCGTGGGGCGCTGGAACAGGAAAGACTTTCTTGTAAACAAATACTAATCCGAACTTCCTGGCGAATGAAGTTGCATAAGAACATAACGTTTACATATGCCGCCTAAGGGTTACCAAAGAGAACCAAAGATATCTCGTCCACGAACAAGAACTCTGCATCCTGTCACTGTAGACACTTTCCCCTTTTGTACTTTGATTACCGGAAAAAAGCGGCGTTCTAAGTGTCGGTGACTGTCGACTCTCCTCGCTACTAGCGCATATTTTGTCAGAGTTCGACAAACTGGTACCTACTTTGAACACTGACTTTTAATTGATTTGACTGTTTAATGTAGAACCTACTAGTCATGCTGCAACTCCAGTTAGCGCGTCAATCTGTGTAACCTCCTTCCCGTAACATAGCATAATTTGATTTATCAGCAAGTTATACAAAAAGTCTTTCCTGTTCCAGCGCCCCACGCTTTTACAATCAAATATTATAATTAAAAGCACATAGTTTTTAAACTTCAGCTCACAAATAGAGACAACTTGAACGATCCATAATTTATTTTTGGCTTTTACGTGTATTTATAAAAGCGTGTTTTATAGTGTTTTTTAAACTATTAATTTATTCTAGTTCTAATTTATAAAGACTTTCTAGGAAAATTGTTTCTATAGTTTATGAGAAAAATACGGAAAACTGAGCGTGGCCCGACACTCTCTGGGCCGGTTTTTTTTTTATATTTAGTTAAGTTTTAGTTTTTTATTCTTTCTATATATAAGATTTTTTTGTATTTAGATTATATTAATTATATTCTACAAGCTTTTAATCGAAAAAAATTTCAAATAACACTAATAGACATATGACAACAATGAACACAGTCTTTTTTGCGGACGCTCCGAGGTTCCGCCATTGCGTAACGCGCCACCAAAACAACAACACAGTCAGTCTCAGGTGTAAATAGACTAATATTAATTGACACTAATGCCATCTAGCGACTAAAAGCAGTTACACAAGAATGAAGTGGTCAAAGGTCTCTGCTAATCAATATACAAGTTTATTTTAATACGAATTATAATCCCTCACAAGGTACAATGCCTCAAGGGCCTATTGCATTATGTTAGCTTTTAAGTTTTATGCTTAGTCTTCGTTCCTATATTGTAAATAAATGATTAATCAACAATAAAAATCTGTCAATCCTGCCTATCCATATGATATGTCTAAACACATGAACAGTCACCGGCATAAGTGATGATTTCAGTACCTTGTCACTTTAACGTCGTGTCTAAAATGTCATACGAAATTATCAAACGATTAAAAGCGACAAGGTACAGAAATCATCACTTATTTACGCCGGGTAGACTATATCCATCATTCAATGCGTGCGTGAAAGAATGCGTATCATTTTCTTATCGCACGCCATCTGTCGCTGAAAAGCGACACTACTGTATTGCTACGCCGTAGAGCCGCTACGAAATCCGTAGCTTATAGCGCATGTGCAAAATGCAGTTATATACGCGTAGGGAGGAAAACTGGTACAATTGATTCGGGCGTCATGTTTTTATGCGTTAGTACAGCATTCTCGAAAAGTTTGTACAAAAATCAAGGAAAAAGTTAAATTTGTTTTTATATTCCTTTTTTGTTACCAAGATTTATTTCATGAATTGAGATTTTAGTAAGTTTTATTTGGTCATTAAGGTTCTCTAGTATCTATATTTTCTTAATGATAACAATTATCCTGTATATATCTTACGAAAGTCGACTTATATCTCTAAATATTGGTAACAAAATAGGATCTACCAAGAAATACCGCTCGTAGAAGCGTATGGGGAAACCCGTATGTAGCGAAAATGTCGTAGCGTCGCGTAGAGCCCGGTTTCGAAAGTGTTAAAATTTGCTGATGTGGCCATGTACGGTCGGCCAAGAAAGTGGTTTACCACTTTTCGACTGTATGTTAAATGCATACGGTCGAAAAGTGATGATAAACCACTTTTTTGGTTAGCCAAACACTTTTTTGGCTGTACAAACTTTTTGAGAACTGCTGAGTAGGCAAACGAGCAGGCAGGTCGCCTGATGGTAAGCGATAACTGCCGCCCATGGACACCCGGAACACCAGAAGTGTTGGTGAATTGCCGGCCTTTAAGATGGGTGTACGCTTTTTTCTTGAAGTTTTGAAGGTCGTGTCAGCCCAGAAGGCGACAGTTCATTACATACTTGACGACCGGTCTGGCGCAGTCGGTAGTGACCCTGCCTGCTACGCCGCGGTCCCGGGTTCGAATCCCGGTAAGGGCATTTATTTGTGTGATGAGCACAGATATTTGTTCCTGAGTCATGGATGTTTTCTATGTATATAAGTATTTATATATTATATATATCGTTGTCTGAGTACCTGCAACACAAGCCTTCTTGAGCTTACCGTGGGACTCAGTCAATCTGTGTAAGAATGTCCTATAATATTTATTTATTTATTTATTTATTTATTTATTTATACTTTAGTATACTTAACCACATCTCGGACACTGGCGATCACATATATGAAAGAGGCGCGTTCCTAGCACACATTCTAAGCTCGTGTAGGTGAACGCGTACCATGCTTGTACAAATACAAGAACCAAGCTGTTACCTGCCTTTAATCCTCCTTTTTAGGGTTCCGTAGTCAACTAGGAACCCTTATAGTTTCGCCATGTCTGTCTGTCCGTCCGTCCGTCCGTCCGTCCGTCCGTCCGCGGATAATCTTAGTAACCGTTAGCACTAGAAAGCTGAAATTTGGTACCAATATGTATATCAATCACGCCAACAAAGTGCAAAAATAAAAAATGGAAAAAAAATGTTTTATTAGGGTACCCCCCCTACATGTAAAGTGGGGGCTGATATTTTTTTTCATTCCAACCCCAACGTGTGATATATTGTTGGATAGGTATTTAAAAATGAATTAGGGTTTACTAAGATCGTTTTTTCATAATATTAATATTTTCGGAAATAATCACTCCTAAAGGAAAAAAAAGTGCGTCCCCCCCCCTCTAACTTTTGAACCATATGTTTAAAAAATATGAAAAAAATCACAAAACTAGAACTTTATAAAAACTTTCTAGGAAAATTGTTTTGAACTTCATAGGTTCAGTAGTTTTTGAGAAAAATACGGAAAACTACGGAACCCTACACTGAGCGTGGCCCGACACGCTCTTGGCCGGTTTTTTTGGTCTTGGGTACGTAGCCAACTGCTTTATGCATCTGGCCGCTCACGCTAATATCACAAAATATATAATAGTACAAGTACAGAAGGCCCACTGCTTTGATGTTCACGAAATGCCGCCTTTTTAAATGCCTACAAAATTCTAGAAAGAAACGAGCCGCACGTGCGCCGCGACCGGCTATAGGGTTGCCTATGGATTAAAACGAATTAATACTCAGAAAAAATGTTATACTATTATATTCAAATCTTCGGCACTTTCTAGGTATAAATACAGTATTTATATATTTTTGTTTAAGTTCCAACATCACAAGCCTTATTCAACTTTTCCATGGGGACTTATAATCAATAGTAGATCTGTGTAAGAATTTCCTATGGTATTTATTTTATTCATGATATCTATTCAACTAAGCATCATTAGACATTCCACACGCGGACATCGTATATGAACCTTAAAAAAATCTCGCGACATAAAGTAACAATAGAAAGTGCGAACGTGCGTTCCGTGAGAACGCGCGCCACCCCTGAGTAGGCCGCGAACTCGCGGCCACCAGCATGTACTTGTAGCGCGGTGAGCCGCCCCTGATAATATCTCTCTCGTAGCTATCGATCTCTATGCCAATGTCATTTGATATTTGCCAGTCGCTTTTCGGTGAAGGAAAACATCGTGAGGAAACCGGACTAATTCCAATAAGGCCTAGTTGGAAGGTCAGATGGCAGTCGCTTTCGTAAAATCTGATGCCTAAGCCAAATCTTGGGATTAGATGTCAAAGCGGACCCCAGGCTCCCATGAGCCGTGGCAAATGCCGGGATAACGCAAGGAGCATGATGATGTAGCTATCTATCTCTATCGCTCTTGCGTATTGGCGCGACAGAGCCAGGCTGCATTTCTGTCGGCGTCTGGCGTCGACGATTGCCATTCGGCTCAGCTGTAATGTTTTCACTTACTCTCAACTGGCACAAGGTGCCTTTTGAGGTTACATTTTGTTTACATTTTAATACCTAACTCAAAAACACAATGACTGACAGGGCCGATATGTAATTTTTATAAAGGTCCTTTAAAAAAAAAATAAAAAAAAACACTAATGAATTCTATAGGAATTTTCAGAATTTGGGACCCCCCCAATTAGCGAAAGTTGTTAACAAAAATTACTCGCTGTCTGTTTTGTGACGATAATTAAGTAGGAAATTTCAATAAAAATATTGTTTTTGTGTTAATTACATAAACTTTAAGCGATAATCTACATTCAGAATGTAAAAAAGTAAATTTTTAGGCAGATTTTATGGTTAATTGTCGTCACAAAACTGACAGCGAGTTAATTTTTGTTAACAACTTTTGCTAATTGGGGGGACCCAAATTCTGAAAATGCATCTATACCTGGTTTAATTTATGGCCCTTGTAAGGCTTACATTGTATACAATAGAATATAGTAACTACTATATACTACAGATACTATTTTTTAGCTATAAACAAGGACTACGTAATCTACGTATTTACGTAACGATCCGTAGAGGTACATGACCCGTATACGTAGATATATAGGTTAGCTTGTCTGTCGCAGCCGTCCAAGGACGTTCACGTACTCTATACGTATACGTTTACGTTTGCCGACTTTTAGGACGTAGAGGGGCATTCGAATATCGGTACACTGATATCTTTTTGATGTTGTAGATATATAGAGGGGAAATCGGACATGCATTGATATGATATCAGATTGAGGGGAAAACTCAGAATCATTCGAAACCCTATATCAGAATGGCAATTGTAACAAAGTCTCTAGATGGTTCCGAGTGTAAATAACATACAATCACGCCTGTATCCCATAAAGGGGTAGGCAGAACACATGAAACTACTAAAGCTTCAGTGCCACTCTTGGCAAATAAGGGGTTGAAAGAAAACGAAACTGTGACATTGCAGTGACAGGTTGCCAGCCTCTCGCCTACGCCACAATTTAACCCATATCCCATAGTCGCCTTCTACGACACCCACGGAAAGAAAGGGGGTGGTGAAATTCTTAACCCGTCACCACACAGGCTCCGGGTCAGGGTCCGAGTGTAAATATCACACAAAAACATTATGTTTCGTTTCTAGTGAATTTGTTTTCATAACATAAGATGAATGGATGCTAGCCCTAGACAGGGACACATGGAGAGAGATGGAGGAGGCCTTCACCCAATTAGGGGTTCATCAAAAGGAAAGAATATAGAAAAATTACACGAAAACATAATATTGTCTTCGGTTACCGCGATAGTTACTCATGAAATAAAACTATGGAAACGGATTAAATCGCGTATAATGAATTTAAAATTAATGCCGACGTTACGCGATTTAATCGGTTTCCATAGTTTTATTTTAAAAGAAAACACATGCGAAAGATTAATGAATAAATGTTTTTTTTTAATTTTTTATTTATTTTTAAGAAGTGTTTTTTAAATGTCCGCGCTCTACAAAATGGCATTCAAAACGAAGCTTCAAAGAAACGATTAGATTTACATTATAACGGTCAGAAAAGTTGATGAAATTTTACACTTTAAATGCTTTAATACGCTGTTAAAATTAATCGGTTTTCTCAAATTACACCGTCTATTCGCTATGTGCATTGGTGCTGCCATCATATTGTAGGCTTGTCTTGTCACCCTGTATATACCGCTTTTTGTTGAGTTCGAAACATTTTTTTTCCTTTCCATACATAATAATTGTATTAATTAGTGTGAGAGGACCTTAATCATAACATTAAAGTCAGTGTCAAGTGTCTGACTGCACATGTCAAAACAAATACCCTAAAGAACCTTCCCTTGATGTTAACGGAATTCAATAAACACAAGGTGTATAAGACAATCAGCGCCACTCTGTTACGCAGGTTACCAATAGGCAAAGACATATATAACTCCATATAGACAGATGAAGTCTAAGAAAAAAACGTACCTCAGTACCATACAGAAAAAGGTACGGTGGCCTAGATGGCATTACACCTTTGGGGTACGCTCAGTTAGATGCAAGGATCGTTAACTGCGAGCGAAATCCATTGAAGTACTAGGGTTGCTAACTGGTTGTCATACGTCATTTCAATGGATTTCGCTCGCAGTTAACGATCCTTGGCTTAGATGGCACTAATATTAACATTTCACATTTTAACACATATCAATTTTAGTTCAAAAGTTTTAAGCCTGTGTCGAGAGATGGCAGTCTATGCACTGTGTTTACACATTTTACTTCGACAGTATCATAATATGCCTATTAGGTTAGCGTATCTTCTGCGACCTAACTAAAGGAGAAATACTAAAGAAGTAGTTTTTCTGCGGAATCACCTGTTTTTTTATGTCCTGCAATACAATGTGTTAGACCTTTTTAGTAAACACATCTGATTATACCGAAACCGCTATCATAGCTAAATGCACTCCACCCTCTGCAGTTATAGGCATCAATAAAACATATATTATATGTATATTTATCTGAAATAATCACACGTTTGCTCACTTAAGGCTATAGCCTTTCACTTTATACTAACGGGACATACGAAATGTACTCAAACAGCATACATATCAAGAATAACACGTGCCAAGCTGCAAAACATCACCTTATTTAGCATTAAACGTAATAAAAACACTTATAAACTCTTATCATTTCCAAAAATGACGATAAACTTAAAAATATAAAAGTTCACAATTCACAAAGGTTATTGACACCGCCATCTGTGGACGAGTAGCGGCATCTTGAAAGTAAAACTACGACGTACAATCACCATGTCTATAATATTCACCACAAGTACACGTGGCACTTCATTCAGTTTTTAACCTTATCAAGTTACAAGAAGATCTATAAAAGAGTGTCGATTTAATGTGAGTATTATGAATTTTTAGCGTATAAAACTGCAGTCACGTACGGCAGCTAACGGCGAGTAGCCGAACTAAGTTCGATGACCCCCGAATCTCCGTTATGCAACTCTTACTGTTATGGCGTGGCGGACATTTTAAAAATCGAACAGTTTTTTTTTTCGACGAACCTCGGTTAGCCAAGGTCATTGTCGGGAATAGTTTTGTTTTTTAAAGATATCAGTTTCGGTTGTCTGGGCTTTTTATGAACATTAAAAAAGTTAATTTTTTTTAAAAAGTTTTGTGGGAAATGTAATAACCGTTTTTTAATTATATTAATTACTCTGGGACCCTGGGGCTTTAATAAATGCGGGACTAATTATCTGTAAGAATACCCCATATTATTTATTTATTTCTTGAATATTGACATTTTTACATAATTTAATAAAATTTTGTGGGTAGATGCTTCTTAAAATGAGAAAAAACTTAAATCCACTAAATATCGTCGAAATCTTACGTAACAAATAACTTTAACAGTCCTGGGTTCGAATCCCGGTAAGGGCATTTATTTCTGTGATGATCACAGATATTTGTTCCTGAGTCATGGATGTTTTCTATGTATATAAGTCTGTATTTATCTATTTAAGTATGTATATCGTCGCTTAGCACCCATAGTACAAGCTTTGCTTAGTTTGGGGCTAAGTTGATCTGTGTAAGGTGTCCCCAATATTTATTTAAATAAATCGGCTACCTCTTTTTTATAAGATAGGAGGCAAACGAGCAGACAGGTCGCCTGATGGTAAGCGATCAGTGCCGCCCATGGACACCCGAAACACCAGAAGTGTTGTAGGTGCGTTGCCGGCGTTCAAGATGGGTGTATCTGGTTAAAGATTCCTAAACCACACAATCTAGGAGTACATTCCGCACGTGTTCTGAATTTTTATCCCAACACGCTCAAGTGAATGCAAATTATATTGCTTTACTTTCCCAAGCGGTCAAATATTACGACTAGTATAACGGTATCACAGATCGCCTCAAATAGACAGAGCATCCAACTTCAAATTTAAAAAATAAAAAACTTGACGACCGGTCTGGCCTAGCGCGTAGTACCCTGCCTGTTAAGCCGCGGTCCTGGGTTCAAATCCCGGTAAGACACAGATATTTTTTCCTGTCATGGGTGTTTAATTGTTTATGTATTGTAATTATTGTATATGACATATATACATCATGAGTCCTGTCATGAGAGTTCCGTAGTACTCAGTCAATCTGTGTAAAACTCTTCTGTAATATTTATTTAATTATAGTAAATAACTGCTTTAGCCAAGTAATATAACTATGAAAAAGGATTATATCACGTATAATTAATTTCAGTAGTCGACTGTGGGATATGGGTTAAATTGTGACGTAGGCGAGAGGCTGGCAACCTGTCACTGCAATGTCACAATTTGGATTTCTTTCAAGCCCTTTTTGCCAAGAGTGGCACTGCAACTTAGTAGTTCAAGTGCTCTGCCTACCCCTTTATGGAATACAGGAGTGATTATATGTATGTATGTATGTATAATTAATTTTATGGGGTTCTATGTAATCGTGTAAGATACTACTCAATCGCTCTGCTCAAATCGTGGCATTTTACCAGTAAAGTACATAATATGTACATAATATGTACTTTACTGACATATTATGTAGGTATGTCTGGAGACCACACACTCTTTCGCTTTATAATGCGGTGTCTGTAATCTGTGCACGGGCAACGAACTCTTTGGGCTTTTAATAAATAACTGGTTACCGATAACTGGTTTTCGTTTTTGAATTGGCTAATTCTATGAATGCTGGGATGTTTAAAAAAAGCAGCATTCTTTTTTTTCTATGTTTTTTTTTAATCTATCTCTTGAGGTTATTTGTATTTTGTAGCCATTTGGAATGTTTTTATTTACAAAATTAAAATTTTGAAAAAATCGCCGACCGCGACATAGTAGACCGATTTTCATGAAACATGGCTAAGAACACTCCCGACTAACTCAGCTTTCAGACAAGAAAGAACTAAATCTAAATCGGTTCATCCGTTTGGGTCTTGGGAGCTACGACGCACACACACATGCACACAGACAGACAGACAGACAGACACGTCAAACTTATAACACCCACTAGTTTTTGCGTCGGGTGTTAAAAATACGGAATCTACAGACTGTCATTAATAAATATTAACTGCAATTGACACTTAACATCACATGCGATTTGCGTATTAAACACGTAAAAGGGTCCGTAGCTTGCATAGATCCCTTTACGATGGAACACCACATTTAGAGTTCAATGACCCTTGCCCAAAACTGCACCGGTCAGATTTGACGATAGAATGTCTAGACGCGTTTCGACTTTTGTTTTAGCTTGTTAACATAATTTGGTATTGTAGTGTTATAAAGAAATGAGTGGAGACAGAATTTATTCCGGTATTAAAATAAGCATGCGATGTTATCTACACAGTTTGTTGAGTAAAATAATCATTTTTCTATTTGTTTAAGTGCAAGTTACGGAAGTAAGACGTGCAAGTTACGAAAACTTTCCAATAAAATAGAAGTTTTCTTGAAAATGTCATGAAAGTTTCACAAGAAATGTAGGAAATTTAAATTTAAGAAATTGAAAGTTTCAATATCCATACAAAAATGAGGAGTGTTTCAGAATTTTTCCTATCTTGAAAATTGAAAACTTCGCAATTTTGGAAAACCTGTCACTGCAAGTGCAATGTCATAGTTTTGTTATCTTTCAACCCCTTGATTGCTAAGATTGGCACTGCAACTTGGCAGTTTCATGTGCTCTGCCTGCCCCTTACGGGAATACAGACGGATATGTATTTATTTATGTATTGCCAGGCTGTACATTTAATACCTTGGCTGTATGGCACACGACCTTAGTCATCTGACGGTAAAAAGCAAAAAGCGCGGGAGCGGCCATCTTGGATCGCGGCGTAACGGCGCCGTATGTGGGTGAGTCCGTTAGAGACGTCAGTGACGTCACACGAGGGATGGGACACGCATTCTCACTATCGGTGACAAAATGCATTTATTCGGTACAGATGTAGTGCGAAAAGGGTTTCCTTCGTATTTTTCCGGAAACGTTCGTATTTGTCATGCTAGTTCAGTCAATTTCAGTACATCTAGTACTGAGACTGACTGAAATAGCATTACACGTTAATAAAAATAATAAATAAACCAGTTAGTTTACAAAAACTCGCGACATAAAGTAACAATAGAAAGTGCGAACGTGCGTTCCGTGAGAACGCGCGCCACCCCTGAGTAGGCCGCGAACTCGCGGCCACCAGCATGTACTTGTAGCGCGGTGAGCCGCCCCTGATAATATCTCTCTCGTAGCTATCGATCTCTATGCCAATGTCATTTGATATTTGCCAGTCGCTTTTCGGTGAAGGAAAACATCGTGAGGAAACCGGACTAATTCCAATAAGGCCTAGTTGGAAGGTCAGATGGCAGTCGCTTTCGTAAAATCTGATGCCTAAGCCAAATCTTGGGATTAGATGTCAAAGCGGACCCCAGGCTCCCATGAGCCGTGGCAAATGCCGGGATAACGCAAGGAGCATGATGATGTAGCTATCTATCTCTATCGCTCTTGCGTATTGGCGCGACAGAGCCAGGCTGCATTTCTGTCGGCGTCTGGCGTCGACGATTGCCATTCGGCTCAGCTGTAATGTTTTCACTTACTCTCAACTGGCACAAGGTGCCTTTTGAGGTTACATTTTGTTTACATTTTAATACCTAACTCAAAAACACAATGACTGACAGGGCCGATATGTAATTCTTATAAACTTCCTTTAAAAAAAAATAAAAAAATAATAATACTAATGAATTCTATAGGAATTTTCAGAATTTGGGACCCCCCCAATTAGCGAAAGTTGTTAACAAAAATTACTCACTGTCTGTTTTGTGACGATAATTAAGCATGAAATTTCAATAAAAATATTGTTTTTGTGTTAATTACATAAACTTTAAGCGATAATCTACATTCAGAATGTAAAAAAAGTAAATTTTCAGGCAGATTTTATGGTTAATTGTCGTCACAAAACTGACAGCGAGTTAATTTTTGTTAACAACTTTTGCTAATTGGGGGGACCCAAATTCTGAAAATGCATCTATACCTGGTTTAATTTATGGCCCTTGTAAGGCTTACATTGTATACAATAGAATATAGTAACTACTATATACTACAGATACTATTTTTTAGCTATAAACGAGGACTACGTAATGTACGTATTTACGTAACGATCCGTAGAGGTACATGACCCGTATACGTAGATATATAGGTTAGCTTGTCTGTCGCAGCCGTCCAAGGACGTTCACGTACTCTATACGTATACGTTTACGTTTGCCGACTTTTAGGACGTAGAGGGGCATTCGAATATCGGTACACTGATATCTTTTTGATGTTGTAGATATATAGAGGGGAAATCGGACATGCATTGATATGATATCAGATTGAGGGGAAAACTCAGAATCATTCGAAACCCTATATCAGAATGGCAATTGTAACAAAGTCTCTAGATGGTTCCGAGTGTAAATAACATACAATCACGCCTGTATCCCATAAAGGGGTAGGCAGAACACATGAAACTACTAAAGCTTCAGTGCCACTCTTGGCAAATAAGGGGTTGAAAGAAAACGAAACTGTGACATTGCAGTGACAGGTTGCCAGCCTCTCGCCTACGCCACAATTTAACCCATATCCCATAGTCGCCTTCTACGACACCCACGGAAAGAAAGGGGGTGGTGAAATTCTTAACCCGTCACCACACAGGCTCCGGGTCAGGGTCCGAGTGTAAATATCACACAAAAACATTATGTTTCGTTTCTAGTGAATTTGTTTTCATAACATAAGATGAATGGATGCTAGCCCTAGACAGGGACACATGGAGAGAGATGGAGGAGGCCTTCACCCAATTAGGGGTTCATCAAAAGGAAAGAATATAGAAAAATTACACGAAAACATAATATTGTCTTCGGTTACCGCGATAGTTACTCATGAAATAAAACTATGGAAGATTAAATCGCGTATAATGAATTTAAAATTAATGCCGACGTTACGCGATTTAATCGGTTTCCATAGTTTTATTTTAAAAGAAAACACATGCGAAAGATTAATGAATAAATGTTTTTTTTTAATTTTTTATTTATTTTTAAGAAGTGTTTTTTAAATGTCCGCGCTCTACAAAATGGCATTCAAAACGAAGCTTCAAAGAAACGATTAGATTTACATTATAACGGTCAGAAAAGTTGATGAAATTTTACACTTTAAATGCTTTAATACGCTGTTAAAATTAATCGGTTTTCTCAAATTACACCGTCTATTCGCTATGTGCATTGGTGCTGCCATCATATTGTAGGCTTGTCTTGTCACCCTGTATATACCGCTTTTTGTTGAGTTCGAAACATTTTTTTTTCCTTTCCATACATAATAATTGTATTAATTAGTGTGAGAGGACCTTAATCATAACATTAAAGTCAGTGTAAAGTTTCTGCCTGCACATGTCAGAACAAATAACCTAAAGAACCTTCCCTTGATGTTAACGGAATTCAATAAACACAAGGTGTATAAGACAATCAGCGCCACTCTGTTACGCAGGTTACCAATAGGCAAAGACATATATAACTCCATATAGACAGATGAAGTCTAAGAAAAAAACGTACCTCAGTACCATACAGAAAAAGGTACGGTGGCCTAGATGGCATTACACCTTTGGGGTACGCTCAGTTAGATGCAAGGATCGTTAACTGCGAGCGAAATCCATTGAAGTACTAGGGTTGCTAACTGGTTGTCATACGTCATTTCAATGGATTTCGCTCGCAGTTAACGATCCTTGGCTTAGATGGCACTAATATTAACATTTCACATTTTAACACATATCAATTTTAGTTCAAAAGTTTTAAGCCTGTGTCGAGAGATGGCAGTCTATGCACTGTGTTTACACATTTTACTTCGACAGTATCATAATATGCCTATTAGGTTAGCGTATCTTCTGCGACCTAACTAAAGGGAGAAATACTAAAGAAGTAGTTTTTCTGCGGAATCACCTGTTTTTTTATGTCCTGCAATACAATGTGTTAGACCTTTTTAGTAAACACATCTGATTATACCGAAACCGCTATCATAGCTAAATGCACTCCACCCTCTGCAGTTATAGGCATCAATAAAACATATATTATATGTATATTTATCTGAAATAATCACACGTTTGCTCACTTAAGGCTATAGCCTTTCACTTTATACTAACGGGACATACGAAATGTACTCAAACAGCATACATATCAAGAATAACACGTGCCAAGCTGCAAAACATCACCTTATTTAGCATTAAACGTAATAAAAACACTTATAAACTCTTATCATTTCCAAAAATGACGATAAACTTAAAAATATAAAAGTTCACAATTCACAAAGGTTATTGACACCGCCATCTGTGGACGAGTAGCGGCATCTTGAAAGTAAAACTACGACGTACAATCACCATGTCTATAATATTCACCACAAGTACACGTGGCACTTCATTCAGTTTTTAACCTTATCAAGTTACAAGAAGATCTATAAAAGAGTGTCGATTTAATGTGAGTATTATGAATTTTTAGCGTATAAAACTGCAGTCACGTACGGCAGCTAACGGCGAGTAGCCGAACTAAGTTCGATGACCCCCGAATCTCCGTTATGCAACTCTTACTGTTATGGCGTGGCGGACATTTTAAAAATCGAACAGTTTTTTTTTTCGACGAACCTCGGTTAGCCAAGGTCATTGTCGGGAATAGTTTTGTTTTTTAAAGATATCAGTTTCGGTTGTCTGGGCTTTTTATGAACATTAAAAAAGTTAATTTTTTTTAAAAAGTTTTGTGGGAAATGTAATAACCGTTTTTTAATTATATTAATTACTCTGGGACCCTGGGGCTTTAATAAATGCGGGACTAATTATCTGTAAGAATACCCCATATTATTTATTTATTTCTTGAATATTGACATTTTTACATAATTTAATAAAATTTTGTGGGTAGATGCTTCTTAAAATGAGAAAAAACTTAAATCCACTAAATATCGTCGAAATCTTACGTAACAAATAACTTTAACAGTCCTGGGTTCGAATCCCGGTAAGGGCATTTATTTCTGTGATGATCACAGATATTTGTTCCTGAGTCATGGATGTTTTCTATGTATATAAGTCTGTATTTATCTATTTAAGTATGTATATCGTCGCTTAGCACCCATAGTACAAGCTTTGCTTAGTTTGGGGCTAAGTTGATCTGTGTAAGGTGTCCCCAATATTTATTTAAATAAATCGGCTACCTCTTTTTTATAAGATAGGAGGCAAACGAGCAGACAGGTCGCCTGATGGTAAGCGATCAGTGCCGCCCATGGACACCCGAAACACCAGAAGTGTTGTAGGTGCGTTGCCGGCGTTCAAGATGGGTGTATCTGGTTAAAGATTCCTAAACCACACAATCTAGGAGTACATTCCGCACGTGTTCTGAATTTTTATCCCAACACGCTCAAGTGAATGCAAATTATATTGCTTTACTTTCCCAAGCGGTCAAATATTACGACTAGTATAACGGTATCACAGATCGCCTCAAATAGACAGAGCATCCAACTTCAAATTTAAAAAATAAAAAACTTGACGACCGGTCTGGCCTAGCGCGTAGTACCCTGCCTGTTAAGCCGCGGTCCTGGGTTCAAATCCCGGTAAGGGCATTTATTTGTGTGATGAACACAGATATTTTTTCCTGTCATGGGTGTTTAATTGTTTATGTATTGTAATTATTGTATATGACATATATACATCATGAGTCCTGTCATGAGAGTTCCGTAGTACTCAGTCAATCTGTGTAAAACTCTTCTGTAATATTTATTTAATTATAGTAAATAACTGCTTTAGCCAAGTAATATAACTATGAAAAAGGATTATATCACGTATAATTAATTTCAGTAGTCGACTGTGGGATATGGGTTAAATTGTGACGTAGGCGAGAGGCTGGCAACCTGTCACTGCAATGTCACAATTTGGATTTCTTTCAAGCCCTTTTTGCCAAGAGTGGCACTGCAACTTAGTAGTTCAAGTGCTCTGCCTACCCCTTTATGGAATACAGGAGTGATTATATGTATGTATGTATGTATAATTAATTTTATGGGGTTCTATGTAATCGTGTAAGATACTACTCAATCGCTCTGCTCAAATCGTGGCATTTTACCAGTAAAGTACATAATATGTACATAATATGTACTTTACTGACATATTATGTAGGTATGTCTGGAGACCACACACTCTTTCGCTTTATAATGCGGTGTCTGTAATCTGTGCACGGGCAACGAACTCTTTGGGCTTTTAATAAATAACTGGTTACCGATAACTGGTTTTCGTTTTTGAATTGGCTAATTCTATGAATGCTGGGATGTTTAAAAAAAGCAGCATTCTTTTTTTTCTATGTTTTTTTTTAATCTATCTCTTGAGGTTATTTGTATTTTGTAGCCATTTGGAATGTTTTTATTTACAAAATTAAAATTTTGAAAAAATCGCCGACCGCGACATAGTAGACCGATTTTCATGAAACATGGCTAAGAACACTCCCGACTAACTCAGCTTTCAGACAAGAAAGAACTAAATCTAAATCGGTTCATCCGTTTGGGTCTTGGGAGCTACGACGCACACACACATGCACACAGACAGACAGACAGACAGACACGTCAAACTTATAACACCCACTAGTTTTTGCGTCGGGTGTTAAAAATACGGAATCTACAGACTGTCATTAATAAATATTAACTGCAATTGACACTTAACATCACATGCGATTTGCGTATTAAACACGTAAAAGGGTCCGTAGCTTGCATAGATCCCTTTACGATGGAACACCACATTTAGAGTTCAATGACCCTTGCCCAAAACTGCACCGGTCAGATTTGACGATAGAATGTCTAGACGCGTTTCGACTTTTGTTTTAGCTTGTTAACATAATTTGGTATTGTAGTGTTATAAAGAAATGAGTGGAGACAGAATTTATTCCGGTATTAAAATAAGCATGCGATGTTATCTACACAGTTTGTTGAGTAAAATAATCATTTTTCTATTTGTTTAAGTGCAAGTTACGGAAGTAAGACGTGCAAGTTACGAAAACTTTCCAATAAAATAGAAGTTTTCTTGAAAATGTCATGAAAGTTTCACAAGAAATGTAGGAAATTTAAATTTAAGAAATTGAAAGTTTCAATATCCATACAAAAATGAGGAGTGTTTCAGAATTTTTCCTATCTTGAAAATTGAAAACTTCGCAATTTTGGAAAACCTGTCACTGCAAGTGCAATGTCATAGTTTTGTTATCTTTCAACCCCTTGATTGCTAAGATTGGCACTGCAACTTGGCAGTTTCATGTGCTCTGCCTGCCCCTTACGGGAATACAGACGGATATGTATTTATTTATGTATTGCCAGGCTGTACATTTAATACCTTGGCTGTATGGCACACGACCTTAGTCATCTGACGGTAAAAAGCAAAAAGCGCGGGAGCGGCCATCTTGGATCGCGGCGTAACGGCGCCGTATGTGGGTGAGTCCGTTAGAGACGTCAGTGACGTCACACGAGGGATGGGACACGCATTCTCACTATCGGTGACAAAATGCATTTATTCGGTACAGATGTAGTGCGAAAAGGGTTTCCTTCGTATTTTTCCGGAAACGTTCGTATTTGTCATGCTAGTTCAGTCAATTTCAGTACATCTAGTACTGAGACTGACTGAAATAGCATTACACGTTCGTACATTTCTGTAACAATACGAAGGCAAATCTTTTCGCACTAGATCTGTATTGCTTCGCTACGTAAATATTTAGAACATAAAAAGAGGGCGCCACTTTTAACATTAACCGTAACATTTTTTAAGTAAAATGGCAACATGGACCACAATTTTGTATGGACATTGTTTAATTCTATTTTATTAACACGCTTTTATTAGGTCGTCGTGTATGTAACTATGTATGTAATGGAATCTAAGGAAGCTAATTTAACCATCTTCTAGGAGTCGTAGCGTAATGAAAATTGGCAGCTATATGTAGTTCCGATGACAATACAATAATATGGTACTGTTGAGCTGATCTGATGATGGAGTCGGAAGATATGAACTGGAACTACATGATGGAACATCGTATCATAGCCGTTTTTGGGTTTCTTAGAAAAGTCTTGTAATGAACTTTGACTACAATTAGGTTTCAAGGTCTGATGATGAAGCCGAAAGATATGAACTGGAACTACATGATGGAACATCGTATCATAGCTGTTTTTGGGTTTCTTAGAAAAGTCTTGTAATGAACTTTGACTACGATTAGGTTTCAAGGTCTGATGATGGAGCCGGAAGATATGAACTGGAACTACATGATGGAACATCGTATCATAGCTGTTTTTGGGCTTCTTAGGAAAGTCTTGTAATGAACTTTGACTACAATTAGGTTTCAAGGTCTGATGATGGAGCCGGAAGATATGAGCTGGAACTACATGATGGACCATCGTATCATAGCTGTTTTTGGGCTTCTTAGAAAAGTCTTGTAATGAACTTTGACTACGATTAGGTTTCAAGGTCTGATGATGGAGCCGGAAGATATGAACTGGAACTACATGATGGAACATCGTATCATAGCTGTTTTTGGGCTTCTTAGAAAAGTCTTGTAATGAACTTTGACTACGATTAGGTTTCAAGGTCTGATGATGGAGCCGGAAGATATGAACTGGAACTACATGATGGAACATCGTATCATAGCTGTTTTTGGGCTTCTTAGAAAAATCTTGTAATGAACTTTGACTACGATTAGGTTTCAAGGCCTGATGATGGTGCCGGAAGATAAGAACAGAAAAAGGGGGGGGAGGCTCGAGGGGGAAGCATGAAAGAAAGATCAACGTAGTATTTAGAATAAGTTGGGTTAGCGTTTTCTTGTGACCTTTAAGAGGAAACAAAGGGGGGCTCGGGGGGCGAAGCCCCCCGCATGAAAGAAAGATCAACGTAGTATTTAAGATAAGTTGGGTTAGCGTTTTCTTGTGACCTTTAAGAGCAAACAAAGGGGGGCTCGGGGGGCGAAGCCCCCCGCATAAAAGAAAGATAAACGTTGTATTTTAAATAAGTTAGGTTAGGGTTTTCTTGTGACCCTTTAGAGTAACGAAAAGGGGGCTCGGGGGGCGAAGCCCCCCGCATAAAAGAAAGATCAACGTAGTATTTAAAATAAGTTGGGTTAGGGTTTTCTTGTGACCCTTAACAGCAAACAAAGGGGGCTCGGGGGCGAAGCCCCCGCATGAAAGAAAGATCAACGTAGTATTTAAGATAAGTTGGGTTAGCGTTTTCTTGTGACCTTTAAGAGCAAACAAAGGGGGGCTCGGGGGCGAAGCCCCCGCATAAAAGAAAGATCAACGTAGTATTTAAGATAAGTTGGGTTAGCGTTTTCTTGTGACCTTTAAGAGCAAACAAAGGGGGCTCGGGGGCGAAGCCCCCGCATAAAAGAAAGATCAACGTAGTATTTAAGATAAATTGGGTTAGCGTTTTCTTGTGACCTTTAAGAGCAAACAAAGGGGGGCTCGGGGGGCGAAGCCCCCCGCATAAAAGAAAGATCAACGTAGTATTTAAAATAAGTTGGGTTAGGGTTTTCTTGTGACCCTTAAGAGTAACGAAAAGGGGGCTCGGGGGCGAAGCCCCCCCGCATAAAAGAAAGATCAACGTAGTATTTAAAATAAGTTGGGTTAGCGTTTTCTTGTGACCTTTAAGAGCAAACAAAGGGGGGCTCGGGGGGCGAAGCCCCCCGCATGAAAAAAGATCAACGTAGTATTTAAGATAAGTTGGGTTAGCGTTTCCTTGTGACCTTTCAGAGCAAACAAAGGGGGGCTCGGGGGGCGAAGCTCCCCGCATAAAAGAAAGATCAACGTTGTATTTAAAATAAGTTGGGTTAAGGTTTTCTTGTGATCCTTAAGAGTAAAGAAAAGGGGGCTCGGGGGCGAAGCCCCCGCATGAAAGAAAGATCAACGTAGTATTTTGAATAAGTTGGGTTAGCGTTTTCTTGTGACCTTTAAGAGCAAACAAAGGGGGCTCGGAGGGCGAAGCCCCGCATGAAAGAAAGATCAACGTAGTATTTAAGATAAGTTGGGTTAACGTTTTCTTGTGACCTTTAAAAGCAAACAAAGGGGGCTCGGGGGCGAAGCCCCCGCATAAAAGAAAGATAAACGTTGTATTTTAAATAAGTTGGGTTAGGGTTTTCTTGTTACCCTTAAGAGTAACGAAAAGGGGGGCTCGGGGGCGAAGCCCCCGCATAAAAGAAAGATTAACGTAGTATTTAAAATAAGTTGGGTTAGCGTTTTCTTGTGACCTTTAAGAGCAAACAAAGGGGGGCTCGGGGGGCGAAGCCCCCCGCATAAAAGAAAGATAAACGTTGTATTTTAAATAAGTTAGGTTAGGGTTTTCTTGTGACCCTTAAGAGTAACGAAAAGAGGGCTCGGGGGGCGAAGCCCCCCGCATAAAAGAAAGATCAACGTAGTATTTAAAATAAGTTGGGTTAGGGTTTTCTTGTGACCCTTAACAGCAAACAAAGGGGGGCTCGGGGGGCGAAGCCCCCCGCATAAAAGAAAGATCAACGTAGTATTTAAGATAAATTGGATTAGCGTTTTCTTGTGACCTTTAAGAGCAAACAAAGGGGGCTCGGGGGCGAAGCCCCGCATAAAAGAAAGATCAACGTAGTATTTAAGATAAGTTGGGTTAGCGTTTTCTTGTGACCTTTAAGAGCAAACAAAGGGGGGCTCGGGGGGCGAAGCCCCCCGCATAAAAGAAAGATCAACGTAGTATTTAAGATAAATTGGATTAGCGTTTTCTTGTGACCTTTAAGAGCAAACAAAGGGGGGCTCGGGGGGCGAAGCCCCCCGCATAAAAGAAAGATCAACGTAGTATTTAAAATAAGTTGAGTTAGGGTTTTCTTGTGACCCTTAAGAGTAACGAAAAGGGGGCTCGGGGGGCGAAGCCCCCCCCCCGCATAAAAGAAAGATCAACGTAGTATTTAAAATAAGTTGGGTTAGCGTTTTCTTGTGACCTTTAAGAGCAAACAAAGGGGGGCTCGGGGGGCGAAGCCCCCGCATGAAAAAAGATCAACGTAGTATTTAAGATAAGTTGGGTTAGCGTTTCCTTGTGACCTTTCAGAGCAAACAAAGGGGGGCTCGGGGGGCGAAGCTCCCCGCATAAAAGAAAGATCAACGTTGTATTTAAAATAAGTTGGGTTAAGGTTTTCTTGTGATCCTTAAGAGTAAAGAAAAGGGGGGCTCGGGGGGCGAAGCCCCCCGCATGAAAGAAAGATCAACGTAGTATTTTGAATAAGTTGGGTTAGCGTTTTCTTGTGACCTTTAAGAGCAAACAAAGGGGGGCTCGGAGGGCGAAGCCCCCCGCATGAAAGAAAGATCAACGTAGTATTTAAGATAAGTTGGGTTAACGTTTTCTTGTGACCTTTAAAAGCAAACAAAGGGGGCTCGGGGGGCGAAGCCCCCGCATAAAAGAAAGATAAACGTTGTATTTTAAATAAGTTGGGTTAGGGTTTTCTTGTTACCCTTAAGAGTAACGAAAAGGGGGGGCTCGGGGGGCGAAGCCCCCGCATAAAAGAAAGATTAACGTAGTATTTAAAATAAGTTGGGTTAGCGTTTTCTTGTGACCTTTAAGAATAAACAAAGGGGGGCTCGGGGGGCCAAGCCCCCCGCATAAAAGAAAGATCAACATTGTATTTAAAATAAGTTGGGTTAGCGTTTTCTTGTGACCTTTAAGAGCAAACAAAGGGGGGTTCGGGGGGCGAAGCCCCCGCATGAAAGAAAGATCAACGTTGTATTTAAAATAAGTTGGGTTAGGGTTTTCTTGTTACCCTTAAGAGTAACGAAAAGGGGGGCTCGGGGGGCGAAGCCCCCCGCATAAAAGAAAGATTGACGTAGTATTTAAAATAAGTTGGGTTAGCGTTTTCTTGTGACCTTTAAGAGCAAACAAAGGGGGGCTCGGGGGGCTAAGCCCCCCGCATAAAAGAAAGATCAACATTGTATTTAAAATAAGTTTGGTTACGGTTTTCTTGTGACCCTTAAGAGCAAACAAAGGGGGGCTCGGGGGGCGAAGCCCCCCGCATGAAAGAAAGATCAACGTAGTATTTAAGATAAGTTGGGTTAGCGTTTTCTTGTGACCTTTAAGAGCAAACAAAGGGGGGCTCGGGGGGCGAAGCCCCCCGCATAAAAGAAAGATAAACGTTGTATTTTAAATAAGTTGGGTTAGGGTTTTCTTGTTACCCTTAAGAGTAACGAAAAGGGGGGGCTCGGGGGGCGAAGCCCCCCGCATAAAAGAAAGATTAACGTAGTATTTAAAATAAGTTGGGTTAGCGTTATCTTGTGACCTTTTAGAGCAAACAAAGGGGGGCTCGGGGGCGAAGCCCCCGCATAAAAGAAAGATCAACGTTGTATTTAAAATAAGTTGGGTTAGCGTTTTCTTGTGACCTTTAAAAGCAAACAAAGGGGGGCTCGGGAGGCGAAGCCTCCCGCATGAAAGAAAGATAAACGTTGTATTTAAAATAAGTTGGGTTAGGGTTTTGCTTGTTACCCTTAAGAGTAACGAAAAGGGGGGCTCGGGGGGCGAAGCCCCCCGCATAAAAGAAAGATTAACGTAGTATTTAAAATAAGTTGGGTTAGCGTTATCTTGTGACCTTTTAGAGCAAACAAAGGGGGGCTCGGGGGGCGAAGCCCCCGCATAAAAGAAAGATCAACGTTGTATTTAAAATAAGTTGGGTTAGCGTTTTCTTGTGACCTTTAAAAGCAAACAAAGGGGGGCTCGGGAGGCGAAGCCTCCCGCATGAAAGAAAGATAAACGTTGTATTTAAAATAAGTTGGGTTAGGGTTTTGCTTGTTACCCTTAAGAGTAACGAAAAGGGGGCTCGGGGGCGAAGCCCCCGCATAAAAGAAAGATTAACGTAGTATTTAAAATAAGTTGGGTTAGCGTTTTCTTGTGACCTTTAAGAGCAAACAAAAGGGGGGCTCGGGGGCGAAGCCCCCGCATAAAAGAAAGATCAACGTTGTATTTAAAATAAGTTGGGTAATGGTTTTCCTGTGACCCTTAAGAGCAAATAAAGGGGGGCTCGGCAAAAAAGAAATACTTTAATTTTGTTTTGAATTAGTTGAAATGTGCCAATATTTTCTAATCGAGTCAAACAAAATCCCACTAGCTGAGAGCTTCAAAACAATGTATGGCGAAAGTATGTCTCTCTAATGTCTTCAAGAAGTCCGCGATGGCACATGTCTATATTGTCTATCTTTTACGGATAACTTACTAGGTATAAACATTTTTATGATAATACCGTAATAAGAAGGTAGCCGCTAGTTATTATTAAGTAGCAATTAGCAATAAGTACACGTTAAGCCACAAATGGCATGTAAAATCCGCCTACTTGAAATAAATTTATGTATAAATGTTAAAAGTATTTCATTATTAATGACTAAAAAGTATCAAATAAATTAATAGTTTAAAAAACACTATAAAACACGCTTTTATAAATGCACGTTAAAGCCAAAAATAAATTATGGATCGTTCAAGTTGTCTCTATTTGTGAGCTGAAGTTTAAAAACTATGTGCTTTTAATTATAATATTTGATTGTAAAAGCGTGGGGCGCTGGAACAGGAAAGACTTTCTTGTAAACAAATACTAATCCGAACTTCCTGGCGAATGAAGTTGCATAAGAACATAACGTTTACATATGCCGCCTAAGGGTTACCAAAGAGAACCAAAGATATCTCGTCCACGAACAAGAACTCTGCATCCTGTCACTGTAGACACTTTCCCCTTTTGTACTTTGATTACCGGAAAAAAGCGGCGTTCTAAGTGTCGGTGACTGTCGACTCTCCTCGCTACTAGCGCATATTTTGTCAGAGTTCGACAAACTAGTACCTACTTTGAACACTGACTTTTAATTGATTTGACTGTTTAATGTAGAACCTACTAGTCATGCTGCAACTCCAGTTAGCGCGTCAATCTGTGTAACCTCCTTCCCGTAACATAGCATAATTTGATTTATCAGCAAGTTATACAAAAAGTCTTTCCTGTTCCAGCGCCCCACGCTTTTACAATCAAATATTATAATTAAAAGCACATAGTTTTTAAACTTCAGCTCACAAATAGAGACAACTTGAACGATCCATAATTTATTTTTGGCTTTAACGTGCATTTATAAAAGCGTGTTTTATAGTGTTTTTTAAACTATTAATTTATTTTTTCTACCCACATACTATTTTATGTAAAAAATATGTGTTTGAATATTTTTATGAAGTAATGTATTATGTGGATGAGTTTGAGTAAACCAAAAATTTGGCGTTAAATAAAGGCGTGGTATTCAAAATTGGTGACAACTAGCCAAAAAAATTAAACGGTCCGACACATTATTTCATTGCTATTCAGATTCTTAAATTTCGTTACGATTGATTCAGTTTTGAAGGAGAAAACGGTCAAGAGCGGAAACTTGTTCTTAATGGATTTTTTTTTTCGATAAATCTAGTTAATAACACTAGTATATTAATAACACTAGTATATTAAACTAGAATTCCTAAATTGAAAGGGGCTACTTTCAGCATTTTCGCTCCTAAAGAGTCTTAGTTAATGACAATGATGATTGTGATAGCATTTCAAATGGATGTTTATTTGCCATATGACAAAACAAATGTGCAGTTTTCATCGATAAGTGTCACATGCGATGCGATAGCACAAGTACCGTTGCTTACGTCACGACGAAAGGGATCGCGGCAACGGTACTGAGGGCCTACCGCGAACGACGAGTTGCATCAAGCCTTTTGATGGCCAGTCTGGCGTAGTGACTAGTGACCCTGCCAGCCCATCCTGGGTTCAAATCCCGGTATAGGAATGAATATATGAGTACAGATATTTACGGCACACTTATTTAAATTTTGCATGACAATCCTCTTTTCACTGCTGTTACATGTAAGCTGTTTTCGTAACCTATAGAAGACGTTAGTTAGGTAAAGTGGGGTAAGCTAGAAAAAAACGGCCGTAATGCTTCGTTATACGGAACATATTTCATCTTTTTTTTAATACTACGTCGGTGGCAAACAAGCATACGGTCCGCCTGATGGAAAGCGGTCACAACGCAACTCAAGGAGTGTCACGTGCGCGTTGCCAACCCATTAGAAACTTTTACACTCCTTTTGCTATGTCAAGTACTAAGGAGGGTTCGGGTTGCCGACGACTCAAAGGACAATAGACGGAACTCACGGAACAAATTAGTTTCTAGGTCCTTCCGTCACCAGCAAACCACACTCTCGTGGCAACCTTACTCACCGGCAGGAACACAACACTACGAGTATGTTACCCCTCCAGAAAAACCCTTAAATGTTCCTCCACCTTAACTTACATAGTCGTTATGATGATGATTATGAGTCGTTGATTTCCATACTCTTTTTAGAACTTCATTCTGCAAAAGCTTTTCATTAAAAAAATAAATCTGTATGACTGATTATCACCTCATTAAGTTATTTTTGCTTCCCTATCGAAAATGACAACATAGTTAATACCTAATTATTTACATATATGTTAGCAATTGTAGTATGACGCACGACCAGGCATTTCTGCAATATGATATTTGTTTTGTTTACCTTTTATATGAGAGATCATTGAACTTTCAATAAACGTTTGAAACTTAGCGTAGGTTCACATGAAGCTGTGGATTTACTACACTAATACCTTTTTAAATCAGCTTCTTTGGGATTTTAGTTTTTTTTAATACTACGTCGGTGGCAAACAAGCATATGGTCCGCCTGATGGAAAGCGGTCACCGTCACCTATGGACGCCTGCAACTCAAGGAGTGTCACGTGCGCGTTGCCAACCCATTAGAAACTTGTACACTGCTGTGTTAAGTACACAGCAAAAAAGAGTGTACAATAAGTTCTAAGGAGGGTTCGGGTTGCCGACGACTCAAAGGATAGACGGAACAAATTAGTTCCGTAGGTCCTTCCGTCATCAGCAGACCGCACCCTCGTTGAGCTCTGGCAGCCTTACTCACCGGCAGGAACACAACACTATGAGTAGGGTCCAGTGCTATTTGGCTGTGGTTGAAGTACATATATTTCATCGTGGGTTAAGAATTTCACCACCTTTCTTCGCGTGGACACCCACGGTGGTGAAATTCTAGTAGAAGTTATATCTGTAGGATATGGGTTACATAAAAAATAAACGATTCATAATTATGTAGATAACCACAAAATTAAAATTTTGAAAAAACCCCCGACCGCGACATAGTAAACCGATTTTCATGAAACATGGCTAAGAACACTCCCGACTAACGCAGCTTCCAGACAAAAAAAAACTAATACTAAATCGGTTCATCCGTTCGGGAGCTACGATGCCACAGACAGACACACACACACAGACAGATAGACAGACATACAAACAGACAGACAGACACGTCAAACTTATAACACCCCGTCGTTTTTACGTCGGGGGTTACAAAATAGGTATACTCTGATACTAGGAAAATTCAGAAACAAAAAGATAGAAAATTAATATACAAAGTACGTTTCACGTATAATTTTAAAAGGCTCCATATTTTCTCTATATTCTGAATCAATACTGTAGAGTTTTTAATTTTATTTCAACAAGAAATTATGAAAAGTTATTTGATATTTTTATGTGGAAAATATCGTAATTTTTGGAATTTCCCATCACTCACAGTGACCCTAAAATATGCGGGCAATATTCTAGAATGTATTACCTATAGTTTTCTATGCAGACTATAATAGCGTATCTTCTATTCAATAAAAAAATATAAAAAAAGTTTTTTTTTAACTGACATGACATCGCACAATTTACACTTAAAGTTTGTATATACGATCAATGTTGAACAATTAAACTATAATTAATATAATGTGGCAATATTAAATAGAATCTATAAAATCAACATGTGATTTGATAGTTATTAAATCTGATATGTTATCTATTCGATAAAATTTAGGAAACTCAAATATGAAGAACATGTAATTAGTTTCATAATTAACAAAATCGAAGGAATTCTAGTGTCATAATAAATGAGGTACTTAATCAGAAAGGATCGCGTCCTACAGATAACTGGAATAGTTCAAAATACACTGAAAAAAGTCTAATAAATTATTTGTTCAGTCCTCCGGCCCGGCCGGAAAGCGCCAAATTTCAGGTCACTGCTCTAAACGAAGTTACCGCTTCCTGGCTCCATCCAACAGTAAAATAGTATACACATCTTGGTTAGTCGGTAAATAAGAAAACTTTAGATCATATGTTTGTTGACTAAAAAGGCTGTGCATAAGATCCGAGTTGCACAGAGAGCCATGGAGAGCGCCATGCTCGGTATCAAGATTCAAGATCGGGTGAGGAATGCCGAGATCCGTCGTCGCACCAAGGTGCTAGACGTGGGTTTCGTCATTACCAAACTAAAATGGAGTTGGGCGGGACATGTTGCTAGGCAGAGTGATGGCAGATGGACTAAAATGTTAACAGAATGGTGGCCGCTCACAGATGTAAGAAGCGATTGACATCCGTTAGCTCGTTGAGTGGACGACATCCGGAAAATTGCGAGACTAGCTCAGGCCCCGTAGCCGAATGGCATTTCTCCGACGCCAAACGAAAGCGATACGCCGCTGGCTCTGTCGCGCCAATACGCAAGCGCGATAGAGATAGATATCTACTAGCGCTTCGTTTCGTGAGCGTTTCGTGAGCGATTGTGCCATTCGGCTAGCCACCCAGGACCGGGACAAGTGGCGTACTATAAGAGAGGTTATGCTCAGCAGTGGGCGATAAAGGGCTGATATGATGATGATGATGATGATGATGTTTGTTGACTTCGGTTCCGCCTCGGCCTTTAATTACATGTGATCATTACTGGCATATATGTATTTAATATATGCTATTTGGGAAGTATATTTTAAATATATTTTGACGAACTGAAATAGATACCATACACTAAAGAAAAAGCGATCAAATATAATTTATATATAGTAGTGTTACTACTTAAAAAAACAAATCAAAAAATATTTAATAAAATAATTTGATTTGTTCATACATCGGTATATTTTGACGATTATTTTTTTCCCCAGATTTTTTTTTATTTAGATACTAGCTTTTTTCCGCGGCTTCGCTCGCGTTAGAAAGAGACAAAAAGTAGCCCATGTCACTCTCCATCCCTTCAACTATTTCCACCTAAAAAATCACGTCAATTCGTCGCTCCGTTTTGCCGTGAAAGGCGGACAAACAAACAGACACACACACTTTCCCATTTATAATATTACTATGGATTATTATCAGAAAAAGGTACACTTATAACCGTACATTAGTAACCCTATTAAAACGGACTAACACAAATCTTGAGCAGCGACCTTGACTCCCAGAGTCCTATTTCAAAAACATCTAATAGATTTTTTTATTCTTAACCTACATGATAATTATTCGTAGGGCACTGGGGCACACTTGACAAAAAGCGGTAATCATAGCTTATGGACTGGATGCATTGCATTTTGAGATGTCAAGGTGAATGCCGAAGCCAATACTTTATAGGTCAAGGCCAATCGATGCACTGTAAGGACGAGTTAAGGGTTAAATGCGTTTATGTTTACATAGTAGGTATTCAATTTTTCATTATTCTACAAAGAAACACATTATCAGCATGACCTTGACAATGATTTGTACAAATTTTAATTTTGACACGCTGTCAATAGACTTAAAAATGCATGATGCATATTTTAACGCTCATTTATCAGATATCACATAGGCTTCTATGCAGAGGTTACGGTGACCGCTTACCAACAAACGAGTTCTATGCTTGTTGTTATGATGACTAAACCTATCAGCTGAAATTGCTTCCAAATGAATATAAAACAAGAATTTCTTATGTAAAAGGCATTCCAAAATCAGCAAATATTAAGAAAAATTAAAAAAATGATCTTAAAATCTTATTAGGACTTTCTACATTATTACGAATAAATAAACTTAAAATAAATTACGTACTCGCAAAAAGTTTATAAAGATATCTTAATTAAGTTTAAGCTTTCAAAGTAACTTATCAATCGACACTTACTTATTTAAACAAGCTTTCTTACTTACAATTGCGTAAGTACATTAAATTTAACATAATATACATAAATTGAATTAAAAAACTACATCAATTCATGTAAAGTGTGTGTAAGTTTAAAGTTTTTAGTTTCTAGTTCAAGGTCATTGCCCTCAGTGAACAAAATTTTAAGTCAAAAAAATTCACATATCACTATGGATATATTTGTTTGTGTTTACTGTATTTCATCATATAATGTACATTGTTTTATATTTAAATATTAATATCATATCACTAAAAATATATTAATTTGTTGTAATTCTGTTTTTGTGTGAGACCTAGGTTAAATTTACCATTTTATGTTTATTACGCCACTTCTAAAAGAAGTTGTAAAACTTTGTAATAAAAGATCTCACAAGCTTCGCAGTAGTTTCTAAACTTTAAAAATATCCATATAAGACGTTTCTACGTACGAAGTCACGTTAAAATTATTAATTTTACTCATCACGAATCTTTGGGTTAAATATAAACATACGTTTTACGCGATTAAGTCCCGTTTTCATTTAATAATATGAGTGAAGATCGTGTTCTTAAAAACCGCCAAAATACTTCAATCAAGTTTAAAAAAAAAGCTAATAAAAAAAATCGATTAAAACTCACCTCTAATAGTGCTCGGCATCTTGTATCCTGTCACAACACTATTCCAATTTTAAAAAGTTAGACACAATCCGTTCACAGATTATCCGTTCGCCGCCATGACACTCCGGACCATAGACACAACAGTTTTCGCGCGGAGACGTGCAACGACAGTGGTGTTGGTTACGGTAATGTTTTTTCGCCGGTACGCGCGCGTGTAACTGTATTTTTTTCGTGCTAACGGTGCAGCCGGTTTGATGGAGTCCCGTGAAGAAGTGGGACATAGGAGACCTTCAGCGCTCATACTATCTTGGGGAGATCTTTTACCAATTGCAGATGGCGCTATCTGAAATTTTGACAGGACGAAATAGGGCATTTTCAAAATTTGGGACCGCTAATTGGGGTAGCGTAAGTTGTCAGATCTCGCTATCAGTTTTGTGACGACAATTAAGCACAAAATTTGTCTAAAAATTTACTTTTTTTACATTCTGAATGTAGATTATTCTTTAAAGTTTATATAACAAAAATAATATTTTTATTGAAATTTGATGCTTAATTATCGTCACAAAACTCGTCGCCGTCAAAAAAGTTAATTTTTGTTAACAACTTACGCTAATTGGGGTGTCCCAAATTTTGAAAATGCCCAATAGTATTTTTTTTCTTGCTAACGGTATAGCCATTGTAGTCGGTTCTGATGAAGTCCCGTCAAAAAGTGGGACATGGGAGACCTAAGTTCAGACACTAGTCTTAGGGAGTTATCTTGGGTTACCAATTGTAGATGGCTCTATCTAAAACGTTGACAGGGCGAAAACTTTGTTTTGTTTTTGACCCTTAATAAAGAGCTTCTGGTCCATGAAGGCGCTAATGAAGGGCAACCTTCCACTGACACTAAAGCGCAAACTCGTCGACATGTGTATCCTGCCTATCCTAACCTACGGCGCCCAAACTTGGTCGTTAACGGAAGCCGAAAAGTCCCGACTCAAGGTTTGCCAACGAGCAATGGAGCGCAGCATACTTGGAGTTCGTAGAACCGATCGAGTTAGAAACACTGAACTGCGCTCCAAAACAGGTATAATAGATGTGGGTGCTAAGACAGCCAAACTTAAGTGGGATTGGGCAGGGCATGTATGCCGGATGCACCCGGAACGGTGGGCCAAAGTGACGACTGAGTGGTTACCGCAAATTAGCCGGGGCAGAGGACGACCAAAGAAGAGATGGCGGGACGACCTCGACGTATTTTGCAGAGACTGGCAAGAGCGGGCATCAAACCGTGAGGAATGGAGAAAGGAAGGGGAGGCCTTTGCCCAGCAGTGGGACACCATATAGGCTATTAAAAAAAAAAAAAAAAAATATTATAGGACATTCTTACACAGATTGACTGAGGCCCACGGTAAGCTCAAGAAGGCTTGTGCTGTGGGTACTCAGACAACGATATATATAATATATCGCTTATTTATCGCTTAGAGCGTTTATTCATTATCCGATCCGATATCGGATGCAGGAAGGAGGTCAGAGGCAAAAATCAAGATGGCGCCTTTAATATATAGGATATCGGTCCTACATCCGATCGCGATATATGAATGTTACAGAAAAAAAGTTTAGAGATCACATGCTGCCTTATGAAATGAAATGAAATGAAATGATATGTATTATATTGATATTTAAGCTTTAAGCCAATAAGGATGAGGGTGCATTTTTAGGAGCCAAAAACACTGCGTGTACCTATGCCTAAATGCGTTTTTCAGCACAGAGATCGCTCTTTCATTTCGACATGACAAAAAATGTAAAACTTTACGAATTAGTGCGGAAATAAAGCACCATATGTACTGAAATAGTATATTACGATAAAAGTGCGTAAAAAAGGAAGTCCTTTTCGCACGTGTATCGTACGACGTTTTTCAGTACAGAGGGCCCTCCGAAGTTTCGACCTGACATATAATGAACCACTTCTCGCATTAGTGCGTAAAAAAACACCATCTGTACTGAAAAAAATCTTAAGGTACACTACAATTGGTTCATAAATAGGAACACAACACAGCATAGTTTCAATTAGTAATCTGGAGGCCTTTCCCGAGGAAAAACATCTGCACGAATTTAGGTTTCTGAGCACTAAGTAATTAGGGATAGGGATAGGGATAGGGATAGGGATAGGGATAGGGATAGGGATAGGGATAGGGATAGGGATAGGGATAGGGATAGGGATAGGGATAGGGATAGGGATAGGGATAGGGATAGGATAGGGATAGGGATAGGGATAGGGATAGGGATAGGGATAGGGATAGGGATAGGGATAGGGATAGGGATAGGGATAGGGATAGGGATAGGGATAGGGATAGGGATAGGGATAGGGATAGGGATAGGGATAGGGATAGGGATAGGGATAGGGATAGGGATAGGGATAGGGATAGGGATAGGGATAGGGATAGGGATAGGGATAGGGATAGGGATAGGGATAGGGATAGGGATAGGGATAGGGATAGGGATAGGGATAGGGATAGGGATAGGGATAGGGATAGGGATAGGGATAGGGATAGGGATAGGGATAGGGATAGGGATAGGGATAGGGATAGGGATAGGGATAGGGATAGGGATAGGGATAGGGATAGGGATAGGGATAGGGATAGGGATAGGGATAGGGATAGGGATAGGGATAGGGATAGGGATAGGATAGGGATAGGGATAGGGATAGGGATAGGGATAGGGATAGGGATAGGGATGATTTTTAGTTTGGTGCAGTGCTTTGGTTTTTTACTGTTATATTGTGTAACTTATTTGATAATAAATAAATAAATAAATGATGATGATTATGTGATCCTGTTACCCCTCATTAGAGTCATTAGGGACATAGGGCTTCCGGAAATCTTCCACTTTTCACGGCTGATTTTTGAATCTCGGATATTCGATTTCGTGAAATTCGTTCAATAGTTATACCTAGTTAGTAGAATTTAAATCGCTAGTAGTGGAGATATTCTCCACTAATTTAAATTCTACTAACAGAATCGAAAACGAGTGGTCATTAGCACTAGTTTTAAAATTACTAGCCGTCCTTTTTAGGGTTCCGTAGTCAACTAGGAACCCTTATAGTTTCGCCATGTCTGTCTGTCCGTCCGTCCGTCCGTCCGTCCGTCCGTCCGTTCGTCCGTCCGCGGATAATCTCAGTAACCGTAAGTACTAGAAAGCTGAAATTTGGTACCAATATGTATATCAATCACGCCAACAAAGTGCAAAAATAAAAAATGGAAAAAAATGTTTTATTAGGGTACCTCCCCTACATGTAAAGTGGGGGCTGATATTTTTTTTCATTCCAACCCCAACGTGTGACATATTGTTGGATAGGTATTAAAAAATGAATAAGGGTTTACTAAGATCGTTTTTTGATAATATTAATATTTTCGGAAATAATCGCTCCTAAAGGAAAAAAAAGTGCGTCCCCCCCCTCTAACTTTTGAACCATATGTTTAAAAAATATGAAAAAAATCACAAAAGTAGAACTTTATAAAGACTTTATAGGAAAATTATTTTGAACTTGATAGGTTCAGTAGTTTTTGAGAAAAATACGAAAAACTACGGAACCCTACACTGAGCGTGGCCCGACACGCTCTTGGCCGGTTTTTTAAAGATAGCATTACGTCGTTTTCCACAGACTTTCGATCGGCGAATTCGTGCGTTCGAAATTCAAAAATCGGTCTACGACTAATACGACTATACTCTGTCAAACAAGTCTGTCAGTAAATAAGAACTAAGAAAACTATAGGTATCCTTTTCTCTAGCACCCTAAAGAAAAGGATGCATGTAGTTTTTTTGTTCTTATTTACTGACAGACTTGTTTGACAGAGTATAATTCAAGCTCCTTCCAGCCTAGTCCACTTGCGCCAGCCTCTGACCGCCTCCACCGGGTGGTAAAGCCT
Source organism: Leguminivora glycinivorella (assembly GCF_023078275.1). NCBI lineage: Eukaryota > Metazoa > Arthropoda > Insecta > Lepidoptera > Tortricidae > Leguminivora > Leguminivora glycinivorella. The sequence continues at coordinate 9,123,865 of NC_062994.1, forward strand.
GGTGCCGTAGCCGTGGCATTTCTGCGACGCGAATCATCATCATCATTTCAGCCATTAATCGCCCACTGCTGAGCATAGGCCTCCCTTCGTGTACGCCACTTATCCCGGTCCTGGGCGAATCTCATCCAGAAGTGCCCCGCAGTTTTTCGAATGTCGTCCACCCAACGAGCCAACGGATGCGAAACCAAAACGAAACGCCGCGAAAGGTAGTTTGGCTCTGTCGCGCCAATACGCAAGAGCGATTTTTTTTTAGGTAATTACAAACAAAAATATCTAATTAATTTACACAGTGTCGTAAAACCAATAAGGTTTGTCTCGATACCTATTCCATTCCGCGGTAGATGTTTTACGTATATATTAGAGATAGATAGTATCTGCTAGCGTTTCGTTTCGTGAGGGTTTGTGACATTCGGCTACGTACCCTGACCAGAAATACATGACTATTTTCAAGAGGGCGCTGTTATTCAGCGCCCTCTTGAAGTAGAAGTAAAGTAAGCTATGATGACTGCTTACCATCGGTCGAACCGCATGCTTGTTTGCCATACGTGTTATTAAAAATGGTACCCACTAAAAAATCCCACCCACGTACAGTCAAATGCATAAAATTAAAAAAACATGCGAATCCCAAGAATTTCCGACAAAAAAGAAAATGAAGTCTTTTGAAGAACCCCCGAAATTAAACGTCGTACGTTTATACAACAACCATAATTTTTGTGAATCGAAATTATGGAATTGTAAGGGCGCGTTTACATCATTGGAATGCGATTAATATTAGGCTTTAATACCATACCATGATACCATTGAGCTGGAAGAGATCCCTTAAAGGGACAACCTCACATCATACCCATTATAATTATTCAATGTACCTACTTGCAATAAAGTGTTTACTACTGCTACTACTACCATCCAAAAGAAACGAATCTATGAAGAAGCTTGGATATTAATATAAAATGCTCATTCATTTGTTTGTTTTTTAGTTATTTGGGTAAGTATTATTTCTACATATCAGATTTTTTAGTACTTAAAAACGGACGAAACTTATAAAGATGTCATAAGTAATTAATTTACTATAGGTATAATGCCGTATAATTTTACCATTACTTACCTTCTTTTCCATTCCTTCTGACAGTATTTAAGACGATACAGGAGGGGTCAATTCTCCATTCAAACGCTCTCGACTATTTCCTCCCCGATTTTTGGAGACAGAGCAATGATTTTTTCAACACAGATTATTACTCATTTTTATATGTGTTGGACCATTTTGATTTTTTTATATTCTTATTTTTAAAGACCCCATCATAAATTTCCAAAAACGGCCTTGTTGATTATGCCGCAAAAAAAGGTGTGGTACTCAAAATTGATAACAATTAACTAAAAAAACTAAACGGTCCAACACTTATTTCATGTTATTCAGATTCTCAAATTTCGGTACGATTAATTAAGTTTTGAAGGAGGAAAAAGTCGAGACAGGAACCTCGATTTTACAGATTTTTTCGCAATATCTTTTAACGGAGTTGTTATGAATGGGCAATTTTTGTCGATAAATCTAGTTAATAACACTAGTACATTTAACTAAAATTCCCAAATTGGAAGGGGCTCCTTTCCATTTTAGCATAAGCATCTTATTATTTTCATGTATTGTGCAATAAATAATAATTTAATAATAATATGATACCTACTTAAACCAAAGAGAAGTACCTAACTAACTTTGGGAAATTAAATACTTAAATAAAAATTGTTACCTACGAAGACGTAGGGTTTAAAAAGTATTAACCGTTGTTGGCACCATGCGGCATTGTGACCCGGCCTTAACCAGCGTGTAAACAGGCCCTTATGAATCACATTGGCATCCCAAGTAAACAAAACCACGGAGGTCGTTCAACCCAACGGTAACTGCAACCTGCTTCGACGGGTACCGTGACGTCACGTGGCGCTACTTGTTCAGCGCCATCTTACGGTCGGTAGTGGAACTAAAGTTGAACTTGATAGTAAAAAAGAGGTGCCAGCATTTTCGTCGATAAACAATGGTTTACTATGGACTTTCATGAAGTTATATGTCTGTGGCGTAAAGGCAGGAAAAATATGGACTGTAAATATATCATCATCATTCGCTTGCTCTATATCCCAATTACTTGGGGTCGGCGCAGCATGTCTGTGCTAAAGACCTAATTTATTCATCAAAATATGGGCCCGAATAATTAGTTTTAGCGCTTTAAAATAACGTAAAATGTTCCTAATAAACCGTCACAAAGTATTTTTTTTATGCCACGTCGGTGGCAAACCGGTATGGAAAGCGGTCACCGTAACCTATGGACGCCTGCAACACAAGGGGTGTCACTTGCGCGTTGCCAACCCATTAGAAACTTGTACACTTCTTCTTTGAAGAACCCCATACTGTAGTTCATCGGGAATACCTGGACAGGGAGCTCATTCCACAGCCGGAGCGTCCGCGGGAGGAAATTCCTCTGAAAACGCACGGTGCGCGACCATTTGAGGTTGTAAATTAAAAATTGCAGTTAATACGCGATTGTATCTAATGGTGGGCTGTAAAATATTTATGTAAGCAAGTATGAAGATGAAGAAGAATTCTATACTACATCAGAAGTTCTAAGTTGACTTACCGGGTGCTGCGCGTTGCTTACTGGCAGAGGCCTCTGCGTTTGTATGTAGTTCTGCTGATTAAGTGATTATGGCACTGTATTTTCGGTTGATGTTGTTATTAAATTCTTCGCAATAGTATTTGGCTGTTGCTTAAACAGATTTCGACAGCACTGATTTTATTTTGAAATTATTGAATTTTGACATTTATCCTAGCTGCGCTAGAAGCAATGAGGTAGTATAGTTTTACCAAAGAAAAAGGTTATAACACTTAACAATGTCTTTATCAATCAATCAATTAATCAATCAATCAGGATGTTTATTGTTGAACATGAGTTACAGAGGTGTTAATTTAATGTACAATGGCCTTCATATGCTAACAACACATAACAAACACTTATACACGTACTTACTAGAGATGGGCCGAATATTCGGTATAAATAGAAATATATTATTATATATATATTATACATATTTTATTTACATATGTCTATTGATGATGGAACCGATGAATCTTTTTACTCTGCTTGCGACTTATCCACTTCATTTATTTCGACCGATGAGCTGATTGAACCGTGTACTCTTGGATCATTGATAAGGCGTGAATTCCAAAAGCATCCTAATTTCTTCAAAGTTTGCCACGTTAATGCACAGAGCATCTGCAGTCACTTTTCTGATTTCTTAGATACTTTCTCTTCGTGCGATGCTCATGCGATTCTCGTTAGCGAAAGCTGGCTCAAACCCAATGTCCCTTCGACTTCTTGCAGCCTTCCTGGATTTGTCCTGTTGCGAAATGACCGGACCAATAAGCGGGGCGGCGGAGTAGCTATATATCTGCGCACAGACATTCCCTACAAAATTATTAAGTCGTCTCCCTCTCCCAGTACAATGGAAGCATTAATTATACAAATACAGTTACATGGTGTGAGCTTAATTCTGGGCGTGATATACTGTCCACCCTCCCTTGACTATTTTGCACAACTTGAAGACCTTCTGTCTGATATAGGTGTGGAGTGCGCACATCATATAATCATGGGGGACTTTAATACAGACTTGCTGAAGCACACATCTAGGTCATGGAAACTAAGGTCCATCGTTGAAGCGGCAGACTTCTCCTTAGTACCTTTGAAGGCACACCGGAATTCTGACTCCCCTGATACATGGCTGGACGTGATCCTGACATCATCACCAGATAACGTTGTAAACTCTGGCCAACTTCTTGCACCGGGTTTTTCACGTCACGATTTGATTTTCATGACTTATAAAATCAAACCACCCAAACAAAAGCCGGTAGTCGTACACATGCGAAGCTTTGCCCGGCTTGATATAAACCTTTTAAAGCGGGACGCTGCTTCGGCTGACTGGGATGCCACGCTTAATGCAGCAACAGTTGATGACAAAGTCACCAATTTCAATTCCACTCTCTTAAAGCTGTTTGATGCGCATGCGCCGGTTCGTGCAGTGAAGCTAAAGCGGCCGCCTGCTCCTTGGATCACTAGGGATGTCCGGATGGCAATGTCTAGGCGGGACAGAGCGTTTCGTAGGTACAAGAAGGATCGGAACGATGGTAACTGGGATCTTTTTAAAACTGCCAGAAACCGCTGTAACCAAATGGTAAGGGCTGCGAAACGTCGATATATCCACGAAAATGTTACGAACTCATCCCTGGCTGACACTTGGAAATTCTTGAGGTCGCTTGGGATTGGTCAAATCAAACCTGAAATAGATTCTTCTCCTTTCTCATTAAAAGAGTTAAACATGCATTTCTCTAAAACATCAACTCTTAATCCTGTAATCAAATTTAAAACTTTATCTCTCATTGCCTCTTTAACTTCTCCGGATGTTGTTCCGTTTACCTTTTCTCCCGTCACCACTGAAGACCTCCGCAAAATCATATTATCGATTAAATCTAAAGCCGTTGGTCATGATAATATTAGTCGTCTAATGATTATACACATTCAGGATATCATCTTACCAATTATTGCTGATATAGTCAATACTTCCTTACTAACAGGTCTGTTCCCATCGTGCTGGCGGAAAGCCTTTATTATTCCACTGCCCAAAATTAATAATCCGATTTCACTCAACCACTTTCGTCCAATATCTATTCTTCCATTTCTGTCCAAAATTTTAGAGGCGGCAGCCCATAAACAGATCTCAAAATTTATTTACGGTAACAGCCTACTTTCACCGCTGCAGTCTGGTTTTCGAAGTGGACACAGCACTACCACTGCGCTACTCAAGATATCCGAGGACATTAGGTTCGGCATGGAATCTTCCAAAGTTACGGTGCTGGTGCTGATAGACTTCTCCAATGCTTTTAATGCGGTAGACCATGACCTACTTTTGGCTACTCTCAAACATTTTCGGGTTTCTTCAGATGCGACCAGGTGGTTTTTCTCATATCTGTCCAATCGAATCCAGGCTGTCCGTGCCGGCCACTCGTTTTCTGACTGGTCTGAACTGAGTGCTGGTGTACCTCAAGGCGGTATTCTCTCGCCCTTCCTATTTTCTATCTTTATAAATCTTATTACCGCCGAGATTCAAAGCTCTTACCATTTATATGCAGACGACCTCCAGTTGTACGCTCAGGCTAATGTGGATGATGTGAATACAGCCATCTCATTAATAAACGCCGACTTAGATTACATTGCTGAGTGGTCTGCTTGCTTTGGTATTTCCGTCAATCCTGCTAAATGCCAAGCCATAATTTTGGGTAGCCAACAGCAACTGTCTAGGTTAAGCTCCGTATCTGTCGCTCCGGTTACTTTCGAAGACGCGGTAATACCACTGAGCAGTAGAGTCAAGAATCTTGGTCTAGTTTTTGATGCCAACCTTTCCTGGCTTGGTCAGCTGTCTGACGTAAATCGCAAAGTTATAGGAACACTTAGAACCCTCTATAGATTTAAAAACTTTTTGCCTGTTAATACGAAAAAGATGCTAGTGCAATCCTTAGTGTTACCAATAATTGATTATGGGGATGTGTGCACTACCAATATCACTCAAGAATCACTCAACAAATTAGACCGTCTCCTAAATAATTGCATCAGATTTATATTCGGACTTCGTAAATACGATCATGTCTCTTTTTACCGTAAGAAGCTCCATTGGCTTTCTATACGTCGCCGAAGATCTTTCCGAATCCTCTGTATTCTATATTCCATCCTGTTCGAGCCTTCTGCTCCTGGATACCTAAACAGTAAATTCTCATTTGATGCTCCTCGCCTGGGATGCGAGTTGCGTACATCCCGCACTCTCAAACTAACCATACCTCCGCATCGCACTGGCTTTATGACAAATTCTTTCGCCGTTCAGGCTAGTCGCCTTTGGAATTCACTCCCTTTGTATATCAGACAAGCTCCAAGTAAGTTTTCATTTAAGCGTTTGTTACGCAAGCACTTGCTAAAACAAGAATTCGAATAAAATCCATCAATATTATATGTATTTCATTGTATGTATTATATGTAATATTTAAAATATTTATTGTAAATATCTATTTATGTAAAAGTATGTGTAGTATATGCTGTATATGTATATATATAGTTTGCTTTTCTTCTTAGTAAATCACCTTTTTGTTTTCTCACTGCACCATTTGTATTGAATCTCTGTTTGGCCCTATGGTTGACTGGTAGAGAATGCCTTTTGGCATTAAGTCCGCCATTTGTACATTTTTGTATATTTTGTGCAATAAAGTTTAAATAAATAAATAAATAAATAAATAAATAAGGAACTACTAAAAAGAGATAATTGCCTATGCGTCAAAATACAAATAGAAAGTTGAAAAAACCGTAGTTTAAGAGTTGAGACGAGTTTAAAGTTGTTTTAACTAAGTTTTAGTTAAATCCACTAAATCGTAATAACATATGTAGTTCTAGTAACATATCAAACATATGTAACCATTATCAATCATTTAATAGTTTTAATCTTAAGATCCGCTTTCTAAATATGGCGTAACCGAATATTCGGCCGAATGTTCGGTTCGGTAAGAGCTGAACCGAATGTTCGGCCGAATATTCGTATTCGGCAAAGTCCATATTCGGCCCATCTCTAGTACTTACCTATTATTTTCATACTGTAAAAAAATCCGAAATGCTGTAGTAGGTTTTCTCAACGTGCCAGTGAAAAAGTTGTTTAAATTCCAAAGGCATCAATTCTTTTAGGTGGATAGGTAATTTATTATATATTTTTGGACACATTTTACCATAATGCACTTCGAAAAGAATGCTGAAGTGGACCTAGGATATCCAATGTCATAGCCATATTTAGACTGAAGGCGCAGCCTTTGGATTTCGACCTTTGAGTGAATTAAATAGATACAAACGCGTATTTTTACTTTGTGACGGTTTATTAAGAACATTTTACGTTCTTTCAAAGCACTAAAACGAATCAGTCGGGCCCATATCTTTTTGATAAATAAATTAGGTCAATTAGGCCCCCTGGGGGCCGATTTTTGAGTCTCACTGTCACTAAAATACCGGTTGAAAACGGTGAATTGCCTATTATTTTCAATGACAATTTTCTGAATTCGAACGCCGTGAGACTCAAAAATCGGCCCCCAGCACAGACATACTTTTAAAGCCAAATTTTTGAACAAAGATTATAAATACTTACTTTTGTAGAAGTCAAATAATGAAATTTTTAAACTCTTAACTGTCTTAAGACGGCTGATCTAAGTAAATGTTATTTTAATAAAAACCAAATTTTGGTGGAGTTATGATCCCGTTCACTTAGCCACAGTCTTAGCTTTGTCTGACACATAGCGCCAGTTATGGGAACATAACTTTTAAACGTTTAAATAATTTTGTTTTAACAGATTTAGCAGCCATGAAAATTCTATACCAAAACAAGAATTTAAACAAAAACAATGATTCCTAATTTGGCTTCATAATAATTTCTAGCCATGATAATGACAATAAAGACCATCTAACGGCGAGTAGTAAAACTAAAATATAAACTCAGGTTTTAGTGACATCTATCGTTGAATAGTGAAACTTGATGCGACAGACATCTATTGACAAAATTGCAAACTACTTACCAGCCTCGTACACTCGGTCTGGCACGCTCGTAGAGATTCAAAATATTGCTACGCGTAGTCACTAGATAGTCACTAGATGTCGCTACAAGTAGTAAACAAACCGTGAAATGTGATTGTGATTCGCCATCATCCATTCATTCATTGTGATTGTGAGTCGGCGGTGTCTTGTGAGAAAACTGAAATGAAAACAATTTCTCTGACTTAATTACACGTGTTTTGTGGACGAAAAACGGATATTTTGTGTATTTGTGGACTATTTACCTGATAAAAGACAGTTGTGGCAGTTCTTTGCATGTTTTGAGCCGATAATCTTGGATTTTAATAACGGTAAGTCTTTATGCTCCTCGGTGTTGCATAGCACAGCAATTTGCAATTACTTAATAATCGTGAATGTAAACGTGTATTAGGTACATTTATCGCTGGGTTCGTAACGAAGAGTAGTAACTACTAGTTTTACTGCGTAAAATACATGAACATGAATGTTTTAATGTCAGAACTAACCTACAATTTTTGCCCATAAAATTGCTATCGACCTCTATGGATTGTTTTTTGCATTATTTCGTACTTTATACGATTATTTATAATGTTATAATCTTCTGATTACTAATATTTGTGCAAATATTCATAAAAAGACGTGTTTGTAAGCAGTGTATGCACTTATTCACGAATTTACATGAGATATAAGAATTTTATAGATAGGCTAAGAACGCTACAGGTACCTATTCCACTTTTATGTCTCTGTGCCTATGTTTATTAGTTTTAATAGTATTCCTGTACGTGTAATGATGGTTGCTGCCTACTTTAATTTACGATGAAGACTCTATTTCCGTATAAATCGAAGTTGCAGCTATGAATCTGTCTCGTCTCATTTATGTTCTCTGTCGGTTATAAATTAAAACGGTTGTGCAAATATTGATCTAAATATATGTATCACTTCATTCGGCGGCTATTTCAAGGTTTTATTACCGAATTATTACGATTACCTATCTATCTAACGCTTGTATTTTCAAAACTAGCGACCCATTCTAACTTCGCACAGTTTACACACTCCACCTAAACCTTTCTTTTGAATTTAGTCTTATTGATAATTGAATAACCGTTCAATAGTGTTTGAGTTTACTGTTTATCGCAAACAAACAAACGCGGCGGGGCTTGTTTTATTACCTACCTAGTAGATTTGGCGGTACTTTGGCGAAATGGCAACGATAGACATTCTAGTCATACCTTTTGTACGCACAGTTACATCAGTCAGATATATCGGAGCAGCCGCGGCGTTCAAAAATATCAGCACAACACTTTGTCATCGTCGTCATCATCTGTCTGCGCCACTTTCCATCATATTTAGTCGGCTCTCATTGTCCGTTTTCTCCATTTTGGGCGATATCTGGGTTATATTTTGTTGTTTCAGGTCTTTTTGGGCCGCTCCCATATATCTGATGTCTCGACGAGACAAGCGCGGATCCAGCTAAGCCAGCGTTCCCACTTAAGCGTCGCGTGTCTCGGGGCGCGCAACGGACGTCCGTCCGAAGACGCGCCCCAGGTGGCGTGGCGGCGGCGCGGCGCGGCGCGCCTTACGTCCTTCCTATACAAAATGTACTGAGGAGACGCTTTTTGAATTACACTCAGGTGGCGTGGCGCGGACGTCCGTTGCGCGCCCCGAGACACGCGACGCTCTGATGTGGCCGGTCCCTTACGCTTCACGTGGTAAAGGTTCAGGCCCTAGAGGGGGGATCACGTGGTCTATTTGTATGGCCAACCTAGGCTCCAGGGGGGGGGGGGTCATGACCCCCATGACCCCCCCTGGATCCGCGCATGCGACGAGAGGAAGTTTTGGATATAGTTATTACGTGTCATTCACGAAGACGCGTGTCTTGGTCCCTATTGTTTTAGGTTAAGGTTAGATTTGACTTATGATGCAGGTAAAGGTATGTAGATTCGTCCGGCCATCGGACCACCGGAAATATTCCCGATTTGGGCGGCCGATTTTTGAGTCTCACGGCGTTCGAATTCAGAAAATTGTCACTGAAAATAGTAGGCAATTCACCGTTTTCAACCGGTATTTTAGTGACAGTGAGACTCAAAAATCGGCCCCCTGGTCCAAATTTGCCGATAATTAGGCAACTACTAGTTATTACTACATACACTACTGATATAGTAGGATTTGTAGCTATACTGTAAGCGATTTTGAATTTTTGAAATGTTTTGATACCACAAACTGTGAAACTATCGAATAAACGTCATAGGTACCATATTTAAATTAACACTTGGGCAGTATGTGCTGTCAAAATCAGTACCAACATGTACCACAGAATATAAAATAGTACAAGTTTTTGCGTCGGGGGTTAAAAAGAAAAAAAAAATTGAAAATGGATTACTTTCGGTAGACAGCACAGAATATTATAATAGTACAAGTACAGAAGGCTCACTCCTTTGATGTTCACAAAACGCCGCCATTCTAAATTCTTACCTGCATTAACAAACGGACCGCACGCGTGCAGACGACATTGAATTCTATTGCGCCTCGCGAAGGTCGTCGCCACTGAATGGGCCGCGAACTCGCGGCCGCCGGCATGTACTTGTAGCGCGGCGAAAGGACCGCGGAGTGAGCCGCCCCTGCATGTACCAAGTACCAACTTATCGTCATCCGACTAAGTATAATATACAGTCAACAAATTGGAATCCTAGGCCACTCTACAACCATGTCAAAATGACAAGCAGTATGAGATTTCTTACAATCTGATTTACAAGTTAAAACGTCACTATGGCATAGTTCTACAGTGGCCTAGGGTTCCAATTAGTTGACTGTGTACCAAATAGCAGCAGCGGCTGGTCCATACATTTTGAATAAACCCCCGACCGCGACATAGTAGACTGATCTTCATGAAACATGGCTAAGAACACTCCTGACTAACTCAGCTTTCAGAAAAAAAAAACGAAATCTAAATGGATTCATCAGTTCGGGAGCTACGATGCCACAGACACAGACAGACACACGCACAGACAGACAGACAGACAGACACGTCAAACTTATAACACCCCGTCGTGAGGTCACCATTCGTGCACTCAATACCAAAGTACCTAATTCTAATCCCATTTCTACTTAAAACCATTTAAAATTCCCCATTAGAGTAAAGAGTGATCTTAGCTACAAAATGGACCGAATACAAAAGCAGTAAAACCAAGTAGCAGTGGAACGGAGGCTGTATGCCTGTCTCGCTCTTGCGCGGGGGGAGGTTGTTGTCTCGTTCTCACATCTCATTGCCCTTAGACGTGTGACATCCCTGCGGGCTTAACTCTGCGGTTTAGGGTTGGCGATGACGAGTTACTCTCATCTGTCTTTAAAAAAAAAGTTTATGCTTTTTTTTCTGGCTCAGCAGTTCTCAAAAAGTTTGTACAAAAATTAAGGAAAAAGTTTTTTTTTTTATATTCCTTTTTTGTTACCAAGATTTATTTGATAAATTGAGATTTTAGTAAGTTTTATTTGGTCATTAAGGCTCTCTAGTATCTATATTTTCTTAATTATAACATTTATCCTGTATATATCTTACGAAAGTCGACTTTTATTACTAAATGTGGGTAACAAAATAGGATCAATTAAAATTTGCTGACGTGGCCTATGTGAAATGAAAATGAAATTAAAATCGTTTATTGAGGCAAAAGCATTACAACAAGGGTTCCTAAACTAGGCCGAGCCTGTATCTTAGTAGCCATAGAGAGGTCAGGAGTAGCTATTTCAATTTTAAGTTACACTATAGTTTCTCTAAAGAAGTAATAGAGATAGGTAAAACTACTGTATGTACAAACTTTTTGAGAACTACTGGGCTATATTTTCTATCTTCTTCCTAGTTATCCCTTTTGCCAATTTATTAGTCCGGTATCCTTATGATATCTTTTATATTCTCTCATTTGCATAAAATATTAGAATAAGTAGGTATGATTTTTCATTTCGAAGCACCTACTCTTTCTGATTATGTTTTTTTATTTCCGCTACCCAAAGGTTGTCTGGTAGAGATCGCTCTTTAGCGATAAGACCGCCTGTTGTCTGCCTCTATTTATAATCATTTGTTTTGTCTCCGCTGTATCTTTTTTCTGTATCTCTTGCTGAGGTGTGCCAATAAAGAGTATTCTATCTATCTATCTATCTAAAGTGGTACATCTCAAATCTCAACAAAATTAGTGCAGATGAGAAGTTGCATCCAGGGATCGGAACCCGTTCCCAAATACCATTTGATATCGTTCTTAAACCGTTACCAATAAATTTTGTTCAATGGGAACAAAATAATTTCGGTTACGGTTCTTATATCGTTCCCTAAAAGAACGGTTCATTATAAATTTTGTTCAGTGGGAACAAAATAATTTCGGTTTCGGTTCTTATTTCGTTCCCTCAAAGAACGGTTCCTTACAGTAACGTTTAAATGAACGAACAGAATTTTAGCGTTCCTAAAACCAATATTATTTCGTTCCGAGCCGCGCGGGAGTAGGTATAGCGACTGTAGCGAGCGCCGGAGCCGAGCGTTTTCGCCGACGCACGAGCCGCCTTTCGCTGTCTCTTTTTCACACGAAGTTCATTTATATTTCTGTTTCGGTTAGCCGGCCGGCCGCGGCCGGCAATGAAGGTGAAGGTAGGTTGTTTGTTTTGTTTACTTTACTTGAGTTGCAACTTTCGGCGTATAAACAGTGAACGTGCAGTGTAGTTGGGGAGTTTATTGCAAAACCTAAAATTTTTTGACCAAAGCATGAAACTTGGCACAGTTGTTCCTTATATCAAAATAAGCCGATTAAGATCGGGAGCCTTCGAGAGCCTCCCCCCTGGGGCCCGGGAGGGGGGGGGTCAAAGTACCGCTTCACCCGGCTTGGTTTGAAAAATTCTAACTTACCCCGTTTAGTTAATAGGTCATGTTTGGTATCGTTTTCGAGTAAATCAATAACGTAGAATTCGTTTTTAGTACTAAAATTATAATTTAATGGTAAATAAAATAAAATAAAAAAAATGAAATTTTCATCCATGATTTACAAATTCAAGTCATCATAAATGACAAACTGTTTGCTTTTTCTATAAATAAAAATATGATATGAAAGCTTATTTAATATAGATTATAAAAAATATAACTTTTATCCACATTTACAAACGTTAAGTTCCACAAAAAAATTACTTTAAGACGCGCGGCGTCGGGACGCCGCGAGCGTAATTTTAAAATGCCTCTATTTTAAAAACTCTATTAGACCCCGTTTAGCTATTAGGTCATGTTTGATATAGTTTTCGAGTAAATTAATAACAAAGAATTTATTTTTGGTACTATAATTATAATTTAATGGTAAATAAATTTAAAAAAAATATTGATTTATGATTTGCAAACTCAAGTCAACAAAAATGTCAACTGTTTGCTTTTTCTTTAAATAAAAAATATGATGTAAAAGCCTATGCGTATGTCACCAAACACCAAGACAAGTTTGGTGGAAACTTTCTTCACGAACTGCTTGGTGTCTGATGACCATGGTCCAAATGTTTCAAATGCAATTGCCGCAAATATGTAGTTGTTTTTTAAAAATGCATATTTGCGCGTTTAAACTGGGCGTTTTGCAGCAGCAGTCCCTGGTTTCTGGGCCGAGCGTTAGACGTTGGACGGAGCCAAGGTATCTACACAGGTCACGCCCCACGCCAAGGGTCGTCCCAGAAACCAAGGCAAAAGCGAGCAACCATCAGGCCGCTTACCGTCTGCTGCTGACAAGCCGACAGGTTCGAGGGTTGTCGGTATGTTCGATGTGCCGAGAGCCTTGCGGATTAAATCGTTAAGTGCAGCGTGTCACAAAATTCGGCCAGCACTAGACTGGCAGTGGAGTCCGTGGTGTCCTAATGCGTCGGCAACAAGGGTGTGGTTGGCATGTCTTTAGCCCCAGTCTTAGACAAATGGCAGTATATGATGAAGTAAGGCAGCCTCGGAAGGAGGTATGTTCTCCAAGTGTCGATCTTTTCTAGTAAAGAGGTTCTTCCGGCACTCATTCACTGTTACGTAAGGACCCTTGATCTGAAACAATATGTGCATTGTCATTTTATTTAAACAGATTCTGCAACTATCAAATTACAACATTTTGGTGGATCACGTACCTAACCTTCACTATTACACACTTACCTATCATACAAAATAATTACAAAATTTAGTAAAATCTGATTAGCCTATCTATGATATTGCTCCATCTCGTAATAGTTTGAAGCCTTGGGTGGCCATGTTTCTCCCTTGTTGATCGTTTCAAGCTGCGTTTATCGTACCTATCCCATACTATGTCTAATCTAGAAACTTTTTCTTTTGGCTTTGTAGCTTAGCCAGGCCACCCAAGGTGTCAAACTATTACAAGATGGAGCAATATCAGAGGCAAATCAGATTCTACTAAAGTTTGTAATAATTTTGGGCATATAATTAACCGGGCAACTATAATATTAAACGGGAAGTTATTTTTGAGGCCCCATTTTAGTCGCCAAACTATTATTTTTGATACCCATTTCTATGGTTATTCAGTCGCCCGGTTAAATACGTGCCATAATTTTGTATGATACGTAACGTAAGTGGGTAATACTGAAGGTTACGTGATCCACCAAAAAGTTGTAATTTGATAGTTGTAGAATCTAAAATGATAATGCACATATTATTTCAGACCAAGTCGTTGCGCAACGGTGAATGAGTAGTCTTTAGGTACCATAAAAGATCGACAATTGGAGAACATACCTCCTTCAGAGGCTGCCTATTAGCATATACTGCGCACAGTGTACCAGGGGCCCATTTCTCGAAGCTACAAGTTACAATTTACAAGTGGTTATCAATGTCTAATATGACAAGTTGGAAAGAGACTTCCGCTTGTAACTTGTAACTTTCAGTTTTGAGAAATGGTACTCAGGGCGTTCTTGTTTGGAGTCAGGCGTTGGTGCCACACCAAAATTTACCAAGTCCGTCTTCTTGGGGATGGAAGGAAGAAGGAGACGAATGGGTACCACACTGGTCAGACAACACTGAAGTGGTCAGTATATGCTTAGAAGTTACAAGATGTTAATGTAAATCAGGTTGCAAAAACCGATGGCACTGCAAAAAGAGGGTAGAGCCCTCTTTATGCAGTTGCATATGTACCCAGCTATGTCTCTGTGAAGGGAATGTATAGTATGAGTAATCTGTCAATTAGGACACCACAAACTAAACTATAAGTGCTAACTTTTCAGTGTTGGATACTCTATGGCAGTTCCGACTCAATTATAATAAGCTCATTATAATTGACTTTAGTTAACTATAATAATTTCAAAAATAGAACTTCATACAATTTCTATACTAATTTGCAGTACCTGGCAAATTTTCCTGCATCTGAAACACATTTTTTTTATCTGTCGCGTTGTCGGCCAATCAGAGACGGTTATTACAAACAATTGGTTGCTAGGTAATTCGATGTTGATACAACGGTGAAAGACTCTATTGACATTAATTTTAACTTGCATGAATGATGATATTTCCGTCCATTGATGATGAAGATGATGACTCGTAGAAAAAGTATTGTATACAATAGTGATATAATTAAACTTTTCACTCTCGTACCGTACTACACATGGTACTCGACTGAAAAGTTTTGTATTATATCACGATTGTATAAAATACTATTATATAAATTTCTTTCAGTAGGCCTAGCACATGATGGCCGCGGGAGTATGTCGCCGCGAGATAGATGCCACGTCTTCTTCTAACTGTATTAATGACATAAGGACGGGTAGTCTATCTCGCGGCGACATACTCCCGCGGCCATCATGTGCTAGGCCTACAGGATTCACTACAATGAATAAATAACAGGTACAGTCGGTCTTTAGAGTGTGTGGTCCGACCCGAGTGTTGCCGTTGTCGACACCGGAGTCCATAATAATGAATCCTTTTCTATTTATGCATTAACACACCTCTGACACTGGAGATCAAATATATGAAAGAGGCGCGTTCCCCGCACACAGTCTAAGCTCGCGTAGGTGAACGCGTACTATCCTTTGTGAATAGGCTTTAATATCATATTTTTATATTTATAGAAAAAGCAAACCGTTTGACATTTATGGTGACTTGAATTTGTAACTCACAGAAGAAAATTAAAAAAAAAAAAATTAATTTCATTTAACATTAAATGGTCATTTTAGTACCAAAACTAAATTCTACGTTATTTATTTACTCGAAAACGATACTAAACATGACCTAATAGCTAAACGGGTTCTAATAGAGTTTTTTAAAATAAAGGCATTTTAAAATTACGCTCGCGGCGTCCCGACGCCGCGCGGCTTAAAGTTTTTTTTATGAAACTTAACGTTAGTAAAGGTGGGTAAAAGTTATATTTTTCATAATCTATATTAAATAGGCTTTCATATCATATTTTTTATTTGTAGAAAAAGCAAACAGTTTGACATTTATGATGACTTGAATTTGTAAATCATAGATGAAAATTTCAAACTTTTCATTTTTTTTATTTTATTTACCATTAAATTATAATTTTAGTACCAAAAATGAATTCTACGTTATTGATTTACTCGAAAACGATACCAAACATGACCTATGAACTAAACGGGGTATGTTAGAATTTTTCAAAGCAAGCCGGGTGAAGCGGTACTTTGACCCCCCCTCCCGAGCCCCAGGGGGGAGGCTCCTGAAGGCTCCCGATCTTAATCGGCTTATTTTGATATAAGGAACAACTGTGCCAAGTTTCAAGCTTTGGTCAAGAAAAAAGGTTTGGCCTCTTTTTGTCGATAAACGTCCCCACTAAGTGATAGTGTATGCTGGATATTGAAACTATTGAAAGTGATAACGTGAACATAATAACATTAAGATGGGAAGGAAGAAACAGCATAGAATATACACCATGTATATGTATGACGAGGCTACAAAAAAATCAAAATGTTTAATGGAAAACTGTGACATAAACATAAGTTTGTTATTTTTTACTTTGAGCTATTGAGCTAGGTTTGGATAACTTTACATTAATATTAAATAAATAACTTGTCAATGTTAACCTGATAAACATAACAGTCCCAAACTATGTGTACGTTGTACGTAATTTGTGTATGCTTATAGCGTAACTAGCGAATAAGTGTAGGTACATATACAACCTTGGAGGACTACACATTTATTTTATTGTCACCATACCAACTGGTAAAGGCTCTCTTGATTTTCTTTCTTTCTTCTTTCAGAGCTTGTGTATGTTTTTAAAGGTTTCATTTTGTAAGTCTTTCTTCTTCGATGTCAATATTAGAGATGTGTTTCATTTCATCACTCATCAGGACAGGAATGACACACTTTTATATGAACTAGGTATAAATATACGTATCGTTTTTAGGGTTCCCTAGTAAACAATAGACGGCCAAGCAAATTTTGTCACTAAAAAGGGCGGCAAATTTTAAAATTGTAGGGCTCACCGGCCAATTGTCTTCATAAAGCCTGTCTACTTAAAGTTTCACGTTAACGGAATCATTAAAGGATTAAGACTATACAGGAGGCAAGCACGAATTCAGATTTTTAGGTCTTTATCGCCGTCGCGCTGACGGGGGCGGAACGGAACCCACAGAGAGGCCCTGTATAGTTGTGTGTGCACGTGGCGCACGCACACAGACGCGTACGCCGGCGGCGCAAGTACTCGCGCTCGAGCCGACCGACCGGCGCCCGCAATCGCTCTCTATCTATTTTTTCGTGTTTTGGACTTCTGATTTGCGTATAGTTTTGGACTCCGTGAAGTATACTCGTACTGATTTGAATAGAATGCAAATTTGTCATATTTTAGGTATTCTAAATATTATTCCTTACCTTATACATAATGTAATTATCTTAAAAGGAATCATGATACCGAAATAAAGTTATTCGGTATGTAAAAAACTAAAGCCTTTTCGATGTCCCTGCAAGCATATAGCTCTGGAACCCCACTCTGAACGGCCGGTTAAGGCAAACAAGTAGGTTCTTATTATTTAGGATTATACCGTTTGATAACATATGTACGACGCCGACGATATGAAAAATACTAAATGTCGCTCATATGATATGTTATTTTATTTTTATGTAATTTTGACTAAATTTGATTTTAATCAATTCAGATAATCTGATTGAGATATGTGATCTGATTGAGATATTACGTGATACTGATGATATTTACATCGAATATGTCGTATGTTAGACCAGCTTCTCCCTGTTTAGATATCAGATTGCATTGACGAGGTTTTCATTGCCGATTTATTCAAATGCTAAATGCTTCACTGCTACTGTGGATTCAGCGATCCAAAAAGAACATTGGAATTTTCCAAACACCATTCAGCCTTGTTCTTTCTCACTTCCTATCTTTCATGTGCATGAGATCATTTACAAAATATTCATGACAAAATAGATTAGTAGTGGTCATTCAAGGAGTAATATTTAATATTATTAATATTAATCGCTTTAATAACGTAAATGTATCAATTTTATCTTAAAATTCAACGTTTTTCACATGATTTTCTTAAATAATGCAATGGTATTTTTGTCTTAAACAATATTCGAATTATTCGTTTTATCCGAATTTCAACTTACAAAAAATCCGAATTTCAACTTACAAAAAATCCGGATTTTAAAATTGGCGGATATCCGGATAAAATGAATATCCGGATTGCAAGCCCTAGTAGAACTGGAACTAATTAAGTACTATGGACAGGGACCTTTATTCTGAAAACGTCATAATTACTATTAGCAAGGATGATTCATATAGGATTGATAATGTTCATACTAAGAATCTTACCTGAATTTTTTAGCGCCACCTATTAAATAGTATCATAACTACACTGATGATGCCTACAAATATCTTTTCTAGGGTTCCGTAGTCAACTAGGAACCCTTATCGCCATGTCTGTCTGTCCGTCCGTCCGTCCGCGGATAATCTCAGTGACCGTTAGCACTAGAAAGCTGAAATTTGGTGTCAATATGTATATCAATCACGCCAACAAAGTGCAAAAATAAAAAGTGGAAAAAAATATTTTATTAGGGTGCCCCTACACGTAAAGTGGGGAGAGATTTTTTTTTTTATTTCAACCCTGACGTGATATACCTATTGTTAGATAGGTATTAAAAAATGAATAGGGGTTTACTACTAACATTTTTTGATATTGTTAATTTTTTCGGAAATAATCGCTCGGAAATGTATGGGACATTTCAGGGGTAAACTTTTTTGTATGGGCTTTGTCAGTCCCGGTATATATCGTCCTTGCTATTAGGCAACTACTGAAATAATATTTGTGTGCTCTAATTCAATGTGCACCTCTAACGACTCTTACGCAGTGGCCATTGAGGCCAATCAATTAAAGGTGAGGAAACAGTCTCAGCTGTTGCCATTAGATTTCGTGAAAATAACATTGATCGCGTTGGATATGGTAAGTATGATTAAGAAACTAAAGCCTGACCAGAAATATATAACTATTGTCAAGAGTGCGCTGTTATTCTGATGTATGGAGTGACAGTTCAGTATAGTATGATGATTATGAAGAAAATAGTTTTAATGAAATTCCGCTACATGGCGCGTAGTCATATATTTCTGGTCAGGCTTTACATGTGTATAAAATAAAACAAAACTTATGAATCTTATGATATAATCTTTCCAGTAATTGCCTATATGTTTCCAGTAATTGCCACAAAAAAATTGTTAAAGTTAATGGTATTCCCAGTAGTTACTAGGAGTAAAAGCTGGGAAAATAACATTGTAGTTACCACTGGTAACAACTTAGTGGTAACTCTAACTAGTGGAATAACCCTTATTTTATAACGATATTTCACTAACGAATGTACCAAAATATGATTGACATTTACACTGAAGCTATAATTATGATAGAGTACACATAATCTTGATACACATTTAATAATATTTTTCTATTGTATTTTCGAGATCTTCTAAACAAGCCAGTAAATTCTCTTCGGGAACTTGTTCTAACTTTTTCTTATAACGACTGCAACTATATTACGCTTGCATGAATAAGGGCACATCGCGTCCGGTTCCGGTTCACTATAAATAGTATAAATGGATTGCATGGGTTGTGCTCTCTCAAGGACTGCATCTTGGTCCTTAAAAACATTTAAAAACATATCACTATTACAAATTCACACAGATTAAGTAACACACATATTTATACAAATTAGTGCAGATTATATTTTATACAGCTTTCTCACACTATAAGCACTTACATCCACCTCAAGGTTATCAGAATAGCTTGGATATGGGGTAGTTTTTCTCTCTATATATATATATATATATATATATTGAAGACTAGATCTTCATCATCTATGTCAAAGCTTTTATCTGCAATAAAAATATTTTATTTATTTTGCATACTTATTTACATTTCTAGATAATTATTACAATAAGTTATAATCTTTTGAGAATTGGGCCCTTGGTGTATCTACATGGAATACAAAACTGTAGTTGGCGAGTGTATTAGTGTCTACACTGTCTACAGACGACCAAACCGACCAAGGTCAACAAGTACGGGATTGTAAGAGCGGGAGAGCTACGTCAACCGGGGTGGCTTTAGGAAAATTTGGGGTTCCTTTGATGGTATTTGAACGGCTTTAAAATTAACATCATTCATTATTTACTGAAACTGTTCATGTAACTAGTAGCTGGATAATAGATCAATAAATATTCTTGTAAATCTACCATAGAAAATCGCGAATTTACTTACAGTATGACTTTAAAACTAAATTTTCAAAGTCACCCCTGCGTTTTAAAGCCACCCCGGTTGACCGTATAAGGCTTTCTCATTTTTTACAAATAACAGCGTCCCTAACTGACCTATGTCGGTACGGTCACCTGTAAGTACCTACTTTAGCAGTGACACCGAATAGGGCTTGTAATCCGGATATCCGCTGATTTTGAAATTCGGATAATTTACACGTTAAAATCCGGATAAAACGAATAATTCGAATATTGTGAATGACAGAAATACCATTGCAATGTTTAAGAAACTCATTTGGAAAACAAATTTTAAAGTAAAATTAACACATTTACGATATTAAAGCGATTTATATCAAAAATTACTCCTTGAGTGGCACTACTACCTTATTTTATAAGTAAATAAATAATAAATAAATATTGGGGGACATCTTACATAGATCAACCTAGCCCCAAACTAAGCAAAGCTTGTACTATGTGTGCTAGGCGACGATATAAATACATACTTATATACACAGAAAACATCCATGACTCAGGAACAAATATCTATGCTCATCACACAAATAAATGCCCTTACCGGGATTCGAACCCGGGACCGCGGCTTAGCAGGCAGGGTTTTTTTCATGAATATTTGTGGATAATCTCATGTATATCAGTTTAACTCAATCAATCAAGTGACACTGAGTACCGTATCAAACGCTGCACTTTCATTATTGTTAGCATCCGAATACATTATAAATAAATAAATAAATTGCTAACAGAACTAAAACTGTTCAAATTTTCTGACAAAAAGAAGTCTTCTATGTATCCCGCGGCGGAAGACCTGTTTAGTATTGAACTGCAGAACAAGATGAAGTAGTTAAGCAGATACGCTTTAACATTTTATCCTTTCAAAATAGGTTGCAAGTGTTGCAACACCAAAACTTTTTCGCTGTATACGTAACGTAAGGCCCTCTGGCTAAGAACGTCTACCCGAGAGTCCCAAGTGTAACTGGAATGGAGTCACGAAGTCATCAAAGATAAGAGGTGAAAATTATTAGAGAGAAAGATCATTCAGCCTTGTTATTTAACAAAGCTAAATGGTGTTTGTAATATGTCATAGTTCTTTTTGCATTTGAATAAATCGGCAATGAAAACCTCGTAAATGCAATCTGATATCTAAACAAGGAGTAGGTCTAACAAGGTAATATGTATTCGATCTAAACGATCACAACATGACGTTTTGCCTCATATGGCAATCAGATTATGTCTCTAGCATTAAAATTCATTAATATCAAATATTAGTCAAAATTACATAAAAATAAAATCATATATCTTATGAGCAACTGAAGTCATTTCATAAAAAAGGCAAGAATGAAATAACTAAGTAACCTAACCTAACATTAAGGTTACGAACAACAGCTGAAGCCTGATTATAAAATAATAATTTCCTACGGCGTTTTTTCGTATCGTAGTACATAATTATGTTACTAAATATGAGATTTATTAAATAAAATAAAAAATATTCGAAATATCCGTTTTATCCGAATATCCGAATTTTCAAATATCGAGTCGAATCATCCGGATTTCGAATTGGACGGATAATTGCAAGCCCTAACACCGAACCACTGGGCAGAGTTTCAGTATTTAGGTTTATGAAGGTTTAGTATAGGTAAGTAAGTTTTACTCAGTGGCTCATTCTGTGCATCGATCAAGTCATAAATATCATCATTAGTGCCCCTTTCACTCGCAGCAGTATAAGAACATTGAATGAATTGGGATTCTTCGAGTTCTGGGACACGGGAGTCTTGAATACTAAAAACAATTTATTTTTGTGACTAATTGCACATTGTCTTATCTTTAATTGTGACGTTTTTAGACTAAAGGTCCATTGTTGATAGTAGCTGATGTAATTTCTATGGTAATTGACTATCTACAGTACCAACAATGAGAGTCTTTTTAATTTAAAACGTCACAATTAATGGGAAAGTAGTGTATATTACACACACACACACACACGCACGCACGCACGCACACACACACACACACACATACATTATATATATATATATATATATATATATATATATATATATATATATATATATATATATATATATATGCTGTAGAAATGTAGTCTGGCTGTGAGCGTTTGTGCATTCAACTACGCACACAGATGAGATGACCGTACCAAGGTCAAATAAGGACGCTGCTATTTGTTAGAAATGTTAGAATGAGAAAGTTATTTAACTCTCACGCTCTTGCTAATAGCGGCGTCGCGTCCTTATTTGACCTTGAAAGGTACGGCCATTGCAACAGAACCGCTTTGCTCGGAAGTCCATCTCACAAAAGTGCTTACAGATGGGATGACCGTACCAAACCAAGGTCAAATAAGGACGCTGATGTTTGTTAGAATGAGAAAGTTATTCAGCTCTCTCGCTCTTGCTAATAGCGGCGTCGCGTCCTTATTTGACCTTGGACTGTACGATTGCCTGTAAATAAATAAATACTTAAGCGTCGTGACATTACTTAAATTTTAAAATCGGTAAAATTGAACGCACTAAATTAAAAAAAACATACTTACTTCATTGTGGTTGTGGTGCAGAATGTTTTCGACGTATTAGTTTCGTTCGACGCCACGTTTACTCACCGCTAGTCTCAAATCAAACAAGTTACTAAACTAAAGTGATGGCCGTGGCCGACACCGCTTGCGCATGGTTCCCCCCCCACTGTTCGTTCAAATTCTTGGAAATAGAAAAACCGAAATAATTTCGTTCCTGCGAACTGTTCTTTAAAGAACGTATCATTTAATTCCGTTCCCGCGAACTGTTCTTTAAAGAACGTATCATTTAATTCTGTTCTTCGGAACAGTTCTCACTCATAAACGTTCGTTCACTGAACGAAAAAGAATACCGGTTAATGGAACCAGAAACGCTAAAATAAAGTTCTCGGGTCAACGTACGGAACCGTTCCGAAAAAAATACCGGTATCCGATCCCTGGTTGCATCACACACATAACCCGTCTTTTGTAGGTGTACTTGTATGTAGCGTTAAGTTAATGTATTTTCCTTTTTTTTCTATAGCTAGTCGTTTTAAAATGATACATACATATTATAGAAACTACTGTATCAGTTCTGTGGTCCAGTTCCAGAAGCTGTGAGTGGCAACCCTACAAGCCGGCTGCGCATAAAATCAATATTTATGGACGACGATACATTTCACCTCGGCTCCACCTAGACGGTCAAACATAGCTGCGTATATAGCTAGTTCGCCCGGGCAGGCCTTTACAACTAGCTCTTTGTCTTTGCAATCATAAATACAACCTTTAAAAATTATAAAATTTCAACCGACTTGCGGAAATATGGCCAAAATGTTCGTGTGACATTTTTGATACGTAATGACATTTCGGGTACGAGTTACGTACCAAATGCCCCACCTAGACGGTCAAACATAACTGCGTGTATAGCTAGTCCGCCCGGGCAGGCCTTTACAACTAGCTCTTTGTATTTTCTATCATAAATAGAACCTTTGTATGTAAAAAATGTGGCTATAAAAATAATAAAAATAACAAAATTTCAAACTGACTTACGGAAATATGGCGATAAATGTTCCTGTGACATTTTTGATATGTAATGACATCTCGGGCGTTAGGGTTATGTAACCCAAATTTCAATCTAGTTAGGTACGAAATGTCTAAAACTGATACTGTGACATTTTTGATACTTAGGGCCAGTTGCATCAACCACATTTAACAGACACATCATCGTCACGCAGCAGACGTCTATGGAACTTCCCATACAATAAAATTTAACGAACGCTTTAACGGTGACAGACGGTTTGATGCAACCGGCCCTTAATGCACGCACACAACACGTTTTTTTTTAAATATGTATGGATGATACATTTCACCTTAGCGCCACCTAGACGGTCAAACATAACTGCGTATATAGCTAGTCCGCCCGGGCATAGGACTAAAAGGCCTTTAGAAGTAGCTCTTTGTGTTTTCTATCGTAAATACAGCGTTTATCCTGTCGCTTCCCATGAAAAATGCGCTGCAAGAATTACATACCAAATTTCAATCAAATAAGTTATAAAACGACCAAAAATATTACAATATGGATGGATGATACATTTTACCTCGGCCCTACTTACATCGTAAACATATAGCTGATTATTAGGGATGTACCGACTAGTCGGGAAAGCCGACTATCCGGCCACATTTGTAGTCGGCGACTAGTCGGCAAAAAAGGCCGATTAGTCGGCACATTATAAGTGATAGAAAAACAGTACAAACATAAATTAGCAGCTGATATTGTTGTATTATGAACCTATTTGTTATGTTGTTAGTCAAAAGAACAACTGCGGTAATCACAGAAAGAAATGTCCTACCAAGGACTATCGGTTTCATATGCAGGATTCCCACCCACTTAAGCCAAACCGTTTGTTAAAAATGGAAATTGTATATCAATATTCTCATTGACCTTTGAACCTTTAAAAAATAATGAAAAGCGCCAACAAAGGACCAATGTAATTTTTTTTTTTTAGTATGAATAGGTAGACGTTTGACCACGATCACACCTGATGGTAAGTGATGATGCGGTCTACGGTGGATCACGCTTACCTATGAGATACCTATTTACTCTTGCTTTAAAGAGACCTGGATTGTACTCATGTGGGAATACAGACTCAGGCAGGGCATTCCACTCCTTGGCGGTTCGCAAAATAAATGTTAAAGCGAAACGCTTAGTGCGTATTTTTGATAAATTACTCGAAAATTATGTTCTGCCGACTAGCCGACTAATCGGCCACCCAAGCGCCGATTAGTCGGTAGTCGGCCTAGTCGGCCAAATCAATAGTCGGTACATCCCTACTGATTATATAGCTAGTTCGCCCGGGCAAAGCCGGCCTTTATAATAAATACGTACCGCTTCGTCCTTATTACATTTGTAGGACAAGTACAGGCTCGTATTGTATTCAATAATTTCCATCTTGATATGGTACAGTCACGGACTTCAATTGTTGATCCACTTCTAGCTCATTTTATACTGGAACGTCACAGCTAAACCTATGCTTACCTATGAAACATCCTGTATAAAATGAGCTAGAAAACCGTACTTGCAATTTCCCAAATTGAATGTGTACTAAAATGATTTTTAACTTCTGATTAGCAGAAACGTCTGCAATCGATGCCACTAGGCTTGGAAAAAAATTAAAAGTGGAAAATGTCTGCCTTGGGTGAGACTTGAACTCACGGCCTCTGGATCGATACTCCAGCGCTCTGCCAACTGAGCAAATTTATACTAAAATGATATTTAACAAACTTCTATCGTAGCACAAAATTACCATGGTTTATGATATTATTTAACCAGAGCCTTAGTGACCGGCCACACCAGAGCGTCGCGTGTCTCGGGGCGCGCAACGGGCGTCCGCGCCACGCCGCTTCAGTGTAATTCAAAAAACGCCTCCTCAGTACATTTTGTATAGGAAAGACGTAAGACGCGCCCCAGGTGGCGTGGCGGCGGCGGGGCGCGCGCCGCGCCGCTTGGCGGCGCGCCTTACGTCCTTCCTATACAAAATGTACTGAGGAGACGCTTTTTGAATTACACTCAGGTGGCGTGGCGCGGACGCCCTTTGCGCGCCCCGAGACACGCGACGCATAAGTGGGAACGCTGCCTTAGACACCAACTATTATGATTATATAATATAAGCAGTGATCACATTTTAGGCGTGAAATCTAACAACATAAGGTTCACTTTAAGACCAAATTATTATTATTATTATTATTTATTTCAGTTTATAACATAAGGTTCATTGACGACTGGTCTGGCGTAGTGCGTAGCAGTGGCGGCTGGTGAAAATTTCTGCTAGGCAACACTGAGCAAAAAGAAACCTACCTAAACATTAGGTACTTTACTAGTAATGAATTTTAGGCATGCCGGTGGGAATCGGCTTGTATGGATGGACCAGCCGCTGCCGTGCCGGTGCGTAGTGACCCTGCTTCCTAAGCTGATGGTGCTGGGGTTCGAATCCCGGCATTTATTTTTGTGATGAACACAGATTCAGTTCCTGAGGCAATATGGCGGCAGCGCGTGTCGGAGCCAGGTAAGAACGGTGCATGCTAATCTTTCTACCCATTATTCTAAGTCGTCACATTTTAGAGAGTATGGTGACCATGGTTTTAGGATTTGGTGGATAAGTGTCGAAAAATGTACACAGTAGGCACATGCCTACTAGTCGGGAAAGCCGACTATCCGGCCACATTTGTAGTCGGCGACTAGTCGGCAAAAAAGGCCGATTAGTCGGCACATTATAATGAATATGAAAAATGTACACAGTAGGCATGTCACTGTCATGAAGAGAGAGAGAGAAAAACATATCTTCTCGCTCTTACGTATGAAATTCTTTATCTGTTCAATGGACTAATAAGATGGCGCCCTCTGTCATAATCTTTGAGCGTCCCTCCTCATTCAAACGTGGAAATAAAACCTAAATATTATTAGACCTTTTTAGTAGTAGTAGTAGTAGTAGTAAAACACTTTATTGTACCAGAAAATAATACAACACACAGGAAAAAGAGCTTATTACAAGTACAAAGGCGAACTTATCCCTTTAAGGGATCTCTTCCAGTTAACCTTTGAGCAATTGAGGGAGAATTGGAGATGGTAGGCATACAGTACAAACGGTGCAGGAAACGGATTCTAGGTAATAATAAATTATAACTTACACTAACATGCAAGTTGCATGCATTACAAGTTTGATGTAAACATTGTAATAAACTTCATAGACCATAGAATAAAAAAATTATTGATTGAACGAAAGCATATGCACCCTACTGAATGCAACGGCAGCTGCTCTCATCTCGGGTTACTTAGAAAAAGCGGCGAAAAAAACCACGCCTGCCCAAATACACGCAAATGACGCACGTTTTCTGTAATTCGGTGATTCTGTTCAATTCTGTGCCCCTGGTAATGACAGTATTGTTTATAAGCAGTTTGAGTAGTTTACGAACGCTTGGCACAGGTTTTACGTAAACCCCATTCTACCATCGGACTTTTGGACGCACGGTCGGTTTCCACCATTCCTTCCTCACTTGGTAGATATCGGTGGCGTAGCGTCGATACAACTCGATTCCCAACGGGTTCCCTAAAATTCTGCAGTATCTGAAGATGTCCATACTAAACAGATCCCAAAACCCCTCCGGCTTTACCGACAAAAATTTTCACGCGTCGCCACTGGTAGATATTCCACCAATTCGCACGAAGTAGCTCATATACCTAACCCAGCAATCTTCAAGGGTGAACAGGCATCTTCTGGGCGAGCTCGCTCCATCGTAGGCCACGTCTTCGCCTCGGCTAGTCTGTGGCCACGAGTAAGGCCATTTATAAAAAAAACCGGCCAAGAGCGTGTCGGGCCACGCTCAGTGTAGGGTTCCGTAGTTTTCCGTATTTTTCTCAAAAACTACTGAACCTATCAAGTTCAAAACAATTTTCCTAGAAAGTCTTTATAAAGTTCCACTTTTGTGATTTTTTTCATATTTTTTAAACATATGGTTCAAAAGTTAGAGGGGGGGGGACGCACTTTTTTTTCCTTTAGGGGCGATTATTTCCGAAAATATTAATATTATGAAAAAACGATCTTAGTAAACTCGTATTCATTTTTAAATACCTATCCAAAAATATATCACACATTGGGGTTGGAATGAAAAAAAAATATCAGCCCCCACTTTACATGTAGGGGGGGTACCCTAATAAAACGTTTTTTTCCATTTTTTATTTTTGCACTTTGTTGGCGTGATTGATATACATATTGGTACCAAATTTCAGCTTTCTAGTGCTTACGGTTACTGAGATTATCCGCGGACGGACGGACGGACGGACGGACAGACAGACATGGCGAAACTATAAGGGTTCCTAGTTGACTACGGAACCCTAAAAATTGTAGGCATCTTCTATTCCAAATGAGGACCAACAAAGAATTGATTCAGTGGCAAATGTGGCAAAGTGGCAATCAATAAGGATCAATTTCTGTAGAAATTTTAGATGGAAATAAATAAGTAGGTGTCGTTGTCTGAGTACCTGCAACATTTACATAAGCCTTCTTGAACTTACCATGGACTCAGTCAATCTGTGTAGGAATGTCCTGTAATATTTATTTATTTCGGTCAACCCAGACGCTTCACTATTTATGCGAAAATTTATTGTGATTCTACCAAGGCTCTTATATTAGCAAATAATTATTCCAGAAAGAGTCGGGTTATTCCAGAATTTCCAGATCTATGCTAACTCGATACTTAGAACACCTAAAATAATCCATAACGTCCATCGATCTCCAATCACTTACGCCACAAAACTTACATGTATTACCAACTTACACATACAGCTCGATGCAGCGCCACCTACAAACAGACACCTCAAAATGTACTAATAACTATTGGTTTCCCATTTCTCCCACCCGCAAAGATATCTTTGCAAACTTTGCGTTTAGAAAACAAAAGTACTAAGTACCTATTTATAGGTAATAGGAATGCAATCTTATTAACAGAACTGTAAGGTATTTTTTGAAATGGGGAAATTTTTAAATTTAGAACGTTTCGTATTCTTCAAAATCTCACATGTTACACGAAACTGCTCGTTCCAAATTCGAATACCAGTGGATATCCGTTAAGACTGATATTGCCTTAAGATTGCCCTTTTTCGCAAACAAATCCATTCAAATACAAACCTTACTGTTTTAGGATTTAAGTTCAAATTTCAAGTGTGGGTTTTCGTAAATTATGTCCATGTCAAATAATTTTAACCCTTAAAATAAACTAGCCATTCATTTTCATGTTAACTTCCAAAGGTCGTATATTTTTACCTTTTCTATACTCACATACGACATTTTGACATTACGTTTGTATCTTGCGCTCGTTTGATGGAAAACGTACGTATACGAAAGGTCATTGCCCCCTGCTCGTGTCCATTTTTTCTTGATCCCCCATGTGTCTTAGTAGGCGAGTATTTTTAGCGCGCGCGGGGGAAAGCGGTGTAAGCTCGAGGCTCAGGGTAAGGTGGACGCCTGGCGGTTGACAGGTTGACATAGCTATTGCTTGTTTTGTTGCTGCATGTAGGTTTGTTAATCAATAAGGTGTTTTTAAGATGTCTTTGTGCTGATGACCTATCCAGTGTCTTGTGGTAAAGTATAATAATATGAGGCTGCCAGAGCTCAACGAGGGTGCGGGGTGCTGACGACAGGAGGACTTACGGAACTAATTTGTTCCGTCTATTGTCCTTTGAGTCGTCGGCAACCCAAACCCTCCTTTGAACTTGTACACTACTTTTTGCTAACACAGCAAAGGGGAGTGTACAAGTTTCTAATGGGGTGGCAACGCGCATGTGACACTCTTTGAATTGCAGGCGTCTATAGGTTACGGTGACCGCTTTCCATCAGGCGGACCGTATGCTTGTTTGCCACCGACGTAGTATTAAAAAAATAAAAAAATGTGTAGGCTGGGCTTGGTATGTGATTATGTATTTAGCAAAAAATAAAAGCATATTCAGAATTGTAATAAAACGGGCAAAAAGTAGAAAAACACGCAACATCCATACTAATATTATAAATGGAAAAGTGTAAAAGTGTGTGTCTGTTTGTTTGTCCGTCTTTCACGGCAAAACAGAGCACGAATTGACGTGATTTTTAAATGGAGATAGTTGAAGGGATGGAGAGTGACATAGGCTACTTTTTGTCTCTTTCTAACCCCCCAGTTCCCTAAAATGGGGGGGTGGGAATTTGTATGAAGAATTCCGTAATTTTCGAATTTAACGCGAGCGAAGCCGCGTGCAAAAGCTAGTAAATAATAAATACACACACTTGTTACACGTTTAATCCCTTATATCGCTTCAGCCAAATTACACCCGTATAGTGAACACCTGCAGTAATTAAAAAAAACCGGCCAAGAGCGTGTCGGGCCACGCTCAGTGTAGGGTTCCGTAGTTTTCCGTACTTTTCTCAAAAACTACTGAACCTATCAAGTTCAAAACAATTTTCCTAGAAAGTATTTATAAAGTTCTACTTTTGTGATTTTTTTCATATTTTTTAAACATATGGTTCAAAAGTTAGAGGACGCACTTTTTTTTCCTTTAGGAGCGATTATTTCCGAAAATATTAATATTATCAGAAAACTATCTTAGTAAACCCTTATTCATTTTTAAATACCTATCCAACAACATATCACACGTTGGGGTTGGAATGAAAAAAAATATCAGCCCCCACTTTACATGTAGGGGGGGTACCTTAATAAAACATTTTTTTCAATTTTTTATTTTTGCACTTTGTTGGCGTGATTGATATACATATTAGTACCAAATTTCAGCTTTCTAGTGCTAACGGTTACTGAGATTATCCGCGGACGGACGGGACGGACGGACGGACGGACAGACAGACAGACATGGCGAAACTATAAGGGTTCCTAGTTGACTGCGGAACCCTAAAAATGTCTACGAAGCAATGGAAACGGGATAGTTTATTTGAAATTCCTAACCATTTCAGGTAAATAAACCTGTGTAATAAAATACCCGATTACATTTTTATTTTTTTTTGTGGCAGGAATAAGCTGTCTTTGTTTAATAGTGCTGGGACACGTTTTTCCTAATTGATTATCGATAAGTAGTAATTATTGGGAGTTCTAATAACCACTAAGCCTAATTTAGGAACACAACTCCAAAATACACGCGAGGTGTTATAATTACAGTTTTATTTTATTTTTAAGTAATTTTTATAATTAATTCAATAGTTGCCAATATACAGGGTGTTATTTTGATAGCGGGTCAATAAGGGCAGTTTTGAGATTCCGTGGTCCTACGCGAAGATGGTCTAAGGAGACCTTCCCTCGATTTCAAATTGATGAAAAATGGTATTTACAGATTTTGGAAAAAACATACAGGGTGCGAGAAAAGGGGCATTTTTGACTTACTTTTTTTTGAGGCCAATCGAATCGATCCCTTTCCTATCCAGGATCAAAAGCTTGTATGGGACCAAAAAAAAATTCCGGTTAGAAAAGTCTCAAATCGCGAAAAACTTTTCCCATACAATTTGTATGAAATATTTTTTTTTTCACATGGTGTTTTTTTGATGCCAATCGATTCCATTCCTATTTAGTATCGATAGTTTCTTTGGGCTCAACTTGCGGTAATGTCCTTAAGAGCCACAATACACCGTGTTTCACTTAACACTAAAAACCTGAAAACAGTTTGTTCAGAATCGAGAGTAGAATCGATTGAGCTATATCTTGATGGGGGTAATATTTTTATTTAAATTAGTATTATTAGTTATTTTTTACGTGCCCATTCTATTGTACTCGTAATACAACATTGTGTATATCGCATTGCTAGAGGTTGTTTACCTTTTTTCAGTATTTAGGGGTATTAATACTGGCCGGTTGTTAGCAATTATTTTATTGAGTGTAGAGCTAAAAGTCAAGTAGAGCTGTACAGAAAATTAAAAATTCAATTTAAAAAAAAGTAACGATCAGATTAAAAGATGAATACTCTAGATGAGTTTAAAAAAATAAAAATCAGTTGGGGTGTCTCAGGTTTTGAGTGATACCGGAAACACCGTGTATAGGATACCTATTACTAGGAATAATAAAAGCAGAATGGTGTTTTTTAAACGTCTGGATTTCTCTGACTACCACAAATAGGAATGTTTCCTTAGAAATTGCGTACTAAGCGATAAAACTAGCTATTCTCCCTAAACGCATTACTTTTGCTTATATTACTAAAACGACCTATCTACAATAAAATATCAAGGTTCTTTACGACATATTGCAAATTACCGGCCGCATTGTTAAAACACGCATCTGCTGCGACAATTCGAAAAAAGACGTAAGTAACAAAAAGTTACCAGCCAATATAACCCCTCGGTCAACTGTCAGAAAGCATTGTTGAAACCGGGCTTTATCTATCCATCGTTACTTATAACTGGCCAGGTAGCCACGGAAAGAGACAACCTAACGCCACAACAAGCATTTACACTGGACTGCAAAGAAACGCTCAATCGATACAATATAAACGGACAAAGCGCCATTTTGACGAAAACGGCGCGACCTACGCGCCCATAGACAACACCGTTGGAAAGAACAGAAAAAAATAGCCTAAAATAGTGTGCAATACGTCTGTGTAAACTGTAATAACAGTGCGACGGTTGAACGTTTAGGTTTTAAACGTCGAACGCGGATCGTAATCTGCGATCAAAATGGCGGCCGTCTTGCGAGCGAGAGAGTCCGATTCGAATTTGGAAAATTGGTGTTTTTTTTCCTGTTGTAAAGAGAGCAGTATAGTATAAGGTTAGGCGGAGAACAGGAGGGGCGATCTGAGGCAAAGCGGTGTGAAGGGAAAAGTGTCGTGGACAGATGAGGCGCGCTGTCGCGGGATATGTCCGGCGATCGCAGACGGGATACGGGGATGAGATAGATCCTTTGGAATTTTTGACATAGCCAACACCCCCCAATCTGATTGGCAAACAGTTAAGCACATACCTTAGCCAGATTAGACGATTGGCATTCAACACAGCCGCGTTATCTATCTTTATTTGCCAAATTATTTAGCATAATGATGGGAAAATTAACGGGATTCTGAATTTTTGGTACAACATCAAAAATATAGGAGACGAAACTATGAACTTTTATATCGTCCTATAAAACATGAATTTAATAATCGACGGCGAAGTAACAAGAACTCCTAAGTACAGTCGACTACAGAGATATGTATCCACTTTTTCACCTTATTGCATTGTAATAAGGTGAAAAAGTTATACATATCTTTGTAATCGACCTGTACTTAGGAGTTCTTGTTACTTCGCCGTCGTAATCATTTATCTAATTTAATAATAATTCAAAATCCTGACTAGCTTATGTTGAATGTGTAGGGAATAGATAGAGATGTGTACAAGCATACCAAAGATTCCCCTTCAGAATGGTAAAGTTGGAAATTAGCCCGCTTAGCTTCCGCGCAGCTCTAGATTAGCCGTAGCTAATCCATGGTGTGTCGACCACGAGACATATCCCGCGACGTGTCCCCGTCCCAACAACCCGGCGCACACCGGCTACCTATCTTTCATTGCACGTACGCGCGGGGGGGCGCGCGGGACGGGTCGCGCGGAGCCATCTTGCCAGCGGCCGCCGATCCGAGCGCGTCTCGCGACTCAGCGCTCATAATTCGCACTAATTACCCACCAAAACCAGTGAAAAACTAACAAAAACTAGTGTTTTACAGTGCCAAAGTGTTGTGTTGTGACCCAGGATTGCTAGTTCAGAGGTGAGTCAGTTTTGTTGGACAATTATCGCTCCCATCGATTCGACCGCGGGAGGGGAGACGCCGTCCTTTTATATCTTTTGTTGTTTTGTAACTAAATCAATAATTTTAGTTGCCGGACCGCTCTTAATTCGTGCTTCGTGACGGATACGATTCAACTCGAACGCTGAGCGAAGTTTTTAACTGAAATGTCGTGTGTTATTGATGAATAATGACAGTCGCATTCAGATTGGTATGTTTTCGTTTTTCGTTATCTATAAATAGCTTGTTGAAGAATGCATTCATTCATGAAACGCATTGTTGGAATTATCAACGGTACGCTTATCGTGACATATATTATGATGTCGTAATCGTTACTCATATTTTATCGTTTGCGGTTAAGAAAGCTAATACACCGAAAAACCGGTTTCTATGTTAGTGTTACTAAATATAAATAGAAAGTCAAATGAGAATTGAATTTGTATTGGTTAAACAAGTAAAAAATACTATTTAAACATTTCTTAAATGGAAATGCATGTTTAACTAATAATGTTGTCATTGTCACCCGTGGTACGCCATTTAGCATAAATACACGCCTAAATACATAACTTGTTTCTAGACAAAGGAAACGTTACCTATACTTATCTACCTCAGCAGTGCATGACCTTAAAAGCAAGTTTTTATGCCGATTAAAACTCTATGTAGATCGTAGATAATGCTAAATAAACAATATATCATTCATAATGAAAGTTTAAAGACCGATAAAGTGTTACATCACTAGTGATAAGACAACAAAGGCCGTTTAAAAACAAAAACAATTGAATTATCGAACGGAACAATTCGAATTTAGAACGTCGATGGAACGTTCGTTTGAAACAGCGCTATGGCGGATACACCACATCGAACA
The DNA here is from genome assembly GCF_023078275.1 of Leguminivora glycinivorella. Taxonomy (NCBI): domain Eukaryota; kingdom Metazoa; phylum Arthropoda; class Insecta; order Lepidoptera; family Tortricidae; genus Leguminivora; species Leguminivora glycinivorella. The sequence continues at coordinate 9,158,333 of NC_062994.1, forward strand.
TAAAATAATTGCATTCGTACCGCGCCTTGCTCTCCGATATTACCCTGATGCGTAGAAATAGCAACGTGGCCGATCGGAAATCTCTCCCAACTGCTATCATCTTGAATTTGTCGCGTAAATCCACAGACAAGGCGGGTCAACTTTTTTTGCACTCGTCATTTTATGATCGTACTTGCTTGGGTGTGTGATCTTTTTAAATCGCTCGTGTGAGTGTTTAATGTTGATTCACTGGTCATTACGCTTTTAAAAAGGTCTGTTCTTGGACCGATGTGAGTTTGGATACGAATATTAATGATGTTAGATTAGTCATGAGAGACGGACACTGCCAAATAAATCCAGCTAGCAGCAACATTGTTTAGCCACCTATGATACTTACATATCGTCACTACTTTTAAAAAATCTCGTATCTCATACTGCTCATCAAAGTTAAATAGAAGTAAGTCTATATGCATTCCATATGTGCTTACTACATTTTTCTCTTCATTGACAGAAGCAGATACAAGTTTTTTTTTTAAAGTAGTGACGTTATGTCTTTGTAATAAGGCCGAATTGTCAGTTATCTTTACTGGACATATTTATTGAGATTTGAGATAGCCATTTTAAAGATTCATAGCTACTTGTTGACCATTTTCTGATATTCTAGAGTTGGTTTATCTCATAAACAAGGAATTTCATTGAAGAAATACCATTAAAGATGAGAGAAGTGAGAAATCCAAAGATGAAATGGTCATTAGAGTAATTCTGATGTTTCCGAAGTTACAAGAATATAACCAAAAATGATTATAGATACAATGGCGTTAGAGTAAGTACATAAATTAGTTAAAGGAAAATTTCAAAACCGAAAATTAAACCTATCAATAAAACACAAATAAATGCTCCGATAATCAAACCCAGGACCATCGGCTTAATAATCAGTCATTATCGACTAGGCCACACCGGCCGTGAAATTGGAAAAAGACACGACACTGTGAATTTGTTATAAATTTACATTAAGTTATGACAGTTAAGTAGGTATATAATACGTAACATAAATATTTACATGTTTATGTCGTATTCTCATGGTCTGGTGACCATATAAAGGTGTTTAAAGAGGTTATAAAGACAATTTAATTTTTGCTAAAGGTTATTTAACTTATAATAATAAATGGGTTTTCAGTCGACAAGAGTTATTGGTGAAAGTTGAATTCATCGGTTGTTGAGTACTCTTTTGGCATATGGCGTGCAGTCAACAAATTTGAATGCCAGGCTAGAACCTTTTCACAGTAAACGTCAAAATTACTTCTATGACACTTAGCAAGGTTTCAATGAGACAGGCTTCTACAGTTGCCTGGGATACGAATTGGAAGTTCATGCAGTTGTTGATTGAAGAGTTATTTAAAAACTTAATAATAAAAATAAAAAAAACATTGACGTTCTATATTTGAATTTTGTAGTCTGGTCTGATCTATAGTTCACGCAGCAGTTTTAGTATTAGTATGATGTTCACTTGTGTCGTCGCGCGCGACGCATTTTTGTTAGAATTACTAGTCAGTGTCATATGACTAATTGACTAGACTAATATTTACAGTTCCGATACGAATACTTATGTATAAATAGCTTAACAAATATAACCTAGACCAGGTTAGTTCTAAATTATTTTTATCGATATCGATAACCATCGAGTCTATATTTAATCAATCACTAGCTTGTATTTTTGCTGATATAAAAACAGGCTGTGGTTAATATTCATAAAATATTATGCAACAGGCCTCATTTTCGCTCAATCTTAATGAGTCATGCCTTGATCTTTCAGCCGGTAGTCAGAATAAAGCAATATTAGTAAGTACTTATTAGTACAGTTAAGATATTAAATGTCACCACCTAAAACCACCTAAAAACCTGAGTTAGTCGGGAGTGTTCTCAGCCATGTTTCATGAAAGTCGGTCTATTATGTCGGGCGTTTTTTTCAAAATTTTAAATTTGTGGTTAGGTTAGTTATATGCCTATAAATGAATACTTACCTCGTTATTATAGATTACCTTTAACAAACCTAGTTATTATCGTGAAGTGAAACCAATAAATCGCATTAATGAGTATCAATATCACATACAATTGGAAAGCCGAGATAGCCTTGTCCTCGTTTCGTATATTGTACGTGCTGATGTTCGATACACGTATTAACTTAACCTATGCCAGCTATGCCTACGTATTAAAAGGCTCGTGATAGCCAACACTATTTTTTAAAGCAAATTTAAGGTCTCCCCACACCTATCGAATCGGCTCTAGTTTAGGTTTAGTTTAGTCACACCTCGGACACTGGCGATCAAATATATGAAAGAGGCGCGTTCCTAGTACACAGTCTAAACTCGTATAGGTGAACGCGTGCCATGCTTGTATGAGTGAGATATGACAGGTCGACTGTTCGCGTTTTTGACAGGCGGTAACTGTGAGGTAACCGAGAGGGGGTGTGTGGCATTTTCAGCGGGGAGCGGGAGTGGCCATACTGTACGATAGTACTCTTTATTATACTGTGGTTTAGTTTTTAACCCCCGATGCAAAAACGACGGGTTGTTATAAGTTTGACGTGTCTGTTTGTGTGTGTGTGTGTCTGTCTGTCTGTTTGTCTGTCTGTCTTTAGTTTTTTTTTGTCTGAAAGCTGAGTTAATCGGGAGTGTTCTTATCCATGTTTCATGATAATCGGTCTACTATGTCGCGGTGGGGGGTTTTTTCAAAATTTTAATTTTGTTTTTAGGTTACTTCATGAAACATTCTCTGGGGATAATATTTTTTGGTCGCAAAGTCGACGAATACTTAATTTAATCGCTTAGTTAAATAAAACCTGACCAGAGATATGTGACTATTGCCAAGAGGGCGCTGTTATTCTGATGTATGGAGTGACAGTTCAGTTTAGTATGAAGAAAATAGTTCTAATGAAATTCCGCAAGATGGCGCGTAGTCAATTAGGCTTTAAATATCACTAGTTATCTTTATTTGTAGATTTTCATGAACGGACTTCTTTTTAACCCCCGACGCTAAAACGACGGGGTGTTATAAGTTTGACGTGTCTGTCTGTCTGTCTGTCTGTCTGTTTGTCTGTCTGTGTGTGTGTCTGTCTGTGGCATCGTAGCTCCCGAACGGATGAACCGATTTCGATTTAGTTTTTTTTATTTGAAAGCTGTGTTAGTCGGGAGTGTTCTGAGCCATGTTTCATGAATCGGACCACTAGGTCGCGGTCGGGGGTTTTTCAAAATTTTAATTTTGTGGTTAGTTTTTAGGTTATGTTTACCTACTAAGGTAGTTTTCAATGCTTGAAATATTATCTAAAGTGTACTTTTTAACACTCGACGCAAAAACTAAGGGGTGTTATAAAGTTTGACGTGTCTATCTGTCTGTCTGTCTGTCTGTTTGTTTGTGAGTGTGTCTGTCTGTGGCATCGTAGCTCCCGAACGGGTGAACCGATTTATGATTGTTATAAACTCCTATAACATAAGGAGTGGTTATGGCTGTTTTTTAATTAATATTATAAATATTAAGGTAAATTACTACTTAGTCCAAAAATTGTAAAATGTAATCTAACTTAAACTTTACTACACTACGATAAAGCATATATTTAATTAAATATGTCTGCCTACGGTATGTGCATCCTTGGCAAGGCTTGCAGCTTCCAAAGCCGCAGTTAAAGACTAGTAAATAAAATAGACTGACGATCTTTGTCAAATATGTATTTATTTATTACTAGCTTTTGCCCGCGCTTCGCTCGCGGTAGAAAGAGACAAAAAGTAGCCTATGTCACTCTGCTTCCCTTCAACTATCTTCACTTAAAAAAATCACGTCAATTCGTCGCTCCGTTTTGCCGTGAAAGACGGACAAACAAACAGACACGTACACAATTTCCCATTTGAAATATTAGTATGGATATGTTTATTTAAACTTTATTGCACAGTAAAAAAACGTACTAAAGGCGAACATAATGCCTGAAGGTATTCTCTACCAGCTAACCTCAAAAGCTGTGTCGTTCATACATACTAATATATAAATTACTGGGTCATGAAACTTTTAAAACAATCGTTATTGTAATACATTAGTTAATAATTAATTAATTATGTAACTAATAATATTGAGCGAACGGAAACTTGACATGTTTTATGTAAAAAGATACAGACATCAGTTTAGTTATTTAATCTTAGATATCTACTCATACCGGGTGTTTTATCTTATCTTTAATCTATTATTTATGGTACCTTTTGATGGGAAACATCATGTCTGGCGTCTGGCAGTAACAAATTGTAATGTTTTTAACCCCCGACGCAAAAACGATGGGGTGTTATAAGTTTGACGTGTCTGTACTGTACACTGTTTGTCTGTCTGTGGCTTTGTAGCTCCCGAACGGATGAACTGATTTAGATTTAGTTTGTTTTTGTTTGAAATCTGAGTTAGTCTGGAGTGTTTTTAGCCATGTTTCATGAAAATCTGTCCACTATGTTGGAAGTTTTTTAAAAATTATAATTTTGCGGTTAGGTTATTGTCAGATTTTTTTTTAAATTTTGTTACGCGTACTTCCGTAATAAGTTCGAGAGCAGTACACCTCAATCTTGTGACCCTCAGTTGCATCAAAGTAATCTGCCTTGACAGTCTTTGTTATTATCTCGTCTCTAACCATTTTTAAGGGTAAATTTAGGGCGACAGGCTAAGCCCCACAAAAAGGAGCGGCCAAGAATGCAGCCAGGCAAAACTTTTTACGGCCTGACCAGTTATAGTCTGTATCCCGTTTTATAATAATAACCTAACCACAAAATTAAAATTTTGAAAAACCCCCGACTGCGACATAGTAGACCGATTTTCATGAAACATGGCTAATAACCTAACCACAAAATTAAAATTTTGAAAAAACCCCCGACCGCGACATAGTGGACCGATTTTCATGAAACATGGCTAAGAACACTCCCGACTAACTCAGCTTTCAGACAAAAAAAAACTAAGTCTAAATCGGTTCATCCGTTCGGGAGCTACGATGCCACAGACAGACACACACACAGACAGACAGACAGACAAACAGACAGACAGATGGACAGACGGACGGACGGACGGACAGACACGTCAAACTTTATAACACCCTGTCGTTTTTAGGGTTCCGTAGTCAACTAGGAACCCTTATAGTTTCGCCATGTCTGTCTGTCCGTCCGTCCGTCCGTCCGTCCGTCCGCGGATAATCTCAATAACCGTTAGCACTAGAAAGCTGAAATTTGCTACCAATATGTATATCAATCACGCCAACAAAGTGCAAAAATAAAAAATGGAAAAAAATGTTTTCAGATTCAGATTCAGATTCAGATTCAATAATTTATTCAATGGTAAACACAATTAATATACATAAGTATTATATAAAATTCTAATAAGTGATGAGATAAAAAAAAATGGTTTACCACGAAATGGTCCCGCCTCAGCATAAATGCTGACCCGGGGGTCAGCGCTGATCTTCCGGCGAGACCATGTTAGTGGCGAGACCACCGGCGAGACCACGCAGTAGTTATTAGGGTACCCCCCCCTACATGTAAAGTGGGGGCTGACATTTTTTTTTATTCCAACCCCAACGTGTGATATATTGTTGGATAGGTATTTAAAAATTAATAAGGGTTTACTAAGCTCGTTTTTTGATAATATTAATATTTTCGGAAATAATCGCTCTTAAAGGAGAAAAAATGCGTCCCCCCCTCTCTAACTTTTGAACCATACGTTTAAAAAATATGAAAAAAATCACAAAAGTAGAACTTTATAAAGACTTTCTAGGAAAATTGTTTTGAAGTTGATAAGTTCAGTAGTTTTTGAGAAAAATACGGAAAACTACGGAACCCTACACTGAGCGTGGCCCGACACGCTCTTGGCCGGTTTTTTGCGACTGGGGTTAAAAATCACAAATAATCAATTTATTTAAAATATTTTATAGTAACAAAGTCCGCACTGCAAATATCGAAGTTCGGGCGTGTTTTTTTATGATATAGGAGCCTGATGGTAAGCGATCAACTCCGCCCATGGACATCTGAAAGATTAGGTTAGGATAGAGGTTTGTTTCCGACCTTACCATCAGAAAGAGATATGTACTATCAGCTGCAAAAGTGCATGGCAAATTTATTTCTCCATGCACTTTTGCTGCTGATAGTACATACTTTCTCTTTTTTACCCCCGACGCAAAAACGACGGGGTGTTATAAGTTTGACGTGTCTGTCTGTCTGTGGAAACGTAGCTCCCGAACGGATGAATCGATTTAGATTTAGTTTTTTTTTGTTTGAAAGCTGAGTTAATCGGGAGTGTTCTTAGCCATGTTTCATAAAAATCGGTCTACTATGTCGCAGTCGGGGGTTTTTTCAAAATTTTAATTAGACCATGGTGTTAAATGTTGCTCAGTAGTGAACCTTGATATCTTGCGAATAAGAGTTATGTTTAGTTAGAATTCTGTTACAATGTAGTCAGTTTGACTATGTAGTCTCGGACCGCTTTTTGTATGGAATACCGTTTAAGGAATTTTTATGGTATTACATTTTTGATTCGGTGGGTTTTTGTAAGTCCAGTTATTTCTGCAGTATGAAGTATAAAATAAAATATTAGTATTAAATATCAAAACGTTAACCTTTCCAGGTAAAAATAAAAATTGAAGGTGTCTCACTGATACTGGTTAAAAAAAACTTTTTCTTGGTCCGAAATAGTACATTACGATACAAGTGCGTAAAAAAGGAAGTTCGAAACGAGTGGCGATAAATTAAAACACGACCGAAGGGAGTGTTTTAAATCGACACGAGTTACGAATTTCCTTTTCGCACCAGTATCGTACGACGTTTTTCAGTACAGATGGACCTCCGAAGTTTCGACCTGGCATATAATGAACCACTTCTCGCACTAGTGCGTAAAAAAAACACCATCTGTACTGAAAAAGGGTATTTTGAGCGTTGCGAGTGTTTCAAGATCTAATACTCTTATTTAAACAAATTTTGCTTCCTTTAAATATATTTTGTATAAAATTTTCATTTATTTTGTCATGTTGCTTCTGCTATACTGATACATAAACTAAAGGTGACTCCAGTATTAATATATTCATCGTTCAAATAAAGTGTCACGCATATACGGCAATAGACCTTTTTTAGACCTCTTATAAATACCTGTCAGACAGATTAGGTACTCGACCTTAGCGATAAGAACGCCTTGAGACGGCTTAGAGGTACTTAAAGAGCAATAAGAATATTATAACTTAAATATTATTATATTGTAAAAGCTCGGCCACACATGCGCGTTTTGAGAGCGTAGGTGGAGCGTTAGCGGAGCGCAATGATAGCGGTGCGCCGGACGGACGCTGGCGTTGCGCCCAGCGGACGCCGGCGGGAACTAACGAGCGGAATGCGCGCTGAATGCACGCGCATTCCGCTCCGCTTTCGCTACGCTATCAAAACGCTTTATGTGTGGCAGAAGCTTAATTGTTACTAGTCGACACATTACATAAAATGTAAAGCGCTGTTGGTTTTGCATGTAAGGTCAGGTGGGGTAAGGGAAACATACTTCATTTTTTATATTTTACATCCGAGCTCTAATCACTTTATTTAATGTCGTATATTCAGCTTGACCGACACAAAGTATGCTTCTTTAAGTCTGCTTTCTAGGGCGAAATTAATTTTTAAACTAGCTTTATTGCATGTAGCTGGAAATTTATAAAATGTTTAGGCTGGTCCTGCCGTTTCCCTTTCCCGAGTTTTGGGGTAAGGGAAACACTTCGCTAAAATCTCAAAGTATTGGTGCTAGTGTGGATTATACCGGCAATGTAAATTAAAATAAACATCATCAATCAAATGGAGACTTTGGGTCTTTGACATATAGTTTACAATAGAAAATATTTACATAAATTGAAATTCGGGGTAAGGGGAACATATGGGCTTGGGACAGGGGTAGTCAACTAAAAATTATAATTGTTTTTAAAGATTTTTTTTACAATATTTTTTCGAAAATTCAAATTTCAGTATTGCATATTTAAAAACGACTGTTAATTATTAGTAATTATTCGTATTTAAAATACTGAAGCTTGTTCATGACCCCTGAAATCGGGAAAAGGAAACATATGTTCCACTTACCCCGGCTATGGTAGTTCCCGTTACCCCGGTATGTCATTTGTAGGTTGTGTTATGAATCACGTTGAATTTTCATATTTACAGCATAGTTTTCTCAAATTCAAATACCAGACATGATCATTAAACATATAAAGGAATATTTACAAATATCAAAAGTCTTCGGACATGACTTTTTGCTACCCAAATCACTACACAAATTATACTCGTCCAACTCGTTGTCTTGTAGCACGACAACTGATTTTTTGTTTTTGTCAAGGACGCACACTCCTTAGAGCTAGCGCTATTTTTGTTTTTGTTTTGGAACTAAATCCTAGGTAGTACCTTACCGACCACCAAATGACCCAGCTACAGTCTATGAATTCAGAGTTACCAATCAGTGTTTCCCTTTCCCCTATAGTCCCCCTTACCCCACCTGACCTTAAGTAAAATACAGGTCAGGCTCAGTCACGAGGTTTCGATGAAGAAGAAGAGCATAACTTCGCTAAAATCTTGGGTTGGTTTCGGCCTATTTTGTTCAGTCGCCAACCGTCATTATATCAGCTTGGCCTCATGAGGCTCATTTTCAAGCATACTTGCACCTTGGCTAACCTAACCTACCGTATTAGCCATCTGTCGTCCATTGCTGAACATAGATCTCATCCCTCTGGGTGACTATAGGAGGCTTTAAGCCGCATCGCATTGTATGTCTCGCATGCGATTGTCGTCACAAAACTGACAGCGAGTTAAATCGGTCCGACATCCGATATCGGATCGGATAATGTGAAATCGCACTTACGCTAATAGGCTAGTTTCCTACTAGTCAAATCAGCTTCTATTTAAGAACTGTCAAAACGATTTGCTAATATGGAATTACTATGAAATACCTACTGAGGAGTGACGTCACGGTCAATTCAATTACTTTATGTCTTTCTCTTTGACTTATTTTTTATCCACTAGTGGGTAAAGTAACTTGACCTTGAATAATGTCAAATTAACTACTTTAAAATTGATAAAAGTAGGTGAATCTAGTAATAAAGATGATTTACCACCTGTGGAACTACTGGAAGCAGTGATAAACGCATTTATTGCGTTGTAGTTTCCTCGCTATAGTGAGGGGAAAAGTTTTGTGTTACACTCGGGTGCAAATGTATTTTACTTCTCGTGTGTTAAAAAACTAGCAAGTCCAGGATTCTATTCTCGAACCACTCGCTTCGCTCGTGAATTAACTATAGAGTCCTTTCACTTGCTCGTTTTTTAATTCCACACTCGGCATTAAAATACAACTTTGTCCCCTTGTTAAAATACAATTTTGCCAAGCAACATCGCCACAGGCAAAAGTGCAAAGTCGCTGGCCTTACTTATCCTACTGGTCACCAAACACAAATATGGCAAAGGGAAAATGAGCATAGTTTGAAAATTATAAGTTCTAGCTATATACTTCCAAAGACAGTATTGTAGAGAATTTTATAGAGAATATACTTCTCTTAGACGTTATTGTTGTAGCTTTTACGGTTTTCATGGAAATATAAAAAAACTGAAAACAGGGATACAAAAGTGGGGGGAAGGAGGGGAAACATTGACACCCCGGCGTGTTTCTACTTCTATTTTTTCTTATAACCCTATAAGCTACATACATGCCAAGTTTCATGCTTTCTGCCAGACGGGACTATAGATCTGGTTAAGAACTCGTACTATGTATAACAAATAACTATTATTTTAAGTATAGGAAGTTAGCCTATTGGGGGGGTTCCAAATTCTGAAAATGCCCCTATTCGTCTCTAACCTGATTCCCAGTATGTACATTACATATATGGCGCTGGCCCCGCCTTCCGCTCGTGTCGCCAAACTAACCTGGACGCTCGCCAACGGTGCATCCTCAAATTGATTCTATAACTCGCAGTTTTACAACAATTGAGATTTATGCTGCGGGTAAAGGGGATTTAAGATATTAGAACATTGACTTTTAATAACCTCAGCCCCTCTAGCATAACTTGCCTTGTCGCGCGCGAGTCCATACTTGAAGTCGCGTTTGATGTATGGACGCGCGCGTGACAAGGCAAGTTGTGCTAAAGGGTCTGGAACGCCGTTGTCCAAAATTTGCTACTGAATTAACCCTTAAATGCATGGTGATGTATATATGCATCATAAATTTGATGGCCCGTGGCTCGATATGTAGCTATCCAAAACCTCATTTATTGCTTAATTATTATTCATTCTTTATTATTATTTAATATACAATTAAATAAATTAAATAAAACAATGATTTACTATTTATTATTTAAGGATTAAGATGAAATGGCGGAAAAGTGTGAAAAAACAGGACGGTGGCGATTTTTAGTATGTGATTTGATTTTTTCGGAGTTAGTAATTAGTTTATGTTTAAACATTTTATCATAAAAGTTTCACAAATAGTGTACCTTTTTAAGTAGTAATTTTTTTTTTAAATAATTTTTCCAATTACGATATATGTATTTGTATAAATAAGATTTGGCCTATTTAACTTCTAATACTGATTTAGTAAAAATCGATCTTAAATATTTTTTTTATTATTTTTCCCAGGGTCAGAAAACCATTGTCTATCACATATATTAATATCTCGTTAAAAGAAAAATTCATGCATTTAAGGGTTAATGACCTTCAATCTTTTAATTACAGTTTAAATTGTCTCGGGACAGATCTGGAACAAGGCAGTTGAGGGGTTAATATGCGTTACATATACAATCGTATCGTTACCGTGTAGACAGAAAGTCTAACAACATACGTGTAAGCGACACTAAGCGAGCTTCAAATGTGGGTAATTTCCATTCTGCTTTAAGGTTGATTATATAAAGAAACTGTTATTATCTGAAAGATAATCAACCTTATAGCAGAATGGATTTACCCGAGTTTGAAGTTAAGCGAACATACATACATACATACATCAAGAATAATGCACGGTCGACTATAACTACTTGTAGATAGCGATGTCCTTTGGTTGACTCTCGGCAAGATTGAGGTAATATAAATATTTGTCAATTTTAAGACATAGAATAGAATAGAAAATACGAGTATTTATTTGGCATACAGATACATAATAAAAACAAGTAATACTTAATAACTAGTACACCAAATAGGATGCCACACAGCGAATACCGTGTCTAATAGACGCGGCACTGGTTTTCTGGGCACCCAGAAAATTAATAACTAAGTCTTATAACTAAACAGAACCTAAGAGCACTTATACAGAATACATATAGTATTTTCCACTGCAGCATACGGAGTTACGAGTTATGTGATTGAAAACCACATATAGGTAATAAGCGACATAAGCGTCCATATTTCAGTACATCTAAGTACAGTCCAGTACATAAAATATGTGTACATTTTCCCACCTTATTGCAACGAGCTAAGGTAAAGAAATGTCCACTTATTTATGAACTCGACTGTGCTAGACGAACGGTCAGATGACCTAGATTCAGATTCACTTAGGTTATGCGCTATCACGTTTCTCTTGTAGAAATCCCTGGCTAGGTTCAATAGGTCAACATAGGCTGTGTAGCCATAGGTTATACACCTTTTGATGATAGGGATATTAGCTGCCTACGCGAAAATAAAATTTGCACTGTGGCGCCGCTCTGGCGGTTATGGGATACATTAAAATGTAGGGTGTGTTATTTGTATGCATCGGAGTTTTGGACAATATATATAGATGGTGTAATACGAGGAAACCGAAAGATTTTAACTTCGCATTTCTGGGGGCAAAATAAAGATAAAATGTTATATGACGTCATGGGAATTTCGAAAAAAAAATTTTTTTTTGTTTCCTTTTTTAACCCCCGACGCAAAAACGACGGGGTGTTATAAGTTTGATGTGTCTGTCTGTGTGTGTGTCTGTCTGTGGCATCATAGCTCCCGAACGGATGAACCGATTTGGATTTAGTTTTTTTTGTCTGAAAGCTGATTAAGTCGGGATCGGGAGTGTTCTTAGCCATGTTTCATGAAAATCGGTATAATTTTGTGGTTAGGTTATTTGGATGTATTTTTACATAAAAAGTAAATGTTATTCGTAAAATAGGCACTTAAAATAAAAAATTACAAATGATTTATAAAAAAATACTTTTTTTCAACGAGTCACTAGTTACTTTTTGATATCTATCAATTAGGATAGTTAGATTATGTCCGATAACGGTATCATCGCCATTAAAACAGCGTTTTGTTCTAAAAAATAATAATTAATTGTTATTTTTTTAAATGCTTATAACTCTGAAAGTAGGCGAGATCCAGAGAAGTTTATAAATAAATAAATAAATATTATATAGGTCATTCTTACACAGATTGACTGAGCCCCACGGTAAGCTCAAGACGGCTTGTGTTGTGGGTACTCAGACAACGATATATATAATATATAAATACTTATATGTATACATAGAAAACATCCATGACTCAGGAACAAATATCTGTGCTCATCACACAAATAAATGCCCTTACCGGGATTCAAACCCGGGACCGCGGCGTAGCAGGCACTACCGACTACGCCAAACCGGTCGCCGGTCGGTTTATATTACATTTTACTTATAACACCCCGTCGTTTTTGCGTCGGGGGTTAAAAATAATAAAAAGCCATGTATAAACATGATAACACAACTAAACATGGTCCTGCATTTCCTCAAACAGACTAATAACCACAAAATTAAAATTTTGAAAAAACCCCCGACCGCGACATAGTAGACCGATTGTCATGAAACATAGCTAAGAACACTCCCGACTAACTCAGCTTTCAGAAAAAAAAAAAAAATCTAAATCGGTTCATCTGTTCGGGAGCTACGATGCCACAGACAGACACACACACAGACAGACAGACACGTCAAACTTATAACACCCCTTCGTTTTTGCGTCGGGGGTTAAAAACACGCTCAAAGCTCCAATCTAAAAGCCATCTAGCAGAAAGGCTAAAGTAATTAAACCTAGGTACACTAGGACTAAGTGCATGAAGCGATGCGATCTAGCGTATTCAGAGCCGACCTAGATTCCCCTCAAAGGCTTTTTGCGGACGAAATAGGTACTATTCATATTATATTTGAGTTTTCCTTTGTTGAGATTTAAAAAAGAAAAACTGGATATGGTTGTTTGTTGAATTATAAAGTGTCCAGACCAGAGCCTGTAAACTGAGAGAAAAAACAACCAGTTTTCATGTTTCAATAAGTAATGTTTTTTTGCAAAAAAATCATTTCTGGCACAAGCTTTTATCGCCGACTGTACCTATTTTTCAACAGTCATCTACTGCTCTCCTAGGCGTTTCTAAAAATCCCTTACTCGATAGGGTACGACGTTTCATGACAGAGTTCCTATGACCACCTTTCTGCTCCATCATCAGATCAGCTCCATGATACCATAATATTGCGTTGTCACGTGATTTACATATGCGTGCAAAATTTCAGCTCAATCGGAAACCGGGAAGTGGGTAAAATTTAGCTTCTACGTTTTGACGCACAATGTTAGTGTGCTAACTAACAAGGCAAGTTGAATAAAAGCTTGTAAAATAGCGCCTAAGTGCTCTTTGGTTCAAACAACAAGTTAGATTTTGTTAAGTGTAACTAGTACATTCTACAAGATACTCGTCATTTGAATCAAACATATACAGGTTGGCCCAAAAATACGTTGACAAACGTTTGTATAATTATTTTTCTGTCCTTATACGAATGATTGTCCAACAAATTAAAATGTGAAACCTTAATAATTTTTGACCAAATAAATCGAATCGCCTTCAAAATGGCTCCTTTGGCTTTGAAGTACAAACGCAAATGTAAGAAAAAAAAAATAACGATATGCCGCTGCACCTCTAGTATGACTTTCGTCTAACTTATTGCACGTTTAGCTTTTTAAATATCCTAATTTTTGTAATCAATAAACGGGCTAGGGTTTTAAGATTGATTACAAACTATAATTTATAGTTTTAAGTGAGGTGAATTTACGTAGGTAGGCTGAAACGTATCGAACGTATGAATTTGAAAAAATCGCCGTTTTACAATTGGTCTACATAGCAAATCTTGCGAAATGGACATGAATGCTGTTGAAATATTCATGGTGAATGTAGAAATATACAATAAATATAGGCTCAAAAAATATTTTCGGTAACTTCGATATTTAGGTTTATTTCAACATTTTACTATTCTTTGTCAACGTAATTTTGGGCCACCCTGTATTTTTTAATCAACAAGTCCATTTTATATTAAAGCAACAGACACATATTGGTTTAAACACGCCACGCTTATTCCGCTTACTAAAATACTTTTGTTTCAAACGGATAAACTCTCAACAAGTTGATCTTGTTAAATTCACAATGCAAATTTCTCTCAGTGTCGTATACGGGCATTTGCACTGACAGTGAGTTAATTTTTGTTAACAACTTACGGTAATTGGGGGGTCCCAAATTCTGGAAATGCCCCAATACGTCGCTCCGTTTTGCCGTGAAAGACGGACAAACAAACAGAAACACTCACTTTCCCATTTATAATATTAAGTATGGATTACACATGCTGGCTGGGCCACCTGGAAAGGATGGGAGAGGATCGTGGTATGAGAAAAGCATATGTGGGCCACCCGGGTGGAAAAAGTCCGCGTGGACGTCCCAGATATCGCTGGTGCGAGGAAGCCCTGAAAGACCTGTCCGCAACTCCGCACTCGGTGTACCCAACTGGCGTGAAGTGGCGCAGGATAGGGCAGAGTCAAGATCCTTTTTGGGTCGCTGAGCCAGTGAACAACAACAACACATGTATTGTATAACTACCAGTGGCGGCTGGTGAAAATTTCTGATAGGCAACACTGAGCAAAAAGAAACCTACCTTAACATTAGGTACTTTACTAGTAATAAATTTTAGGCAAGCCGGTGGGAATCGGCTTGTATGGACCAGCCGCTGCTGATAACTAGTAACAACAGTAATTATTGCATATCGTCACAAACAGAAAGTTGGCAATCATTATGGCTGCAAGTGCCGAGGTGATTAAAATAATCGATTATTATGCATGCATGCATATGTTGTGAGGTATTGCTTGATTTCCTGGTAGATCTATTGTATTACAATGTAAAGTATGATTTCATTACACACATGAACATAGGTTACGGTGACCGCTTTCCATCAGGCGGGCCGTATACCTGTTTGCCACCGACGTGGTATAAAAAAAAAAAGTCTGACCAGTCACCGCATAGGTAAAAACAGTGATGGAAAAGCGGTTAATTATACCAATTATTACATTACATCAGTCTAAGTAAGATAAACATAACTTTTTTAGGGTTCCGTAGTCAACTAGGAACCCTTATAGTTTCGCCATGTCTGTCTGTCCGTCCGTCCGTCCGTCCGTCCGCGGATAATCTCAGTAACCGTTAGCACTAGAAAGCTGAAATTTGCTACCAATATGTATATCAATCACGCCAACAAAGTGCAAAAATATAAAATGGAAAAAAATGTTTTATTAGGGTACCCCCCCCTACATGTAAAGTGGGAGCTAATATTTTTTTTCATTCCAACCCTAACGTGTGATATATTGTTGGATAGGTATTTAAAAATGAATAAGGGTTTACTAAGATCGTTTTTTGATAATATTAATATTTTCGGAAATAATCGCTCCTAAAAAAAAAGTGCGTCCCCCCCCTCTAACTTTTGAACCATATGTTTAAAAAATATGAAAAAAATCACAAAAGTAGAACTTTATAAACACTTTCTAGGAAAATTATTTTGAACTTGATAGGTTCATTAGTTTTTGAGAAAAATACGGAAAACTACGGAACCCTACACTGAGCGTGGTCCGACACGCTCTTGGCCGGTTTTTATGATGAAAGAGGTCGGTTGTATGATGAGGAGGCTGATGTACATCAGAATAACAGCGCTCTCTTGATAGTAGTCATATTAATATATTTCTAATTAGGCTTTCTGATTAGACATACACCGTGTTTTTTTTGTTTTCCGTTAAATTCGACAAGTAGTTTGGTTCATTATCAGGAACCACCCTGTATGTTAAATTCGCAAAAAAAAATCATCATTTTCATACATAATAAATGAATTTATTAGTGTGGGAGACCCTTAAGAATAACATTTAAGTTAGTGTCAAGTGATTGACGGCACATGTCAAAACAAATAATATTAGGGATTGGTAAAGGTTGTCAGCCTGTCACACACTTGTTCAGTAATTATCTTTATTTTTTAATAACTCGATAACCGTAAGAGTTAAGACGCTAGTTTCTTAGAGAAATTAATTGTATTTGATCTAAAGAACCTTCCCTTTAAGTTAACGGAATTCAATAAAAACAGGGTGTATAGTCTAAAAAAAACGTATCTCGAAACCGTGAAGAAAAATGTAGGGTCATCTAAGTAGATGGTACAGGTTGACTCTGGGCTAGATGGCGCTAATATTAATATTTGACAATTTTAACACATATAGAGTCAGTCAAAATTAATCATGAGTATCATGAGAAAACCTGAATATCTTACACATGGAACAAATATGACATGAGGTTCGAAGCGGAAATCTTCTGCCTTGAGAGGTCTATCTTGGACTGTATTTCTCTGACTCAAGGTTCATACTCGGTCACTTTCAGTGTAGTGATCTGGATTTGCATGTACGCATGCGTCATGAGATAGGAATGACGAGAGATCACGATTGTGAGGAAACAGTTGAAATGAATTATTGTTTGGTCGAGTATATCTTTGTGAACAAACACATAAAATTTTAATAAATATAAAATATTGACAACTACAAAAACAAACAAACGTAGTCTGGAACGTTAAACTGACAAGAGTGGCAATAGTCGATTGATTGTTAAGACGATACGGTAGGGGTCAATTCTCCATACAAACGCTCTCGACTATTTCCTCCCTGGTTTTTGAAGATAGAGCAATGATTTTTTCAACACAGATTGTTATTATTTTTATCTGTGTCGGACCGTTTTGATTTTTTTGATATTCTGCTTTTTAAAGATTCTAGAGCCAATCAAAAATTTCCAAAAACGGCCTTTTTCATTGTGGCGCAAAAAAAGGTGTGATACTCAAGTTTGGTAACAATTAACCAAAAAAGCTAAACGGTCCGACATAGATTATTTCATTGTTATTCAGATTCTCAAATTTCGTTCCGATTGATTAAGTTTTGAAGGAGGAAAAAGTCGAGAGCGGAACCTCGATTTTAAAGATTTTTTTGAAATATCTTTTGACTGAGTTGTTCTTAATGGACAATTTTTTTTCGATAAATCTAGTTAATAACACTTGTATATTTAACTAAAATTCCCAAGCTGAAAGGGGAGCTCCTATCCATTTTAGCAATTTCGCTACCGTATCCTCTTAATATGGTAAACATGCATTTACCTCTACAGCAGTTCTCACCGAGACATACCAATACTTAAAGGAACCAAAGTGAAATTGTCATTAGGTAGGTATATTATATGATTTCTAAGTGGTATTTTCATAAAATAGTACATTACGTATCGACTTAAAACACTCCCTTCGTTCGTGTTTTAATTTATCGCCACTCGTTTCTAACTTCCTCTTTTCCGCACTTGTATCGTAATGTACTATTTCAGTACACATTGTGCTATTTTATCGCACTAGTGCGAGAAGCGGTCCATTGTGTGCCTATGTCGAATCTTCAGGGGGCCAAACGTACGATACACGTGCGAAAAGGAAATTCGCACTTTTATCATATGCACTATTATGATTTATGACTCTGCCATTATAAATTACGTAATAATATAAAGTTAGCTGGGTAGGTTCTAAAATTATCGTTTTCCTACAAATGCTTATCCAACATTAAAGAGGATCGAGTATTATAGAGTTACTGTCAAAGTAAAATGTGTATAATCACAGTGCATAGACTGCCATCTCTCGACACAGGCTTAAAACTTTTGAACCTCAGTTTTGACAATTTGGCCCATATTCTTAGCTTGATATGTGTTAAAATGTCAAATATTAATATTATCGCCATCTAGCCGAGCGTCCCCCAAAGGTGTATCGCCATCTAGGTCACCGTACCTTTTTCTGTATGGTTTGGAGGTAAGTATACGTTTCTTTCTTAGACTTTATCTGTCTATACGGAGTTACATATGTCTTTGTCCAACATCGATGCTTGTCTTCCAAGTACTGCAATTAATACTTTACGACGAACCAGTCTCCGGTGAAACGACATTTCCGACTATTCGATAAACGATCTCGTAAACTCGGACTTATGTATCTGCCAATGTGTATTATGTATCTGTCAACATCATCATGTAGAAGAGTTTTTTAGGGTTCCGTACCGCGAAAAGGAAACGGAACCCTTATAGGATCACTAGTGTGTCTCTATCCGTTGTCACAGCCAATTTTCTCCGAAACTACCGAACCGATTAACCTGAAATTTGGCACACATATTTAAAAATAAACCTGTGACCCAAAGACGGACATAATCATAATCAAAATATTTATTCGTAATAAATTTAAAAACTACACATTATGCATAAAGTATGACTTAAAACTACAAATGTACAAGGGATGGGTAAGTTTATCACGAACATGTAATTTAAATTAAGAAAATTCAATTAGGTCTAGGCCACTTTTGGAGGGTAAATGTGAAAATTAAAAATCTAAGTTTCTAGAACTATATTGTGTTATATATCAAATGAAAGATCTTTTTATTTTTTTATTTAGCATCTTAGTGTCTCACTAGGCCACTGTAGGACTATGTCGTAGTAACGTTGTAAATCAGACTGTAAGAAATCTCTTACTGCTTGTCATTTTGACATGGTTGTAGAGTGGCTGTTGGTTGACTGTACACGGCGCGTAGCGTAGTGGCATGCACTTGAGTTGATCAAATATCTTTGGTTTTGATTGAATTTTGCCGATTTACAGGAATCTTTAGTAGAATAATAACCTAACCACAAAATTATTTTTTTTTTTTTTTTTTTTATGGGATAGGAGGCAAACGAGCAGACAGGTCGCCTGATGGTAAGCGATCACCGCCGCCCATGGACACCCGAAACACCAGAGGTGTTGGAGGTGCGTTGCCGGCCTTTAAGATGGGTGTACGCTTTTGAAAAAAACCCCGTCACAGTAGACCGATTTTCATTAAACATGACTAAGAACACTCCCGACTAATTCAGCTTTCAAAGAAAAAACTAAATCTAAATCGGTTCATCCGTTCGGGAGCTACGATGCCACAGACAGACACACACACAGACAGACAGACAGACACGTCAAACTTAAACAACCCCGTCGTTTTTGCGTCGGGGGTTAAAAAGTAGATAAGCTGGATTATATATTTTTCATTATCACATGAGAACACGACTTCAGCACACCTCGGACACTGGCGATCAAATATATTATAAAGGAGGCGCGGCGGAGGTGCTAACACATTCTAAGCTCGTGTAGGTGAACACGTACCATGCTTGTATAAGTGAGATATGACAGGTCGACTGTTCGCGTTTTTGACAGGCGGTAACTGTGAGGTAACCGAGAGGGGCTGAGCGGCACTTTCAGCGGGGAGCGGGAGTGGCCATACTGTACGATAGTACTCTTTATTATACTGTGACTTCAGTGTCGGGCGGGACGCGCAGTCTGTGTCTATTTATATCAGCAGATCGATGTTTCGTATCAACTGCAGAGACAACACTGAATAAATGAACGTTCAGAACGTGGAGCTAGCTAATGGCACTGGTTCCACTAACCAGCCACGACATTGGTCCGCCGACAGCGGTGAGTCGCGCTTGGACCAATGTCGTGGCTGAGCCGTCACGGCGTGGTCGCTGTACGCAGCTGTACGCATGTTCATACTAACGAGCGATTTTTGGTCGTTCGATAGGTTTGGCGAGACCCTAACGGGTACGGGTATACATACGTGCGAGCGAGACACAGTCCGATCGCTTTTCTTGCGCAATGTATGGCTGCCGCTCACCGCTGTCGCGCTTAGACCAATGTCGTGGCTGGGCCGTAAGCGATGAGCTGTCGGTGATAGAAACGGAAAAAGATAGTCACTCCCGTGTAAGGGTCCCCCACATCTAGCGTCTCGCGAGCGTAGCGTCGCGCCAACTGTATGGAAAAAGACGCTGCGTCGACGTCGCGCTGACGCTGCGTCGACGTCGCGCTGACGCGGCGTCACGCTTTTCCATACAGTAGGCCCGACGCTACGCTCGCGAGTCGCTAGATGTTGGGGGACTCTAAATAAAATAAATAAATAAATATTGGGGACATCTTATACAGATCAACTTAGTCTCAAACTAAGTTCGGGAGTAGAAAAAATTATAAATTAACACCTTGCGATGGTTTTATAAAAACTTTCACTCATAATTCAGCATTTCAGTATGTAACAGGTAATTAGTATTTTATACAATCGCATTTCAAAGCTTTTCATGTAATGTTTAGGCCACGAACTTGCTGAGTGGCCTAAAAATATTTTATATCACTATTGTATACAATACTTTCTCTATGAGTCATCATCTTCATCATCAATGGACGAAAAATATCATCATTCAAGTTAAAATTAATGTTAATGGCGTGGTTCACCGTTGTATCAACATCGAATTACTTGGCAACCAATTGTTTGTAATAACCGTCTGTGATTGGTCGATAACGCGACAGATAAAAAAAAACGTGTTTCAGATGCAGAACAGCAATGCTTGATGTTTGCCAGATATCGCAAATTAGCAAGAATTTTATATATATCTCTGGATAGTGCGTGCCGACCAATGAGTTGAAGCCAGGTTCATTCACCTTTACTCCTATGTTCTATCTCATTCCAACACTGTGATGTATTGCCAGATAAGTTAATAAAAAAAACGTATAAAACATTCTTCAATCAAATTGACTTACTTTTCTTTGTATTATACAAAAAAAAAACTCAATCAAAAACCTTATTTCTCCGGTATTTACCTCCTGCGTACTATGGGAACACTAATAATAAAAAAATATGCCCGATATGTCAGAATTGTCAAAATTCATTCACCGATTCAGAGATTTATTTTGCAAAATAAACGTTTTTCGACGATTTACTTAAGCCCTGAGCTATGTATTGCATAGTGAACCATTGTGGAAGTAAATGGAAATCGAAATCCGACGTAAAATTTCACAAGTAAGTAATTATTTTACCAAAATGTTCATAAACCTCACTGGCAATAAATTTTCTTCTATTTTGCTTGTAATCTTGGTTAGTTCTTATCATTATATTGTTTTCATTGTCTCAAATTATATCAAAATTCCCACGAATAGGTTTAGAACGATAAATATGACCTTTAAAGAAAAATAATGCTATGTGTGGTTTTACGACTAGGGTGACCAATCTTTTATCTTGCATAGTATTTACTCTTATTGAATGGAGCTAAATCTATCAACTTGGTACGGTTTCTATGTTCATAGTTCATATCACAGTATAATAATACCAACTTTTTATAATTTATGTCTTTACAATTAACATGAATAATATTAAACTTTTCAGTGTTCCAAAAGATGAAGGAAGGAGGCAGCATTGGCTGTTGGCTGTCGATTGTACCGATAAAAGGAAATGTTTCAGAGCGTTTGACAATTTGCAGATTTGCACTTTAAGCCTGAAGATTATGACACAGAAAGAAATTTTAAAAATCAGTCCAGTAACGACGGATATATCGTGGCATAAACATTAAATTGAGATACATATATACATGCGAAGAGAATTGAAATACGTACGAATTGAGAACCACCTTCCTTGAGATTTGGGGCGGCGCTTAAAAATAAAGATACTGTTTTAAAACGTCCTAGTATTGCATTATTTCCCCATTGACAAATACTTCCCTTATATTTTTGTGGCTATTCCCACTAGTTACCACCAAGTTTTTACCTGTCCTAACTACTGGGATTTCCCCCACATTGTTAATTACCACATCGGGGGTTGATAGCTACTGGGATTAGTTTTCCCAGTAGTTACTACCAAAATATTGTTGTGATGGTTTAAAGTGACCAAAACACTAAAATATATATTCCATTGCATGCTTTAATAAACACAGGTGTCAGTTAGTAAAAGACAAATACTTATGTAACTCCGTATAGACAGATAAAGTCTAAGAAAAAACGTACCTCAAAACCATACAGAAAAAGGTACGGTGAGCTAGATGGCGATACACCTTTGGGGTAGGTACGCTCAGATAGATGGCGCTAATATTAATATTTGACATTTTAACACATATCAATATCATATCAAGCTGAGAATATTGTCAAAACGGAGGTTCAAAGGTTTTAAGCCTGTGTCGAGAGATGTAATACGTCAAATTCCGCGGGATGTCCCTAATGTATGCTTAATCATGGACACCCTAAAGAAAGAGATGCAAGACCGGCGTGACGTAATTCAAGGTCAAATTTTCTGGCTTCAAAGTAATGTTCGGCGTGCAACATCCATGTATATAAGATTCTTGCAAATTAGTAAAGAACTTGTATGAAGTTCTATTTTTGAAATTATTACAGTTAACTAAAAGTGAACTGTAATTAAATATTATAGTTGACTAAGTGTCAAAGACTATCTAACACTGAAAAGTCAGCACTTATAGTTTAGTCTGTGGTGTCCTAATTGACAGATTAAAGTCGAGGAGTAGAAAATAGTACATTTCGATACAAGTGCGAAAAAGAGGAAGTTCGAAACGAGTGGCGATAAATTAAAACACGACCGAAGGGAGTGTTTTTAATCGACACGAGTTACGAATTTCCTTTTCGCACGTGTATCGAACGACGTTTTTCAGTACAGATGGACCTCCGAAGTTTCGACCTGGCATAATATAATGAACCACTTCTCGCACTAGTGCGTAAAAAAAACACCATCTGTACTGAAATAGTACATTTCGATACAAGTGCGAAAATGAGGAAGTTCTAAACGAGTGGCGATAGATTAAAACACGACCGAAGGGAGTGTTTTAAATCGACACGAGTTACGAATTTCCTCTTCGCACGTGTATCGAACGACGTTTTTCAGTACAGATGAGCCTCCGAAGTTTCGACCTGTTATATAATGAACCACTTCTCGAACTAGTGCGTAAAAAAACGACCATCTGTACTGAAAAATATTTTTCGTACGATGCACGCACGCACTTCTTTTTTTACGCACTTGTATCGTAATGTACTATTAAACGCTACTCTAAAATGCTACGCTAGATAAGTTGAGCAGACTTACATTTTGCATTTGCACTTAAACAATTTTACACCAAATGCTAAAGGGTGTCCGGTTCCCATGGCACCCCTTCCCCATTGTTTAAGGGGTGCGTAATGTAATCATACATGTGTGTAATGAAAGCTTTTAGTGTATACCTAAATGTTACAAAGCTTGTAGGCACCGATCGATTTTTTTTTGAATGTTATGTGGAGGCAAATGTGCAGAATAATCTCTTGATAAGGGCTCATGCACACTGCTAGTTTCATTTGATTGGTATGTTAATTTGTGTGCAATCTGAAATGTTTGTAATGTCTAAAATCGCATGCGCGTTGCGCGCCGTCTAAGTGAGTCTAAAGCCTCCGCCACACATAAAGCGTTTTGATAGCGTAGCGTAATGATAGCGGTGCGCCGGCGGAACACTCGCAATCCGCGCTCGTTAGTTCCCGCCGGCACAGTATAAAACCAGTAATAACTCTTCTTACAAACTTCACGCCGCGCGGTGTGTCCCCCTCCCACCCCTCGCATGCGGCGAAAACATGCGAAACTGGTGATTATTGGGCTGGACAGTCGGGGCCGCGTTTGCGCGCTGTGTTGACGTGTTGAGTTCGGGAGAAAATGACGTCAGCACCGAAGACATATTTTCGTTACTGTAGTGTTTATGGGTGTATGGAAAGTTCTCAAAATGCGGAAATGTCATTCTTTAGAATTCCTAGACACCCAGAAAAGTAAGTGGTTGTTATATATTTGCAGTGTTAGGTACATTATTGCTTACGTAAATGGCGTAAAAGTGAGATTTAAAGCTAGAATGACACATTAAAATCAATAAGGATTTATCTGTAACGACATTTAGGTAGATGCTGCGATCTATCTAGCTCGAAAGTTTGGTACCTACTTAAATATTGTGCAAACATCTATTCAAACATTTTATGTAAATATGATTTCGTCAGTATTTAAGAAACAAATACGTACTTGAATCTTTATTAGATAAAAAGGTAGAAAGAGCGTTGGTACTAGCATAGCGCCATACACAGTTACTAATACGAGTAGGACAGTAGGTACCTACGTTTCTAGTTCAAACGAATCTTTTTTTTATTGTGATGGATTGGGTGTATTCTAGAGAAAACATATAAAATGAACACTTAAATTAACGCTTTTGCAATTATTGTTACACAATCTACTATTGCGCGTATGAGAGTAATATATTTATAATGATTTTTTGTATCTTCAATACTGACTAATGTGGTGTCATGACGTGGTATTGTTATACTAAAACCTACTTACAGTTAATAGTACCTATTAGATTTACAACAACTTACATTGTACGAAGTCGATTATAGTAACGTTGTACAACCCTGCGTGACCTTGCGCAGTAGTAACGACCGCGCCGCCGCTGCCGGAGATTAACTACTGATATATCCTTATACTGTGCCGCCGGCGTCCGTGGGCGCAACGCCAGCGTTCGTCCGGCGCACCGCTGTCATTGCGCTCCGCTAACGCTCCGCCTGCGCTCTCAAAACGCGCATGTGTGGCTGAGATTTTAAACATTAGTATTTAGTATAAACTTATACAATGCAATAAGGTGAAAAAGTGGATACATCTCTTTGTATTCGACCAGGGGGCCAATTTTTGAGTCTCACTGTCACTAAAATACCGGTTGAAAACGGTGAATTGCCTATTATTTTTAGTGACAATTTTCTGAATTCGAACACCGTGAGACTCAAAAATCGGTCCCCAGCACGGGTAGCATGGTCGCGCGATAGACAATAAAATATGAGGCCGTCCCTATCGCACTATTAGTAAGAGCGATAGGGACGGCCAGATGTTTTATCATTTATCGCGCGACCATAATTGCCTACCAGATTGTCATAATGTAGAAATAGACGACGATACCTTAACACGGGAAGTAACAATATAATGTTCGTTATTACGTAAAGAGAAAGTGTCCAATGTTTCCTTTGAACTGTGCATGTTTGCGTGTAACAGAACCACTATTAATTGAACTGTAGTGTACCTCATGTCTATTGCATTATGGTGCGACTGGTTTTACGTACAAATGTGCCTTCCGGCCCAGCGTGCGTAGCCGAATGCAAAAACGCTCACGAAACGAAACGCTCGTAGATATCTATCTCTATCGCTCTTGCGTATTGGCGTGACAAAGTCAGACTACCTTTCGCGGGGTTTCGTGCGGTGTAACGGTTTTAACACGTCAGCCGCGTTAGCTGGAGACCCGGGTTCGATTCCCGGCTTCGCCACCAGTGGGCTTGATCGCTGTTTCTTTAGCGTATGGTATCTATTTCAGTTTAGTAATTAATTAATTATCTATATACTCGATCCTCTTTGTATAAAATTAATGTTATTTTTATATTGAGGTGTATTGAAACAAAATCATTGAGGCGATAAAACATGCATTTTGCTTAGAATATACATGACTCGAGTTTTTTGCTGGTTTAAACGTAAACCGAATTATTTAATCCATATTCAACAGACTCCGTCAAAATGTAGTTATAAATTTTAATTTGACAGTAACAGTAAACGCATTGTAGTCGGTTTCTTAGAACTGTTGCAATTATTTCGATTAAAATTACAAATTAGCGGTCAATTATTCAGTTGTCGATTATTTAGATATTCATGCGGTTAACGAAGAAACACTTAATATTTGATGCATGTATGAAATGAACGAGTAGCTATCCGGAAATCATTTAGCCTATATCGTACATTTAGAGATAATCATCCATAAAATATACTCTGTCAAACAAGTCTGTCAGTAAATAAGAACAAAGAAAACTATATGCATCCTTTTCTTTAGGGTGCTAGAGAAAAGGATACCTATAGTTTTCTTAGTTCTTATTTACTGACAGACTTGTTTGACAGAGTATAAATTCAGTGCTTGTACAGTATCCGGCGATGATGATTGCAATTCTTCGTGCAGCGTTGTCTCTTTCTTGCTTACTCGTATGTGACGTTTTGTCTCTTTCCTAAGACTGATGTGCATTATTTACTGTACTGGATGGAATGGACTCCTTTAATTTCTGCATGCAACAAAATGGAACTTTTTGCTGTTAAATGACACATTATCCATACTAATATTATAAATGGGAAAGTGTGTGTGTCTGTTTGTTTGTCCGTCTTTCACGGCAAAACGGAGCGAGGGATTGATGTCATTTTTTAAGTGGAGATAGTTGAAGGGATGGAGAGTGACATAGGCTACTTTTTGTCTCTTTCTAACCCTTCTCGAAAATGAGAGGTAAAGTTTGTATGGAGAATTCCACAATTTTCGAATTTAACGCGAGCGCAGCCACGGGCAAAAGCTAGTAATGTGTAAATATCATTAATTGGATAGAGAAAGTGAACAGCGCCCACTAACAATTTAATTTATCTTCTTCTTCAAGCAGGGGCGGCTCACTCCGCGATCCTTTCGCCGCGCTACAAGTACATGCCGGTGGCCGCGAGTTCGCGGCCCATTCAGTGGCGACGACCTTCGCGCGGCGCAATAGAATTCAATGTCGTCTGCACGCGTGCGGTCCGTTTGTTAATCTATTATATATTCTGTGCTTCAAGTGCCTCACCAACTAGCAAAGGTTGGCAGTCAGCTCTATTTCTCCCTGTCTTTGGCGAGGTTGAAAAGCTCATAACTTAAAAGGAGACACCAGCCACTGTAATAATTGTACGTTTTTTGAACAAATTAACAATTTTGATTTTTTTTTTCATCGGCATCTTCGATTCCAGTCCATTCAAGAATCGTAGCCACGATTTCTTGCTATAGCTTCCTACGACCTGAACGCCCTTTTCCGGAAACTTTGCCCGGTATTATGGTCTGTAGGAATTCGTATACGGTATCTAAGAATGTGACCCAATTACTTTCTAGAACTACAATTATTACATTTTCTATAATATTTACGTGCGTATCGTATTCTAAAACGTCAAAAACTTCATGTTAGAGTCTTCTTCACTAGTTTTAATCGAACAATAAATTATAACCAAAACATCACGACCTCTATCGATTCGTCTAGGGTAACTTATGCACCCCAAACTGTACACAGCGCGAACAAAGGGTAAATTAATCTCTACATAATGTCCCCATAGAGGCTAGCCATATCGCTCATTCGGATACACATACGCATAATACAATCGCTGACGTCGCTGTCAAATACAAAGGAGAAAAAATACGAAAACTTACCGTTTCTGATACATTTGATAGATATCGTTATGATTGCGGCTATTTATTAAGCATACTAACAAAAATGAATTTCTTAAACAGTACCGCTAACAAAGGGCATAATCTCTGTATAATGTCCCCCATAGAGGCTAGCCATATCGCTCATTCGGATACACATACGCATAATACAATCGCGAATGTCGCACAACGGAGAAATAAGTTTATTGCAAAAAAATAATTTTTGGAACAAGCTTTTATTATAACTTACCTTTATTATAACAGTCATCTTTTGTTTAAATTATAAATGGGCTTACTCTTGACCACAGACTAGCCAAAGGCAAAGACGTAGCCTACTGAGCTCGCCTGGAAGATGCCTGTTCACCCTTGGTTGAAGGTTGATGCTTTCCGAGGCGTTTCTAAAAAGTCCTTACTCGATGTGGGTACGGTACGACGTTTCATAATAGAGTTCCTATGACCACCTTTCTGCTCCATCATCAGATCAGCTCCATGATACTCGTACCATAATACTCGTATTGCATTGTCACGTGATTTACATATGCCTGCAAAATTTCAGCTCAATCGGAAATCGGGAAGTGGGTCAAATTTAAATTTAAATTAACATACTACGTTAAATAAAAGCTTTTTTTTGGGATGCAAACGACCAAAGGTCGCCTGATGGTAACCGCCGCCCATACCCGAAACACCAAAAGGCAAGTTAAATGGGTGTTAAGCTTGGTAATAAAAATACGAAAACTTACCGTTTCTGATCACATTTGATGGATTAAATAAATATCTACTTGACTCTGACTGCTGAGCCGCGGTCCTGGGTTCGAATTTCGGTAAGGGCATTTTTTTGTGTGATGAGCACAGATGTTTGTTCCTGATGAGTTATGGACTTTTGTTACCAAAGGATTTAATCTCTATAAATAAATACCCTTACCGGGATTCGAATCCAGGACTGCGGCTTAGCAGGCAGGGTCACTTAGCGCGTACCGGTCGTCAGCTCAAACTAAAATTACAAACTGAGACCTTATTAGAACGTCATAAGATTCACCCTTGGTCACTTAAGTACACAAGCATTCATGACAAGACAAGTTACATAAAACAATCCGAATGGGCGTCACCCATTAATCTACATCCGTCTCGCTCGCACGTATGCACGAGGTCAGTGTGCGAGAGGGATGGCACACAATCGATATATGTTTTATTTTGTTGGGGACAGTTGAGGCTGGTTTGAACTCGGGATGATTTTAGAGTAAGGAATTTAAAATGTACATACCTATACAGGGTGCCTTTGATTCTATGACCCTTTTTGAGGTAAATCATGGATAATTATATATCATGTTTATATTACAAGGGCAATAAGCGAGACGACTATAAATAACTAATTAGTCCGTCAGTTAGATTATCAAAGAATTTTAGGCACGTATTTTTTCTTTTTTCTCGTATTTAGGCACGTATTTTTTATTTTTTCTCGTATTACGAGAAAAAATAAAAAATACGTGCCTAAAATTCTTTCATAATCTAACTGACGGACTAATTAGTTTTTTAAGTCGTCTCGCCTATTTGTTGTAATACAGAGTGGGGCCTGTAACAAAGGCGAAGTATTGAACTGTAGGCTATTCTCCTTATACTGATCAACATTTGTTGAGTGACTTTTAAAAATTATGAAGTCTTGAAATTTTTAATTTTTCATACAAAATAAATATTAGCTTCAATGTACGCCATTATTGTTGTCATTGACGTTGTCTGTCACACTTTAGACTTAACAGAGTTCGCAATACATTACCTCTTAGAAAAAACTTTCAAGGGTGATAAAAATCAAAATACAAGTTATTTTTAAAAGTCGCCGAACAAATGTTGATCAGTATAAGGAGAATAGCCTAGAGTTCAATTCTTCGCCTTTGTTACAGGCCCCACTCTGTATAAAAACGAAAAATGACGACGGTACACTGCGTTGAAGTTTCGCGTGACATCACGCCTAGGTACAATTTTTACCTAGAACTGACGTCACAAGCCCCCACTCTGGAACTTTGATGCTCTATATCTTTGTATTTTTTCATTAATTAGAAAAAGTGAAAAATGTGTGTTCAGTATTTTTGGACGATCTAACTGACGGACTAAACAGAATGCCATTTTTTTATGTAGTCGCCATCCCTATTGTAAGTGGAAAAACCCTTGCCCGTGTGAGGTTAAGAATTTCACCACCCCCGTTTCTTCCCGTGGGTGTTGTAGAAGTCGACTGTGGGATATGGGTTAAATTGTGGCGAAGGCGAGAGGCTGGCAACCTATCACTGCAATGTCACAATTTCGTTATATTTCAACCCCTTAATTGCCGGGAGTGGCACTGAAGCTTGAGTAGTTGTATGTGCTCTGCCTATCCCTTTATGGGATACAGGCGTGATTGTATGTATATGTATGTTTGTAAGAGTTGAAAAAATACTTTTTGTGACACTTGAACTTCTGGCGTCTGAAGTCTAGCCCGAGATACAAAGTTTTGGCGTAGGCACTAGTTTTTTACGAAAGCAACTGCCATCTGACCTTCCAACTTCCAACCCAAAAGGTAACTAGGCCTTATTCGAAATAGTCCGACTTCCTCACTACATTTTCCTTCACCCAAAAGCGATAAAATATCAAACGACATTACGCACATAAGTTTCGAAAAATTCATTGGTACAGTCAACAACACAGCTGTGACTACAAAGTGCCAAAAATATGTATACACACCTTAATGTACAGGCAATAAAGTTCTGTATACATACAGTACCGGTCAAAAATTTAAGTTCACTCCTTGTTTTCAGTACAATTGACTGCTTTAGAGAGATAGTTTTTTGTAGTTCAGACGTCAAAATTTGTTTCGTAAACAATGTATATTTTTTTAACATCTGTTTCCCTCAAATCTTATAGGCTAAATAATTATTTGGCCTATATTATCTGGCTAAAACTGTGTTTCGTGTAAAGATGTGTCTCAATTAGTGGCAAAGGCAAGGCCATAAATATAACTAGCATTTTGCCGTCATGATTTTAGTGAAAGAAAGGTACGTGAATTGTGTCTAACTAGTAAAACAAATCTCCACAAAACAATAAATATAAGTTGAAAACATATTTCGACTACCAAACCGAAGATAATTATCGTACAAAAATACTCATTTGTACCGAAATCAAAGGGTGAACTCAAACTTTTGACCGGTACTGTACATATTTTCGGCACGGTCTATATTCAACGCTGTGTTGTTGACTGTACATCTGGTACGAGCCGGGATTCGATATATGGGAGAAGCTTTTGTATGAGAGATACGACGTTCTGAAAATTATTCAAGCCCCTAATTTGATAGACTGTATACAAGATCGAATCCTAGTTATTAGATGATCGATCTGTTTGTACGTCTGTCTCACTCGCTCTTAACGGATTAGAGGGAGATAGGTGTGAGTTGACCAATTAGAGTGCCGTCTGTAAAGTTTAATATGTGAGCGAGTTTAGTAAAACGTCCCACTTTGTTGATTGCTATAGAGCCGCTTTGTCAGTTTGTTCATATAAAGATACAAGCTAATCTCGTCTTTATGGTAAACGACAAAGTGGGACGTTTTGCCAATCACTAACACATATTATGATTTAGTCAAAGCGTCGTGTTTTAATTTATCGCCACTCGTTCGATCTTCCTTTTTTCCGCGCTTGTATCGTAATGTACTATTATATTATTCAGCGCTAAAAACATAATCTATGTTCAAGAAACGTTAAATCATAATAAAAATCACAGCATTTGGTGTAATTTGCCACTACCAACAATACTATTCTTTCCACAATTACTTACCAAAACCAACCTTATTGTTATAAAGATAAGGTTTAAACTGCAAGGGTGATTGACATTGAGGGTGCTCCCCTTAGGATATTATTCGGCGATAAAATCATTAAATGTCCGAAGTCGGCCATTTTGGAAAAAGGTCGTAAGTGACGTAAGTTTTGTTGCACAATTTGTACTTTATCTTTTTAAAAGCGGTAATGTAATGTACACATTAGAGATGGGCCGAATATGGACTTTGCCGAATACGAACATTCGGCCGAACATTCGGTTCAGCTCTTACCGAACCGAACATTCGGCCGAATATTCGGTTACGCAATATTTTTAAAGCGGATGTTCATTAAAACTATTAAATGATTGATAATGGTTACATATGTTACTATTACAACTATGTTCTTATGATTTAATGGATAACTAAAACTTAGTTAAAACAACTCTGAACTCTTCTTAACTATTAAACTACGGTTTTTTAACTTTTTTACAAAACAATTGTACCTACCTAATATTTTGACGCATACGTACCTATTTATATCTTTTTAGTAGTTCCTTAGAAAGCTATTAAAATAGGAGCGTATTATTCAATGGAATACGTAAGATCTTCATTAGTGATTTACTTTGTTTATTCGGTAAATATTCGGCAATGCAACCGAATTATTCGGCCGAATACGAACATTGAAAAACTTGCCGAATATGCCGAATACCGAATATTTACCGAATATTCGGCCCATCTCTAGTACACATACAATAGAGATTGTGCTGTGGATCGAGTTTGATTTTAATTGATGGTCTGTACGCTTGACGAATTTATATAATGCAAAATAGTGGCGAATAATTGTAGGGATCTGTAGATACAATATAAAAAACAGAGCCCTTTTAAAACTATAATTATAACTAGGTTTTGCCCGGGTCTTTGCTCGCGTTAGAAAGAGACAAAAAGTAGCCTATGTCACTCTCCATCCCTTCAACTATCTCCACCTAAAGAACCACGTCAATTCGTCGCTCCATTTTGCCGTGAAAGACGGACAAACAAACAGACACACACACTTTCCCATTTATAATATTAGTATGGATTTCCTTTAAGATGTACAGGGAGCTGCAAAAGTGCATGGCGAATTTGACAATGAATTCATTCATAATTTTCATTGTCAGTACTTTCATTCATTTCATGGCTTCGATGCTGTGTGGCGCAAGAAAACTGCCTCACTGCTTGACAGAGTGCGCGGCAGTAGCAACAGCATTCTAAACATGATAGCAAATAAGCTAGATTGTCCGCTGTTATGGGCAATGAGTCAGAGGACGAAGTCACTTTTATCTATTAATTATTAAATATTACTTGTTTAATTTTGTTACTAACATAGAAAATAAGCGACTTAACTAACACATTTCTTGGACCATTTGTTGTCTGAATTGAATAAATAAATAACTAAATAAATAATTTCTCCATGGAATTTTGCAGTTCACTGTACATATTTTTGAAAATTTAACACAAATAACATAATTTTAAACTAAAAGAAAAATTTACATCCGGCAGGAATCGAACCTACGACCAGCTGGTGATGATAAAAAATAAGTTTTTCAGAAATAAAATGAATTCAATTAGTAATTAAAATACGCAGCCAGTACGATACTTGTAATATGGTAGTTTATGTGACTGCTACATAATGAAAGGCATTTTTAAACGAGTGGTGGTTTATGATACGATCAAAAAGCAAGTTCATAAGTACAAGAGTAATACATTAATTTTGCCTATTGGCTATTATAAACTCTTTATTTACATGAACATATTTACATAATTATATAAGAAACTAAGACTAAACTTAAAAGCTAGCTAATGTCTAAAATAGGCCCTTGAGGCATTGTACCAAGGATACTGGCGACATTTCCTCGCTGTATCGCAATGCTGATACGTTGAGCGAGGAAGTCGCTTAAGTTAGCACTTTCCTATTGGCTTGAATATATATTTATAGATGTACCAGTTGTTACACTAATCTTGAAGATCATTAATAATATGAATTCTTGTAGATTGATTGTATTATAAAATAAATGAATCCAATCTATATAAAGCACATGTGTTATAAACAATGAAAATGAAATAGCACATTACGATATAAGTGCGTAAAAAAATGAAATTCGTAACTCGTGTCGATTTAAAACACTCCCTTCGGTCGTGTTTTAATTTATCGCCACTCGTTTCGGACTTCCTTCTCGCACGTGTATCGTACGACGTTTTTCAGTACAGATGACCCTCCGAAGTTTCGACCTGGCATATAATGAACCACTTCTCGCACTAGTGCGTAAAAAAAAACACCACCTGTACTGAAAGTTTTTCGCACTTGTATCGTAATGTACTATTTCAGTACAGATGACAGACTCCCTTCGGTCGTGTTTTAAATTATCGCCAATTCGCCACTCGTTTCGAACTTCCTTTTTTAACCACTTGTATCGTAATGTACTTACTATTATTTCATTAATCATAATAATCTTAAATGACACAGCAACATAATCTCTTTCTATCTACTTAAATAAATAAAATATCTTAAATGACAAACATCTCTTTTTATCTACTTTTGTAACTAACTACATATTAAAAAAATAAGACGCAAGTACTAAATGAACGTTTGTAATAAA
Organism: Leguminivora glycinivorella; assembly: GCF_023078275.1. Lineage (NCBI taxonomy): Eukaryota > Metazoa > Arthropoda > Insecta > Lepidoptera > Tortricidae > Leguminivora > Leguminivora glycinivorella. Next base: position 9,192,085 of record NC_062994.1, read on the forward strand.
ACACCTAGTCCAAAATCACACTAGCATAAAACAAATAAAATCACCAACATTTTGCACCCTCGCGACTGCCCCTATATTTGATCTCAAATCTCAAAATGGCCGAAATGTTGTCAAAGTATCCGATAGTAACATCACTTGCAAAAAGTATCAATCTAAATTCTAACTTATCTCTTAGATACCAAAGTCTACTTTTAAACGATACAATTTACACGTGTGTTCATCTTCGATGGTTCATACGACGTTTTCATTCTGAGCCGTCTCCCCTCACCCCTAAGTACAGTCAGCGACAAAGAAATGAATATATACACGACTTTAATGTACAGACAATAAAGTCCTGTACACACTTTTTTGGCACTTTGGGTGTATTAATATATTTGATGTTGTAAAGTAACATTTCCTGAACATGACGGAATATTACCGGTATTTGATATTTTTGTACCAAAATGTGGATGATAAAAAATAGAGAGGGGATGTATGTAAGTTGGACTACTAAATAATTGATGCAAGTGATTGAGACGAATGGGACCAAAGTGAGTTTGACATTCCTTTTAGCAAGTAAGCAAAAAATAAGTTGGTAAACATATTTTTTATTTTGTTCTTCAATAAGTAAATACTAGATGACCTAATTAATGGAAAATCTCTTGACTGATCGATTTAGTACGTATTTGAGATGTGAAAGTCGCATATATATTTTAGTCGTCGAAACCTTCAATACAGTTGACCAAAAGAACAACGATGGCAGTTCATCGTAAAAAATATTCATGTCATGAATATGTTTTGTTTTACTGATGATTGTATTTAGATGTCATATAAACTATTACATTCGAGGTTTGCTAAATAATTGTGGTCAACTGTACTGTCTGGTTAGGAGCTTAATTTAATTTCAATGGTCGTTTAGGGAGAAGTGAGTAAAAGTTGTGTGTTGTTTCCGAAAAGTACGTAATAACGGCTGTAGTTTAAAACTACTATTGATATGCCGTTGGACCTAAAATTTCTTCCAATTCATACGAATGTATAATTTTATTGTAAAAAGTTAGGGAACGTGAAAAAGAGAATTTAAAAAGTTGCTGTGGACCTATCGAAACACCGATGCTTTGTAAAAATAGTTATATAATATTGCTTTCAATTAAAATTGTTTTTTTGAGAATATAGAGAAAATAATCATTGTTTTTTTCTGGACCCCTTTGTATCTTTACAAGTAATGCTTTATTCACATCACGAATATCACGATTATTTCCTTGGTTCCAAATTTTGGTCATTGTGATTATCTAAAATTTCAAGGCAACTTAACCAGAAATTTGTCACATGGTTTTTTTCTTAAATTATCGATTGTTTATACTAACGTAAAATCTCTTTTGTTTCAGATACCGGATGCGGGATGTGTCAGTGATCAGTGCAGTGGTGTGTGTGCGTGAAAATGTGTTGTGTGTGTGTGCGGAGCCGGCGCAGAGCTGAATGATCGCTTCCATAGAAGGTGAGAAAAACTTTTTGTTTACTTAAACTTTCATTGTTTTTTTTAATTATTATTAATGGGCTTACTATTGGCCACAGACTAGCCAAAAGCAAGGACGTGGCCTACGATGGAGTGTACTTGCGCATTGTAAAACATAACCAGGAATGTAAGACTACGCGCCATGTTGCGGAATTTCATTGAACTACTTTCTTCATACTATACTGAACTGTCACCGCGTACATCAGAATCAGAATACAGCGCCCTCTTGACAATAGTAATATATTTCTGGCCAGGCTTGAACATATGCATAATATATATTGAGGCGCTCATGAATGGTCTTTTCTTTTTACCCACTGATAACAAGAATATGAGACATAAAAATTATCCCAGTATTACCATTTTTTCTGGAATATTTTCTTCTATGGTGCTATGTCCATGGAAAAAACGCCTCGTTGATGTAATATAATTTTAGTGTTTTTTTTTTAGTAAGAAAGGTCCGCTTGGCAATAACTAACTTAGGATAACATCCAACATAAAAAAAGAAAAGAGCGTACACGCATCTTAAAGGCCGATAACTCACCTTAAACACTTCTGGCAGTGATCGCTTACCATCAGACGACCTGTCTATTGTTTTGCCTCCTATTTCATAAAAAAAATGTCGGCCGCAATAGACGTTAGAACTGTTAGAAGCTGGCGATAGTATTAAATATTTTTTATGATCTGATTCTCCCCGTGCACCAGTTCGCCTCAGTTTACCCTACAGTATAACAGCAATTTATGCTCGATCATATACAAATAACTTTGACCCACTTAGAAAAATTATGTCGCCACTCTACTGATATCAATGCTATGTCAAACATATGTGTTTATAACATATGTGCGCTGTCAAGTTTTAACACATAACATAACTTATACTAATAAGGTTGGACAGAGCACATGACACATACGGTGCAGGTCACTTTAAAACAGTCTAGAATTATAACTATACTAGCTTTTGCTCGCGGCTTCGCTCGCGTTAGAAAGAGACAAAAAGTAGCCTATGTCACTTTCCATCCCTTCAACTTCCACTTAAAAAATCTTGTCAATTCGTCGCTCCGTTTTGCCGTGAAAAACGGACAAACAAACAGACACACACACTTTCCCAGTTATAATACTAGCTTTTACCCACGGCTTCGCTCGAGTTAAATTCGAAAATTGCGGAATACTCCATATAAACTTCCTCCCCTCATTTTAGGGAAGTCGGGGATTACAAAGAGACAAAAAGTAGCCTATGTCACTCTCCATCCCTTTAACTATCTCCACTTAAAAAATCACGTCAATTCATCCCTCCGTTTTGCCGTGAAAGACAGACAAACAAACAACACACATACACTTTCCCATTTGTAATATTAGTATGGAATTATGGAGAGCCAGGGGAGAGACCTTTGCCCAGCAGTGGGACACTCCAATAGGCTAAGAAAAAAAAATGGGGTCACTATCAAATTTACCTTATCGCTAAAAGGCTATATAGCTGACATGTCTGGTGGGCTTTGTGGGGCAGCTAAATGCATCTTTAGCAAAACGTCTGGATCTTAAAACGTAACAATTTAAAATGATCTAACTGCAAAACATCTTCATCTTCGAATGACTTTCAAGTCATCCCAGCTGAATTGACTTTATGCTGACTGTATATTTACATTTTCTGACATCTAGCCGAAATAGTCGTTTAGCGATAAGATAAACTTGATAGTAACCCAAAAAATGATTTTATAAATCGTATCATTCACATGAATATGACGCGCAGATTTGTCAAATCCAACCTTTAATTGCATGAAAATAAGACCCAAAGCAGGCGTCTTCGTAAATGAAACCATCAAATAAACGAAACAAGGAGTGTCTTTTCAAATGGGGTTTTTCTCTAAGGGTGAAAAGTTAAAAGAAGTCCTTTTTGTTGAAAATAAACACCAATAGGGCTGCTTATTAACCGAGGGTCTACATTCTACAACAGTGTACCTATAAGTTCATTCATAGTTATTTGTTATACAAGGGGCAAAGTTGTATTTTAACCCGAGTGTAACACAAAACTTTTCCCCTCACTATAGCGAGGAAACTACAACGCAATTAACTTTTTAACAAAAAATAAAACCGCCTTCAAAAATAAGCGCGTTACAAAACACGGAGAAACTAAAAAGCAAAAAATAATAAACCTTTGAATTCAGATTTCTTATCGTATTGCAATAATCTATACATTCAAATTATAAACAAATCAATTATTTTTGTAGTCGGTACCAGACCTGTTCTTCGCCTTGCTATTGTCTGTTTGCCCCACCCAACCATACACAGGCTGGTACCGACTCCAAAAATAATTGATTTGTTTATAATTTGAATGTATAGATTATTGCAATACGATAAGAAATCTGAATTCAAAGGTTTATTATTTTTTGCTTTTTAGTTTCTCCGTGTTTTGTAACGCGCTTATTTTTGAAGGCGGTTTTATTTTTTGTTAAAAAGTTAATTTATTTGTTGATTTTTAGTGGTTCCTAGTGATATTATATGTATCAGTCCGAATACATGTACAGTAGTGAAAGAATTATCCTTTAACTCCTAACCATTGAGGAGTTGACCTTCCATCATCAGCTCAGCCACATAAAATTACTACCGTCAGGCGTAAATACTGGTGTACCTTTTAAAAATACACTAAAAACATTACATGTGCCTATAACATTTGAAGAGTTCCCTCGATTTCTCCAAGATCCCATCATCAGACCCTGACTTGGTGCCAATGGGACCATCTCGGGGTTATACCCGTTTGATCAAAAAAAAATTTTTGAAAATCGGTCCACGATTCTCGGAGATATCGAGTAACATACATACAAAAAAAAATAAAAAAAAAAAAAAAAACATTCAGTCGAATTGAGAACCTCCTCCTTTTTTGAAGTCGGTTAAAAAATGCGTTTATCACTGCTTCCAGTAGTTCCACAGGAGCTAAATCATCTTTATTACTAGGTTCACCTACTTTTATCAATTTTAAAGCAGTTTATTTGACTTTATTCAAGGTCAAATTACTTTACCCACTAGTGGATAAAATGCGTTTTTACCCAATGGTATTAAAGGATAAAACACGTGTTTCCGAGCTAGAGAGGGGAAAAACAAATTTCAAGTTATATAATCGGTTCAGTACTTTTGGAAACAATTGGCTGTGACAGTCGGACAGACAGACTCACGAGTGATCCTACAAGGGTTCCCTTTTTAGGGTTCCGTAGTCAACTAGGAACCCTTATAGTTTCGCCATGTCTGTCTGTCCGTCCGTCCGTCCGTCCGTCCGCGGATAATCTCAGTAACCGTAAGCACTAGAAAGCTGAAATTTGGTACCAATATGTATATCAATCACGCCAACAAAGTGCAAAAATAAAAAATGGAAAAAAATGTTTTATTAGGGTAGCCCCCTTACATGTAAAGTGGGGGCTGATATTTTTTTTCATTCCAACCCCAACGTGTGATATATTGTTGGATAGGTATTTAAAAATGAATAAGGGTTTACTAAGATCGTTTTTTGATAATATTAATATTTTCGGAAATAATCGCTCCTAAAGGAAAAAAAAGTGCGTCCCCCCCCCTCTAACTTTTTCCATTTTGGGATACGGAACATTAAAAAAAGGAATGTACAGTGCCGTAAAGTGTAAGACTAATCACCTATACTTCGTTTCTTTTAAGATTAGAATTATCTGTCAAACGGGTAAACAAAGAAGCAGTGGTCGTAGACCTTCCTTCTTCGATTTCGGCCGATACCACTGATTTCTTGGAACTTATGTACATAGTATTATAAGTTATAAGTTCCAAGAAATCAGTGGTATCGGCCGAAATCGAAGAAGGAAGGTCTACGACCACTGCTTCTTTGTTTACCCGTTTGACAGATAATTCTAATCTTAAAAGAAACGAAGTATATCTATTTACGATGCACGATGGTCGATCGAAGTGTGAACACTTGAACAACTCTGTATCGGGTAAAAGTTGAGACAATACGGGTCAATGACCCCGCGGGTGTAACGTATTTGGACATGCGCTTCACACGACTGTATTTGTCTTCTATTGTATAATGATGTATTTAGAGGGTGGTTTAGAATGTCGGAATTTGAATAAGAATCGTCAAATGGAGGGACAAAACCGGCCAAGTGCAAGTCGGACTCGCGCACCGAGGGTTCCGTGAGCATTTCTTTTTTTTGCCACTTTTATGGTGATATTTTTGAAAAAAAAAGCTATTTCTACTCAGAATTACTGGCTTTTTCAATACTAGCAGTTAAAAAATTGTCCCATACGATTTTTTCTTATTTTGTTACCATTTTCCGTACATGTATGGGATAACAAGAGGAAAGTAACAAAAATGTATGGAAATTCTGAGACACTTAAAACATGACCGAAGGATGGTGTTTTAACACAGATAACCCTATAGATGCAAAAATTCTTACCCCCAGATTTTTCGGGATGTTTTGATATATATTGTCACTTACCCACTAGAAAAAGCAAAAAAAAGCATCGGTGTTACAGCACCTGGTAGGGTAAAGTGGGTAAAATCGACACTAGTTACGATTTCCCTTTTACGACTTTTAGTAGGAATTTCTTACATTAGCAATTTTGATTGTCGACATCATGTCTTTCGGAATTTCGTCCTACGGACATTTGATTTCCGACATTGTGCTTACGTACCCATGAAACCGCTGCCTCCTTACCTCAGCTTGGTCTTTACGTCGATTTTCTGTTATCAACGGTTGACATGATGGCTAGACCCCCTAGTGTGTTGACCTCAAGTCGTGGCTCATGGAGAGAAACGCTATGTGGGCGACTATGTAATGACCACTGGATTCTATTATGTTTGTCTAAATACATACAATCACGCCTGTTTCCCTTATGGGTAGGCAGAGCACATGCAACTGCTAAAGTTACAGTGCCACTCTTGGCAAATAAGGGGTTGAAAGAAAACGAAACTGTGACATTGCAGTGACATGTTTGTCTAGCTGTCAGATATATCAGAGCGGGCGAGGTGTTCAAAATATGCGACACTAGCTTTTGCCCGCGGCTTCGCTCGCGTTAGAAAGAGACAAAAAGTAGTAGCTAGCCGCCGTGAATAATAGAAACAAAGGTTTTTTCACCACACCAACTGGTAAAGACTTACTTTGCTATTCGAAAACAGATAGCAAAATTGCATTTTACCCACAAGAGTGCAAAGTAATTTCATACAAATTTTAACTTGATGTCTAAAGCTGGGAGTTGGAATTCACGTATAAATTATTATTTTGAATCAGAAATGTTAAATAAATTGAAGTATTTTGTTTATTTTGATGTTTTACAGTTCATATTTTCATAGTGTTGGTGTGGTGAAAAATATTGTGTTTCACTCGGTGGCAAAGTTTGTTTAACTTTCGTGTCTTGAAACCCTCGCAACGCTCAAGATTCCACTTTTTGAACCACTCGCTGTGCTCGCGGTTCAATATTGGAATCTTTCGCTTGCTCGAGTCATCAATATTGGCACGTGCGGTTAAACAACACCTTTGCCCTCTTGTAAAACAAATGACTATTGTTTAACAGATTACGGCAAAAGCAAAAAAAAAAAACCATCTTAGAAAATTCGTACTATAGATATTCGCCATATTTGGCCACTTTGTTTATCACTAACGTTCCTCCTAACTTTGAAAAATTCATGTTTCTTTAGTGCCATGAACAAAACTGTAAGTTTACATTTAAATGGGGACATACTCCTTATAAATGTACGATTTTCATAATAATAATTAGAGATGGGCCGAATATTCGGTAAATATTCGGTATTCGGCATATTCGGCAAGTTTTTCAATGTTCGTATTCGGCCGAATAGTTCGGTTATATTGCCGAATATTTACCGAATAAACAAAGTAAATAAATAGCGTAAGTTGTTTCGTAATTCATGGGAAAATGACATCCTATTTCAGGATTCTAAGGACCAAAGGGGGTTATAAATGCGTTAAATATAAGTACTTACAATAATTATGTAAAAAAGTAAAAATAACATAGCTTTAGAAAATCACAAAAATCTAAATTTTCTTATGCACTAAATTAGAGGAACATTAAGAGCCTTAGTTAGTACCCAATGTACCCAATTTTTTAAATTAACCAATTTTTTAACTCTTAAGCCAGGATTTAAAATATGGTGGAACCGAATATTCGGCCGAATGTTCGGTTCGGTAACAGCCGAACCGAATGTTCGGCCGAATATTCGTATTCGGCAAAGTCCGTATTCGGCCCATCTCTAATAATAATATTTGCTCAAATTACTGCTTTCAATAAAATAAATAACTAAACATAACCTAAACACAAAATTAAAATATTGAAAAAATCCCCGACTGCGACATAGTAGACCGATTTTCATGAAACATGGCTAAGGACACTCCCGTCTAACTCAGCTTTCAGACAAAAACAAACGAAATCTAAATCGGTTCATCCGTTCGGGAGCTACGATGCCACAGACAAACAGAGTCGTTTTTGTGTCGGGGGTTAAAAATAAAAATGCCATGTAGCATTAAGTTCGCCTTTTGTAACTGTATATTTTTACTGTGCAATAAAGTTTAAATAAATAAATAAATAATAAAATACCCAAATCTATGAACTAAATCGTTTATCGATTACACCCCTACGTCACTGACCTACCACATGCTTACCCCCCTACACCCGCAGTCAGCTGTTTAGGGGGCGTGTGGGGTGTATGGGGGTTTCTTATGGCGCTAAAGGGGGTCAAAGGTTATACTTATTTTTGAGCGCGTAAAATTAACTAATATTTATAAAAAGCTTACAGCTTTTTTTTTATACTACGTCGGTGGCAAACAAGCATACGGCCCGCCTGATGTAAAGCGGTCACCTATGGACGCCTACAACTCAAACAGTGTCACATGCGCGTTGCCACCCCATTCGAAACTTGTACATTCCCTTTTGCTGTGTTAAGTACACAGCAAAAAGGAGTGTACAAGTTCCAAGGAGGGTTCGGGTTGCCGACGATTCAAAGGACAATAGACGGAACAACCGCAGTCCTCGTTGAGCACCCTCGTTGAGCTCTGGCAGCCTTACTCACCGGCAGGAACAGAACACAATGAGTAGGGTCTAGTGCTATTTGGCTGCGGTCTTCTGTAAGGCGGAGGTACTACCCCAGTTGGGCTCTGCTCTAGATTCGAGCGAGACGATATCCGCTGTGCTGTGCCCTACCACACAAAGCGGAATATCATTCGCTATGACCTACCTCCTACAAAAACTTTAGACGGGAGACGACTTTTTTAAGATTAGAGTAAATAAAGGTCTATTTGACCTAAATTTCACCAAATACTTTAGTTATCTCAAAAAATTATTTAAAATTACTCGAAATAAAATTATTTTCAAAAAAAGCGACGGTTTCGGGTACTATAATGTAAACCTTCCTCTATAATCACTCTATCTATGCATCAAAATGATTTATCATAGGGACAAACAGAGAAAGTTCATATATGTAGTGAAGAGTTCAATATGTTGGCTTTTAGATTGTTTTCTTAAAAATCGCACGACGACAATCGCGTGACTTTTCTAATCCTGAAAAAAAAACTGTGTACATCCATACTAATATTATAAATGGGAAAATGTGTGTGTCTGTTTATTTGTCCGTCCTTCACGGCAAAACGGAGTGTTTTTTTAAGTGGAGATATTTGAAGGGATGAGAGTGACATATGCTACTTTTAGTCTCTCTCTATCGCGAGCGAAGCCGCGGGAAAAAGCTAGTAAAACGATATAACAAATAAAAAAACTGTTTTCACGGGAAGTACCCTGTAGGTTTTGATTCCTTTGTGAGTGTCGAAATCTTGCGGAAATTTGCGGCATTAGAGACTGTATCTTTTGATTGCGTTGGTTTAGAAGTTTAATTTTTTCACATCTCCAAGGGACGGTAGACCAGCAGGGTTAGCACATGATTGCCGCGAGAATATGTCGCCGCGAGATAGACACGGGTAGTCTATCTCGCGGCGACATACTCTGCGGCAATCATGTGCTAGGCCTACTGAGTATTTGATATAAATTGCAGCTTGATACTTCTACGCGTTCCTGAAAAAGGGCCTTGACACTCTTGACAGACAGACGGACGGACGACAAAGTAAGGGTTCCATTTTTTCCTTTCGGGTTGCGACTCGAAGTACGGAACCCTAAAAATTACATACAGTCAAGTGTAAAAATATGAGTGTACACATCTTACTTAAAAATATGTCTGTAATAAAAGCGTGCTACCATATTTATGAGTAGATTTTTTCGATAGATATTTTTGCACTTGACTGTACATTTTCCGCCACTTTTACCCTATCTATTAATCTATTCTTAAAAATCAAAAACGGTTCGTTTTCAACGTTATATAAGTATTGACGTGACGCAACATAACTGACCTAGGTACTAACCTCCCAGTCAGCTGTTTGAGGGGGCGGAGCGGGCGGTACAGCGAAGGGTGGGGGGTACTTATTGCATTATCTATTGACCTTGCAATATTTTTTCGTGGATTTAGGTTTTTGGGTTACAACGGTTCAGGTTCAGTGTTTTTTTAGGGTTCCGTACCTCAAAGAGGAAAAACGGAACCCTTATAGGATCACTCGTGTGTCTGTCTGTCCCTCTGTTACAGCCGATTTCTCCGAAACTACTGGACCGATTTACTTGAAATTTGGTACACATATATAAACCTATGGCCCAAAGACGGACATGTAATTTAATTTAATGAAATTTAATCATAGGGGTCACTTTTGGGGGGTAAACTTGAAAATTAAAACTCAAAGTTATTAAAACTATATTGTGTTATATATCAAATGAAAGAGGATTTTATGAGCATTTGAAATATATTTTTTTTAAATTTTTAGTTTTGGTACTTTAGAAGTAATTTAAGAAAATAGACAAAAAATGACCATTCCCCCCCCCTTATCTCCGAAACTACTTAGCGTAAAATTTTCAAAAAAATACACGAGATAGCCCTCTACCTCTAGATTACAGGAAAACCTATTAGAAATCTACAGTCAAGCGTAAGTCGGACTTACGAGAAAAAAAACTCAAATTAAGATTTTCACTCACTGACGCTGCAAGCAGTTACTAAACGTCTTAAAATTTTGTAAGCGTGATGGACAGGTAGAAAGAAATTCATTTCTGTCTTTTTTTTTTAGAAATTGTTCAATTTTTTTTTTCATTTGCCAAAATGACTTAAGTTCCTACTAAAAAGGAGGCGCTTAAGACCGTTTGTAAGTGGACTGAGCAAAATTTTGTTGAAATCGGTCCAAAAACAGGTCTCTGTTGACGAAAACATAGAATTTGTGCCACCGCCAGCCCAAATCTGAAGTCCATTTTGCTCTATCTCTTATCGTTTCCGAGATATATACGTAAAGTCTTGAAAGTGCGAAAAGTTAACTTTGCCATCACAGTCGTTCAGGCGCTCATGAGTTCTTTGTATGGAAAAGTCGAAAACCGACTCGCACTTGACCAATGTTCATAGAACGTTGTGGTTTTTTACGCGGGTCCGCGACTGACGACGTTCGAATGTTTTGTTCGGAAATGTTTGAGGGTGGTTTCTCTGAAACGTCGCCGGCGGCGGGTGGTTCGACGGGCGAAGGTCACACGCCGCACGCGACGGTCTGTATTCGTTTTGTACAATAGCAACGGACGTCGGACGGCGGGTGGCGTCTTGATATGGAAAATGACTGACTTCACTAAAGATAATGATGAACTCATTGAGGTAATACTAGAGAGGACACTGCGAGCAACAAGTTTGCGCTACAAACATAAGTCCATGGACTTATGTTGCCTCAGTCAGTCTCTGCGCGTAGCGTGAGGAGGTTGTTTCTGCCTGCACACAAATAAAATGTAAAAATGCCTTCCTGCGCAACAAGATGCTGTTTAAGCCATACGAGAAAATCGAATAAAACTGACGTGTCACATTTCATCGGTTAGTATACACGCTATGTTAATCGATCTTTATTTAAGTAATTATTTCAATGAAGGGACGCGCTCCTCAAACGCGAAGCTATCGCTGCCATTTTGTTGAACGAAATCATAGATTAATCGCATCATAATCGCACAGACTTGACATGTAGGTAATGAAGTATAGTAATTGTGATTATATTCTGTTTGTAATATATAAAAGAGAAATGTTAAATTTATTTCACGTTATACACTACATAGTTCTAACACGAGTTGTAATCGATATTTTCATACAATATGATTATGATTTTCTTCAAGGGCAATTAAAGTATATGAAAAAAATCAATAATGTATTTTTGTTTCACTTAGTAGAACTTAAACATAGCACAATGTATGATAGTGCTAAAATTAAACTACTTAGTATTTTACAAAAAGTATAAAAAAAGGTCTACACTAAGAGTGTCGCGTAAGAGGTGGTCATTGGTCAAGTCTTACTCTATGACACGGTACCTCCCTACGCATGCGCCGCGCGCTGCCGGCCGGAGCACAGACTTTGTTTGGGGTGTCATTTCTAGTATGTTAGTACATAGTAATTCAATGGATGAATTGTACTTCTGTGAACTGTTTTCGATATAATCGAATATATGATGTAAATTTTTCTTTACTACAATGCAAGTGTTTGAGTACCAAGTTAAAAATTTCACTTTCTTTTTGCCGGTTTCATACAAAAATATCGTTTGACTGTCTCTTTTTTTGGGTAAAATCAATATTTACATGGAAACGGATTAAGTCGCGTATAATCTTCTTCCTCTAAGAATTACAATGTAAGTATTTTTGCATTCATTTTGATCAGAGCACAACACAACCAATCAAAAATCAGTCTACCAGAGCTACTGAGTTCCGTCGCCGGCGACGGGTGACCAAGGGTCAGAAAACCCACGCACCCGCGACCGACGGCGTGTGGCACAGCGGCACATGCGGCTCACATCCAGACGCCGCCGGGCGCGTGTGACGGGCCAGAGAAACCAGGGCCTTAGGCCTAGGTGATTATCGCCGCGCCGCAGCGGACGCGCTGAGGGGGGGCGGTGCCTACAGCAGTTGTAGTTGTATGCATACCTAGCTCACGCACACAGACGCGTCCGCTGGCGCCGCCAGGGGCGGCTCACTCCGCTATCCTATCGCCGCGCTACAAGTATATCCTGGCGGCCGCGAGTTCGCGGCCTACTCAGGGTGGCGCACATTCTCACGGAATGCACGTTCGCACTTTCTATTGTTACTTTACGTCGCGAGGTTTTTTAAGCGATGTCCGCGGGTGGAATGGCTAATAATACTTAGTTAAATAGACATATTGAATAAAATAAATACCAAAAGATATTCTTATACAGATCTACTACTGATTAAGTCCCACGGAAAAGTTCAATAAGGCTTGTGATGTTGGAACCTTGAACAAAAATATATAAATACAGCGTATATACCTAGAAAGTACTCAAGACTTGAATATAATAATATAACATTTAATGTGAGTATTAATTCGTTTGGATCCATTGGTAACCCTATCACCGGACGCCGCGCACGTGCGGCTCGTTTCTTTGTAAGAATGTTGTAGGTATTTAAAAAGGCGGCATTTCGGAAACATCAAAGCAGTGGGCCTTCTGTACTTGTACTATTATATATTCTGTGGCGCCGCGCCGGTGTCCGCGTGCGCTCTCTGCAGTGTGCGCTGCCGCTGCCACGAAACGTTTACCTACTCCGTGTAATACTGATAAAAGAAAGTATTGACATGAATTCACACGTTTCGGAAATGACTGTAGGTGTTTTAAATATTTTAGCACAATATGTTTTTTGCCTCTTATTGCCTATTATACAATATATACATACCTACTATGGCAATTCTATCACAGCGCAGAATATGCAGAAGCCGTGAAGAAGCCACATGGTGGTCTGTGGCAGAAACTCAATAGACATTTTTAGAGTTTTTAAAATAAGTACCTAATTAGGTACGTGAAGTAACATGGTAAATTAAAAAAATATTATTAGATACTTATTGCGAAGGTGTAAACAATTTCCTTCGTTTTGCCATATATCAATAATTACCTATCTATATTAAATTCATTAATCCGTATACATTACATTTTTACAGTACGGTAATACTTACCCCGTTATTCATAAACGTACACTAAAGTTATCAAGCCGATAAAGTTCGTTTGTCCCTTTCCGACGTATTGGTGTGATAGAAAGGGACAAACGAACTTTATCGGCTGGATAACTTTAGTGTACGTTTATGAATAAAGGTGTTAAAATTTATAGCTACGAAATTTTACATAAAACACCTACTTTAAAATAAAATAAAAAATGTTGAATTTGGTTAACATTATAAAAGACCTCACGCAAGCTGTGCTAATTAGTTCGCGAATTCGTCGAGAGGTGGCGTTAAACACAATTATGCTTATTAGAGAACCTATACTTCTAGCCTAGCCCAGTCTTTAGACTTATGTGAGTAACGTAAAAGTACCTAATAGTTTTGTAGGTACGGAACCCTCGGTGGGCGAGTCCGACTCGCACTTGGCCGGTTTTTTTTTTGTTTTTCGAACATTAGTGGCCCGACAGTAGACTTTACCCGTCATTGGCAGTTCAACAAGGAAACAATGACGCTGAGAAACAATGTTAAGACTGTCAAGTATAATAAGTATCAACCATAGACTATATTGAATAGTATGGTATAGAGTTATCAGTCAAGATTTTCGAACACAGCGCTATTATTAAGTTACGACAACTTTTCATGTGACTTTCCAAGCCTAAAGGTTCCTTATAGAACATAAAGCATGTGGACCCTTTAAACATGGAACGCCACATATTTATGGCGGGATTTCATAGGTCATTATGGCATTAGTAAATATTTCTAAATAGGTAAAATTCATCAACCATAGAATCGCTAGTTTGCAGATGGTACAGCGACATCTTACGAAAAATTATACATTTAACGACAATAAGTCATTCCCCAGTTTGCGGGGGTAACAGTGACATCTAGCGAACAACTTGCACTACGGCATATAATTGTTTTTCACGCCCTCTATCGTTAAGTTTCCTAATCGTCAATTCGTCGCTCCGTTTTGCCGTGAAAGACGGACAAGACACACACTTTTCATTTATAATATTAGTACCTATGAATGGATTTAGTATGGATAATATGTATGTACTTATTTATATCTACGTAATTTCGACCTGCCTCCCCCACCTGGCAAAGGTGAATATTTTAGTGATACGCTTTGGTCTAAATGATACCAGGATGTCTTTTAAAATAAGTTTATTATTGGCAATAAATATTAAATTATGTTTTCCACTCACTAGCTCGGAAACACGTCTTTTGTCCTTTACTACCAGCGGGCAAAAACGCATTTTATCCACTAGTGGATAAAGTAATTTGACCTTGAATAGAGGCAAATTTTCTGCTTTAAAATTGATAAAAGTGGGTTAATCTAGTGATGAAGATGTTTTACCACCTGTGGAACTACTGGAAGTAGTGATAAACGCGTTTTTTGCGTTGTACTTTCCTCGCTATAGTGAGGGGAAAAGTTTTGTGTTACACACGAGTGCAAAATGTATTTGACTTCTCGCGTATTGAAAAACTCTCAAGCTCAGGATTCTATCTCGAACCACTCGCTTCGCTCGTGGTTCAACTATATAATCCTTTCGCTTGCTCGTTTTTCAATTCCACACTCGGCCTTAAAATACAACTTTGCACTCTTGTATAACAATAGTTATTTGTCAAAACTTTTCCCCTCACTATAGCGAGGAAACTACAACGCAAAAAATGCGTTTATCACTGCTTCCAGTAGTTCCACAGGTGGTAAATCATCCTTAATTACTAGATTCACCTACTTTTATCAATTTTAAAGCAGTTAATTTGACTTTATTCAAGGTCAAATTACTTTACCGACTAGTGGATAAAATGCGTTTTTACCCGCTGGTATTAAAGGACAAAACACGTGTTTCCGAGCTAGTGAGGGGAAAATAAAATAACTACCTATAGTGTGGTGAAAAATTTTGTATATCACTCGCTACGCGCAGGGTTCAATATTGGAACCTTCCGCATGCTGGGGTATCAAAATTAGCACGCGCGGTTAACATCTTTGCCCCCCTTGTAAAGTAAAACAAGTAACTATTATTACAAATCCTTTTTATTGACAGAATAGTGCACGTGCATCGTATTACATCTGACCCACTTACCCAGTTTTGCTGCTGACATACTATTACGAGTATATATGTCCACTACAGTTTATACCTAACGTGAACTTGCCTTCATTTCTGACTAATGATACCGACATTACCGACCTACATACGGTTAGGACATACAAATGTTGGGTATTACTATAGTAAAATATCAATATTATGCCTTATTACACAGGCGCAAGTCACAAAAAAGAACCCCTAAGATTCATTGTTAGTTGTTCTAGTCTGTATATGTGAGTGGGTTTAATGAAACGTCCCCTTTTTGTCGATTGCTATAAAGCCGCTTTGTCAGTTTATTCATATAAAGATACAAGCAAATCTTGTCTTTATGGTAAGCGACAAAGTGGAACGTTTTACAACGTGGTGCGTAAGGTGCGTTTCTCCAGAAACTTCCTGCCCCGCACAGCTAAACTGTGGAATGAATTGTCGCCTGCAGTATTTCCGGACCGTTACGACCTTCAAACCTTCAAAAAAAAAAAGCGTACACCCATCTTAAAGGCCGGCAACGCACCTCCAACACTTCTGGTGTTTTCCGTGTCCATGGGCGGCAGTGATCGCTTACCATCAGGCGACCTGTGTGCTCGTTTGCCTACTATCCCATAAAAAAAAACCGGCCAAGTGCGAGTTTTACTCGCGTTGCAAGGGTAACCCTTCCACACCACAAGAAGGGCTTAAGCGCCTTCTTCTTTCAAGGAACTTAAGTCGTTCTTGCGAATAATCGATATTTAGAATAATTTCGAAGCACAGGGAAACAGAAATGAATTTGTATATGATTTTCAAACGCGCTCACAGCCTGTTTTCTTAAATTACTTGAAGATAACTACTTGGCTAAAAATATTAAAAAAATATTTTGAAATACTTACAAAAAGCTCTTTCATTTGATATGTACATACATACATACATACATACAATCACGCCTGTGTCCCATGAAGGGGTAGGCAGAGCACATGAAACTACTCAGGTTTCAGTGCCACTCTTGGCAAATAAGGGGTTGAAAGAAAACGGAACTGTGACATTTGATATGTAACACAATATAGGTAGGTAGTTCATAAAACTTTGATTTTTAATTTTCACTTTTACCCCCCAAAAGGGGCCCCTATAATTAAATTTTCTTAATTTAAATTACTTGTCCGTCTTTGGGTCACAGGTCGCATAATTATGTCTGCCAAATTTCAAGTTAAGCGGTTCTGTAGTTTTGCAGAAAATTGGCTGTGACAAACGGACAGGGTTCCGTTTTTCCTTTTTGAGGTACGGAACCCTAAAAAACACATATATCTTACACGACACAAACACAAACACTCATATTTGTGTCAAAAATGTACGCGCTTCGATGTCTTACCATGCTCTTGTTCATTTGCAGACGCGGTATGGAGAAGGAGAATGGGGAAGGCGGCGATGCCGGAAAACCGCCGCCCGACGGGCTGCTCGACGCCGCGGGGCTCTTTGGAGGTATATAAACATAACTAAGGGACTAATGGACTAATAATACACACAGGCGACGCGCGTCGTAAGACGCGCGACGCCAGCGCCGCGCCGTAAGAGTGTAACTTAAAAAACGTCTCTGCATTACATTTTGTGTTTGGGACGTAAGACTCGCCTCAAGCGACGCGCCCCAAGCGAAGCGCTTGGAGAGCGTCTTACGACCCTCCTATACAAAATGTACTGAGGAGAGGTTTTTTTTCTAAATTACACTTGGGGGCGCGGCGCTGACATCCGTACCGCGTCTTACGACGTGCGTCGCCTGTGTGGTTTGCCGCTTAACAATTTCGCAACCAAGAACCCGCCTGTTGGGCACTCGTCAACTTTACTAAGGTACCGGAGAACCCGCTGGGCGGGTTCTAGCCATACAAGCGCGCGGTTATAATTTGCGACCGGTTTCTGACGTAGAGCGCCATTTTTAACCCCCAACGCAAAAACGACGGGGTGTTATCTGTCTGTGGCATCGTAGCTACCGAACGGACGAACCGATTTAGATTTAGTTTTTTTTGTCTGAAAGCTGATTAGTCGGGAGTGTTCTTAGCCATGTTTCATGAAAATCGGTCTACTTTGTCGCGCTTCGGGGTTATTTCAAAATTTTAATTTTGTGGTTATTAGGTTATTTGTCTGGTAGTGAATGTGTTAAGGACAATTGACCTTACACAACTCTAAATCTATAAATAATTATGGAGATTATGTAAAACGATATTTTAAATATTCAAATCTTTTCAAACGCGCTTCCGTCGTTCAAGATATCAAAGTTTCAACCATTATTGTATAAAATCAACTTTATATTCATGAGAACAGTGTTTACAATATAATGCAAAGAAAACCTGCTTACAGTGCACACTCCATCTGTACCTGTAAAATCATCCTTGTGAACATAGTAACGGAGTTCCAAATAGGTTGTAAACAAAACCGAACCTAACCGTCTAAGTAGTGACGTAAGTTGTTTGTAAACAGCGTCGCTTACGTCATTTTGCTGTTAGACGGGTCTCGTAAACAGAATGACGTCATGTGATACTACAGACGGGGTTGTTACGCTGTTTTGGTTCTCTGGTGTTCACGTTCAGTGTTGTAGATTGTAGAGAGAGAGCTGCTTGCCGATTTTTGAGTCTCACGCGTTCGAATTCAGAAAATTGTCACTGAAAATAATAGGCAAGTCACCGTTTTCAACCGATATTTTAGTGACAGTGAGACTCAAAAATCGGCCCCCTGAACGATCATTAGTCTAGATTTTAAGACGGTACGGTACAGGTCAGTTCTCCATACAAACGCTCGCGACTATTTCCTCCCTGGTTTTTGAAGATAGAGCAATGATTTTTTCAACACGAATTATTATTATTTTTTTCTGTGTCGGACCGTTTTGATTTTTTTGCTATTTTTATTTTAAAAGACGCTAGAGCCAATCAAAAATTTCTAAAAACGGCCTTTTTCAATATGACTCAAAAAAGGTGTGATACTCAAGATCGGTAACAATTAGCCAAAAAATCTAAACGGTCCGACACAGATTATTTCATTGTTATACAGATCGAAAGACCTCGCGATTTTGAGTATGAATCGCGTAAAAAATACCCATGTTACAAAAAACGATGGGTGGATAACTTTAAAAATAACTAACCACAAAATAAAAATTTTGAATAAACCCCCGACTGCGACATAGTCGACCGATTTTCATGAAACATGGCTAAGAACACTCCCGACTAACTCAGCTTTCAGACAAAAAAAAAATAAGTCTAAATCGGTTCATCCGAGACACACACACACAGACGGACAGACAGACACGTCAAACTTATAACACCCCGTCGTTTTTGCGTCGGGGGTTAAAAACTAACTTTAGCACTAGCATAATAATACAGTTTTTTTAACGCTCGACTCTTTTCCGCATAATCAGCTGTTGTAACAACACCCAGGTCACTGACCTCGCGATGACAAGAAACCAACTTACTCATGCGGTTGTTATCGCTCTTATACACTCACGAGTAAGGTCGCTTTTCGTTTGATCACGTTTTTGTGTAAGTTGGTAATGTGATGACGATAAACCGAGTTACTGAAGCGGTTGTTACGACTCTTATTTAGTAAGTTTAAGGTTGCTTTTTGCTTGAACGGGTTGTTGTGTAACGTGTTATTAACGAGAAACCAACTTATAAGTACCTACAGTTGTTATCACTAATTATTTTTAGTTTTTTTTTTATGAAGTACGCGACCTGACCCCGCTGCGCACGGGGATTGACATAGTGGACCGATTTTCATGAAACATAGTTAACCCCCCCATGGCTAAACCCCCGACGCAAAAACGACGGGGTGTTATAAGTTTGACTTGTTTGTCTGTCTGTTTGTCTGTGTGTGTGTTTGTGGCATCGTAGCTCCCGAACGGATGAACCGTTTTAGAATTAGATTTTTTTGTTTGAAAGCTGAATCATAGAAAGAACTATAGAAATTTCATGTGTTGAATTAGACAGATATATTATTGTATGTGTTTATAGACCACCATCAGCTGACTTCAGCATATTTGAATCTACAATGGAAAATGTTCTGAATTTAGTATGCAAGGGCCAAAAACATGTTATTGTATGTGGAGATTTTAATGTTAACTTGCTCGAGTCATCTAGTAATACTGTTAAAATGTTCTGTTTGTTTAAATCATTTAATTTATTTAATTTATTTCTTGAACCTACCCGGGTAGGTGTGACTAGTGCAACATGCCTAGATAATATTTTTTGTAACTGTGAATGCATAGATAAGAAATTATTTAACTGTTTTCATTCCGATCACAGCGGCCAAAGGGCAGCTTTCTTAAACGTTATTCATGATACTCCACAAACAATAACATATAGACCCATTACTGGATCTCGCTTGGAATCATTCAAAAATGAAATTCTACATAGTTTGTCTATAATACCATTTTCGCATTATGACTGTAATCATTTGTATCAAGATGTTTTCAATGTAATTCTTAATCAATTTAATAACAATTTCAAAGTGAAATCTATTAGTGGGTCAAAAGTTAAAACAAAGTTTAGTGAATGGGCTACTGTAGGTATTCACAAAAGTAGAAAAAGACTTTATGAACTTTATGGTGAGAGAGAGCTGAACAAGAATTCAGAATTCCTGGACTATGTAAGAAACTACTCAAGAATCTTCAAGAAAGTGTGTTTAACTGCCAAGAAAAACTTTATTAGTTCTAAATTGAAAGTGTCGGACAACAAAGTGAAAACAACTTGGAGTATTATAAATAAAGAAGCTGGTAAATGTAAATCACGCGATTGTCAAGTCAACATTGTATCAGATAATCAACAAATAGTGTCGAACAGCGATGTTGCCTCGGCATTCGAAGATTATTTCTCAAATATAGCCGTTAACACCACAAAATGTTTACATTCTTCTGCGGCTCAAGCCCATTCATTACTTTGTGCTAATGTTAAGAAATGTAATAATTCATTTGAATTTAGTCAAGTAGACTCTGTAAATATTGTTAAAACATTCAAGTCACTCAATTTAAAGAAAACGGAAGACTTATGGGGAACATCAGTTAAAGTAATTAGTCATGTCATAGATATAATAGCACCTTACTTGGCCGTAATATATAATATTTCAATTTCACAAGGCACCTTTCCAGATCTTATGAAATGTAGCAAAGTCATACCGCTTTTTAAATCGGGTGATTCGAGTGATATAACCAATTTCCGTCCCATATCAATACTTCCTGTACTAAGTAAAGTCTTTGAGAAGCTAATGTTAAATGATCTACTGGGACACTTCAACAGACATAGATTACTTACAAGCAAACAGTTCGGTTTCACAAGGGGCCGTTCCACGACCGATGCTGCTTCGGTACTCATTAAACATATATATAATTTTTGGGAAAATTCTTGTGATGCAATTGGCATATTTTGTGATCTTTCAAAAGCCTTTGATTGTGTGGATCATGGAACGCTCATTTTGAAATTAGAACACTATGGTTTGTCTATAAATGCCCTAAACTTTATGTCTTCTTACCTTAGCAATAGAACACAAACAGTAGTTGTTAACAAAACTCGCTCTAGCGGGACTGTAGTCCAATTAGGAGTGCCACAAGGCTCAATTTTAGGTCCATTCCTGTTTTTGGTTTATATAAATGATTTGCCATGTATAGTGAAAAACTTTTGTGAAATAGTACTTTTTGCTGATGATACATCACTGCTTTTTAATGTTGACCGAAAATCTACGGATTACAATGTAATTAATAGCACGTTAGCTGATGTACTGCAGTGGTTTACTGTCAACAATTTACTTCTTAATTCTAAGAAAACCAAATGTATTCGATTTTCTCTGCCGAATGTTAAACCAATCGATACAAAAATACTTTTGAATGATGAATGCTTAGAGATGGTAGATACAACACTGTTTCTTGGTTTAACATTGGACAAAAATCTACAATGGAGTCCTCATATAAAGAAACTAGCAAGCAAATTAAGTTCAGCCGCATACGCCGTTAGGAGAATCAGGCAACTGACTAATGTTGAGACAGCTCGCCTAGTGTATCATAGTTATTTTCACAGTGTAATGTCATACGGTATTCTGGTTTGGGGCAAAGCAGCTGACATACAGACTATCTTTGTATTACAAAAGAGAGCCATTCGTTCTATTTACAACTTAGGAACACGTGAATCAGTAAGAGAACTCTTCAAAGAAATTAATATCTTAACTATAGCTTCCCAATACATTTATGATAGTATAATTTATGTTGTTAAGAATTTAGACTGTTTCACTAAGAATTCTGATATCCATAATTATAACACTAGAAACAAAAATAAGCTTGCCATAAAGAAGTTTCGTGTCCGTAAAGTACAGAAGTCATTTGTTGGGCAATGCATTCATTTTTATAATAAGTTACCTGACACTGCTTTGAGATTACCCCTCCCAGCTCTTAAGAACTACTTAAAAAAATCATTGATGTTAAAGGCTTATTACAGAGTCGAGGACTATTTGACAGACAAACATGCATGGCCCGAACCAGAAACTACAAAAAACGAATAGCAATTAAAATAATTGTATTATGTATAGAGGACACAGTTCAGATAAGAAAGCACATCAAATATTTTACCATATTTTATGTTGTGTAGGTAAATTACATATTTAATGATATTGAGATTCATATTATCTTTTTCTTCTATGACAATTTGATATGTTTTCTCTGAAGAAGAACGACGTATTATTAAGCAATAATATAATTTATTGAAATTGATTTCCATAGAGTACCTAGTCTGTTCATATTCTTTGATGAATACTTTTGCATGTTAAATTGTATGTTGTTATTTAATGCATGTTAATTATAAGATGTAATGTTTTGAAAAGAAGTTGCCCGCCGAGTTTCTTGCCGGTCCCATAGTGGATACCCCCCTCCCAACTGAGGGGGGACTGAAATCTTCTCGAGGCTGAGGCGTAGGGTTAGAGCCGGCGTAGCTTTATTTGACGTTCATATGCGCATTGTAATATGCCTACTTGAAAAATAAATATTTCATTTTCATTTTCATTTTCATTTTCATAATACTGGCTGGTTACTTGGACGATTATTTTTTCCGCTACTAGTTTGACGTTGTTTGTCAGTTTAATCTTAATGTTTATCATAAGTCATAACAAATTGAACTCGTACCTAATTACAACCTTGTCATTTTGAATATTGGGTTTAAATTTAACTTACTGCGATTACCTGTCCAATTTGAAGTTTACTGTGATAAAGCTTTAAAGTGTTTTACAGTGACATCTTATAGCTGTCTATTGGTAAACCTTATGTCGTTGCAGTAACGTACACAAATAAATAGTCTTATGGTTTATGATGGTAGTTAGCAATTATTTTATTGAGTGTAGAGCTAAAAGTCAAGTAGAGCTATACAGAAAATTAAAAATTCAATAAAAAAAACCGGCCAAGAGCGTGTCGGGCCACGCTCAGTGTAGGGTTCCGTAGTTTTCCGTATTTTTCTCAAAAACTACTGAACCTATCGAGTTCATAACAATTTTCCTAGAAAGTATTTACAAAGTTCTACTTTTGTGATTTTTTCCATATTTTTAAAACATATGGTTCAAAAGTTAGAGGGGGGGGGGACGCACTTTTTTTTCCTTTAGGAGCGATTATTTCCGAAAATGTTAATATTATCAAAAAACGATCTTAGTAAACCCTTATTCATTTTTTAATACCTATCCAACAATATATCATACGTTGGGGTTGGAATGAAAAAAAATATCAGCCCCCACTTTACATGTAGGGGGGTACCCTAATAAAACATTTTTTTCCATTTTTTATTTTTGCATTTTGTTGGCGTGATTGATATACATATTGGTACCAAATTTCAGCTTTCTAGTGCTAACGGTTACTGAGATTATCCGCGGACGGACGGACGGACGGACAGACAGACATGGCGAAACTATAAGGGTTCCTAGTTGACTACGGAACCCTAAAAAGTAACGATCAGATTAAAAGATGAATACTCTAGATGAGTTAAAAAAAATAAAAATCTGTTTTGGTGTCTGAGGTTTTGAGTGATACCGGAAACACGTTGTAGATATAGTGCGAAAAGATTTGCCTTCGTATTGTTACAGAAAACTACGAACGTGTTATTATGCTATTTAGAATAGAATAGAATAGAATAAACATTTATTCGTGAACACAGACAAGACAAAGAACACATAATAACAACAAGACAGAAAGTAATAGTATTAGTTGGAGCTCGCTGCATTATATGAGAGAATGTTATGTACTCCGTAATTGTCATATATATCAGTACTTAACGCCTGTTTGAATGCTTGTTAATGTAATCTACAATATATATGATGTGGACGTACTTTTATAATAAAATAAAATAAAATAAAAAAAGTGCCACGAAATGGCCTAATCTCAGCGTGTTGCTGGTGACTTCCAGCGCTGATCTTCCGATGAGGCCTATGGGTTAAACAAAGATACTGTGCTGTTTGAGGTGTTTATTTTGAATCACTGGCCCGCGCGACTTGTAATAAAACTGTTGTCTTGATAACATCATACATTATTTCAATGAAGTACCAAAATAACCACATTGTACATTTATCTCGCCTGGATGACTATAGGAGTGTTCACACACAAATAGATGCGATGACCGAATCGTCACTTTAATAGCGTTGTTTACTATTTTTGGCTCTATAAGTTTGGGTGACGTTGACAATTTGAATCATAAATATATGGGTGAATCAACTTTTTCTTGTGTGTTATTGCCATGGTTACGGTCCCCTGAGTCACGCTGGTTTTATGCAAAATTATGCTACTGAAATTATGCAAGCATGCATGTAGTCCATGTTTGTAGGTGGCAAATTAAGGGAAGGGGTTGTTAACACCAGAGACATGCATGTTTGCATAGTTTAAGTAGCAAGCGTGACTCAGGGGACCGTAACCATGGCAATAACAGGCAAGAAAAAGTTGATGATTAATAAAATTGATGGAATTGATTTACTTTCATGTTTTAAAGTTAGTATTTTATTCGTATTGTGGTGAAAAATTTCGTGTTTCACTCGCCTTGAGACCCTCACAGCGCTCAAGATTCCACTTCTCGAACCACTCGCTACACCCGCGAGGGTTTCAGTATTGGAATCTTCGCTTGCTCGGGTAGCAATTTTGGCACGTGCGGTTAAACAAATTTGTAAAACAAATAACTATTTACATACATACATACGCCACGAATAATCACGCCTGTATCCCATAAAGGGGTAGGCAGAACACATGAAACTACTAAAGCTTCAGTGCCACTCTTGGCAAATAAGGGGTTGAAAGAAAACGAAACTGTGACATTGCAGTGACAGGTTGCAAGCCTCTCGCCTACGCCACAATTTAACCCATATCAATCAACCAATAACTATTTATTTATTTTAATCGTTCCTTCTTACTTTTCCAGCGTACTGGGGCCGCGACGGCGCGGGCGGCGCGGCGCAGGCGCAGGCGCAAGCGCAGGCCGCTCTCTTCGGCTTCGGCGGGCGGTACCCCACCCCGCAGACCTCCCTCGGAGGCCATGGCCAGTCTTTCCACCCTGCTGCCAGTGAGTATCTCCATCTCTTTCCACCCTGCAGCCAGGGAGTATCTCTATCTCTGTCCATTTTAGTGTGCTAGGAGGAGACATACATAAGTCGCTCTCTTCGGCTTCGGCGGGCGGTACCCCACCCCGCAGACCTCCCTCGGAGGCCATGGCCAGTCTTTCCACCCTGCTGCCAGTGAGTATCTCCATCTCTTTCCACCCTGCAGCCAGGGAGTATCTCTATCTCTTTCCATTTTAGTGTGCTAGGCTGGGAGGAGACATACATAAGTCGCTCTCTTCGGCTTCTGCAGACATGAGTTCTCCTTTATTTTGCATTGTTTCGAAGAATAAAAAATAAAATACACTTTTATATATTCCAGGTGCAGCATGGTGGTCCATGGCTTCTCACCTAGCGGCCCAGGACTATCTAGCTAGAATACAGGCCTCCGGTCTAGGGTTCGGTGGACCCCTTGGGGACCCTTACTCAGCCCTATCAGCCTTATCAGCGAAGCCTGGGAAGGGGAAACCTCAGCAGAGGAATGAGAGGTAACAGTCTTTGCAGGTGCATGATTTTTACAAGACGTTTCTTAGAAGTGTTACTACTGTGCCTCAGGTCTAGGTGGGCCACATGGAGACCCTTACTCCAGCCTTACTAGCAGATAGCTGCATTATCAGCGAAGCCTGGTAAGGGCGAACCTCAGCAGAGAAATGAGAGGTAACAGTCCTTGCAGGTGCATGATTTTCACAAGACAAGACAGGTTTAGGCGGGTCACTTAGAAGTGTTACTACTGGGAAGGCAAACCTCAGCAGAGAAATGAGAGGTAACAGTCTTTGCAGGTGCATGCCTCAGGTCTCAGGTCTGGGTCACTTGGAGACCATTACTCAGCACAATCTGCTTTACCAGTGAAGCCTGTGGGAAGGCAAACCTCAGCAGAGAAATGAGAGGTAACAGTCTTTGCAGGTGCATGATTTTCACAAGACTTTTGTTAGAAGTGTAACTACTGGTCGTATACTGTGCCTCAGGTCTAGGCGGGTCACTTGGAGACCATTACTCAGCACAATCTGCTTTACCAGTGAAGCCTGTGGGAAGGCAAACCTCAGCAGAGAAATGAGAGGTAACAGTCTTTGCAGGTGCATGATTTTCACAAGACTTTTGTTAGAAGTGTAACTACTGGTCGTATACTGTGCCTCAGGTCTAGGCGGGTCACTTGGAGACCATTACTCAGCACAATCTGCTTTACCAGTGAAGCCTGTGGGAAGGGGATACCTCGGCAGAGGAATGAAAGGTAACAGTCATTGCAGGTGCATGATTTTCACAAGACTGGACTGGACTAGGCGGGTCACTTGGAGACCCGTACTCAGCCATATAGCTTTAATAGCTAAACCTGGGAAAGAAAAGCCTCAGCAGAGGAATGAGAGGTAACTACAATATTTGCAGGTCTATGGTTTTCGCAAGACTATATGCTCTCAGTCACAGTATAAGGCAACTAATAACTAATCTATAACGACTCGTGGTATGTATGTGTGCGCGCCCGCGCCGTGTTGTCGCAACACATGTAAGCGGATCAGAATCATTCTCTTTCATTCTCAACCGCTTACATGTGTTGCGGACGAACACGTCACGCATACTACAACATAACTACATACCTACATACCATCCGCGCGGATGACAAGCCATAGCAGATGAGAGGTTCTACAGTTATTTCAGGCGTATGGTTTTTATTTACCCTGCCTGGCACTAGCATCTAATCTAGTTTGGCGGACAACTTAAAGGACTATACTCAGCATTAAAGCCTCCGCCACAAAAAGCGTTTTGATAGCGTAGCGCAATGATAGCGGTACGCCGGACGAACGCTGGCGTTCCGCTCGCAATCCGCGCGCATTCCGCTCGAACTCCGTGCTCGTTAGCTCGGCCACACATGCGCGTTTTGAGAGCGTAGGCGGAGCCTTCGCCCGCGGCGCACCGCTATCGTTGTTAACGCTACGCTATCAAAACGCTTATGTGTGGCGGAGGCTTTAAACCTTCTTCGAGAATTATTCTATTCATCGATAAAACCTGCATGAAAAGTTGTCCTTCAGTTTTTCAGTTTATCTCGAAAAAACACACAGACTCGCCGTTTTATAACATGTAAAGATGATTTTGATGTGATACAGCATGATTCATTGGAGGAAATACATAAATCCATACTAATATTATAAATGCGAAAGTAACTCTGTCTGTCTGTCTGTCTGTCTGTCTGTCTGTCTGTTACGCTTTCCCGCTTAAACCACGCAGCCGATTTTGATGAAATTTGGAACAGACAATCTTTAGACCCTGAGACAGAACATAGGCTACTTTTTATTTCGAAAAAAAGGGATGAAGGGGTTGAAAAAGAGGTTGAAAGTTTGTATGGGATTTCTTAATTTTAAAAGATAAAACCATGAAACTTTATATTTTAGCACTTGATAAGAAATCATTAAACATATATTTAAAGTCACATACAGGTCGAACGCGATTAATTAACATTATTTTTACCTTTAAAATAAACATGGTGGGAAATAAACATTAACTAAAAGCGGGTAGATTATATTTATTTGTCTACCCCGAACATTTATATAAATTAATATCGGGTAGTTTTATGTTGTTTACATCTCCGGTGACATTTTGCTGGGACTTCAGTCTTCCGCGACCACGGCCAGTGCAACCTGGCCGAAACGTTGGGAAAAAAGGGAAAAATAATGTTAATTAATCGCGTTCGACCTGTATGTGACTTTAAATATGTGTACAAAGCGCGAGAACTTAAAGTGTTATATCATTAAAGATCTTGATAAGGGATAAGGATAGGGATAGGGATAGGGATAGGGATAGCGATAGGGATAGCGATAGCGATAGGGATAGCGATAGGGATAGCGATAGGGATAGCGATAGCGATAGCGATGGCGATAGCGATAGCGTTAGCGATAGCGATAGCGATAACGATAGCGATAGGGATACGGATACGGATACGGATACGGATAAGGATACGGATACGGATAATATGGGTATCGTTAGAGGGATACGGATAATCGGTCGGCGGTCTCTTACAATCAATGTGCTCTAAGACGATCGTTGTTTGCTTGCTTGAAGATTACGTTTGCGATAAGTATAAGCAAAATGTAAAAAATTGTAAGGGATAATAGAAAAAAGTACTTTTTACCCACCGATCATAGTGTCGAAATACGGGCTATGTGGGATGTTTATAAAGGTTTCCCCAGCGTATATAGAATTACCTACGCTGTGGTCGATGTGTAATATTTCTACAATCATTGCAAGCAAAAGTATTATGTGCAATCGAAATAATCGCAGATAAATATACCTACCTACAGAGAATACTTTTATTACGCGGGCGAAGCCGCGGGTAAAAGCTAGTACTTATAATACATTCGTTTCGTCCAATGAACCGGCCGGGGTCACGTGCCGTGATTTTATTTGTTTACATTCTTTTTATGTTTATTTATATGTTTGCGGCCATTTTACCGTGCTTCCACATTTTTATACATACATTAACATATCGTCACTACTTTGAAAAAAAATCTCGTATCTCACGCCGTTCCTCAAAGTTAAAACGCAGTAAGTCTATATGCATTCCATACATACTTACTACAATTTTCTTTGCATTGACAGACGAAGCAACAAGTTTTTTTTAAAGTAGTGATACTCCCAGGTCTGTATTCTCATAAGGGGTATGTAGAGCATACGAAACCGAAGTTTCAGAGCCACTCTTAATAAGGGTTTGAAAGAAGACGAAATTGTGAGTGTGACATTGCAGTGACAGTAGGCCTAGCACATGATTGCCGCGGGAGTATGTCGCCACGAGATAGACTACCCGTCCTTATGTCATTAATACAGTTAGAAGGAGACGTGTGATCTATCTCGCGGCGACATACTCCCGCGGCAATCATGTGCTAGGCCTACAGGACTGTCAGGTGCCAGCCTCTCGCTTAGGGACCGGCCACATCTAAGCGTCGCGTGTCTTGGGGCGCGCAACGGACGTCCGCGCCACGCCGCCTGAATGTAATTCAAAAAACGTCTCCTCAGTACATTTTATATAGGAAGGACGTAAGAGCCGCCAAGCGGCGCGGCGCGCGCCACGCCGCCTGGGGCGCGTCTTACGTTTTTTGAATTACATTCAGGCGGCGTGGCGCGGACGTCCGTTGCGCGCCCCGAGACACGCGACGCTT
Organism: Leguminivora glycinivorella; assembly: GCF_023078275.1. NCBI lineage: Eukaryota > Metazoa > Arthropoda > Insecta > Lepidoptera > Tortricidae > Leguminivora > Leguminivora glycinivorella. The sequence goes on from NC_062994.1 coordinate 9,221,365, forward strand.
AAGTGGGGACGCTGCCTAGGGTTCCAATTGGTTGGCTGTACGTAATGTAAATGTACTATTTTTTTTTACAGATCCGGGCGGAGTAGTACATCTTCAAGCGCATCTACGAAGGAGAAGAGTCCGTCAACTAGCAACTCGCAACCGAGTATGAGTGAGTGGGGCACGTATCACACTTGCTGCTATAGCTTTATAGTTGCAAATCGCTTGTACTGTAGTTACTTTTAGACATATTTGGGACTTGGGAGTAGTCCTTATGAAAGTGTTGAATCCCAGATTTGACAATTTGGCCCAGTTAAAATTAAGTATGAATATGTATTAGCGCCATCTAGCCGAAAATCAATCAAAGGTATATCTAGTCGACCGTGATTTTTTTAGTATGGTTCCGTTTTTTTTTTCTTAGACTTTTCTGTATATATGGAATTATATTTGTCTTTGCTTGCGTTGCGTTGGTGTCCTTGATATGAGTGAGGCTAGTAGGGCACTTGTTGCTAAAACTTTAGTTGTAATTGGCTTATGCTATAGTTAAAGGTTTTGGGTTTACTTCATGCCTTAAAATTTTATGAGCTGTTTTATCAATAAGGTTTTCTATGAATGCTGCCTTAGATTAGTAATAAATGGATACTAAGGCTGGTTTAGTGTCACGCGGACCGACCGCGCGGAGCGATCCGCGCCGGACTAATATGTATTAAAACCTCCGCCACACATAAAGCGTTCAAATAGCGTGGCGTTAACGGAGCGAATGCGCGCGCAATCCGCGCTCGTTAGTTCCCGCCGACGTCCGCTGGGCGTCGCCAGCGTGGGACGCACCGCTATCATTCTCGCTACGCTCTCAAAACGCGCATGTGTGGCCGGGCGCAGATTAGAGTAAGTGCCTTTTCACATTATCCGATCCGATACGGATGTCGGACCGATATCCCATACAGTAGAGGCGCCATCTTGGATTTTTTCCATTGAAATCCTTCTGACATCCGATATTGGATTGGATAATGTGAAAACGCACTCAAGCGGACGGGTCCGCGCGGATGACAAAATCAAATTCATATAAACCGCGTGACAGTAAAACCAGCCTTAGACTATACTGTATTTCTATATCCTAACTTGTCTTATGTACAATAGTGTTTACACATACATTGTTAGTTAATAACGACAAAATTAAAATTTTGTAAAAAAACCCCGACCGCGACATAGAAGACCGATTTTCATGAAACATGGCTAAGAACACTCCTGACTAACCCAGCTTTCAAAGAAAAAAAAAACTAATTCGGTTCATCCGTTCGGGAGCTACGATGCCACAGACAGACAGTCTTTGAGTCGGGGTTAAAAATGTTTTTCATTGATTGATTACTGTTGTATAATGATTTACTCTTGAATTCCAGGATCATCATACGGCTTCCCAAAAACGTCATCCCCTTCAACGATGCACTCGCACTCGCAAGCCATGTCCAGCTTGGCTTCGTTAAACAGCTTGGCGTCCGCGCCGCATCAAGCCAAGCCAAGCAAGCACCAGTCCAGCCAGCCTCCTCGTACGTACAATTGAATCATAATCAATTATTTATTCGTGATAAACTACATAAACGTACACGACGACCGGTCTGGCTCAGTCGGTAGTGACCCTGCCTGCTAAGCCGCGGTCCTGGGTTCGAATCCCGGTAAGGGCATTTATTTGTGTGATGAGCACAGATATTTGTTCCTGAGTCATGGATGTTTTTATTTTATTTTATTTTTTTATTTTATTCATAAGGCACACAAAACAGACAACATTCAATACATTATTATAGCAGCTACAAGTTACAGGTTTAAAATAAGAATGCCGTCCAAAACATGTATGCACAGCAAGAAAAAACATAAATGAGTATTAAAACCTATCCTAAAATTACAAATTACATTTTTTTTATCACTTTAAATTATATTAAAATTAATAAATAAATTAAATGAATTAATTTTCTATGTATATAAGTATGTATTTATCTATTTAAGTATGTATATTGTCGCTTAGTACCCATAGTACAAGCTTTGCTTAGTTTGGGGCTAAGTTTGATCTGTGTAAGGTGTCCCCGATATTTATTTATTTATTTATTTATTTCTCACAGAGGCACAAGACCGAGAACGGTGGAAGAGGTTGGAGGAGGCCTATACCCGGAAGGGGTCCTAACCACTAATATACTTATATTTAAATTTAGTTAATAAGGAAAATTTTGTAAAGTGTTTATGGAATAAAAAGGCTTTTTATTTTATTTTTATTTTATTTTATTTTATTTTATTTATTATTTATTTATTATTTAAACAAGGACAAAACAACTAGGATTAAACATAGGATACCGCGAAAATTCTGGCCGGGGTTGAGGCAGACCGAAAAAGAAAGCAATATGCTGAGGTCCATTTCGTGGCACCTTCTCGTTTTTATGTGTTCCTATTTGTAATATTTTTCTCTTTTGTGTGTGTTTGCGAATAAAGTTTATTCTATTCTATTCTATTCTAAATGTCGGGATGACTTAAGTGGGCGATAGACGTACTAACAGAAACACTCTTAGCTAACCATTGGTACACTTTATGCCCTTGTAAGAAGGATTACAAATGTACAGCGCACAGTGTTGTCGATGGTACGAGCAACGAACAAGTACGCGTACACAAAGATTTCAAACCGGTTGGATCGTTGACGACTATGCGCGGCGGTTTAAAAGTACGCGTACTTACGGTGACGCAATCGAAGAAGGTCGTCGAGCCTTAAGCACAGTCAAAGACCTATATAACTTCGTAAAGACCGATAAAGTCTAAGAAAAAAACGTACCCCAAAACCATACAGAAAAAGGTACAGTGAGCTAGATGGCGATACACCTTTGGGGTACGCTCGGCTAGATGGCGCTAATATTAATATTTGACATTTTAAAACATATCAAGCTAAGAATATGGGTCAAATTGTCAAAACTGAGGTTCAAAAGTTTTAAGCCAGTGTCGAGAGATGGCAGTCGAAGAAAGCGCCGCCCACTCCCTCTCGGTTACCTGACAGTTACCACCTGTCAAAAACGCGAACAGTCGACCTGTCATATCTCACTCATACAAGCACGGTATGCGTTCACCTACACGAGCTTAGAATGTGTGCTAGGAACGCGTCTCTTTCATATATTTGATCGCTAGTCTCCGAGATGTGCCATAAGTACGCGTACTTGCTCGTACGTCTATCAGGCATTTTAGACATATTCTTTCTAGATTGGCAAATTGCTGTAAATGTTGTTTTTGTTGTTTGACTATTTATAACGTCCACATTTTGTTTGTTGCAGGCAAATCCTCCTCCTCCTCATCAACCACCTCCTCAAAAGGCAAGGAGCGCGAGCTGGCGCTGCTCAGAGGCGACCTGATGCTGGCGCAGGCCGCCGCTCACGGGCCTACCACGCGGCCGTCGCCGCCGCTGCTAAGGGCAAGGTAATACACACACACACACACACACACACACACACAATAGCATATTAGGAACGGACGGTTCTTTGAACGTTTTTAAATAAGCGTTCCAAATTCGAAATCTCAACCGAACGCCGAAGACGGTCTGTCGCGCCGTCACTTGTCTTCATCCGATATGCGTGCGTGTTATTATCGAATTCGAATTTCAAAATCTGGACCGAACGCCGAAGACGGGCTGTCGCGCCGTCACTTGTTTTGTTTTCATCCGATATGCGCGCGTGTTTTGTTTCGAACACTGTTACTATGGTCGGGCATCTTGCTCTTACTCTATAGAGTTATAAAGGAATATACTCTATACTCATCTCATGGCGCTGCTCAGAGGCGACCTGATGCTAGCGCAGGCCGCCGCTCACGGGGCCTACCACGCGGCCGTCGCCGCCGCTGCTAAGGGCAAGGTAATACACACACACACATACACACAGACACACTACTACATCTAGCATATTAGGAACGGACGGTTCTTTGAACGTTTTAAAATAAGCGTTCCAAATTCGAAACCGCAGTCGAACGCCGAAGACGTCTGTCGCGCCGTCACTTGTCTTCATCCGATATGCGTGCGTGTTATTATCGAATTCGAATTTCAAAATCTGGACCGAACGCCGAAGACGGGCTGTCGCGCCGTCACTTGTTTTGTTTTCATCCGATATGCGCGCGTGTTTTGTTTCGAACACTGTTACTATGGTCGGGCATCCTGCTCTTACTCTATAGAGTTATAAAGGAATATACTCAATACTCATCTCATGGCGCTGCTCAGAGGCGACCTGATGCTAGCGCAGGCCGCCGCTCACGGGGCCTACCACGCGGCCGTCGCCGCCGCTGCTAAGGGCAAGGTAATACACACACACACATACACACAGACACACTACTACATCTAGCATATTAGGAACGGACGGTTCTTTGAACGTTTTAAAATAAGCGTTCCAAATTCGAAACCGCAGTCGAACGCCGAAGACGTCTGTCGCGTCGTCACTTGTCTTCATCCGATATGCGTGCGTGTTATTATCGAATTCGAATTTCAAAATCTGGACCGAACGCCGAAGACGGGCTGTCGCGCCGTCACTTGTTTTGTTTTCATCCGATATGCGCGCGTGTTTTGTTTCGAACACTGTTACTATGGTCGGGCATCCTGCTCTTACTCTATAGAGTTATAAAGGAATATACTCTATACTCATCTCATGGCGCTGCTCAGAGGCGACCTGATGCTAGCGCAGGCCGCCGCTCACGGGGCCTACCACGCGGCCGTCGCCGCCGCTGCTAAGGGCAAGGTAATACACACACACACATACACACAGACACACTACTACATCTAGCATATTAGGAACGGACGGTTCTTTGAACGTTTTAAAATAAGCGTTCCAAATTCGAAACCGCAGTCGAACGCCGAAGACGTCTGTCGCGTCGTCACTTGTCTTCATCCGATATGCGTGCGTGTTATTATCGAATTCGAATTTCAAAATCTGGACCGAACGCCGAAGACGGGCTGTCGCGCCGTCACTTGTTTTGTTTTCATCCGATATGCGCGCGTGTTTTGTTTCGAACACTGTTACTATGGTCGGGCATCCTGCTCTTACTCTATAGAGTTATAAAGGAATATACTCTATACTCATCTCATGGCGCTGCTCAGAGGCGACCTGATGCTAGCGCAGGCCGCCGCTCACGGGGCCTACCACGCGGCCGTCGCCGCCGCTGCTAAGGGCAAGGTAATACACACACACACATACACACAGACACACTACTACATCTAGCATATTAGGAACGGACGGTTCTTTGAACGTTTTAAAATAAGCGTTCCAAATTCGAAACCGCAGTCGAACGCCGAAGACGTCTGTCGCGTCGTCACTTGTCTTCATCCGATATGCGTGCGTGTTATTATCGAATTCGAATTTCAAAATCTGGACCGAACGCCGAAGACGGGCTGTCGCGCCGTCACTTGTTTTGTTTTCATCCGATATGCGCGCGTGTTTTGTTTCGAACACTGTTACTATGGTCGGGCATCCTGCTCTTACTCTATAGAGTTATAAAGGAATATACTCTATACTCATCTCATGGCGCTGCTCAGAGGCGACCTGATGCTAGCGCAGGCCGCCGCTCACGGGGCCTACCACGCGGCCGTCGCCACCGCTGCTAAGGGCAAGGTACTACACACACACATTACTACATAATAGCGTATTAGGAACGGCTTGATAGTAGCCCCGGAAGGTTCTTCGAACATTTTAAAATGCGCGTTCGAATTTCAAAATCTCGATCGAACGCTGAAGACGGTCGTTCGTGCAGCGTCGTCACTTGTTTTCTTCCGATGTGCGCGCGTGTTTTGTTTCGAATTTCGAGTCAAACCTTGTAACCATACTCTGTCGTTTCATTCAATGAGCTCAGTGCGGCCATAGCCCGTATGAATAAGTCCCAAGACTTAAAAAATTCTAGCGAAGACTAATCAATTATTTTTTCCTTACAGAACATGTCCCCACTGTACCCTTTCGGTATGCCGGGCTCCGATAAGGATCGGCATGGGGCCATCGACTCCCTTACAGGCCTGCCCCACACAATACTTAGGTAAGACTACTTTAAATAACATAAGTACTAGAAATACTTACCTAGATTCCTCCTAGGATTTATTTGACAATATTTGGCGTCGCCCGTGAACTTTAAAAACAATTAGGATGCCCCCCCCCTCAGCCCCTCACTCCCCCTGTTGCTGTAACATAATAGGGACTATCCACACTCAGGCGACGCACGTCGTAAGACGCGGAACGGACGATAGCGCCGCGCCGCCCGAGTGAAATTTAAAAAACCTCTCCTCAGTACATTTTGTATAGGAAAGACGTAAGATGCGCCTCAAGCGACACGCCCCAAGCGACACGTGACAAAAACAATTCTACAAAACATGCCGAGGATGGAGGAGAATGTTTTTTAGGGTTACCCTCATCTGGTAGAATAATTTTAGTCCGAAACACACTTCGCCTAACATGTTTTGCAGAAACACTTTCAGTCGAATGGTAATTTTGCAGAAAACTTAGTTGGCATTATTATTACCATGCACTTTTGGCAGAATATTGTTTTACAGAACATTACTTTGGTCGACTTTGATTTAGCATAAATGTATGTACCATAATAATCTTATAGCATAATATTACATTAGCAGAATTATTACACGCTATCATAAAAGAAAAACTGCCCCAGAGTCACCGTTAGGTACGACGACGAGCGAAGCGAGGAGGAGTGTTAGGTATCTTGCATCCCCAACACATCCAACTCGCTATCAAAGAGCAAAGTTCGCCTTTGTACAAATGATGTGTGTGTTCTTTTTTTCTTTACTGTGTGTGTTCTTATCTTTGTACAATAAAGTGTATTACTACTATTACTACTACTACAAATTGCAACTTTATGCCGCCTAAATATTATGCACAAATATTATCTGTAAAAGTAATGTTCGACTAGAAGACTATTATGGTCATCAACATTATGTCAACAGACGATTCGGTATTTCAAAAATCAGCGAAATGATATATGCCAAAGCATATTCTGCGTAAGGTGTTTCTGCCAAACGTGACTTCTGCCAAGAACTATTATACGAATCAAATATATGCGTAAAAAGTTTCTGCCAGATAATAGTGAACCTGTTTTTTAAATTACACTCGGGCGGAGCGGCGCTGGCGTCCGTTCCGCGTCTAACGTCGTGCGTCGCTTGTGTGTGTATCACGGCTTAGATATGTGCATAAGTTGCATAACCTCTTTAAATAGTACAAATGACAGAGATGCCGTAGGTACAGTCATTATTGCATGTCATTACATAAAGCACCTTACTTATTCAAAATTTCACATATGAACCTGAGAAATAACTCATAGACTTTTTTTTCCTCTGTCAGTGCTGCATTGGAAGGGGGGTAAGTTGTTCTTAGTTGTTAGAAATTTTGTCCTTTAAAATAATTTCATCCTGTAAAATGTGGCATTTTAATTATACTACGTCGGTGGCAAACAAGCATACGGTCCGCCGGTCACCGTAACCTATGGACGCCTGGAACTCAAAGAGTGTCACATGCGCGTTGCCAACCCATTAGAAACTTGTACACTCCCTTTTGCTGTGTTAAGTATAAGTACACAGCAAAAAGGAGTACAAGTTCCAAGGAGGGTTCGGGTTGCCGACGACTCAAAGGACAATTGAACAAATTAGTTCCGTAGGTCCTCGCGTCGTCAGCACACCGCACCCTCGTTGAGCTCTGGCCTTACTCACGGGCAGAAACACAACACTATGAGTAGGGTATACACACACTATTGATTATGGAAGAGTTTGAAAATGTTTTTCATACAAGGCTCGGAACCGGTTTTACATTAGCTGTTTGTTTTGGTTTTGCTCTGCATAACATATTTTTGTAATAAATATTTGATAGTCTAATATCTGCCTTAAACTGCGGTCCGATTTTTGAGTCTCACGCGTTCGAAGTCAGAAAATTGGCACTGAAAATAATAAGCAAGTCACCGTTTTCAACCGGTATTTTAGTGACAAAATCCCGTATGCGAGATTCAAAAATCGCCCTCCTGGTGACCGGTAAATGCGTCCAGAATTTTATAATTTTTTTCAACCGGCTAAAAAATTATGAAACCGATTTCCGAGCTTTATTAAAAAAAAAAACATGTTTTATCTACATAAACATATATATATATTATGTGTCGCTTAACTTCGAGCTTGGGTAAATCCATTCTGCTATAAGGTTGATTATATAATGAAGTTGAAATAAAAGATAATCAACCTTATAGCAGAATAGATTTAGCCAAATTTGAAGTTAAGCGATACGTATTGAAGTTCGGCCACACATGCGCGTTTTGATGCGTAGGCGGAGCGTCAGCGGAGCGCAATTATTGTATGACCTACTAACCACTTTTTTTTTTATTTCTAGTGATCCGTCATCGGTGCTAGGCGGGGTAAGACTTCCGCCCGATACAGAAATTATCAAATACACCTCCTCGCTAACAGGGCCGAAGGTAAACAATGTTACGAACAAGCACACGTACCGATAGTTACTAGAGCGCAGACTTTTTCACTCACCAGTCTCACTACTAGCACACCTCGGACACTGGCGATCAAATATATGTAAGAGGCGCGTTCCTAGCACACATTCTAAGCTCGTGTAGGTGAACGCGTACCATGCTTGTATGAGTGACATATGACAGGTCGACTGTTCGCGTTTTTGACAGGCGGTAACTGTGAGGTAACACTTTCAGCGGGGAGCGGAAGTGGCCATACTGTACGATAGTACTCTTTATTATACTGTGCTACTATAAGCACTGACATATCAAAATTATGTAGCAGATTTTAAAATCGAGTAAGCGATGGCCTATCGGCTACAGAAAGGAACAAAATATGTAGCTCCCGTGTGAATAGAAGAGATAGCTAGCGATTTATAGTTCATCACTCAGCGAAGTTCTGATACTTTCATAAAAAAATAAGATTTTGCAAAAATTTCATTTTTGGCTCAAGCTTTTGTCGCCGACTGTACCTTTCTTTCAACAGTCATCTACTGTTCTCCGAGACGTTTCTAAAAAAACCCTTATTCGATGGGGATACGACGTTTCATAACAGAGTTCCTATGACCACCATTCTGCTCCATCATCAGACCAGCTCCATGATACCATAATATTGCATTGTCACGTGCTTTACATATGTGTGTATTATTACACAAAATTTCAGCTTAATCGGAAACCAGCTTAATCGGGAAGTGGGTCAAATTTAGTCTACGTTTTGTTTGTTGGGGTTTTTAGAAACGTCTCGGAAAGCAGTAGATGACTGTTGAAGAAAGAAAGGTACAGTCGGCGATAAAAGCTTGTCCAAAAATGAAATTTTTGTAAAAGAAACTTATTTCGTAGTTAGATTAATTCAATGCTTAAATACTTGTAGTGTCCATGATCATAGCTTTCCAATGCCTAATAATTCCATCACTGTATCAATAATTAATAATACTCTATAGACTACCTGGGGCCCATTTCTCGAAGCTACCAGTTACAATTTACAAGTGGTTGTTAACACTTTCGAAACCGGGCTCTACGCGGCGCTACGACATTTTCGCTACATACGGGGAAACCCATGTAATCGGCTACGCTTCTACGAGCGGTGTGCCCGACAGTCGGGTTCTTGGTAGCGAAAGTGTTAATGTCTAATATGACAAGTTGGAAAGAGACTTCCACTTGTCAATTGTAACTTTTAGCTTTGAGAAATGGGCCCCTGATGTAGTACTTGTACTTGTAGTGTACCTAAACCTTATTGATTTAAGAAAACCATCACTAATATACACTAAGTAAATTCAATTAATCAGTAATCTTCTGAAAAAATTGTTGTCAATTAAATTGGAAGTCCGACAGGGTTCTAGAGTGGCCTAGGATTCTAATATGTTGACTGTACCTCTTATTTTGTTATTAGCATTTGTTATGAAGAAGTAAAATAGGTAGAGCTTTTGAGTTTAAGTTAGTTAAAATTAGGTGAGTGAACAAGTCTGTTTCGATTGGCTAAAACCCTAAGAAGCCTAACCTAAGCTAGGAAGGTCACTATTTGATAATTCCTTTTTCAACGTTTTTCAAATTGTTTGGATATCGCTTGTGCTTGAATTCCGTCGCTATTTTGTGTTGTTCTGTTTTTAATTTGGTGGTTGTGGGCGATATTTTTTGTTTTTGTGTATGTGTAAGACCGGGGCCCGTTTCTCGAAAGGTACAAGTCGTATGGGTTGTCATGGAGACACACTTGTAATACAAGGCTTGTACCTTTCGAGAAACGGGCCCCTGCGATCCACATGCATGTAGTTTGCACAACTGGCAAAGCAGACATACAATAGTTATTTGTTATACAAGAGGGCAAAGTTGTATTTTAACGCCGAGTGTGGAATTTAAAGTGAGCGGGTTTTTTAACACACGATAAGTGAAATACATTTGCACCCGAGTGTAACACAAAACTTTTCCCCTCACTATAGCGAGGAAACCACAACGCAAAAAATGATTTTATCACTGCTTCCAGTAGTTCCACAGGTGGTAAATCATCTTTATTACTAGATTCACCTACTTTTATCAATTTTAAAGCAGTTAATTTGACTTTATTCAAGGTCAAATTACTTTACCCACTAGTGGATAAAATGCGTTTTTACCCGCTGGTATTAAAGGACAAAACACGTGTTTCCGAGCTAGCAAGGGGAAAAATTACTAGCAATGAACTGGCATGCATATTTTGTGCAAGCTACAGACATGTATCGCTGGCTTAAGGGACCGGCCACATCAGAGCGTCGCGTGTCTCAGGGCGCGCAACGGACGTCCGCGCCACGCCACCTGAGTGTAATTCAAAAAACGTCTCCTCAGTACATTTTGTATAGGAAGGACGTAAGACGCGCCGCCAAGCGCGCGCCACGCCGCCGTCTTACGTCCTTCCTATACAAAATGTACTGAGGAGACGTTTTTTGAATTACATTCAGGCGGCGTGGCGGAGACGTCCGTTGCGCGCCCCGAGACACGCGACGCTTAAGTGGGAACGCTACCTTAAGGCTCAATGCAAGGTTTAAATATTATTTATTACTGATAAGAATATTACATTAGTTAGACATTATGTTTATACACAAAATAGTTTTATTGTAATTTGACATTTCATAAAAAAGAAGCATCTCTTTATAACCAATATTTTTGTAACTTAATATCTTGATTCTTAAAATTTTCGAATAGTGTTTATAAGTGAATTGATAAAATCAGTTATGAAACTGATAAAAAAAAAAAAAAAAAGATTTAATTTGGATCGTAATCGAAAAAAAAAAAACTGTCAAAAGTCAAAACTGTTTAGGGCTTGTGCGTTTGCTTTTTGTGTCTTTTTTTTCTTATTTTGTCGCTATGCAACTTTTTTAATGTGTTAAATTACTAGTCTCCCTCCAAATTCATCATTCAGACTAGTGGGGGCAATTTTGTTCACCGGGTCCAAAATATGAAGGATTTTTACTACAGTACTGACCATATCATACACTATTTTGAACATAGAGGAATAAATAAGGAAAGAGATCCTCTGTAACTCCATATATCAATAAATGCGTTATTTGTAGTGACATCTAGCGTCACCGTGCGTCAATCATACGTCTAATAGCGTAAATTATCAGTACCACTACTCGGCATTAGGTGCCAACAGTGTCGCGTCTGCCAAAAATGCAATATTAAAACAGTTTACAACTTATATTACGAGCAGAACGAATTGAAAACAGAGTACTGATTAATACTATTGTAATATTATCTAAAAAGAGGAGAGATGGCAGACCCAACACAAGATGGTCGGACGACCTATGCAAAATAGCCACAGATTGGCCAACTGTGGCAAAAACCAGAGACAGATGGCTAGAGCTGGAGGAGGCCTTTACCCGAAAGGGGTCCAAACCAAATTAGTTTTTTTAAGCATTTTTAATTTTTTTTAATATTATTAAGGTATTTGGTTTCTGAATAAACAGGCTTTTTATTTTTATTTTTTATTTATTTATTTTTTATCTAAAAATTGTTGAGCATTAGACTTTTCGTTCGTCGCGACATCTATTGACAAATATCAGTACTGATAATTCACGCTAGTTGACAAGTGATTGACGCGTGAATGGATTCTTACTTATTCCTCTATGTTCGGGATTTATAAAGTCAAGAATCGTTTTTAAATGATATGGGCTCCTGCTTTGTGCGCCGTGGATTGGTTAAATATCTTTGATTGTCCTTAGTTTTTGCATGATATTGATACCACATGGAAACTATACCTTTTTGTATTGCTAGTGTTTGTGTGTATATTTTATAACAATTATTTGGCTACAGGCGCCTCCAGGGACGACGAATCGTGGACGAAAGAAGACGATATCCCTGGATCCGCCTCAAGTGTCCGTCCACCCGTCCACGGAGCGAGGGACGCCGCTCCCTAGCAAACGACAGAAAGTGGTAAGACTCAGTATAATCAAAGACCTATATAACTTCGTATAGACAGATAAAGTCGAAGAAAAAAACGTACCCCAAAACCATACAGAAAAAGGTACGGTGAGCTAGATTTACCTACCTACATTTGGGGTACGCTCGGCTAGATGGCGCTAATATTAATATTTGACATTTTAAAAACATATCAAGCTAAGAATATGGGCCAAAATGGCAAAACTGAGGCTCAAAAGTTTTAAGCTTGTGTCGAGAGATGGCACTATGCACTGTGATTACACATTTTACTTTGACAGTCATTCTCTATAATACTCGATCGATCCTCTTTGGTATAATAAAGAGTACTCATGACAATGTCATCATTACTGTAGGCCTAGCACATGATGGCCGCGGGAGTATGTCGCCGCGAGATAGATAACACGTCTTTGTCTAATTGTATTAATGACATAAGGACAGGTAGTCTATCTCGCGGCGACAGAATTTTAAACTTTCTACTCAATTGTATGGATGGAAACTTTCCAATTCATAAATTTAAATTCCATTTATTTTTCGTGAAATGAATGTTTCAAGAAATTTAAGTTTTTTGGAAAGTTTCCGCAGCACATCATTACTCATCATCATCCTCCTTGCATTATCCCGGCTCGGCTCTGATCCGCTTTTGCCGACGTTTTAATAAAAAATAAAATAAAAATCAAAGTTTAAACAGGCCATAAAATTAACACAAAATGAAATGTCCTATCCTGTGAAAAAAAATTTCAGAATTTTTTGTGAAACTGATTTCAATACAGACGTGAGTTCAAGTTGTATGGACTGAAATGTATGTATGGATGGAAAATTTTCAAATTTTTTTTTTTTAATTTTTCATAGGTATTCAACAATTCATAAATTTAAATTCCTTATTTTATTTTTCGTGAAAGTTTCAAATGACATTTGAATTCCGAAAAACTCATTTCAAGCCGGGGTTCGAACTCGCGAATTTAAGCCATCAGCGCTTTTTTTTTGGAAAGTTTCCGCTCTCGGTTACCTCACAGTTATGCTTGTCAAGAACGCGACCAGTCAAACTGTCTCCACATCATTACTCATCATCATCCTCCTTGCATTATCCCGGCCATATAACAGTTTTAATTCGGCTCCATATGATATTGATATTGGAGCCTGGGGTCAAGAGTTATTTATATTTGCAATATGATACATTTTAACAGGACACAATTAAAGATTTCATAAATTCATCTATACTGTATATAGTGTTTGCTAGTAAAACACTGTAGCAAGTAATAGTAGTAGTAGTAGTAGTATGTATATTTGTATAAATTCGCCATGCACTTTAGCAGCTGATAGTACATCGGGGTATTAATGAGTTATTATACACGATATTCGGCCCGTCTCTAGTATCCTTACACAGTGAGGACCGCTCTATAGCAAACGACAGAAAGTGGTAATTATATTAATAAATATGATAATTGACTTTGTTTAACAGGACGATTACGGCAATTCCCGGTCTTCAGTCGAAGTTATCCGGTTGCCGAACAAACCGGACCGTGCCGGACACCGGACGGACAGTCCGGCCAACCTTGCTGACTACACGGGTAAATATTGTTTAATAGAATCACTACGGCAAGTCCCGGACTTTTGTATTAGCGGTCCGGTTGCCGGTCCCTACCGTGCTGGACATCGACAAATGACGCATACCTGCCCCTCTAGCACAACGCCTTGTCGCGCGCGAGTCCATACTTGAAGTCGCGCTTGATGTATGGACTCGCGCGCGACAAGACAAGTTGTGCTAAAGGGTCTGATGTTCATTCTTCACATAGACGCATTGTGACTGTACAAGTATGTTTTGTACTGCAATGGTGGACTTAATTTCTTGAGATATTGTTTTCTATATAATTTTTTTTTGTAGGTATATCCCGTGAGCTGCTCCAGACTATTGCGAGTCAAAGCGGCGTCAGCTTAGCGGCGCTGGAGAGACAGCTGGCTGGCTCCACCGCTGCTGCAGGTAAGAAATAAAAATATAACACTTGAGTCCGTTATACACCGTGTTTTTATTGAATTCCGTTAACTTCGGCATATATTTAGGTCCATTATAGGACACAGAATGGCAAAGTTAAATTTGTTAAATTCGTATTTCTTTCTAAAAAAAACTATACACCTGCGATAGATGTTAACTTCGATTGCTGTTGAGAAACGGGCTTTACAATTAACTCACACTAAAATGTCAAAACTATGTCATGTCAATCGCATAATATCAAACACACAGAGTCCGTTTCTTAACAGCAATTGATGTAACATCTATCGCAGGTGTAGGGGGATTTCTCTAAAAAAAGTTACGAAATAATAAATTTTTGCACTATCCATGCTATTGATATTGATTGATAATGGTACCAAATTTCAGCTCTAGTGCCTACGAAGTTACTGAGATTATCGGACGGACGGACGGACGGAAACAGACACAACTATAAGGGCATAAATAAATCATTTCATTTCAAGTCCTCTCGTTTTTAACCCCCGCGCAAGAACGAAGTTTGACGTGTCTGTCTGTCTGTCTGTCCGCTAACCTAGGGTGCCGCCAGCAGCGGGACAGGGCCCAAGCGGCCGGTGGTTAGGGCTGCAGAGAGAGGAACCGTCGGACTATCCGCGCTGAGTCCAAGATCACCGCCTTCTGCATCTGGCCCTTGATCCAGCCACCTAGCGAGAGTCTCTTAAGATGTTGGTCGAGACTCTTCGCTATGAGACCGTTCGCTGAAACGACTATCGGAACAATGATCGTTGAATCAACATCCCACATGGCGGTTATCTCGTGAGCCAAGTCTAGGTACTTACTGGACTTGTCCTCTGCTTTCACGAGATTCTCATCATGGGGGATGGTGATATTGGTGATGTCTACTAGCACGTTAAGTTATCGTTATTATTTAGCTTTTTTTATCTAGCCTATAATGGTGTCCCACTGCTGGGCAAAGGCCTCTCCCTTTAACCCCCATGACTCCCGGTTTAGTGCCTCTTCCGGCCAGTTGGTGAGGAAGGTGTCTAGGTCGTCTCCATCTTCTGGGCCTGCCGCGTCCGCGCTCTATTTGTGGCATCCACTTGGTGGCTACACTAGTCCATCTGTCAGGATGCATGCGGCAGACGTGACCAGCCCAGTCCCATTTGATTAAGCTAATAAAATAAATTACTTTTGTTACAGATTCCGGTCTTAATCTAAGCACAAAGTCAAATAACACGAGTACGGAGGATTCTCCGCTGGATCTCGGACTAAAAACGGGCGGCGACGAAGATGCCCCGCTCAACCTTTCCCTTAAACCCACGCCTCGTAAGTAACTATTTTTGTTTTACATTTAACTATTGACGTTCTACATATAACTTTGACGACCGGTCTGGCGCAGTCGGTAGTGACCCTGCCTGCTACGCCGCGGTCCCGGGTTCGAATTTTTGGGCATTTATTTGTGTGATGAACACAGATATTTGTTCCTGAGTCATGGATGTTTTCTATGTATATAAGTATTTGTATATTATATATATCGTTGTCTGAGTACCCACAACACAAGCCTTCTTGAGCTTACCGTGGGACTCAGTCAATCTGTGTTAGAATGTTGTATAATTTATTATTATTTAATTATTTAATTTATGACTATGAGGAAATACAAATAAGTATGTAGACTCTATCGGTAAATATAAAAACATACATTCTGCTTGTTAAAAATTAATTTATTACATCCATTGTATGGGGAAAGTTAACAGCACACCCTAACGGTTACCTAGGTCATCATTGTTTGTTGATTATCCAATTATTTGATTATTATTGTTACAGCGAGCACACAAGCGTCCGACGCGTTATCGCGTCTCACGTCGCTCAGCAGTTCGCTCAACGCGTCGTCAAGCAACGACAGGATATGTAAGTTAACTTCACTTACCGTTACATGTTGTCAAAAATATTATAGCCTATTTTCCTTAAAGCTCGGCCACACATAAAGCGTTTTGATAGCGTCGCGTTAGCGGAGCGCAATGATAGCGGTGCACCGGAGGAACGCTGGCGTTCCGCTCGCAATCCGCGCTCGTTAGTTCCCGCCGGCGTTCACTGCGCGCATCGCTAGCGTTCGTCCCGCACCGCTATCATTGCGCTCCGTTGACGCTCCGCTAACGCTCCGCCTACGCTCTCAAAACTCGCATGTGTGGCCGAGCTTTAAGTACATACATATAATCACGCCTGTATACCATAAAAGGGTAGGCAGAGCACATGAACTACTAAGTTTCAGTGCCACTCTTGACAAAAAGGGGTTGAAAGAAATCCAAATTGTGACATTGCAGTGACAGGTTGCCAGCCTCTCGCCTACGCCACAATTTAACCCATATCCCACAGTCGACTTCTACGACACCCACGGGAAGAAAGGGGGTGGTGAGCTTTAAGTAAGTAATTAATACCGTTTTTGTTTGCAGCACGACGAAAACCGGGCGCGAAACCTCGTCGCGTGGCGCCCGAACTGAACTCTCAAGTCGCAGACTCCCCCAGACCCAAGTCTAGTGGCAGCGAAGACAGTGAATGTAAGCATTTATAATACAAAATAAATAAATAAATAAATAAATAAATAAATATACAAGAATTGCTCGTTTAAAAGTATGAGATTTTATACTAACCCCCTAACTTACTAAGTTCGTTAGTCCCTTTCAGAAGTATTGGTTTTTTAAATTGGTCACTCGTCGTTAATTCGCTTCTACTCATTTCCTCAAAGGTTGACTGGAAGAGATCCCATTAAGGGATAAGTCCGCCTACATTGTATATTACTGACTCTGTAACTGTGTCTCTTTTGTTTCATTTATGTACAATAAAGCTTATACATACATACATACATACATACATACAATTGGTGTGATAGAAAGGGACAAACGAACTTTATCGGCTTGATAACTTTAGTGTACGTTTATGAATAAGTTGGTAAGAGTTTTGAATGATTAACGGTTATTTTCATTAGACTTATATTGACCGGGATATAGACCGTGATTACCTTTTTGATTTTTGTGATCAGTGGATGTCAAAGTTGCGTAGACAGCGCGCGATCTACCCTCCTTCGCGAATGGGAATGATTGGTAACAGGCACAATTGGTCACAGAACTGTTCACTAAACGTGCAAAAATTGTTACCATTTTACGACTGTTTTCTTAATAAAATTCGTTTATTTCAAATGGCGAACCGTCAGAGACGTCAAAATTAAAAGTAAATAAAACTATATTTTCATTTGTTCCATTCGTGCCAGGTCTTGTGAATTGGCTTGCACCTCAAGCTTATAAATTATCTACAACGTCTGTTGTGGGCTTTACTACATTTCTAATTTCCCACAGCTGTCGGCTGGCCTAACCGCGAGGGTCGACCTCGGAACCTTGGCAGAGGAGTCAGCAAACCGAAGAAAAATACCGTCGCCTCTCTGCTAGCACAGAGTCGAGCGCTCGGCCTTAGGCCCGCGTTGGCTCAACAGCTACTGGCTGAGACTGACCTGGTAAGACATCATAAACTGATATAGATACCATACACTAAAGAAAAAGCGATCAAGCCCACTGGTGGCGAAGCCGGGAATCGAACCCGGGTCTCCAGCTAACGCGTGATAAACCGCTACACCACCTCAACCGCCGAGGTACCCGAAATTTCTCTAATGTATGTTATCTCTGAAGGCTAGGCGCCTTTGACCAACTCTAAGGGCGAGCAATTTGTGCTTGCACCTCCTATATGAATCCTTTTGCAGGATTACGATATAGCGAGAGAGATGGTGCTGCCATCTATCGATGTAGGGAATAAATCAAATTATTTTATTAAATATTTTTTGATTTGTTTTTCACAAAATATCAAAATAAAAAAATATTTAATAAAATAATTTGATTTGTTCCCTACATTGGTAAGATATCGTCTAAAATATAGACTATGAAACTTGGGCTGTGGAGTATAGAACCGAAGGAAAATACCGTCGCCTCTCTGCTAGCACAGAGTCGGGCGCTCGGCCTAAGGCCCGCGTTGGCTCAACAGCTATTGGCCGAGACTGACTTGGTAAGACATCATAAACTGAATTTGATACCAAACACTAAAAAAAAGCGATCAAGCCCACTGGTGGCGAAGCCGGGAATCGAACCCGGGTCTCCAGCTAACGCGTGATAAACCGCTACACCACCCCGACCGCCGAGGTACCCGTCGAAATTTCTCTAGTGTATGTTATCTCTGAAGGCTAGGCGCCTTTGACCAACTCTAAGGGCGAGAAATTTGTGCGTGCACCTCCTATATGAATCCTTTTGCAGGATTACGATATAGCGAGAGAGTTGGTGCTGCCATCTATCGATGAAGGGAACAAATCAAATTATTTTATTAAATATTTTTTGATTTGTTTTTCACAAAATATCAAAATAAAAAAATATTTAATAAAATAATTTGATTTGTTCCCTACATTGGTAAGATATCGTCTAAAATATAGACTATGAAACTTGGGCTGTGGAGTATAGAACCGAAGGAAAATAAAGGGCGAGCAATTTGTGCTTGCACCTCCTATATGAATCCTTTTGCAGGATTACGATATAGCGAGAGAGATGGTGCTGCCATCTAGCCATGTAGGGAATAAATCAAATTATTTTATTTAATATTTTTTTATTTGTTTTTCACAAAATATCAATATAAAAAAATATTTAATAAAATAATTTGATTTGTTCCCTACATTGGTAAGATATCGTCTAAAATATAGACTATGAAACTTAGGCTGTGGAGTATAGAACCGAAGAAAAACACCGTTGCTTCTCTGCTAGCACAGAGTCGAGCGCTCGGCCTAAGGCCCGCGTTAGCTCAACAGCTACTGGCTGAGACTGACCTGGTAAGATATCTTCTAAAATATAGACTATGAAACTTGGGCTGTGGAGTATAGAACCGAAGGAAAATACCGTCGCCTCCCTGCTAGCACAGAGTCGAGCGCTCGGCCTAAGGCCCGCGTTGGCTCAACAGCTACTAGCTGAGACTGACCTGGTAAGATATCTTGTAATAGTTATTTGTTATACAAGGGGGCAAAGTTGTATTTTAACGCCGAGTGTGGAATTGAAAAACAAGCAAGTAAAAGGATTCTATAGTTGAACCACGAGCGACGCGAGTGGTTCGAGAATAGAATCCTGAACTTGCGAGTTTTTTAACACACGAGAAGTAAAATACATTTGCACCCGAGTGTAACACAAAACTTTTCCCCTCACTATAGCGAGGAAACTACAACGCAAAAAAATGCGTTTATCACTGCTTCCAGTAGTTCCACAGGTGGTAAATCATCTTAATTACTAGATTCACCTACTTTTATCAATTTTAAAACAGTTAATTTGACTTTATTCAAGGTCAAATTACTTTACCCACTAGTGGATAAAATGCTTTTTTACCCGCTGGTATTAAAGGACAAAACACGTGTTTCCGAGCTAGTGAGGGGAAAAATACTTTAACATAGACTATGAAGCTTGGGCTGTGGAGTAAGAGAACCGAAGAAAAATATTGCTTGAAATAAATAAATATGCCTGATTGTGATTAGTAATCATTTTATTATTATTTGCAGGAGAAACTGAAAGCTTTACTCGGCGAGGCGGCAAGCACGGACAGTGAATGCCCGTCCGATAGTTGTCCTTCAGATTCCGACGCCAGCGAATCGAGTCGGCTACACGACTCGTCTTATAGACTGCCACTAGCTAGAGGTGAGTTGTACCAAAGCTATATGTAGCTCCGTGTAAACGGATAAAGTCTAAGAAGAAAACATACCTCAAAACCATAGAGAAAAAGGTACGGTGACCTAGATGGCGTTACACCTTTGGGGAGCGCTCGACTAGATGGCGCCAAAATTAATATTTGACATTTTAATACATATCAAGCTAAGAATATGGGCCAAATTGTCAAAACTGAGGTTCTACTTCACTGTGATTACATATTTTACTTTGACAGTAACTCTCTATAATACTCGATCCTCTTTGGTTGTACTATAAGGGTTTCCCCAAATCTATAGACGCGGAATTGGCTCTAGTCGACCAAAGATCGCTCGTTAGTCGTTACCGTCGCTGAACACCCCGTCGCTAGATTTAAGGAGACCCTAAAACCAGTATTCAACAAATTCATCTAAATAGATGTATTTGACAGTGCAGCCACTGCTATATGAATACTATTTAGGTAACTTTTATAGAAGGTAGTAGGGAACCAGGTCACTTCTGCAATGTTTTACCTACTTTATAGGTCTGATAGCTTTGGAGAATACACAAATAGTCAAATATATTCTGGCAGGGTCGCCATGTGAGTGGGAAGTTGATAATGAAACACCTCTGATATTTACATTCCCTCATAAAAACTACCAATTTATGTTTACGGTAGGTACTTCAGCTACTTCGTACATTGTTAACTTTTCAGAATGCCGGATTTATTATAGTCGTACTACTACGAGATTCTTATCTTATCACAACGGTGATAAGACCTACACAAACGTATGGAATAAACTAGCTTTTTCTCGCGGCCATTATTATCACAAAACTTTTTCTTTGTTTTCAGGCTGGAAACGAATAACTGTGATCAAAGGCCTCTCCCGCAACTGCAATATAAAGGGCGACGTCACTTACACGCCTCCTGAACCACATCAGGCTATGAAGATGAAGAGCATGCAAGAATTACAAACAGTAAGTTTTATAATCTGTCAAAAATCCAGTTTTTATCAGCGGTAAAAGTTTACTCTGTGACACAGTCCACAGTATAAGGACATTTGAGACTTTAGTTTTATAATCTGCATAAAACTTTACGGTTTGTAGCAATATTAAATTACTCTGTGGCATAATGCATAGTATAGGTAAATTCGGCGTATAGTTTTGCATTCTGCAGAAAGCCGTGAGATGTGCGGCGATAAAACTTAGTCTGTGTCTCTCGAAATGCCCAAGTCACATCAGTATAGATAAGTTCAAGAGTTACTTATTTCATTCTGCTGAGAATCGTGAGGTTTGCAGCGATAAAACTTTAGTATGTGGCTCTCGCAAAGCACAATGCACAGTATAAGTAAATGCAGACTGCAGTTTTGCATTCTGCAGAAAATCGTGAGGTTTGCAGTAATAAAACTTTAATCTGTGTGCTCTCGCAAAGTACAGTATACGCGAGGTCAACGTATAGTTTTTCGTTCTGCTCAAGGCCGTGAATTAGCAACGATAAAACTTGACTCTGTGGATCTAGTAAGGCGCCATGCAAGTACATGTATGAAAATTGAGAGATATTATAAAAAAAAATATTGGGGGACACCTTACACAGATCAACTTAGCCCCAAACTAAGCAAAGCTTGTACTATGTTTGCTAAGCGACGATATACATACTTAAATAGATAAAATATACATACTTATATACATAGAAACAAATAAATGCCCTTACCGGGATTCGAACCTGGGACCGCGGCTCAGCAGGCAGGGTCCGACTGAGCCAGACCGGTCGTCACATATTATTTTTTATATTCCGTATTTTTTGTTACAGTTCCTGGATTCGAACCCGCAACCGCCTTTAACGACTGAGCACTTCAGCTTCAGCTCACGTCTAATACTTGGAGAGTACATCCAACCCGCTCCTGAACTACCGGAGCCTTTGCTCTTCAGTGAAACAGAAATCAATAAAAGGTGAGTTTGAACCGAGACAGACAGACAGACAGTGAGGAGAACAATGTTGTATCCTGGATTCGAACCCGAAGCCGGCGCCTAGCTGAGAATTTCAGTTTCAGCGCGCGCCTAAGCGCGTTTTCAGATTATCCAATCCGATATCGGATGTGGGACCGATAATATATTTAAGCGGCCATCTTGGATTTTTATCTTTGAAATCCTTCTTACATCCGATATCGGATCGGATAATGTGAAAAGTCCCATCGCTGTGTCTCGCTCTAAAAGCACTAAGGGTCTGAGCCGTTTCGCCAAACCTAAACGCAGTAGATGACTGTTGAAAGAAACGTGAGTGCAACAGGCGGCGATAGCAGAAAGGTGAAAGCTGTTATTGTGCCAAAAATGACATTATTGCGAGAAAACATTTTTACTTAATAATGATAATCTTTTAATTACATAAACACAAGTTTATTTAAACTCACTGTGTGTTTGTCGTTTATCTAGATTGGAAGAAGCCCGGGCGCTGGCAGCGCTAACGGGCCCACGACCAACACCGCCACCTGTTGACAGAAGAATAGAACTAGCGAGGCGGCAGCAAGCGGCGCGCGACGCACGCAGAGATGCCAACTCACGCTCCCGCGACCAGGTATCTATAGGTATCTAGTTATAGAGCTATTGAGCTGTTGATTTTAGCAAAGAGGATCGAGTATTTTAGGGACCATCCCCACTCAGGCGACGCATGTCCTGAGACGCGGAACGGACGTCAGCGCCACGCATGTAATTTAAAAAACGTCTCCTGAGTACATTTTGTATAGGAAGGACGCGCAAGGGACACCGCTTGGCGCGCCCCAGGCTACGCCGCGCTGCCTGGGGGCGCGTCTTACATCTTTCCTATACAAAATGTACTGAGGTGACGTTTTTAAATTACATTCAGGTGGCGTGGCGCTGACGTCCGTTCCGCGTCTTCGGACATGCGTCTCTTGAGTGTGGACGCTCCCTATAAGTTTGTTGTGTTTTTTAATTGAGATATTTACTTTGTATTATGTATTAAATTAAATTATTAAATTATATTATTATTATATTGTTTTTATTACATTTTCCCGTGTGGTGACGGGTTAAGAATTTCACCACCCCCTTTCTTCCCGTGGGTGTCGTAGAAGGCGACTGTGGGATATGGGTTAAATTGTGGCGTAGGCGAGAGGCTGGCAACCTGTCACTGCAATGTCACAGTCTCGTTTTCTTTCAACCCCTTATTTGCCAAGAGTGGCACTGAAACCTGAGTAGTTTCATGTGCTCTGCCTACCCCTTCATGGGACACAGGCGTGATGTATGTATGTATGTATGTATAAAATTTGAATGTCTTAACAGGCGCGACTAGTCAGAGAGCTCGAGCGGACTGAGAAGGCCGAGCTAGCCAAACGCGAGAAAGAAGCGAGGAGCGCACAACTACTAGAGGTGAGTGACCTTTTGTCCATCGCGTGTCAGCACTAGAGTTGGTACGAACTTGATTGCTTTGAGTCTAAATGTGAAGAGACCTTTCCGCGACATAGCGCTTAGCGCTTTTTTTTCCGCTACCGATTTATTTGTTTGTAAACATAGGTAACAATGTTGGTACAAAAATATGTCAGAGCGCTATGCTTCGCCAATAGGCATACAAAGTACAATTTTGAAATTGCGTATACACATACCAATTACATTTCTTTAAATTAACATGCAAACATTAAAAAAAGACAAACAACTAACAAGAAAATGGTTGAAATACATTAAAAATTATTACATTAAATTCCAAATTAAATTAAAAATTGATACTACAAGTTCATTGAATCAAACACATTATTATGAATATTTAGAAAAAGGTTGTCTGGTAGAGATCGCTCTTTAGCGATAAGACCGCCTGTTGTCTGCTCTGTTTATAATCATTTGTTTTGTGTCCATTGTGTCTTTTGCTGAGATGTGCCAATAAAGAGTATTTTATTTATCGTCACTACTTTAAAAAAAACTTTAAGTATCTTCGTTTGTCAATGAAAAGAAAATTGTAGTAAGTATGTATGGAATGCATATAGACTTACTGCGTTTTAACTTTGAGGAGCAGCGTGAGATACGAGATTTTTTTTCAAAGTAGTGACGTTATCTATCTATCTAAAACATTCCCAGTTCCCCTCAACTGTGCCATAGTATAATAAAGAGTACTATAGTACAGTATGGCTACTCCCGCTACCCGCTGAAAGTGCCGCCCACCCGCTCTCGGTTATCTGACAGTTACCGCCTGTCAACGCGACCAGTCGACCTGTCATATCCAGACATCGGATTCCGTGGGGCGAAACTTCTTGACAGCTAGGGACTTCCTATATCGATAAACTCATTTATCGATACTAGTTCTAAATACTAGTAATCACACAAAGGTTTGCTTATAAAATATTTTTTTATTAAAAGAGTATGCGCATGTGACACTGTTTGAGTTGCAGGCGTCCATAGGTTACGGTAACCGTTTTCCACCGCACCGGACCGTATGCTTGGTTGCCACCGACGTAGTATAAAAAAACATTATATAATAAAATAAGAAAATTTTTTTCGACGCTATTTATTTTAGACGCTATGTATGAATTTCATACTGGTCTTCAGAACAATAGTTACAAAAAACACACACAATGTTGGGGGCGGTCACTAGTATATAGAACTAGTATCGATAAATGAGTTTATCGATATAGGAAGTCCCTAGCTGTCAAGAAGTTTCGCCCCACGGAATCCGATGTCTGGTCATATCTCACCCATACAAGCATGGTACGCATTCACCTACACGAGCTTAAACTGTGTGCGTAGGAACGCGTTTGTTTCACGATGGTCGCCATTGTCCGAGGTGTGACTGTGCGTTTCTCCAGAAACTTCTTGCCCCGCACAGCTAAACTTTCCGAGCCGAGTGGCCGAGCGGTTTAGGACGCTGGTTCAATTCCGGTAAACAGAGAACGCTGGTTCGATTCCAGCTCGGGACAGGTCAGGTCAGGCCTTGGTCACTTTTTCTTTGTATATGATATTTCATGTTTATGAAGTACTAGCTTTTTCCCGCGGCTTCGCTCGCGTTAGAAAGAGACAAAAAGTAGCCTATGTCACTCTCCATCCCTTCAAATATCTCCACTTAAAAAAACACGTCAATTCGTCGCTCCGTTTTGCCGTGACAGACGGAGAAACAAACAGACACACACACTTTCCCATTTATAACATTAGTATGGATAATAGTAGAGTCACTACTTGAAATACAAATTCCGAGCCGTTTGATGTTTTAAACATTGAGTCACATAAAAAAATGACTCACGTTCACATTTAGACTCAAAAGACTCAAATTACCAACACTAGTCGTATAAAATAGGAGCGAAGTTGTCTAAATCTATCATTAAACAAATCGCATTCTGGTGCAAAAATGACTCACGTTCACATTTAGACTCAAAAGACTCAAATTACCAACACTAGTCAGTAATATTAGTGAGTGATAGAATGCCAATCCGGGTCTTAAGGAGTGTAAAATGTCGGTATGTGTGAATATTCAGGTGTTTTTGCGTTCTGTTCAAGAGTAACTTTTGGTCGATTATTGCTGTCTGTTTCTAACATCTGAGTTTTCATTAGGATATAAAGAGGCAAAATGACGTCCGGTGTGCTGTATTTCATATTTACATCGCTATTTTTTCTATTTTAAATCTATAAAGATATTGCAAATCTATAAATATAGATAAATACAGGGACTAATCCACTCCGTCCCAGAAAAGCGGTTTAAATGTCTCAGCAGAGTATTAAATAGCCGTAACTACTAACCCTTTGAAGTGGTTAACCGTTCATTTGATTTAGGTCTAGAAGGGTTACTATTTCGAGATACAGTTTGAACGAAAGGGTTACCAGACGCCGCGGAAGGGATACCGGGCCGATCCCTGGGTGAAACATAATTTCACTGAATGAGTGCTCTGCCCTAATACAATTAATAATTCTGATATTTTCCATTCTAAATAATCATTATTTAATATTTTTAAAATATTATCGTTTTTGTCTAATATTATTTGTAAGTTGCTCTTTTTGGTACAAAACAGCGTCCGTTGAACGTAAACGCGCACTACCTATCTAAAATTGTAGATAAAATCTTTTTACTGATATTATGTGTCCGTCCCAATAGGCAAGGTCTTGCTATGGCTATTCCAGTGTAAGTTATCAATTATCATTATCATTTTACATTGATATCTTTATGTATTTCAGTGTTACTCTTTAACGGAACGAACTGTCCTCATATTATAAATTCGCTTCGCATAATGTCATTTGACCTAATTTTAATACGTCTAAAGCATATTTATTTGAATTTATGTACTGCTCAAGTACGTAGTTTTTGTTGCATAGCCAAACGGTCGGCATTTCCATTTTGAGTATTTTCAACTGGGGCAAAACAGCAAAGTCTAGGGAGAGTACTCGTTTTAAAAAATATCTTTGTCTTAATTTCACTAATCGTCTTAAACTGTTGTATTTGAAATTACCTGTTAATTATCTACGAAACTTACTATTGGACACTTGTTAGAAAAAATACTTTTTTATTTTTATGTGTTGTAAAATTAGTAAATACGCTTTAGTCGAAGTTGTAATTTAATAATTTTAAATATTAGGTCAAACGATACACTTAATTTCTCATTGAGGACATGGCAAAAATTAAAATATGGTTATAATATGAGGACTGTGTAATTGTGTATTATATTTTATACATTATATGTATTGTTTTTATCGTGCTTGTGTTTGTTTCCTATTTTATTATCAATTTGATGCTTGGCAACATTGTGCTCACATTATGTAGTTTAAAGCAAAAAGTACCTTATGGGGTTGCTATAGGTGAGCGTTACCCAAAACTAGTTTTTCTAGCATAAAAGGGTTTTTATGGTTCATGTGTATTATGACTAAATGAATAAATTAGGCTTTATTCGAAACACATTTTCAACAACATCCAAATAGGCTTAAATCTAGGAAAATAAATGACGTTACAGTGCTGAAGGTTTCGAAACAAGATAACATTCAGCATTTGTCGCAGTACATAATAGTTATTAATCTCTGGCTGTCTGGGATAGCTGGACCGTGTACAGGTACACACGCGGTATGGAAACGACCGCTATATGACGGCACTGCTATCCTAAGACATCAAAGCTTTGAGCAGCTACCGGAAAACTTCCTTCGTTTGAGTATCCTCTTCAATACAATAACCCTAACATATATCCTGACGTTATGGTTACCCCATCATTGGGTCCCTATCGATAAGGAAACCTTTCTGAATAGGTTTAATCCTGAAAATCTAGATTTTTAACAATCATTGTGCCTAACCAAGATGTCAATCTCTGACGCTACGGAACACTATTTGTCAAAACAAGATAGACAGCTTGTCGTTACTTAGAGACGAGTGTCAATTGTTTTCATATTGTAGACCCATGGTATTAATTTGTTTTGGGCAACGTTCAGGTGACTTTTTGCTTTGTAGACAGCTCTTAGCTTCTTAGATAGTAGTTAGTGTGTGTCTCGATTGCATCAATATCTATTTGGTATTCTTTTATTTTGCTAAACAACTTTATGTCACGTAGTACTTGTTTTATTACATTGGTCATTATTTTCATTTTCATCATTTTGTTAATTTGTGTTAACAATTATTCAAATTATTTTTATCTTTACCCAAAATTATAAATAATATGCCGTTAACAATAAAAATAACATTGACGCTCTATAAAAACATGAACCTTAAAATTGTGTAACAAAAATTGTTTTTTTTAAGAAAAAAATCGTATGGATATTGTATAGTCTGTATTTTCAGGTATTTGAATAAATGTAAACAAAATCTACCCTCAAAAGTCGTAAACTAAATGAGGGTAAATTAAAAGATTACACGGCCAAATAAGTAGGTTATAAACTTGGTCGCTCAGTGACAGATCCGCTTGGATTTGTATTTGGTTGGTTAAGCAACAAATTTTATGACTACCCGAAAATGTACAAATTATAAGTCTATTTGAATAAACAGTAATCCAGACAGACAAACACGGTCGCGTGTTTGGAATATCGTGTGGTGCATCCCTTCCGCATTTACGAAAGGTGCGAAAAGGACTCACTGACGCAATATGCTATATCACGCGACCGTGCTTGCCCGCCTAATTTACCTTTAGTGCGTTTTCACATTATCCGATCCGATATCGGATGTAGGACCGATATCAAATACATTGAAGCCGCCATCTTTGATTTCTGCCTTTGAAATCCTTCCGACATCCGATGTCGGATCGGATAATGTGAACACGCACTTATGCGTAAAGTTAGAAATATTACTTTCAAGATTTCATCTTGGAGTTGTATGATTTTGATTTACAAGAAAATACTATACGAAGAAAATGGCATTACGTTGTTTAGCAAAACCGTACTATATACTATATCTATATATGTATACTATCTGGGTTTATGTCTGTCTATGTCTAACAACAACAATGTTGTCGAAAATCGAATTGATAATAATATCGAATAAACCAATTAATGAGGCAATTCGAAACAGCATATCAACAAGAACCGAACGCAGCTTACCATCGAGCCGCTACCGAAAACCGATACCGAATGGAAAATACCGGATTTAGTGATGGGACCAGCCACAAAAACCAGTAAAGACCGAGCCATACCGCCTATCAGTCTATCTCTAATACCTGTCTCTGGCAAAGATAGCCATAATACACCTATAAAATTGAATTTAGAACAGAGCTGGAAAGATAGTATTGAATATAATGCTTTAGATAAAATGAAGGACTTCGCTGAAAAAGCCGCTTTCGATTTACCCAAAAAATCAAAACAAAACTTCGATTTTGCGAAAACGCAAGAGAAAAAACCAAAATCGTCAGACAAAGAGAACAGTTTAGAGAAACTAATCGAGTCCTATTCGAGAATATCGGAGTTCATAAACGGATGCGATTGGTCGAAATTACAAGTTAAGAAAGACGATACTAAGACCCTTGAGCAGAAATATATTGACGCTAAAAACGAGTTTATGTCACAGAATTTAATGTTGATGCCGAAAAAGACTGTTAAGGAAGTTATAGATTTGAGCGAAGACGATGAACTGACAGAACTGACTAAAAGAATAAACAAGGGTACCATAAATGTTGGAAAAGATGGAGAATTATCGATTTCGGTACATAGTTTCGGGAAGGAAGTTTCGGTACGTTGAAAAGCACTAACTTTCGGGTATAATTTATCTTTGGTCTGTGATTAACTGACTAATTTCAGAATAACTAATTCTGTATGGTGAGGGATTTGATATAAAATCGCTTGATATAAATAACTAAAATACTAAACTAATTTGCAATATCTTATAACTATTTTTATTATTTACGACTTAATACTTATTATCTGATAATATTTCAACTGCATGTTTTTATTATTTTATGTTAATTGTTTATGCTATTCATTTTCACATAATATTCACATTTCGCTGAGCTTTGTTTTATAGAAACCTTTCTTGAACTTATTGCACGCTGCTCTGGGGTAAATTGTGACAGAGTTGTTACAAAGTCGATTTTTGGTAATTTTCAAGTTATTAACTATCAGATCGCAATACCACACGTTTGCTAGCTCGAAACTTCAACTAAAAATCTGATAGATAATAAGCTTGTTAATAGTTAATAAGTTCCCAAAAATCGACGTTGTTACAACTCTCCTCTGTTACAACTCACCTCGATCTCCCCCACTTCTATAATAAGGACGTTCTAGAAGAATTTCGTATATTAACCTGCTACATTACATTACATTATGGAACGGGAAGGGCATGGAACAGCAATATAAATGTGTGTGCGTGTGTGATAGAGATAGAAAAAAGCTGGTCTATCTCCGAAATTCTTCGAGCAAACTATTAAAAAGGAAATATTTTCGCTTGTCCTACTATAAAATTTGTAGTAGGACAACCGAAAATATTAGGGTATATTTAATATACCCTTGACCTGCGGGCTACATAGAGCACTTGCATGCTGTACAGCCAAAGAATTAAATATAGATGCGGACAAAGTGTCAATACTATGTATACACAATTTATAAAGCCTGACAAGAAATACTGGGTGCCCGGTAATTAATGGACAACCTTTTAACCACCTTATACTGGTCCAGAAAATCGACATTAAGGTTTAGTAAAAGTCGCCTGGTTTTGGAGATTTTCACACTTTTTAAAATTTTAGGTAGTATTAAACTCTTGGTGGTTAAAAGGTTGTCCATTAATTACCGGGCACCCTGTATATAACTACGCGCCATGTTGCGGAATTTCAGTAAAACTATCTTCTTCAGCGTTGTCCCCGTGGTCTCGGAGAAGACTGGCTTGAAATGACATCAACACCTTCTGACAGCCGCGCGAGTTTTTCGAACTACCCGCACTTGGTTTTGATTATCAACTTGAACTGTTTGCGCACTAGGGATGTTACTCTGTCGACATACAACACTGACGATATTTGATTTAACGACTGTCGATATTATTTTCGGCTTACACTTATTAATGACAGGATTCCATGTGGATGAGATCCTAAAACCTTCGTCCCGATTGAAATTGCGATGTTTTTTGATTTCAATGGCTTCACGCACTTTTCTACTGTAGAAATGGCGTTCCGTGGAAAGGACTTTAGGGTCATGTAGTTCGATCCAGTGGTTTGGCCCTGACTCTAACAAATGTTCAGCCACGGCAGACTTGTTGACCTGACGATTTTTCACAGCCGCGATGTGCTCCTTTACCCTTTCTTCTATGGTGCGCTTAGTTTCTCCAATGTAGGAGCTACCACAACTGCAATCAATTTTATAAACGCCAGGTGATTGAAACGGTATAACGTCCTTAGGTGATCTTAGGCTTCCTGCAACTTTGGATAAAGGTGTGACGGATAAGGTTGGTACAGACTACATGACCCTAAAGTCCTTTCTTCATACTAAACTGAACTGTCACCCATCAAAGTAACAGCGCCCTCCTGACAATAGTCATATATTTCTGGTCAGACTACGTGAAGGTTGTGGATATATATTTAGGGCAATTTCTCCTCATCGATATTTCTTGGTGTGACTTTCTTGGTGTTTCTGACATAATATTGTTTCACCTAATGTATCGTTTGATATTTTATCAGTCCTAGTTGGACTAGCCTTAAATCTTATAAAATAAAACCAATGATTGATTAGATCAAATAAAATTATGTCAAATATATAATTAGCTTTTATCTTTCATCGGTTGTTTATGATGATGGTTGGTCTAAGTATAAAGATGAAAATTCGCAATTATTTTCTTTTTCTGAACACTCTCTCTCTGTCTTAGACATAATTTGATTTCATAAATTGCGTTAGTTATCAAAATGGTTTTTATTTTGTGCTAAATACCAGAAATAAATTTGAAAATTCCTAATATTATATATTTTTTAACAATAATTTGGTGATGTTACTTTTTTTTTACTTATTTTCCCTCTTTTTTTTTTTTTTGTTCCATGTTATTATTTGCCCGCTTTCGTTGTGCTATTGAAGGCTAAAAGGCGGAAACAGGAGGAGATAGAGAAACTGAAAGTTGAGGAGCAGGTCAAAAAACAACAGGTTTGTATGTTTGTAGCGATGGCCATTTTTAAATATTTCGGAATGCCGTTATACGTGAAATGAAAAAGGGAAACTGCTATAACGCGTGGCTGCTTTATTGCGATTTAGGGTCTCCACAAACCTATCGACGCGGGATCGGGTCTAGCCGAATAAAAATCGCTCGTTAGTAAAAAGACGCGACGTAGTCGCTGATCGCATGCGTACAGTTTACTAACGGCACAGAATAATACAAGTACAGAAGACCCACTGCTTTGATGTTCACGAAATGCCGCCTTTTTAAATGCCTACAAAATACTAACAAAGAAACGAGCCGCACGTGCGCGGCGACCGGCTATAGGGTTACCTATGGATTAAAACAAATTAATACTCAGAAAAAAAATTATACTATTACATTCAAATCTTGGGTACTTTCTAGGTATAAATACAGTATTTATATATTTTTGTTTAAGTTCCAACATCACAAGCCTTATTCAACTTTTCCGTGGAACTTAAT
Source organism: Leguminivora glycinivorella (assembly GCF_023078275.1). NCBI lineage: Eukaryota > Metazoa > Arthropoda > Insecta > Lepidoptera > Tortricidae > Leguminivora > Leguminivora glycinivorella. The sequence goes on from NC_062994.1 coordinate 9,253,400, forward strand.
AGTAAATCTGTGTAAGAATGTCGTATGGTATTTATTTTATTCATGATGTTTATTCAACTAAGCATCATTAGACATTCCACACGCGGCCATGTTCATATACATTAAAAAAAACTTTCGACATAAAGTAACAATAGAAAGTGCGAACGTGCGTTCCGTGAGAACGCGCGCCACCCCTGATTACGCCGCGAACTCGCGGCCGCCAGCATGTACTTGTACCGCGGCGATAGAATCACAAAGTGAGCCGCCCCTGCTAACGAGCTATTTTTGGCCCGTTAAAGCCGATTCTGCGTCGATAGGTTTGGGAGACCCTTAAACAACCCTGCATTTTCTATAGTTTGGTTGCGTTTCGGTAGAATTGCTTCTTGTTTTTGTAAGGTTTGGTTTGGTATTGTATAAAATAAATGTTCATAAATACAAAAAAAAATCTAGCCTGATTATATCCGCAGATAAAATTCAAGTTTTATGGTTTTACGACTACCCTTCAAAAAAGGTACTAAGTGCCTTGCAATTAGGATGGTACCTTTTGCCTGCGACAGTCACATGTAGACCCTTTGTTGCAGGAGAGGGAAATTAAACGACAACAAGCCATGCTGCTTAAAGAACAGGTAAGGACATTAAAAAGGACACTGGGCTATGCAGGGATTATCGCTTGGGTGTACTAATAGTTTATTATTATAAAGAAAACAGTACCGACATTCAATTTAAAAGTAGTAAATGGCCTTGGCAGACTTGAACTCACTGTGAGTTCAAGTCTCACTCAAGACAGACATATTGCAGTTTTAAATTTATTCTAATCCTAGTGGCTTCGATTGCAAAAGTTTTTGAAAAAGTTAAAGCATTGACAATAATTTACATTTTATACAATGCAAAAAGATTCAAGCATAAAAAGTAAAGTTTAACACTTTCGAAACCGGGCTCTACGCGGCGCTACGACATTTTCGCTACATACGGGGAAACCCATGTAATCGGCTACGCTTCTACGAGCGGTGTGCCCGACAGTCGGGTTCTTGGTAGCGAAAGTGTTAAGAAATCGAGCTCTGAGTTTAGGCACAGTATAATAAAGAGTACTATCGTACAGTATGGCTACTCCCGCCCACCCCCTCTCGGTTACCTCACAGTTACCGCCTGTCAAAAACGCGAACAGTCGACCTGTCATATGTCACTCATACAAGCATGGTACGCGTTCACCTACACGAGCTTAGACTGTGTGCTAGGAACGCGCCTCTTTCATATATTTGATCGCCAGTGTCCGAGGTGTGGTTTAGGGCTAAAGCATTATAAGTTTGTATGGAACCTTGCAGTGATAGGTATAAGATTTTTTGTATCTCTTCTACTTTCGATTACTGTGCTAATTGCTATGTGTTATGACAATAGGGTTTTCCAAAAAACTTATGCTAAATTCTGAGGGGTTCACTTTATCTAGCGCAGTTTGTGTTAACAAATTAAAATGTAGACAGACATCATTGTGACGAGTACTAATATACACTCTGTTTTTATTGAATTCCGTTAACTTTAAGGGAAGATTCTTTAGTTCAAATACGATCAATGTCTCTAAGAAATCAGCCTCTTAACTCTGACGGTTATCGAATTATTAAAATAAATATTTTAATTACTGAACACGTGTGTGGCATCCCTTAAAACTTCCTAATGTTATTTGTTTTGACAAGTGCCGTCAAACACTTGACAATGACTTTAATGTTATGATTAAGGTCCCCCTCATACTAATTAATCCATTTATTATGTATGGAAACGAAAAAAAAATTCGAATTTAACAAAAAGAGATATACTAGGATGGTTACTGATGATGAACCTAACTGCGTGGGGAATTTAACGGAAAAAAAAAAAAAAACACGGTGTATATTTCAAGCGCAGTGTGTGGCAGTTAACACTTCAGTGAGAAATGTGAAAATAATAGCCACGTTACACATTTATGTCTGTCGACTTGTGTGTTTGTGTGGCATTCTATATGTGTATATGTTTTGTTTACATTGTTGCTGTCACCGCGGATGCAGCAAAAGTATATAACCGAGGTAATATCATAAGGCATGATAGACTTATGATGCTTTTGGTTCTGTGGTTTACATGGTTCGCACTAATAAGGTTTTTTTTGTGCATGATGAATAACTGACTTAAGGCCCATTTAGTCGGTACGAGAAGTCGCATACGAGTTTTATTAATTGCGGTATTTGATGGCTGTGCAAAATTGTATATAACCTCGACAGCCTGCCGATAAAGCCGACAGCAGATGTAACTAAAATCGCATGCGAGTTCGCACGCCGTCTAAATTAGGCCTTAGGGACCATCCACACTCATAAGACGCATGTCTTGCGGCGCGCAACGGACGTCTCCGCCGGTGGACGTCTCCGCCGGTGGACGTCTCCGCCGTGGCGGTGGCGTGGCGCGCGCCGCCTGGGGCGCGTCTTACGTCCTTCCTATACAAAATGTACTGAGGAGACGTTTTTTGAATTACATTCAGGCGGCGTGGCGGAAACGTCCGTTGCGCGCCGAAGACACGCGACGCCTAAGTGGGGACGCTGCCTTACAGCCTGGCAAAAAACAGTAGAAATGAATAGTGGCGCCACCGTCTATGTCAACCGTTTCGCATGTGGCAACTATTGAGTTACTTTTAGAGGTATATGAGAACAGCAAGTGTTGCTATGATTAAAAAAGAAAATTCCATTTCTACTGTTTTTTTCAAGCTGTATAACACTTGGAAGCTTATTGGGCCGCTTTTTTTCCAAAGTGGGGGGGGGGGGGGGGGCGCTTTTATTGGATTTGGAAATTTTTATGTGGTTCCCACACAGAATCGCGAGCTCTTTCAATCATAATAGGAGAAAAAAGTGTCCCAAGGTTTTTTTCCCATTCCGTTACTATTTTTGGTACATGGTAACGGAATGGAAGATTTGAAAAATGTATGGAAATCTTGGGACATTTTTTTTTCTCCTATCAGGATCGAAAGAGCCCGCGATTTTGGGTATGAATCACGTAAAAAATACCCATATAACAAAAAAAGTGGGGTGGACAACTTTGAAAAATGGCCTTTTTGGTTCTTTTGCGCTTTACTTGAATAAGTTTTTTTCGAATATAATTTAACTCTTTATATTTATAGTTCTCTCGTCATAACATATAAATAAATTAATCTCTTAACTCTTGTCTGACGTACCCGTAATAATAATTTAAGTACTTTATGTATGCTTTTTTATTTATTTTGTTCATTTATGTTTTTTTTTAACTTATTTCAAATATCCTTAGCTTATTATAAATTACTTGTCCCTATTGATTAAATAATATAAAATAAACTCAAAATAAACCAAATCTTGGCACTAAAAAAGGCGGCTAATTTGATTTTTTATTTTATTTATTATAAGTAAAGACCTATATAACTTCGTATAGACAGATAAAGTCTAAGAAAAAAACGTATCCCAAAACCATACAGAAAAAGGTACGGTGAGCTAGATGGCGATACACCTTTGGGGTACGCTCGGCTAGATGGCGCTAATATTATTATTTGACATTTTAAAACATACCAAGCTAAGAATATGGGCCAAATTGTCAAAACTGAGGTTCAAAAGTTTTAAGCCTGTGTCGCGAGATGGCAGTCTATGCACTGTGATTACACATTTTACTTTGACAGTAACTCTCTTTAATACTCGATCCTCTTTGATATTAAGTGAGCCACTCTTGGCCACAGACTAGCCAAAGGCAAAGACGTAGCCTACGATGGAGTGAGCTCGCCCAGAAGATGCCTGTTTACCCTTGATTTTAAGGTTACCGGGATATAGGGCTAATTATAATATATGAATAATAATAAATATTATAAGACATTCTTACACAGATTGACTGAGGCCCACGGTAAGCTCAAGAAAGCTTGTGTTGTGGGTACTCAAGACAACAATATGTATACTATATAAATACTTACATACATAGAAAACATCCATGACTCGGGAACAAATATCTGTGCTCATCACACAAATAAATGCCCTTACCGGGACTCGAACCCGGGACCGCGGCGCAGCAGGCAGGGTCACTACCGATTGCGCCAGACCGGTCGTCAAAATTGTCTTCGGTCGTCATAACACTTAAAACAGGACTGAAAATGTATGGGTGAAGGTTTGATTCTCATAGGAAATTTATCGCCATTTTTAGTGCCAAGATTTAGTTGATCATCTACAGTTGAAAGTGACGCAAATATAATTGTCCACAGGAAAGAGAGAGACGACGTCAACACACAACGTTCATCCGACAACTGGACTCCCGTAGGCGGTGGGAGGAGCGAGAGAGACGGAAACACCAGAACTTGCTAGATAGGCTGCTAGCGAAGGAAAAGAAGCTACAGCAGAGGCGGAAAGAGATGGAACTACTCTCTGAACTAAGGTAAACTATAAACTAAAACGAATTTCATATACAAAGTTAAAATGACCAAGGCCTCCAAGTGTCCAAAGCTGGAATCGAACCAGCGTCCACCGTTTTCGCGACGGATGCTTGAACCACTCGGCCATTCGGTCACGGCGGCAAGGGTCGAAATTTTCACGATTCCCGAAGGCTTGTGGCGACCCCTGCCAACCCTGAGGTAGAACAGTATGGTTCGACTTCCTAACTGAACTCATGTGATTACGAGCTAGCTAAGCTAAACCACAGTACTATAGTACAGTATGGCCACTCCCGCTCCCCGCTGAAAGTGCCGCCCACCTCCTCTCGGTTACCTCATAGTTATCGCCTGTCGAAAACGAGAACAGTCGACTTGTCACATTTCACTCATACAAGCATGGTACGCGTTCACCTACACGAGCTTAATAGACTGTGTGCTAGGAACGCGTCTCTTTCATATATTTGATCGCCAGTGTCCGAGGTGTGGCTATACTTAGCTGTTTGGTGTTCTACCTATTTGTCCTACATTTCACTATTTTTTCCACAGACGACCTCAAGAAGACTCCACACTATCAGACCAGAAGCCCCTTCCCGCCTTAAATCGGGTTCCTGGCTTGAAACTCCCCGGACAAGCGATGGCGGATCTACTGCAAGCGTTCGAGTTCATACATAACTTCGGACAGACGCTAGGATTCGGTAAGAACCCAACATAATATAATAAATCCACATATTAATCAGGACTTAGGGATCATCCACATATTACGTCACACCAAATTTCAGGTTTTTGGACCCCTCCCCCCCCCCCCCCCTATGTCACGCTTTTTTGTATCCCTTTAACAGGGATTGTCACATTTAGTATGACCCCTCCCCCCTTACACTGTGCTAAAATAACTGCGAGTGATGACTACTCGCTACGCTGACGGCAGAGCAATGGGTGGTATGCTGGTATATTATACTAGCCCTGATACATGTTTTCGTCTAGTCAGACTATTTTTTGAGGTTCTCCTGTTTGTACAAAAATAATGTCTTAGTTCAAAAATCATTAATGTTTAATGCTAATGCTAATCTAGTTTATTTTTATGGCAGTATTGTACAATAACTTAATCTAAATACAAGAAATGTCATTGATACTGAATGGAAAAAATGACGATTTTTATTTTATCTTTTATGGATGGGTATTACACTGCATGCCAGATTTAAGGGGGCCCAAAGGAAGTAACTAAATTCTGCTAATAAACTAAAAACAAATCTTCAAGCCTATGCATGCAGAACTGCTATAGGAGGGGAGAACTTGATTAAGACAACATATTTTAAAGTATTTTTTTTTTATAATGTAAGTCACATGCAATTTTATTTTACAATCAAATTAAACTATATTATAGTACTTTTACAATTCTCATTACTGTGACGTGATATACCTACATGTGTAAACGTTATTAGAATAAACTAAATATTTCTGTATTACTAGACGAACTCTTTTGCATCGGGGCTAGTATGTATAGTATAGGTAAATTGCCAGTAGCTAGCCAGTGTCCAATGACTGGCCAGCTACTGTCCTATGAAGCTAGGTTTACACGGGCTTAGTATTTGCCATTAGTATTAGCGATGTCAGCAAAGTGACAAGTGGCAAGTAGCCGTCTACACCACATGGGTATTAGAGAATAGTATTAATTACAAGATATTGCCATGGTAACGAATTACGAAGTAAACTAATCACTGGAGTATTTACACTTCACTTGTCAGTAATGTTTACACCACTTGTAAAGTGGCAAGTATTAGTATTTTTTGCCGGGGATACTTATAGAACCGACTTCTATTCACTTGCACTCTCAGTTGCACTAATATTAAGCACTTGTACAATGTGTTTACACGTATGTGACAAGTGTTAGTGATTCGCACTAAGCATTAGCTAATATTAAGCCCGTGTAAAGCCAGCATTACACACACATGGAACTAACTTACATGGAGCTGCCTCTGCAGTCGGCTTCAAAACGAAAGATGCAGTTGCGACTGCGATCAACGGGTTCCAATTTGTACTTTATGTTTTTTTTTATTCCTACTTGCCTTTCTATATAAATTTTTGATTTCTTTTCTTTACAGATGTGGATTCGATTCCCTCGCTGAACACGCTGCAGGCGGCTTTGCTGCCGGCGTGCAGTCCTGAGGTGGAACTAGAGCTGATGCAGGTTTTGACACATCTCCTCGTCTGTGCCATTGGTAAGTATTAATCAAAGAGGATCGAGTATCATAGAGAGTTACTGTCAAAGTAAAATATGACAATTGTAATCATAGTGCATAGACAGCCATCTCTCGACTCATGCTTAAAACTTTTAAACCGCAGTTTTGACAGTTTGGCCCATATTCTTAGCTTGATATGTGTTATTAGCGCCATCTAGCCGAACGTCCCCCAAAGGTGTAACGCCACCTAGGCCACCGTACCTTTTTAACCCCCGACGCAAAAGCGACGGGGAGTTATAAGTTTGACGTGTCTGTCTGTCTGTCTGTCTGTCTGTCTGTGTGTGTCTGTCTGTGGCATCGTAGCTCCCGCAGACACACAGACAGACAGACACGTCAAATTTATAACACCCCGTCGTTTTTGCGTCGGGGGTTAAAAATTACAAGTCGACATCCAGGTTACGCATCCACCGATTGCACAAACGCTCATATCTCTTTCATATCTATCTATCTCTATCATTCTTGCGTATTGGCGCGACAGAGCCAGACTACATTTCTGCTGCAGAAATGCCATTTGGCTACGGGGCACGTCAAGTTGGTATACACAGAGAACCTCCTATAGAGTGGCAGTCTTGTATATTTGGTTCGCGATACGAGTCACCAGTGTTTGGGGTGCGAGGAGCGGGCGGGGAATGTGTTAGGCGCGCTGTGATTGGCCGTTTCAAGGACGGCGGGCAGTCGCGCCAGATGAAAAGGGACAGAAGTATGACTGTCCCTCTACTGACGCGTAAGTGGCCAATGTAAGTTGACCTATGCCGGCTCTGAATAAATTATAAATATGACTTATTTGTGGAATGTAATGCCGTCTGTTTTTAAATTTGAGCTTCTTGTTACCTTTCCACACCATTTCACACTACAGGTGGACATCTTTAAGGCATCAAAATACCCTTTTCCAATTTTATTGTGCGAAAAACACGCGCTGCTTTCGGGTCTGTTACTTGGTCGATACTGATCGGGCACGGCGAGCGCCCGCGCTTATATCAGTGCAAATACTAGGAAGGCTGGCGACCGCGAGTCGTCTTGTAATAGATGTCTATAGGGGTTGGTCTGTGTTGGTATAGAGATCCAATTTAGGTATAAATTATTTATTACTATTTATCTTTTGCAGAGGACCCAGGCATCCCACATCCTGGACGGCACACGACTTTACTGGGACACGCTCTGCGCATGGGAGATATCACTGAGCACAACCTTAGCGAAGTGCTCCGTATATATCTATACGCGAACGCTACTGGCGAAATTAAGGCTTTGACCTCCTCCCCCCCATTTTGAGCTCCACATGGTTATTTCCGAAAACTTATTAAAATCATTGCAATTTTTGCGAAGTCGCTCAAAATAATGGGGATTATAAAGCGACAAAAAGTAACCTTTGTCACTCTCCATCCCTTCAACTATTCCCACTTAAAAATCACGTTCGTCGCTCCGTTTTGCCGTGAAAAACGGGCAAAAAAACAGACACGTATTTTCCCATTTATAATATTACTAGCTTTTGTCCGCGGCTTCGCTCGCGTTAGAAAGAGACAAAAAGTAGCCTATGTCACTCTCCATCCCTTCAACTATCTCTACTTAAAAAATCACGACAATTCGTCGCTCCGTTTTGAAGGACGGACAAACAAACAGGCACACACACTTTCCCATTTATAATATTAGTAGTAGTATGGATAATTATCATAAGTATGGATAAAGTATCCAAGTGGTCCCGAGTTCGAATCCCGGTAAGGGCATTTATTTGTGTGATGAGCACAGATATTTGTTCCTGAGTCATGGATGTTTTCTATGTATATAAGTATTTATATATTATATATATCGTTGTCTGAGTACCTGCAACACAAGCCTTCTTGAGCTTACCGTGGGACTCAGTCAATCTGTGTAAGAATGTCCTATTAATAAAAAAAGTATAAAATTTGACGTGACAACAGTCTCGTTATAATTGCGAGAAATTTGTGACGTTATCTGGGTAAAGGGACCTTATTGTCGATGGCGCTTACGGCGTTATGAACGATGTTCGTGTACAAATACGACGCCGCGGGACGTAAGCGCCACCGACAGTAAGGTCCTTTTACCCAGATAACGGCACATTTATGCTCATAATAGTACATTACATCAGAGGCTGGGAAAATGAGGATTTCCGGCCAAGTGGGTATATTCCGGCCAAGTGGGTGGGGATAGGGATACGAGGCCGGGAATCCGTTTTCACGCCGAGGCATGTATAGTGCTTTTCTCAAACATACAATGAAATAAAAAAAAAATGCTCTAAAGGACAATATTTTATAAAAAAAAGTTACTTTGCAGGCCTAGGCCTGAAAAATAATATGAAATCCCTTTACAGTCCTCTCGAGTTGTTGCGCCCAAAAAGCGATACTTCCGAGCCCATTTTAAGGAACGTAAAGACAATATTTCATTGCATGTTTGAGAAAATTCAATTGCATTACAACTTAGGGCTATCGGCGGAGCGGGAACGAGAACGGAGAGTGGCGGATCATCATCAGACTGACGCTGAGATCCAACAAACGGTGTCCACAACGAAAAATGGTGCTTATTATGAGCATCTACACAATAACAATACTTACAAATTATCAGGTAAGTTGCTTAGATTATACATAGCCTAACGGCCCAGCCACGACATTGGTCTATGCGCGACAGCGGTGAGCGGCAGCCATACGTGCGAATGAAAAGTCCCATCGCTGTGTCTCACTCCAATGTATCTGGAAGTCCACCAATGTCGTGATTAATTGCCTGGTTTAAACGGCGTGCGAACTCGCATGCGATTTCAGTTACATTGCGGGCTGTTAAGGTTGTATACAATTGGCACAGCCATTAAATAGCGCAATGTAATAAAACTCGTATGCGAGTTCTCGTACAATAATAAATGTTTATTCAAAATAAATATGACCACTAGTAAGTACATAGTAAAAATATTGGCATCTCGCAAATAATTATAGACGAAGAAGAAATACTTTATGTGCCACATTTATATGTATAAGACAAACTTATTTTATTATAATTATCACTTTTCCTGTCTTACCTTTTCGAAGACCCTTACAGATATCTTTCGTGCAATTACCCCCTTATTAAAAAGCCCAAACCTCACCACGCGACTAGAATTTGCACGTCCACTAAAATCCACTATATTTTTCACAGAGGCCCTCCGAGACAAGCCATTCTTAGCGCTCAACGCGACAACCAAGTCCGCCATCTTAGCTTTCCTGTGCAACGAACTGCTGCAGAACAAGTCAGTGCTGCGACAGATAGATGGCGCTCTCGATCATCTCAATCAGTTGAAGAAGGAGCGGTACCTTATGGATATGAAAATACGGAAGTAAGTGCCTTGACTACAAATGTCTGATCGACGTCATAATAGGTTAGTTTCCTACTTGATCGTACAGTATGGCCACTCCCGCTCCCCGCTGAAAGTGCCGCCCCCTCTCGGTTACCTCACAGTTACCGCCTGTCAAAAACGCGAACAGTCGACCTGTCATATCTCACTCATACAAGCATGGTACGCGTTCACCTACACGAGCTTAGAATGTGTGCTACGATCGCACCTCTTTCATATATTTGATCGCCAGTGTCCGAGATGTGCCGAAAGTTCCCAAAAATAAGATTGTTTACTTGAGAAATTTAACAAGTAATGAAAAACTCTCTGCGAGTCTGCTTTAAGTCTACCTAAATAATTTAGAATAACCATCTTGTCTTTATAAAATTGCCCCATAACAGTGCGCCATATATCAAAACAAAATTGACATGATCAGAGTACGCGTATCCTAAGTTTTTTTTACCATGTCGGTGGCAAACAGGCATACGGTCCGTTCCTGATGGAAAGCGGTCACCACAACCTATGAACGCCTGCAACTCAGGGGGTGTCACATGCGAGTTGCCGACCCATTAGAAACTTGTAGAACCCCATACTGTAGTTCATCGGGAATAGCTCAGCAGCTCATTCCACAAGTTTAGTTTTAAATGACGACCGGTCTGGCCTAGCGCGTACTGACCCTACCTGCTAAGCCGCGGTCCCGGGTTCGAATCCCGGTAAGGGCATAAATTTATGTGATGAGCACAGATGTTTGTTCCTGAGTCATGGATGTTTTCTATGTTTATAAACTCAAAAACATCTTTATTCACGTAGGCCTAATTACAAGCTCTTATGAATCATTACATATATAAGTAAGTATATCGTCGCCTAGCACCCATAATACAAGCTTTAGTTAGTTTGGGGCTATGTTGATCTGTGTAAGGTTTTTTATACCACGTCGGTGGCAAACAGGTATACGGTCCGCCTGATGGAAAGCGGTCACCGTAACCTATGGATGCCTGCAACTCAAGGTGTCCCCCGATTTTTTTTATTTATTAATAAATATATTTCTATCGACTGTGTGGTGACGGGTTAAGAATTTCACCACCCTTTCTTCCCGTGGGTGTCGTAAAAGGCGACTGTGGGATATGGGTTAAATTGTGGCGTAGGCGAGAGGCTGGCAACCTGTCACTGCAATGTCACAGTTTCGTTTTCTTTCAACCCCTTATTTGCCAAGAGTGGCACTGAAGCGTTAGTAGTTTCATGTGCTCTGCCTGCCCCTTTATGGGATACATGCGTGATTGTATGTATGTTGTATGTATGTAAATATCTTTCATTTAAACCGTTCCTTCCACAGAGTACGAGTCCTCCACCAACGCAAGCAGAGAGCAGAACAAGCTGAAAAGCAACAGCTACTTGCTTTGGAAAGAATGCAGCGGTTGGTAGAAGAAAGTACTGCCAATCTTAGTCGCGCCTCGCCACAGTCACATGAAGATGGTACGTTATACTCTGTCAAACAAGTCTGTCAGTAAATAAGAACAAAGAAAACTATATGCATCCTTTTCTTTAGGGTGCTAGAGAAAAGGATACCTATAGTTTTCTTTGTTCTTATTTACTGACAGACTTGTTTGACAGAGATTATATTAGTAAATATACATGTTTTTTTCCATTCTTACCCTTGAATAAGTCAATAAATTGGGTTTTTGACTTATTTTGTAGAAAATGACGTCTGTGCGACCTAGAGGTAACTAGTGGATTTAGAAGTGGGTCGGAACTGTAATTGCATAGCGTGTTTTGTACTAATATGTTAATCAAATATCACGAGAGATGGCGCTGTACCAAGTGTCACAATTTCTACATCGCGCTATAGACATTTTTATTGAGAATGTATACACGGTGCTCGTGAGCATTGCGAGAGACTTTAAGAACATATTCCTGATCCCATTTTAAGACTAAAATGTCATATACACTTTTCTAGATTTCGCCTAGTTTCAGAGTTATGACCAATTGAAAAAAAAATATTTTCTTATTGTTACTCAGTACAAAAGGCTTTTTTTAACGATTTTGATGCCATTATGGAGAATTAGTCTCACTATCCTCATTGATAGATGTCCAAAAGTACGAAATAAAAGTTTTCAAAAATGTGGTTTTCAGAAGAAAAAACGTCAAAATTCATTTGAAGTGCTAGTTTTATGAATAATATTTACTTTTTATGTAAAAATACATTCGAAAACAGTAAAAAAAAAATTTTTTTTTTTTGACAAAATTTCCTCATGTGAATAGAAAAAATTATTTCCTTTAGCCTCAGAAATGCGTGGTTAAAATCTCTCGCAATGCTCACGAGCACCGTGTATAAGAGTTTGGGATTTTTTGTTACATACTAGTTTCATTTGCGACTGGTTGAAGTATTTCACTCGGTTTGCGCCCAGTTTGAAGGGATTAGGGGTGGCAGAAGCATCAGCTTAGTAGCTTTAGAAAGAATGCAGCGGTTGGTAGAAGAGAGTACTGCCAATCTTAGTCGCGCCTCGCCACAGTCACATGAAGATGGTATGTTTTATTAGTACATTAACTCGGGCGTAAGGATATTACAAACTCAAGTCTTTAAATCACAACAGCTTGTCAACCTAGAAACTCCCGCTCCACCTGCGTGCAATTGCACATTTACTGTGGAAGCGTGATAAAAATCAATTATTGTTTACTCCTCGAATAAATAAAAAAATATCAAAGGTTTTTGACTTATAATTTATATGAAATAGTGAAATTGACATAAAATATACTCTCAAACTTTTTTTTATACTATGTCGCTGGCAAACAAGCATACGGTCCTGGTGGAAAGCGGTCACCGTAACCTATGGACGCCTGCAACTCAAATAGTGTCACATGCGCGTTGCCACCCCATTAGAAACTTGTACACTCCCTTTTGCTGTGTTAAGTATAAGTACCTAGCGACAATTTCTTGGCATACCTCAATACTTATTCCCACTTTATTTACAGAGCATGCTACCCCCGAAAAGGATCGCAAAGAAGACGACAAGGAATCCACCCCTGACATCCCCCCCTCCCCCTACAAGGAGGAAAGCGACCTCTCCCCTCTCAAGGATAAGAAGGAACTCATGAACAATAATAAGGAAGAGTGTTCGCCGCAGGACAATAAAGTTGATAAGGACAGCGTCATGGGGGATTGCGACGCGATACTTAGCGATTTGGAGAGCGAGGGAACTCAGCCTGAAGAGGTACTTAAGACATTCGACTAGGGAACAAATCAAATTATTTTATTGAATATTTTTTGATTTGTTATTTGTTCAAGTAGTCACACTACTATATATAAATTATAAATTGAAATAGATATCATACACGAAAGAAAAAACGACAAGGCCCACTGGTGGCCGGGCGGGTGGTCTAGTGGTGAAGACGTTAGCCGCGTAAGCTGAAGACCCTGGTTCGATTCCCGAGCCACCAGTATGATATCTATTTCAATTTATAAGTAAGACATTGTTTGACCAATAGATGTCGCTAGCGTCTTTGCACTTGACACTCCGACCCACTCTATGATACAGATTCCGCTTCAAATCTCTTTAAGCCCGGTGCATTAACAATCAACGTCATTCGATTTCATGCCATAGAAATATAAAGAAATCATGCAGTATATTTTTAAACTAATAGTAGGCTACTTTCCTATACTTAAAATAAAATATTTTATACAGTGCACGAAATAAAGCACTACATAATGAGAACTGAAAAAAATAGTGCACGAAAGCACTACATAATGAAGAAAAATATTAGTTATGTTTAAACCTAAGTCAAAGAAAAAGATATAAGTAATTGAATCGACCGTGACGTCAGTCCTCAGTATTTCCAAAGAGGATCGAGTATTAAAGAGAGTTACTGTCAAAGTAAAATGTGTAATCACAGTGCATAGACTGTCATCTCTCGACACAGGCTTAAAACTTTTGAACATCAGTTTTGACAATTTGGCCTCATATTCTTAGCTTGATCAGTTTGAAATGTTTTAAAATGTCAAATATTAATATTAGCGCCATCTAGCCGAGCGTACCCCAAAGGTGTGTCGCCATCTAGCTCATCGTACCCTTTTCTGTATGGTTTTGGGGTACGTTTTTTTCTTAGACTTTATCTGTCTATACGAAGTTATATAGGTCTTTGGTATTTCATAGTAATTCCATATTATCAAATCGTTTTGACAGTTCTTAAAAAGAAGCTGATTTGACTAGTAGGAAACTAGCCTATTAAAGTATATTTCTTTTTAACAGGACGAAGATAAGAACCTATCTGCAGAAGAGTTGTCCCGAAAACTGGAGAAACTGCTGCGACAGTCTGAACAGCAGCTTCAACAACTGGCAGCCGGCTCTCACGCTCTGAGAGCCATAATAATCAAATTTGTTTTTTATCATGCAGAAATGCGAGCGATATTACATATTTTTAAATTAAAGGATAAATGGAAAAATTCACACCTCCGGCAGGACTCGAACCTGCGGCCTTTGCCTTGCCGAGGCCATCGCGCTTCCAACTGCGCCATGGAGGCCTGCTGGATGTGTGCGAATTTATCCATGCCTTCCCTCAATTCTCAACCGCCTTAGGGTGGCGTTTGCTATAACACCTGCCCGTAAGAATAGATCTTAACAGGCACTGGAGTCTCAATATAGATCTATTCTTACGGGTAGATGTTAGCTATAACGCCACCCTAAGGCTAAAAATATAAAATTATCAAGCCGATTCGTTTGTCCCTTTCTATCACACCAATACGTCGGAAAGGGACAAGCGAACTTTATCAGCGTGATAACTTGAGTGAACGTTTATAAATAAGGGAGTTGGAATAGTCATTTTGGGAAGTCATATTTATCTGGGTCGGTATCAAAACCACTGGATCGCGAAATACAGTCACCGGCATAAATAAGTAATGATTTTTGTACCTTGTCATACTAACTATAAATTGAAATAGATATCATACACGAAAGAAGAACCTGCAAGGCCCACTGGTGGCCGAGCCGGGAATCGAACCCGGGTCTTCAGCTTACGCGGCTAACGTCTTTACCACTAGACCACACGCCCGCCGTGGTACCCCCAACGAAATTTCTCTAGTGTAAAGAACAAATCAAAAAATATTCAATTAAATAATTTGATTTGTTTCCTAGTTGTCATAATACTAACGTTTTGTTTGAAATGTATTACGAAATTGACAACATTTCATTTGTTGTTATAATGGCAAAAATTAAAGTCTGTTGATAGATTAGGGCTTGCTGAGCACATATAAAAATAAATTGGATTTTTACATTCAGTTATTCTTGAGAAAATTCAAAATAACTTGTTTATGGAAAGTATGAGCCGGATTAGCACATTCCGACGGTCCTCAGAAAAAAGTTGCTTTTACAAGACATTCACATTTGCCAGTTCAAGCATTTTGTCCATACGTTTTAATTTAATTTTATCGTCGATACCTACTAACTTTCCGGCATTTCGCGTGTTGTAGGTACTTGACTATAGGGATAATTAATTTGTTTTCTGTATTACTCTAGATATTGGCGACGATACTGGTCCCTCGGCAAGTGTGGCGGCGTTTTTGTGGAAGCCATGGAGTCTGCGCAGCCCGAGATCATGGACTATCATTTCGTGCTCGAAGAAAGAGCGCTGAGGCCCGCCACTACAGTTCCAAGAAGAGGTAAATATTAACAGTAATTTGTATAAAAATCTCTACAGTACATAAGGAACGATATTACTGCACCATAAGAGCATTTTCAGAATTTGGGACCCCCCAATTAGCGAAATTTGTTAACAAAAATTAACTTACTGTCAGTCTTGTGACGATGATTAAGCATGAGATTTCAATAAAAATAGTATTCTGTCAGGGGCGGCTCACTCCGCGATTCTATCGCCGCGCTACAAGTACATGCCGGCGGCCGCGAGTTCGCGGCCTGATCAGGGGTGGCGCGCGTTCTCACGGAACGCACGTTCGCACTTTCTATTGTTACATTACGTAGCGAGTTTTTTTCAAGGTTCATATGCGATGTCCACGTGTGGAATGGCTAATAATGCTTAGTTAAATAGACATCATGAATAAAATAGGACAATCTTACACTGATCTTATTGATTAAGTCCCACGGAAAAGTTCAATAAGGCTTGTGATGCTGAAGGCTGTAACAAAAATATATAAATACTGTGTATATACCTAGAAAGTACCAAAGACTTGAATATATAGTATAACTATTTATCTGAGAATTAATGCGTTTTAAACCATAGGCAACCCTATCCTCCGACGCTGCGCACGTGCGGCTCGTTTCTTTGTTAGAATTTTGTAGGCATTTAAAAAGGCGGCATTTCGTGAACATCAAAGCAGTGGGCCTTCTGTACTTGTACTATTATATATTCTGTGATTCTGTGTTAATTACATACAATACAGTACAATACAAATACTCTTTATTGCACACCTCAATACACGAAACAACGTAACAAGTATAAACAACAACTTAAGAGGTAAAACAAGAGGCGGTCTTATCGCTAAAGAGCGATCTCTTCCAGACAACCTAGGTAGTGGAGAATAATAAATTTAACCTTGTAAGTAGGTGTACTAAATGTAGACTTAGAGGAAATCTAGCACAAACTATACTACGCAAAACAATATACTACACACATAAAAATAAAATACAATACATAAACATTAAGCGATAATCTACATTCAGAATGGAAAAAAAGTAAATCTTTAGACAGATTTTACGCTTAATTATCGTCACAAAACTGACAGCGAGTTAATTTTTGTTAACAACTTTTGCTAATTGGGGGGACCCAAATTCCGAAATTGCCCATAATTAGCGTATCACAACTAAACTTGAAAATCGTGGACTATTATTTTGTGAATTAAAACCGAAATAAATTACACATATGAAAGAAAAAGTGACCAAGTCCTCTGGTGCTCAGGCACCAGAGGACTTGGTCACTTTTTCTTTCATATGTGTAATTTATTTCGGTTTTAATTTATAGAGGGGGTAGAGCAGGGAGAATTTTCAGAATCTGTCAAATTACCCCATTACACACACAAACACCCTTCACTCACACTACCTCAATTTACTGTGAAAGGTCAGTGACCCTTAATTTTTTTCAAGAGTGTTATTTTGAGTTTGTAGTCAACTACTGACCTCCTTTGAGAAATTAAAACTGTAAAAAGGGTAGCATACAAGAAGACAGAGAAAAAATACACGTCATCTAGCTTTCCTTCTCTGTTCATGTCTCATGTGACTTAAATTTACCTAAATATGTAGATAACGTTCCTTACTCAGTTGATTGTTTATCTAGGTGTATTTCGAATTACTTTGCACTTCATTTTGCGTTACTTTTCTATAAGTACTTAGATTAAAAAACCGGCCAAGTGCGAGTCGGGCTCGCGCACAAAGGGTTCCGTAGCAGCAAATATAATAAACTTATTATGTCAATTTATACACCTGCCAAAATTACAGTTAAATCAACCTATCTCAAAAACTATAAGAGATACTTTGATCAAACCAAAAATCGTTGAAAGAGTTAATTAGCATGCATCACCTCTATTTTTTTTAGAATTTTATACCCCGTAGTTATAAAAATAGAGGGGGGGGGACATACTTTTTACGACTTTGAGAGCTGATATCTCAAAAACCGTTCACTTTAAGAAAAATGTTTTTTAGAAAACTTTATATCATTTTAAAAGACCTTTCCATTGATACCCCACACGGGTATGTACATCGAAAAAAAAATTTTCATCCCTCAGTTACATGTATGGGGGCCCCACCCCCAATTCTTTTTTTTTTTACTATTTAGTGTCATAATTTTGTAGCGGTTCATACAACACATATTCCCATCAAATTTCATCACTGTAGTACTTATAGTTTCCGAGTAAATCGGCTGTGACAGACGGACAGACGGACAGACGGACAGACGGACAGACGGACAGACGGACATGACGAAACTATAAGGGTTCCGTTTTTGCCATTTTGGCTACGGAACCCTAAAAATCATCAGCCTGCCTATCCTCGCAAACATTATTCAAAGTCGTGTGTGAAGGCCGATACCTCCACTCCAGGCAGACAATTATGGTCGCGTGATAAATTATAAAACATCAGGCTGTCCCTATCGCACTATTTGTAAGTACGATAGGGACGGCCCGATGTTTTATCATTTATCGCGCGACCATGATTGCCCTGCAGGTCTTCGAGGCCTGTGCTGCGCATTACGTATATACGGGTTGTATTAAAGACTATCAGATATTTTCTTTATTCTTTTTGGTCGTTAGGTTTTTTTTATCATTTATTTTAATACAAAAATAAAGTATGTGTATAAAATAAAAACCTAATGAATAGAGTACAGAGCTAGCAGCAGTCAAGTCAGAGACACAAAGATAGACAGGGAATATCGACGCATATCTTATCCAATACCGCCATTGCCATCTGCATCAGACTCTTGATCTTACCCAATTTCCGAGTCTCTTCTCTTAATTTCAGTTCCTTGAGTTGAAAATGTTGAAACTCATACTTAGTATTAAATAAAACACAAATACATATAAAAATCACAATATAATTTTAAATTATGGCTTAGGCCCTGTACCAGTTGCAGTCGCCACGTCTGTAAAGCCCCTTGTAGTTTCTTTTAAATGGCTAAATCCCTAGATGTCATGTCATAAACATCTGTGATGTAACTGAAAATTAAAAAACATCGCTCAAATGGCCCCTGTACACACATGGCCAACGGTTCCACCAACCCCCTTGGCCAAGCGTGTAGAGGGCTACTTGGCCGTAAGTTGGCAGTTGGCGCTTGCGCTTGCCGGCCAACCGATTGGTGTCGGTTTTTTGTCCACACATCAAAGGATCTTGGCGCCAATGGCCAACTGCGTTTACACGTTGGCGCTTCATTCAGTTGGTCGTCAGCCGTCAGAGAGGACGGTAGTGAAATATTTACGAAAATAATAAGTTTATCTATGTCAATAATAGTGTAGATTTTAGGAAATAAAATAACCTTGCAAATGTTTAATGTATTGAAAAGATAATGGCCGCTGTACACATATGGCCAACGGTTCCACCAACCCTTTGTGAAACCCCTTGGCCAAGATAAGAGCCGCTGTTTACACATTGGCGAACCACTCACTTGGCATTGGCTCTTCATGAAAGATGGACGTGGAATGGAAAAGTCTAGGAAATTCTAGGTCATAGACGTTTTCAGAAAAATTTGATTAAAAAATAATAACCCCGTAGTAAAATTAAATTATTTGAAATATTAACAATTTTTTGAATATTCTGATAAGAACATTTATCTTTTTTAGGAAATACATTAAACATTTGCAATGTTATTTTATTTCCTAAAATCTACACTATTATTGGCATAGATAAACTTATTATTTTCGTAAATATTTCACTACTGTCCTCTCTGACGGCTGACGACCAACTGAATGAAGCGCCAACCTGTAAACGCAGTTGGCCATTGGCGCCAAGATCCTTTGATGGCCGCTGTACACATATGGCCAACGGTTCCACCAACCCTTTGTGAAACCCCTTGGCCAAGATAAGAGCCGCTGTTTACACATTGGCGAACCAATCACTTGGCATTGGCTCTTCATGAAAGATGAACGTGGAATGGAAAAGTCTAGGGAATTCTAGATCATAGAAGTTGACAGAAAAATTTGATTAAAAAATAATAACCCCGTAGTAAAATTAAATTATTTGAAATATTAACAATTTTTTGAATATTATGATAAGAACATTTATCTTTTTTAGGAAATACATTAAACATTTGCAAGGTTATTTTATTTCCTAAAATCTACACTATTATTGACATAGATAAACTTATTATTTTCGTAAATATTTCACTACCGTCCTCTCTGACGGCTGACGACCAACTGAATGAAGCGCCAACGTGTAAACGCAGTTGGCCATTGGCGCCAAGATCCTTTGATATGTGGACAAAAAACCGACACCAATCGGTTGGCCGGCAAGCGCAAGCGCCAACTGCCAACTTACGGCCAAGTAGCCCTCTACACGCTTGGCCAAGGGGGTTGGTGGAACCGTTGGCCATGTGTGTACAGGGGCCATGATGTGTGGACAAAAAACCGACACCAATCGGTTGGCCGGCAAGCGCAAGCGCCAACTGCCAACTTACGACCAAGTAGCCCTCTACACGCTTGGCCAAGGGGGTTGGTGAAACCGTTGGCCATATGTGTACAGGGGCCATAAGGTTCAAATGAGCATGGCAAAAAATACAGTGCAGTCAAAATACCATCAAAATACGAAAAAGCATATATTATGTCAATGTCAATATCACTGCCGTATGCCGTATTTCAGGCCATAAGGGCTGTTTTCTCAAATATGAAAAAATCTCAAAAGCAGAACTTTAAAAAGACTTTCTTGGAAAATTATTTTGAACTCGATAGGTAGAACAATTTTTAAAAGTTGTACAAAAAAAATCTGAACTAAGTTTGTAACTATATGAAAAGCATTTTTTATCTTAGATTACATATTTTAGTATCGTAACGAATTTTCTTTCAAATAAAAAGAGAATTATTAGAATAGGTTGACGGTGTCTACCGTAAACTGGGGTTACATTGACCAATTTGGGAATTTAAACTTCTCTAGCTTCTACATTAAATGGGTATTTTTACCTATTAAATGTAGGAGTTAGAGAAGTATAAATTCCAAAATTGGCAACAAAATAAGTGATATCAGGATTATTGTTTTCTGTCACGATGCCTGCACGTATCAAATGTTTCTTTTTAACCCAGTGGTTGACTGGTAGAGAATGCCTTAAGGCATTATGTCCACTATTTGTACTTATTTTTTTATGTGTAATAAAGCATAAATAAATAAATAAAATATACGCAAAAAAAACGATGTGATCAAACTTAAACTGACATTGGGGTTACTTTGATACACTATTTTTTTTGTAACGATAATCGAATGTAATCCCTTACAAAAGTATTTTATCTCAAGAAAAAAAAATGGTTCGCAGAGTCAAATATTACAACTCTTTAACGCTATTTTGGGGTTACTTTGATCAAGAATAAAAATTACCATCTTCAAAAAACCAACTTTATTTGCAATTGTTTCAATATTTATTACAAGAAGAGATCAAATTATCAGCCTCAACAAGTACCGTGACATAATCAACTATGTGTCATTATGGTCAATGTTACCCCATGCAAGTGATCAAAGACACCCCAAAGAGTAAATTATTATTAGTAAATACCTAGTTTGACTTTATGATACAAAATTCAATACCATGGTATAGCTAAACACATTTCTGGCAAGCTAATATTCACTGTGAACCTTTTACTTTAATACCCACTACGGTAGTTTAGAAGTTTATTTAAACATGAAAAATAGCAACAAACTATGCTTTTATTTTGACACGTTATCCGCACTGCCCAAGACCATACTTATTTATTCACCGCGTCAGAGCACCATCTAACTATAAAGGTTGGTTAAGGGTTTGTGGGTTGCTAGCAGGTATGCAGGAAAGGATAGTAGTACTTACAGGAAAGATACGCAGATGCTATTTACAGATGTATTCACATTAAAGATATGTACATTATATTACAGTATTTATAATTATTTATATGCAACGAGGAATTGAGAAAAGCGATTTTTAGCTCTCAGTTGAAGTAACCGTTTTTCGTCGTTGCCACGGCAGCGGTGGTGGCGTATCGCGCAGGCGCGCGGTCAAACGCGAGCCAAGCAGGCCGCCACAGGTTATTATATGTGTAGATTTCATTACCGACTACTCATACATAACATATTAAATCCTTATTTTTTTGGTCAAATAAATATAATATGCTCGTGACAGGTCATATTTTGTTCGCAATCCGAAAGAGTCAACCCTAGCACTTTTCCCTATTCACCCCCTTCCCGACCCTATTCACCCCAACGTTAGAGTGAGCGAAAATTACTAAATAAAACGACATATTTTCAAAGACAAACCGAAGTTCACACTGCCAGAAGATTTTTTGTGTAAAAAATTTGCATGGCACATATAAAAAAACTGCTATCGACGTTCAAAAGTCGGTTTTGGCCCTATTCACCATAAATTACGTTAGTTTATACCCGTTCCGACCCCATGAACCCAAAATCTTTAGAAAACGATGTACTATGTAGCCCAATTTTATTTGGTATTTTGGAGGTAACTAGTAAAAATAATTTAGTTTTACAATTGTGCGAAAATAGATTCTCATTTGGCCGGTTTTTTTTTACCTGGTCTGGTGGCCTAGTGGTAATAACGTTAGCTGCGTAAGCTGAAGACCCGGGTTCGATTCCCGGCTCAGCCACCGTGGGCCTTGTCGTTTTTTCTTTCGTGTATGATATCTATTTCAATATATGTATAAATGTATGTGGACAGTTGGACACTTTATTGTACATAAGACAAGTTAGGACATAAAAATACAGTATAGTTATGATGTACAAAGCCGACCTTATCCCTATAAGGGATCTCTTCCAACCTTTGAGCGAATTGAAAATTTATTATTCATATAAACTTGAAAAGGAACAAACCAAAAATTATTTAATAAAATAATTTTATTTCTTCCCTAGTTGTATAGTTTCATACTTATGATTTTTATTTTAAAGTAATCCGTTTATATTATAGCAACCATGGGTGATTTTTGCGGACTTAAGTAGAAACGTAGAGGTTGACAGAAGTGTGATTAATATTTCTAAGTGTTAATTTCTTGTATCTAGTCTAACTACGAAGCAATACATTGACGTATAAATTGCGTCCATATACAGAGAGGTCAATCATAAAAATATCACTTTAGGTAAGTTATATATCTTTTATACACTGTGACAAGCATTGACCACACATCCCAATTCACCCCTCTTCCGACCCTAATCACCCCCTTCGTAAACCTATTCACCCCCTTTGACCCCCACCCCCAGACACCCCCACCAGACTTCTCGATGATTTCGCCAATTTCCATCCACTTTCGGTTGCGATGTTGGATATTTTTGTAATGTTCGTGTGAAAGATCATAGAAAACCGGTTGATCTCTAATTAAATCAATCAGGAGTTCATAATCCTCCTTTGAAAATGGCATAATTTTACGTTTCTTTAAGTTTGCCATAGTGATGAAATTAATAATTAATTAATGTCACAGTTAACCGAGTTGAGATGCAATGCTAAGTGATTTATTCTTCCTCCATCAAATGTGGGTAGACGCACAAAACAACACGAATATGCGCAAGCGCTAACCGCTTGCGTTGAACGGACACGTTTCACGCAATAAACAAGGATGCTCCTTACATAAACTATGAAGATAAAATATTTTTATATGTGCGTTTGACGCATTGCGTCTCACGCTGCGCTTGCCGCTGCGTTAACCGCGTAAAACAATGGTCTATAATTATATTAACTGACTTGAAATGATCTGCGTCTATCGCACTGCGTGTAACGTAGCGTTTATCGCATAAAACAACCGCGCGCTTAAAAACCCCTGACTCAATGGGGATACGACGTTTCATAACAGAGTTCCTATGATCACCTTTCTGCTTGCCAGATTAGCTCCATGATACCATAATATTACATTGTCACTTGATTTACATATGTGTGCAAAATTTCAGCTCAATCGGAAACCAGAAAGTGGGACAAATTTAGCTTCTACGTTTTGACTCAAACTAACATACCTTAGTAACAAGGCAAGTTGAATAAAAGCTTGTATAAAGGCTTCTGATACTAGATTTGCAATAAGTTTACTTGTCATAATTTAAGAACAAATGAGACAGACATATCCAATGAAAAGTCTACACCGTTTTCGTGAACTGTCAAATCACCTCATACAATTTACGGCTGTAAGGCAACCAGGTAGGGTTTGTTATTGCACTTTAATTACATATTAATGATTTCTAGCCCGTAAGATATATATTTGCTTTAACAATGGATAGATATTTATGCGGGTGAGAGTGTAATTTAGGTTTTTATAAGGAATCAAATATTTTTAAGCGACCCGATCAGATATTTATGCGGATAAGGACCCTCCCACATCTACCGTCTTGCGATCGTAGTGTCGGGCCAACTGTATGGCTAAGCCGCGCTGACGCGGCGTCTTTTTCCATACAGTTGGCCCGAAACTACGCTCGCGAGACGCTAGAAAGAGAGACGATGTTTTTGCCGGTCACGGAGCATCACAAATTTTTGCCGGGAACATGTCGTCATATACCTACTTATGGCCCCCTATAGAAAATCAGATATTTTTGCACGGCCGTTCATAGTCATTTATGCTGGTCACCAGCTGGTATTCCATGAATATTTGGTCTAGTTGAGTGGAGAAGTACCATTCAAAACAAGCGCTTTCTAAACAACGATGTATTTTGGTACTTTATAATTATTATTGTTTTCAACTTACGATTACGTGTTCGCGGTATGCACAGAGTAAATCTTTAATGAAATTGAGACATTTTTTTATATATACAATTAAATTTGAACCAGAAGCACTATACCTATACCCGCTCGCATTCCCCTTTTTTCTATTCTAAGTAAGAATCGATTAATAAGTATCTGAATATGTATGGATAAATTAAATTGTAATTGTTTACATACAACCTGTGAAGTTTGGTTGACAAAATTTGACGTAGGTGCTGTCATATATATTTTTAAAATGACGTACTGTTAATACCAGCGTAATGAAAATGTATCCCAATGAGTAAAAGAAAACATGAAACTTTTTTCAATTTAACCGAACTAGAATGAAATCATTTATACTCATTCGGTTGTGTTCGTTATTTTCTTTAATAATGTGATATATTTTTATTTATTTTCTATGCACAAGCCATGCACCTTTAAACTTTAAATGAGATTGGATCTCCACCTGACATATTTGATTTACCCTATTTATTTTGAGCACAGTTTTACACTGGTATGGTTTTTCGTGTACGTACACTATTTTCTGTCAAAATATTTGTCAAATTTAATTGTCAACGCGGAGCGACCGGCGACACGTCTGCCTCCGATGAGCCGCTCACGGCATCTAATCGAAAGGAGAATTCTGACAGCAATGGCGAATGTATGGAAATTTTACGATAGTTTAAATTTAAGGTAAAATTTCTTTGTTGCCTTTGAGAGGAAAAATATAAAAAACGTCAAAACTTCTAGTCCATTTATCTGGCTTTTAGAATCACTTAATGTTATAACTAAAGTATTGAATTTTTTTAACAAAGTTTACTAAACGGCAACATACGTTTTTCTCATTTTAGGTCAACTTTGCGTGGGTTTATTTATTATACCTTTAATAATTAGAGATTCTGTATAGTCAAAAGTTGTAGACACACTCTTTAAGATAATAACTACATTTATTTTATTTCATTTAATTTAGAAATGTGAGCAGCATTTGTTAAACGCCGAATGCACTTTTCGAGGATTTCGTACGACCCCCTCTTAAGACAGCACAAGTTGAAATATTTTCAATAGATTATAATTTAACTTGTGTTCATTAGAATATTATTTTGTGCTTGAAGAGTGAGTGTTAAGGCCCGCTATAGTACCGAGGAGAGTTAAATATAAAAAAATAACAGTATTTCAGTTTTGGCCATAATTCAAACCTTTTTTTAAAATTCTAATAGTACATTACGATACAAGTGTGAAAAAACAAGGATGTTAGAAACGAGTGGCGATAAAAACACGACCGACACGAGTTACGAATTTCCTTTTCGCACGTGTACCGTACGACGTTTTTCAGTACAGATGGCCGAAGTTTTGACCTGACAAGTAATGAACTACTTCTTGCAGTAGAGCGTAAAAAAAGCACCATCTGTTCAGAATAGTACATTTCGTTATAAGTGCGAGAAGAATGACATTCTCGCACGTGTGACGAACGACGTTTTTTAATACAGCTGCGAAAAAACACTACTACAACGAAATAAAACAATCCGAACTATCAATTTTCGCATGGACATTGACGGATTATTTGACAATTCAAAGGCGTATTTTTGAAGTTTTTAAACTTGCGTGCATATTAAAATTTTCGAGTTTGCTATTCATCTAACATAATTACATAAACATTTACGATTTGGGACGATTGTTTAATGTACAACTAGATTTTAATTTAATCGATCCATTTATGCCCCGACGTATTGCAAATAACGTAAAATAATTATGACAAATCGCGTAACATATTGAGGTTTTTGAACGTGCATTAAGTTAAAACATGGTAGACGCTTCTACTTTGACAGTAGAAGACGCGTTTCGTTCCAATCATGTTCTGTTTACACGACTCGTTATGACCGGTTTTTCGAAGTATAATAAACCATTTTATAAATTATGTTTAGTATGACTAAAAGTAAACAATTACATATGAAATATTAACGTTTTAAATATTAATCACTTAATAGTATGTTTATAGTTTTATTCCGTCGTAGTAAACTAGACTTATATGAAAACAGCTCGGTAAGTAGTCGTAAAATGGAACGTATACTTTTTACGGGGTGTGTAATGATTGGTATACCTTTTTTAGGGTTCCGTAGTCAACTAGGAACCCTTATAGTTTCGCCATGTCTGTCTGTCCGTCCGTCCGTCCGTCCGTCCGTCCGTCCGTCCGTCCGTCCGTCCGTCCGTCCGTCCGTCCGTCCGCGGATAATCTCAGTAACCGTTAGCACTAGAAAGCTGAAATTTGGTACCAATATGTATATCAATCACGCCAACAAAGTGCAAAAATAAAAAATGGAAAAAAATGTTTTATTAGGGTACCCCCCTACATGTAAAGTGGGGGCTGATATTTTTTTTCATTCCAACTCCAACGTGTGATATATTGTTGGATAGGTATTTAAAAATGAATAAGGGTTTACTAAGATCGTTTTTTCATAATATTAATATTTTTGGAAATAATCGCTCCTAAAGGAAAAAAAAGTGCGTCCCCCCCCCTCTAACTTTTGAACCATATGTTTATAAAATATGAAAAAAATCACAAAAGTAGAACATTATAAAGACTTTCTAGGAAAATTATTTTGAACTTGATAGGTTCAGTAGTTTTTGAGAAAAATACGGAAAACTACGGAACCCTACACTGAGCGTGGCCCGACACGCTCTTGGCCGGTTTTTTTTGGTATAGTAACATTTGATATAACAACATTTGGTATATATTTAAAGAATATAAACACTCATTTGACATAATTAACATTTGGTATAACCACAAAATATCTACTTTTATTTTGTATAATCATTATTTCGCATAACGCTTATTTATAATAACCGTTATATGGTATAACTATCTAATGATATACGACTAGTATAATATAACTAGCAAACAGTATAAAATATTTCATGAATTAATTTTATTCTTTTTTGAAGGGATCACAGTTCTAACCTAACCTAACCTACTTTTCTGATAGCAGTACATATGTTTAAGGGTCATAGTTCTAACCTAACCTAACCTATTTTTCTGGTAGCAGCGCGTTGTGTGTAGGGGTCACAGTTCTAACCTAATCTACTTTTCTGGTATATGATGGATCTAATTTATTGTACATTTTTTTTTCATTATAACAGTGCTTTAGAAAGAGTTTGTGTTATACAATTTATTTATTATCGGAAATAAGCATTATACTCAAAGTATGTTATACTAAATGTTATTCGAAAAAATGATCATTATACTAAATAAGAATTATACAATTTGTTAGTATATTATTTGTTGTTATATGATTCAATAATTATATCAAATGATCGTTATAACGACTAAAAATATATCAAAAAAAGTTATATCGATCGATACGCACCCCTTCGTATAGTTCGTTATAGTTCGTAACATACAACTTCTCGCACGCTAAACAGCTTCGGTCGTGTTTTAATTTATAACTCGTTTTGACTTCCTTTTTTGCACCTTATCTTGATGTACTACTAACTGTTTTATCTTGTAGCACTTGTATCGTAATGTACTACTTCTATATTGAAAGCTGTTTTAATAACACTAATATTTTTTATTTTCAGTAATAAAAGAAGGCAAGGAAATCCAAGCGGCCGTGCCGGACCTAGCGACCGAAGCGCTCAAAAAGAAGAAGCTCTAAAAAGCGAACTTGAGTTGAAGAGCATCAAATCTGAGCTAAATCTGAGCGACCACACTCAGATCATCAAGTATGAGCCGAATGTCAAACACATGGGCGTGTAAAGTTGAAGGTATGTATAATATGTTTAATAAACACGAAATTTACATTAAAAAAACCGACATAGTGAACCGATTTCTATCAAACATGGCTAAGAACACTCCCGATTAACTCAGTATTCAGACAAAAAAAAAAACGAAATTTAAATCGGTTCACAGACAGACAGACAAACACACAAACAGACAGACGGACGGACAGACAGACAGACACATGAAACTTATAACACCCCTCCGTTTTTGCGTCGGGGGTTAAAAAATGGAAAGATTCATCCACGTCCCCGACAAGGCCAGAGGTCGCAGGTTCGAGTCCTGCCGGAGGTGTGATATTTCTATTTTTCCTTTAATTTAAAAATATATAATATCGCTCGCAGACGTTTCTGTGTTTATACTTTTTTTTTATACTACGTCGGTGGCAAACAAGCATACGGCCCGCCTGATGTAAAGCGGTCACCGTAACCTATGGACGCCTGCAACTCAAACAGTAACGTAACGTGAAATTGTATAACGTACACATTTTAAATTAAATAAAAATCCACGACATAGTGGACCGATTTCCATCAAGCTTGGCTAAGAACACACCCGACTAATTCAGATTTCAAACAAAAAAAAGTAAATCGAAATGGGTTTATCCGTTCGGGAGCTACGATGCCACAAACAGACAGTATATTGTAAAAAGAAACTCTAAATAGCGAACTTGAGCCAAAGAGCATCAAATCTGAGCGACCACACTCAGATCATCAAGTATGAGCCGAATGTCAAACATGGCGCGTGTAAAGTTGAAGGTTTGTATTACTAGCTTTTTCACGAGGCTTCGCCCGCGTACCAATCTTGTTTTTCCATACAAACTTTGGACCCCCATTTCCCCCCGTAGGAGGTGAATTTTGAAAAATTCTTTCTTAGTTGTAGAGGAGCACTACACCTTATAAGGAACCTACTCGCACGTGCCAAATTTGAAATCTCCAGGACCAGCGGTTTCGACTGTGCGTTAATAAGTTATATGTTAGTAGTCAGTTTCTTCTTTTATATATGACATTATGTCATGGAGTACTTTTTGAAGAGATGTACATTTTATTACGTGGGCAATAGATAAGAGAAGTACTTAATCAATTGTTTTCACCTCACTAGCTCGGAAACACGTGTTCTGTCCTTTAATACCAGCGGGTAAAAACGCATTTTATCCACTAGTGGGTAAAGTAATTTGACCTTGAATAAAGTCAAATTAACTGCTTTAAAATTGATAAAGTAGGTGAATCTAGTAATAAAGATGATTTACCACCTGTGGAACTACTGGAAGCAGTGATCAACGCATTTTTTGCGTTGTAGTTTCCTCGCTATAGTGAGGGGAAAAGTTTTGTGTTACACTCGGGTGCAAATGTATTTTACTTCTCGTGTGTTAAAAAGTTCGCAAGTTAAGCATTCTATTCTCGAACCACTCGCTTCGCTCGTGGTTCAACTATAGAATCCTTTGACTTGCTCGTTTTTCAATTCCACACTCGGCGTTAAAATACAACTTTGCCCCCTTGTATAACAAATAACTATTATCCTATCTCTTGTTGTTCTGCATACACATCAAAGACATGAATGTAACTCCGTATAGACGGATAAAGTCTTAGAAAAAAACGTACATCAAAGCCCTAGAAAAAAGGTACGGTGGCCTAAAGGTCGTTTCACCTTTTGGGAACGCTCGGCTAGATGGCGCTAATATTAATATTTGACATTTTAACACATATCAAGCTAACAATATAGGCCAAATTGTCAAAACTGAGGTTCAAACGTTTTAAGCTTGTGTCTACAGATGGCAGTCTATCCACTGTGATTACACATTTTACTTTGACAGTAACTCTATAATACTCGATCCTCTTTGATACACATAATTATTTTTGGCATTTGCACACTCTGCCAAGTATAAGCAGTAATAACATCACTTGTTTTCCAGGGTCAATAAAAATGGAAGAGAAGTACATACAACACAAGCAGACGAACGAAGAGGAAATGCTGGATATCGAAGACTCCATACCAACAGCTTTCCTCGTCCAGAAACCTACACATACTCCTATGTTCGCGGCGCAACCAGAAGCTGTAGACAAACCACAGGTACATACAATCACGCCTGTATCCCATAAAGGGGTAGGCAGAGCACATGAAACTACTAAAGCCAGGGGCGGCTCACTCCACGATCTTATCGCCGCTGTACAAAGTACATGCCGCGAGAAGAATTCAATGTCGGCTGCTCGCGTGCGGTCCGTTTTTTAATGACAGACAGACAAACAGACAGACAGACAGACACGTCAAACTTGTAACACCCCGTCGTTTTTGCGTCGGGGGTTAAAAACTACAATTGTTCGTTGACAAACTGTTATGAAAAATTACGTAAATCGTAGGCTTGTGCCGTTTCGTTCGTTGATCGGAGCGCTCCGATCTCGTTCAATCGCTCCCACGAACTAGTTCGCTCTTTTAGGTCTTTTGCTCATTTAGTTCAGCCAGACCAGCGACCATTGCGGTCAGAAAGATCAGAACGAATGGGACCGAATAGTGTCAAAATGATACGAATAGTCTACAGATATAAACTTTCCGGGCCGAAAGGTTGTAAGTAACCGAAGTTTAATATGAAAACTTGACTTTTTTTGTTGCTCTGCTAAGTAGCTCTCGCTCTCGGTCGGCGCAGTCACACATTCGTTCTCGATCCAAACCGCTCGCGCTCGCAGATCCTATACTGAACTAAATGAGCAAAGACCGATTCACAGACCACGGAAAGATTCAGTTCATTTCGGTCATTGATGGGATTTTATTCCTAACAGTTCATAGTTCGTGAACGACACAAGCCTACTAAATCGTATAGTCACGATTATACTTCTATTGAACTTTTGGTCTATTGTAGTCTTGACAAGACTTCCTAATTCTTTGTGTAAACTCTCTAATCCCTGAACGGTTAAATTTTGTATATATCACAGAACTAAATTACGTCAAAACTAGTAACTTTGGAAATATCACAGAGCTAACTTTAGTCTTTCTTTTCAGGAAATCGTCAAAGTAGAAAACGTAGTAAAAAAGGAAGTCGAAAAAGAAGAACCAGAGGAACAGAAAGACCAACTAGTCAACAATTTGGAAGAACTCCGCAAATTGGCCGAAGCCGTCTCTTCTCAGCTCGACGCCGCCAAGAAAGCAGAAGAAATTAAAGAAGAAAGAAAAAAGAAATTAAGAAGGAAGAAGTTATGGAACCCGATGCTGCACATAGCTATTTATACACTAAGATGTTAGAAGGGAAATGGTTCTCAATTTTGAGGCATGAAAACTCTTTCTTAGTCTCTGAAGAGAAAGATCAGAAAGTGTATTGCGACAATGAACATACTTGTTCGGAAATAGTCATGTCTCAAGGTCACAAATGGGACGTGTCTAATAATCTCCACCTGTTGAACGATCCTAGTTTATTTACGCTCAATAGCATGGTGACGAGTGTGCAGGTATGTGCAAATAAAAAAAAAATCATTTTTGGCACAAGCTTTTATCGCCAACTGTACCTTTCTTTCAACAGTCATCTACTGCTCTCCGAGACGTTTCTAAAAACCCCTTACTCGATGGGGATACGACGTTTTCATAACAGAGTTCCTCTGACCACCTTTCTGCTCCATCATCAGATCAGCTCCATGATACCATAATATTGCATTGTCACGTAATTTACATATGTGTGCAAAATGTTAGCTCAATCGGAAAGCAAAATGTGTCAAATTATGTCAAATTTAGCTTCTACGTTTTGACGCACACTAACATACTAACAAGGCAAGTTGAATAAATGCTTGTAAAAAAAATATAACCTAACTACTAATTCACAAATAACAAGAGAGAGATTTCAGCAATTAAAGTTGCTAATTATGATCTTAAAAGTCACTATGCAAAATTTTAACGGTCTTTTTTATGACACCCTGTATATTTTACTTGGAGATTCCAACCGTGTCTTGTATTAATCACGTTATTGTAACCAACCAATTTATTTTCAGTACAGATGGTGATTTTTTAAGCACTAATGCGAGAAGTGATTCATTATATGTCAGGTCGAAACTTCGGAGGGCCATCTGTACTGAAAAACGTTGTACGACACACGTGCGAAAACTCGGGTCGATTTAAAACACTCCCTTCGGTCGTGTTTAATTTATCGCCACTCGTTTCGAACTTCCTTTTTTACGCACTTGTATTGTAATGTAGTATTTCATTTCAGGTGCCAAGTAATAATGTGTATGCGGATTCGAGTATGTCCATGTCGGGTTTAGATCAAGAAATGCTGGATGCGAGTAAGGAAGGTGTTCTGGGACTTTGGGATGCTAAGGAGGATAGTAAAGAACAGGTTAGTGTTTTTGATTTTGCTTACAGATCTAAAAAATATCATTCTTTTTATACTACGTCGTTGGCAAACAAGCATACGGTCCGCCTGATCCAAAGCGGTCACCGTAACCTATGGACGCATGCAACTCAAGGAGTATTACATGCGCGTTGCCAACCCATTAGAAACTCTTTGACACTTGGAGAGCCTTTACACCTCCAAATTTTTATTTTTTATTATATCCCATTAATTATAATTGACTGTGGGGACCTTTTACATCTCCCAAGATCTTGTTTCAGTTAAGTCAATTTAAGCTATGTAACATACAAGCACGGAATGTTGTGTCTTACATCTAGGTATACGGTATTGACTTATTATTTGAATATTTAATACAGCCCGGACAACTTGAACATGTCATGCTCGCTTAAAAGTCTTTGCTTACGGTGGCGTCGTTGATCGGGTCGCCACCTTCCCGAATATAGGTTGAGGGAGGCGATGGCTGAGATACGCGCCATACTCGTGAACGGGTGCTGTTTGTGAAGACCGGTCTGTTTCAGCTAATAGGGGCTATAACTATTAGATTGTAACATTAATTTTGATTACATTGAGGCACTCTGTTAGGTCCTTAATTGTTTGTTTATTTTCATTCTGACTCTTGGAGACCATATACGTCTCCAAGGAAAAAAGTAGATTAAGTATGTTGGAGGCTTAGACTAAAGCCTCATTAAAGAAATATACCAAAATATTTTAAAGAATGCAGTGCAGTTGACTGCGATACTTTCCAATTCAAATCTAACTGACGGTTCCTCTCAGGATGCCAACTCACCACGGCTGTCTTAATGACAGTGGTCATCTTAACCAGCCAGGAACTAATCCATTTAACAGCTGTTCGGGTCATATAAATAACAGACACTGTATCGCAGTCAAACACACTCAAGCATAGACTATTTCCATAGACTATATCTTGACATTCCAACATCCGCAGCCGTCATGTTGCGACAAGTATATCTATTTTTTTTTTCTTTAGTTGTGACATCAAGAGTCTTTTACAACTCTAAAGTTATATTAGTTATCTTTTATTTGTATCAGTTCGTTTTTTTTTGTTTTCATCATGTATATTTTTTCTTTTTTTTTGATGTACTTTAACACTTAGAGACTATACATCTCTAAAATCTCTTATTAATCATAGTAGCTTTGTACTTTGTATAATTACCTAGTCTGTTAATTTAATATTTCTTTTTTTTGATGAATACTTTTGCTGATTAAATTGTATCTCGTTATTTAATGCATGTTAATTATAAGATGTAATGTTTTGAAAAGAAGTGGCCCGCCGAGTTTCTTGCCGGTCCCATAGTGGATACCCCCCTCCAACTGAGGGGGGACTGAAATCTTCTCGAGGGTGAGGCGTAGGGTTAGAGCCGGCGTAGCTTTATTTGACGTTCATAAGCGCATTGTAATATGCCTACTTGGAAAATAAATATTTCATTTCATTTCATTTCAACTTTGTACACTCCTTTTTGCTGTGTTAAGTACACAAGCTCTAAGGAGGGTCCGGGATGCCGACGACTCAAAGGACAATAGACGGAACAAGTTAGTTCCATCACCAGCACACCGCTCCCTCGTTGAGCTCTGGCAGCCTTACTCACCGGCAGGAACACAACACTATGAGTAGGCTCTAGTGCTATTTGGCTGTGGTCTTCTGTAAGGCGGAGGTACTTCCCCAGTTGGGCTCTGCTCTAGATTCGAGCGAGATGATATCCGCTGTGCTGTGCCCTACCACACAAAGCGGAATATCATTCGCTGTGCCCTATCTCCTATAAAATTATACTCATAATACTCATCTTTCACAACGAATCCCTAAATTTGGCGTAGGCACTAGTTTTACGAAAGCGACTCGAAGGGTACCTAGGCCTTATTGGAAATTGGAAGTAGTCCGGTTTCGGTTTTTAGACATATAGAAAAAGACATGACTGCACCAATCACCATCTAACGACAAAATTTCCCCACAGGACAACGACCTAGAGAAAGAACTGCAAGCGGACGCCCTAAAACACGACATGGCCTCGCAAAAGGCGAAGGCCTCATCCCTAACCTCGCTAGGCCTCCTCAATTTCAACGCGCTATCCACCTATGTGACCTGCGACAGCCCGCCGCCTATACAAATGACAGCTGAGGAAATGCATCAGCTAGACAAGTGCAAAGTTCATGGGCTGCCGAAGAAGCAAGAAGGGGCTTTCGTGCCGAGAGAATTAAGGTTAGTATTAATAACTATAGAAGGCATATCTTTACATTTAGGCCTCCGCAATTTTAACGAGTTTTTTTCTTATTTGTCGTGCGAGAATTGGGATAGTATCAAATGTAAGGTAAGGTAAGTGATGTTATAAGGACTTTATAGCTTATACGAGGTAAAGGCGTCCACCTTTTGAGCTGTAGCCCTCCTCAATTTTAACGAGATTTTAGGTTATTTTATGTGCGAGAACCGGGATAGTACAGAGCTAAAGAAAAGAAGCATAGGCCTCATGCTTTGTCTGCTCAATTTCAACGCTCTCTCTACCTATGTGACCTGTGACAGTCCGCCGCCTATACAAATGAGAGCTGAGGAAATGCAGCAGCCACAAGTGCAAAGTTCATGGGCTGCCGAAGAAGCAAGAAGGTTCTTTCGTGCCGAGAGAGTTAAGTTAGTATTATAAGTGTAAAGGGCATAGGTCTTTACATCTCTAGGCCTCCTCAGCTTAACGAGATTTTGTTTATTTGACGTTCGACAATCGGGGATAGTACCCACAGCTGAGGTATGAGGCATTTTTTGTGGCGCCATCTATGTGTGATATAGTGTATGCGCGTTCATAGGCGGTCGCATTTTTATAATGTATGGGATGGTATGATCTTATATTTAATCTATGATGGAATGTAATCTATAATTACTGAATTGTAATTTGTTGCCAGACACGGGTGGTGGCGTATCACGGACCCAGACCAGCTAAAGGAGTTGATAGACGCGCTGCACCCGCGCGGCGCGAGAGAGAGGGAACTACAAGCGTCTCTAGTGCAGAACACACCTACCATCAACAATAAGGTATGTGAATGTCTTGTTATAAGTTTGCTCAGGATTTAATTAGAACACCGAAATAATTTGTTAAGATCGGTCTTACGGGTAGATGTTTGCTATAACGCCACCCTAAGGCGGTTGAGAATTGAGGGAATGCATGGATAATTTCGCACACATCCAGCAGGCCTCCTTGGCGCAGTTGGTAGCGTGATGGCCCCGGCAAGGCCATAGGTCGCAGGTTCGAGTCCTGCCGGAGGTGTGAACTTTTCTATTTTTCCTTTAATTTAAAAATATTGATAATATTCTTTTGTTCATAGCTATACATAGACAAAGGCGACGCGTCATGCACAGAGCTCTCAATCACCCCCCTAGACCGAGCTATCATGGCTTCGGGGGGTTACCCACCCCCAGAGCCTCCCGGCTCCTTCTGTGCCGTCACGGCTAGACGCTGCGACATGCAACTATTAGCTATGGTGAGTTCATACATACATACATACTCGTATATAGAATGAGGTACAATAATCTTCGGCAATTTCTACTATGCTCATGTATAGTCGGCCTTGAGATATGGAGTCATCGTTTGGGGCAACTCAACTACTAAATCAGTAACCAGAGTTTGTATGCAGTAAATGACATTAAATAGGGAAATATTACATATTATGATGCAGTATGAAGAATATTCTTACTAAAAGTGCCAACACATATTGTTTACAATCAGATTAATTAGACGTTTACAGTTTGAAACTTTCTCAAGGCTGAGGCGTAGGGTTAGAGCCGGCGTAGCTTTATTTGACGTTCATATGCGCATTGTAATATGCCTACTTGAAAAATAAATATTTCATTTTCGAAACTTTTTTGGTTTCGTATCCCGGTAAGGGCATTTATATGTGTGATAGTCACAGATATTTGTTCCTGAGTCATGGATGTTTTCTATGTATATAAGTATTTGTTTGATTATATATATCGTTGTCCGAGTACCCACAACACAAGCCTTCTTGAGCTTAAAGTGGGGCTCAGTCAATCTGTGTAAGAATGTCCTATAATATTGATTTTATTTATTTCCATTTTCAGCACTAATAACCATATACTTCCAGGTGGAAGCACTAGAAGAACGGGTAGCCGCAGCGTCAATGCAAGTCCCCGGCTGGCGTCCCTCCCGCCTAGCCCTCCCAGAGGAAGCCACCGGCGCCGAAATAGTGGCCAGGGCTCGCCACAAACTGGCGTCCCTCGAGGCACACATAGAAAG
Organism: Leguminivora glycinivorella; assembly: GCF_023078275.1. NCBI lineage: Eukaryota > Metazoa > Arthropoda > Insecta > Lepidoptera > Tortricidae > Leguminivora > Leguminivora glycinivorella. The sequence goes on from NC_062994.1 coordinate 9,289,999, forward strand.
GAGATACTTGAAACCGCCTTTGGTACAAAGGTACGCTAGGTAAAGTGAAATTTGAAATATTAATATATGTTTGATGGGTAGATTAAGGTAAGGTAGCACGGGTTTTATACATTCTGGCATGCTTTATGACTAATTTAAAAAAACGACAAGATGTGAAAATATAATACCTTAAGTTCTCGCGCTTTGTACACATATTTAAAGTCACATACACGAATACGATTAATTAACATTATTTTACCTTTTTTTTTCAACGTTTCGGCCAGGTTGCACTGGCCGTGGTCGCGGAAGACTGAAAAAGGTAAAATAATGTTAATTAATCGTTTTCGACCTGTATGTGACTTTAAATAAGCTGTGAGAAGGTAGCTAGAAGATTGGCGTCCCTCGAGGCGTATAATTATAGAAAGGAGATTTAAAACCGCCTTTGGTACAAAGGTACGCTACGAGTAGGTAAAGTGAAACTTGGAATACATATATTTGTTTGATGGGTAGATTAAGGTAAGGTTCTTGCACGGGTGTATTCTGGCATGACTTATGAGTACATAATTTATTCTTAGAACAAATTAACTTATCTTCATAGAAAATAATTTAATTTGTGTTTTTACTAGACACACTACTATTTTTAACTATAAAGTGAAATACATGTTATACGCAAAGAAAAAGTGCCCAAGGCCTCCAAGTGTTCAAAGCTGGATTCGAACCAGCGTCCTCCGTTATCGCGATGGATGCCTAAACCACTGGGCCATTCGGACACGGTGGCAAGGATCGAAATTTTCACGTATATGACACAATAATTAGCACGGCAGCGCCATCTCTCTTCGTTAACTCGTAATCATATGAGTTGATTCAGTTAGGAGGTCGAACTACTTAGTTTCGGTTCTACCTCAGAGATGGCGGTGGCGCCAGAAGCCTTCGGTAACTGTGTCATATTCGTGAAATTTTCGATCCTTGCCACCGTGTCTGAATGGCTGAGTGGTTTAGGCATCTGTCGCGATAACGGAGAACGCTGGTTCGAATCCATCTTTGAACACTTGGAGGCCTTGGTCACTTTTTCTTTTTATTTCAGTTTATTATTTAGCTATTAATTAAAAGCGACAGTGAAAAGGTAGCTAGGGATCGCCACTACTAGAGCTTAAGGAACATTTAACAGTTTATACAGATATAGCTAAACTTAATGTTTTTGCATGGTTTGTTTATGTAGTATATTTCTAATGCTTACTTATATTCAAAATTGAATAATTATTTCCTCTGTTCATTTTTAATATTAGTATGGATGTAATTAACACAAAAACTATTTTTTTTATTGAAATTTCATGCTTAATTAGTGTCGCTTAACTTCAAAACTTTGGAAATCCATTCTGCTAGAAGGTTCACTAACTTTCAGATCATATATTTTTTTTTATATATTCAACCGTAAAGCAGAAAGGATTTACCCAGGTTTGAAGTTAAGCGACACAATTGTTGTCACAAAACTGACAGCGAGTTGACGTTTTCTTAACAACTGTCACTAATTTTGGGTCTTAAATTCTGTAAATACCCAGCTATTTGATTTGCGAGTGATTCAACCATTTTTGGCTCTTATAACTTTACTTGAAACACTAACATTCTAACACTATGCATTGTAATGTTCATTGTAACAGTTTATGTTATAAAGTTTTGTTGTCGACAGTAACTCTGACGCTAGTCTGGGCGCGGCGCGGCAGGCCGAGCATGGGAACGCGTCAGCTCCCTCACCTCACGATTCTGATGTTGAGTCTAAACGTAAGTTTTTGTGTAGGGAGTGTTTTAAATCGACACGAGTTACGAATTTCCTTTTCGCACGTGTATCGTACGACGTTTTTCAGTACAGATGGCACTCCGAAGTTTCGACCTGGCATATAATGAACCACTTCTCACACAAACACCATCCGTACTGAAAAAAAATTTTCATAATCGAAATTCGCCTATTAATCAGGAAACCAAGAACATGTCGGACCCTGCTTAATGTTTGGTTCCGTAACTTCCCAAACCTACCTCACCCCTTACCTATCTACCGTAGCAAAATAGACTACGTCAGTGATAAACAAGTTCACGGCTCGCCTGATGGTAAGCAGTCGCCATAGCCTATAGAGGCATGCAATTTCAGAGGTTTTACATGCGCGTTTAATACCCTGAACTTTTGTGACTTTTTGCAAGAACTTATAAAACAAAACAGGTTGACGAATCATGTTTTCTAGGGGTAGTTTTCCAGGTTTTCCTTGAAAGTCTTTACTAAGCTTTACTTTGACTTTGATGTATTATTACTATTACTAGGCACGTGATTCAAAGTTAAGGGACAAACTAGTTTTTATTCATAGTAATTATTTCCAAAATATTATGTACATCTGTCAAAAACTTGATTATGGAAGACCCATACTTATAACAAAGACCCATACAAAGCTCAATATTTCATAATTAGCCATTTCTATCATAGGTAAGTATTGTTCTAACCTGTTGCTTTGATTTTTCGCGTCGTCGTCGTCTTCCACATGATCTCGTAAATATTTTACACTTTTTTATGAATTAATACCTAGGTTTTAACTATTTGTTGGTTTTTGGCTTAAAATATCGATAAAGACCCTACCAAAATCACTAAAATCGGGATAAAAACCGGACGCGAGGGCGCAATAAATTCAAAATCACAGTCTCGGTTTCGCCGAGAATCTCGGCCCATTTTGGCCGAGAACCGAGACCGAGATCTCGGCCCGATTTTCGGCCGAGAATGCCGAGACCGAGACCGAGACCGAGATCTCGGTCGGACCTTACATATAAAGTGGGGACTGATTTTTTTTTCTTTCCAACCCCAACGTGTGATATATTGTTGGATAGGTATTTAAAAATGAATAAGGGTTTACTGAAATTGTTTTTTGATAATATTAATATTTTCGGAAATAATCGCTCCTAAAGGAAGAAAAAGTGTGGAAAAAAAATCACAAAAGTAGAACTTTATAAAGACTTTCTAGGAAAATTGTTTTGAACTTGATATATGTTCAGTAATTTTTGAGAAAAATACGGAAAACTACGGAACTCTACACTGAGCGTGGCCCGACACGCTCTTGGCCGGTTTTTGTACAGTCACCGGCATAAATAAGTGATGATTTCTATACCTTGTCGCTTTTAATCGACATTAAAGTGACAAGGTACAGATATCATCACTTATAAGGTCCGACCGAGTCGCGGCCGAGAATCTCGGTCGGATCTTACTTATTTATGCCAGTGACTGAACCTACAAAAACTTTTAAGTTCATTTATATAACTATTGTTTTCTTTTACAGCTGAAAGTAAATCCCTAGCACGAGGCCTAACCACATGGCGGGAAGCGGTGGCTAGGTGTAACACCTCAGCACAGCTCGCCATGCTAGCGGCGGCGTTAGAAGCCGCTACTGCGTGGGATAAGAGTGTCATGAAGGCGGTAAGTCTCAAAAAATTGAAAATATCATAGATCGTTTTGCCCAGAACAAGTTGCGGAATGAGCTAATATCTGAGGTGTTCCCCTTGCGCTATGACATGGGGTTCTTCAAGAAGCAGGCATTTAGGGTTCTCAAAGGTCGGCAACGCATAAGTGACTCCCCTGATGTTGCTTATGTCCATGGGCGGCGATGACTGCTTTCCATCAGGCGGCTCGTCTGATGGGAAGCAGTCATCGCGACTCACAACACATTCGGTCTTAATACAGCGTGTTCACATTTTCCAGAACTGCCAATTCTGCCTCCTGGGAGACAACGAAGGGCAACTCCTTCTGTGTGACGGCTGCGACAAAGGGTACCACACTTACTGCTTTAAACCGAGCATGGAGAAGATACCTGAAGGGGACTGGTGAGTTCATAAATAAATACTTCAGTGCAGGTCATAGAGGAATCCATCCATCAATCCATACGTCAGTAAATTCAGCAATCCATACATCAGTAAATGCGGGTTATTTGTATAGGCATAGTTAAGTGACATCTAGCGACAATCACGCGTCAACTAGCGTAGTTTTTTCTTGACGTGTAATTTTTATTGTGTAATATGTTAATGTAATTAATAAAGAGCATTACTTGCGTAGTAATATTCATACTCGAGTTAGTAATATTCATACTCCCCGAGTTACACACAATGTTTTTCATCACACTCGCAATGTAAAAAATATGTAAATAGATGTAAAAAAGTTAAGTACGGTACAAGAAATTTCATTATTCCCTTTGGAATTCGGTTTTTCTATAACTCACGCTCCGGCCGCGTGCAATAGCACATTTAAAGTGCGGGTATGATGAAAGACTTTGGTCACTAACAAAAACCTCAAATTGCAGGTACTGCTGGGTGTGCGTGAACAAGGCACGTGGCGAGCGAGTGTGTATAGTGTGCGGCGGCGCATGCGCAGGACGGACTATACCGTGCGCGCTGTGCGTGCGCGCATACCACCCCGACTGCCACTACCCGCCGCTGCCCAAGGTACATACTACACACTGAGTATAGTCTGTCTCGCTCCAACACGCGTGCGTATAGTGTGCGACGCATGCGCAGGACGGACTACACCGTGCGCGCTGTGCGTGCGCGCTTAGTATAGTCTGTCTCGCTTCAACACGCGTGCGCATAGTGTGCGGCGCGTGAGCAGAATGAACTATACCCCTTTTTATGCTAAATTCCCCACCTTCGTCGAACCAACTTGATAATTACAACTTCCGGTTTTAAATATTCATGTAATTTCCTTAAAACTACTTATTCTACAGTTAGAATTTCAGAAAAGATTTATCTCAATACTATTTATAACTTACTAGTTTTTGCCCGCGGCTTCGTTCGCGTTAGAAAGAGAATAAGAGTAGCCTATGTCACTCTCCGTCCCTTCAACTATCTCCACTTAAAAAATTACGCCAATTCATCGCTCCGTTTTGCCGTGAAAGACGGACAAACAAACAGACACACACACTTTCCCATTTATAATTGTATTAGTATGGATTACGTCACAAAATCATATCGTCACTACTTTTAAAAAAACTTGTATCTTCGTCTGTCAATGAAAAGAAAATTGTAGTATGTTTTTTTTTTTTTGTATGGAATGCATATAGACTTACTGCGTTTTAAATTTGAGAAGCAGCGTGAGATACGAGATTTTTTTTAAAGTAGTGACGATATGCGAAATCAAAATGTACAGAGTAAGAGCATTTTTTTTTGCCAATAAAAAAAATTGATTGTTTTAGGGAATTTTACGTCAATTGTACTCAGAATCACGAGTACTTTCAATCTCACTGGGAGACAAAAAGTGTCCCACAATTTCCATACATTTTTGTTACTTTCCTCTTTTGTTACCCCATACGACATGTACGGAAAATGGTAACAAAATAAGAAAAAATCGTATGGGACAATTTTTTTAACTACTAGGATTGAAAAAGCTAGTAATTCTAAGTAGAAATAGCATTTTTTTTTAAATATCACACTTCATAAAAGTGGCAAAAAAAAAAGAAATGCTCGTTTCCGGTTATCAACATTCTAGTAAATTAAGTTTATGTCATTTTATCTAACACTTACATTTTCAGTAAGCTTCTTTCATTTTCTTTGTTTGGGTCGGCAACGCGCACGTGACACCCCTTGAGTTGCGGGCGTCCATAGGTTACGGTGATCGCTTTCCATCAGGCGGGCCGTATACCTGTTTGCCACCGACGTGGTATAAAAAAAAGCTTGTCCCAATTTCTCACGCGTAACTTTTGATACTTGTCACTTTTTTTATACTACGTCGGTGGCAAACAAGCGTACGGCCCGCCTGATGGAAAGCGGTCACCTATGGACGCCTGCAACTCAAAGAGCGCATTGCCACCCCATTAGAAACTTGTATATTCCCTTTTGCCGTGTTAAATAACACAGTAAAAAGGAGTATACAAGTTCCAAGAAGGGTTCGGGTTGCCGACGACTTAAAGGACAATAGACGAAGTCAGTTCCGTAAGTCCTCCCGTCATCAGCACACCGCACCCTCGTTGAGCTCTGGCAGCCTTACTCACCGGCAGGAACACAACACTATGAGTAGGGTCTAGTGCTATTTGGCTGCGGTCTTCTGTAAAACGGAGGTATTTCCCCAATTGGGCTCTGCTCTAGATTCGAGCAAGATGATATCCGCTGTGCTGTGCCCTACCACACAAAGCGGAATATCATTCGCTATGCCCTACCCCCTACATTTGCAAAGTTTAAGCTTAAATTTTCGTTTTACATTTCAGAATCCACGTGGAAAGTGGTACTGCTCCCAGTGTATCTCTCGCGCTCCGCCTAAAAAGCCTCGGAACATGAAGAAAAAGGACAGCAAGCATAAAGACGTGAACACTAGCGTCGATGCCGACCAGAATATGGTACCTAGGTGAGTTCAAATCATCTCTCCGAAATCGAATGATCATTCGCTTGCCCTTGTCAAAGCAAAGACATATGAAACTCCGTATAGACGGATAAAGTCTAAGAAAAAAACGTACCTCAAAGCCATAGAGAAAAAGGTACGGCGGCCTAGATGGCGTTACACCTTTGGGGAATGCTCGGCTAGATGGCGCTAATATTAATATTTGTCATTTTATCAAGCTAACAATATGGGCCAAATGGGTGGGTGTGGATGTTTGTCTGTGGCATCGTAGCTCCCTAACGGAAGAACCGATTTAGATTTAGTTTTTTTTTTGTTTGAAAGCTGAGTTAGTAGTTCTTAGCCTTGTTTTATGAAAAATGGGTCGGGGGTTTTTTCAAAATTTTAATTTAGTTTTTATCATCCACAGTCCTGCCCCATCGCACGCGTCGACGTCAACGCTAGCGGAGGACGCGAGCTGCGACGTGGCGCCGCCGGAACCTTCGCCCGACCAGCCGCCGCTGCCGCCGCCAGGTATTTCACTCTTAGTGCGTTTTCACATTATCCGATCCGATATCGGATGTCGGACCGTTATCCCATACATTACAGGCGCCATCTTGGATTTTTTCCATTGAAATCCTTCCGATATCGGATCGTATAATATGAAAACTGACTTATTACTCGTTCCCTCAATGCTGAAGATCGCGAGCGCAAGCAACGTGTCCACTAAATGCGGTCAGCCATGTGGACTGCACGGTCACAGTATAATAAAGAGTACTATAGTATGGCCACTCCCGCTCCCCGCTGAAAGTGCTACCCACCCGCTCTCGGTCACCTCACAGTTACCGCCTGTCAAGAACACAACCAGTCGACCTGTCGCTCACTCATACAAGCACGGTACGCGTTCACCTACACGAGCTTAAACTGTGTGCGTAGGAACGCGCCTCTTTCATATATTTGATCGCCTTTGCCCGAGGTGTCGCACGGTATAGGCCTAAACATGCTTTTACGCCGCATTTTGCCCAAACCTAAAACCGAAACATCGGTCGGACACTAACCCCCTTATTCATAAACGTACTAAGTTATCAAGCCTATAAAGCTCGTTTGTCCTTTTCTATCACACCAATACGTCGGAAAGGGACAAACGAATTTTATCGGCTTGATAACTTTAGAGTACGTTTATGAATAAGGGGGTTAAGGTCCAAAACCTATCGGCGCGAAATCGGCTTTCCCTGATCAAAAATCGTCTTTAGTATGTTCATAATAACGAGCGATTTTTGATCAGGGAAAGCCGATTCCTCGTAGATAGGTTTGGGGAGACCTTAAACAAAATATTGTAGAAGATTGAATAAAAAAAAATCACTCATAGTGTTGTGGCGGTCTTTGCCACGGGTGGGCACGCAGTGGGACACTCTATTAAAAAAAAGTAAAAAAGTGTTGTGTTCCTGCCGGTGAGTAAGGCTGCCAGAGCTCAACGAGGGTGCGGTGTGCTGGCGACGGAAGTAATTTGTTCCGTCTATTGTCCTTTGAGTCGTCGGAACCCGAACCCTCCTTGGAACGGGTTTCTAATGGGTTGGCAACGCGCATGTGACATTTATTGAGTTGCAGGCGTCCATAGGTTACGGTGACCGCTTTCCATCAGGCGGACCGTATGCTTGTTTCCCACCGACATAGTATAAAAAAAAACTTATAATCGTTGTACATTGTTGCAGTACCACCTGATTTGCCTGAAGACGGACCTCCTCCGGAAAAACGACGCAACTTACAATACGTGGGCGGGAATGGTGCTTTGCAGCATGAAACAGATGGCGTGGACGGCACAGATGGTTAGTTTTACTCGTAACCTTATTGTAAATAATATAAAGATAATGAGGAGGCACACTCAAAAGGTTATGACAGGCGCCACCCTATTAGTCCATTGCACTTGCATTGCACAGATAAAATAATTCATATGTGAGAGCGAGAAGATGATATGTTTTTTCTCCCTCTCCAGCAGACCTCAAACAAAGAGGATCGAGTATTATAGAGAATGACTGTCAAAGTAAAATGTGTAATCACAGTGCATAGACTGCCATCTCTCGACACAAGCTTAAAACTTTTGAACCTCAGTTTTGACAATTTGGCCCATATTCTTAGCTTGATATGTTTTAAAATGTCAAATATTAATATGAGCGCCATCTAGCCGAGCGTACCCCAAAGGTGTATCGCCATCTAGCTCACCGTACCTTTTCTGTATGGTTTTGGGGTACGTTTTTTTCTTAGACTTTATCGGTCTTTACGAAGTTCTTTGCCACAAAATATTTGTACAAAAAAAAGTTATATTTGTTTTTCTTTTATTCCTATTTTTTATATAAACTTGAGATTTTAGTAAGTTTTATTTCGTCATTAAGGTTCTCTAGTATCTATATTTTCTTAATTTTACGAAATTCGACTTATATTACTAAATATTGGTAACAAAATAAGATCAATTAAAATTTGCTGAAGTGGCTATATACAATTTTTTTGAGAACTGCTGTCTCACATATGAATGACAGTGACATGCCTAGACACTTGCACAGGCGCCGCCTGGCGGGGTAAAATGTCAGTGTGCCTCCTCATTCCCCTTGAATGTTACGCCGTGTCTTGCGTGGGCGACGGTCGTCGCCGTCGCGTCTCACGGCTCAGCCACGACATTGGTCTAAGCGCGACAGCGGCGAGCGGCGGCCATACATTGAAGCGAGACACAGCGATGGGACTTTTCATTCGCACGTATGGCTGCCGCTCGCCGCTGCCGCGCTTAGACCAATGTCGTGGCTAGGCCGTCATACTTCCATATCGATAAGGTTTGATTTCGTATGCGTCGCATCGCCGTCGCCCACGCAAGCCACGGCGTTAGAGAAATAAGTAATAAAAATATGTCTTTGCAGGAATAGAACCCGATGCGGAAAACGTGCCGTTACTGTCTCGAGCGAAAAAGGAAAAGCACAACGCAAAGAAACTGCAGAAGGAGTTGCAGTTTTGCAAGTATGTTGACATCTCTGTGAATACAGATTTAAACATTATTCATACCGTCTTCGGTTACCGCGATAGTTACTCACTCGTAACGCCCACTATACAAAAATGTTGGTAGAGAATTTTGATCCTAGTTGCATTTTAAATTAAGTTATAAAATAAAAAAATAAAAATAAAATATTCTTTATTGCAACTATAAGGTTACGTGTATATACAATATTGGTCCCTGGCTCTCAAAGTAGGTCTCCCTGTGTCTCAAGAGCCAGTTTCTTCCCGTTTACAATCAGTAACCCAAGAGCTATCCGGTCTTGCTACTACTGGGAAAATAACTTAATTCTATAACAGTACTTATTATGTTACCAAAAATTAAGTTTGGTAATTTGGTATACTTTTTTTAATTAAGCCACCAAAATTTGTGACAAGAAACGTATAATATAATAAAAAAAAAGATTATTTTAATTCACTAAAAATCAGGCGAATTTGGTATCAGGACTTTTGTTTTAAATTCGAGTTGAGTTTCATTTGTTTGAAAAATTTTAGAGACAAAATAAATGCTACTTTATTTATTCACATGAAAGTTAAAATTCCAATGAACCCAAATGTACATCTCATTGCACATTGGGCGGCAAGAAGTTATATAAAACTATGGAAACGGATTACTTTACAGTGTGTGAACCTGCCGTAAAAATCTATATTATTTATGGTCATAGTTTATAAATATTTTCAGTACAGATGGTGTTTTTTTTACGCACTAGTTCGAGAAGTGGTTCATTATATGCCAGGTCCAAACTTCGGAGGCTCATCTGTACTGAAAAACGTCGTTCGATACACGTGCGAAAAGGAAATTCGTAACTCGTGTCGATTTAAAACACTCTCTTCGGTCGTGTTTTAATTTATCGCCACTCGTTTCGAACTTACTTTTTTTCGCACTTGTATCGAAATGTACTATTCTTTGTATGTGGGTAGCTTTTGCACATTGTAATTTTTCCTCAGTCACCCGTTGACCACGAATGCTGTAAAGTGTTCGAAACGTCGGGATGAATTGTTAATTTATTATATGCGATATAATCCGTTTCCATAGTTTTATTTCATGTTTCATTACTCTCAATCAAATAAATTAAAACATTACACGTTTACATTACTACAGATGTAGGGCGAAAAGCTTTTCCTTCGTGCTTTTCCGGAAACGTTCGTATTTTTCACGATAGTTCAAACAGTGTCAGTACGTCTTGTACTGAGACTGACTGAAATAGCATGACACGTTCGTACGTTTCCGTAACAATATGAAGAAAAAGCTTCTAGCATCTTCGAGAATAAGTTTGGCGATTCAGAGGGGGAATGTAACCAGCATATTAGGGGGTTTCCCGGAGGGAGATGAATTGGGAGAAGTTTTTTATATATACAGGGTGGCCCAAAATTACGTTGACAAAGAATAGGGAAATGTTGAAATAAACCAAAATATCGAAGTTACCGAAAATATTTTTTGGGCCTATATATATTGTATATTTCTACATTCACCATGGATATTTCAACAGCATTTATGTCCATTTCGCAAGGTTTGCAATGTACCTAGAGTCCTAGACCAATTGTGTAAAGACATTTTTTCCAGATTCATAAGCTCGATACGTTTCAGCCTACTTACGTAAATTCCCCTAACTTAAAACTATAAATTATAGTTTTAAACCCTAGCCCGTTTATTAATTACAAAAATTAGGATATTTTACAAGCTAGACGTGCAAAAAGTTAGACGAAAGTCATAGAGGTGCAACGGCATATCATTATTTTTTGTTCTAATATTTGCGTTTGTACTTCAAAGCCAAAGTAGGATATTTTGAAGAAGATTCGATTTACTTGGTCAAAAATTATTAAGGTTTCACATTTTAATTTGTAGGACAATCATTCGTGTAACGACAGAAAAATAATTATACAAACGTTTGTCAACGTATTTTTGGGCCACCCTGTAGTTTTAGTTTGTTTTGTGTGGTTTTATGTTTAGTTGTAAATCTTAGTAAGTTAGTTAATTTTAAGATTTCGTGTGTCCGTCTTTAGAATAAGATTTATTATTTGTGCCGTTTGTATATCCGAGGTCTTATATAGAGAGAGTACGTCGTAGACGTCGCATCGGACCGATAGATGGCGCCATCGTTCGTTGTAAGTCGCTCCGGCGTCACACCGCCGCGATGTTGGTAGTCCCGTTTTCCCCACCTGCAACATAAGGCTCCTACGCGCCCCGGCCCGCCACCAGCCACCCTCATTGTTTCGTCGAACGCCGAAGTGACCGGTTGTCGCGTATTCCGTTCGAACATTTTTACAGCATGGTGTCTCGAAATTAATCTTTTAGTTTCTATTTCCTTGTTACTCCTGGTCAAACCAGAGTTATTCGTGTTTTTATTTAAAAAGTGGCTTATAACGTTTCGGAATTATGAAATTTTTCAATTTCAATTTTCACCGTCAATTCTTTCTTCCCTTTTAATTTACGCTCGTTCTTCTTGAATAATGAGATATATATGCCTCGCTAGCGATCATTATTCGTCTTTCGGGGTTCTCACGATAGAAATGAACGAGCGGTGCTTTATGATTGTACCCACTTTTTTGTAAGAAAGTTCCATGCTGCAAATATCGTTACCGTTAATCAGTTTTCTTTTTAAACTATTCGCATTTCCGAGACTAAAGTAGGAAGTGTTATCCGCGTATTAAAAGTTTCGCGCGAGAATATAAGCGGTAACGTAGGTAAGTTGCTCCGCCGGGGACCACGTGCTCCGGGGACCACGTGCTTCGCGACCGCGTGCTGCGCGACCTGCGGGCTGCGGCGGCGGCGGCGGCGGCGGAGGGCGCGGTGGAGGAATACCGCGCTCCAAGGAGGTTTGAATTTCTCCGACGAATGGGTGAGCAGATTCATATTATTTTAGAAAGAACATGTTCGGTTTCCGATTCGGTGCGGAGGCCCCAAGCCACGTGTCGGCGCCGGAACTTACTGTAGCGCTGCGATAGCGCCACTGACCGCGGCAGTGTTGTCCGCCGCGTCGGCGCCGCCGAGGTTGCGTAGAAGTTGCCTCCTCGTTAACGATGGCCATCTCTGCGGTGCCGCCGAACAACGTTGTGGCCGCCACATAGGCGTCGCGTGCGACGCTGTAAGTATGTCTGCTGCTGCCCCGACGCGAGCGCCGCGCCGTTAGTGATCTGTCGTCAATATGCAGGCTACCAGCGCGGCCACCTTCTGCCCCCGCCACAACGCCGCGAGCCTGCTGAAGCTGTCCACCAATATCGCTGGCCGCCACGCTTATGCTGGCGCCTCGATGGTGATGCAGAGCGTTCGTCTGCCGTGACAACGCCGCGATCCTGCTGAAGCTGTCCACCAGTATCGCTGGCCGCCACGCTTATGCTGGCGCCTCGATGGTGATGCAGAGCGTGCGTCTGCCTTGACAACGCCGAGAGCCTGCTGAAGCTGTCCACCAATATCGCTGGCCGCCACGCTTATGCTGGCGCCTCGATGGTGATGCAGAGCGTTCGTCTGCCATGACAACGCCGCGATCCTGCTGAAGCTGTCCACCAGTATCGCTGGCCGCCACGCTTATGCTGGCGCCTCGATGGTGATGCAGAGCGTGCGTCTGCCTTGACAACGCCGCGAGCCTGCTGAAGCTGTCCACCAATATCGCTGGCCGCCACGCTTATGCTGGCGCCTCGATGGTGATGCAGAGCGTTCGTCTGCCGTGACAACGCCGCGATCCTGCTGACTGTCCACCAGTATCGCTGGCCGCCACGGTTATGCTGGCGCCTCGATGGTAATGCAGAGCGTGCGTCAGCCCTGACAACGCCGCGATCCTGCTGTAGCTGTCCACCAGTATCGCTGGCCGCCACGCTTATGCTGGCGCCTCGATGGTGATGCAGCGAGCTCATCTGCCGTGACAACGCCGCGATCCTGCTGAAGCTGTCCACCAGTATCGCTGGCCGCCACGCTTATGCTGGCGCCTCGATGGTGATGCAGCGCGCTCATCTGCCGTGAAAACGCCGCGACCCTGCTGAAGCTGTCCACCAGTATCGCTGGCCGCCACGCTTATGCTGGCGCCTCGATGGTGATGCAGAGCGTTCGTCTGCCGTGACAAGCCTCAGTGGTGATGCGGAGCGTAATACTGTTAACCGCTGCACAGGCGTCGCAATCCTTCTGCTGCGTCTGCCGTGACATCGCCGCAAGCTACTTGAAGTTTTCCACCGGTGTCGTCGGCCGACACGCTGATGCTGGCGCCTTGATGTCGCCTCGATCGCACGAGGTAAGATTGCAGACGCGGCGACCTTCATCGCGCCACCGAGCGCAATACTGCGGCTGCCGCGAAGGCGTCGCTAATTTTGCGTTGCCGTGACGACGCCGCGAACTCTGTTGATGCTGTTCACCGATGTAGCTGACTGTCATGCTGGCGCCGGTGCCTCCCGCGCTGACGGCGGCGACCTCGAGAGGGCCACCGAGCACGATACTGCGTGACGCGACAGGGGCATCGAAGACGCCTTTCGAGCTGACGACGGCCGTCTCAATCTCACCGCCGAACGTAACATCGTCTGCTGCAGTGACAAGCTGGTAAGATTGCTGATGTGGTCCCTTGGTACTGCTAGCCGCCACGCTGATAACGCCCGTCGCGCCTAAGATGTCACGCTCACCGCGAGCACTGTCTTCCCCTACAATGGTGCCACGACCATATCCGGGCTCCGTCTGCTACGGTATCGTTGCAGACTCTGTTGCTGACCAGGCTGATACTGCCCTCCAATGTGACGCCGGGCGCCGCTATCAGCTGACATCCCGTACACTATGGTATCCACTCTTCTCTTTCCAGTTCCCGTGAAGTACTTCGACAGTATTTACACTCTATTTTGACCAATGACTCCTCCGTCGCCGAAGTGAGAACAGATAAATTCTAAAGATGCTACGTCCTAACGTGGCTTGGCCACCCATAGTTGAACGAGGTAAGACGTCAATAACCGGACGAGGAGCCGCACTGCTGCGAGGGTGTCCTGACGATGTTCGCGAGCTATCTAATCGGAGAGGCGCCTCGCGAGACGACCCTGTGATTCCTGTACGTCGCTCATTGTGTAGGTCAAAGACATCGTAAAGGTTTGCGGAATTAAAAAAAAAAAAAAAAAACTCTTTCAGAATGTCCAGATCTGAATTCGAGCCAGCGTGCTGCATCCTGAGCGTGCGTCTGTTTACCGGGCGGACACCAAAACCGATCGGTAATCTGGCCGCGGGGGTTCCAAGTACACGACGATTTCCCGGAGGCTTGTGGCGCCCCTGTCCATTCGAGAGATTAACTTATTCGCCGAGCCTCTAATAAACAAATTGGGAAAAATAAACCCGCTTCGCCTTAGTGAACTTGAGATTCCAGCTCAAAGCGAAAGGGGCCAGGAACTCAGGAGGACTTCAGTAGTTATCATCTGGCTCGACTATACTGAATTAATATAGAGCTTGATTCGATCGTAGAACCTGATTTCATCAATTTCACAACTTTCGTAGTCTACAGAGGGAGGTTGGTTTCCAGCATTACCTCGTACAGCTGCCGATAGCTGTAGGCCAATCGCTCCTGTTTTGCTTGCATTTGCAGCCCGATAAGACCTTAAATAATCGGAATATTGTACAAAGTAAAGCTCTTCCGATGGAAAATAATCTTCAACAGGCGGTGGCGCTGGCGACTGAAGTGACATGCAGCCGGATTAAGGTTCGCATAGCACTATATGCTATGCACAGTTCGGTTGTATGTTATGTTATGCTGTACGATGGCAGGACTACATCTCTTCGGTTACGAGTAACTACGACAGTAACTGCTGACTCCAACAGACTGTCGTACGAGGTCAGTATGCACCCCCTGGGAGCCAAGTAAGTGACCTTCGGTGACCTCGCCTTCTTCTGCTTCGCCCGTCATCGTACCTCTTCGTCTGCGAGAGCCCTGCATTACGCCGTACAACGGTACGTATTAAGCCTCCGCCACACATAAAGCGCATTCCGCTTCGCTAACGCTACGCTATCAGCGCGCTGAATGCGCGCGCATTCCGCTCGCGTCCCGCGCGCGTTGCGCTCGCAATCCGCGCTCGTTAGTTCCCGCTAGTGCCCACTGGGCGCAACGCCAGCGTTTGTGCGGTGCACCGCCATTATTGCGCTCCGCCTACGCTCTCAAAGCGCGCATGTGTGGCGGTGTTTTAATTCACCCCTTGACCTGCTACCACGACGTGTTCAGCAACCACCAGCGATGCGACACGGACGTCACCTCTCAGTCTACACTGTCGACCTTCATTGCACGAAGTAGAAATCCGTCGCATCGGGTTTTGGATTAGGTAATGGATTACCCTAAGAGTCAATGACTGACTTGAAGAAATCGACTGATACCTCCGTCCAGTGTAGTAGCAATCGACAGCACTCGTACTTTTCATCTTCTAGGCTAGTTTTACCGAGCGATCAGTATCCTCAAATGCCCTCACTAAAAAGAGTTCAGAGTTCAGGAGTCTCGCTTGTAACCGCGCTCGCTTGACGCGAAATAGTCTGATCGAAAATACCAGTATCGTAACAAATAGCCCTCGGGCGCGTGAGTGATGACCTTTTTCTGTGTTTGATATGGACGTAAGACGTTGGACTTTAAATAGTCATATCAAAGCTAATATTGATTTAGATAATTTTTACGAAGGGTTGACAAAAGCAGTATCAATTACGTTACCCTGCTACAGTACAGATAGTTACACTACTTTTACAGTTAATTTCCACACTTTGTGTCTGAAATTGGGTTTATAATAACCTGATAAAATAACGTGTCTGTTAATAATAAAAGTGTATCTAAGGTTTTTGTATCTTGTTCAAGTCAGCCTCGCCTACAATGTATAATAATGTCATTTCTCTAACTATTCGCTGACTAAAGCTAAACGTCATCACGAAAATCTCTTTAGGCGTTTCTGGCACCGAGATATTCGCGGATCGAAGGCGATTTCGACTGATACATCTGTCAAATCGGTTCAACAACCGATTCACTTATTCTTCTATGCTATGCCAATAGGGCTACCAAAGGCTTGCGCGCCAGCTGACTCGCCACCAGGAGATAATAAACAGGTCTCTATATAAGACCTCGGATATACAAACGGCACAAATAATATAAAAATTTTACCTTCCAATAAAATTGTTATTATTTTGCCTGGTATATCCGAGGTCTGAGTGATGCCTTCCTGGTAGGCTTAATATACCGTCGGCACTTCTCCTCAACAATGAGGGTGGCTGGTGGCGGGCCGGGGCGCGTAGGAGCCTTATGTTGCAGGTGGGGAAAACGGGACTACCAACATCGCGGCGGTGTGACGCCGGAGCGACTTACAACGAACGATGGCGCCATCTATCGGTCCGATGCGACGTCTACGACGTACTCTCTCTATATAAGACCTCGGATATACCAGGCAAAATAATAACAATTTTATTGGAAGGTAAAATTTTTATATTATTAAGTAACTTCTTGTGTGTTCATGTGTAAATGTTGACTTTATGTTTTATGTATTGCAATAAAGAATTTAAGAGTAAGATACTGTTAATATGTTAGATGTGTAATATATGTGCATAGGTGCATTAAAGGAAAGTCACACGTCCGTTTCGCAAGCTGTTTATTATGAGACTAAATGGCGGTAGGTTCATAACTGCCTACCTATATACATATCATTACTCTCTTCTTAAATCTAACATAGGTATTATTACAAAATGAAAAAAAGGTCAACTCTCAGTCGGCCAGCAAAAAGTCTAATCATAGTTCATCGTTAAAGAAAATTATCCGTTAAAATCTATAACAAACAAAACCACTATATCTTACTCTCCTCTTAATATAACGTAAACAATTTGTACCTATACCTAGATACACGTCATAATGCACAGCTGGATTGCCTCATACATGTATAGGTATACATGGGTAACCACAACAAGGGCATGCGTATTAAATCTAAACCGGAACGCAAATCAGCTGATACGTTGTAGGTAGGTATATGAACGTATTAAACAGGTATTTATTTATTATTAAGTATAAGTAAATAAATGTAATTTTTCAGGTATCTAGGTAAGTTCCTAATTATTGAAATTAAAAAATACAAGTTTAACTTAGTATTAACTCTGAATTTTACCAACTTAATGATGCACTTACATGGTATTAAAAACTCCTTACTGCATTCGAAGCAAATATGATACACAATACACATACACAACTTGACGTCTACTTTAAGTTCAATTTTTTTTTTTTTTTTGCATGTAGTAAGGGGTTTACACAAATTTAACGTGAGTAATTAAAATTAAAAATGTAGGTATATGAAAATGTAGGTATATGAGTAGGTATATAATATTTATAATATGTACTTGGGTAACCAGTATCTACTCATCCCACTTAAAATACTATCTGTACGTATGAGTAGGTACATAGGTAACTTATATTAAGTTTTTTAATCAACACCTCTAAGGGACCTTTCGTGAACGTTATTGCAACGCGATAAAGTGTACAATGGTAAATTGAGATTACACACATAACAAGAACTAAATACACCTAACGTAAATCCTTAAAATTTGTATTTCGGTGGATTTAAAATCCGGCACTCTCTCACATGACGGGGTTGAGGCGGTTCCGGGGGCGGCAAGGGCGACGTTTGGAGATAGTTACCGGGACCGGCGGTCGGTGTCGGCGGTGCACTGCGGCGCGCGCCGCCGGGCGTCGTGGCCCGGTGTGTCGGGCCCGGGGTGCCGGGCGGTGTCGCCCACGACTCCGCTTGCTCTGGCGTACCTGGAGTGGGCGCGGCTTCTCTTGTCATGTTCTCTGGTGCCAATGGTCTGTCTTGTGGTAAGAGTAAAGCTGATGGATCTGAAGGGCATACTAAAACACTTGAACGCCGCTTTAGCTGATCGACGTGCCTATGGGATCCCCTACCTAAATTATCTAACACTGTATAGTCGGTCGTTCCCTCTCTCCGTAATATCTGACCCGGTATCCATTTAGTATCGCCCTGGTATTGGCGGGCCCAAACGAGTTCACCTGGCTGAAATGTACGTTTTACACCTGCCGTGCTAGACATTTGTTTCTTTTGGGACTCGCGCACTTTTTTCTCACAATCCGGTCTAATAGCATCTAATTTAGTACGTATTTGCCTACCTATCATTAACGCGGCAGGACTTTCTCCCGTTGTGCAATGTTCGGTATTACGGTAATGTAATAAAAAAGTATTTATGGCTATATTTATATTTTGCTTTTGTCTAATAGCTTTTTTAATAACTCTTTTAATCGTGCGTACGGAGACCTCGGCTGCGCCATTCGACGCTGGATGGTATGGCGCAGAAACCATTATTTGTCAAAAATGCCGCCAACTCTCGACTCGTAAACGGCGGTCCATTATCGGATACCAGTTGTCTTGGTAAGCCCCAGCGAGCGAACGCCTCACTGAGTTTCTCAATTGTATTAATTGCAGAGGTACTACAACGTGG
This sequence comes from Leguminivora glycinivorella, assembly GCF_023078275.1. NCBI lineage: Eukaryota > Metazoa > Arthropoda > Insecta > Lepidoptera > Tortricidae > Leguminivora > Leguminivora glycinivorella. The sequence goes on from NC_062994.1 coordinate 9,308,760, forward strand.
AAAAACCTCTAACCACTTTGATCGCGCATCCACCAATATGAGATAAGTTTCCCCACCTATCGGGCCTAGAAAATCCACGTGCACCCTGGACCAAGGCCTCGCGGGAAATGGCCACGGCTGAGGGCCGTGGCGGGGCGGTGCGTCGGCCTCGGCCGCGCACACCGTGCATGCGCGACACATGGCCTCCACGGCCTCATCGACGCCGGGCCACCATACGTAACTTCGAGTGAAAGCTTTAGTTTTCACTATATCCATATGACTTTCATGCAATAAAGTTAATATTTTTTTTTGACAGCTATTAGGTACCACAACGCGATGTCCCCACATGACACATCCTAATTCCTCGTAAAGTTCACTTTTCCTATTGTGATAAGGACGTAAATTTTCTATTTCTATTTCGGCTGGCCAACTCGATCGTAAATAACTTAAAACCCGACCTAAAATTGGATCGCGTTGTGTTTCTCTTTTGATTTCATGATAGTCTAGCAACATTTCATTTTGTACAAAGTGCAAATAAGTTTGCTCAGGGGTGGCCCGTCTAGCGATGTTGCATTTTTCACCGGTACCGGCAAGCGAGATAACCCGTCGGCGCCGTTCGCGTCTGTCCGCACATATTCTATATCGTAGGTATATGCCGAGAGCTTGATCGCCCACCGCTGCAATCTACTCGCTACCATCGCAGGGATACCTTGTTTTGGACCGAATATACTAACCAGAGGTTTATGATCAGTTCTTAACACAAAACGTCTACCATATAGAAACTGATGCAATTTTTCAAAACTAAACACGATGGCTAAGGCTTCTTTATCAATTTGCGAATAATTACGCTCCGCGTCATTAAGTGAGCGCGAGACATAGGCTATGGGCCGCTCCGCCGCCGCGCCCGGTCGCACGCCGCCGCCGCCGCCGGCGCAGGGTTGAGTCAGCACACCAGAAATTCCGCGCGAACTAGCATCTGTCGTGAGGATTAGAGGTTTGTTCTGATCGTAATGCATCAGTACTTCGGCGCTAACTAAAACCTGTTTGATTGTTTTAAATGCCGTTTCACATAGTTTACCCCATTTCCAGGCCACGCCTTTTCTAAGCAGGTCATATAAAGGCGATAATATAGTACTTAACTTTGCTACAAACCTTGCATAAAAGTTGACGACGCCTAAAAATGATTTTAATTCTGTTATATTCTGTGGTCGTGGAATTTTTACAATGGCCTCAATTTTGGCCGGATCGGCTTTAATGCCGTCCTTAGAAATAATAAACCCTAAGTACTGAACTTCTTCCGTAAAAAAGGAACATTTACTTTTTTTAGTTTCATACCATGACTATGTAACTTCTGTAAAACCTTGTCCAATATCAATAAATGTGATTCCACATCTGGGGTACCAATTAAAATGTCGTCTAAAAAAACTTCTACCTGTGGAATATCCTTCAGTAGATTTGACATGATTCTCTGAAAAATACCTGGGCTAGAGGATAGACCATAGACCAACCTATTGTACTTAAACAATCCCCTATGTGTATTAATAACCGTATATTGTTTCGAATCATCCAATTCTATCTGATTATACGCTTGAGTTAAATCAATTTTTGAGAAAACGCGAGCCCCATTCAACCTTACTAATAAATCATCAATCTTTGGCAACGGGTACCTATCGATCAGCAAATTCGGGTTCAATGTGATTTTGTAATCCGCACATATTCTCAATCCGCCATCAGCTTTACGTACCGGCACCAGAGGCGTAGCCCACTCCGAGGTGTCGACGGGCTCGATGACGCCGCTGCGCAGCATCTCGTCCAGCTCGTGGTCCACCCGGTCCCGCAGCGCGTAGGGCAGCGGGCGCGCGCGACAGTACACCGGCGCCGCGCCCTCCTTCACGCGAAGCGTCGCCTTGCCGCCCGTGAACCGCCCCAAACCGCCGCTAAACAGCTCCTTATATCTGTCGAGTAATTTACACAATTCATTATTACTCTCGATCTGACAATTTAACACAGGTATCCTAATTCCTAGCTCTTTTAGCCATTGCCGGCCTAAAATGGTGGTCGTACCCCCTCAACGACGAACAGTTCCAACTTTTTTAATGTACCTTCATAAACAACCTCCGGTCTTATAATTCCCAACGGTTTGAATTTACTCCCATCAAGAAAAGTGAATGACAATTTGAAAGGCCTTATAGGCCTATGCCTAAAATATTTATAATAGTTTGCCTCACTAATGCAGGATATCGGGGAGCCCGTATCGATTTCCATGTCTAATATGATGTTGTCTACGTGCATAGACATGCTTACCGGTCTGTAGTCGTTTAAACATAGGTGATGCAAATTTTCTTCCAATTCAGTTTCCGACGAATTGTCCTCGTCGGCCCCTGGAGTCTCATAAGTGGCCTGGACGTGGTGCAGGGCGCGCCGCCCGCGCCGCGCCCCCGCGGCCGCGCCGCGCCTGCCGGCGGCGCCCGGCCCGCGCCCGCCGGGCGCTCCCTGGCCGCTACTGCCGCTAGCCGATCCCCAAGACGGGCATACCCGCCTCAGATGGCCCACGGAACCACACTTGCTACACGTGAAGTTCTTATAGCGGCACGCTGCTTCGCGGTGGTCTTGCCGTCCACAAACTGCACATTTGGGCGCATTGTTCTGCATATTGCTAGCACTGGCACTGTTGTTCCGATTACTGCCTATATTTCCGCCACGTGGTCCCGGTGTGATCGCATTTACGGACGCCATATCTGATCTGCCTACGGTGCTCTCGCTCGCACACGGGCGTTCTACCGTAGCCGCGTCCCTCTCCGCCGCTTCCAACGAGAGCGCGAGGCTTACCGCTCTCGCATAGGTTAGATTTTTCTCGGCAAAGAGACGTTGTTTTATAGTGTCACTTTTTAATCCACACGTAAATTGATCACGGAGATTGTCCTCTAATGATGACGAGTCGAACTCGCAGTGCTTCGACTACTTCTTGAGTTCCGTGAGATACTGTGCCACGGATTCCTCTGCCCCTTGGCGCCGCAGTCGAAAACGATACCTCTCGGCCATAAATGAAGGTTTAGGTTCCACATGGTCTTGCATTATTTTAACGACGTCAGTGTATTTCAAATCCCCAGGCTTTTTAGGGCTGGTTAGATTTCTCAACAATTCGTATGCGTCTGTGCCCATAACTGCAATTAGCGTAGGTAATTGTACATCTTCCTTAATGTCGTTTGCTTTAAAATACATCTCCAGACGCTCGATGTACATTGTCCAATTACCAGAAGCTACTTCAAAAGCCTTGATCTTTCCAACCGACATTTTGTACTTATATGTACCGCGATACACACAGGCCCACAATTAACCGCACCGTAGTTTAACTCATATGCACTTATCACGTTACGAACAAACATTAACAAATAAAAAAAAACACTCGTATGTCTTTGCACGCATCAATAGTCCATAATTTAACCGTCGATCGCCAATGTAATATATGTGCATAGGTGCATTAAAGGAAAGTCACACGTCCGTTTCGCAAGCTGTTTATTATGAGACTAAATGGCGGTAGGTTCATAACTGCCTACCTATATACATATCAAGATGCTGTTAATATGATAGGCTTTAGAAACTATCATAATATCAATGGATTCAAATCGAAGGTCATTGGCGCTGGGAACGCCCTTAAGTGTCAAAATATCTCGGGAACAACTTTTTATCTTCAATTAACAATACGCTATTATTTTTCCCAGGAACTTGCTGTACGAGATGGAATGCCACGAACACGCTTGGCCGTTCCTGCTCCCAGTAAATACTAAGCTGTTTCCGCAGTACAAGAAAGTTATCAAGTGCCCCATGGACCTGTCTACTATTAAGAAGAAACTCCAGGACAATACGTAAGTAGATATATTTATTTATTTATTTAAACTTTGTTGCACAATTTAAAAAAAAAGTACAAGTGGCGGACTTAAGGCAAATGAATAGAAATCTGGTAACAAAACCGGCCAAGAGCGTGTCGGGCCACGCTCAGTGTAGGGTTCCGTAGTTTTTTGTATTTTTCTCAAAAAACTGAACCTATCAAGTTCAAAATAATTTTCCTAGAAAGTCTTTATAAAGTTCTACTTTTGTGATTTTTTTCATATTTTTTAAACATATGGTTCAAAAGTTAGAGGGGAGGGGACGCACTTTTTTTTCCTTTAGGAGCGATTATTTCCGAAAATATTAATATTATCAAAAAACGATCTTAGTAAACCCTTATTCATTTTTAAATACCTATCCAACAATATATCACACGTTGGGGTTAGAATGAAAATAAATATCAGCCCCCACTTTACATGTAGGGGGGGTACCCTAATAAAACATTTTTTTCCATTTTTTATTTTCGCACTTTGTTGGCGTGATTGATATACATATTGGTACCAAATTTCAGCTTTCTAGTGCTTACGGTTACTGAGATTATCCGCGGACGGACGGACGGACGGACGGACGGACGGACAGACAGACATGGCGAAACTATAAGGGTTGACTACGGAACCCTAAAAAAGGAAGGTTTCATACAAACTACCTAGGACATTTTGGGAAACCTAGTGGATCGTGCTCAGCATCATGGACTCTATCAGCCTACCAATTTTTATCAAAATCGGAGACGTGATCCAAATTCCAAATATACAAACTTTTCGGGAATTGCTCCTTTTTGCTGTGTACTTAACACAACAAAAAGTAGTGTACAAAAGTTTCTAATGGGTTGGCAACGCGCATGTGACAGTCCTTGAGTTGCAGTCGTCCATAGGTGACGGTGACCGCTTTCCATCAGGCGGACCGTATGTTTGTTTGTCACCGACGTATTATAAAAAAATGCAAGTTGATAGGAATGAGATCGGTTGACATAAAAAAATAAGGTACAGCGGGGCAAATCTCGACTGGGGGGCAATTGTAACTAATCATTTTTTCCATTATTACACTATGATGTTGAGTTCTATCTTACATGTATCCACTGAACACGCCTACCATATAATATATAACCGGTGGACACTCTATTTAATAATGCGAACATTGTAAAACATGGAAAAAATTGACCAGTTATATTTGCTTCCCAGTCGAGATTTGCCCCGCTCTACCTTAGTCAAAGTAATTATTTTCCCACCTTGTTTGATTTTTCCAAAATCTGTAAACGCCAATTTTCACTTTAAGTCGAAAGAAAGTCTTCTAAAACCGTTTTCGCAGCAGCGAAATCTGGTACCGTAGCCGAATGGCATTTTTGCGACGCCGAACGAAAACGAAACGCCGCGAAAGGTAGTCTTGCTCTGTCGCGCCAATACGCAAGAGCGATAGAGATAGATATCTACGAGCGTTTCGTTTCGTGAGCGTTTGTGCCGTTCGGCCACGTACCCTGATAAGCCTTCTTCACTGACCCAGTAACAAAAAACATGAAGCATTTGGATTCCTATTTTTTTTTTAAGTTCAAACGTAGAGATGGGCCGAATATTCGGTAAATATTCGGTATTTAAGGTAAGTTTTTCAATGTTCGTATTCGGCCGAATAATTCGGTTGCATTGCCGAATATTTACCGAATAAACAAAGTAAATAACTAATGAAGATCTTACGTATTCCAATGGATAATAAGCTCCTATTTTAGTAGCTTTCTAAGGAACTACTAAAAAGATATAATTGTCTATGCGACAAAATATAAATACAATTGTTTTGTAAAAAAGTTAGAAAACCCTAGTTGAGAGTTGAGAAGAGTTCAGAGTTGTTTTAACAAAGATTTAGTTATCCGCTAAATCATAAGTACATAGTTGTAGTAACATATATGTAACCATTATCAATCATTTAAAACCTAGTTTTAATCTTAACATCCGCTTTAAAAATATGGCGTAACCGAATGTTCGGTTCGGTAAGAGCTGAACCGAATGTTCGGCCGAATATTCGGGTTCGGCAAAGTCCATATTCGGCCCATATCTATTCAATCAAACGTCATTTATTAATAACCATTAAAACACTTAAATTAAAATCTATTTATTTTAATATTCTGTTACCCTCCACAGGTACAAATGTAAAGAAGAGTTCGCATCAGACGTCCGTCTAATATTCAGCAACTGCGAAGTGTTCAATGAAGACTACAGTCCCGTCGGCCGCGCCGGACACAACATGAGAGAGTTCTTCGATTCGCGGTGGACTCAGATATAAACACTATTGTAACGAGCGGCGGCCATTGGAGCGGGACACAGCGATGGGACTTTTCATTCGCACGTATGGCTGCCGCTCACCGCTGTCGCGCTTAGACCAATGTCGTGGCTGGGCCGTAAACCATAGAAGAATAAGTACCTAAGGAAAGGGTTGAACTCGATACATCAGTAAATGCAAGTTATTTGTAACATCTAGCGTCAATCACGCGTCAAATAGCTTAAACTATCAGTACCACTACAACACTAGGTGCCAACAGTGTCGCGTCTGCCAAAAATGTAATGTTAAAACAGTTTACAACTTATATTACAAGCAAAACGAATTGAAAAGAGAGTACTGATTAAAACTTTTTTTTTAATATGAATGTGCTTACTCTTGACCACAGACTAGCCAAAGGCAAAGACGTGGCCTACGATGGAGTGAGCTCCCCCAGAAGATGTTCACCCTTGATTTGTAGGTTGCCGGGTTATATGAGCTCGGAAATATAGCCGCCGGCAAGGAATTCCACTCCTATTGTAATATTAGCTAAAGGTTGCTGAGCATTAGACTTTTTGTTCGTCGCGACATCTATTGACAAGTAGCAGTACTGATAATTTACGCTGACGCGTGGATGACGCTAGATGTCACTACAAATAACTTGCATTTACTGATGTATGGAGTTATAACTCTTTTGTAAGCAGTGTGCGTAGCTGAATGCGTAAACGCTCACGATAATATCTCTTTCGTAGCTATCTATCTCTATCGCTCTTGCGTATTGGCGCGACAGAGCCAGACTACATTTCTGCGGCGTTTCGGTGGCGTTTCGCGTCGCAGCAATGCCATTCGGCTACGGGGCTAGAACTAGAATCCTGCACCGATAGCATGTTCGCACGATAAAATGTCAGGCCATCCTTTTGGCACATTCAGATAGTGCGAAAAGGACGGCCTGACGTTCTATCGTTTATCGTGCCATGCTTTGCCTGCCTGTAGAAAATGGTTAATAAGCAATTTAAAACTGATTGATAATGGGAAAATGTGACATATCATTCCTAAAGAATTCTTATGCTTCATCAACATTGAAGACGCATCTAAATACTAGCGACTTATCCGGAAGTCGCGGGTTTGAACCTGGCTCGCAACAATAAGTTTTTCGGAACTTAAGTGCAAATGTCATTTGATATTTGCCAGACGCTTTTCGGTGAAGGATCCCGAAAAACTCATTGGTGGTTACCAACGCTTCCACTACCCGAAAATTTACTAATTTAATAATTATTTGTTTACGTTTTTTTATGTAAGCAAATATACAGATTATTGACAGAAGAATAAGGATACTTTAGGTTAGAAATTTTGGCCATATGTTACGACATATGTGAGTGTGTTTAGTAAAACGTCCCACTTTGTCGGTTACCATTAAGGCGAGATTTACTTAAATCTTTATATGAATAAACTGATAAAGCGGCTTTATATCAATCGACCAAGTGGGGCGTTTTCCCAAGCACACTCACATATATGGCCTAGAATCATGAAACTAATACTGATTTATGACAATGACTTTGCTCTGACAATATTCATTATAAGGTTATGAAAAAATTGAAAATAAAAGGGCGTTGAACTGAAGACTGTAGAAAAATTCATTAGGACTATTATGTATGTGTCTTTTAACACTTTCACAGTGAAGAACCCGCCTAGTGGGCACTCGTGAACTTTGCTCAGATGCCAGAGAACCCGCTGGGCGGGATCTTCTCCCCATACAAGCAGGCGGTTATAAATTACGACCGGTTTCTGACGTTTTTTGTCTGTTAAAATATGTGACAATATTGAATTTGTCTTGTTTTCTATCGTATAATTTGAAACGAATACATTTGTTTAACCCATTATTCACTTAGGGCCAGTTGCATCAACCACATTTGACACACATCATCGTCACGCAGCAGACGTCTATGGGACTTCCCATACAATACAATTTAACGAACGCTTTAACGGTGACAGACGGTTTGATGCCACCGGCTCTTAGTCTATTAAACATTTAAGTATACAATACAATAACAAATACTATTAATTGCACACCTTGATAAAATACAATACAAAACAAGAAAGCAACACGAACAAAGGTAAACAACAGGCGGTCTTATCGCTAAACAGCGATTTCTTCCAGACAACCTTGAGGATTGCCGTTAAGATTATCATGTAAGTATAAATAATTACATGATAATCTTAACGGCAAAAAACAGTTCAATTACCTTTTATATTCCTTAAAAATTACGAGAAACATTCCAAAAAAAATTGGACTCCAAACTTACTAGGTCACGCAATCGTACCTTAGAATCTCGACGAGAAATTGTGATTATTCTATAAAAAGCAACGCACATATAACGTTGTTGAGTGTATTTAATGTACTGTACATACTAGTGACTAATAAGTGTAGAATAAAAAAAAAAGTATTAAATAGAGTTCTATTTTTAAGCATAGAGAAGATAGAGTATTGATGTCGTTCGACTTTTTTTTTAGCGCTTTGCATCGAAACAGTATTTTACCTGTGGGTATTTTTTTTTAATATTCGAAAGGAAAATTTTCTCGGTGGCCAGTCTCTTAGGGAGGTGTAAAATAAATGTAATAATTAATGGATGTGTAAAAAAGTAAAAGTTGTCTATTGAAATTTCGCTGTAGGCGGTAATTATTAGAATAGGTATAGGATAGAAATGGAGTATCTTAGTTGGCCTACGTACTGTGAGAGAACTAGTTAATTTTTTTTTACCCATTTATTGCCGAAGACGCAAATTCGAGTCACGATGATGTTTATTGTAATGGGGATGCGAATGTCGGCAATTGATGGGTTAAAAGGGTTTTCTGCGATATTTCGCATATCGACATTTTTATCGCGTGAATAAGAAAAAAAAATGTGAAAATTAATGAAGAGCGAATTGTAAACAATGAAAACAATCAGTATATTAACTCGATTTTTTGTTTTTGTGATTTTGGTTAAACTTTTTTTTTTTAATCTTTAGACATTTGGCTGTAAGCACGAATGTTCTTAGTTACTCGGTCCAGTATATTAAGTTTATTCATTGATTAATTTAGTCCATTGTAGCTAAAAAAAAAAAATAGTTTACAACGATTTTTAATATACACACAAGTACCTTTTTTGTAAGCTAACTTAATCTGTTTTCAGTTTTTTGATTGTCTCTTTAGAACTGGCAGTATGTACACTCATTTGTAATTTTACAATAGTCTGACAGTTCTCCGCAGTAGCGTAGGCGAGGCCTAACTCATGACAGGACCTGTCAAAGTGTGTCAGAACTGTAAAGGTAGCGGGACTGTAGCTATCGATTTATTTTTGAATGCGATATTGACAGTATATTAATTAATATATATAGTTAAGTTGATTATTTCTTTATTAAACTTTTGTACCAAGATGGCCAAGCTAAATTGACAGTGATTTCGACGGTCTAAGACACTGTGTGCGTAGACGAATGCACAAACGCTCATAATATCTCTTTCGTAGCTATCTATCTCTATCGCTCTCGCGTATTGGCGCGACAGAGCCAGACTGCATTTCAAGCGAGTAAGCGATGAGCTATCGGCGCGTTAGAAACGAACAAAATATAGTCACTCTCGTGTAAATAAATGACGTTATTATAATTATATATGACGTTTTATTAATTCTTGTTCAAACGGGGCTAGTAAAATCGTTGCTAACTTCGCTTGGACTGAACTCTAAATTCTTCTATGAACACAACTTTTCGCATTTTACAAAAAAAATGCCTATAGCTAGTGGTGCGCCATTGTGAACCTTATCAAAATGCATGAAAGGCTGCTTGCGACTTTTGACTTCTTGACCGCTCATTTAAATAGCAACGATTTATTACTTGTATATTTGACTTGACTTATCATGAATTAAAAAAAAATAGTTAATGTACTGTCAATATTTACTTATTTACACTTATCATATTGAACTTTGTGAATTTGGATTTCATATGTCTATAAGAGTTCGAGAAACTTATTTTTCAAAGTTTTAAAAAGATTTTCTTTAAAAAGGTTGTTTTTTTGTACACACGATTCTTTGTACTTCTTTAAAGTGCGTTTTAAATATGAATCATGACACTTTTGGATTCTCGAATAACTGTCGAAAAATTCGAATTTGATATAATTTTGGCTATAATAGGCCACTAGTCTTTAATGAGATTAGCATCTTTCTCTTTCTATCAACTTTAAATAGAGTGAGACAGATGCTACTCATTGACAGCACTGTCATTTCCAGCGTCTTTGTAAAAAAAAATCGCAACTAATAGTCATTTTAATTTATTTTTAGAAGTTATTTATTTACGTTTCTCATTTATTTTGAGCCGGTTGAATTTTTGTACTTATATGGGTTTTTTAACCTTGTATGTATGAAAAATGTATGGGATTGTATGAAAAAATCCATATCAATGTCATCATGCAACAAAAACATTTAAACAAATATGTATTCCTAACTACTGATATTTGTGTTACTTACACTAAAAAATGTCTAATATGGCATATCTCAAAAATATTTAAAAGGTAAAGCATAAGCACCTTTTTCTAAGGAAAGCCACAAAATATATTTGAGTTACGCCTTACTTCAATGTCACAATTTCAATTAGATTTTTATAGGAATTTTAAATATAAAAATCCTATAAAAATATATTGACCGTTTTTTTACCTATGTTCCAAAATTGAAATTAATTTATGCCAAGATATGTATTGCAATCTCAACTCTACTGCCAGCGAGTAAGGTCTTTTTTAGACGACGGGTTTCGAGCGACGCTAGCGCCCCTAGTGATTTAAACATGAAACTGTTTGCAATGAAATAATTTTAAAGCACGGACTTTTTTTCAGTGCATGTACTTAAAATGTATTACAACTATCAAGTTTTTAAATATTTTTCTGTACATAAGGCGCTAGAATCGTTGCATTTAGAACTATAGGACCTTTTGACAACTACAATTTTACACCCAAGCTAACTCTGCATCATTTTCAATGACAAAATGTGGGATAGTCCATTTTGGCACAAAAAAGCAAAAATTTTTTTATCATACATACATACATACAATCACGCCTGTATCCCATAAAGGGGAAGGCAGAACACATGAAACTACTAAAGCTTCAGTGCCACTCTTGGCAAATAAGGGGTTGAAAGAAAACGAAACTGTGACATTTTTTTATCATATAATCATCAAACTCAATAGTTTTGCATAGACGATGGCGCCCCTATTAATTTACTATTTTGTGCCAGGAATGTCATAATCTCAATACATTAAGGCCTGATTTAGACGGCGTCCGAACTCGCATGCGATTTTAGTTACATTGCGGGCTGTTGAGGTTACATACAATTTTACACAGCCATCAAATACCGCAATGTAATAAAACTCGTATGATAGTCCTCGTACCGTCTAAATGGGCCCTTATATACGATACTCCCTCATTTTGATCTATTTTAGTCAATGCAAAGTTGAGCTTAGTAAAAATTATTACAATTGTTCAGTCAAAATATTAAAAAAATATAAATGCGGACAAAATGACGAAATATGTAAGTATACACGACTTTATTGCTTATAAATACGTTAAGTTTGTGGATACATCCTTTTGGCACTTTGTCGGCATCTACACCGTGTTTTTTTGATTTCCGTTAAATTCGACACGTATCGTTCATTATCAGAAACCAATTCGCAAAGAAATTTTTTTCATCATTTTCATACATAATAAATGAATTCATTAGTTGTGAGAGGAATAACATTCAAGTTAGTGTCAAGTGATTGACGGCACATGTCAAAACAAATAAAACCGTAAGAGTTAAGACTCTATTTTGTTTTGAGAAATTAATTGTATTTGATCTAAAGAACCTTCCCTTAAAGTTAACGGAATTCAATAAAAGCACGGTGTATTTTACCGACTGTAATAAGTAGTTCTAAAACCTGACCAGAAATGACTACGCGCCATCTTGCGGAATTTCATTAGAACTATTTTCTTCATACTATACGTGAACTGTCACTCCATACATAAGAATAACAGCGCCCTTCTGAGTCATAATATACCCAGTTTTTATTGAATTCCGTTAACTTTAAAGGAAGGTTCTTTATGTCAAATACAATTAATTTCTCTAAGAAACTAGCGTCCTAACTCTTACGGTTATTGAATTATTAAAAAAAAATACTGAACAGGTGTGTGGCATCCCTTACCACTTCCTTGTTTTTTTTTTTTTTTTTATAAATGGGCTTACTCTTGACCACAGACTAGCCAAAGGCAAAGACGTGGCCTACGATGGAGTGAGCTCGCCCAGAAGATGCCTGTTCACTCTTGATTTGAAGGTTGCCGATTACATGTTTTGACATTTGCCGTCAGACACTAAACTTGATACTGACTTTAATGTTATGATGAAGGTCTTTTTTTTTTTTCGAATTTAACGAAAACGATACTATACACAGGGTGGTTCCTGGTGATGAACCTAACTGCGTGCCGAATTTAACGGAAAACAATAAAAACACGGTGTATATTTCTGGTCAGGCTTTACACCGGTCCTATAGTGTCAAATGTCAAATGTCATTTTGACGGAGCCTGTCAAAAACGTATTTTGGTGAACAGTCCGTGTATGATAGGTACGAATGTGTTATGTTGTGTGCATCAGTTGGTTTTAACTTTAAATGAATATATAAATTATATACGAATAAAATAAATAATTTTGGAAGCACTCTTGTTTGGTTTAATTGGTCAAATTCCAAATTATAGCTGAAATATTCCTTGAATATTTAGAAAATAATGTGAGTGTGTTTAGTAAAACGTCCCACTTTGTGGGTTACCATTAGCCCACATGTGCCCAACACATATTTTTTCCCCTATTTTTTACCTCATTCTCATACTTATTTTAATGAGTAGTAGCGTGTTTTCAGTAGTGGGTCGAAAACGACCCTATGGGCATATATGGGTTATGGCGAGATTTACTTGTATCTTTAAATTAATAGTTTATTAAGTACAGTACGATAAAGCGGCTTTATAGCAATCGACAAAGTGGGACGTTTTCCCGTGCACACTCACAAATAATAGCAAAAGGAACTATTCCTTTACATTTATTTCGACGACCAGGGGGCCGATTTTTGAGTCTCACGGCGTTCGAATTCAGAAAATTGTCACTGAAAATAATAGACAATTCACCGTTTTCAACCGGTATTTTAGTGACAGTGAGACTCAAAAATCGGCCCCCAGGCTGGCTTAGTGGGAAGTGACCCTGCTTGCTAAGCCGCGGTCCTGTGTTCGAGTCCATGGCAGATGGTTTACGATTCATGCTAGTGCTATATACTCTGGCGGGAAAATGTTGTAGCTTATTACAACAGGCGAATAAATATTAACGCCATCTGTCGTACAACGACGTAATTGCAACAACAATCGTAGACGGCCTCGGCATGTAATTCTTACTATATCCACGAGATGGCGCTGTTGACAATTCTTATGCCGGTGTACAGTCAAATACGTAAATTTCATTTGATTTGAAAGGAGGAAAAGAAAATAAACTGATTACCACAAAATTAAAGTTAGATCAAGCTTCGGCAACGATTTGGATAATTTTATCGAAGTTTGGGGTTTAAAAAAATTTAGACTGTCTACCAAATCTTGGCACTAAAAAAACCGGCCAAGAGCGTGTCGGGCCACGCTCAGTGTAGGGTTCCGTAGTTTTCGTATTTTTCTTAAAAACTACTGAACCTTTCAACTTCAAAATAATTTTCCTAGAAAGTCTTTATAAAGTTCTACTTTTGTGATTTTTTTCATATTTTTTAAACATATGGTTCAAAAGTTAGAGGGGGGGGGACGCACTTTTTTTCCTTTAGGAGCGATTATTTCCGAAAATATTAATATTATCGAAAAACGATCTTTGTAAACCCTTATTTATTTTTAAATACCTATCCAACAATATATCACACGTTGGGGTTGGAATGAAAAAAAAATCAGCCCCCACTTTACATGTAGGGGGGGGGGGGGTACCCTAATAAAACATTTTTTTCCATTTTTTATTTTTGCACTTTGTTGGCGTGATTGATATACATATTGGTACCAAATTTCAGCTTTCTAGTGCTTACGGTTACTGAGATTATCCGCGGACGGACGGACGGACGGACGGACGGACAGACAGACAGACATGGCGAAACTATAAGGGTTCCTAGTTGAATACGGAACCCTAAAAATGGCGTGAAAATCAAATCTATGGGAAAAAAATCTTCGCTCTACATTTTCAATCAATTTTTACAGGAGCGAAAATGCTATAATGGAAAGGACCCCTTTCAATTTGGGAATTTTAGTGAAATATACTAGTGTTATTAGGGTTGTAAATAGAAAAAAACCAAATGTTTTTTTTCAGAATTATGAAAAAAAACATGAAAAAAAACCGAGCACCATGGTTTTTTTTTCTAAATATGGTTTTTTTTCAGATTTATTTATTTATTTATTTATTTTCGGAACACCAACAGCTATAAATAACATTAATGCTAATTTAAATAATAACAAGATGAACAAATAATACGACAATAACGGTTTTTCGTGAATTGTAACGTGTTTCAATAACAATAACGTCAACAACGTACATTTTAATTCAATTAACATTCAGTATACAAACGTTTATTGAGGAATCCCCGATGCTGCGTGTAGCGTGGAGAGGCGGTGGTGTTGCCAACAGTAAATAGTGATAACTACCAACTACAGATTTCGTAAATGTTACTTTTATAAGACCAGAAATTAAAGTTATTTGATTAAATTCGTTTAATAGTTAACATTAAGTCTAAAAAACCGTATAAAAGTATTAACTACTTTGCAAATTTAGATATTTCGTACTTTAGAAAAAAAAACATACTCCTTTTGTATTTTTTCATGTTTTTTTTCAAGCCAGAAAAAACCGTTTTTTTTGCAACCCTAAGGGTCGGTTGCACCAAACCGTCTGTCACCGTTAAAGCATTCATAAAATTTTATAGTATGGGAAATTCCATAGACCTCTGCTGCGTGACGATGATGTGTCTGTTAAATGTGGTTGATGCAACTGGTCCTAAGTGTTATTAATTAGGTTTATGGAAAAAAAAAATGTCCCTACAGAACAACTCAGTTAAAAGATATTGCGAAAATAGTATAACGGTGTTTAACTGAGTCAAAAAATGCTCGTGGCGTCTTTATTAACAATTTTCGGCTTCGCTTCAAATTGTTACCCACGCCACTCACCTTTTTTGACTCAGTTAAAACATACAATACTTTTGCTACGAATACTTTTTCTACGACCAAGCACTTACTTTGAAAAGAAAATTATAAATTCAAACAAATGCCTAGGTACTTTCAGTCATCTTAGTTATCTAGTGGACCGCCTACCATTTTGAATATGCATTTGTTTGAGTGCAAACATGAAAATAAAACTGTCATATATGGTATCACAAACCACATTAAATATATACTGAAAGAAAAATTTTTTGGGCCATAAATCTTCATTCTGATGGTATGGTTCTCTGTAAGAAAAAAAACTACTGTTGTGAATTATTTTCAAAAATATCGCGTTCACTAAGACGAATCGAGCCGCTTTGAATCGAGTTCTAAGACGAATCGACTTTGAATCGAGTACATTTGAATGCGATTCGACGCGTCGCCAATGAACGCAGCAGAAAACGAACGAGACTCGACTCTGCGAATGCCAGGCTTTATCTGACATTCTAAGGTTGGCAACAATGTATTTCATACAATATTTTAATTTTCTACGATGAAGTGATTGGTTTGTTAAGTTGGTAGCAATGTGTTACAGAACTTTAACAGCTATAACGTGCTACTGCTACAAAATGTTTTCAGGGTATAGACTAGATAGACTTGTCCTGACATCTTTTATGTAGGGTTTTAAAGTTCTATGCATGACCTTGTAACTCACGAATAACAGTACGGGAGTAGAAAAAGTCTTTAAAATTAAGGTTCCGCTCACGACTGTTTCCTCCTTCAAAACTTAATCAATCGTAACGAAATTTGAGAATCTGAATAACAATGAAATAATCTGTGTCGGACCGTTTAGTTTTTTTGGCTAATTGTTACCAATTTTGAATACCACACCGTTTTTCGCGCCATAATCAATAAAGCCGTTTTTTGAAATTTTTGATGGGCTCTAGCGTCTTTTAAAATAAGAATATCAAAAAAATCAAAACGGTCCGACACAGATAAAAATTATAATAATCTGCGTTTAAAAAATCATTGCTCTATCGTCAAAAACCAGGGAGGAAATAGTCGAGAGCGTTTGTATTGAGAATTGACCCCTCCTGTATCATGTTAAGGACTATCACTGCCTTCCTATCGCACTGGAAACGGCATCCAATTGATCCAAACTATAGATCCCTATTTGAGACATAACCAGAACTATGACGACCAATAAAAATAAATAACTACTTTCACTTAATTACAGGCTCTATTGACCCTTCAAAAAATTAATCAATAATTGTTATTATCCACTCAAGAAGATAACCAATCTTATTAATTAACTAGACGCTATTTATAACAGCGTAAACTAAAGGCTCTCCTTACTTTTTACAATAAACGGTAAATTGATTGCCCATCAAAAACCCAAGAGAACTTTCTCAAAAACCTTGTTTACAAGCTACAAGCTTTCTTTTACTAAGCTCAGAGAATCAGTGCAGCGAAGCGAAAAGTAACTGTGGACTGTGGAAAGCCATCGGGAAGAGTATACGATCAAAGAGTTCAGTAAGGCCTTAGTCGCGACGCGGTCAAGGCGGCGGTAACGTCCGCTTAAAAAAAAACTTTAAAAAAACATACGCGCGCGCTCCCGGCTGTCAAAAAAAGGTTCTTTATACTAGCACCCAAGTTGTTCAGTTTAAAAGTTAAAATTGTGATAAAGAAATGGTGATTGTGAGTTTGTGACTTGAACAGGTGAATATTAAATTGATTTCAATGCACCGTTGCTGACCCTAAGTTTGCTAACGGTCTTTAATTTACCGCACACATAAATTAAGGAATTCTACCGTTTAATCCACTTTAAATTTACTTTAAGTTATAATTATAAGTTTTAAGTGTAGTCATTATAATTAACTAGATTATTAAGTAAACCATTTCTGCTACTGTATAAAATGAAACTATAATTAGTAAGACTTGCAGTTTTTTTCCCCTGCTCAGTGACTGTAGGACTAACGGCCCTGCAATCATAGGTTATTGCTCTTCCTACAGACTCGAGAACGCTTAAAGCAGCACATAGCAGAAACAAGCATTTCCAGTGACATTTGCAAATCTTAAAAGTTTTACAAACTTTTTGTACGACGGCCGAACGCGTTCTATTTTTAAACGGACGATCGTGTGATAAAAAACCCTTTTATGTTGTTTGGGGAGCTTTGGCAAAAGTTTAAATTAGTTTTTTTATTTTGTCTTTAAAGATTGCATGATCATAAAATACCTTTCAACTTTTTTATTTATTTTTTAATTTAAATGCAGGCACAGGTACGGATAATAAATGCCAGAGATGCCAAAAAAAAAAAAAAAAAATACGTTTTGGAAGGGAAAAGTGCTAAAATGAGTTGAAATCGTTGAAATATCTTAAATATCTATCGCGACGGCGCCTTCTTCGAATGTAGGTCAGAGAAATGACCAGTCCCGTACGGAATGTAACCTGCACGATTTTGTGCCACAAGAAAGACCAAGATTTTTTTCGATAAATTCAAATCATATTTTAAGATTGACATTTATAGAAAGGTGGTAACGGTCAATCGAGGTCGTTCGATTTTTGAATCCTTTTCAGTGTCAATTGAATTCTTAAGGCTTTGCAATAAGGTTGCTTAGTTTCGATAAATACAACAGGAAAGGATGAAAAATAAAAGTGACATAGATAATTGGCACCAATATTTTAAGTTATGCGAAAGTGAGATTGTGGCTTTGTGTGAATGTCTGTTGCGGTCGCTAATGACTCATTTATTACGGACAAAAAGCTTTCGACGACATTCTTATTTACTTTTCAAAGTATTTTTATTTATTTAAAATGATATTCTCTGTATATTTTGGTATGATTGTAAGTTTTCGTCCTTTTGGCGAAATCCATACTCCATACTATATTATATATACTATATATACTATATATATACTATATATACTATATAATATTATAAATGCGAAAGTAACTCTGTCTGTCTGTCTGTTACGCTTTCCCGCTTAAACCACGCAACCGATTTTGATGAAATTTGGAACAGACAATCTTTAGACCCTGAGACAGAACATAGGCTACTTTTTATTTAAAATTCAAAAAAAAGGGATGAAGGGATTATATTTATTTGTCTACCCCGAACATTTATATAAATTAATATCGGGTAGTTTTGTGTTGTTTACATCTCCTGTGACATTTTGCTGGGACGTCAGTCTTCCGCGACCACGGCCAGTGCAACCTGGCCGAAACGTTGGGAAAAAAGGTAAAAATAATGTTAATTAATCGCGTTCGACCTGTATGTGACTTTAAATATGTGTACAAAGCGCGAGAACTTAAAGTGTTATATCATTAAACATCTTGATAAGGGATAGGGATAGGGCTATCCCTATGGATAGGGATAGCGATAGGGATAGCGATAATGATAGCGATAGGGATAGCGATAGCGATAGCGATAGCGATAGGGATAGCGATAGGGATAGCGATAGCGATAGCGATACGGATACGGATACGGATACGGATACGGATAATATGGGTATCGTTAGAGGGATACGGATAATCGGTCGGCGGTCTCTTACAATCAATGTGCTCTAAGACGATCGTTGTTTGCTTGCTTGAAGATTGCGTTTGCGATAAGTATACCTAAGCAAAATGTAAAAAATTGTAAGGGATAGTAGAAAAAAGTACTTTTTACCCACCGATCATAGTGTCCAAATACGGTCTATGTGGGATGTTTATAAAGGTTTCCCCGGCGTATATAGAATTACCTACGCTGTGGTCGATGTGTAATATTTCTACAATCATTGCAAGCAAAAGTATTATGTGCAATCGAAATAATCGCAGATAAATATACCTACAGAGAAACCTACGGTCCCTACGGATCCAAATGAAAATCTTAATGAATACTTTTATTACGCGGGCGAAGCCGCGGGTAAAAGCTAGTTCTAATATAAACCTACTTTGCTTTACGAATTTTGTAACCGTTCCAATCCTTATTATTTTTAAACAGATCTCTTTAAAATTGTATCTCTCGTATAATATTATTCATGAAATTCTCATATAATGATATTATACGTCATATTCCGTCAAGTGACGAAAACTAGAGCATGGATTATAACTAGGACAATGACCTTACATGGTATGCAAGAGCGCTTATCTTAGGCGAAAAAAAAACAATAGGGTTTAAATGATATTTTTTTTAAATTTAAAAACTCATTTTAAGTTCCCGTATAACATTTACTTTTTATTTATAAATACATTCAAAAATAATAAAATAAAAAGAAAAAAAAATTTTTTTGAAAAATTTCCTCATTTGTATATACCATTTTTTTTTCTTTCTTCCGGCCCTAGGAATGCGTGGTTAATTTTTTTCCCTTGCCTCGTTGTCGTGTATATTAATAATATGCCATCTTTGTAGTAGGTATAATTTAGAAGTATCAGAAATCGAAATGACACTGTCTCAAAGTCAGTAAAGATAACCTCATTTTTAAAATTAGGCGTTAACAGATACGATTAGCAACGTGACCGCTGACCGCTATTCTTTTGTGCCCTAAAATCTAAGCTTAACTGGAAGAAATCCCTTAATGGGATAAGTTCGCCTTTGTACAAATGATGTGTGTGTTCTTTTTCTTTCCTGTTATTATGTGTTCTTATTTTTGTACAATAAAGTGTATTACTACTACTACTACTACTACTACTACTAAAATCACGAACACAACAATTCCATTTGTACCTATACAAGCTAAATAATTCATTTTATCTAGAACAAACAAACAAACAAACAAACAAAGCATTTATTGCAAACATATTACAAACATATAACATGTGGGAGTAATATGACCCTGCAAGGGCGCAGCAATCTTACAACTACTTAATAGTAGGTATATAAATAAATTACAAATTAGGTTTTACAAGTTATTAATAATACTTTTAGCTACTTAATTTTGTTATAATAGGTATTAATTAAACATTCTGTCATCAAAAAACTCTTGCAATGTATAAAAGGTTTTGCTTATTAGATATGTGTTAAGAGATTTTTTGAATAATTTAATACTGTCTATTTGTTTTATAGATTGAGGAAGTTTATTAAAGATTTTTATGCACATCATATGTGGTCCGGACTACAATGTCGAATGTGGACTGAACTACAATGTCGTTGAGGGATCTCCTTTAGTGTAAGATTCGAGGCTCAATTCGAACTTAAAAAAAAAAAAAAATTTTTGATTGGATACGATATGAAACGGATATATTAATATCTGAGGTGATGTTTTGATTTGAAGAAACTAAATTTGTATGGCACTGAAATATTTGCTCCATAATATGTATACTAAAAGTACATAATATTTAGATAATTGGCAGACCGTCCGATTCGAACTATAAATATTAGATCTAAATACGGATAAGTCGCATTCAAAAATTTGACTGACAAAATGACGTTTTTTCTAGCATAAAATTTTGAATTTAATGTAATTCGAATTTAATTTTCTTTTAATGTATTTTAATTTTTGAAGTGAAGTTTATACAACATGATATGTTTGTCTGAAATAAATCAATATCCATACTCCATATACATCCATACTAATATTATAAATGGAAAAGTGTGTGTGTCTGTTTGTTTGTCCGTCCTTCACGACAAAACGGAGCAACGAATTGTCGTGATTTTTTAAGTGGAGATAGTTGAAGGGACGGATAGTGACATATGCTACTTTTTGAATCTTTCTAACCCCCCAATTCCCTAAAATGGGGGGTGGAAGTTAATTTTCGAATTTAACGCGAGCGAAGCCGCGTGCAAAAGCTAGTATGTACATATATAAGCATCGAATTTGACAATCACGGCCCAGCCACGACATTGGTCTAAGCGCGGCAGCGGTGAGCGGCAGCCATACGTGCGAATGAAAAGTCCCATAGCTGTGTCTCGCTCCGATGTATGGCCGCCGCTCCCCGCTGTCGCGCTTAGACCAATGTCGTGGCTGAGCCGTCACATGTCCGATGCAGACTGCCTCCGTGCAGGAATGCCTAAGCTGTCGGAACCCGCATTTTTACTATCAGAAATGCGCAAGAATTGCAACATATTGTAATTTACATCACATAGGGGTAGTTATTTAGCCAGTACTCGTACAATGAGACATATTTGTCGTAATATTTTGTAGAAACTAACATGTTGACAGTGGGAATAAAAATTGGCGAGTCTTTTGTACTTTTTGTTTTTTATAGATATTAATTTTAATATAGTTTGTGGGCCAAATATAAATGGAAGTGTTTACGCGATTAAGTCCCGTTTTGTTCTAAAATTATGAGTGCAAATCGTGTTAGTCTAAATCAATATATAGTTTGTAGAGTCAAAATTAGCTTTAGAAAGAAAGAAAGGAAAGAAGAAAGAAAAAAAAAACTTTATTCAGGACGCTTAAACAATAAAAATAAGTTTTTTTTTCCAAAAAATTAATTTTCGGCACAAGCTTTTATCGCCGACTGCACCTTTTTCAATTATATAGTCATCTACTGCTTTTCGAGACGTTTCTAAAAACTCCTTACTCGATGGGATACGACATTTCATGACACAGTTCCTAAATATGACCACCTTTCTGCTCCATCATCAGATCAGCTCCATGATACCATAATATTGCATTGTCACGTGATTTACATATGTGTGCAAAATTTCAGCTCAATCGGAAACCGGGAAGTGGGTCAAATTTAGCTTTTACGTTTTGAGGCACACTAACAAGGCAAGTTGAATAAAAGCTTGTTGAAATACGAAAACATGTCACAATAATTCCATATAAACGTCACTGAAAAGGTTTCCACTCAGCTTGGTATCAAGGTACCTTTTGGATACTTTGACGCTGGTCTTCCGTGGTAACCCTTCCGTTACATATAAACGGAACAAAATACCTATGTATTATTTTTGCCTGTGTGGTGACGGGTTAAGAATTTCACCACCCCCTTTCTTCCCGTGGGTGTCGTAGAAGGCGACTATGGGATTTGGGTTAAATTGTGGCGTAGGCGAGAGGCTGGCAACCTGTCACTGCAATGCCACAGTTTCGTTTTCTTTCAACCCCTTATTTTGCCAAGAGTGGCACTGAAGCTTTAATAGTTTCATGTGCTCTGCCTACCCCTTTACGGGATACAGGCGTGATTGTATGTATGTATGTATGTATTATTTTAGATTTAATGTCTTGGGAAACTACCTACGTTGTTACTTAAATTCTGAACGTAAAGGGCAAAATTCTGATTCAGGCAACGAATATCCATTATAACTAATTTAAACAAAAACACTTAATATTTATAATTCCTCAACGTTTTATTTGTATAAATTTGCGAATCACCGTTACCACAAGCCTTTGTTTTCAACAAATTTGCATACTTTTTGTGTATCTGTAATTGCTACAATTATATTATTAAATTAAAACGGGACTTAATCGCGTAAAACTTACGTTTTATATTTAACCCGACGTTTCGGACATGACATTACGTCCGTGGTCACGGGTAGACTGGCTGGGAGTTGTATCAACATCTTCTAGCTGTACGAGTTTTTCGAACTACCCGCACTTGATTGTCATCAGTCACTTTTACGCTAGGGTTGCCACTCTGCCTACATACAACACTCACGACATCCGATGGTATGAGACGGGAAGTTTTCTCACGTTTACGTTTACGTTTATTTGCTAGAGTCAGGACCGAACCACTGGATTGAACTGCATAATCCCAAAGTCCTTTCAACTGAACGTCTTTACTATAGCAGGAAAGTACGTGAAGCGGTTGAAATCAGGAAACATCGTAATTTCAATCAAAATGAAGGGCAAGGGATTTCATCTTCGTGGAATCCAGTGATTAGCAAGTGTAAACGTGAGAAAACTTCCCGTCTCATACCATCGGATGTCGTGAGTGTTGTATGTAGGCAGAGTGGCAACCCTAGCGTAAAAGTGACTGATGACAATCAAGTGCGGGTAGTTCGAAAAACTCGTACAGCTAGAAGATGTTGATACAACTCCCAGCCAGTCTACCCGTGACCACGGACGTAATGTCATGTCCGAAACGTCGGGTTAAATATAAAACGTAAGTTTTACGCGATTAAGTCCCGTTTTAATTTAATAATATGAGTGAAGATCGTGCTACAATTATCAAAGCTTAGCACCGGAAATCACGCCCTTTGTTTTAGCTTCAAGTGTTTCTTACCTACTTATGTATGGACTTATGTACTTATGTCTGGGGTAGTACCTCCGCCTTACAGAAGACCGCAGCCAAATAACACTAGACCCTACTCATAATGTTGTGTTCCTGCCGGTGAGTAAGGCTGCCAGAGCTCAACGAGATAAGATAAGATAAGATAATTTTATTGTCATAAACTGTAGGGTGCGGTGTGCTGGCGACGGGAGGACTTACGGAACTAACTTGTTCCGTCTATTGTTCTTTGAGTCATTGGAAACCCGAACCCTCCTTAGAACTTGTTCACTCCTTTTTGCTGTGTACTTAACACAGCAAAAGGGAATGTACAAGTTTCTAATGGGGTGGCAACGCGCATGTGACACTGTTTGAGTTGCAGGCGTCCATAGGTTACGGTGACCGCTTTCCATCAGGCGGGCCGTATGCTTGTTTGCCACCGACGTAGTATAAAAAAATGTACATAGGTGTACGTATAAACAGTTAACGTAACCTACACCTATTTTTTTAGGTAGGGTACAAAAATAGTTATTTATGTTTTACAAGGGGGCAAGGTTGTTGTTTAACCACACACCCGAGCAAAAGATTCCAATATTTGAACCGCGAGCGCAGCCAGTGGTTAAAAAGTGGAAACTTGAGCGTTGCGAGGGTATCAAGGCACGAAGGTTAAACAAACTTTGCCACCGAGTGAAACACAAAATTTTTCACCACACCAACACGAACAAATCAAACCCATCAGTTCATTCAATATTTATGTCTCAAATCATCATTTATAGGTAAATTGATAAATTTTACCAGCCAGCTGATGTCTTAATCAAGTTAAAATTTATATAAATTACATTGCACTCTTGTGGATAAACTGCAAATTTGCTGTTTTCGATTAGTAAAGCAAGCCTTTAGCAGTTGTTGTGGTGAAAAAGTATTTTTCCGATGGGAGGGTGGGATTTTTTTCCCCTCTGTTTTGCATTCAGATATACAATTTCCTCCCGCGGACGCTCCGGTTGTGGAATGAGCTGCCGAGGTATTCCCGATGAACTACAGTATTATTCTTCAAAAAAGGACTAAGGAGTATACAAGTTTCTAACGGGTCGGCAACGAGCGTGTCACCCCTTGAGTTGCAGGCGTCCATAGGTTACGGTGACCGTTTTCCATCAGGCGGACCGTATACCTGTTTGCCACGGACGTCGTATAAAAAAAAAACATGTATCATGTATTTCCTCCGGGTCCATATTGGCTCATATAAAATTATTTGTTATAAAATTATTGTTTATACCGATTTGTGCTCCGAATGATCATTTCTCATAATTTTACTTATCATAATTTTGTTTCATTATTATCAATAGTACTACTATCACTGTTCATAATAATCATTTAGTCGAAAATTTTTAATCATAAATTCTATACAAATATTTAATAACATTCATAATTTTGTGTTTAAGAAAATCATTTATCATAAAATTATTTAAAAAGTTTTGCGGAAGTTCTATGAAAAACTTGTGCCATTTATAGAAGCGCGCTTGAAGTTTTTACAGTGACATATACAATTTACATTAAAAGTCGTTTCTGGTTTGCTCACGGTCAACCTAACACGCTCCTCCTCGCTACGCTCGTCGTCGCACCTAACTGGACTGTCACATGTGATGTCTGTTCTGTTAACAATAATATAACGATAAATTATATTACTCGCAATCGTTATTATCAATACGTATATATGTATACGTGTATTTTATTACGTATATATGTAAGTTTATCTTGAATATGTATAGTTTAATATTCATCTATCCATAGTTTAGGTTACAGTTTCCTTTTCCTTCTTTTTATTAAGACACTGCACCTACTTAATCTTTCTGGTTTAGCCCATTGGTTGACTGGTAGAGAATGCCTTGAGGCATTAAGTCCGCCATTTGTACCTTATTTTGTTGTGCAATAAAGATTAAATAAATAAATAAATAAATCAATAAGTATATAAACATTAGTATAAAACGTATTTATGATGAATGACATTATGAACATAAGTCATTCGAAGTTACGATAGTTATTAACATAAAATTGTTATAAATAATGATCGTTATAATGTAAAATTGTATGAGAAACATTTTCGGACTACCAATAATCTATATAACAATTTTATATGAACTTTGGCGCACCCATTTCCTCCTGACTTAGAAGAAATTTCTCAACTAGGAATTTCTGAGCTTTAATATTTCCTGTCGAGTGTAGGTCCCTCTATAATCCGTGAATCACCTGACCGGCCTCAAACCTGTTCACTTCTGTTGCATCTGCCTTACCCACTGAGTCATACTTGCAAATTAAATGCGGATTTCTTTCTACGAAACTTTACTTTTTAACCCCCGACGCAAAAACGACGGGGTGTTATAAGTTTGACGTGTCTGTCTGTCTGTTTGGCTGTCTGTCTGTGTGTGTGTCTGTCCGTGGCATCGTAGCTCCCGAACGGATGATCCGATTTAGATTTAGTTCTTTCTATTGAAAGCTGAGTCAGTCCGGAGTGTTTTTAGCCATGTTTCATGAAAATCGGTATACTATGTCGCGGTCGGGGGTTTTCTCAAAATTTTAAATTTGTGGTTATTCAATTGTCGCCTGCGGTATTTCCGGACTGATAAGACCTTCAAACCTTCAAGAAAAGAGCGTACACCCATCTTAAAGGCCGGCAACGCACTTCCAACAGTTCTGGTGTTTCGGGTGTCCATGGGCGGCAAGGATCGCTTACCATCAGACCTGTCTACTCGTTTGCCTCCAATACCATAAAATAAATAATTAATAAATAAATAGCCTTTACTGTGCCCCACTGCTTCGCAACAACAAAAAAATATAAATATTCAAGGGCCTGAGATATTTCCAATCACAGGCAAGTAACAACTTTAGTACAAAATCTGACACGCTCGGCCTCTATACAAATATATGATCTACTTACCTAGGTACATACATACATATAATCATGCCTGTATCCCATAAAGGGGTAGGAACAGCACATGAATTTCTAAGTTTCAGTGCCACTCTTGGCAAAAAGGCGTTGAAAGAAATCCAAATTGTGACATTGCAGTGACAGGTTGCCAGCCTCTCGCCCACGCCACAATTTAGCCCATATCCCACAGTCGACTTCTACGACACCCACGGGAAGAAAGGGGGTGGTGAAATTCTTAACCCGTCACCACACGGGTGATCTACTTGTTTCTTATACCGCGTGTGGATTCCATACGGGCGAATAATGTATCCAGTTATAGTATCTGATCAAACGAATCGTATAGGATAATTATTTTGTTAAAAAGTGTTATTAAAATAAGAGTACTTAATTAATTTTTTAAATCTGACCAAGCGGCAATGTACGCCGTCCAACTTAATTCCACATGACATAAACGTCATGTCGTAATGACAATTAGGTAGGTACGCTAATTGATGTGGACGTAATACATTCCGTGCTGAATTATTATATATGAAAAAAAAAAATCTCGTCTATTTAAAAAGAAAACATATACTTAGCTAAGCTCTTTGGGTCCGATACTAATCGTTATTAAGATATTCGCCCGTATGGAATACACACGCTGTATATCTAAATAGATATAGTTCTGTGGGTTTCTACAATCTATGATTCGGAAGTCCATATTGTTTGTGTTAGTTATATTGTAACAAAATATTTTGTTTAATAACTTCTGTTTTGTAAACAATTTCATTGCATGGTGCCGACAATGTTCATTTGTTCTAATACTGAGATAGTAAACATAAATAATAACAAAATGACTACTAGCCTGATGGAATGCACTGACGTATATAATAGTCGAGATCAAAATATTACATTACGATATAAGTGCGAAAAAGACGAAATCGAGACTTGTCGTAATAAGCTACTTGACCTTTTTTAAATATGATTAAGTACTGTCCAATTAACCGAAATATTATGACTTAAAAACAGCAATAAGTATTTTTAAAGTATACCTTTTCGTAATCGGATGAAAACGACACAGTCATGTTAATCTATAGTGCTATTATCTGTGCATCTGGTCATTCTACTCGAAAACAATTGAGTATGTCAGTGATTGTTTTGACATGCAGTAAGGTTCGAATTTGATGACGTCATTACATCGCTGACAGCAATTTAGGTGGCCAAAATAAATAAAAAATTACACACGTTTTTAATCGAAAATACGTAGTCATCATACCCAAAATCGAAATATTGTTTTTTCATGTCAAATGCTAAAGACAATCATTTATTGTGCCAAATTTGACCAAATCGATATGAATCTAGTAGCCTATACATTAAAACATGCGAAAGACCAGTGAGTTGTGTCATCACGTACCCACAACCTCCACACAACGACTGTATGCTCAATGAGCAAACAACGGAGACTGAAACAGACTCAATCTGTCAGTAGGAAAAGTCAACAGGTAATAATGAAATCTTTGTTCCCATTTATTAGGAGTAGAATTCCTTGCCGGCGGTAATATTTCCGAGCTCATATAACTCGGCAACCTTCAAATCAAGAGTGAACAGGCATCTTCGGGGGCCGATGAGTCTCACGCGTTCGAATTCAGAAAATTATTACTGAAAATAATAAGCAAGTCACCGTTTTCAACCGGTATTTTAGTGACAAAATCTCGTGTATACGAGATTCAAAAATCGCCCCCCTGGGCGAGCTCACTCCATCGTAGGCCACGTGTTTGCCTTTGGCTAGTAAAGAGTAAGCCCATTTATAAGAAAAAAATGATCTATTTTTCTACAAATTACTAGATATTATGCTTACTCATAAAGTTCATCATTTTTCTTGGTTCAATGACCCCGATAGGTTTATTTCGTGTTTAGCGTTTAGTATAAATTCTTAACATTTTGTTTATTCATAGTTATGTAATTTTTAAGCAAACGCAAAATTTTTACAAAGTCAGTAAAATTTTCAACTTTGATTAGGTACTTGGTACGAGTATGTGTTTTTTATGACATAATATTTATAATTCTGTGCTGTGCGTGTAATATTTATAACTTACACTTTGTTTAGGCCATTTTATGATAACAATTTTGACACAGATATTCGTAGGCATGCCAAGCTATTATTGACATACCTATTTCATAGGTATACAGCGTGTAAACGTAATACGGGCGATAAATAAAAAGATGAAGAGATTAACGAGTGTTTTTGAGTTAAGTATTCTTAATTTTCACACGATAATAAATTTAATTTTTGAAATATTTCCCAGCAGCACACTGAGAGAAATTTGCATTGTGAATTTAACAAGTTCGACTTGTTGCGGTTTATCCGTTTGATTCAGCCAAACGTATGTTTAAAACTAATGTATATGTTACTGTAAAAGCGCGAAGTACGGTAAAACCTAGGTTTTACCAATGGCGGTTGCTAAAAGCCCGAAGTGAGATTTGCTGTTTACTTCGGTCTTTTACCGACATTGATTTGGTAAAACGTTAAGGGATTTTAAAAAGCTCATGTCGCGTATGTAATGTCATTAAGGCACTGGTCTTACCGCGAGCTAGTGAGCTATGAGCTATCGGCTATAAAAACGAACAAAATATAATCGGGCCACTTTTTCAAAGTTTTCTAATGTCCACCCCACTTTTTTTTGGATTTGGAAATTTTTATGTATCTAGTTTCCACTCAGAATCGCGAGTTCTTTCAATCCTAATAGGAGCAAAAAGTGTCCCAATGTTTTTTCACATTTCGTTACCATTTTTTAATAAATTTTGTAGGGCGGTAACGGAATAGAAGGTTTGAAAAATGTATGGAAATCTTGGGACATATTTTTCTCCTATCAGGATCGAAAAAGCTCTCGATTTTGAGTATGAATCGCGTAAAAAATAACCATGTTACAAAAAAAGTGGGGTGGACAACTTTGAAAAAAAAAATGGCCCAATCACTCCCGTGCTATTCTGGTCAGGTTTCACATCGCTAAGCACGAGACATTGTCATAGTCAAACTCGTGTTAGAACCACAGGAATACTAGGCAACGACCGCGCATGCGTAACGGCACTCGCTTCCTGACCAACCAGTTTGCGCATGATTAGATAAAGTGCATAGCGATAAAGGTCTGGTTTATAGGGACTAGTCTGAGGTTGAAGGCAAATCATTTCAGGAAACTATTGGCTCATACAAAGGACCATACACCGTGTTTTTCTTTGTTT
This sequence comes from Leguminivora glycinivorella, assembly GCF_023078275.1. Lineage (NCBI taxonomy): Eukaryota > Metazoa > Arthropoda > Insecta > Lepidoptera > Tortricidae > Leguminivora > Leguminivora glycinivorella. The sequence goes on from NC_062994.1 coordinate 9,338,327, forward strand.
TCCGTTAAATTCGACACGTATCTAGGTTCATTATCAGGAACCACCCTGTATATCACTTTTAATTAAATTCGCAAAAAAATTTTTTCATCATTTTCATACATAATAAATGAATTTATTAGTGTGAGAGACCCTTAAGAATAACATTCAAGTTAGTGTCAAGTGATTGACGGCACATGTCAAAACAAATAACATTAGGAATTGGTCGGGAACGATGGCCAGACAGACAGACACGTGTTCAGTAATTACCTTAATTTTTTTTAATAACTCGATAACCGTAAGAGTTAAGATGTTAGTTTCTTAGATAAATTTATTGTATTTTGATCTAAAGAATCTTCCCTTAGTGTTAACGGAATTCAATAAAAACAGGTTGTATAATACGGGACAGACAAAGCCTATACAAAAAAGCGTACCCTGAAATGTATGGGCCTTTTAGGCTTAAAACTAGATGGCGCTATTTCGCAGCCTGGAAGTGGCCAAAATCATATTTTCCCGAAATATTTTTGCGTGTTTTTATTTTTTATAAGAACAAATTACATGCTTCTTTATTTTAATATCATGATATCACGTCAATCAACATTTTGAAAAAAATAAATTTTCACTGCACCAACTGTTACTTACTTTGCTATTCGAAAACAGATAGCAAAATTGCATTTTATCCACAAGAGTGCAAAGTAATTTCATACAAATTTTAACTTGATGTCTTAAGCTGGCTGGTAGAATTTACCTATAAATGATGATTTTGAATTATAAATATTGAATAAATTGATGGATTTGATTTAATTTGATGTTTTATAGGTAGTATTTGTTCGTGTTGGTGTGGTGAAAAATTTTGTGTTTCACTCGGTAAAATGTTTGTTTAACCTTCGTTTTGAAATCATCTTCAAAAAAGATCCCACTTTTTGAACCACTCGCACGCTCGCGGTTCAATATTGGGATCTTTCGCTTGCTCGGGTATCAATATTGACACGTGCGGTTAAACAACTACTTTGCCCCCTTGTAAAACAAATAACTATTGTAGGCATCTTCAGTGTAGCTATGATAGTATTTAATAGGTGGCGCTAAAAATTGAGGTACGATTCTTAGCAGATTCTTAGTATGAAGATTGTATAATCCATACTAATATTATAAATGGGAAAGTGTGTGTTTGTTTGTCCGTATTTCACGGCAAAACGGAGCTATGAATTGACGTGATTTTTTAAGTGGAGATAGTTGAAGGAATGGAGAGTGACGCAGGCTACTTTTTTCTTTTTCTAACGCGAGCGAAGCCGCAGGTAAAAGCTAGTCCTATATAAATCATCCTTGGCTCATACCCTTAAGTACCTAAAACATCATCAACACAGCTGCAAAAATGCATGGCGAATTTATCAATAATAGTTATTTGTTATGCAAGGGGGCAAAGTTGTATTTTAACGCCGAGTGTGGAATTGAAAAATGAGCAAGTGAAAGGATCCTATAGTTGAACCACGAGCGAAGCGACTTTGTTGGCGTGGTTCATATTGGAGAATAGAATCCTGAACTTGCGAGTTTTTTTAACACACGAGAAGTAAAATACATTTGCACCCGAGTGTAACACAAAACTTTTCCCCTCACTATAGCGAGGAAACTACAACGCAAAAAATGCGTTTATCACTGCTTCCAGTAGTTTCTTTATTACTTGATTATTTTATCTTTTATCTATTTTAAAGCAGTTCAAGGTCAAATTACTTTTTACCCACTAGTGGATAAAATGCGTTTTTACCCGCTGGTATTAAAGGACAAAACACGTGTTTCCGAGCTAGTGAGGGGAAAACTATATTTCCGAGCTCATATAACCCGGCAACTCATCAAGAGTGAACAGGCATCTTCCGGGCGAGCTCACTCCATCGTAGGCCACGTCTTTGCCTTTGGCTAGTCTGTGGCCAAGAGTAAGCCCATTTATAAAAAAAACTCATTCATAATTTCTCCACGCACTTTTGCAGCTGATAGTACATAATGGTGCTTTTTATCCGCACTCGTGCACAAAGTAGTAGGTACATTTTACTTGTAATTGTCGACACTGTAAAGGGACATAGTACTGAAAACGTCTTCTTTTCCGCACTTGTATTGTAACTTGTAATGTACTATTTCATTGTATATATGGTGTTTTTTTTCGCGCACTACTGCGCAGTTTTTTATTTCTTGTCAGGTCGAAACTGTATAGGCCCATATACACCGTGTTTTTTTGTTTTCCGTTAAATTCGACTCACAGTTAGGTTCATCAACAGGGAACCACCTTGTATATCGCTTTTTGTTAAATTCGAAAAAAAAAATTTTTTTCGTTTTCATACATGGATTAATTATTGTGAGAGGACCTTAATCATAACATTAAAGTCATTGTCAAGTGTTTGACGGCACATGTCAAAACAAATAACATTAGGAAGTGGTGAGGGATGCCACAATTTGATAACCGTAAGTGCGTTTTCACATTATCCGATCCGATATCGGTTGTCGGACCGACATTACAGGTGCCATACCTATTGGATTATTTCTATTGAAATCTTTCCGACATCCGATATCGGATCGGATAATGTGAAAACGTACTAAGAGTTAAGAGGCTAGTTTCTTAGAGAAATTGATTGAATTTGAACGGAAGAATCTTCCCTTAAAATTAACGGAATTCAATAAAAACAGGGTGTATATGTACCTACTGAAAAACGTTGTACGATACTCGTGTAGATTTAAACTCCCTTCGGTCGTGTTTTAATTTATCGCCACTCGTTTCGAACTTCCTTTTTTCCGCACTTGTATCGTAATATACTATTTCACTACTAAGTACCTATACATAAATACAAACCTGCCGCCGCCGCCGCCGACATACAAGAATATTTTTTTTTTTACCATAAATAATATATATTTTTAAGGCAAGTTTTTATTTCAATTAAATTTAAATTTCATTTATTTAAAGGACTAAGTAACTGAAATCATTCCACACTATCAGTTGAAAAAAAAAATAAAAAAAATCCTTCGAATGTTTTGATGATTGAAAGTTTTGATATGACATTTATCTAATTGTTAACCTATATCACCAGTCAGATAAATCGCGGGTTATGTCAACAGTAAGTGGGGCAGTGGCGTGACCGTTACTGTGAAAGTCGGCGTGGGTCGCGCGCGTTCCCTATGCATGCGCGTGCGCAGGTTACCTAACCAGTGTACGTTGGCCTTTTAGAAGCATACTGAGAAACTTTTTTAGAATAACCCCCAAAATTGTAAGTAATTTTTTGTTGCAACTCACAGCCGGTGGGTTAAAGTAATTCTTTCAACCCCTTATTTGCCAAGAGTGGCACTGAAAAGTAGTTTATCATTTTGCAACGTATGTAATAAATAAACAACCACCCGAATATATAACCTCCCCGTTATTTTCGGTAAAGAAGTCGGTTAAATAAATTAATTAAAATAGAATAGAATATCTTTATTGCGAACCACGGTACATGTAGAGTTGTTATGGAGAGGCATGGCGCCCTGAGAACATTGCAAAACAGTCTTATGTCTAGTTATCGTAGAATAACAAACCGCACTTAAAACTAGTGTTTACATAAATAAATGTGTCACTATGACGTCTCGGCCAGAGTTGGTTGACCTTTCAGATAAGCAATTTCAAGATTTGCACTTCAAATCAAACTTCTTTGAAATCAAACGTTCGTCATGCACATAAAATAGATTGAAACTGAACACTTTTTATTTAACTTAATTGACAACAATACATTCGTTATTTGTTTTACAAGGGGCAAAGTAGTTGTTTAACCGCACGTGCTAATATTGATACCAGAGCAAGCGAAAGATTCCAATATTGAACCGCGAGTGGTTCAAAAAGTGGAATCTTGAGCGTTGCGAGGGTTTCAAGGCACGTACGTTAAACAAACTTTGCCACCGAGTGAAACACAACATTTTTCACCACACCAACACCACCCAACACGAACAAAATACTGACTATAGAACATCAAATTAAATCAAATCCATCCATTAATTCAATATTTATGATTCAAAATCATCATTTATACGTAAATTCTACAAGCCAGCTTAAGACATCAAGTTAAAATTTGTATGAAATTACTTTGCCCTCTTGTGGATAAAATGCAATTTTGCTATTTGTTTTCGAATAGCAAAGTAAGCCTTTACCTTACCTACAAGTTAGTCATACGTCATACCACTTAAATGTAAATAATTTAAAGTAAGTTAAGTTTGGCTGAATGATTATATCGCTCAGACTCTTCAAGCTTTTGAAACAACTCTTGTGACTTGCCACAGCCGGTGTCGGCCGGTGTAAGACTTGCTAAATATGCCCGGAATTTCATCAATGAAAGGATGAAAATGATATCCTTGGGAGAATATTTTTTGCCATCATGGGAATATTTTAACATTTTGTGGCATTCATATTCATTCCAAAATTACACGTAAGTGAAAATATTTATAAAAATAAGTTTTCTTTGCATTTGCTAACACCTATTGATATGTAAATCTAATTAATATTTTCGTTATCTTAAGATGGTTTTTAGCGATTAGACCGCCTGTTGTTAACCTTTGTTGGTTTGCATTTTTCTTTTGTATTATCTTAAATCAAGCGAAGATTTTGGATTTAGATGAAAACAAAAATCAAAATTAAAATCGTATAAAACGGAATTAGTAACAAGTACTTAGATTTGCTTCAAAACCATCTTCAATACGGAAGGAATGGTTAATTTTTTTAATTTAATTTTTTTTTTTTTTAATATTGGGGACACCTTACACAAATCAACTTAGCCCCAAACTAAGCAAAGCTTGTACTATGGGTGCTAAGCGACGATATACATACTTAAATAGATAAATACATACTTATATACATAGAAAACATCCATGACTCAGGAACAAATATCAGTGCTCATCACACAAATAAATGCCCTTACCGGGATTCGAACCCAGGACCGCGGCTTAGCAGGCAGGGTCACTACCGACTGAGCCAGACCGGTCGTCAGTAATTAATAATTAAGTAAGTAATTGTAATTAATTTAACCATTGTTTGTAAATGAGACGATCAAAATTCGGCTCACGGAGTCTCCGCGCTAAAGAATAGCGGGTTTGACGAGAATCACTGCATTCCCACCGGTAGTGTCCCGAGCTTAATGGGGTAGCAGAAAGATTGAATAGTATGTACGTAAATAAACAAATACTGATAGAATATATATTTATATAGGACCAAAAAGTATCAAGATTTATTTATTTATTTACAACAACGATACCACTACCATTACAGTTACCTAATACGATAGTGTAGCAACCTTAACCTAATTATGTTTTACAATTAACCTAATTAGCATTAACACAATATAAACAAAGTAGCTTAAGAACCACAAAGCAAGACGACAATTTAAAAAATAAATAAATATTTAAAAAAAGCGAGAGAAATAGAAAACAATCCAAAAAAATAAGTGTCGAATAGACAATAAGGCTAAATTTCTTAACCTGTCACACAGGGGGTCACTTTAACCCATTAACGGGCAAGACTCAAAAAAAATCGTGAGTTCAAACCTCATTGCCATCCTTAGTCCTAAAAATTCTGAACAAGAAAAAAATACAAAAAGGTGGTCTTTTTTGAGACTAGTGCCCTATAAAGGGTTAAATGCCAGTGTAAAACGATTTTAAGCGTGTAAAAGAAGCGCGTATATATAGAAAACACCCATGACTGTGCTTATCACACAAATAAATGCCCTTACCGGGATTCGAACCCATTACCGCGGATTAGCAGGCAGGGTCACTACCGACTGAGCCAAACCGATCGTTAAAATAAGTTTAACTAACCCGTATCCCTTGTTGCAGCTTTCACAATGGGTCCTCCCATCCCCGTGTGGCCGCCATGTCGCCCGGGAGCCGCCATCTTGTCGCCGGCTGACAGATCCGTGTTGCTGAAGGTGTCTGTCTGTCTGTTCGTGCTTCACACGCTGCTGCAGGGTGCCAGGGCGGGGCCGGTTATATTTAATGTGGACTATTTACAAGGTACGTTTTAAGAAGATCGAGTATATAGAGAACTATTTTTTACCTGTGTGGTGACGGGATAAGAATTTCACCACCCCCTTTCTTCCCGTGGGTGTCGTAGAAGGCGACTATGGGATATGGGTTAAATTGTGGCGTAGGCGAGAGGCTGGCAACCTGTCACTGCAATGTCACAGTTTCGTTTCCTTTCAACCCCTTATTTGCCAAGAGTGGCACTGAAGCTTTAGTAGTTTCATGTGTTCTGCCTACCCCTTTATGGGATACAGGCGTGATTGTATGTATGTTGTATGTATGTATCTTTTGCCCGCGGCTTCGCTCGCGTTAAATTCGATAATTGCGGAATGTTCCATACCAATTTTGACCCCCCATTTTAGGGAAAATGGAAGGTCAGAAAGAGACAAAAAGTAGCCTATGTCACCCTTCATCCCTTCAACTATCTCCACTGAAAATATTACGTCAATTCGTCGTTCCCTTTTGCCGTTAAGGCACTGGCCCCACCGAGAGCTAGTAAACTATGAGCTATCGGCTATAAAAACGAACAAAAGATAATCACTCCCGTGTAAATAAAAGAGACACGGCGATGTTTATAGTTACTCGCCCAGCGGTGAGCTATCAATATCGCCTGTCTCTTTGTTTGCACGGGAGTGCTTATCTTTTGTTCGTTTTTATAGCCGATAGCTCATAGCTTACTAGCTCGCGATGGGACCAGTGCCTTAAGACGGACAAACAGACACACACACTTTGCCATGTGTGGTCAGTCACAGTACATAGACTGCCATCTCTCGACAGAGGATTAAAACTTTTGAACCTCAGTTTTCACAATATGGCCCATATTACTAACGTCATATGTGTTAAAATTGTTATTAGCGCCATCTAGCCGAGAATCAACAAAAGGTGTAACCCCATTCAGTTGACCGTACATTTTTCTTGGTAGTTCCGAGGTGAGTTTTTTTCTCAGACTTTATCTGTCTATACCATAGAGATTTACTTATTTAAGTAAGGGAAGAGTTGTAACTCCATACATCAGTAAATGCGAGTTATTTGTATAGGCATAGTTATAGTGACATCTAGCGACAATTACGCGTCAATCACTCGTCAACTAGCGTAAATTATCAGTACTGCTACTTGTCAATAGATGTCATGACGAACGAAGAGTCTAATGCTCACCCATTTTAGCTAATATTACAATAGTATTAATAAGTATTCTGTTTTAAATTCCTTCTGCTTGTAATATAAGTTGTAAACTGTTCTAATATTATTTTTTGGCAGACGAGACACTGTTGACACCTAGTATCGAGTAGTGGTACTGATAATTCATGCTATTTGACGCGTGATTGTCGTTAGATGTCACTATAACTATGCCTATACAAAGAACTCGCATTTACTGATGTATAGAGTTGCATTACAACTCTTAAAATCAAAATCAAAATAATTTATTCAGCAAATAGGCCACAGGGGCACTTTTACACGTCACATGTACATATTTAGAAAATATTTAAAATTGAATTGAAATTACAATTGATACTATTATGTACTAATTCTAAGTTTTAACTAAAGTTAACTCTATACAATTAATTAGAGATGTAGAAGGTCTCTAAATGTCGAATTACAACCAAGAACTATACACTAAATATAAAAAGTACAAATACAAAAAAAAAAAGTCTAAAATTACTTTAGAGGTGCAAATGACTCTAAATGTCACAACTAAAGATAAAATGTATACTTATCTAATTATCCTTAGAAATGTATACGGTCTCCAAGAGTCAAAATCATATATTTAAAATATTCACTAAAACAAAGGAAACAAACGAGAACCGAACACAGTGTCCTAATTTAATAAAATCTTCCCTTACTTATTCCTCCATGGTCCATACGGAGTAATGTACCGTCTTTGACGTAATAAATACCTGCAGGTATCCTTTGTCACCTGACCTAGAGTTGGTGAAAGTCTGAGACAAAGCCTTATCGTTGACAGCCATCTAAGCCTTAGATCTACAATCATCTTCATACATTTCAAAACTCGGTTTTTAAACTTGAATCCGAAACTTCTAGTGAAAACATTACGTTCCTACGTTTTAGGAATAATAGGGAACTAGACTGTATACTTTTAATAAAATATTTCATACCATATGTAACATAATTGCCGAAGATAAATCCTACGGCTTATACATTACCTTCTATAGTACCTTTAATTTTCATGGTGTTTATTTTAAAAAAAGGAAGTGGTATTCGTAACCGCTATTCGATACCGGTTATGCTCTTAAATGGATCACCAGCATTAATGTTACATCCTGTATATAACAAAATAACAATAGATTTTTTCTTAAATTAAGTACAATAATTAGCTGCATGAGAATGAGCTGCATGTATTAATATAGATACCTACACATAGTATAAGTATTTATTGTTAAAGTTAATCACGTGTTAAATTTAGCCAGAGTCTATTGAAGATTAACGAAATTGTAAAAGTCTAGTTTGAGCAACAAAATATGTTAGTTTTTATAAGTGGAAACTGTTTGGCTTATGTTTAGTCTATATTTGTTTATACATTTGTATTACTTTTCGCTGTTTGTTTCCCAACAATAATAAAAAAAATTAAAAAAATAAAATTAATCCAATTTCTATTTAATAAGTCAGGTAGAAATATATAAAGTACCCAATTGAGTTGACCGTGGCGTCACTCGATTCTATTTTTATTAATTCCATATTATCAAGACGTTGAAATTCGTTTTGAAAGTTCTTAAAAAGAAGCTGATTTGACAATATGAGGCAAGTAGCCTATTGGGTCATTCCGATCACACAAACAACCGATGACATTTTGTAACAATCATAATTTTCGATAAACTAGGTATATGTCAGTAATATACCTACATTAGAAAGTCATCTTCATCTCAAAATCCCAGATATCCACGCCTATTGCCACTAATGGTAAAATAAGATAATACAAAAACGAAAGTAAATGACACATTGTGTCCATCTATGAAGATTAAAAGCTCATTTTGCTGTGACTAAGTGGAGATAGGATATGAGTGGTCAGTTATCGCCAGTTTTATCCACAGTGCCTATAAGGGCCAATCGAACCAACGAAAATTGAGGGTTAACTCGAGGGTTAACGTTTGTAACGTAAAGTTAACGGAATTCAATAAAAACAGGGTGTATAACTTGGAAAAAAGAGAGAAAGGCCCAAGAGACTGGTTTGTCCAACGCGCGTGGTATGCGTCATTGTGAATAGCATCACAGACAGCTCAGCTGATCCGAGGTCATTGACCTCGCGGCATGGCTATGTCAGGGTCGACACATGATCAGTGGGGTTCAGGTTATGACAGCAATGCAGTAGCTGCTGTGTTTCATACAATTATATTATATTATAAATAAATATTATAAATATTATAGGACATTCTTACACAGAATGACTGAGCCCTACGGCACAGATCAAATAATACTAGTACAGATACCTAATCCCATACTAAAAATGGGCGCCGTCCTAAGTATTCTAGACCTGTAGGCTAAATTTAATCCACACTCAAAGAGCTAGATGGCGCCAGTAGCCACGCGTGGCCAACAAAACTCTTATCAGTATCCTACGTCGAAATAGTCATCAAACTGCAACATCTTGCGACATCTGTTTTAGCTTTCACGCACTAAACCTATAACGTCACATGGACGTTTAAAGTCGAACATTACTAGATGGCGTTGCCGTGCGGCTTGTATGTGTGCTCGCCGCGTACGTATAATATACTCGCTCTGTCCGCAACACATGCAAGCGGAATTGAATGAACGAGATCCGCGGCGCCCCACCCCGCGCCCCACGCCCCGCGCCCCGCGACCACGGCGCCGGCGACCTTGAGTTGAGAGGCCCCAGCCCCCGACCAAAGGATGCATTGATTTGTTAAAATTTAAAGCACTCTAAAGCAGGCGCGTAGTTAATTAGAAATATGGAAATGAATATTATTATGTAAGAAATACATAAGTATAATAGCTAAGAATGTACATGTAGTAAACATAATGAACAAAATGTAAAGTACGTATTTGATAAAACATTTTCGAGAGTAATATTTTTATTCATAAAATTGTGCAAACACTGCAAACTTAATTTAAACTCCGAAACTATTTATTTTCTGAAACATGGTATGAAATGTTGTCATTACGTCCTTTTAAGTTAAAATATGCTTCCCGGTACCACAACATAGTGTAATTTAATAACCACAAAATTAAAATTTTGAAAAAACCCCCGACCGCGACATAGTAGACCGATTTTCATGAAACATGGCTAAGAACACTCCCGACTAACTCAGCTTTCAGACAAAAAAAACTAAATCTAAATCGGTTCATCCGTTCGGGAACTACGATGCCACAGACAGACACACACACAGACAGACAAACAGACAGACAGACAGACAGACAGACAGACAGACAGACAGACAGACAGACACGTCAAACTTATAACACCCCTTCGTTTTTGCGTCGGGGGTTAAAAATACAGATATAAAATTAATACTTCGCAAATAAATTACGACTATAAACACATAAAATTATTTTCCCCTCACTAGCTCGGAAACACGTGTTTTGTCCTTTAATACCAGCGGGTAAAAACGCATTTTATCCACTAGTGGATAAAGTAATTTGACCTTGAATAGAGGCAAATTTTCTGCTTTTTTTAAATTGATAAAAGTGGGTTAATCTAGTGATTAAGATGTTTTACCACCTGTGGAATTACTGAAAGCAGTGATGAACGCGTTTTTTGCGTTGTACTTTCCTCGCTATAGTGTGGGGAAAAGTTTTGTGTTACACACGAGTGCAAATGTATTTTACTTCTCGTGTGTTGAAAAACTCGCAAGCTCAGGAATCTATCCACGAACCACTCGCTTCGCTCGTGGTTCAACTATAGAATCCTTTCGCTTGCTCGTTTTTCAATTCCACACTCGACGTTAAAATACAACTTTGCACTCTTGTATAACAAATAACTATAAAACACCAAGACCAGACAATTTAAGCCTGGCGTCCACTAGGCGCGCCGATCGAGCCTTGGTAACCCTTAGGCCGTTTTTACATAAAAAAATCGTATTGTTTCTTACTACAAAAGGTCCTTTCTCATTGATAGATGTCGAAAAGTAAAAATAAAACCTTTGTTGAAAAATTTAGGTTTTTAGAAAAAAAAAACGTTTAAACTCTTTTTAAGTGCCAGTCTGAAAAAATATATTCAAAAATATAATAGTTATTTGTTATACAAGGGGGCAAAGTTGTATTTTAACGCCGAGTGTGGAATTGAAAAACGAGCAAGTGAAAGGATTCTATAGTTGAACCACGAGCGAAGCGAGTGGTTCGAGAATAGAATCCTGAACTTGCGAGTTTTTTAACACACGAGACGTAAAATACATTTGCACCCGAGTGTAACACAAAACTTTTCCCCTCACTATAGCGAGGAAACTACAACACAAAAAATCCGTTTATCACTGCTTCCAGTAGCTCCACAGGTGGTAAATCATCTTTATTACTAGATTCACCTACTTTTATCAATTTTAAAGCAGTTAATTTGACTTTATTCAAGGTCAAATTACTTTACCCACTAGTGCTGATGTGGTTAATAAATAATTATATTTGTGCAATAATAATGTTTTAAAATGCTGTTGCGCTTCGCGCGACGCAAGTGCGGCGTCGCGTCGAGGTCTAGGCCCACTCCGCCGCAAATCGGCGACCGAGCGCGCATTCGTGTGCGTTCGGAAATCCTAGCCAGTCGGCAATCGTCGCGTCTCATACTTCCATATCGATAAGGTTTGATTTCGCATGCATCGCATCGGTCGTGCATGTAGCAAATGTCGGAAGGATTTCAAAGGCAAAAATCAAAGATGGCGGCTTCAATGTATGGGATATCGGTCCTACATCCGATATCGGATCGGATAATGTGAAAACGCACTAACGGTTAATGCTGAGGCCGTTTTCACATTATCCGATCCGATATCGGGTGTCAGATCGACATCCTACATCCGATAAACGCTTCCGATAGTGTCGGATGTACAGTCAACCAATTGGAACCCTAGGCCACTCTACAACCATGTCAAAATGACAAGCAGTAAGAGGTTTCTTACAATCTGATTTATAACGTTACTATGACATAGTTCTACAGTGGCCTAGGGTTCCAATTGGTTGACTGTAGGTCTGATAAAAAGCATTGTTCCAAATCAATGAAGTATGATTTTGTATCAAAAAGTATTTAAAAAATGTTTTATATTTAATAATTATAAGCACTATATTCCAAATATTATATTGTAAAATTAAAATAACGGCATAAAAAATACTCAAGAGTGTCAGGCAAAATAAATAATTTTACATTCAATTGTATCTACTAAAAGATGATAAAACTAGTATCCACAATTCGGACCGATGCATTACAAACTTTTTTTTTTCAATGGTAATTGTTCAACTAATTTGAATTTCGATCATTGGCAGCTGTTTAATAGAAATAGACGACATTTCTGTCACGCACACTACTACAAACGTATACCTACATTATTAACGTACACAAACAAATATTATCGGCTGACAGCTGAATATTCTACGAACACGCGAGCGGGAGCGAGGCTGCGCGATTTTGGTGACGCAATCATAGACTAAAAAGTTAACCGCGCAGATGTGCCATTTTCATTGTTCCTACTAATGTGTTTCACCTCTAATAGATTTGCGAAATATATTTATTTCAATTTGGAAAATTATTAGGTAACTACTTACTACTTTATGAATTATGTTACTATAATATAAAAAAAAAGTTAATTTGTTTATTGATTGTTAACAGTTATTGAGTAAAATTGTATTTTTAGCACGCTCACTTTTTGCTGTTTTCTTTGGCCTGGTCATGAAAAAAGAGAACAATGGATACCTACGCTTTGTCCAAAAAAACTGACCGCACTATATATATATTATTATATATAAGTATATATTTGTATTTTAAAGAAGAAGATAAATCTTCAAGAAAAGAGCGTACATCCATCTTAAAGGCCGGCAACGCACCTCCAACACCCCTGGTGTTTCGGGTGTCCATGGGCGGCAGTGATCGCTTACTTTGTATTTTTTAAGTTGTAAATAAATAAATAAATAATTTTGACAGGCGGAATATAATAATGTGTCACATCTGATGGTGGACTTACTACTCTACGCGTAAATTACCGCTTCGCGCACTCCGCGCATTTGTCAGCTTGTGCAGAGTTTCCGTCTGGCGACGTCGCCTATAGTACGAAGTACATATATCTCAATGAACGGAACGCACACAATCGCACCGTTTCGTTGGCAGTATACTGTAGATAGTGACAGCTCCATCTAGTGACAATATGCAATAAAATTTAGGTAGCTCGATACTGTCGCGCGCAGGTTGTTCACGTTGTTGCGTCATAGTCAGTAGCAATATATTACGTGATATTATTTCTTTGAAAATTTCTAAAATAATGCATTAAATTTGTGTTGTCATCGATGTTTGTATTTAATTTATAATGTACTTAATTTATGACGCTTCAAATACCTTTAAATCTATTTGATAAAAAAATAATAATCGTCAATCGTGACACTTAGCGCCATCTATGATTTCTATTTGGAAATAATTTTGCACTGTTCCGGATGAGACCCCATGCCTACGGTAAGCTCAAGAAGGCTTGTGTTGTGGGTACTCAGACAACGATATATATAATATATATAAATACTTATATACATAGAAAACATCCATGACTCATACAATATATTGTTTTATACAATACTAGCTTTTGCCCGCGGCTTCGCTCGCGTTAGAAAGAGACAAAAAGTAGCCTATGTCACTCTCCATCCCTTCAACTATCTCCACTTAAAAAATCACGTCAATTCACCGCTCCGTTTTGCTGTGAAAGACGGACAAACAAACAGACACACACACACACTTTCCCATTTATAATATGTACTAGCTTTTGCCCGCAACTTCGCTCGCGTTAGAAAGAGACAAAAAGCAGCCTATGTCACTCTCCATCACTTGAACTATCTCCACTTAAAAAATCGCGACAATTCACCGCTCCGTTTTGCCGTGAAAGACGGACAAACAAACAGACACACACACTTTCCCATTTGTATGGATAAAGTACAAAATAAATGGCGGACTTAATGACTCAAGGCCCCCTTTTTCCGCGGGTGAAGGGTTAGAATTCTCACCACCCCTTTCTTCCCGTGGGTCTCGTAGAAATCGACTGTGGGATATGGATTCAATTGTGTTTTTTGAGCTTCTGGCAACCAAATCACAATTTTGTTGAATTTCCTCATTGCTAAAAGTCGCTCTTAGCTCAGCAGTTTCATCTGCTCTGCCTACCCCTTTTGGAAATAACAACGTGCGTTTATGTATGTATGGTTTGTAAGAAGATGACATGCACAAACTTTGTCTAAGTAATTGTTATACTCGCAAACTTATAAAAAATACAATAGACTGTATGTATGTAGATTTTTTCTGGAACAGTTAATTATAATTAAAATTCAACATTTTGTTATCACTTAATGAACAATTCAGAATCTGGCAGAATTTAGCCGACAGTGGGCAAAAATGTTGGCTACGTTCCACTTTAAGAACACGATATTGTACGGTCGGCATATTAAGGTAAGGTGATGACCAGCGCGCATACGGGGTGTACCTGTAATACGAGCAAAAAATAAAACTGTAGCTTTTCAAACTGACCAATATTAGTTCAGAGACTTTTATAAGTTGTATTTAAATTTTGAAAGTACTATAATGTTTACGTGACAAGCAACGTTAACTAAACAGTATGCAAATGTGTGCCGAAAAAACAAAGATCAAAAGCAGCAAAAATATGTAATACATTTAAACTAAATATATTGTTAATGGCATTTATTTAAAGTAAATGTATTGTTATATTGTTAATGTCATTTTTAAAGCTGTATCTATTTTTATTGTCATGGCATGACTACTATAGGGTGCATTGGGGTAATTTCGAAGTACAGAAATGATCGGATAATTTCGAAAGGGGAATCTTGATATGATGGAAATAATGGTGATTTTAAGTGACTTTCGAAATTACACGACTTTCTAAATTACCCCAATGCACCCCACAGATGTCACATATACCATAGATCAAACAAACGCGTATTTAGCGTGTCAAATGAACTCAGTAAAATCCACTGAGTTATCCGTCTTTAATCGCAGCTTGCAGCTTTCGGGCGTCAATTTTTGTGAGTTGAAGTCAAAAAAACATTAAAAATGCCTCGTTACGTGATATTTAATTGCAACAACACAAAAATTATGAACACTCAAGGGCCTGAGACATATTTAAAATCACAGGCAAGTAACAACTTCAGTACAAAATCTGACACGCTCGGCCGCCATACAAATAGATGAACTTGTTTCTTCTATCTAAATCTAATTCTGTTACCTATACCATTTTCCATGTAATGATAAAGCAAAATAAAGATCTGAGTCTGCATCGAAATATACATACATACATACATACAATCACGCCTGTATCCCATAAAGGGGTAGGCAGAGCACACGAAACTACTAAAGCTTCAGGGCCACTCTTGGCACATAAGGGGTTAAAAGAAAACGAAACTGTGGCATTGCAGTGACAGGTTGCCAGCCTCTCGCCTACACCACAATTTAACCCATATCCCATATCGAAATATAGATAATATATATAGTTGTCTGAGTACTTACATCACAACAAGCCATCTTAAGCTTACCGTGGGACTCAGTTAATCTGTGTAAAAATGTCCTATGATAAAATACTTACAATACAATACAAATTCACTTTATTGCTCAACCTCGGCAATGTACATAGGAACACACTACAATAAATTTTATTACAGAGGTAAACAACAGGCGGCCTTATCGTTAAAGATGCCCTTCCAGGCAACCTTTGGGTAGTGGAAAAATGATATTCATAACTTTAATTAACTTTTTTTGCTATCCGTACAATTGTAACCCAGGTGTGACCGAATACCGGTAACATCTAAGATTACGGGTACGTTATCTTATACGTTATATATTTTTATTTAAGGTAATTAAGACTTTGTGAACTGCTATGACCTCTATAGCTTGGAGTTTGGGTTATTTATAATACTTATGTATTTTTTAAATTATAACTGTATTGCTGAATGTGCGATTAGAAAAAAAAATGTTACGGAAGTAAAAAAAAAACTTTATTACACAGTAAAAATATACAGTTACAAAAGAAGGATGTAATGATACATGGCATTCTCTACCAGTCAACCTTTAGGCCAAACAGAGAAGACCAAAAAAGGTGCGGGATATGTAAAGAACACTAAAGACTTTATTTTGAATTGAAGAATATCGCGTCACTATTATAACAGTCAAGCAAAAAATCTATAAAATAAAGTTTAGTAAATATTAAAAATATATAATTATATTTCGGATATAATCGGTTGAGTCGAGTGACTTAAAAATATTTATTTACTTCTCAAATCGACTTTAGTTTTTTTGTGTAAAAAGGCGTTAACTGACTTAAAAAAAGGAGGGGGTTCTCAATTCGACTGGTTTTTTATGCACGATGTTTGTATTTACTTATAGTTTATTTATACTTATTATATGATACTACGGACCACGTATTAGACAGGGTTCCTTCCTAATACATGATACAACACTCACTAGACTAGTTTTTTAAACCAGAACCATGTGAAAAACGTTAATTACCTATTTATTACCAAATTTCGCGAAATTCTCACCATTAACCCAATTCTATCGCAGCAGCTAACGGGTTAAACATTACGTCTGGTTAACGCCCGAAACGGGTTTGGGAGATACGGCGGAGAGCAAACATACATACGTCATGTACCGTTGACAGGTGCTTTTCGGGTTTGGACAGTAGCAGCACAGATTAACAATAAGTTACTAACGCATAGCAGTAATACAGCGTGAGATTACGATTAGGTACTGCTTAATACCAAACGATGCAAATATCAAATGTGATACCTACTTATGGAAGAACTTTTGACCGACAGTAATTGTGTGTTCCGGGAAAAGAACGTAATCCTATGTCCTCTTGATATATACAGCAAATAAAACCTTGACAGAAAACGAAAGCGTGACGTGACAGGGTCGCCAACCTCTCGCCTACGCCACAATTGAACCCATATCCAATAGTCGACTTCTACAACACCCACGGGAAGAGAGGTGGTGGTGAAATTCTTGGTTAATGTATCAACTATATATTCACCTCAAATATTGTCTGTTATAAAAATTACAGCCTGTATATTTTTAAAAATCTACATATTAGTGACTTTTTGACATTTCCTGCTGCAATACAGTTTCAATTTCGCGCTGCAGTCTGAATCTAAACGGTGCCTTAAGCGGAACGTGTTTAGGCGACACAACCTAAGTAAACATACATACGTCACACGATACCGTTCACAGTCAAGGTGAGCTGATGACACAGTTTTTGGCGACGGTGTCTCCATGCAATGGAGGTTGATTACAACAAAAAATGGACATGTGCAACTGTGCACGTCTTTTAAATGTTTATTAGATTATTTGGGTCCACCTTGGCTCTACCTCATGAGTTTTCGATGTTTTAAAGTACTTGATAACGCAAAGATCTGAGAAAATGTGTGCCAGTCATTCCAATAAGGCCTAGTTACTCTTTGGATTGAAAGGTCAGATGGCAGTCGCTTTGGTAAAAACGAATGCCTACGCCAAATCTTGGGATTAGTTGTCACAGCAGATCCCAGGTTCCCATGAGCCGTAGCGAATACCGGGATTTTGTAAGTACGTACTAGTCAAATTTTGCATAGTGACTTCTTTATAATGAAACACTTTTATTATGGAACCAATGCTAAAATCGCCAAAAAAAATGGATGCTCCAATGAAATGAGTAGCATCACGTCAGTCGAATGTATAATACAGCCAAATTAATTTTAAGCGATTTAGCAATTATTTTTTCCCATAATAAAAGTTTTTCATTACGACATATATCACCTTAAACCAAAAGTCACTATGGGCATTTTCAGAATTTGGTTCCTTCTAATTAGCGTATGTTGTTAACAAAAATTAACTCGCTGTCAGTTTTGTGACAACAATTAAGCATAAAATCTGTCTAAAAATTTACTTTTTAAAAGTTAGACTTTTATTGACCGGGATATATACCGTGATTACCTTTTTGATTTTTGTCGAGCTCCCGATATTTCGACGCAGTTGCATGCATCATGATCACGGAAAACTGAATAAGGCGGGTGGATGTTAAAGTTGCATAGACAGCGCGCGATCTACCCTCCTTCCTTCCTTAAAAAAAAACCTCCTTCCTTTTTTTCCTTTTTTAAAAGTTACTAAAGTTTATGTCATTATACAAAAACAATATTTTTATTGAAATTTCATGCTTACTTATCGTCACAAAACTGACAGTGAGTTAATATTAGTTAACAACTTACGCTAATTGGGGGGTCCCAAATTCTGAAAATGCCCCTATGCAAAGTTTGCCAGTACTTACAAAACCACCCTGTATTGCACCCTGTATTACAGTCACCGTTTGGAGCGTTGTTTACTATCTCCATACAATGCTTGTTCTTTTCTGTGTAAGTCCGTTTTCACATTATCCGATCCGATATCGGATATCGGAAGGATTGCAATAGAATAAATCCAAGATGGCGCCAATCCAAGAGCTGCACGCTTACCCCTCCCCTCCCAGTGGTACCTACCTTGAGCCTGATACCCTGCGCCTAGCCGTGAGCCTCAGGCTCGGAGTAAAGGTCTGCACCCCTCATAGGTGCCCCTGCGGCACAACCGTCGACGAGCTTGGACACCATGGCCTTTCTTGTCAACTGAGTGCCGGTCGCCTCTCCAGACACTCTGCCCTGAATGACATTATACGCCGGTCTCTTGCTACCGTCAACGCGCCGGCCATCCTTGAACCAAACGGCGTTTCGAGGGACGATGGCAAGAGACCGGACGGTATGACCCTAGTTCCTTGGAAGATGGGACGGGTGCTAGTCTGGGACGCCACATGCGTCGATACACTGGCACCTTCCCATCTTCCAAGGGAATGCTGCCAGCATCTTTGGCACCATGCCGCGGGGGCCATATTTAGACGTATTTTAGTTTATTTTTAGTTTAGTTTAGTTTTTAATTTAATTGTATGAGATATTGGGCCGACATCCGATATCGGATCGGATAATGTGAAAACGCACTAAGAGTTGTTTAGTTCAAATTCTATATAGACACTGACCAGAAATATACGTATGACTATTATCAAGAGGGCGCTGTTATTCTGATATATGCGGTGACAATTCAGTATAGTATCACGAAAACAGTTCTAAATAATGAAATTCCGCGACATGGCGCGTGGTCATATGTGAGTGTGCACAGAAAAACGTCCCACTTTGTCGATTTTTTTTAAAAATACTACGTCGGTGGCAAACAAGCATACGGTCCGCCTGATGGAAAGCGGTCACCGTAACCTATGAACGCATGCAACGCAAACAGTGTCACATGCGCGTTGCCACCCCATTAGAAACTTGTACATTCCCTTTTGCTGTGTTAAGTACACAGCAAAAAGGAGTGTACAAGTTCCAAGGAGGGTTCGGGTTGCCGACGACTCTAAAGGACAATATACGGAACAAGTTAGTTCCGTAAGTCCTCCCGTCATCAGGACCGCACCCTCGTTGAGCTCTGGCAGCCTTACTCACCGGCAGGAACACAACACTAACGGCTCAGCCACGACATTGGTCTAAGCGCGACAGCGGTGAGCGGCGGCCATACATTAGAGCGAGACACAGCGATGGGACTTTTCATTCGCACGTATGGCTGCCGCTCACCGCTGTCGCGCTTAGACCAATGTCGTGGCTGGGCCGTATGAGTAGGGTCAAGTGCAATTTGGCTGCGGTCTTCTGTAAGCTAAGCGGTTCGATTGCTATAAAGCTGCTTTGTCAGTTTATTCATGTAAAGATAAAAGCAAATCTCGCCTTAACTGGTAACCGACAAAGTGGGACCTTTTACTAAACACACTCACATATATTTCTGGCCTTAAATGTATGCACCATGTACCAACAACACATTCTTGGCACAAAGTTATTT
This sequence comes from Leguminivora glycinivorella, assembly GCF_023078275.1. Classification (NCBI taxonomy): domain Eukaryota; kingdom Metazoa; phylum Arthropoda; class Insecta; order Lepidoptera; family Tortricidae; genus Leguminivora; species Leguminivora glycinivorella. The sequence goes on from NC_062994.1 coordinate 9,358,347, forward strand.
AATAACACACGAAATATACCATGACAGAGTTAAATTAAGTAAATGCATTCACGAAGGCCGTACCTCAGCATTCCTTACTAACTACAGTTTAATATTTTAATTTAGGTACCTACATATTTTAATAAGCACAGGGTGGCTAGCCGAATGGCACAATCGCTCACGAAACGCTCACGAAACGAAGCGCTAGTAGATATCTATCTCTATCGCGCTTGCGTATTGGCGCGACAGAGCCAGCGGCGTATCGCTCTCGTTTGGCGTCGGAGAAATGCCATTCGGCTACGGGGCCTGGTAGCCTAGTGGTCAGCACGTGCGACTTTCGTTCCGGAAGTCGCGGGTTCGAAACCCGGCTCGCACCAATGAGTTTTTCGGAATTTATGTGCGAAATGTCATTTGATGAGTGGCACTGAAACTTGAGTGGTTTCAAGTGCTCTGCCTACCCCTTCATGGGATACAGGCGTGATTGTATGTATGTATGTCATTTGATATTGGCCAGTCGCTTTTCGGTGAAGGAAAACATCGTGAGGAAACCGGACTAATTCCAATAAGGTCTAGTTTACCCTTCGGGTTGGAAGGTTAGATGGCAGTCGCTTTCGTAAAAACTAGTGCCTACGCCAAATTTTGGGATTAGTTGTTAAAGCGGACCCCAGGCTCCCATGAGCCGTGGCAAAATGCCGGAATAACGCAACGAGGATGATGATGAGGTACCTACATATTTAAGCCGCTATGACCACTGCAGTACGGGAAGCATGGTCGCGCGATAAGTGATAAAATAGCAGGCCGTCGTTATCGCACTATTTCTAAGTGCGATAGGGACGGCCTGATATTTTATCGTCTATCGCGCCTGTCTATTAATTGCCTGCCTGAAGGCTACAGTTTTTCATTCTTATGGCACTGGTCCCACCGCGAGCTAGTAAGCTATGAGCTATCGGCTATAAAAACGAACAAAAGATCTTCACTCCCGGGCAAATAAAAGAGACACGGCGATATTGATAGCTCACCGCCTGGGCGAGTAAAGTCTATAAACATACACATACATACATACATATAATCACGCCTGTGTCCCATAAAGGGGTAGGCAGAGCACATGAATACTACTAAGTTTCAGTGCCACTCTTGGCAAAAAGGCGTTGAAACAAATCTAAATTGTGACATTGCAGTGACAGGTTGCCAGCTTCTCGCCTACGCCACAATTTAACCCATATCCCACAGTCGACTTCTACAACACCTACGGGAAGAAAGGGGGTTTTCTTAACCCGTCACCACAGGGGGAAACATTTATGAAATAAAACTATGGTAACGGATTAAATCGCGTATAATGAATTTACAATTAATTTGTAATTTTTCATCAGTCACCCGTTGACCACGAACGCTCTAAAGTGTTCGAAACATCGGGATGAATTGTAAATTCATTATACGCGATTGAATCAGTTTCCATAGTTTTATTTCATGAGTAACTATCGCGGTAACCGAAGACAATATTATTTAGGAAATATTTATTTATAGCGATGTGGATGTGGATTTAAAGTGTAGATCCGGAATTGCGAGCGGAGGCAGAAGTAGACATGTGTAACTTACTGCCCCCGAAATCCAAACTAAGATGTTTCATGACGGCGTATGAAAATTTCTTAAAAAGGAAGGAAAATAAAAAAGGTTCGACGGATTGACGTGATTTTAGAAGTGGAGATAGTTAAAGGGATGGGGAGTAACATAGGCTACTTTTTATCTCTTTCTAACCCCCACTTTCCTAAAATGGAAGTTTGTATGCCATTCAGCAATTATCGAGTTTAACGCGAGCGAAGCCGTGGGATAAAGCTAGTACAATAAAGAAGCAACACAAAGGTAAACAACTTTTTCACCACACCAACTGGTAAAGGCTTTCTTTGCTATCCAAAAACAGATAGCAAAATTGCATTTTATCCACAAGGGGGCAAAGTAATTTCATACAAATTTTAACTCGATGTCTTAATCTGGCTGCTAGATTTTACCTATTAATGATGATTTTGAATCATAAATATTGAATAAATAGTCAGTATTTTGTTCGTGTTGGTGTGGTGAAAAATTTTGTGTTTCACTCGGTGGCAAAGTTTGTTTAACCTTCGTGCCTTGATACCCTCGCAACGCTCAAGATTCCACTTTTTGAACTACTCGCTACGCTCGCGGTTCAATATTGGAATCTTTCGCTTGCTCAGGTATCAATATTGGCACGTGCGGTTAAACAACTACTTTGCCCCCTTGTAAAACAAATAACTATTGTTGTATTACTGTTTGTCAACTTTCGAATACAAATATAAACAGAACTATCTTGTTAAAAGTTTATATTACTACGATAATTATTTACAAATAATAAATACCTTTGGACCATTTATTTATTTACATTGCTGACTGTACTGTATCTACTTTTGACTTGTAAATATTGGATCGATTTTTGTCCGTCATTGGACTTAGTAGTTAAGTCACATTACTCTAGATGGCGTTAGCATCTGTTTATAAGTAACGACGATAGATGTCGCACCATGTATCGATTTAAAATCATTTTGAATTTTAAAATACAGTTAAGTTTAAGATTTTAGAAGAGACAGAGAAAGTTTAAGATTCACATGCACATTCAGATTTTTAAATCAAAAATATTAGGCATAAATATACTTTAGCAGACCCAGTTTGTCCATAGAACGTTTGACCTCCATAGAAAATTTGATTTTTGCAGCTTTTCTTTCTCAACAATGTACAATAAGTAAGTAAGTAAATATTCTTTATTGCACCATTTTAGCATTTTACATGTAAAAAAATACACAGAATGTTGATTGAGAGTATAACTAGGTAACAACAGGCGGTCTTATCGCTAAAAAGCGATCTCTTCCAGACAACCTACCTACATAAGTGTGTTTTAGTATAAGTATTTTTGGAAAGATCCTTCTAGCGTCGCGTCGGCGGAAAACAAGCCTATGGACCGTCAGACGGTAAACGGTGTCCGTTGCCTATGGACGTCTGCATTTTTCTTTGCAGTCGAAACGTATCGTGTGACGTCAAAATATAAAAAGTAACCTGATTTTTTCCTGATTTCAAATCATTGAGCGCGCACAATAAGATGTATCAATATCAATAGGTACCCAAAGCTCTTGTGCTATTTTTAACATTGTGCATTGATTGTATGGCTTGTGGTAAATCATTTAATATGTATAGGATACTACAACAGTATAATAAAGAGTACTGTCGTACAGTATGGTCACTCCCGCTCCCCGCTGAAAGTGCCATCCACCCCCTCTCGGTTACCTGACAGTTACCGCCTGTCAAAAACGCGAACAGTCGACCTGTCATATTTCACTCATACAAGCATAGTAAGCGTTCACCTACACGAGCTTAGACTGTGTGCTAGGAACGCGCCTCTTTCATATAAGTATTTGATCGCCAGTGTCCGAGGTGTGATAATACTCTATTCATATGACACTATTTTGTAATGTCTAAGGTTCTTCAGGTCATAAAATCACTCACGTCATCATTATTTGTTTTATTTTACACACAGTTAGGTATTTAGGTCGCATAACAACTCAATATTAAATGTTTACTTTGCAAAATGATGATTTGTCAATTAAAGATATTACGCATCAGTAACACAGGAGGTATTTAATAATAGTAAATTACGATACAAGCGTGAAAAAGAGGAAATTTGAAACGAGTAGCGATGAATTAAAACACCACCGCAGGAAGTAGAAATAAATAAATAAATAAATATTATAGGACATTCTTAACCAGATTGACTGAGGCCCACGGTAAGCTCAAGAAGGCTTGTGCTGTGGGTACATATATATAATATATAAATACTTATATACATAGAAAACATCCATGACTCAGAAATGTACATAAATTTCGAATTACTTAATATGTAGTTTTATTTATGTGTGCGTTTCCACTTTTTTTTAACCATTAGATACGCTTAAGCGTATAACAATGAAAAGTTTTCATTAGTACCGAAAACCAATTTATTTCCAAATAGAAACCAAAACTTTAAATCCAGTTCTGGTCAAATAACTAAATCCTTTATTATGTAAGACTTTTATCCCATTATTACCGAAACTTCGGACATACCCAAGAATACAGTGTTGTATGTATATTTTTCTAATACAGGGATGGCCATGTGTATAGATGGGATCATAACCCTGCTAAATAAATCTGAATTTTTTGATAATTTATATGTTTAATAATTGAGTACAGCATATGTTAATTAAGTTTAATATAATTACCAAATGCAGGAGAAAGAAAGAGCGTTAGAAAGAGACAAAAACCGGCCAAGAGCGTGTCGGGCCACGCTCAGTGTAGGGTTCCGTAGTTTTCCGTATTTTTCTCAAAAACTACTGAACCTATCAAGTTCAAAACAATTTTCCTAGAAAGTCTTTATAAAGTTCTACTTTTGTGATTTTTTTTCATATTTTTTAAACATGTGTCATAAGTCCTCCAAGACTATGCAGGTACAAGGTCCCAAGATTTTTAACAAACTTCCCGAAGACATTACCTGTATAGAATCTTCGAACCAATTCACACGAGCGTTAAAAAAATGGCTTATCGCCCACGCCTTTTATGACATGAATGAATTCTACATATTTTAAATTATTTAATTAACTATCTAATTAACAGTCACAAAACATTGTATCCATTCTATTCTAATATTATATAATGCTCAATGGTCCTTAATGTAATTTAAAAATGTATTACCATATTTCGACATATCAAACTACGAATACTAATATAATAATTTTAATTTTAATATACCATATAATAACTATGTACCTAAATCAATTGTGACGTGTAATATGTAACAATATTATAAATAAATGAGTATGAGTATGAGTATGGTTCAAAAGTTAGAGGGGGGGGGGGACGCACTTCTTTTTCCTTTAGAAGCGATTATTTCCGAAAATATTAATATTATCAAAAAACGATGTTAGCAAACCCTTATTAATTTTTAAATACCTATCCAACAATATATCACACGTTAGGGTTGGAATGAAAAAAAATTTCAGCCCCCACTTTACATGTAGGGGGAGTACCCTAATAAAACATTTTTTTCCATTTTTTATTTTTGCACTTTGTCGGCGTGATTCATATACATATTGGTACCAAATTTCAGCTTTCTAGTGCTAACGGTTACTGAGATTATCCGCGGACGGACGGACGGACGGACGGACGGACGGACGGACGGACGGACGGACAGACAGACATGGCGAAACTATAAGGGTTCCTAGTTGACTACGGAACCCTAAAAAGTAGCCTATATCACTCTCCATCCCTTCAACTATCTCCACTTAAAAAATCACGTCAATTCGTCGCTCCGTTTTGCCGTGAAAGACAAACAAACAGACACACACACTTTCCCATTTATAATATTAGTATAGATTTGTCAATGCAGACCTCAGGCTCCCATGAGCCGCGGCGAATGCCAGGATATCGCAAGCAGGAGGATCCTTATTTTACTATTTGTTTCTCTTGTTGCAGGTCCAGTGCCACTAGCTAGGAATATACGTCACTTGCCATGTATATCAAGAAGAACAGGCGCAGAAGGCCTCTGCATGTTCGCAATAGACTGCCTCAAAGCCAACGGCACACATCTAGGAACATGTATAGACAGGTTCTACTTCGGATCCTGCTGCCAAGTACAGGACAAAACAGTAATACCTATTAACAACATAGAAGATAACTCCATAGATGGCGCTAACTTCGTCCATCCACAAACAGAAGATAAAACTACAATTAAAGTTGAAAAAGTTGAAGTAACTACTGCAAAAACGACAGTAGCAGATAAAATAGAAATGGAGACTAAGTCTGATGATCTAGATAATAAGATACCTGATGATAAAACTACTGATCAAGAGGTTACAACTAAAGCTGTTAAACCTGAAGAAGTCACAGAAATTCCTGTTAAACTATCTACATTCCAGACTGTTTCTGGAGATTTAGTCACTGAAAAATCAACGACGGAAGCGATTAAAACTACTGTTACAACAATAAAGCCAAGTAGAAAACCAGTTACTTATAAACCTAGACCGACGTACAGACCTACCAACTTCACCAAGCCTCAGTATATACAGCCAAATAGACCAAAACCAACTAAACCTTTATCAGTATACAACACTACTAGAAAACCTATTTATCGACCCCCACCTAAACTACCTTCAACCAAAAAGCCTCTACCCATCCCTCCTAGACTAAATATAACTATTTTACCACAATCTACTAGCTCCAGACCTATTTTCACTAGACCACTATCAACTATAACATTTATAAATGCAACACAAGAAACTACTTCAACGACGACAACAGAAACTCCAACAACTGAGAAAATTATTGAAACTGAAGCAACTACTCAACCTACAACAACATCAACAACAACAACAACAACAACTACAACAACAACAACAACAACAACAGAACCACCAACAACAACAACAGAACTCCCAACAACAGTAGCACCTACAACAGAAGTAACAACAGAACTGGTCACTGAAACAACAGAAAAGCAAGTAACTGAGACTGAAGAGCCAACAACAGAAAGATCTACAGACTACCCTCCTTTAGTAACCTGGTCGAGTACGGTGGACGCTGCCACCAAGGCGCCAGAAAACATCACTACTACTTCTGATGGTGAGTTGTTTTTTTAATCTCTGGGTCAATCAAAATGGTCCACTTTGTGCCTGGCAAAAAAGTGTAGAAATTAAGAGTAAAATGGAAAGGAGCCCCCCTTTCAACTTGGCAATTTTAGTTAAATATACAAGTGTTATTAACTAGATTTATCGAAAAAAAATTGTCCATTAAGAACAACTCAGTCAAAAGATATTTCAAAAAAATCTTTAAAATCGAGGTTCCGCTCTCGACTCTTTCCTCCTTCAAACCTTAATCAATCGGAACGAAATTTGAGAATCTGAATAGCAATGAAATAAGGCTGCCAGAGCTCAACGAGGGTGCGGTGTGCTGATGACGGGAGGACTTACGGAACTAACTTGTTCCGTCTATTGTCCTTTGAGTCGTCGGCAACCCGAACCCTCCTTGGAACTTGTACACTCCTTTTTGCTGTGTACTTAACACAGCAAAAGGGAGTGTACAAGTTTCTAATGGGGTGGCAACGCGCATGTGACACTGTTTGAGTTGCAGGCGTCCATAGGTTACGGTGACCGCTTTACATCAGGCGGACCGTATACTTGTTTGCGACCGACGTAGTATAAAATAATCTATGTCGGACCGTTTAGCTTTTTTGGTTAATTGTTACCAATCTTGAGTATCACACCTTTTTTTGCGCCACAATGAAAAAGGCCGTTTTTGGAAATTTTTGATTGGCTCTAGAGTCTTTAAAAAGCAGAATATCAAAAAAATCAAAACGGTCGGACCGACACTGATAAAAATAATAACAATCTGTGTTGAAAAAATCATTGCTCTATCTTCAAAAACCAGGGAGGAAATAGTCGAGAGCGTTTGTATGGAGAATTGACCCCTACCGTATCGTCTTAAAGTGCATGTCTAGCTAATGTGCTTTCAAATCAGTGATGTAGGAGGTAGGGCATAGGGAATGATATTCCGCTTTGTATGGTAGGGCACAGCACAGCGGATATCATCTGGCTTGAATCTAGAGCAAAGCCTAACTGGGGAAGTACCTCCGCCTTACAGAAGACCACAGCCAAATAGCACTAGACCCTACTCATAGTGTTGTGTTCCTGCCGGTGAGTAAGGCTGCCAGAGCTCAACGAGGGTGTGGTGTGCTGGTGACGGAAGGACCCACGGAACTAATTTGTTCCGTCTAATAAAATTGTCATTTGAGTCGTCGGCAACCCGAACTCTCCTTAGAATTTGTATACTCTTTTTTGCTGTGTACTTAACACAGCAAAAAGGAGTGTACAAGTTTCTTATGGGTTTCGCGCGCACGTGACACTTCTTGAGTTGCAGGTGTCCATAAGTGATGGTGACCGCTTTCCATCAGGCGGACCGTATGCTTGTTTGCCACCGAAGTAGTATAAAAAAAAGGTGTAGTGCGATTTTCTTTCGCGTTTTCACGCAAACTCACGAACTTGTCATGCTGTTTTAGTCAGTCTCAGTACTTTCAGTACAAGAAGTACTAACGCTGACAGAATTAGCACGACAAAATATGAATAAGCATGAAAAAAATCAATGTTATTATGTAAAAGAACGGGACGACACTATGATGTTGTCACTTTTTAATTTCTACTTCCATTTTTTTTTAATCATTTAGTATAATAAAAATTAAGAGTCAATACCTAGTTACTTCTACTTGTTTTTTTTTTTTTTTACGCTTGATTTTTTATGCCCTATTTTTTAAATGAAATAATTTACTTTAAAAGTTCACACTAGTTTGCAAAGAAGTCTATTTCTTGGCAGTAGAAACTTCGAAGGCCCATATGTACTGAAAAACGTCGTACGATGCACGTGCGAAGAGGAAATTCGGAACTCGTGTCGATTAATTTATCGCCACTATCGAACTACCTATCCTTCTTCTTTTCCACACTTGTAGCGTAATGTACTACTTTGCTTAATCATTGTTTATATTTATAACTAATTCGCAATAAGGTTTTGGGGGCGTTGAGGTCAAACAACTAATAATGGATTATAAATAATTGTTTTTGATCAAGATGGGAAGTGTCTTGGAACGGTTTTCTCGAGTTCATTATACACAAATACTTAAATTTGGCATGACTAAGAATTTTTTTACAGTTTTAATCATTACTAGATAATCTTATACATTTTCTGCAATATTAACCAAACTTTTGGCAATATTTCCAAACTGTAGGCAATATTTCCTGCTGCAGGAATGATGGCAATATTTTCACGTTGATTGATAGATTTTGTGTGTTTTAGTCCAGTATTCGTTGGTACTAAAAATAAACGGAGGAAATGTCTAATATAATTTCGAAATTAGAAATCTAAAATAATCTCATATTTTGTTGTTTTATACTTTTATGTCACACAGTTAGGTACTAATAATCGACAAAAGTCAAGTTTTTTGACTTAGTCTCTTAGTTACCAGATCTAATAAATCCATACTAATAGTATAAATGGGAAAGTGTGTGTATGTGTGTGTGTCTGTTTGTTTGTCCGTCTTTCACAGCAAAACGGAGCGACGAATTGACGTGATTTTTTAAATGGAGATAGTTGAAGGGATGGAGAGTGACATAGGCTACTTTTTGTCCCTTAAGCTTAAGAAGCAGAGGGGAAAAGCTAGTAAATAATAAAAATAAAATAAATAAATATTATAGGATTTCATACACAGGTTAATTGAGTCCCACAGTAAGCTCAAGAAGGCTTGTATTCCGGAGCAGGCAACGTTATACAAATACTTATAATTAGGTACACATAGAAAACATCCATGACTCAGGAACAAATACCTGTGCTCATCATACAAATAAATGCCCGTACCGAAATTCGAACCCAGGACCGCGGCTTATTAGGCGGGGTTACTACGCGATAGACCAGACTACTTCAAAGTCGAAACATCAATCATACTATAAATATGTTACCTCTAATTTTTATGATAAAATACAATAGTACTGTAATCAATCATCTTAGGAACTGTTATTTTCTATTTGTTCCTTATCTATTGATGATAAATTAAGTGACTCATTTGTAGCCCAAGAGTCAAACAATACAAATAATTATTTTTTTGAAGAGTGCATAAATCATCATCCTCCTTGCGTTATCAAGGTATTTCCCACTGGGATCCTCTTTGACAACTAATCCCAAGATTTGGCGTAGGCACTAGTTTTTACGAAAGCGACTGCCACCTGACCTTCCAAACCGAAGGGTAAACTAGACATTGGAATTAGTCCGGTTTCCTCACGATGTTTTCCTTCACCAAAAAGCGACTGGCATTCATCATTGGTGCGAACCGGGGTTGGAATCCGCGACTTCCGGAACGAAAGTCGCACGTATTTACCGCTAAGCTACCAGCGCTTTGAAGACTGCGTATCAACAGATTTAATCTTTACCGATGTTTATTTCCAATAAGTATAAATTTTTTTTCAGTACAAATGGTGTTTTTTTGCACTTTTTCAAAGTACTACATTTCTTGTCATGTCGAAGAAAACATCAAAGGGCCATATGTACTGAAAAACGTTGTATAAAGGTACGATATACATACGCAGGAAGAGGCAATCCGTAACTCATGTCGTTTTAATTTATCGCCACTAGTTTCGAATTTCCTCTTTCCTGTACTTGTATCGTAATGTACTAATCAATCATAATCATAAACAAAATATCTATTCGTAATAAACTTAAAAACTACACATTATGCATAAAGTATGACTAAAACTACAAATGTACAAGGGATTAAGTTTATCACAAAATGGTCCCATCTCAGCATAATACCGACCAAGAGGTGAGCGCTGATCTTCCGATGAGACCATTTGCGAGACACGAACGCAGCCGCGCGGTACGGCCCTACTGTAAGTTGAACGCTTCCAGAAGGCGCCATTTTGTCTATTGTCTGTTACTATTATAAAATAGGTAGGAAAATTCTACTTATGTGCGAAATGTCATTTGACATTTTCCAGTCGCTTTTCGATGAAGGAAAACATCGTGAGGAAACCGGACTAATTCCAATAAGGCCTAGGCCTTCGGGTTGGAAGGTCAGATGGCAGTCGCTTTCGTAAAACTAGTGCCTATGCCAAAATCTTGGGATTAGTTGTCAAAGAGGCCGCGGCTAATGCCGAGATAACGCAAGGAGGATGATGAGGATGATGTAGGAAAATTCTATACGGATGTATATCTAGATTCCTAAAGTTTTTTCTTCGATTTTTAGATCGCCTAATATTTTTTGGCATAATAATCATTTGGCCTAATTTAAATGTCCTAATATTGTTTCGCCTAACGCCGTTAAAACCCACTTTTTTAGAAGCGATTCGGATTTGTGTGAGGTCACGGTTCTAACCTAACCTAAACCTACCTTTCTAACAGCGAATCGGTTCTGGGTAATGTCATTTTTGGGGCAAAATTTAAATTATGCCAAATGATCGTTAGGCCAAAAGTACATTTTTTTACTGTGCAATGAAGTTTAAATAAATAAATAAACCGGACTAAATCCAATAATTCGGCTAGGCGTTCGGGTTGGAAGGTCAGATGGCAGTCGCTTTCGAGTGCCTATGCCAAAATCTTGGGATTAGTTGTCAAAGAGGCCGCGGCTAATGCCGGGATAACGCAAGGAGAATGATGAGGATGATGTAGGAAAATTCTATACAGCTCTTAGCCTATTTTATTAGTTAAAGGGGTAATGCCCAGTCAACGATCGTTTTGATCGTGGGCGCACAAATCAATGCTGATTTTTACATAAAAAAGTAGGACAAATTATATGGTAAACAAAAAAACATCAATCTTATATCAAAGGCTTACAATTTAAAATGAATATGAATCATATTTAACTTGTTTTCTTTTGTTTCTGCGATGTTTTTTTAAGGAAAACGTTGACCGCAGGTGTCATATTTGTGTTAGTCACTTTTGATGTTCAAAACTCATTAGTATTTGAGTGTTTGTTTGTATGTCTACAAGCAAAATATGATATTTTAGTGGTAATAGGAATCTAACTGTTTGGTATTGAACAAAACACTTGAGCTAAAGTTTGCTTAAGACTTAAAAACACATTTTATACCTACCGTTATTTCAAATGTTTTCGGAAGTAGGTATTAAATTCTACAATACAGACATAGTATCGTAATAAAATCACTGTACTATAAATAAAAAACTACAACCAAAATTTGGGAAACTGTATAAACGCTTTGGGAAATATTGCCTTTTGCACACAAAGTTATCTCAGTTATCTCATCTCTGGTCTGGAGCACCGAAATACCAACTTCTTCCACTTGACTCTATCCAACGTCGGGCAATTCGTATTGTTGGCGATCCCATTCTCACAGCCGGTTTAGATCCTCTTAGCCTTCGGAGAGATGTTGGCTCTCTGTGCTTGTTCTACCGTCTGTACAACGGGGAATGTTCTGATGAACTCTTTGACTTGGTGCCACCGTCGCGCTTTTATCACCGCACCTCCCGCCAAAGAAACAAAGTTCATCCTCACTTTCTCGACACGTGGCAAACCAAGAGCAAACGGGCCTCCCGCTCGTTTTTGCCCAGAACGTGCAAGTTGTGGAATGAGCTACCTTCTGAGGTGTTTCCCTTGCGCTATGACATGGGGTTCTTCAAGAAGCAGGTATTTAGGGTTCTCAAAGGTCGGCAACGCATAAGTGGCTCCCCTGATGTTGCTTATGTCCATGGGCGGCGATGACTGCTTACCATCAGGCGGCTCGTCTGCTCGTTTGCTGCCTATTTCATAAAAAAAAAGTTACAATATTTTGGGGGATATTGCCAACTGTATAAACACTTTGGGGAATATTGCCATTTGCAAACAATACAACTTGTATACTATTTTTCTGTTTTGCGCCGCGGTCTGAACGTCTTGTCCACGTCATTGCCGTTACCATGGCAACAAAGCTTTTAAACTGATCCGAATTTAAAGAAAGTGAGCCCTAAGTTTCACTGAGACAATGCGCTTGCCCCCGATACGATTATTTAAGAGTATAATTTTTTTTACACATACGATAATATTAAAAAAAATGATATTTTCGTAAGTATTAAGTTCTACAATTAAATACAAACATGGTAATAAATTGACTATAAATACTGTAGATAGAAAACTACATCCCTATAAATTTATTGTAATAATAGTTTTAGGAAATATTGCCAACTGTATAAACGCTTTGGGGAATATTGCCATTTTCAGAAAATACACACCTTGAATACTATTTTTCTGTTCGGTGGAGTCGTTACCATGGCAACAAAGCTTCTAAACTGATCCGAATTGAAAGAAAGTGAGCCCTTAGTTTCACTGAGACAATGCGCTTGCCCCCGATACGTGACCGGCCTGTCAACTGTCATCGGAAACGTCTTTTACTCTTCATTTCACGGCTGCGGTCTACTTGTCGGGGGTTCGAATCGTGAGGCTCTTTAGTGATAATTAGTAGCGTTTGAATTTTGTAGTGATTGTGCTAGTTTTCGTCTATGACCTGATGAAAATTTATTTTTCCCCTCACTAGCTCGGAAACACGTGTTTTGTCCTTTAATATCAGCAGGTAAAAACAAATTTTATCCACTAGTGAGTAAAGTAATTTGACATTGAATAAAGTCAAATTAACTGCTTTAAAATTGATAAAAGTAGGTGAATCTAGTAATAATGATGATTTACCACCTGTGGAACTACTGGAAGCAGTGATAAACGCATTTTTTGCGTTGTAGTTTCCTCGCTATAGTGAGGGGAAAAGTTTTGTGTTACACTCGGGTGCAAATGTATTTTACTTCTCGTGTGTTAAAATACAACTTTGCCCCCTTGTATAACAAATAACTATTAACAAACAACAACTTACAAATAAACACTTATACTAAAAATCTTACAAAAAAAAAGCGCTGGTGGCTTAGCGGTAAGAGCATGCGACTTTCGATTCGGAGGTCGCGGGTTTGAACCCGGCTCGTACCAATGACTTTTTCTGAACTTATGTGCGAAATGTCATTTGATATTAGCCAGTCGCTTTTCGGTGAAGGAAAACATCGTGAGGAAACCGGATTAATTCCAATAAGGCCTAGTTACCCTTCGGGTCGGAAGGTCGGATGGCAGTCGCTTTAAACTAGTGCCTACGCCAAATCTTGGGATTAGTTGTCAAAGCGGACCCCAGGCTCCCATGAGCCGTGGCAAATTCCGGGATAACGCAAGGAGGATGGTGATGACTAAAAATCTTACAAATTAAAACTTAATACTACCAAAGTAGAAACCAAGATTTGAACCCGTGACCTCCGGAATCTCCGGATTTACAGTCGGGCGTCATATCCACTTGGCTAACACTGCTTATTAACTTTAATTAACATTTGAAAATTACTAATCTTGATGGTAGTCTCCATATGAATAACCTTTGCCCCTGACAACCGCGAGACCACGGAAACATGAAACTACGAACAATGTCATCCGTTCTAGGCTATCAGATAAAAGACGGAACGACTGTTGTCATGACTGTCATGAGGTTAACGATTTTATATATTTTTTATTTTATTTTTAAATGTTTTGTTTCACTTCGTGCTAAAGTATTTTACTTAGGTACCTACTTATTGACGCAGCGACCTATAATAAGTTTATTAGATTGCAAGAAGTATTTGTTCAGAGGATTTTTTATTTTTTATTTATTTATGAAAGTACTAAATCTTAAGTTACGCGCAGAGTTTCGTATTACTTAAAGCCAGAAATTGCTTGTTTACAGCTAGAGTTTGGACTTATCAATTTCATTTAAGTATAATATTACAGTATTTATTTTACACAATTCACTTTTAAAATTGTATTTAGGAATATTATGATGAAAAGTTGTGGCAGGTTGGCGTGGTACAGTCATGTAATGAGGAGGGATGAGTGTCATATAGGCAAAAGAATGTTGGAGATGAATGTTGATGGATGGAGAGGGAGGGGTAAACCCAAAACAACGATGGATGGATTGTGTGAAAGAGGACATGAGAAAGAAAGATGTGAGTGTTGAGATGACGAAAGATAGGGGAGAATGGAAGAGGAAGACATGTTGTACCGACCCCACATAACGTGGGATAAGGGTAGGAGGAAGAAGATTATGATGAAAAGTAAAATTATAACGTTTTATAAATAAGTAGACAGTTCATAAGTATCATGACCGAGTCAGCTAAATTCGCCACGCGCTGACAATTGACACCGAAAGGCCACGACCGCGACAATCGTGATGACGAAAGTAGGATGCACTGAGACTATTTATAAATCTATTATAAAGTGTAGTGTAACAAACACTTTATTTTTTTTTTATAATACGTCGGTGGCAAACAAGCTTACGGTCCGCCTGATGGAAAGCGGTCACCTATGGACGCCTGCAACTCAAGGAGTGTCACATGTGTTTTGCCAGGTGTCCTGCCGTTTCGCCAAAAAACGTTTCGTCAAATTTCATTTCCCAATAATCATTTCGCAATAGTTTCATTTCCCAAAGTATTGTTTGGCAAAGGTATGTTTCGCAATGATTTTGTTTGGTCAAATTATCATTTGGCACAATTTTACTTAGTCAAATTTTATTTAGTCAAAACTTTATTTCGCAAACGTTTTTAATGGCAAAACTTATATCCCAAAAACATGTTTGGTCAAAATTTCACATCGCAAATTTCGAAAATATTTAGGCATTTGAATTTTCATTTCTACGGGATTAATTTAATTTACCGAAGATTTTTTTGCCAAATTTAACTTAAAATTGTCAAATGATAATTTCAGTTTTATTCCCAAGGCTTCAGTTGGACACGAAAAGTTTGCTCAACTTTATTTTTGTCAAATTAATATTACTGGACAAAATTATTTTGTCAGCTATTTTTTTGTCAAAAAATGTTTCTACAAATTACACCATGCAAAACCACGTTTGACAATAAATATTACAAGGCATAAATGTAATGTAATAATTTTATTAGTATTGTAACAGAAAACTCGTGTGTGACAGCCTGACAGGGTCAGTTTAGGTGCGACGACGAGCGAAGCGAGGAGGAGCGTGTTAGGTTGGCAGTGAGCAAATGACGTTTTAAAGTAATTAAAAAATAATAGAACATAATGGTCTTGAAAACATAAGGTTTTTTATTAATAGAATGTATCCGGACATGTAAGTGAAATTGTCATCCTTGACATTTGCAGCAGGAGGAAAAAAAGTAGGTACGACATACACATTATTTCACACAAATCTTGGACACATAGTATAAAATCAACAAACAAATTTCCAGTGCACCATTTAATTACAATATATTGGGAAATGGAAATTTTGCCTAACAATACCTTTGACTAAATAATATTTGGTAAAATGAAATTTGACCAAGTAAATATTTTGGGAAACAAATACTTGCCAAAAAAAGTTTTGCTAAATGTCAATTTGCGATAAGTTGTTTTGCCAAACGTTTATTTGGGAAATGATAATTTGGGAATAATAGTTTGGGATGTGAAACTTTGGGAAACGTTTTTTGGCGAATCGTCAGTAAACCGTTTTGCCAACCCGTTAGAAACTTGTACACTCCCTTTTGCTGCGTTAAGTAAACAGCAAAAAGGAGTGTACAAGTTCCAAGGAGGGTTTGGGTTGCCGACGGGCGACGACTCAAACGACAATAGACGGAACAAATTAGTTCCGTAGGTCCTTCCTTCACCAGCACACCGGACCCTCCTTGAGCTCTGGCAGCCTTACTCACCGGCAGTAACACAACACTAATAAATCTCGGCCTCACAAAAAATATCTACGGTCTAATTGTTTCGATTCATGCAAAATTAAAAGTCGTGACAAATATTTTCAGAGAAGTTGAAGATAATCTCCGAGAAATCTATTTGGGATTCGGTGTTACTAATTGTAATAATCTACAGATTCGATTCTACATAATTCTACAGAAATTGTGTATTTCTAAGTCTGAATGACGAGCTCTTTTGATCTTAACAGGAGAATGAGTCTAGCAATATTTTCCGAAATTATTAAAAACAAACAATTTCCTATGGAAAATTATCTAACGAATAAAATGACCTTATTTAGGTTGCCATTTGACTCGATTATCAGTTAATTTGATAACTAAACTATAAAATATATTTTTTAATGTATTTATTTGTATTTCCGGCAATATTTCCCACATACCCTGCCTGTGTGGTGACGGGTTAAGAATTTCACCACCCCCTTTCTTCCCGTGGGTGTCGTAGAAGGCGACTATGGGATATGGGTTAAATTGTGGCGTAGGCGAGAGGCTGGCAACCTATCACTACAATGTCACAGTTTCGTTTTCTTTCAACCCCTTATTTGCCAAGACTGCCAAGAGTGGCACTGAAGCTTTAGTAGTTTCATGTGTTCTGCCTACCCCTTTATGGGATACAGGCGTGATTGTATGTATGTTGTATGTATGTATTTCCCACATACAAATATGTCGGAAATATTGCTTAAATTTATTTTACAAAATATAGTATAGGATTTAATATACAAAATATGCTTAAGACTTTTGAAGACGAAAAATTAGATGACCCAGGGCCGCAAGACGTTGACACGCCGATAATAGTTTTTTTTTTTAAATAGGTACACTC
This sequence comes from Leguminivora glycinivorella, assembly GCF_023078275.1. NCBI lineage: Eukaryota > Metazoa > Arthropoda > Insecta > Lepidoptera > Tortricidae > Leguminivora > Leguminivora glycinivorella. The sequence continues at coordinate 9,375,463 of NC_062994.1, forward strand.
GTATATTTATACAATGTTAGACTACTTAATAATATTCACCATAAAATAATTATTTACGTAGTCGTTGAGGACTTAATTTTAAGAACAATAATAAAACTTAATATGTTTTCAGAAATATGGTCTCCTATTACCCCACCAGACGGCTGGGTGCTGTTGACTGTGCCCCCCGAAACAACAACAACAACCAGTTCAACAACGACACCAACAACGACAACAACAACAACAACAACGTCAACAACAACATCAACGACAACTACAACAACAACAACGACAGAAGGTTAAACACTTTTACTGCTAGGTCCACTTGCACCAATCAGTTAACTCAGGGTTAGTACTTAGTGATCTGTCATCTGTCAAATTCCATACAAAACCCTCCATTTTCGTTGGTGCAAGTGGCCTTTATTCATACTTGTCCAAACTAATCTTGCATGATATTTTTCATCCGGACTCGGCCAAGGCCGTTAAGTAAATTTATAGAACGATTTGATAGCCAAGAAATCACATGACAGTTTCTTTTGAAAGTGACCCATTCCGTTTTAGCGTCGGTCATCTTTAACTTTATGTAAAAATATCTTCTCATGGCTAAGATATTTAAAATATCAATATTTTCAATTTAAAATTTATTAATACTTCAGTCAAAGGTGCGTCACTATATTTTAGTAATACTTCAGTAAGATTATTAATAAACCCAAATTCTCTTTGCAACATAATCACCACTATTCCACATTCTAGCACCCACAACAGAACCCGAAACCGAAGCACCCACAACGCCCATAACAGAACAACAACAAACAACAACAACAACGCCAAAAACAACAACAACAGAAGCGACCACAGAGTCGGTCACAGACGCCATGTTGGAATTCACGGTCAATGTGACGTTGTCGCCGACAGTGCCGCCGACTACGGAGATAGTCACGACAATGACAGGCAATGCGACAAATGTTACTGAGGCTAGCACTGAGTCAGGTAAGTTTTTAATGTTAAGCGATTTCACTTATTTGTAGCACTTTTGATGTGTTCAGTTACATCCTAGCAGACAAGTAACGTAGCGTGATAAACGATATAATGTCAGGCCGTCCTTTTCGCACTTATTTGTAAGTGCAATAAAGTCGCACCGATGCACGATGCGAAGTTTCGCAAACTGGCTAGTCTGTGGCTAAGAGTAAGCCCATTTATAATAATAATAAAAAAATACGGGTGGTATTGTGATAAACAATGTTTGCCGCGTAAGCTGGAAACTAGGGTTCGATTCCCGGCTCGGCCACTTCCTGTGGGCTTGGTAAATTTTTCTTTAGTGTATAATATCTATCAGCTTGTGCTGTTTAGTATTTTGCATCTAGTTCAATCATGATAAATTTTGACCGCTAATGACGTTAACTCACATGTACCTTAGAGTCCCACCACTAAACGGTGCGACCGTTTTACTGTATAGTGGAACAGTTTCAGATGAATTTCGCCTGTAAAATCCCTGCCAACATTACTGTCAATACTTATACCTCCATATTAGTCATTCTTTATATGGTGTTGCTTTAACGAACTAAACTTCACTTCTTCTTCCTCGGTCCCTCATTGCTGAGGATCGCGACCATATATGCAGCGTGTCCACAGCGTACGGTCATGCGCCATGTGTATTGCGCGTTGTATGCCACCAGCTGCCCTCTTCGCAGCATCTGACCATCTCATGGGCGCCCTACCCTGAGCACGCTTGCCATCCATTTGCCCCACAATGATCTGCTTCTCTAGTTCATGCTTATTGGAGCGCATGTGTCCGAAAAAGCTGAGCGCACGTTCTTTGCATATTGTCAACAAAAATTCTACTTATTCTAATGTAAATAAAACCACAAAAACTCCACTTATTTTAATGTATATAAAAATTTCAGTGACAACGACAACAACTAGCAATGTGACCACCGAGGCTCCGGTCACCACTACAGAACCGGTCAACATGACCGACTACAAGGATGGTGAGTGACCGTTTTTCTAAAACGTTATAACTAAATATATAAAAAAAACTATAATAATGGACTATTTTTTTATCAGATTTTATTTATTGCGTTACTTTAATGATATTTCCCTGTCATTAAAGAGCTTTTCAGACCAGCCAAGTTCAAAATTTAAAAATTATCGCAAAAATTGTCAATTTCCGTAATTATATTGATTAATGATTATCTTTATAATCTTTTTTTTTGTGAATTGGCTATTTATTGATACATAAATTAAGTTGAAATTAATAATAGAGTCTATCATAACCTTACAACGATTTCGAGTGCGTTGCTTTCGATAGGAGAACATTACACTCTTTGTATCAAATTTCATACAAATTACACTCTTTGTATCAAATATCATTTTGTGTTCGTAAGTATTCTAAAATTAAAAAAAATCTTGATGTAAAAATGTTACTAAAATTGTTATGTTTGCGAAGCACTTTAGAGAAGAATCTCTAAAGTAACATATTATTCCACGTGTTGTTATAAATACGGAAACGAAACCGGAAGACGGCAAATTGCTTTATTACACGTTAATAGTCGCCATTGTGGAGTCAAGGTCCCGCAAACGGCTGAACCGATTTGATTGCGGTTGCTGGACTAATTAGGCATGTATGTGTCAAGACAATGGGATGAAACATCCTTATGTCGCCCAATGGCTACCTAATGATTCTCCGACAATTTTTTAGCCGATTATTGATTCGCCGACAACGATTCGCCGAATGCCGTTTAGCCGAATAATCAAACTATCGCTGTCACTTTTGGTCGAATAACGTTACGTAGAATCTTGGTTCGCATACAGTTCAGTTCGCTTCTGTGCAAATTATCCGAACTATTATTGGACATTTTTCATTTAGCAAAGTAATATTTTCGTTTAGGCCACGTTTAGTCGAATAACGTTTCACATTTTATACATTGTTAAAATATTTTCCAACGAATGAATTATCGCTGTTGTAAAAAAATTGCGCACTTAATAGACACTTTTTTTTCTTACATTCATACATACATATAATCACGCCTGTAGCCCATAAAGGGGTAGAGCACATGAACTACTATGTTTCAGTGTCACTCTTGGCAAAGAGGGGTTGAAAGAAATCCAGATTGTGACATTGCAGTGACAGCGCCACAATTTAACCCATACCCCACAATCGACCTCTACGACACCCACGGGAAGAAGGGGGGGAAGGGGGTTCTTAAACAATGTATAGTACATACTGGCAACATTATGTTCTTGAAAAAAATTGGTGAATTGAAAACAACAATACATAATTTACTAAAATTAATCCTTGGAATCAGAACATGGTGATTAATATAAATAAGTAAATGAAATAAATGTGAATTACTCTTACAAACGATCTAACAACTATATTTTTGAATTCGAAGAAAACTTTTTACGCAAGTTCTGGCTCCAAGCCAACTCACCAAAAAAAAAAATACCAAATGATCACTCGACCTATTGTGTTTCGACCAATTTTGTGTCGGTCAATTTTTACAATTACTAAATGATTATTCGTCGAAAAGTAAATCGGCGTATCAAATTTCTGCCTACCGACTCCGTTTACGAACGGATATTATGCGAAATGAGAATTTTCCAATCGTTATTCGGCCTAAACAGACGTCGGCGAATCGTTGTCGGCGTAACGAAAATCGGCGTATTTTATTTCGGAATATCAATCGGGCACCCGCCCAATAGGTATTACAATAGACATCATTTAAGCCCCATGTTGTACACTCAATAAGTTATCTACCTTCATAAAAAAGTTTCTGTTATCGTAGACTGACAATTGCTATATACTTACTTCAATGTTGTTATCTTAATCTTAGTGTAAAGTACCTAATCTAATGTAGTTTAAAGTTTAATTGAGCGCTACGCCAACAAACTGTCTCACAGTTTGGCGAAAATTTAATTTAAGGTACTATGTAACTGTGTTTTTTTTCTTTAAATAAATAAAATAAAAATAAAAAATTAAAAAGAAATCCTTGGTTAGCAATTTTCGTCGCAAGGTTAGGACGAAAATTGTCCTAATAAAAATCCTTTATCAGGACAAAAATTTGGGGAAATTAGGAACTTAAATGTTTTAAGGTTTTCAAATTTTCATTTAACATCATTTCTTTATCGTAATTTTTTCGAATGAATTTCAGACCATTACCTACTTACTAAATTAGTGATAGTGAATAAAACTATACCACTAAAAAAAATTGAATCACTAATTGGCATAAACATCATAAAGCATTAAAAAACAAATACAAGTAAAAATAAAACGTAATCAATAATATTCATACCAATTAATATTAATAGATTTTCAGTAGAAAAACCCTTAATGTTGTCACAAAGAAAACAAAAGCTAAGAAGTAAACAAAACTGTCAACATTCCTAAACCAGGTCAACGAACTTTAAAAACAATTTAACTCTGACAAAAACTTAAAAGACACGTCAATAAGTCGACACTGCGCTGACATTTCATATCAAGTCCAAACAGCCTTGCGAGTTCTTTTTTTCGCCACTAGAATACATAACTTGGTTGAAAATAAAAATACAAAATTACAAATGCACTAAATGTATCGATATTGCCTTAAATATCAATACGAAGTTGTTTCAAAACTTGACAGTTTATATTTCGCCGACTGTATAAGTAATTTTGTTAACAGGTAAACAATGAAAATAAAAAAGATTGGAATAATTTTCCGAACATCACCAGTATAAAATGACCTTCAATCACTTTTAGTGCGTACGTGATCGGAGCTCACACTAAAAGTGGCCACCAATATGCACTTTAGTGTGTATAGTATATTCTCAATTGACTGGTCTTTTATAAGCTCTGTAAGTAAGAACTTAAGGTATATAAAAAGTCAATGCTATATTCTTTAGTACTGAGTGTAAAGACGGTTTGAAACAAAGAGTACTGGGCGATCGGCGCTTGCGCACGCCACGGCCAAGGCAATGGCAAGGACACTTGTTCTAGTTTTAAAAAAAGTTGCGTGAAAACAGTTGATTTGTGATTTTTGGACTAATTTAGTGTCAAAAACTTGATTGAATAGTTTTGGAAGTGTCAAAAAGTGGGACTGTTGTATTGAGTATTTTGGAAGCTTACAGTTTACGGTGTATGAAAAGCTTCGTGAGGAAATACTTAAATAGGAACTTTCTTAAATGCGAAAAATGTGAAGATCACTGTTTTTTGTAATTTAAAAGCAAAACAAAAAAACTTTCCTTGAATAGGTGCCAAAAAACTTACATTAAATTGAATAGACTAATTATTGTTATCTAAAAGTGACCTTATACATAATACGTACATATAATTATGCTAATCATGTATAAACACAATACACATTTAGTCACATAACAAAATTTGATAAGTAGTGATGTTTATTTGATAAAACTTATTATGGATGTGATTAATAGAGATTAACAGTACTTAACAAATTATAAATAACCTTACCATTATTAAAATTAATACATAATTAATATCAAAACACAAATTTAACATTGTAAGGTTAATAAATAATAAACTGCCATAGCATGTAGACAACGTATGTGTAATACTAATAGTGCATAATCATTTATTAAAAACAATGTGATATTTAAATAATATCATATTAAGGAGAATCAAACTCAATTATAAGTGTTACAAAAAAAAACTTTATACCGTGACAAGTTGTGCAAACCTCTAATAAAAAACCATAATTTATGCATAACCAATTAATAAGAAACTGTTATGTATATGAATCAAAATCAGTTTAAAAAATATGTGACAAGTTGTGCAAACCTTGAAAACCATCACTATAAAAACACAACAACAACAACACTAAATTTATCAGCACTTTAAAAATTAAAACCACTCATATGTGACATTTAGTGCTACAATTTTAGTGTCTGTGTAAAATGATCCTAAACTCAACACTATTGGTGCTGGCAGTGTGTGGCCGTCGCCTTTGGCCGCAGGGGCGTATCGTCGGCGGGACCAAGTCTGGCTTCGGGCAGTGGCCTTGGCAGATCTCCCTGCGACAGTACAGGACATCGACGTACCTGCATAAGTGTGGAGCCGCCCTTTTGAACGAAAACTGGGCGATTACGGCAGCGCATTGTGTGGAACAGTGAGTAGATTTAGTGTTTTTTTTTGTATTTTGATGACCGGTCTGTGGGCCTAGCACATGATGGCCGCGAGAGTATGTCGCCGCGAGATAGACTACCCGTCCTTCTGTCATTATACAGTTAGAAGAAGACGTGTACTGCTAAGCCGCGGTCCTCGGCTCGAATCCCGGTAAAGGCATTTATTTGTGTGATGAGCACAGATATTTGTTCCTAAGTCATTGATGTTTTCTATGTATTTGTGTATGATATCGTTGTCTGAGTACCCACAACACAAGCCTTCCTGAGCTTACCGTGGGACTCAGTCAATCTGTTTAAAAATGTCCTACAATATTTATTTATTTATTTACTTAGTGAGTATTTAATTATTTTTTGACATAAATGTTATATAACATTGTTATAAATGTTATATAACATTGTATGAAAGGGATAGCGTAATATCAATGCCATTGCGCTGTCCCTATCACACAATGTATGGGAGCACCATAAAACATGTGGTCATTTATAGTTGTAAAACAAAAACAACAACAACAACAATACTTCATGTAGTTAAGCAACAACAACAAAATATCCTATTTTGTTTGCCATAATTCAAACATAATTAAGTAACAGTAAATCGACTTATCCTAGCTTAACGACTCTAATGATGTCACTTTAAAAATACATTTTGTATTATTTTTAATACAATTAAAAATATAATAAAATTACTACGAAAACCTTTCAAAACAATGCCTTAATTAAAAATTTATAAAAATATAAATCTAATTAGTTACATCAGTCTAACCTTCACTAGATTTTTAGTGCAAGTATTATGTATATTGTAACTGAAGCTACTTAAAATTATAAGCGCACTCATTAACTTGGCGCGAAAATAAAAGAGTTTGAAGGTGTTTTAACCACAAGAGCGCAAAACGGCCATGAGAGTGAGGAAAAAACTGCAGTGTTGTCACAAAAACTATTGGACATTGTATTGAGATTGATCGATTGTGTAGGATGTAAAGGCTAACCCCGCTAAGCCCAATGTGCATTACAATGCACACTCAATTTAGATCTAACTGGAGCCTCTTATAATAAAAAAAAATTCTAGCAAAGAATATTCCTACCAATTTTTCCATATAATGGGTTAAAATTATTCACTTAAGTCCTGGACTACACTACGTTTTATATTATTTGTTTTAAAAATTTGATAGCTGATATAGATGGAGCAGTTCGATTACTTATAAAATGCTGTAAAAGTTATAAAAAGTTCAAACTTGGGCGTAAAATTTTTCATGGACATTTTTTATTTATTTAGTTTTTCGTGAACATGTCGTGTCGTAATCATGTAATTCTATAAGAAACAAATTTTGTGTTTTAATTTTTTTTATCACAAATAGTTACATACAATATTTAATTTTGGTATTAATTATAAGATTTTGATATTAGTTATAGTAAATGACATGATTGATAACATTTCGTAACACGCGTTTATGTCTTTTTCTAAAAAAAAACAAAACATTGATTATGATGAAAAAATGTTTTTTTAAAGATTCAAAGTTTATGATAATGTTATTATACGTCCACATCTTAGATCTAGTCTAGATACGATATGAATCGGCCATATCAGTGTCAAAAGTGACGTGTTTCCTTGAAGAAACGTCATTTTTAAAAACCCCCGACGCAAAAAACGACGGGTTGTCATAAGTTTGATGTGTCTGTCGGTCTGTTTGTCTGTCTGTCTGTGTGTGTGTCTGTCTGTGGCATCGTAGCTCTCAAACGGATGAGACGATTTAGATTTAGTTTTTTGTTTGAAAGCTGAGTTAGTCGGGAGTGTTCTCAGCCATGTTTCATGAAAATCGGTCCACTATGTCGGGATTTTTTTCAAAATTTTAATTTTTTGATTAGTTAGGTTATTGACACTGATCCCCTACTTCTAACAAACGTCATAAAAACATTACCATAAATAATAGTGCATTTTAAAATTCCAGTGTACCGCCATCAGAGCTGCTAGTAAGACTGGGAGAGCATGATTTGGCGACAGAAGATGAACCTTATGGCTTCGCGGAGAGGAGAGTTCAAATCGTGGCCAGCCACCCACACTTCGATCCTGCTACGTTTGAATACGATCTGGCGTTACTGAGGTAAGTTCAATCTATACACCCTGTTTTTATTGAATTCCGTTAACTTTAAGGGAAGATCTTTAGTTCAAATACAATCAATTTCTCTAAGAAACTAGCCTCTTAACTCAAAAAAAAAATTAATTACTGAACACATGTCACGCGTGTGTGGCATCCCTTATCACTTCCTAATGATATTTGTTTTGGCATGTGCCGTCAAACACTTGACAATGACTTTAATGTTATGGTTAAGGTCCTCTCGCACTAATTAGTTCATTTATTATGTAGGTATGAAAACGAAAAAAAAAATTTTTTTGAATTGAACAAAAAGCGATATATAGAGTGATTCCTGATGATGAACGTAACTGCGTGTCAAATTTAACGGAAAGCAAAAAAAACACGGTGTATATAGGTAGATCTCAGGAGCTAAGTTAAATCTATATATTGGTAGACCTTAGAATCTATGACGTAATTGTTTTATGAAATTACTCCTTGCCCCAATGAAAGTCAACCCCAATGTAAGAAGTTTATGAAGCGAGATAAAAGTGGTGTTCCCAAGAATTATTAAATATTTTTGGACATAATATATAAGAGGAGCTATTAGTAAAACTAAGAGTTAGGATAGAGCATCATTTGGCCCTTCGACCCTGCTACCTTTGAATATAATCTGGCGTTACTGAGGTAAGTTAATAACAAAGATACGCTAAATATAAGACAAATGGCGTTATTGAGGTAAGTTTATTCTATATATACTTAGCTGGTGGCCAGACCTTAGAATGATCATTTCATGAAATGATCGTTTATCTTAGTTGTGGAGTCAAACTTAAAGTAAAGAAATTATGAAGTGTTATTATAAAACGGTATTCTAAAATGGTCCCATAATGGATATGATATGTTAAAGAGGACCTACAAATGAGACTAGGAAGATCATCATTTGGCGACAGAATAACTTATGACTCAATGATATAGACAAAAAGGCGAGTACGAACCCGTGTAAAACAAGATTGTCATCGATTGTCAAAAATCTATACCGCTACTATTCATTATATTGATACAAGTCACACTTTAACTGTTCTCAAACACTCTAAAACACATTTAAGTCAAATTAGTGAGTAAGTAACTAAGTACATACTAGTTAATAAAATCCACCTACGCGGTCAAGTACTTGGTGACTGACCGCTCTGACTGTCCCACTGGCAAAAAATGGACAGCTGACTAATTGTGTTATTGAAGTACTTTGTCACATTATTTCTACTTACAATTTATACTACCGAGATATGAAATAGGTAATAATAGTGTAAATTTAGTTTGGATAAAAAATAAAATTATTTTAATTTTCGTTGGCGATATTTCCCGGACACATTGGCAATATTTCCGAAAGTAGATTTTTGTAAGAACATTTTCGTTAGTTTTGTAATTCAAGTATTGTACTTATTTATTTCAAATGATATAAATTATGAAATAGCATCGTTTCCTATTAAGTACCTATCTCGTTTACACTTATGTGCCAAGATTCAGCAGGGTGCGTAGCCGAATGGCACAAACGCTCACGAAACGAAACGCTAGTAGATATCTATCTCTATCGCTCTTGCGTATTGGGGCCATTTTTGCAAAGTTGTCCACCCCACTTTTTTTGTAACATGAGTATTTTTTAAGCGATTATTACTCAAAATCGCGAGCTCTTTCGATTCTGATAGGAGAGAAAAATGTCCCCAAAATTTCCAAACATTTTTGGAGCCTTCCATTCCGTTACCGCCATACAAAATGTATGAAAAAATTGTAACGGAATGGGAAAAAAACCTTGGGACATTTTTTTTCTCCTATTAGAATAGAAAGAGCTCGCGATTCTGAGTGGAAACCACATAAAAATTTCCCATTGTGCGTTTGAAAAAAATGGCCCATTGGTGCGACAGAGCCAGACTATCTTTCGTGGCGTTTTGTTTTCGTTTCGCATCGCAGAAATGCCATTCGGCTACAGGGCCTGATATCTCAGCATTTATTTAAGTACATTATTGTATTAATGTTTCCAGATTCTACGAGCCAGTAACGTTCCAGCCGAACATTCTCCCAGTCTGCGTTCCCGACAACGACGAAGATTTCGTCGGAAAGACTGCGCATGTCACTGGATGGGGACGGCTTTACGACGGTCAGTATCAGTAAAGACATATGTATCAAAATCAAAATAATTTATTCAGCAAATAGGATATTTAGAAAATATTTAAAATTGAATTGATATTACAATTGATATTATTATATACTAAGTCTAAGTTCTAACCAAAGTTAACTCTATACAATTAATTAGAGATGTAGAATGTCTCTAAATGTCGAATTACAACCAAGAACCAGTGTAGTTCTTGGTTGTACTCCGTATAGACGGATAAAGTCTAAGAAATTTATATATTATGTTGTAAGAATTAAATTTTGTCAGAAGTTCTTATCTACACATATAAAATAAAAATAATTTAGTATGCGTTAGCATTAGCACATTGTTACTGGCGAATTCTCAATGTAAATTGAGACTCCAGTGCCTGTTAAGATCTATTCTTACGGGTAGATGTTTGCTATAACGCCACCCTAAGGCGGGTGAGAATTGAGGAAGGCATGGATAAATTCGCACACATCCAGCAGGCCTCCGTGGCGCAGTTGGAAGCGCGATGGCCCCGGCAAGGCCAAAGGTCGCAGGTTCGAGTCCTGCCGGAGGTGTGAATTTTTTTAATTTTTCCTTTAATTTAAAAATATGTAACAATTTGTTAATTAATCAGTAATTCTGTCACTAACAAAACTCTGTAATTTAATCATGAATAATATCTGATTATATGTGAGTGTACACGGGAAAACGTCCCACTTTGTCGTTTGCTATAAAGCTGCGTTGTCAGTTTATTCATATAAAGATACAAGTAAATCTCTCCTTAATTTTAACCGACAAAGTGGGACATTTTACTAAACACACTCACATATATATTGTTACGATGTGTGTTTTAAAAACGCTAATTCCAATATTTCCAAATATTTTCAGACGGCCCCCTCCCGACAGTCCTGCAAGAGGTCGAGGTGCCCATCATAAACAATACGGCATGTGAGGCTATGTACCTAGCAGCGGGATACAATGAACATATACCTAATATCTTCATCTGTGCTGGCTGGAAGAAGGGCGGGTCTGACAGCTGTGAAGGTAAATATTAAATAATTATCTCTTTACTTATTGCAAAAGGTGTACAGTACCACAAAATCTGACAGATGGCGTTAGTAAAGCCAGCCACAAGCGCATCATTTTTACATCGGACTTACGGAGTTCCGAACGTCAGTTGTTATAGGTATAGTCCCTGATCAAATCTCGGTGAAATTTATGTTCTATGCACAGAAACTGACTGGAGAGAGTAATATCTACCTTTTTTATTTCCAAAAATGTATATGTATAAATCTGGTAAAAAAGAAAGGTTTCATACAAACTACATCTTGACAATTTGGGAAACCTAGTGGATCTTGCTCAGCATCATGGATTCTATCAGCCTACCAATTTTTATCAAAATCGGAGACGTGATTCAAATATACAAACTTAACGGGATTGCTCGTTTGACGTGTGCTTTTTTACTGTTCCCTGAAACGTATATCGGGCGGGACAAAGTCGGGACAATCTTCAATATATTTTTTTGAATTCCAGGTGACAGCGGCGGGCCTATGGTGGTACAACGCGAACGCGACGGTCGATTCGTCCTCGGTGGCGTGATATCCTGGGGAATAGGCTGCGCTGAGCCCAACCAACCTGGCGTGTACACTCGCATATCAGAGTTCAGAGATTGGATCAACCAGATATTGCAGTTTTAGGCGTGCTGGGGAATATTGCCGAAGTTGAAAGCCTCCACCACACATGAAGCGCTTTGATAGCATAGCATTAGCGGACGTTAGTTACCGCCGGCGTCCGCAAGGCGCAACGCTACGCTCTCAAAACGCGCATGTCTGACCGAGCTTTTATAGTAGTTTTACTATAACAGTACTCTAAAATGTAGTGGATTGAAATGACTGTACTTACAGCGATATAATGTCAATCAATGCTAAATCTGCCCGGTGTGTATACGCGGATTGGATGAACCAGATATTGCAATTATAAATAAATATTGCCTAAAATATTAGTGGGAAAATATTGCCAACCCTAGTTATAGTACAAATGTAATGTAATGTGGAGATTATCTGTTTGTCTGACCAGATAAGGAAAAAGTACCAGTACTCGACACGTTAACATCTCGAGTGCCGAAACGTGGATCCACGTTCGTAGGTATTGGACTCTAATTTAAAATTAATTAGAATTCAATATCTACTAACGTGGATCCACGTTCCGGCACACAAGATTTTAATGCCCAAAAGATGACAATATTTTGTCACATTTAATGACAATTACTTAAGATATAATGTGGCTTCGAATGGGACACTGTCGAGCACTGGCACTTTTAATTTACGAAAATTTATTTATAATGATTTTCTATTATTAGAAAATTCATTCATGAAAATTTATTCACGACGTGATATCAGTATACGCGCGTATCTGAGTTTAGGGATTGATTCAAGCAGATACTACATTTTTAGGGGTATTGCTGGGAAATACTGCCAAACTTACAACCAGTGGGCTAGTTCACCACAGTGACATTGAAAATTCTGTAACTAGAATTATGAAAAATCACTAGCTTCAGAACACGGGAGTCTAGTTTCATTATCATCATCGTAAAATAATGTGTTTTTTGTTTTTCACAACGACAAAAAGAAGACAACTAAAGATTTTGTGTTTTTGCCTTTTATGTGCTTAAGTCTTAGAATGCATTTATAAAATGTAAGAATATAACGAACAACGAATTTAATCTAGGTAGGTAGGTTAAATAATGAATTATTGTTATTTAATACACATACATACATACAATCACGCCTGAATCCCATAAAGGGGTAGGCAGAACACATGAAACTACTGAAGCTTCAGTGCCACTCTTGGCAAATAAGGGGTTGAAAGATAACGAAACTGTGACATTGCAGTGACAGGTTGCCAGCCTCTCGCCTACGCCACAATTTAACCCATATCCCATAGTCGCCTTCTACGACACCCACGGGAAGAAAGGGGGTGGTGAAATTCTTTACCCGACACCACACGGGCTATTTAATACAGTAAGTTAAAATCCCTACAGCCGCCTTACAGAAGACCGCAGCCAAATAGCACTAGACCCCACTCATAGTGTTGTGTTCCTGCCGGTGAGTAAGGCTGCCAGAGCTCAACGAGGGTGCGATGTGCTGGCGACGGAAGGACCTACGGAACTAATTTGTTCCGTCTATTGTCCTTTGAGTCGTCGGCAACCCGAACCCTCCTTGGAACTTGTACACTCCTTTTTGCAGTGTACTTAACACAGCAAAGGGGAGTGTACAAGTTTCTAATGAGTTGGCAACGCGCATGTGACACCCCTTGAGTTGCAGGCGTCCATAGGTTACGGTGACCGCTTTCCGTCAGGCGGACCGTATGCTTGTTTGCCACCGAAGTAGTATAAAAAAAGGTGTAGTGCGATTTTCCTTCGCGTTTTCACGAAAACTCACGAACTTGTCATGCTGTTTTAGTCAGCAGTCTCAGTACAAGAAGTACTAATGTTGACAGAATTAGCACGACAAAATACGAGACTCAGTCGCGCCAATACGCCATCTAGAACGATAGAGATAGATTGAATTTGTGGTGTTTGGCGACGTAGAAATACCTACCATTCGGCTATGGGATCTGTTTGCGTAGCCGAATGTCCAAACGCTTCACGATTCGCTCACGATTCGTTCACGATTCGTTTACGATTCACTCACGATTCTCTCACGATTCTTTCATGATTCGCTCACGATTCGCTCACGATTTGGTCACTATTCGTTCACGATTCGCTCATGATTCGTTTACAATTCGCTTACTATTCTCTCACGATTCGTTCACGATTCGTGAGCGTTTTGTGAAGTGTTTGTGCATTCGACTACACACACTGGCCGTGTTTAATGGGTCATTTTTTAAAACTTGAACAAATGTTGGATACACTTCGATTTTTTGCTGTTTAAGAAGTTACCTAATGTGGTTTACAATAGGGTCGATATTTATATATCAATATATTCATAAAAAGACGCACTCCCCACGAGACTTCATTTATATATTTTGTAAGAATTAACCTAATTTCAATTAGAATAGAGCATATATTATAATAATATTGACAAGGATAATAAAATTGAAAATTAGAAAAATCATTTGACCGAGACTTTGTCGTAGAGATGTGGGCATGGTCGATGAAATACCAACTATCGATAAAAAAGTATGATTTGCAAACCTTGATCACACAATTCATTTGAAATATATTTGCAATTTTCCGAAAGAGAATGATTTGAGTTTTATTACATGTACTTAATAAACTTTACACTTTGAACCAGTATTGAAAACAGTTAATGAAGACTAAACCATTTCTAGTTTATTTATTTAACCAAGTTTGTCTATAATGATTTAGTACCACCAACCGCAGTAAACGTTGTTGATTAGTTAGAATAGTTAGTCTGGAAAAATAAATTAATGTTTTGTCAAAATGTCAAATATTTCTTTACCTACTAATCCTATTATCCATCGCTAGTCCACCCGCGTGATACCTACTACCCAGGATTGTCATTAGTGAATCTTAATATGATTATAATAGTGCCAAACATTAAACAGATCTAGAAAAAACAACGACATCATTAAAATTATAATTTGCTTCATTAATTATTATCGACTTCAGTTATCGATGCCTGCCTCATCCCTATAGTTTGAGACACACACGTGCGCATTTAGTGTCCGTATACACTGTGTTTCTACGAAGTATTTCCATGTGTGATATGTCTGTGTGCATCATAATGAGCATGTGTTATTTTTTTATCATAATGTGCGTGTGTATTGACAATAATATTTTTTGCATTTGTGAGTACTCCTTTACATGTGTTATTTCCTCACCTCCCGCGAATCTTGGCAGAATTATTTGTACGTAGACGCAACATGAAGGCTACTCCAGTCTATATTTCCTCCGAGTTTGGATACATCGTATCACAATAAATGTAAGTTGTGTAAGTCGCTGTGAAGGGTTAAAGAAAGAGATGCCGTAACTATGGCAACTATTCGGTAGGTATCCGGCGTATTCGGCCACTCTGTCGAATATTCGATTTTGGCTGAAGCAGGAGGCCGAATATTTAGTATTCGGTCAAAACTCGGGGCGTCTCTAGTGAAATTGAATATCGTCATTTTGCTTAAGCGATAGAAATCGCTAGTTCTAGTTCTATGCTAGTAACTGTGTTTCGACAACGTCAATTTATAAAGTGAGACTACCACGAGTTTAAATACGTTTTTCGATAGCGTAATTGACATGACATTCATTATATGGAGAATGTGAACAGCGCCCCCAAACGGTTGTTTATTATCCGTGACTTTTTCGCTATTGAATAACGTAAAATGTCAAAAAATCGTGGCGTGTTCTCATAAATCGATATTTTAAGTATTAATTTATTTTAGACATTTAATTTTGTAAATACGAACTTCCCAATGATGCATTTATTATAGTTATATTAAGCCATAAAATTATATTAAATTATTTATGTAAGTAAACTATTAAAAGTTAAGGTATGTTTTATGAAAATAGTTGCAATTATTTTTAATAAAGCATTTTTAGTTATTACCGTTTTGTTTTGTCCAACTACCTTTTCATGAGCATGCAAAGAGCCGTGATGAGTGGCGGAAAACAGGGGAGGCCTTTGCCACAGTATAATAAAGAGTACTATCATACAGTATGGCCACTCCCGCTCCCCGCTGCAAATGCCGCCCACCCCCTCTCGGTTACCTCACAGTTACCGCCTGTCAAAATCGCGAACAGTCGACCTGTCATATCTCACTCATACAAGCATGGTACGCGTTCACCTACACGAGCTTAGAATGTGTGCTAGGAACGCGCCTCTTTCATATGTTTCATCGTCAGTGTCCGAGGTGTGCCTTTGCCCAGCAGTGGGATACAATATAGGCTGTTAAAAAAAAAAATCATTAAAAAATGTGGTAAAAAAAGTAAAGAACACATTAAAGAAAATACGAAAAGGTATTGTTATACAGATCTTATCTTAGATATAGACCGCCAACGGTCAAGCAAATCTTGTCACAAAAAACTGGCCAAGAGCGTGTCGGGCCACGCTCAGTGTAGGGTTCCGTAGTTTTCCGTATTTTTCTCAAAAACTACTGAACCTATCAAGTTCAAAACAATTTTCCTAGAAAGTCTTTATAAAGTTCTACTTTTGTGATTTTTTTCATATTTTTTAAACATATGGATCAAAAGTTAGAGGGGGGGGACGCACTTTTTTTTCCTTTAGGAGCGATTATTTCCGAAAATATAAATATTATCAAAAAACGATCTTAGTAAACCCTTATTCATTTTTAAATACCTATCCAACAATATATCACACGTTGGGGTTGGAATGAAAAAAAATATCAGCCCCCACTTTACATGTAGGGGGGGGTACCCTAATAAAACATGTTTTATTTTTGCACTTTGTTAGCGTGATTGGTATACATAATTGGTACCAAATTTCAGCTTTATAGTGCTAACGGTTACTGAGATTATCCGCGGACGGACGGACGGACGGACGGACGGATGGATGGACGGACGGACGGACGGACGGACGGACGGACGGACGGACGGACGGACGGACGGACGGACGGACGGACGGACGGGCAGACAGACATGGCGAAACTATAAGGGTTCCTAGTTGACTACGGAACCCTAAAAAAACATACAGACGAATTGAGAACCACCTTCCTCGAGATTTGGGCGGCGGTTAAAAAGGCGTCTTTGAAAAATGTAGTTCTCACCGGACAATTGTCTTCACAAAAGCGCCTGGTTTCCTAAACCATAACTCCAATCAACTCCAATTGAACCCATATCCCATAGTCGATATCTATAACACCCACAAGCTATAATTGACAACATTTATTCATAATGGCTTAAAATTAAAGTCTATAATATAAATTAGAGATGGGCCGAATATTCGGTAAATATTCGGTATTTGGCATATTTGGCAAGTTTTTCAATGTTCGTATTCGGCCGAATAGTTCGGTTATATTACCGAATATTTACCGAATAAACAAAGTAAATAAATAGCCTTTGCCTTTGGCTAGTCTGTGGCCAAGAGTACGACCATTTATAATAAAAAAAATATATAAAAAAAATAGCGTAAGTTGTTTCGTAATTCATGGGAAAACGACATCCTATTTCAGGATTCTAAGGAACAAAGGGGTTATAAATGCGTTAAATGTAAGTACCTACAATAATTATGTAAAAAGGTAAAAATAGCATAGCTTAAGAAACAAAAATAAAATTTTTCTTATGCACTAAATTATAAGAACATTAAGAGCCTTAGTTAGTACCCAATGTACCCATTAACCCAATTTTTTAACTCTAAGCCAGGATTTAAAATATGGTGGAACCGAATATTCGGCCGAATATTCGGTTCGGTAACAGCTGAACCGAATGTTCGGCCGAATATTCGTATTCGGCAAAGTCTGTATTCGTCCCATCTCTAATAAAAATGTAGATTAGGGTTTGCTGACAAAAATAAAAATAATAATATTCTTGAGAAAATTCAAAATAACTTAATAGATGAGAGAGATTAGAAATACTTCCTGTGCCTACATTCCGACGGTCGTCAGAAAAAAGTTGCTTTGACAATGACATTGACATTTGACAGTTTTCTGTTCTGCGATTTTTATCGTTCAAGCATTTTGTCCATACGTTTTAATTTAATTTGTAAAGATTAAACATAGCAATTAATATGAAAGCTACAGTAGGAAAGTTACTGGAGAAGATTTAAACAACAATTACAACATTATGATTTATTTGAAACATAAAAAAAATCAAAACAAATCGCCAAAAATATCAAAATGACATATTTGATTTTACTGATTGCATTGGCAGCCGCAGGGGTCGACGACGGACACCAAGCCACCTGCTGGCACGTCGCCCTCGAATACTACGTAGCCAATGACTGGCACATTGCCACACACGGCAGTAGGGCCTTGGACTGGCAGTGAGCCTACGATGGCAACGTCGCCGTATCCGCATTGCTCGCTGGTGCCCTGAAAAATAAAGTTATTGGTAAGTGTGAGGCGCCCTTGAACGTCGGGTCGCTAAGTCCTATAGGGTCAAGTGCACAGACTGCACAGATGCATATCCATATTAATATTACATACATACAATCACGCCTGTATCCCATAAAGGGGTAGGCGCAAAACACATGAAACCACTAAAGCTTCAGTGCCACTCTTGGCAAATAAGGGGTTGAAAGAAAACGAAACTGTAACATTGCATATTAATATTATAAATGGGAAAATGAGTGTCTGTTTGTTTGTCCGTCTTTCACGGCAAAACAGAGCGACGAGTTGACGTGATTTTTTAAGTGGAGATAGTTGAAGGGATGGAGAGTGATATAGGATACTTTTTGTCTCTTTCTAACGCGAGCGAAGCCGCGGGCAAAAGCTAGTTTATAAGTGTGTTTCGTGCGCTTGAATGTCGGGTTGCACCCGAGCCTAAGTACGTTTTCACATTATCCGATCCGATATCGGATGTTGGAAGTATTTCAAATGCATAAATCAAATCGGCTTCAATATATGGGATATCGGTCCTACATCCTGATATCGGATCGGATAATGTGAAAACGCACTAAAGATCAAGTGTGCTGCTGCATGTAAGATCTATTGTAAATAATAGGTATCTTTTCGTTACATCTGTTTTTTGGTTCTACAAAGGGTTTTAATCTAAAATTTAACGTTAAAAAATGTTAAAATTTTGAGCTTAAGAAGAGGTAACAAACAGCTGCACATCATTACAAATTTAGATAATCTAGCATAATTCACAATAATGTTTCAAGTTAGTATAAAAATAGAATATAGTATAGGTTAAAAAATTTTGAGTTAAGAAGAGGTAACTAAACAGCTGAAATAAATGATATTTAATTTAATTTAATTATTCTCACATCTATAATAGGTATGCGTAGTAAGCATACGTGGGTAATTAGGTATCGGATGATCTGCTAGAAATATATAATTATATTTCTAACCCCCGACGCAAAAACGACGGGGTGTTATAAGTTTGACGTGTCTGTCTGTGTGTGTGTCTGTCTGTCTGTCTGTCTGTGTCTGTCTGTGTGTCTGTCTGTGGCATCGTAGCTCCCGAACGGATGAACCGATTTCGATTTAGTTTTTTTTGTTTGAAAGCTAAGTTAGTCGGGAGTGTTCTTAGCCATGTTTTATGAAAATCGGTCTAGTATGTCGCGGTCGGGGTTTTTTCAAAATTTTAATTTTTGTGGTTAGGTTACCCTTAAATTTAAATACGTACCTGCACAACATTGTTGCAATTATTTCCAAAATTGAAATTCGGCGCACCTAGGCTGCCCAGATTGATGCCATTGCCAGCGTTGCCTAGCGACAGGCCGCCATTACAGTTGCAGTTGGGGTTACTGATCGAGAAAGTGGGGTTGCCAACAGCGAGGCCTAAGTTCCCGAGGTTTAGGCCTTGGGGTTGCGATTGGCAACCGCAGTTGTTTAGGGAGAGGACAGTTTGGCAAAGAGCATGCTGAAATAAAAAAAAATTGAAATAGGTAGTTTTGCTTCAATAGTTTATGGTATGAAACTGATGTCCTGACACTGTTTTTCTGTAGTTTTTATAAAAATTGCACTAAGAAAATTCAAGAAAAAAGCGTTTCGGTATGTTTGTACCTATAGTTAACATTATTCTCATTATAACATAAGGAATTTAATAAAAAGTTGTCTAGTGATGTATTTTTAATATTTATATTAGTACTTTTTGAAAAAAAAAAAAAAATCTTTTTTAGGGTTCCGTAGTCAACTAGGAACCCTTATAGTTTCGCCATCTCTGTCTGTCTGTCCGTCCGTCCGTCCGTCCGTCCGCGGATAATTTCAGTAACCTTAAGCACTAGAAAGCTGAAATTTAGTACCAATATGTATATCAATCACGCCAACAAAGTGCAAAAATAAAAAGTGGAAAAAAATGTTGTGGGGGCCCTTACATGTAAAGTGGGGGCTGATATTTTTTTTCATTCCAACCCCAATGTGTGATATATTTTTGGATAGGTATTTAAAAATGAATAAGGGTTTACTAAGATCGTTTTTAGATAATATTAATATTTTCGGAAATAATCACTCCTAAAGGAAAAAAAAGTGCGTCCCCCCCCTCTTGACTTTTGAACCATATGTTTAAAAAATATGAAAAAAATCACAAAAGTAGAACTTTATAAAGACTTTCTAGAAAAATTGTTTTGAACTTGATAGGTTGAGTAGTTTTTGAGAAAAATACGAAAAACTACGGAACCCTACACTGAGCGTGGCCCGACACGCTCTTGGCCGGTTTTTTATTTTATATTTTCTACAATAAAAATAATTATTTTCATTTTAACTCGCAATCGTGTGTTTATTTTACGTGTGTTGTAAAAAAATCGAGACTAATATACCTATATTTCTTGTAACGGAACATACATACTTACAGATTTATTTATGTTTTAGTATTAGATAATAAAAGTATTAAATTACCTGTAATAAGCAAGCGACAACACAAATAGATAACTTATTAATCGACATTTTGAACGAATCAGCCAAAAATAACGACTATGCGAAAACCTTCGTATGTGTTATATATATAGTTTTATATTTGAGACTTTGCATAACACGTTATTGCATTTTTTAAAATTTTACATAATAATATAATTAGTTTATCGATAAATATTAGTGATAATGTGGGGCAATGGTGATAAAATTTATTTGTTAACGCAGATAATATGATAAATAAAGATATTGTATTTGAAATAGGTCTTTTTTAACCCCCGACGCGAAAACGACGTGTTTTGAAAAGTTTGACGTGTCTGTCTGTTTGTCTGTCTGTGTGTGTGTGTCTGTCTGTGGCATCGTAGCTCCCGAACGGATGAACCGATTTAGATTTTTTTTGTTTGAGAGCTGAGTTGGTCGGGAGTGTTCTTAGCCATGTTTCATGAAAATCGGTCCACTATGTCGCGGTCGGGGGTTTTTTCAAAATTTTAATTTTTTGGTTAGGTTATTGTATAGTGCAAGTCATAATTAGTGTATCATGCTAGAAGGGGCCAATGCGACACTTTCTTTAGAAATTGACACTTCCCGTCACGTCTAGCATGAGACCCTTATTAACACAGTGGCCTGTGTCACAACAGTGACATCATAGATTAAATATAAGAAGATCATACATCCCATACATTAAAATGCGACCGCCTGAGAACGCGCATACACTACACCACACATAGATGGCGCCACAAAAAAATGTCTTGTAGCTTTCGATTATACTTATAGTTAAGTGTCACTTTTGACATAGATTTATGGCTCGAAAGTGACACTTAATAACGCCAATCTACAAACAAGGCATTTTTCTGGCATTTGGTTGGTTAAAAGAGTTACCCGAACTACCCGAAAGTTTACAAACTGCTTGTTTACGTTCTTAGGAAAATGAGCCAAACCTGCCAAACATTAAAGAGGAAAATTGGATACACGTTTTTATACACCCTGTTTTTAGGGTTCCGTAGTCAACTAGGAACCCTTATAGTTTCGTCATGTCTGTCTGTCCGTCCGTCCGTCCGCGGTTAATCTCAGTGACCGTTAGCACTAGAAACCTGAAATTTGGTACCAATATGTATATCAATCACGCCAACAAAGTGCAAAAATAAAAAATCGAAAAAATGTTTTATTAGGGTACCCCCCCTACATTTTTTTTTTTTAAATCTTTATTTAATTTGAAAGGGGTTTTATCACGCAGTGATTATGTCACCCCCGTTTAAATCTACCTTATGCTAAATTATAACTATATTTTTAAATAAAGTTTGCACAGTGCCCTGGCGTCATCGGACAGCGGCGACGCCAAAACGCTGTTACAACTACCTACATTCCTTGAAATTAGACTAGTCAACCCGCGTCGCTCGGTCTCGTTGCGGACACATTCCATTAGCACATGTTGAACATCTTCTATACAATCACATTCTGGACAATTTGGTGAATTAGTCAAACCCATTAGGTATTTGAATTTGTTCGTTGGAATGTGTCCGGAACGAAGCCTGAGGAGTGATATCACATCTCTTCTATTAAGACGACCCTTCTCGAACCACGGGGATCGTGGAGGCTGACATTGTATTGTTTTATACCAAATACCTTTTGTGAGAGATATTTCATCAAAATATTCTTTCCAAATTTGTGTACACCTAATTTTGACTTCGGTAAGCAGTTATACGGTATACCATCAGTAATCGCTAGCTTCGCCGCCCGGTCAGCTTCCTCGTTCCCCGTAATACCGACGTGAGAGGGTATCCATTGGATGGCTACGTCTCTGTTTAGTGCTCGAAATTTACAGATTGATTCAAGGATAGTGAAGGCTATCGGATGCCCTCGACCAGTCGAGGGTAACCGAGCCAAATGTGACAGGGCACTTTTGGCATCTGATAAAATTACGAATTTGTCGTGGCTTATAGTTTCTAAATATGATAAGGCTTCTGCTATAGCGACAAGTTCACAGTGCATTATTGATATATCAGTGTTTATATGAAATCTAACATTTACATTAGCCTGAGAGTCATAGAAAGCCGCCCCGCATCCCTTCTTCTCCTTGGATCCATCAGTAAAAATAGTATAATGTGAGTCATACCTACTTGACAAGAATTTACCACATAAATCATATATATTTGTCCTACTTAATTGTTTTTTTGCAGACTCTAAACCGTCAACAAACACATTGATATTAGCCGACAAATCATATTTGCTAATCCAATCAGTTAACAAGTACATATGTAATTTATTGTGAGATTGAATTGGATATTTACAATATTGAAGACTGATTTCAATCAGCAACGGTATTTTTTTCCTTCTCCAGTACATATTTTGGCAAGACCGACTTAATTCTTCTATAACCTGCAAAGTGACATTATTTTCGAATGATTTAGCTCTTAGATAAAATTTGGCAGCCAGATATTTCCTACGAAGTGTAAGTGGCACCAGGCATAGTTCACTTTCCATGACATGGATTGGAGTACTGCGTATAAAGCCCCCTATTACCCGCATAGCCTGATTTTGTACTCTGTTCAGCTTACATAGGTGACTTTTAATGCTTACATCGTAAAGAAAACATCCGTAGTCAAATCTACTGCGTATAATTGATATATATAAACGCCTGAGGTGTGTAGGGTGAATACCCCATTTTGACCCCGCTAAGACCTTAAAGATATTAAGAAATTTTTGAGTTTTATCACGTGTTTCATTTATATGTCTGCCCCACTTTAAGCTCCGGTCTAACCACATACCTAAATATTTCACGCTGTCTACTTGTTGTACCCTGTTATTATCTATGTGTAAGTTAACTGTATATTTATCTATATTTCTAGGATGACCTCTTGTAAACACACAAACCTTTGGTTTCCTATGCGAAATATTCAAGCCTAATTCTTTTACGGTGTTATTTAATAAGGTTAACGAATTCTGAACAATGTTAGCTGCATCAGTCACACTTTTGTCGCTAGCATAGAGTACAAAGTCATCCGCGTATTGTGACACAAATCCCTTTCTTATTTCTTTACAGACGTTTATCGTAGCTATATTAAAAAGCAACGGGGACAATGGGTCCCCCTGTGCCAAACCAGTTCCCGTAACTCGAGTTAACGGATCTTGGCCTGTCATCTCAATAGTCAATTTACGTGAGTGAAGAAATTCCCATAAATATTTACAGATCAGACTGCCTACTCCCAAGTTATCCAGAGTATTTAGAAGGCTAGTTAAGTTAACATTATTATAGGCACTGTCTATGTCGATAAAACAACCAACTGTGACAAATCCGTTAGTATATGCGTCTTGTATTCTTGAAACTAACCTAGTTAAATTGTCCATGCAAGAACGGGATCTCCTGAAGCCCACTGTTTCTTCTGAAAAATAGCCACCTTTCTCCATGTACCATTCTAATCTACGAGTGATGATTGTGTGGACAAGAAGATCATACATCCCATACATTAAAATGCGACCGCCTAAGAACGCGCATACACTACACCACACATAGATGGCGCCACAAAAAAATGTCTTGTAGCTTTCGATTATACTTGTAGTTAAGTGTCACTTTTGACAGATTTATGGCTCGAAAGTGACACTTAATAACGCCAATCTACAAATAATCGATGGCAACAAGGCATTTTTCTGGCATTTGGTTGGTTAAAAGAGTTACCCGAACTACCCGAAAGTTTACAAACTGCTTGTTTACGTTCTTAGGAAAATGAGCCAAACCTGCCAAACATTAAAGAGGAAAATTGGATACACGTTTTTATACACCCTGTTTTTAGGGTTCCGTAGTCAACTAGGAACCCTTATAGTTTCGTCATGTCTGTCTGTCCGTCCGTCCGTCCGCGGTTAATCTCAGTGACCGTTAGCACTAGAAACCTGAAATTTGGTACCAATATGTATATCAATCACGCCAACAAAGTGCAAAAATAAAAAATCGAAAAAATGTTTTATTAGGGTACCCCCCCTACATGTAAAGTGGGGGCTGATATTTTTTTTCATTCCAACCCCAACGTGTGATATATTTTTGGATAGGTATTTAAAAATTAATAAGGGTTTACAAAGATCGTTTTTTGATAATATTAATATTTTCGTAAATAATCGCTCCTAAAGGAAAAAAAAGTGCGTCCCCCCCCCCCTCTAACTTTTGAACCATATGTTTAAAAAATATGAAAAAAAATCACAAAAGTAGAACACTATAAAGACTTTCTAGAAAAATTGTTTTGAACTTGATAGGTTCAGTAGTTTCTGAGAAAAATACGGAAAACTACGGAACCCTACACTGAGCGTGGCCCGACACGCTCTTGGCCGGTTTTTATTGAATTCCGTTAACTTGAAGGAATAAGGAATTTATTAATTATAATATAAAGCAACATCTGTTGTCGGTTTATAATTGTCGATAATAATATATCTAGACTAACTTTCAATGTGGTACATGCATGACCTTACGAGTCCTAAAATTCATTATATTCTTTTAAAGATTTATGTCTATTTTTTTGTATGGGATGGATATATCTACTAAATCCATAATCTCTGGTTTTGCGTTAAAAGACCGATTAATAAACAGACACACATATTTTCCCATTTATAATAATGTATGTAGGTATCTATGTATGTATATTTTTTATATAGGTATAGTAGTGTTACTACTAAAAAAAAACAAATCAAAAAATATTTTATAAAATAATTTGATTTGTTCCCTACGTCGATAAATGGCAGCACCATCTCTCTCGCTATATCGTAATCCTGCAAAAGGATTCATATAGGAGGTGCAAGCACAAATTGCTCGCCCTGGTCAGAGGCGCTAGCCTTCAGAGATAACATACACTAGAGAAATTTCGACGGGTACCTCGGCGGTCGGGGTGGTGTAATGGTTTGAGCACGTCAGCCGCCCACCACAAACGCCTCTAACATCCACCCGCCTTCGTCAGTTTTCCGTGATCATGATGCATGCAACTGCGGCGAAATATCGGGAGCTCGACAAAAATCAAAAAGGTAATCACGGTCTATATCCCGGTCAGTATAAATTTTAAAACATATCAAGCTAAGAATATGGCCTGTTTATGAACGGACAAGAGGGGGCAAAATAGAAATACAAAAATCTGTCAAGGTGGTCAAAGACATGCACTAACCTTCTCTCCGGGAGTCAGGAACTGCAGGCAGGATTGGCTGGGGTCCACACTTCATCACAGAAGCACAACCGTTTTCGCACATGTCTTATAACAGTCTGTCATAGGTGTCAACCACTAATTAGAGGGCCGCGCGGGCGGGGCGAGGCGCGAGGGGAGACCCGGGTTCGATTCCCGGCTTCGCGACCAGTGGGCTTGATCGCTTTTTCTTTAGTGTGTGGTATCTATTTCAGTTTATAATGTATGTATGTATTGAATTTATTTACATCTACCTTACTGATCGTCCGTGTGGGTTAAGAACCACTCCCTTTCCTCCCCACCTATGGGTGTAGCAAAAGTCGACTGTGGGATATGGGTTCAATTGTGCTATCAAAATTTCATTGCTATACTACAATTTATTTTTATTTCTTTCCATAAACGTAAAATTAAAATATCGTGATTCATATTCACGTTGTTATTTTTTATTAGTTATACAGTGTGTAAGCTTTATACGGGCGATTAATTAACCACACCTGGAATTGATTAGTATCACCATTAATTAAGAGATGTTTTTGAGTTTGTTGCGATGTCAGTCAATGACAACTGTCAACGAGCGTTTATCGAGAGTTTATTACGTTTATTACATATTAAATAAATAAATAAATATTGGGGGACACCTTACACAGATCAACTTAGCCCCAAACTAAGCAAAGCTTGTACTATGGGTGCTAAGCGACGATATACATACTTAAATAGATAAATACATACTTATATATACACAGAAAACATCCATGACTCAGGAACAAATATCTGTGCTCATCACACAAATAAATGCCCTTACCGGGATTCGAACCTGGGACCGCGGCTCAGCAGGCAGGGTCACTACCGACTGAGCCAGACCAGTCGTCGTGACCGTGAGTCATTAATAAAATTATAAATTTTTTAGACGTATGTATATATTATATTGACCGCGATGCGTTCGCTGAAAGTGAACCCAGCCGGCGCGCGAAGGAGGGTAGATCGCGCGCTGTCTACGCAGCGTTTGACATCCAGCCGCCTTCTTCAGTGTTTTGATTCGCCGCCTCAAATCTCTCAAGGAAGGTGGTTTTTAATTTGTCTGTATGTTTTTTTTAATGTTTGTTCCACGATATCTCCGTCATTACTGGACCGATTTTGATTTTTTTTTGATTGAATATATATGCATACAGATTGGTCCCATTT
This sequence comes from Leguminivora glycinivorella, assembly GCF_023078275.1. NCBI lineage: Eukaryota > Metazoa > Arthropoda > Insecta > Lepidoptera > Tortricidae > Leguminivora > Leguminivora glycinivorella. Next base: position 9,402,579 of record NC_062994.1, read on the forward strand.
TTCTCAGAACCCAGTTCTGATGATGAGATCCTGGAGAAATCGCGGGAACTCCTCAAATCTGAAAGGCACGCTTATAGTGACTTTGGTATTTTTATAAGAACAGCATGCACTTACGCCTTAACACTTAAACCCTAAAAACCTTAACGGTATACGTATATTAATTTGTGTTGCCATCAAATAATTAAAGTGTATAAAGCAGTTTTAAAAAATACCTACACATTTCTACATAATCCAACATTCGCAAGTAGCTTTCACCAGAACCCCAAAGGCGGCGGTTTTTAGGGTTCCGTAGTCAACTTCGGACCCTTATAGTTTCGCCATGTCTGTCCGTCCGTCCGTCCGTCCGTCCGTCCGTCCGTCCGTCCGTCCGTCCGTCCGTCCGTCCGTCCGCGGATAATCTCAGTGACCGTTAGCACTAGAAAGCTGAAATTTGGTACCAATATGTATATCAATCACGCCGACAAAGTGGTAAAATAAAAAGTGAAAAAAAATGTTTTGTTAGGGTACCCCCCCTACATGTAAAGTGGGGACAGATTTTTTTTTCATTCCAACCCCAACGTGTGATATATTGTTTGATAGGTATTTAAAAACGAATAAGGGTTATTAAAATCGTTTTTTGATAATATTAATATTTACTAAAGGAAAAAAGTGTGTCCCCCCCTCTAACTTTTGAACCATATGTTTAAAAAATATGAAAAAAATCACAAAAGTAGAACTTTATAAAGACTTTCTAGGAAAATTGTTTTCAACTTGATAGGTTTAGTAGTTTTTGAGAAAAGTACGGAAAACTACGGAACCCTACACTGAGCGTGGCCCGACACGCTCTTGGCCGGTTTTTTTTTCTTAAAAATTATTCGTGATCATGTTGCATGCAACTGCGTCGAAATATCAGGAGCTCGGCGTAAATCAAAAAGGTAATCAAGGTCTTTATCCCGGTCAATATAAGTCTAATATGGTCTAATGTAAAAAAAAAAGTGAATCATTCAAAACTACTTAAAAGTAATTTAATACATTTCTTATTCTTATTACTAATCAGTAATCGCATACCGCTATATATATTATTTGACAATTTTAAGTATATGTTTTTCGTACTCAGAAAAACAAGGGACAAAGAAGTGATCGCAAAATGTTATTGTTTTTGCTTACTTTGTGATTTATTTTTTTAACCCCCGACGCAAAAACGAAGGGGTGTTATAAGTTTGACGTGTCTGTCTGTCTGTCTGTTTGTCCGTCTGTCTGTTTGTCTGTCTGTGTGTGTGTGTCTATCTGTGGCATCGTAGCTCCCGAACGGATGAACCGATTTTGATTTATTTTTTTTTGTTTGAAAGCTGAGTTAGTCGGGAGTGTTCTTAGCCATGTTTCATGAAAATCGGTCCACTATGTCGCGGTCGGGGGTTTTTTCAAAATTTTAATTTTGTGGTTAGGTTATTAATATACTGTACTGTACTCAATAGTCATTATTTATTTCAGTACTTACTTTGTAACTGAAGTGGAAAAATTAAATTAAAAATTGGGACACTTTTTTTCACCTTGTAGCATTGAAAGGGCTCGTGATTATGAGCAGGAATTATTTTATTCTTATCGTGAAAATGCCCATTAAAGACACTGTATAAAAGGCATATAATATACAAGCATTGCGAGATGTGAAACAGACACATTGTTTTGTACTATTGATAGTACAAGAAGATTAACAAACCGGCCAAGAGCGTGTCGGGCCACGCTCAGTGTAGGGTTCCGTAGTTTTCCGTATTTTTCTCAAAAACTACTGAACCTATCAAGTTCAAAACAATTTTCCTAGAAAGTCTTTATAAAGTTCTACTTTTGTGATTTTTTTCATATTTTTTAAACATATGGTTCAAAAGTTAGAGGGGGGGGGACGCACTTTTTTTCCTTAGCGATTATTTCCGAAAATATAAATATTATCAAAAAACAATGTTAGCAAACCCTTATTCATTTTTAAATACCTATCCAACAATATATCACACGTTAGGGTTGTAATGAAAAAAAATTCAGCCCCCACTTTACATGTAGGGGGAGTACCCTAATAAAACATTTTTTTCCATTTTTTATTTTTGCACTTTGTCGGCGTGATTCATATACATATTGGTACCAAATTTCAGCTTTCTAGTGCTAACGGTTACTGAGATTATCCGCGGACGGACGGACGGACGGACGGACGGACGGACGGACGGACGGACGGACGGAGAGACAGACATGGCGAAACTATAAGGGTTCCTAGTTGACTACGGAACCCTAAAAATGGAGTTTCAAAACTTCCTAATTTTTACTATCGTTGTTTTTTGTCAAGTAAGTTTTAAGTAAATCTTTTCTTTATGAAAAAAAAAGTTTTTTATTAAAACCGGAAAGGTGCCCACATAGAGTAAATATGTGGGCACCTTTCCGGTTTTAATTAATTAATTTTATTTAATTATTTTTCTTTATCTCATCACCAAATGTTTTTTTTATTTAGTTTTAAGTATGTGTGGAAAAAATAAAGCTAATAATTTATTTGCCGTTATACAGTGTGTTACCCAGCACCTTATGATACCTAGTACATCTGAATTTACAATACATCGCGATGTTTCTAACACTTTACAGCGTTCGTGGTCAACGGGTGACACCGTTAGTGTGTGGTAACATTATCCGATCCGATATCGAATGTAGGACTAATATCCCCTTAAGTATATTTAAGCCGCCATCTTTTTTTTTTTCTTTTTTACGAAATCTTTTTTAAATATATAGATGTATTGACAAAAAAAATATGCCGCCATCTCTCATTTTTGAAATCCTTCCTGCATCCAATATCGGATCGGATAATGTAAACGCACTTTACGGGTGTGAATTGAATTTTTAATTTTTTTTCTGTCACAGATGCTGTTAATGTCAAGCCTGGGGGGTTACCATGACGTGCTAAAGCCGTTCAGTTTAGGTTGAGAGAAAGGGACACAGCTATAGCAGTTACATAGCTCCGTCCCTTTCTCTCAACCTAAACTGAACGGCTTTAGCACGTCATGGTAACCCCCCTGGTGGAGTCTTCGGCCGTCGCCAGGGAGCGGAGAGCAGTAGATTTCGGAGATTATATCAAGAAGTTTTTCGGATCTTTTTCTAAGGGTTAAAAAATGGGTTAAGTCAAAAGGCAAATACGGACGTAGATTATTTTTTCCCTTTAACAGACACATTATATTATAACACTGATATAATTATATTATGGTATAAACTGAAACAGATATACTAAAGAATATACAGTCAAGAATATACAGAATATAAGATATACAGTCGGTTGCATCGCTCAAGTCGAAATTGAAAAATCTGTGGCTATCTGATTGCTAATCTAAGCGATCGGTTATGAGTTGTGTTGTCTCACTGTCTCAATGTCTGTATTATTTAAATTCTCAATTGTTCTTTTCCCATTTTTAGTGTAATTTCTCCATTCCTTTTTTTATGTAATATTTGTTCATTCCCATAAATTATGTGTGTATTTATTTAATTATTTGTCTTTCTGGTATGGTTATACATGTTGCTGTATGTGTCACCCTCATCTCTTTTTATCCTCTCATTCACCTTTTTTTTAATATACAACGTTGGTGGCAAACAAGCATACGGCCCGCCTGATGTAAAGCGGTCACCGTAACCTATGGACGCCTGTAACTCAAACAGTGTCACATGCGCGTTGCCACCTTATTAGACTCTCAGACTTGTACATTCCCTTTTGCTGTGTTAAGTACGCAGCGAAAAGGAGTGCACAAGACGTTCTAAGGAGGGTTCGGGTTGCCGACGACTTAAAGGACAATAGACGGAACAAGTTAGTTCCGTAAGTCCTCCCGTCATCAGCACACTGCAACCTCGTTGAGCTCTGGCAGCCTTACTCACCGGCAGGAACACTATGAGTAGGGTCTAGTGCTATTTGGCTGCGGTCTTCTGTAAGGTGGAGGTACTACCCCAGTTGGGCTCTGCTCTAGATTCGAGCGAGTCACTCAATGGTTAACTGGAAGAAATCCCTCAAAGGGATAAGTTCGCCTTTGTACTGTTCTTTACTGTAATTACTGTGTTTTTTGTTATTAATTGTACAATAAAGAGTTTACTAGTACTACTAAAGAAAAAGCGATCAAGCCCACTGGTGGCGAAACCGGGAATCGAACCCGGGTCTCCAGCTAAACCGTTACACCACCTCGACCGCCGACGTTCCCATCAAAATGTCTCTAGTGTTATCTTTATCTCTGAAGGCTAGGCGCCTTTGACCAACTCTAAGGGCGAGCAATTTGTGCTTGCGCCTCCTATTATAGATTAGATTAGATTAGATTTATTTATTTCATGATAAAAATTACACTTTAAATTTTCTACATGTCAAAATATATATTTCTTATTTTCAGCATTTTGGTGTTGATGTTTTTATAGATTTTTTCTTTAGTCTTATAAAATAGAAAATAGTCAAGCGAAAGGATGTACATCAGCATCACATTGGCCCAAAAAATTTAACTACGTTCGTAAAAAATCTGTTTCATTTATTTCCTGAAATACTTAGTTATTTTCCCTACATTTCCCTCATGAGCCCTATATGTTTTTAAATGTCCCGCGATTTTTAGGGTTCCGTGGTCAACTAGGAACCCTTATAGTTTCGCCATGTCTGTCTGTCCGTCCGTCCGTCCGCGGATAATCTCAGTAACCGTTAGCACTAGAAAGGTGAAATTTGGTGCCAATATGTATAGCAATCACGCCAACAAAGTGCAAAAATAAAAAACCGGCCAAGAGCGTGTCGGGCCACGCTCAGTGTAGGTGTAGGGTTCCGTAGTTTTCCGTATTTTTCTCAAATACTACTGAACCTATCAAGTTCAAAACAATTTTCCTAGAAAGTCTTTATAAAGTTCTACTTTTGTGATTTTTAGGGTTCCGTAGTCAACTAGGAACCCTTATAGTTTCGCCATGTCTGTCTGTCCGTCCGTCCGCGGATAATCTCAGTAACCGTTAGCACTAGAAAGCTGAAATTTGGTACTAATATGTATATCAATCACGCCAACAAAGTGCAAAAATAAAAAATGGAAAAAAATGTTTTATTAGGGTACCCCCCCTACATGTAAAGCGGGGGCTGATATTTTTTTTCATTCCAACCCCAACGTGTGATATATTGTTGGATAGGTGTTAAAAATGAATAAGGGTTTGCTAAGATCGTTTTTTGATAATATTAATATTTTCGGAAATAATCGCTCCTAAAGGAAAAAAAAGTGCGTACTTTATAAATACTTTCTAGGAAAATTGTTTTGAACTCGATAGGTTCAGTGGTTTTTGAGAAAAATACGGAAAACTACGGAACCCTACACTGAGGGTGGCCCGACACGCTCTTGGCCGGTTTTTTTCATAATTTTTAAAGATATGGTTCAAAAGTTAGAGGGCACATTTTTTTCATTTGGGAGCGATTATTTCCGAAAATATTAATATTATCAAAAAACGATCTTAGTAAACCCTTATTCATTTTTAAATACCTAACTTTTGAACCATAAGTTTAAAAAATATGAAAAAAAAAATACAAAAGTAGAACTTTATAAAACTTTCCTTGATAGGTTCACAGCGTACGAACCCTACCGACACGCTCTTGGCCGGTTTTTAGTGCCATGATTTGGTTGACCGTCCATAGGTTAGATGATGATGAAGCCTGTAATCGGATAATGAAAGAAACACTAATTTACATTACTTTATTTAAGCTGAATAAATAATAAAACTAGAATATTTATAATAGGGTAGCGCTATTACGCCACACTAAGGCGTTTAGGAATTATAAATTCCGCATGGAAAAATTTGTACGCATCCAGCAGGCCTCCGTGGTTATATGTAGATCATAGCGACTGCTCCGGCAAAACAGACGGTCGCATGTTCGAGTCCTGCCGAAGGTATGAATTTTTCAAGTTTTCCTTTAATTTATAATAGGGTAATTTACCCTAGTTCTCTTCTCCCAGCTTGTCACACCTATAATCCACTGCTCCCAATCCCTGCGCCGGCACTGCCCCATTCAGTGCAACATTAGCGTTGAAAGGCATCCTCCCATTCACTTCAACATTACCACCAACTTGCAACGCCCCTGATGAAAACTCAATACCATATTCTCTTGGAGGTTTGACAACATTAGCATACATTGGGGCTTTTTTGTAAAAGACTTCACTGCCAATGTTGCTTACGCCTATATTGCTAGTCAAACCAATATTGTTGTTAGATAGGCCAATGTTGCTGCTAGCTATCCCACTGTTGCTGCTAGCTAAATTGATATTGCTGGGTATGTTGCTAGCGTAATTTGCGTTGCTTATTAGATATTCTTGTCCTAAGTTATTCTGTGCAATGATGTTATTGGATAGTTGGTTTGTTTGGCCAATATTGGCTAGGAGATTGGCGTTGTTGGCAAAATTGGTTGCTAGAGGTAAATTGCCACAGTTTTGGTTGTTTAGGAATTTTCGCCCTCCAAGGCTGCTGAAGACTTGTGCTGTTGTGTACTGAAATATAAAATAAACATTAATGTTGTTATATAAAGTGATAAAATTATCATATATTTAAATATTGATACTAAAAAAAGAAGAAGGCACATTTCAATGCCATTATCCCTAAAGATAAAAGTCAGTAGGATCTTTGTTATATTTTTATTTAAATGCGATTTTTTCTAGTAACGATTGTAAGAGATATTTTAAAATATGCTTCAAAAATATTTTTAGAATATAAAGCGATAATAAAGTTTAAGTAGTTCATCTTAGTTGAAAAAATGGATTAAATTCACAATTTTAAAATCGCTTAGAGAAATAAACAGGATCAAAACAATGTTTAAATTACTAAAAAAATATTTTTTATATATTTTTACTTACCTGTATTATGACAAGTTGGAAAAAATACAGCAAATAATTCATTTTCCTTAACAATTATTCTTATATAAATAAATTATACTATAATACTCTGTTTTAGATTGTGATCTAATAATCTTATCCAAAATCAACCACTTTTATATATTGCACGTTGCTTCATTGATATTTTCATCATTCATTGGTTAGTACGTGACTGAGATGTGCACAGTTATCATATAAAGATATAATATATCTGTTATGTAATTATGTAAACTATTAATTAAAAGTATTTACGTCACACTTGCTTGTAAACATTGTTTATGTATTCATCAAAACAAATAACATGGTGGGGCGGAAGTTAAATATTGCAGACGAATATTAGAAACGAGAGTAAGTAAGAGGAACTTAACTCGAGTTTGAAATATTTTACGCCGCGAGTTACACACTATGATTTTCATCACACTCATAATGTAAAAAATATTTAAAAATAAGTTAAGTACGGTACTAGAAATAGTAGAAATTTCATAACTCCCCCGGAAGAACGATTCTTCTATAACTCCCGCTCCGCTTGCGTGCAATAACACATTTTGTGTGCGAGTGTGATGAAAAGATCATCGTTAAGAGGTGTAGAGGGAAATGCTTGGAACAAAATATATAAATAGACTGAGCTCTGCAGCATTTGCAGTGAGCAAGATCCGTCAGTTAACAGACGTGGAAACAGCTCGATTAGTTTATTTTAGTTACTTTCACAGCATTATGTCATATGGTATTTTACTATGGGGCCTCTTCAGAGATAAATACCATATTTGTTCTACAGAAGAGGGCTATTCGAGCAATATACAAAATGAACCATAGAGACTCACTTAGAGATAAGTTTAAGGACATTAATATAATGACAGTGCATTGTCAATATATTTATGAGAATATTATCTATGTACATAAAAACATTTGTAAATTTAAGAAAAACTGTGATGTACATAATACATATAAACACTAGAAATAAGCATAAGCTTGCAGTGCCCTTCACTCGGCTCCATAAAATTAAAAAATCATTCATGGGTAATTGTGTAAGATTTTATAACAGACTTCCTAATGCCATCACTGAACTGTCTTTTAATCGATTTAAACATTATGTAAAGCGTATACTGATCTCTAAAGCCTACTATAGCACACAAGACTACATGAATGATAATTTGATAAAACACCGTGGGATACAAGTATTGCTGAAAACCATTAATTATATAGCTTATTATTGATGATATTGATAATTCAATGTATTTTTATACTATTTTTTTGACATTTAGAATTTATTCTAGAAGTTTTTAGACTAGTATTTTTTTTATACAATTTAGATTGATATCATTTTATTAAATCAATGTAGTTTTAAAACAGTATTGTTTATTGCACTAATAAATTGCTCTGATATTTAGAATAAGATGAATATTGTACACTGTTGACAATTTAAAAGTGCTTATTGTAAGCCTATTTGAATAAAGAATATTTTGATTGATTGATTGAAAACTTTTCGCTTCAATACTTAAAAAAATTAATGTACAGAAAACAGTATTTTTTTTTAAATCTGATATTGAGTTGACTGACATTTAGATTTTTTTTTATCATGAAGAAACGTCTGCGAGCGATGTTAAATATTTTTAAATTAAAGGAAAAATATGCTGTACATTTATTTTATAATTACACCAATTATATTAGACATAATAACAATACAATTGGCGTAGGGATGTGACGACCCCATCGCCCACTGGTTTTACCAGTGCAATCAGTCAACGCAGGGCAGCTTGTGGCGAGCTGTTGGGGAACAGCGACCCTACGTACCCGAGTGCTCCTGGGGAGTTCTGTTACCCGTAAGACGGGTGGGTGGGACAGGACTCTCTACCTCTGGCTTGCCTTGACTGGCCGTCCCGAGTGGAGTCGTTAGGGCTACATGCTCCAGGGGTGGAAGTGAAAATTTGCATCCGAAGATACGAAAGCGATAGCTTAACGCGGCCACGTTTGTGGCGTTTCGTGAAATTCGGCTAGCCACCCTGGACAGAAAGCGGTGTACACCTCTCGACACCCTTGAGTTCTCACACCGATGTTGCCCTTGAGCCATCTTGGATGTCGCCTTTTGTGGGGGCCCATCTTGTGGGGACGAGTCACCGTCTGCCGGAAATAAAATTGCATACCGTTTTATTAGGCAGGCGTCCGGTTTTTTATCCCATAGCCTAGTATTTAATCCATCACTTTCATCCAATAGCCCAGTTCATTTTAGATTCCATTAAGTCTCAAATAGTCGTTACATCCTGGCGGGTGTTGCCTCTGCGTGTGTCCCATGATACGGGCAAGGGCAACATCCGCTCGGTGTACCCCTTACATTTCATTAAAATGGCAAAAGGGACTCTACGTGTTGGCTTCGGCCCCGCGCACGTCTCCCAAAGGTCCGGAACACCATTGTTCCGTGATGGGAAAGACATACAATATATCAGTTTTATTTTTCATTTTAGGTGGAATTATGTAGGTACTTCTAAAATAAAACAAGAATATGTTTAAAAGGAAATTCATAATAGCATTTGAAAAGGATAATTATATAATATTATTATTTACAACTATTAATAGTATAATTTGGAAAAACTCCCGACCACGACAATAAATACAGCGTTTTTCTCATCTCTATTAACACATCTCCGTAACAATAGGCTCAGTGTATCCCTGCGTGACCAACGACTGAACAACTTGATGGTTCAATTCCAAATCTGGTTTATAATGCTTAGAGCAAGCGACTATCTTCCTCACCACTCCATTTTCGACCACCATCTCCCCTGCACCCGATACAGGATTACCAGCGAGAAAACTTGACGTGTGAATCCCCTGATGATGATTTGATAAGAATAATTTGCCTTCAGGTGCCATTATAAATTTAGCTGCCGGTCCTTTGCTACCTTGGTCTGCGTTACTGGTGTCAACTAAAGTATTGTTCGCGTTATACAATCTACCATCTTTAACATAGACTTCAAATTCTGCTCTTTCATTTTCATTATAGTAAGGAACGGGTACACATTTTTCATCTTCACATTTATGCTCACACTTATATTGTATTAGCATATGATGTGTTTTATAAGCCATAGCCACACTTCGGATTTCTTTCTGATTCGTATAGCTCTCACAGTTGCCAGTATTTACATCACAGTTGCCCGTACTGCTTCCAAGGACATACAACGATGCATTAAATGCTGTCATTTTCCATGTGTAACCACCTTTAGTATTCAAATAGACTTGCACACAATTTACGATTGCATTTGATGAACGTGAACATTTCCAAAGAACTCCTGTATGTTCTAATAAGAACATTATATTGTCCTTACTTGCAATGGCCATAGTGACTTTTCTGTCATCACTGACTCCAAACACTCGTGCGCAATGATTGAGAGTTAAAGAACACCTGGTAACTTGTAATCCAGAGCTTCCAGCATATATACTATCCCCAATATGAGTTAAAGAAGTAACTGTGGTTCCTAGTTTGTGCAGTGGCTGACAATTGGCTTGCTGTTTATCGCACACCAATATAGTGCCACCGGAAAGATCATCAAGACCAGCAATAAGATGTCCTCTAACACTCGTCATGGACCATACTCCCGAAATGGCAGAGTAGAAAAGTTTGCAAGAATGTTTAGTGTACAAGTGACATTTTAATATTTTTCCGGAATAATGACCCGCGTAAATATACTCTCCGCTGATATGCAGGGAGTAAATTGAATCGTTCGATGGTCGGTGAAAAATCTCACACAGATCTTTCTGGCATTGCACTATTTCACCATTAAATTTACCGAAAAATGTTAGTGCAGGAGTGTTGTCCACATCGCCTTCGCGCGTCTTTGTTTTGACAGATGTTGAAACACTGGATGAATCGATGTATTCATCTAACACTGTAGATGTAGCCAATGCTGCCAACGTCAGCGATATAAATAGCGTTTTTAGTATATCCATTGTAATCGTTGTGAGTGAAAGTAGTGAACTAAATTAATCCAGAGTAAACCCTGCTTATAAACGATACATCGTTTGTACAACAAAGGATGGACTTTAGGCGACTGATAACTAAAAATCATTAAATATTGTTTACTTTCGCTTCTATCTAATTTTATTTAACTAGTTAATATAGGGTAGGCATGATAGTATGCAATTAACTAATGAGTTAACATAAGGGTGAATTTCAACATACTCGAAATTTTCTGAAACACCCGATTGGTGTGAGTTTCGGTTTTTGGACAAAGGGCGCTGGTTCAGTCCGGAAATCGACGCCTTAGAAAGATTGCACCCGTTTCGGGGTGCGAACAAAAATGGGGAGAACTTAAAAGAAAAATATATAAATAAAAGCCCTACACTCACCCGCGCTCTGCGTGTAGATTGGCCACCGCTTATGATATATTTTTGGTTCAAAGCCACGGCTTTTCCTCTCGCCGTACATGCACAAATTTTCAGCCGCAATTCACACCGTCGTGAACGTCAACGAATTTTCTTCTTCAACTGACATATTCTTTTTTCCTCTTTCATGTCATATTTTTCAAATCTTGTTCTAAAGATTTTTGATAATATTAATATTTTCGGATAAAAGCGCTCCTAAAGGAAAAAAAGTGTGCCCCCTCTAACTTTTGAATCATGTGTTTAAAAAATATGAAAAAATCACAAAGTAGAACTTTATAAAGACTTTCTAGGAAAATTGTTTTGAACTTGATAGGTTCAGTAGTTTTTGGGAAAAATACGGAAAGCTACGGAACCCTACACTGAGCGTGGCCCGACACGCTCTTGGCCGGTTTTTTCATATATTTGATCGCCATTGTTAGATTATGTCCGATAACGGCATCATCGCTATCAAAATTTTTATTTTTATTTTTTTATTTGCTATATGGGATAAAAGGCAAACGAGCAGACAGGTCTCCTGATGGTAAGCGATATTTTACTTTTCTAATATGATGAGGAATACGCTGTTAAAATTATTCGGTTTCCTCATGTTACACCGTGTATAATGAGGATTGCTCCGAGGGAATTCACCCTACGCGACAACAGTTCCGACTGTTTTCTTTTTAAATATTAATCTTATCACTATGTATTTGGTATCGTTTTATAGGTAATTTATCGACGATGATTTGGTTCTTAAAGATTAAACTCGTCAGTCCTACCGTTTTGGAATAAAATCCAGAAAACTAGAATGAGGGAAATGAAAAGGGGGGTAAGGAGGGGAAAAATTGACTCTTCGGCGTGCTTCCATATCGACATTGAAGCACATATATGAAAGCTACATTCTTGCCAAGTTTCATGCTTTCTTCCGGATGGGACCGTATTTTTAACACGCTTTTATTAGGTCGTCGTGTATGTAACTATGTATGTAATGGAATCTAAGGAAGCTAATTTAACCATCTTCCAGGAGTCGTAGCGTAATGAAAATTGGCAGCTATATGTAGTTCCGATGACAATACAATAATATGGTACTGTTGAGCTGATCTGATGATGGAGTCGGAAGATATGAACTGGAACTACATGATGGAACATCGTATCATAGTCGTTTTTGGGTTTCTTAGAAAAGTCTTGTAATGAACTTTGACTACAATTAGGTTACAAGGTCTGATGATGGAGCCGGAAGATATGAACTGGAACTACATGATGGAACATCGTATCATAGCTGTTTTTGGGCTTCTTAGGAAAGTCTTGTAATGAACTTTGACTACAATTAGGTTTCAAGGTCTGATGATGGAGCCGGAAGATATGAGCTGGAACTACATGATGGAAACATCGTATCATAGCTGTTTTTGGGCTTCTTAGAAAAGTCTTGTAATGAACTTTGACTACGATTAGGTTTCAAGGTCTGATGATGGAGCCGGAAGATATGAACTGGAACTACATGATGGAACATCGTATCATAGCTGTTTTTGGGCTTCTTAGAAAAGTCTTGTAATGAACTATGACTACGGATAGGTTTCAAGGCCTGATGATGGTGCCGGAAGATAAGAACAGAAAAAGGGGGGGGGGCTCGAGGGGGAAGCATGAAAGAAAGATCAACGTAGTATTTAAAATAAGTTGGGTTAGCGTTTTCTTGTGACCTTTCAGAGCAAACAAAGGGGGCTCGGGGGCGAAGCCCCCGCATAAAAGAAAGATCAACGTTGTATTTAAAATAAGTTGGGTTAAGGTTTTCTTGTGATCCTTAAGAGTAAAGAAAAGGGGGGCTCGGGGGGCGAAGCCCCCCGCATGAAAAAAAGATCAACGTAGTATTTAAGATAAGTTGGGTTAGCGTTTTCTTGTGACCTTTAAGAGCAAACAAAGGGGGGCTCGGGGGGCAAAGCCCCCGCATAAAATAAAGATAAACGTTGTATTTAAAATAAGTTGGGTTAGGGTTTTCTTGTTACCCTTAAGAGTAACGAAAAGGGGGGCTCGGGGGGCGAAGCCCCCCGCATAAAAGAAAAATTAACGTAGTATTTAAAATAAGTTGGGTTAGCGTTTTCTTGTGACGTTTCAGAGCAAACAAAGGGGGGCTCGGGGGGCGAAGCCCCCGCATAAAAGAAAGATCAACGTTGTATTTAAAATAAGTTGGGTTAAGGTTTTCTTGTGACCCTTAAGAGTAAAGAAAAGGGGGGCTCGAGGGGCGAAGCCCCCCGCATGAAAGAAAGATGAACGTAGTATTTAGAATAAGTTGGGTTAGCGTTTTCTCGTGACCTTTAAGAGCAAACAAAGGGGGGCTCGGGGGGCGAAGCCCCCCGCATGAAAGAAAGATCAACGTAGTATTTAAGATAAGTTGGGTTAGCGTTTTCTTGTGACCTTCAAGAGCAAACAAAAGGGGGCTCGGGGGCGAAGCCCCCGCATAAAAGAAAGATCAACGTTGTATTTAAAATAAGTTGGGTTAGGGTTTTCTTGTTACCCTTAAGAGTAACGAAAAGGGGGGCTCGGGGAGCGAAGCCCCCCGCATGAAAGAAAGATCAACGTAGTATTTAGAATAAGTTTGGTTAGCGTTTTCTTGTGACCTTTAAGAGCAAACAAAGGGGGCTCGGGGGCGAAGCCCCCGCATGAAAGAAAGATCAACGTAGTATTTAAGATAAGTTGGGTTAGCGTTTTCTTGTGACCTTTAAGAGCAAACAAAGGGGCTCGGGGCGAAGCCCCCGCATAAAAGAAAGATCAACGTTGTATTTAAAATAAGTTGGGTTAGGGTTTTCTTGTTACCCTTAAGAGTAACGAAAAAGGGGCTCGGGGGCGAAGCCCCCGCATGAAAGAAAGATCAACGTAGTATTTAGAATAAGTTGGGTTAGCGTTTTCTTGTGACCTTTAAGAGTAAAAAAAGGGGGGGCTCGGGGGCGAAGCCCCCGCATGAAAGAAAAATCAACGTAGTATTTAAGATAAGTTGGGTTAGCGTTTTCTTGTGACCTTTAAGAGCAAACAAAGGGGGCTCGGGGGCGAAGCCCCCGCATGAAAGAAAGATCAACGTAGTATTTAAGATAAGTTGGGTTAGCGTTTTCTTGTGACCTTTAAGAGCAAACAAAGGGGGGCTCGGGGGGTGAAGCCCCCCGCATAAAAGAAAGATCAACGTTGTATTTAAAATAAGTTGGGTTAGGGTTTTCTTGTTACCCTTAAGAGTAACGAAAAGGGGGGCTCGGGGGGCGAAGCCCCCCGCATGAAAGAAAGATCAACGTAGTATTTAGAATAAGTTGGGTTAGCGTTTTCTTGTGACCTTTAAGAGCAAACAAAGGGGGCCTCGGGGGGCGAAGCCCCCCGCATGAAAGAAAAATCAACGTAGTATTTAAGATAAGTTGGGTTAGCGTTTTCTTGTGACCTTTAAGAGCAAACAAAGGGGGGCTCGGGGGGCGAAGCCCCCCGGATAAAAGAAAGATCAACGTTGTATTTAAAATAAGTTGGGTAATGGTTTTCCTGTGACCCTTAACAGCAAATAAAGGGGGGCTCGGCAAAAACGAAATACTTAAATTTTGTTTGAATTAGTTGAAATGTGACAATATTTTCTAATCGAGTCAAACAAAATCCCACTAGCTGAGAGCTTCAAAACAATGTATGGCGAAAGTATCTCTCTAATGTCTTCAAAAAGTCCGCGATTTTACGGATAACTTACTAGGTATAAACATTTTTATGATAATACCGTAATAAGAAGGTAGCCGCTAGTTATTATTAAGTAGCAATTAGCAATAAGTATATACACGTTAAGCCACAAATGGCATGTAAAATCCGCCTACTTGAAATAAATTTATGTATAAATGTTAAAAGTATTTCATTATTAATGACTAAAAAGTATAAAATAAATTAATAGTTTAAAAAACACTATAAAACACGCTTTTATAAATGCACGTAAAAGCCAAAAATAAATTATGGATCGTTCAAGTTGTCTCTATTTGTGAGCTGAAGTTTAAAAACTATGTGCTTTTAATTATAATATTTAATTGTAAAAGCGTGGGGCGCTGGAACAGGAAAGACTTTCTTGTAAACAAATACTAATCCGAACTTCCTGGCGAATGAAGTTGCATAAGAACATAACGTTTACATATGCCACCTAAGGGTTACCAAAGAGAACCACAGATATCTCGTCCACGAACAAGAACTCTGCATCCTGTCACTGTAGACACTTTCCCCTTTCGTACTTTGATTACAGGAAAAAAGCGGCGTTCTAAGTGTCGGTGACTGTCGACTCTCCTCGCTACTAGCGCATATTTTGTCTGAGTTCGACAAACTGGTACCTACTTTGAACACTGACTTTTAATTGATTTGACTGTTTAATGTAGAACCTACTAGTCATGCTGCAACTCCAGTTAGCGCGTCAATCTGTGTAACCTCCTTCCCGTAACATAGCATAATTTGATTTAAGTATCAGCAAGTTATACAAAAAGTCTTTCCTGTTCCAGCGCCCCACGCTTTTACAATCAAATATTATAATTAAAAGCACATAGTTTTTAAACTTCAGCTCACAAATAGAGACAACTTGAACGATCCATAATTTATTTTTGGCTTTTACGTGCATTTATAAAAGCGTGTTTTATAGTGTGTGTGCGCGCGCGCGCGTGTGTGCGTGTATGTGCGTGTGTGTGTGAGTGTGTGTGTGTGTGTGTGTGTGTGTGTGTGTGTGTGTGTGTGTGTGTGTGTGTGTGTGTGTGTGTGTGTGTGTGTGTGTCTGTGCATGTGAGTGAGAGCGTTAGAACCAGACTAATTTCCTTTCAGAAGGCTTTCGGTTTCGTTGTACGTTAAATTGCCTAGCCATTCATGAAGCGTAGTTTTCAGTTCTTTGACAGTGAGGGTTTTAGTGTTTACCTTGCTGCTTACTTTATTGTAGATAAACGGATGTAGGTGCGAGCTAAATCTTTTGGCAAACACGGATACCGACTGAGGCACTGAGTATTATTTGAGCATTTCTTTTTTTTCGCCACTTTTACGAAATGTGATATTTCTACTCAGAATCACTAGCTTTTCCAATCCTAGTAGTTAAAAAAATTGTCCCATACGATGTTTTCTTATTTTGTTACCATTCTCCGTACATGTTGTGTGGGGTAACAAAAGAGGAAAGTAACAAAAATGTATGGAAATTCTGGGACACTTTTTGTCTCCCAGTGAGATTGAAAGTACTCGTGATTCTGAGTACAATTGACCTAAAATTCCCCAAAAAAATCAAAATAAAAAAATGGCATAAAAATAAAAAATGCTCATTTCAATTCGGACCGATATATCTGGCCTTAGCGTCTATTTCAGACGATTTATGGTGCAATGTCCGAAAGACATCGCTTTTGATGACTAACGAGACCTATGCGAGAGCGACACATTTTGCCACACATCTCACAAGGGAAGCTTCCAACCGATTGCGACGTTTCGCTATGGTGTCTTCTTTCCCTTTTGTCAGCAAGTGCCGCAAACCAGGTCTCATCGACGAACTTGCGACCATCTCCAACGCACTTTCGCCACTCCGTCCGCTTCTCCGCAAGCTTCTCCCAGTTTTGGTAGTCGATTTTAAAGGCTGCCATGTCCCTCTTAGCGCAGTCTTTGAAGCGAAGCAATGGTCTCCCAACATCTCTTTTGGCATTCGCTACTTCGCCTAGAAGAACACGGCGTGGTAAAAGGGAGGGTTCCATCCTGTGCACATGCCCCAGCCAACGCAGTCGCCTCTGTTTGAGAAGCGCGGTCAGACTGGGTAGCTGTGCGATTTCCAGAACCCTCTGGTTTGTCACCCTGTCTTGCCATGATATGCCCAAGATCCTACGCAGGCAGCGCATATAGAATGAGTTGACACGGCGTTCGACTTTGGCATACGTCGTCCAGGTCTCGGCTCCGTACAAGAGTATGCTCAATACAGAAGCCTGAAAGACCAGTACCTTAGTCTTAGTAGTCAGGAGTCTGTTTTGCCACACTCGAGCACGAAGCTTCCCGAAAGTAGTAGCTGCCTTGCCGATGCGAATGTCAACCTCTGCATCGAGCGAGAGATTGTCAGTTATGGTCGAACCTAGGTAGCAAAACCGATCAACCACCTCCAACTGCGTGCCATTGAGTAAAATCTGTGGGACTAAACTAACACCTTGTGCTAATACAACCGTTTTCTTGGTGTTGATGGACATGGCAAACAGGGAACAGGCCTTGGAGAATTGATCCATCATTAACTGGAGCTCACTTTCGGAGGTAGCAACAAAGGCTGCGTCATCGGCATAAAGTAGGCTGTCGACGAAAAGATTCGAACCGATACGACCTTCAAAACTATGTTCCTTCACAACTTGTAGAATAGTGCATACACCCATATTATGGCCATTATTTCAAAAGTTGTCCACCCCACTTTTTTTTGGATTTGGAATTTTTCATGTGGTTTCCACTCAGAATCGCGAGCTCTTTCAATCCTAATAGGAGAAAAAAAGTGTCCCAAGGTTTTTTCCAATTCCGTTACCATTTTTTCATACATTTTGTATGGCGGTAACGGAATGGAAGGTTTAAAAAATGTAAATCTTGGGTAAATTTTTTTCTCATATCAGGATCGAAAGGCCTCGCGATTCTGAGTATGAATCGCGTAAAAAATACCTATGTTACAAAAAAAGTGGGGTGGACATCTTTGAAAAAAAAAATGGCCCTTTAGAGGTCGGCACGCACCTCTATAATTCCTATTTTGAATTAGCCGGAATTATTGTAAACAAAGGTGTGGCCGGTGCTATAAAAAAATTGCACCATTCGAGGTATTAAAATTGCCGATATTTTACTTTATTTGTTTTTCTGCCGGCCCTTACTTTAGAACCCCTGACTTACGCTGCACGTGTTACTTTGACAGTGACAGCAGTTTGTTTACGTTTATTCCGTTCAAATCCTAATGGGAATATGGTCCTTCGGCCGTTTCGGGTAGCCATGAAATGTTTGCCTACTATTTTATTAAAAAAATTGTCTTGATGAGTATTGCGCGTGGAGAAAAGTATAGTCAGCAATAAAAGCTTGTAGCCCATTACGATACAAGTGCGAAAAAAACACGTGTCGATTAAAACGCTCCCTTCGGTCGTATTTTACTTTATCGCCACTCGTTTCTAACTTCCTTTTCGCACGTGTATCGTACGACGTTTTTCAGTACAGATGGCCCTCCGAAGTTATGACCTGACAAGAAATAAACAACTCGCACTAGTGCGTAAAAAAGCACCATCTATACTGAAAAAGTTTCGGTCGTGTTTTAATTTATCGCCACTCATTCCTTCCTTCGGAACTTCCTTTTTTCGCACTTGTATCGTAATGTACTATTTTTTCATTAGGCACTAAAATTATGAATTAAAGTCAGTGCAGACAAGACCGGCATACTTTATTTGAAATATAGTTTGAGTGGATAAAACTAGACTATTAAAGTAGTCTGGAGTGATCCGCATGGTCCTATGGGCTAGCTAATTTTATATTCTACACAGCTTTTATAATACTTTGGTGAATTAAACTAAACTTAAGTGAAGAAAACCGTCTTTCACGGCAAAACGTAGCGATGAATTGTCGTGATTTTTGAAGGAACGGCGAGTGTCATAGGCTACTTTTTCTCTTTCTAACGCGAGCGAAACCGCGGGCAAAAGCTAGTAGGTATCATATAAAAGATTTTTACTATTTGCTTAAACGTACAAACCGACAATTCAACGCCAGACACTCAGCGTCTATACTCCAGTCTGTTTTTTCACACGTCTTTACCATTACTAAACAATTTCTATACATTTTCATACTTCCAAAAGAATGATAACAAATATCTTCAAAAAGCACGTTTTACATTAATACAATAACTTATTTAATTTCACACCTTAGTTCCCAACAATAAAGTACGAAATCGTATTCCATTTCGTAACGTCTAAGGGTATCTTAATACTGCATTATGCCACTGGATGGCATAATGCCATACTGACACACTTATGCTATTGCTTTATACGTTGATAACGTGACACATATATAGGACTTTTCGAGGAAAAAAATGGTTCAGTGGCTTCAAAATGTTGGGTCTACGTTTTGCCGTCATTTTCTCTGTATTCATAATTCAGGTATTTATTTTTTACGTTTTTAATCCATCACTTGTCGAAATGCCATTTGATATTTGCCAGTCGCTTTTCGGTGAAGGAAAATATCGTGAGGAAACCGGACTAATTTCAATAAGGCCTAGTTAACCTTCGGGTTGGAAGGTCAGATGGCAGTCGCTTTCGTAAAACTAGTGTCTAACTGTCTACGCCAAATCTTGGGATTAGTTGTCAAAGCGGACCCCAGGCTCCCATGAGCGGGATAACGCAAAGAAGATGATGATGATGTTTTTAATCCATTAGTTGTACACTGTGGTGACAAATTAAGAATTTCACCACCCCCCCTTTTTCCCGTGGGTTTCGTAGACTACTTGTGTTTTTTTAAAGAGTGGGCTTACTCATGGCCACAGCCGAGGCGAAGACGTGGCCTACGATGGAGCGAGCTCGCATATAAGATGCCTGTTCACCCTTGATTTTTGCTGAGTTATGGCAAATAACCTGTTTCGTAATATCACAATTTCGTTTTCTTTCGACCCCTTAAGGCCGTCACACTTAGCGTTTCGCTAGCGTAGCGTCGGGCCAACTGTATGAAAAAGACGCCGCGTCAAACCCTTAATGCCAAGAATGGCACTGAAATTTTAACAGTTTTTATGAGCTCCCGCTTGGTAACACAGGCGTGGGTTGGTTGTATGTAATTCATTGTAAAAACAAATCCCTGATCCCATTATTTACCACTTGAATCGAATTCAATGGCGTTTAGAAAAAAAACGTTACGGTTTAAACACCATTTTACGTCTTTAAAACCACCTGCAATTCATTGGTATATACCAATTGAGCCAAGGAGTGGAATTCCTTGCCGGCGGCTATACTTCCGAGCTCACATAACCCGGCAACCTTCAAATCAAGAGTGAATAGGCATCTTCTGGGCGGAGCTCACTCCATCGTAGGCCACGTCTTTGCCTTTGGCTAGCCTGTGGCCAAGAGTAAGCCCATTTATAATTAAAAAAAAAAAAATCACCCGATATGTTTACCAACACGAACGTAATCGATTACCAATATGTTTTTCTCAATTACTTTTTATTAATATTTTGTTTTTGCAGAGAGTTGCAAGCCAATGCTGCAACTGCGATACGGAACTATTCATATCCGTCGATGACTTGATGAAAGCAATCGGCCCAGGGATCGAAAACTTCATCGATAACAACCCGAACCAGTGTGGATGCCAACAGCCCAGGTGTCAACCACCCCGCCAACAACCCTGCGGATGTCAACAACAGTCCTGTGGATGTCAACAGAAATCCTGTGGATGCCAAAAACCCTGTGGATGTCAACAACAGTCCTGTGGATGTCAACAGAAATCCTGTGGATGCCAACAACCCTGTGGATGTCAACAACAATCCTTTAGATCTCAACAATCCTGTGGATGTCAACAACAACCATATGGATGTCAACAACAGACCTTTAAATCTCAACAACAATCCTGCGGATGTCAACAACAACCCTGCGGATGTCAACAACAGTCCTGTGGATGTCAACAACAACCCTGTGGATGCCAACAACAACCCTGTGGATGCCAACAACAATCCTGTGGATGTCAACAACAACCCTGCGGATGTCAACAATCCCAAAAAACAGTATTCGCCGTAGGCCAGCCCACCTTCTCGATTTCTGGCATTAACCTAGGTGGCAGCCAATGCGGATGCCAACCTCAACCTCAATGTGGATGCCAATCTGTCCAGATCAGTCAACCAAACTGCGGATGCCAACAGCCATGTGGATGCCAATCCATTCAGATCCAACCTAACTGCGGATGCCAACCCCAATGTGGATGCCAATCCATCCAGATCCAACCAAGCTGCGGCTGCCAGCAGCAGAGTCTGTCCTTTTCTAACCCATCTATCTCCTTCCAACCCGTCTCTCAGCCTAAATCTAAGCCTAAACCGATCAAAACAGAGGTACCAAGCTGCATAATCCCAGCTGCTCTTTTAGAAGCCCCTCCATACGGCATTGTCTTCGCTGGCGACAACCTGCTCATCGAAGGTCCGGTCCAGGTTAGCGGTAACATGCCTTTCAACAGTATCATTGAGCTAGGTGGTGTGATACCGTCTTCTGGATCCGGTTGCGTTCAATATACTTGCGGAGATTCGTGTTCTATCTGCTATTAAATTATATCTTTTTAAAGTTTTGTATAAACGGTTTATGGATCCTAAATTGTTTTTGATTTGGTTACTTATGCCCTTAAGATAATTATTTGATGAACATAGTGATTTAGCTTTAGGTGTACAAACTGTAAGGTGTATAAATACATACCAAATTTTTTGACAAATTAATATCTTTCCCAAAAACGCTTTTTATTTAAGTCAAATAATGGCTTAAGAATGTATAAGCAAGGACGATTATAAATTAAATGGTCCTTGGTATAAGTAATAAAATAATACCAAAGCAGTATTTTGTAAATTTATTTATTATTGTATTGTATTTACTCTGGGATTATGTAAATACATACATACATACATACATACATACAATCACGCCTGTATCCCATGAAGGGGTAGGCAGAGCACATGAAACTACTCAAGTTTCAGTGCCACTCTTGACAAATAAGGGGTTGAAAGAAAACGAAATTGTGACATTGTAGTGACAGGTTGCCAGCCTTTCGCCTACGCCACAATTTAACCCATATCCCACAGTTGCCTTCTACGACACCCACGGGAAGAAAGGGGGTGGTGAAATTCTTAACCCGTCACCACACGGGCATTATGTAAATAAGTAAACAAAATATGGGGGACTTCTTACACAGGTCGACCTAACCCCAAATTAGCTCCAAACAAGCCTAGACCCTGTCTGCTGGCCGATGGTCCAGGGTCCTAGGTTTAAACCCAGGTATGGGCATTTAATTGTGTAATTTGTGTTTCTGGGTCATGGATATTTTCTATGTACACTAACTGATAAATAATTTTACTTGACTCAAGAATGCCATTCTAAAGAAAATTATATTTTGGTGTCAAGACAAAAATTCTTGAGACAATAAATTATTCTTGATACTTAAGGTGCATTAGGGTAATTCCGAAAGTCGTCTAATTAGGAAAGTCGCATAAAAATCACCATTATTTCCATCATATCAAGATTCCCCTTTCGGAATTATCCCAGCATATCTGTCATTCGGAATTACCCTAATGCACCTTATAGGAAAATATTTCTTGGGTCAAGAATTTATTCTCTTAACTCAAGAACAACAGTTTCTTCAAAATGATATTTTTGGTTCAAGATTTTCTCTCCTGAAGCAAGTGTTATTTTTTATCAATGTATTTAAGTATTTGTCCATTGTAATATAATTTGTAGAATGTTAGGTATCCTATGAATGTTATGTATCGGATATTTTTTCTTCACAATGCATTTTTTACGTTTTCTTTTTAGGAATTAATTTTACCTGTATTTATTATTTGTATGCCTATTTATTATTTATTATTTGTATGCCTATTATACGATATATATTACGTCGCTGTCGGAGTATAGCCGCGGTCAGGTTCGAATTAAGGGCATTTATTTGTGTGATGAGCACAGATATTTGTTCTTGTTTTCTATGTATATAAGTATGTATTTATCTATTTAAGTATGTATATCGTCGCTTATAAAAATATCAAAGTTGAGTAAGATGTCCCCCAATATTTATTTATTTATTTATTTATATTTGTTTATTTATTTGTGCTTAATATTTCTCCCTACAGGCAGATCAGCTCTATCATCTGGATCACTGTGAAGTTTCTCATAGGCTTCTGTGGCAGCTTCCGGGAATTCTGAGAAATCAGGGAATTCCAGTTTTCTTCGGGAAGGTTTTTCTGTAAACAAATATGTAGTGGTTATTTAAAAAAAAATCGTTACACATGCGGCAATGTCATTATTAGAGATGCAACGAATAGTTGTTTGGCCGGATACCGGATACCGAATATTCGGCCTAACCATCGGCCGAATATTCGGTATCCGGCCGCCGAATATTCGGACAGCAGAATTTTACCTACAATACCTACAATTTAAGCAGGGAGCGGGCGCGTCGTGCAGGTTTTGACTTGTTTCGTAGTGAACTTCGCGCGGAGTCCGTTTTTGTTTAAATGTTTATTTTTTTTTAATAATAAAGGGCTATGATTATAAGTATTATAACTGTAACTGTTTTTTTTTACATTTAATTTGTTTACCTACTCCAAAATCATTCAATCAAAAATAGCACATCCGGTATTCGGCCGGATAGTACGTCATTATTCGGTATCCGGCCGAATAGATTATTCGGTACATCTCTAGTCATTATTCGCTCGAGTTTTGCCGCGTGCAGCGGGGCGGGCGTGCGGCGTGTATGTCAAACGTTTATTCTATTCTATTCTATTCTAATTGAAGCTCATACAAGTGTCCTGAATCGACGCTGCATAGCCCGGCCCGCTGCACGCGTCGCCGAACGCTCCGCTCTGAGCGTCCACTCAGGCGTTACACTTAGGTTGCCTCTCAACCATAGAGGAATAATTAAGGGATGACTTGTAACTCCATTCATACATCAGTAAATGCGGGTTATTTGTATAGGCATAGTTAAGTGACATCTAGCGACAATCACGCGTCAATCACGCGTCAACTAGCGCCAATTATCAGTACTGTTAACTTGTCAATAGATGTCGCGACGAACGAAAAGTCTAATGCTCACCAATTTTAGCTAATATTACAATAGTCATTAATGCATGTTAGGTTAGACACTAAGTAATATATAATGCCAATTAGCACGTAAGGTTAATCTGTCAGTGCCGATTGATTGGAATAAATAAATATGAAATATGAGTATTAATCAGTATTCTGTTTTCAATTCCTTCTGCTTGTAATATAAGTTGTAAACTGTTCTAATATTAATTTTTTGGTAGACGAGACACTGTTGATACCTAGTATCGAGTAGTGGTACTGATAATTCACGCTATTTGACGCGTGATTGTCGCTAGATGTCACTTAACTATGCCAATACAAATAACCCGCATTTACTGATGTATGGAGGACAACTCTTCCCTTAGGTACTTATTCTTCTATATTCTCAAGGTAAGGTGACTCTCATACCTTCATCAGCAGATTTCTTCTTAATCCATATATATTTCTTTCCATCCGGGCCTATTTGGTTCGCCTCCAATGGTGGACCTGCGGAAAAAAATGTTAATAAAGATAAGATAATCATTTACTTGTTTGCTACAATACACACCAAAATTAGACAATTAAAACAAAAATAAACAACAATAAGTACTAACACTACAGAAAAAACAACAATAGCTTAATGTGGGACCAAGGTAAATCTGCGTGACAAATAACAATGTCATCGTCGATGTCAAGTTTACTATGAAATTGTAAAGTTAATACAATACCTAGTCAGTCTAGAAATAAGTAAAAGTATTAGTTAAGGTAATTATTTAATTTTTTTAAACTTCTGATTAGCAGAAACGTCTGCAATCGATGCCACTAGGCTTAGAATAAATTTAAAAGTGGAAAATGTCTGCCTTGGGTGAGACTAGAACTCACAGCCTCTGGATCGATACTCCAGCGCTCTGCCAACTGAGCAACCAAGACTTCAACCAAGCCAGCGAAATTTTCCACTACAAAGGTCAATGGGACCCGTAGCGACATCTACCGTAAGAGTGTTAAACTTCTTAAACGGCAACCGGAGTTCCAAGTCATATTGGAAATTCACCAGTTACGATGCGCTAACCATGTTAAATTATAAATTTAAATAGATATCATACACGAAAGAAAAAAAAACAAAACGACAAGGCCCACTGGTGGCCGAGCCAGGAATCGATCCCGGGTCTTCAGCTTACGCGGCTAACGTCTTCACCACTAGACCACCCGCCCGCCGTTGCATGTTAAATTAATTAATTAAGGCCGTGAGTTCAAGTCTCACCCAAGGCAGACATTTTCCACTTTTAAATTTATTAAAATTATTTAATTATTAGTGCGTTTTCACATTATCCGATACCGATATCGGATGTAGGACGGATATCCCATACATTCCAGGCGCCATCTTGAATTTCTTCCATTGAAATCCTTACGACATCCGTTATCGGATCGGATAATGGGTCAATCCGCGGCAAGAGTAACGTGAGTCACGATTTTATGGCATGTTCCATTTATTCACGATGCAAGTTAAAGTGATAATCTATCTCTAAATAAGAGTTACTTTCCCGATATATGCATAGATCCTTTCATTTTTTTTTTAATTGAAAAAAGAAAAAACCTTAAAGTTTAAAGTTACAAATAATCGCCAAACTGTATAACAGAAAAGAACATTATGTCAAGTTACAGCAAAAAATTATTATGGTCAAAGAACTATGGAATATGTAACACCTAAAATTTGTAACAAATACCCTCTTTTACTGGAGAAAAATAAATTAAAAATAAGCAGTCTCAAG
This sequence comes from Leguminivora glycinivorella, assembly GCF_023078275.1. NCBI lineage: Eukaryota > Metazoa > Arthropoda > Insecta > Lepidoptera > Tortricidae > Leguminivora > Leguminivora glycinivorella. The sequence continues at coordinate 9,428,286 of NC_062994.1, forward strand.
ACAAAACTTAAAGAAATAATGTTAAATAATCACCATAGTAGTCTTCGTTAGCCTCAGTAATTCTAAGTACCAATTTATACAACCTGTTTTTATTGATATCCGTTAACCTATTGTATTGTGTTTACTCTTACTTATACTATAGCATAATAATACTTATAGTAAAAATATAATAGATACATGTACAAGAGCGCACCGCCAGTTGCAGCTGCAGTTCAAATAAACACTCAATGCCTTCGTGACTCACGTTACTTTTATGTGGATTCACCCTAATGTGAAAACGGACTTAGGATTACAAATCATATTTTTCAAATTTTTTTGCGTTGTATGAGATATTTCGATCTTTTGAACAATCAAATACAAAATAAAAATGTAACATTACCACGTCAAACCCACTGTAAAAATGAAATTTTAAATACAATTTATATGCATCAGATAAGTATAGGTAGTATAAAGAGTATTTTATGAATAAGTTCAAATCAAAGAGGAATAAGTAAGGGAAGAGTTGTACACCACACATAGATGGCGCAACAAAAAATGTCTTGTAGCTTTCGATTATACTTATAGATGGCGTTAAGTGTCATTTTTTAACCCCCGACGCAAAAACGACAGGGTGTTATAAGTTTGACGTGTCTGTCTGTCTGTCTGTCTGTCTGTCTGTTTGTCTGTGTGTGTGTGTCTGTCTGTGGCATCGTAGCTCCCGAACGGATGAACCGATTTCGATTTAGTTTTTTTCATTTGAAAGCTGTGTTAGTCGGGAGTGTTCTTAGCTATGTTTCATGAAAATCGGTCCACTAGGTCGCGGTCGGGGGTTTTTTCAAAATTTTAATTTTGACAGATTTATGTCTCGAAACGAAAGTGACACTTAACGCCAATCTACAAATAATCGATGGCAACAAAGCATTTTTTGTGGTTGATTTATGTGTGGTGTAGTGTATGCGCGTTCTTAGGCGGTCGCATTTTAATGTATGGGATGTATGATCTTCTTATACTTAATCTATGATGAAACAGAAACAAGTGAATGATGAGATGACGGGTGATAGAGAGGAGTAAAAGAAAAGGACATGCTACGCCGACCCTAAGTTTTGAGACGCAACTATAGGTAAGAGTGAGTGGCAATTATCTGCATCTCTTTCTTTTATATACTTCTGTCTCAAAACTTGCAGCAATAACTTTCACTTCTAAACTCAGCTTAAGGGCAGGCGAATGATATGGTCATACGATAGTACTCCTTATACTGTGATATACATACATACATACAATCACGCCTGTATCCCATAAAGGGGTAGGCAGAGCACATGAACTAATCAAGTTTCAGTGCCACTCTTGGCAAAAAGGGGTTGAAATAAAACGAAATTGTGACATTGCAGTGACAGGTTGCCAGCCTCTCGCCTACGCCACAATTTAACCCATATCCCACAGTCGACTTCTACGACACCCACGAGAAGAAAGGGGGTGGTGAAATTCTTAACCCGTCACCACACGGGATCTGTGATATATTGGTACCGTTTCGCTTATACATACATGGGAATTGGGCAAAGAGTTTGATGTTGCCCACAGCCCTAGCTGTTCCTTGTATGACGTTCACCGCAGGCAGTTGCGTCCTATGGTACAGGACTGGCGCTGGAAAAATTCAAAAATATTTGTTAAAACTTATTACAAATGTTTACAGTTTAGTAGCCAACATCACAATTGCTTCGTATTCGTAAGCTTATCGTAGCTCTCCCGATCGCTCTTCTTTAGTGACGCGACAGAGTCAGACTGCGTTTCGACCGCCATAGCGTAAACGATTGTCACTTTGGTTAGGTCGGCAGGTGACTAAAAAAATACCATGTTTATGGTTGTACAACGTCATAATCATCCTCCTTGCGTTATCTCATGGGACCCTAGGGTCCGCTTTGACAACTAATCCCAAGATTTGGCGTAGGCACTAATATTACGAAAGCGACTGCCATCTGACCTTCCAACCCGAAGGGTAACTAGACCTTATTGGAATTAGTCCGGTTTCCTCACGATGTTTTCCTTCACCGAAAAGCGGCTGGCAAAAAAGACATTTCGCACATCGAAAAACTCATTGGTGCGAGCCGGGATTCGAAACTTCGAACCCGCGACCTCCGGAATAACGTGTCGTCACTACTTTAAAAAAAACTTGTATCTTCCGGCTCAGCCACGACATTGGTCCTAAGCGCGGCAGCGGTGAGCGGCGGCCATACATTGGAGCGAGACACAGCGATGGGACTTTTCATTCGCACGTATGGCTGCCGCTCACCGCTGTCGCGCTTAGACCAATGTCGTGGCTGAGCCGTTCGTCTGTCAATGAAAAGAAAATTGTAGTACTGTATGGAATGCATATATAGACTTGCTGCGTTTTAACTTTGAGAAGCAGCGTGAGATACGAGATTTTTTCGGTATGTATTCTGACTTCTGACATAATGCTTTATAAACTGAAATAAATGTCATATACAAAGAAAAAATGACCAAGGCCTCCAAGTGTCCAAAGCTGGATTCGAACCAGCGTCCTCCGTTATCGCGACGGATGCCTCAACCACTCGGCCATTCGGTCACGGTGGCAAGGGTCGAAATTTTCAAGTATATGACACAATTACCGAAGGCTAAGGCGCCCCCGGCCATCTCTGAGATAGAACCGAAACTAGTTCGATCTCCTAACTGAATCAACCCATGTGATTACGAGTTAGCGAAGAGAGATGGCGCTGCCATGCTAATTTTAATTTGTATTTTTTAGTAGACACACTACTATTTTTAAATATAAACTGAAATAAAAAAAACATATACTAAAAAAAATACAAATAATAAAATACTAAAAAATACAAATTAAATTATTTTCTATGAGGATAATTTAATTTGTTCTAAGAATGTTAATTTTCATTTACCTGCACATTGTGTATTGTATCGAAGGCATTGACTGTCGTAAGGCACTGGGTTTAGAGCTATTGTTGGGTTCGGAGTACCTATAATAGGTGGAGTGAAGCCAGTATAAGGTAGCATTGGAGTACCTGTAAAGAAAAACAGTATTAATTATGAGGCAAACGACCTAAGCACCTGGGTACATAGGCAAGAAGTGTATGTCTCACACTCTGTTGCATTAGATACACCGTGTCTTTTTTGTTTTCCATTGCATTTCCAGGGCATTGGCGGTACGTTGTAATATGCTGTCCCGCAGGTTTGCGCGGTGTAATGGGAATGTCAAAATAACGCTATTTAAAGCATTTTGCCAATCCTTTTACACGTGTAGCCTGTGGACAAATTTTATTATACTAAAAAGGCCCTCAGTGCCCTGCGTATCCAGTATAACAATGGGTTCAGGATGCTGTTGGGACTGCCTCGTTATTGCAGTGCGTCAGGCATGTTCGCGGAGGCCCGCACTGACAGTTTCGGTGCTATAATACGCAAAAGAACTGCCTCCCTGATGCGTCGCGTGCGAGACAGCTCCAACAGCCTTGTGCGCCTAGTGTTGGAATCGCCTGCTTGTGCTATCTGGAGACACTGGGATGGTGTACATATGGAATCCAGAGGCCAAGTGTATAATTTATTATAGTTTTAGTTTTTTTTTTTTTTAGATGTAATAAATAATATGTAAATGTAACTAACATAGGTTTAAGGGAATGTACACTAACACTATGGATTTTTTCCGAAATAAAAATTATTGAATTGAATTGAATTAGGCAGGTTCCATAGGTAGTCAGTTTATAAAATAATACTTACATGATTCGTAGCAGAGAGTTTCACACGCTGGATAGCTCTGAAGATATAATGGAACTGGCTGCATCATAGGAACACCTGCCATCATAAAAGTCAAATTTAATAAAAACAAAGACAAAATGAACTACAAAAAAAAAAACATCAATAAATGAAACGTCACATGTATTTTCAAATGACTTAAGTGTTTACATAATACATGTAGGTACATAACATACATATGAAAGTAACTTATTTTCCAATAATATTTTATACTAAGGAATACTACGTTAAAAATGCATTAAAGTACTTATAACAATAATTTAATACTGTCTTTTACTTTGTACTAGTACTATTCAGCAAATGTTTATATTGAATTAAATGACACATCCATACTAATATTATAAATGGGAAAGGGTGTGTGTCTGTTTGTTTGTCGTCTTTCACGGCAAAACGGAGCGACGAATTGACGTGATTTTTTAGGTGGAGATGGTTGAAGAGATGGAGAGTGACATAGGCTATTTTTTGTCTCTTTCTGACGCGAGCGAAGCCGCGGGCAAAAGCTAGTAATGAAAATAAATGTTTATTCAAAACTGAAACTTAAAACTTTTTAACTTTTGCCAAAGCAGAGTATAGTTTGTTGGCAGACAAATTAAAAACATATATACAGTCAGTTCATCTTTACTTGTCCTATCATGTAAACAAACGAAACGTCAAATATGATCAAAGACAATTACTAGTGATTGGAAATGTCGATAAAATGATGTATTAACGATAATTTGTAAATAAACGCTACTAACGTCATCAGAGGATTTTCAATTTTACGTCACACAATATTTATGTAAAAACTAAATTTTGTTAGGTTTCGTCACATTTGCAACAATCCTATGGAAAAGGCTAGTACAATATTCATTTTATAGTACCTAACATTAACATTAATACAACAAAAAATATACTGATAGTAAAATATTTATTGTAAAGAGGTAGGAAATAAAACGTAAAGAAGTCGGTAAAAGATCTGATAAATTATTGTAATTAATATCAACGCACTTTTTCAAAGCTATACAAACTCAAACGTTCATATCGATCGTTCATAACGATAAGTTGTCATGCCAACATTATGACTCATAGACAATTTAGACTTCATAATGTCAGGAGTATTTGATGTCATCCGTTCGTAATTACAATTATTGATGAAAATCTTTTTAGAAATGATATTTTTCAGTGGTTTTTTGATTGATTTCAATACTTTGTGAGTTTATTTAAGTGTATCATAACATTTTTAGTGATGGTTAATGTGCAATTCCAGAGTAAATTGAGATAATGTTTTCCAGCAGTGTTTGTGTACATGATTGGACAAGTTAGGTTGAACTGAGTGTAGGTATATATGCGTACTCACTGTTACTGTACATTGTACAACAATCATTAACACCATCCAATGCATTGTCAACTTTTAGTAATTCCGCTTCCACAACTGATTTAATTTTGGCTATTTCCATATCTACAAAAGTTTCAGTTTTAGCCAACTGTGCATCCAAAAATTCACCAACTTTGTCTGATTCTGATTCTACGAGTGATTCTGTTTTGTCAAGTTTTGATCTTACTCTCGATTCTATTTCTGAAACTTCCGATTTCATTCTCGTATCAGTTTTTTCCAATTCTTTTTCTACATCTTTGTATATTTTACCTGTTCTTGACTCAGCTGTAGCGTCGACCTTTTGTAGCTCTTTATTCACAAACGCATTTACCTTTTCCAAATCAGATTTGACTACATTTTCTGTTTCAGCGAGTTTTGATTCAACAAACGCTTGTAAGATTAGCATCGCTAGTTGTGTTAACGCTTCTTGTTCCGTCATTTGTTTTGTTACTGTTTGACCGATTGCGTTGTTATTTCTTTCCATTTCTGATTCTACTTTTCTTAGTGCTGATTTTACTACTTCTTCAGCTTTTTCTAGTTCTGAGTCAATAAACTTATCTAAGTTAGATAATTCTGTGGAGATTTCAGATTCCATTTTTTGAAGAGTCGAGTCAAGAGCACTCTCTATGTCTGAAGTGGCTCCACCTTTCATTGCAACTTGTAATTGTGGTCCCATCCTTTCTAATTCGTTTTCTACGAACGCATCTATTTCAGCCAATTTGGCATCTATTTCTCTACCGGCCTCTGCGAGAATGGCGTCCGCTAATGTAGCTCCTAGCATAATATTTTTAGGTAAAGGACCATTTTCTGGCGCATTAGGAATAAATGGTAGCGTAACTTCTGGGCCTTCAAAAAATATTACAGTATTTTAGCTTTCATTGAGTTAGGCATAGAATACATTTAAGAATGGAAATGTAATACTTTGAGTGAGGTTTGAACTCAAGATCTCGGGATACCCAAGATACCCAAGACTCGATAGACATACCCAAGGCAATACTTTTCCACTTTTAAATTTATTCTAAGCCCAATGTCATCGATTGCAAATGTTTCTGCTTGTCAAAAAGTTACAATTTCATTGTGTTGTTCATATTTTAAACAACTTGTAGGTATACATAAATTTAAGCCTGTATCCCCAAAAGGGCGAGGCAGAGCACGTGAAACTGCTCAAGTCCTGAGAGGACGCTGAGAATGGAACGTTCGAACTTCAATTGTTCACTAGTGATGAGCACAGATATTTGTTCCTAATTGTTTTTTGATATTATATTATATCGTTGTCTGAGTACCTGCAACACAAGCTTTCTTGAGCTACCGTGGGACTCAGTCAATCTGCACGCTATAATATTTATTTATTTATAAAAAAAAAACACTTGTATGAGATTCAATTGCTGACACGACATTCAGCCACGTTCTAAGCGCGACAGCGGCGAGCGGCGGCATACATTGGAGCGAGACATAGCGATGGGACTTTTCATTCGCACGTATGGCTGCCGCTCACCGCTGCCGCGCTTAGACCAATGTCGTGGCTGGGCCGTAATAGGAGCGTGAATTCCGGCTTAGCAGTTAAGGTGCTGTTGAAAACGAAATTGGGATACTGCAGAGACATATTATACTATAAAACTTCCGTGAGACTCAGACATGTTTAAAAATATTATAAGCGGGTTACTCACGTTAAGGCGATATAACGCTCGACATGTTTCGCTCCATTTCCGAGGAGCTTTTTTAAGAGTAGCGACCCCGCCTCTACACGTCGAGAGCGCGGCGCGCACTGTTATCCTTTTTTTACCCAATTGATCATATCTGTTTTTTTTTACCATACCCACACGGAGATGTTCAAAGACTTTTTTTTTTAATAAATATTGGGAACACCTTAAACATATCAACTTAGCCCCAAACTCAAAGCTTGTACTATGGGTGCTAAGCGACGATATACATATTTAAATAGATAAATACATACTTATATAATATACATAGAAAACATCCATGACTCATCAGGAACAAATATCTGTGCTCATCCCATAAATAAATGCCCTTACCGGGATTCGAACCCAGGACCGCGGTTTAGCAGGCAGGGTCACTACCGACTGAGCCAGACCGGTCGTCGAAAGAAAGAAATATTATCGTGAGCGTTTCGTGAGCGTTCGTGCATTCGGCTAAACACACTGTTACCATTACCACACTGTGTGCAAAGACTTACAAGGTGTATGTGTAGTGAAAGCCGCTCTTCCACTAGCTGGGGCAGTCCCGCTGAACTCTGCCTTGCCACGTATAGGTACTGTTAGATGTTTGTCATTGGCGTTAATTCCCACTCCTTCATTGGCGGGAAATGCCTGAAAAAAAAATAGTCTGATAGCTGCTAATTTTTGTTTCTTTCTTTTCAGTACATATGGTGCTACTTTATCGCACTAGTGCAAAAATATAAAATTACCACTTAGGTATGTGCCTATGTCGAAATGTCAAAGGATCATATCATACGTAAATATACTAATTCGGTGATACAAGCGTGAATCATTCAAAACGATTTTTGGTTGTTTCACCGAATTAGGCGTGTCACCGAATGTGGCGATATGTCTGAAGAACGTCGTACGATACGCGTGCGAAGAGGAAGTTCGTAACTCGTGTCGATTTAAAACATTCTCCTTACTTACCATTACAAGTTTATTCTTTTCCGCACTTGTATCTTAAATTCGTAATGTACTCAATTTCAGTCACGCTTCAATAAATAAATTCAGATCTATTATAAGTAAACATACATATACATATCAGTATCCCATAAAGGGGTAGGCAAAATTGAAATACTAAAATGCCACTTTTAGGGGTTTTGAAACGATTATAAGTAAAAATTATTCTAAATATTATTTGAGTTAATAAATTATTATTTTTTCATACCTATTTATACCTATGTCAATGGCAAATAACCTGTAAGTTAAGTGCTTCACGGTATATAAGTTTTTTAATAAAATAAACAATTTTATATAGTTTTGTATGTTGCGTGTCGAATGTCTAATGTCTATAGAAAATTACTAAAATTAATTTCAATATTGTATTACTTGAATATTTCAAGTAGGTTATTAATACTTTATTAACTAGCTTCTCGCCCAGGCTTTGCACGGGCAATGAAGCATAAAAATTGGTAGGTATATTAAGTTTTCCTTTAAATAAAAACGGTATGTCGCAGACTTTTTTAAGAAAATAAATACGCAAATAAAATATAACAACCAAACACATATGTAACTCCGTATAGACGGATAAAGTCTAAGAAAAAAACGTACCTCGAAGCCATAGAGAAAGCCTAGATGGTGTTACAACTTTGGGGACCGCTCGGCTAGATGGCGCTAATATTAATATTTGACATTTTAACACATATCATGCTAACAATATGGGCCAAATTGTCAAAACTGAGGTTCAAAAGTTTTAAGCCTGTGTCGAGAGATGGCAGTATATGCACTGTGATTACACATTTTACTTTGACATTAACTCTATAATACTCGACTCGATCCTCTTTGATAACAACCACCACCAAACATACAAAACTCGACACGTGTTTCGCCTCTCTGTGAGGCATCTTCAGCCAGGCTATAATGCTTTAAATTTTATCACTTATCCGCGTGGATAAGACATCTGTAACGTCACTCTCGCACTGACATACTTGCCAGAACGTGACAGATACTTTATCCAAGTAGATAAGTGATAAAATTATAATCATAATTAGGCCTGCGGGAGATGTCGACGGTCCGAAATGCGGCAACTGAAGTCTATCAAAGTTGATATTCCTAAATGAAATTACTGTTGTGTGATTTAAATCGGATATATGTCAATAGATTCTACCCCCCTTATTCATAAACGTACACTAAAGTTATCAAGCCGATAAAGTTCGTTTTCCCCTCACTAGCTCGGAAACACGTGTTTTGTCCTTTAATACCAGCGGGTAAAAACGGATTTTATCCACTAGTGGGTAAAGTAATTTGACCTTGAATAAAGTCAAAATAACTGCTTTAAAATAAAACTATGGAAACGGATTAAATCGCGTATAATGAATTTAAAATACATCCCGACGTTTCGAACTCTTTACAGCGTTCGTGGTCAACGGGTGACTGAGGAAAAATTAAAATGTGCAAAAACTATCCACTTACAAGAAATATTAACGAACCATGACCACAAATAATATAGATTTCTAAGGCAGGTTCACACACTATTAATAAAGCTAGTTATACAATATTCAAAAAATTTTACCATTACTCTGTTAAAAAATAATTAACCAATTAATCTACACAAAATTGACAAAGAAACAAACTGCAAATGTCCAACACCATACAACACAAATGCCTCACAGCCTTCGTCGTGTTATTTCATGAGTAACTATCGCGGTAACCGAAGACAATATTAACTGCTTTAAAATTGATAAAAGTAGGTGAATCTAGTAATAAAGCTGATATACCACCTGTGGAACTACTGGAAGCAGTGATAATAGTTATTTGTTATACAAGGGGGCAAAGTTGTATTTTAACGCCGAATGTGGAATTGAAAAACGAGCAAGCGAAAGGATTCTATAGTTGAACCACGAGCGAAGCGAGTGGTTCGAGAATAGAATTTCACTTTTCCCCTCACTATAGCGAGGAAACTACAACGCAAAAAATGCGTTTATCACTGCTTCCAGTAGTTCCACAGGTCGTATATCAGCTTTATTACTAGATTGACCTACTTTTATCAATTTTAAAGCAGTTAATTTGACTTTATTCAAGGTCAAATTACTTTACCCACTAGTGGACAAAATGCGTTTTTACCCGCTGGTATTAAAGGACAAAACACGTGTTTCCGAGCTAGTGAGGGGAAAATATTTTGATTGATTGATTGATGTACAAGTTATATTGGTGAACGTTATAAAACAATTTTTTTTTCAATTAAGTTGAAAAAAGAGCTTAAATAGAAAAAAAAATGCAAGTGGGTTGCAGATTTCATGGGTTCTTTTGCAAGTCACTAAATAGGTATTTTTTTTAAAGTAACACCTAAGTAATAACAAGGATGATTTAATATTGTCTAATCTCAAAATTGAATTATTATTTTAGGTCTGCTAAGCATCTACGATAAATTAAAAAAAAAAAAGCTCGTGGCATTGACTAGACATACTATGTACTCGTATTACAAATTTTAGTTCAAAAAATATATTTTATAATAATTGATTGCAGTCTCCGGTCTCATATTTTTTTTATTTCCCAACATCTTTTTAACTACACACCTGACTATTGCTAATATTACCACATATCCACAAACAATGTCACAAAAGGGTATAAATACAATTAAAATAAAATAAAAACTTACATTTACAAACAATCCGTGGATCAGAAGCACACACACAATATTGTTCCACATTTCCTTCTATTTCGCCACACATAACATTTATGGAGGCAGAAATTGAATTTATTTAATTATATAGTAATATATTCTTATCTGAAGTGTTTACAGACACCGTTTCTTTGTTTCAGTTGATTTGAAATACGTCAAGCGATACGAGAGGGTTAGACACCTGCATTTAATTATTCACACGTTTTTATATTGATATAAAAAGTTTTGACGCACGAATTTAAACGTCATTCTTAAAAATATGGCAAATATGTGTCTTTCAACACAAAAGGGTCATATTTAAAAATATTTTAAGCGGGTTACTCACGTATTAAGTCGATATAACGCTCGACATGTTTCGATCCATTTCCGAGGAGTTTTTCAAGAGTAACGACCCCGCCTCTTGTTGTGAGACGTTGAGAGCGCGGCGCATACATGAGTAACCCGCTTAAAATATAAAATATTTTTAAATATGTCTGAGTCTTATACACTAAAGGGTAATTTTAATAAACGTTATTGTTTAAAATTTTAACAGAACTTGTTATATCCGGTAAAGGATCATAGGATAGGAACGGAATGTCAAATATGTCTGTGGTCTAAATGGCACGACCTAGAAGTGTAACAAAATTGGACAGTTTCGAGAAAAACATAGATTTTTTTTTTTTTTTTTTACTCAGAAACACGAGCTTTTCCGGTTATACTTGGAGATATAAATCGTTCCGAATGTCGCTTATCCAATCCGTTTTCATTTTAAGACACCACTCTGTGCGGAACTTACAAAATTGGAATGATTTGAGTAAAATGTCAAATGTTTTGGCAAGTTTTTGGACATTTTATCCTCCAATATCTAGAGTTCTGTTTCTGTTATTCAGAGTGGAAAAAACATTGAATTTAGTAAGTACTAAGTACCTTAGAAAAAAGCTTGAGAATTAATCTTTTCTCGCGCAAAGTCCCCAATGGGGCATTCATTGTCTAAAAATTAGCTGGTGTAATGTAACGATCTTTATCTAAAGCATTATGCAGAATTTATGTACTAAAACTGGCCTAGAACGTGTCGGGCCACGCTCAGTGAAAAGTTCTGTAGTCACTTAAATTAAAAAAATAATTCAATAGTTTATGTCAGTCCCGACCCCATTAACTCAGGAAAAATGTTAACAGCGCGATGTAGCCCAAAGTACAGCGCCATCTCTCGGGAAATATTCATTCTGTTGATACTACCAAAGGATTTTTTTGTCAAACTACGCCGTTCATTACCTGTTCATTATTGAATTGAAATGGCGGGTAGTTAATATTGCTTATGTATTTATGCCTAATTACCTTTTGTTGAAATGAACGTAGTGAAAGTAGTGAAACACCCAGTAATAATTTACAATTCATATATTTTATATTTTCTGTATTTATTTTCCTTCTTATGCTAGGTATTTTACAATATGTATATGTATAAAAATAAAATATAAAAACATTTCAAAACAATATAAAAACATATAAACATAATTATTATAAAAAACTTAACCTAGGGTGCCGCCAGCAGCGGGGCAGATCCCAAGCTGCCGGTGGTTAGGGCTGCAGAGAGAGGAACCGTCGGACTATCCGCGCTGTGTCCAAGATCACCGCCTTCTGCATCTGGCCCTTGATCCAGCCACCTAGCGAGAGTCTCTTAAGATGTTGGTCGAGACTCTTCGCTATGAGACTGGTTCGCCGAAACGACTATCGGAACAATGATCGTTGATTCAACAATTTCAACATCCCACATTGCGGTTAATCTCGTGAGCCAAGTCTAGGTACTTACTGGACTTGTCCTTCTCGCCTTTCACGAGATTCTCATCATGGGGGATGGTGATGTCAACGAGCACTGCCCGGCGCTGCGCACGATCTATTATCACAATCTATTATCATATTGTCTATTTTATATTATTATTATGACAATAGAAATATTATTAATCCATAAACGTTTAAGACTCTATTAAACCAAGACGCTTCATTAAGATCAGTTCGAACAAACTTCTTTTTAACTCTTCCGTTGTTTCTCCATTTTCAGCTTTATCAACAGGCAAATTTTCATCAGCAGATGTCATGACAGTTGCTACAGCATTTGTGGGATGACTTGTTATATCATTGACAGGTTCCACAGATGAAACTTCTTCATTTATTGGTGCATCTTCCACACTATCTGACTTTGCGACTGACAGATCTATCTGAGTTACATTAGTTATGTTAGTCTCTTCAACATTTGCTGCATCCATTGATACATCACTACCAGAGGTGACATCTTCAGTCGATACGTTCTCGGCAATATCTGAGCTAGTGACCGTCTCTGGAACATTGGCAACATCAGTAACTGGTCCCAAAAACTCTAGGAGTGGTCCCACAGAGGATATGTTTTCATCTACTGGTACGTTTTCCTCAGTATTTGAGCTAGTGTCTGATTCATCTTTATCTGCTTTACCACTCTTTTTATCAGCAACTGACTCTATCGTTTTTATATCTGGCTTGATGATTCCTAAATATTTTACAGTATCTAAGCTAGTGCCTGTCTCAAACGAATCTGACGCATTGCTAACTACATCACCAATTGGCATAACAAGTTGAATATCCTCCATTGCTGGAGTGTCTTTTATATTGTCTAACTTATCAGAGCCAGTAACAGTGTTAACCAGTTCTGCTGGATCGTCAGCAGAATAGGTCGTATCTAGTGTTTCTAAAACTGAGACTAAAGGTGGCTCTTCTTTAATTGATGGTACATTTTCTACTATATTAGATTCAGGTACAGTTTCTGTGACATCTACTTGTTCACTTGTCACTTCATCAACTGTTTCTAAAGTGTTTACAGTATTCGCAACGCCTTCCGCTATCGGTACTTCTTCATTACTTGTAATGATATATCCTTCTATTATTTTATCTTCTACTGCAGTGATATCACCAGAAAGATCGCCAACAATATCCAATTGTGCTTTAATGCCAAAAATCTGAAACAGTTGACACATTGGTTAAGATAACTCTGTGTATACACCGTGTTTCACTTAACACTAAAAACCTGAAAACAGTTTGTTCAGAATCGAGAGTAGAATCGATTGAGCTATATCTTGATGGGGGTAATATTTTTATTTAAATTAGTATTATTAGTTATTTTTTACGTGCCCATTCTATTGTACTCGTAATACAACATTGTGTATATCGCATTGCTAGAGGTTGTTTACCTTTTTTCAGTATTTAGGGGTATTAATACTGGCCGGTTACTTGGACGATTATTTTTTCCGCTACTAGTTTGACGTTGTTTGTCAGTTAAATCTTAATGTTTATCATAAGTCATAACAAATTGAACTCGTACCTAATTACAACCTTGTCATTTTGAATATTGAGTTTATTTGTGCTTACTGCGATTACCTGTCCAATTTGAAGTTTACTGTGACAAAGCTTTAAAGTGTTTTACAGTGACATCTTAGCTGTCTATTGGTAAACCTTATGTCGTTGCAGTAACGTACACAAATAAATAGTCTTATGGTTTATGATGGTAGTTAGCAATTATTTTATTGAGTGTAGAGCTAAAAGTCAAGTAGAGCTGTACAGAAAATTAAAAATTCAATAAAAAAAAAAGTAACGATCAGATTAAAAGATGAATACTCTAGATGAGTTTAAAAAAATAAAAATCAGTTGGGGTGTCTGAGGTTTTGAGTGATACCGGAAACACGCGCCGTGTATATTATTTTAAACTGAAATATGGGTACTAAGTATGAGTCAAAAGGAGAGCAATCAAGATATGCCTAAATCGAGAAACTGCACAATATCATATCACCGCACAGCCGAAACCACTGGTCCTAGAAATTCCAAATTTAGCACGTAGGTTAAGGTATAGAGGAGCAAGACAGGTCAAGATTAGTTTGACTATTTTATTCGAAACATCATAGAGGTATTTCTAAACATACGACTTTAGAACGCAGGTGAAGCCGCTAGCAAAATCTAGTACCATTATTATAACAATTTTCACTCACCATGAGACATAAAACAAAAACAATTGCACCTCGATCCATTGTGTCTGACATGTTAGACTTGTTATTACCTACATTTGTAACTATAACACGTACTTTTATATTTTCAATGTCATTGCCTTTGTACTCATCCATTAAAATTACATCGTGTTTAATGATTAGTCACGTCCTACTATTAATTGATACATGCCTAATTAATTTTATTAGAAATTTTAATGAATGTAAGTGGTACTGACTCACCATTATGTGTTTTCACATTATCCGATCCGATGTAGGGCCGATATTCCGAATATTTACGAGTACTTCGCCCTAGTCCCAATGGACTGAAGCCATTTAATTTTTAAAAACTGAACTGAGTACTTCGCCATCTCTGATTTTTAACCCCCGACGCAAAAACGACGGGGTGTTATAAGTTTGACGTGTCTGTCTGTCTGTCTATCTGTCTGTTTGTCTGTCTATCTGTGTGTGTGTGTGTCTGTGGCATCGTAGCTGCCGAACGGATGAACCGATTTAGATTTAGTTTTTTTTTGTCTGAAAGTTGAGTTAGTCGGGAGTGTTCTTAGCCATGTTTCATGAAAATCGGTCTACTATTATATGTCTGGGTCGGGGGTTTTTTCAAAATGTTAATTTTGTGGTTATTGCCTTTGTAACCCTCCCTACATCCGATATCGGATAGAATAATGTGAAAACGCACTTAACTACCGGACCAAAATTACCACCTTTAGCCATTGCATATCCTTAATTTGACCTAATTTCGTATATTTTTGTAATATTTATATTCTCCTTATTATCTTTAACTTATTGTTCAAGTTTTTAATTCATCTGTTTTGTTATTAGTCACGTCCAGCTATTTTGTTGCGAAAATTCTAATTCTATTGAAATCTATTACCAATGTATTGCGATGATTTTACCAACGTTGTAGATTGCAAGTTATTCAAATATAGATGTTTGAAGTAACTTACTAAGGTTAAGGTGGCAAATTGCGCCTAGCGGGCAAAGAACGCCTACCACAAAATATCTCGAAAACTATTGATTGGATACTTAGTAGTGTTGACATTTTACATTGTTCCTACAGCTAAATCATAATCATAAGCTAATGACTTTCATCCCTCCGCATCACATGCTAAGCGCTTTGCTCTTATTTTCAACTTGCCTTGTTAGTATGTTAGTGTGCGTGAAATCATAGAAACTTAATTTGACCCACTTCCCTGTTTCCGATTGAACTGAAATTTCGCACACATATGTACATCACGTGACAATGCAATATTATGAACTCTGTTATGAAACGTCGTATCCCCATCGAGTAAGGGGTTTTTAGAAACGTCTCGAAGTAGATGACTGTTGAAAGAAAGGTACAGTCGGCGATAAAAGCTTGTGCCAAAAATGAAATTTTTGCAATATATATGCAACAATAATAAATATATGTTTCAACTCCGAGGTAATAATTAAATACCTACTGAAAGTCTTTTACATTGCTTATGTTTATGTAATATTAAACTATTTCGTCTATTTCCTATGATGTTATAATATCTATTAACGTAGTCATATATCTATATCTGTTGTACACATTAGTTTGTACATATATTTCATAATAATAGTTATACCAATATTACCAATTAATTTAAACAGTTAGGGCCACCTGCACCGACGAAAATGGAGGGTTAACCCACCATTTTATACGGTATTTGACAGATGACAGCCCACTAACCCTGAGTTAAGTGGTTGGTGCAAGTGAGCCTTAGACAAGCAAAAAAAATACACTTCATAGGATTTTTAGATTGATAGAAGGCGAATGCGAATCTTCAATATAGGATTAAAAGATAAAATACTCTAGATGAGTTTTAAATGGAAAATACCGGAAACACGTTGTATATGTAGGTTAAATAAAATACATATGAAAATTTAAATCAATAATTTATTTAATTTAAGTCTTAGCCTAATAATAAATACAGCTGCGGATCATCTTTCATACGAGAAAAATATAAGTTATTATTGATAAATAGTAAACTGCATAGGATTTTGGCATGATTGGCATGGGCAGGGATTACTAACGATATTCTGACTAGCTTGGCAAGGGCTAGTTATGACATTCTGACTCGCTTGGCAAGGGCTAGTTATTACATTTTGACTGGCTTGACAAGGGCTTATAATATTTTGACAAGCGCACGGACTTACTATATTCTGGCAACTTTGGCACGCACAGGGGTTTATAACATTTTGGCAAGATTGGCAAGGGTTACTTATAATGTTCTGGCAACTTTGGCAAGGATTGCCACCTAGAATGACTTCTTGCTGTCCTGATACTACCTGAAAATTGGCTACTGACTGGCCTGGTAAGTTACTAATAGCTTTCTGCATGGCATTTACGCCTAATAAGTTGTTATTAATGAGATTGTTACCCAATGCCAAAGATTGGCAACCGCATTGGCAATTCGGTTGCTGGCCTAATTGATTCAACAGCGCTTGTAAGCTCATTTGCAGCGTGTTTTGGCAATTGGGCGCTGGCGTGTTCAAAAGTGGCAATAATTCTTGAGACAATGAGTTTGCCAATTGCAATCCATTTGCCAGGCCGTTGCGGATTGGCATTAAGTTTTGCATTGCCAATTGTAAGTTGTTTGTGCAGGGATTTTTGGCAAGTTGGCCAAGTGGTAAATTGTTATTGAGCTGGATGCCATTCGGTAGGTTTAGTAGATTGTTTCGGCATCCACAGTTGGAGACTTGGAATGGCGATGCCAGGGCTTGCTGGACTGGCATTTGCTGGCATCCACAGCCACCGGTGAGGGGTAGTACTTGGGAGACGCTGTTCTGTAAATTTTGGTGATATATTATAAAAAGTTAAAAAATAATAAATAACCATTGGCATTTTTTTTTTTTTGCCACTTTTATGAAGTTATATTTGAAAAAAAATATGCTATTTCTCGGTCACAATTACTAGTTTTAAATCCTAGTAGCAAAAAATGGGACGATTTTTACTTATTTTGTTACCATTTTCGTACATGTTGTATGGGGTAACCACAATTAAATTACAGAAAAATTAGTATATTCGTAGGACACTTTTTGTTCCCAGTTAAATTAAAGTACTCGTGATTCTGAATACAATTGACCTAAAACTAAAACAAAAAAAAGACGTGGCAAAAAACGATAAAATAAATATTAAATAAATATTATATGACATTCTTACACAGATTTGAAGGTTGCTCAAGAAGGCTTATGTTGTGGGTACTCAGACAACGGAAATATCCATATAAATCCTTGGCATAGCGCGAACATAATAAAAGAAGAAGCAAAGCGCTTCGTGCGAATTCGCGGGATATCTTATCTACCAAGTAAGGATGGAGACCGGCCGTGCGTCTAAGAGTCCGATGGTAGAATGGGGATGGTGGAATAAGCTCGTGTAGACTGACTTGTCACATACACTACTTTTTGCGCGCGAAGCCCGGGAAGTAAGTTTACAAATATTTATCCTTGGTTACATAAAACTGTTACGTTTGCATGTTTTTTGACGAAAGCGAAAAATCTCGAATTTCAAAGTTTTATATAGATTTCACTTGACTTTTAAACTTGATTCCCTATAAAATAACTTATATAATACATACCTGAATAATTACAGCATTCAGAAAAATAGAAAAAATCTTTCTACGAAACATTGTTAACGAAAGCTAGACAAAACTATTCAGTCTACGAAAACTATTTTAGTTATATACAAAAACATCGATCAACTATCGCGATTGATTATCTATTATCAATATTGTATAATGTTGTCATGATGTAATAAGGCTTCGAAAATTCTTACAATCTTTAATATTATGATTAAAAATTGTTTTGATAAAAAAATTTTGATGGTTACGAGAGATAGTAAAAAACTCCAAACAAAATCACAGAATACATAATCCATACTAATATTATAAATGGGAAAGTGTGTGTGTCTGTTTGTTTGTCCGTCTTTCACGGCAAAACGGAGCGATTGATTGCCGTGATTTTTTAAAGGGAGATAAATGAAGGGATGGAGAGTAACATAGGCTAATTTTTGTCTCTTTCTAACACCTTACTTTTCTCAAATGGCGGGTGAAAGTTTGTATGGATCATTGCGCAATTTTCGAATTTAACGTGAGCGAAGCAGCGGGCAAAGGCTAACGGCTCAGCCACGACATTGGTCTAAGCGACTGCCATACATTGAAGCGAGACACAGCGATGGGACTTTTCATTCGCACGTATGGCTGCCGCTCGCCGCTGCCGCACTTAGACCAATGTCGTGTAAGGACTGTTCAATTTACTAAGCGGACACATAAAAAGAGCATTTTTTTCTGCATAGTATAACATCTTATTTAGCTGAATGTTATTAAAGTGACAACAAACGTAAATAAATAATATTTAATATGAAAAAAGAACTTAATTAAGTATTATCGGTAAAAATTTCGGACTTATATACGGATGCGACGCATGAGTGCCTGCACATCACTTCTTGCTACTTTTCGGCAAGTTGCACAGTTGCAGACCACATTCGTTTGAATTATCTAATCAAGAAATATATCTTCTCAGACATTCTTTCGTAAGTATGTCTCGACAAAGGTCCAGTACCGCTCGATAGGTCAGAGATCTGGACAATTTGGTGATAGGCTTCTTTTTGAACAAATTCCATGTTTTTTGGTTTTAGTAGCTCAATTGTCTGACCAGCATAGTGAGCACTTGCTAAATCAGGCCCAAACAAAGGAGAGATACGTATGTATCGGATAGATGACAAAAAATCGTATTTGAATGCATTCCTTTCTGTAAATTTCGCCACCAATAGTACCAGTAGCAAAATAAGATACACTCTTAAAGCAACAGGAACAGATGCCTGCTAAACAAGTACTTTTTTCCCGAGCTTATCTATTTTTATGGTTTTCTCCTCATCTATCACATACTCTCCTACGACATCATTGTGGGACTGGGGTCCCGGTAATGTACTACACTCAAATTTGACGTACGTTTTGTCGTTCGTTAAAATGCAACGAGATTTATTATTTAGCAACATTTTATAAAATTTTCCGCACCATTGTTTGGATCGCAATTTGTTATCTGCACTTCTCTTCTGCATTTTCTGCTTCTTATAAGTCTTTATATTATTTATTTTTTTATATTTTGAACAGTACCTACGCGAATGCCTACTTTTTTTAGAATTTGGTGAACCAATAGATGATTTTACGATTTTAACAACTGCCTAACTTTATCCTCGACTTGAGGATTTGCCGGACCGCTTCTACGCCCATGCTCTTGGCCGGTTTTTTGATTTTTGCCTTTGAAATCCTTCCTACATCCGATATCGGATCGGATAATGTGAAAACGTACGCCATTACGCAACAAAATTTCTGCAATGATTCTGTTTTTAAATTCTTATAAAAATCTTACGACATCAGTATTCGCTAGGTTTTAGCACGCAAATGACGATTTATCGCAAAAGTAGCAAAATGTATGTTACAAATACATGTAACAATTATGTCATTGACATTAGATTGTATAACATATCGCTGACATAATAATTATCACGATCGATTATCAAAGTCCTATTTACTTATAATGATTGCGATAGATAACGATAATATTTTAAAAAGGGTATTAAATTTTTGTAGTTAGTCATTATGTTGCCATATAGAAAAGGTGAGTCGTTATTTTATATTGTATTTTAAGCTGTTTAAACATATCGACTAAAAGCGACAAAAAATATAATAATATGAAGGTGTCTTAGCTAAAATTAAAAAAAAAAAAACAAATTTAAAAATTCTACCCTAAGCGGTATCATCTCCATCTAAAAGAGCCAAAATTTTGGCAAGAAATATATTTTACTAATTAAGATCAGTATTATGCTGATACTACTTTATTAATTGAATTACCGAAATGTGTCTCACAAGATATTAATAGCATAAGCCATAATAAGTACCTACTTACTATCTTAAGCTTGATTTAAGAAAATACAACAATTATTTGTCTATGATAGGCTTATGCTGATAGGTTCTTCGCTCTTTAAAACTTGCTCTACATTATTTATTTTAAGAAATGAAATGTTTTTATTCAGTGACAGTTATTTGTGAATTATCTATATTTGTTATGATTTTCTATTTTATAAGCATTTAATTAGTATGTTACCTATTAGTCATTTAGTCATTTATTTAATATTGCATTGTCATGTACATAATAAGCAAGTTTACATTTGATTCCAGTTCATGACACCCTGTAAGGACACACAATATATAACTTAATTTAGGTTATACATTACATCAATGATTAATTTAGGAATTTTAACAGTATGTTGTTTTAGAAAATCGCTGTATTAATTAATTGGTCAAGTTATTAATATAGATATTAATTTAATTTAATAAATGTCATTTAATAATAGTATGATTGTAGAAATATAAAAGATTATGAGTTAAAAGTCCTAAACCAATTCGATGTCACATTAAACTAGTGTATTATCTTTAAGGAATGATTCGACTGTGTAATAGCATTTTTCTAATAGTAGGCATTTCAGTTTAGAGTTAAGTATTTTAATGTACAGTCAATGTAGTATTAAGAATTTTAATGTACAGTCTTGGGTTGGGTTAGGTTAGGTTAGTTTCTATTTAACCAATTTAAATATTTACTAATTGAAGAAATACAAACATTGAAAGTGTATGTGTGTAACTGCCTTCTTATACACTTAATTAGAAACTTTTTTCTAAACTGTCGTCAACAGCCGACAAAAAATACTTTTTCATACATCTTTGTGATTCCAGGTAAAATGGGTTTACGAGACGCTATCGTCATCGCGGTATTGCTATCGCAATCCCTATGCCAAGCTCGCATTGGCCTTGGCATGTCTCTTCTCCAAGGACTTCTATCATCAAACCCTCAGCTGGCCAATATGCTATCCAATAAGTTAATACAGAAACAAAGTTTAATAGTGAATACACCAAAATTACCTGTCACAGCTTCTCAGTATATGACATCGGTACCTGTAACAGCTAGTCAGTATGCCGCTCCGGTACTAACTTCACAATATGGACCAGTGTATCAGAGTCAGAAAAGTCAAGTTAGCCAGACGACGAAGGTTGACTATCCTACTCAATATGTGTATCAGAATGTACAGGTATGCATAAACTCAAACTGATGTTATGTTAGTCCGTTTTCACATTATCCGATATCGGATGTCGGAAGGATTTCAATGGAAAAAATCCAAGATGGCGCCTGTAGTGTATGGGATCTCGGTTCGACACCCGATAACGGATCGGATAATGTGAAAACGTGCTTAGTCATAGAGAAATAAGTTAGTAAAATTGCTTATACATACATTTTCTTACCAAAACGCTTAATATAATACCTATTTCTGTAATTGACATCCGGTATCAAAGTAGTAAAACTATTAGTTCTGTTACTTGACGATAGATGTTGCGACGACCGAAAAGTTTCAACTATTTTCAGCTAATCTGTAAAATAAATAACCGGAAATCTATTTTGAAGTCTTCTAATATTAGTTGTAAATTTTGGTCTTTCATTTTTGTAAGTTGCGGGATCTATGGCATAATGGTAAGGTAGCCAATTAGCTATACATATTTCACAATAAACTCTATGATTCATATTTTTTTATTATATAATTATCTTTTTTTTAGTTATTTAATCTCATAAATAACATTACTTAATATTTAATTTATAATTTCAGAAAGAGCCCCAAAAAGAAATGAAATACCAAGTACAAACCCAACAAACATATCCAGTATCCTACTCCACTGTACAACAGACAACTCAAAGTTACCCAGAAAAACCTAACCCTTTCGTCGCTCCAGCATCAATGGTTAACCCTTTTTTGCCAGCAGCATCGCCCATGTCAGCCCTCTGCCCCCCCACTTCTAGTATATTACCACCAGCTGATCCTAGATTAGCTAGAAGCCAGTTTTTAAGAAAGATTCCTATACCTCCACCTTGCTTGTAAGTTATTGTAATGCTATTTATTTTGTTGTAATAAATAATTGTTATTTTATGCTTCTTTACTTTTAAATTATCTTAGACCCACTTGCACCAACCACTTAACTCAGGGTTAGTGGTCTGTCATCTATCAAATTCCATATAAAATGATGGATTAATGGTGGATTAACCCTTGGGTTAACACTCCATTTTCGTTGGTTGAAGTAGCCCTTAAGAGTTTTTAGATAAGTCGATACCAGTCAGGTATTAATGGTGACATGGCTAGTTTGTTACGGCACTTAGAATGAAGAGTTACTTTGGTCTCTATCACTATTGATTGGAGGTTTATCTCAATGACGAGCGTTTATAAAAATGCACATCGAAACTTAGTGTATGGATATGGGTTAGTGGTTTGCCAGCCGTCTAATAAAATGTCATAAAATTTGAAAAAAAAAGAACATCATTGATGACAGATAAACATAAACATATTTTTTATTAAAAACAAGTATTGCCTAGATTGATAAGTAAAGCCTGACCAGAGGGACCTACATGACTACACGAGTACACGCCATGTTGCGGAATTCATTAGAACTATTTTCGTCATACTAAACTGAACAGCACCGCATACGAATAACAGCGCCCTCTTGACAATAGGAATAATACATTCCTGGCTTTAATGTGGAAAATAATTCGACCGAAACCTTTTTCCGAAAGTTCCATATCCAAGAAATAAGGTTCTAACTTTTTGATATTGAGTTAAATGAGTTGTGGTCTATTCAAAATATATGACAATGCTATAATACTTAAAGCCCATTTAGATGGTACGAGTACTCGCATACGAGTTTTATTACATTGCGGTATTTGATGGCGGTGCAAAATTGTATGTAACCTCACAGCCCGCAAAGTAACTAAAATCGCATGCGAGTTCGCACGCCGTCTAAATCAGGCCTTATAAATAAATAATGTAACTATCGTATAGATGCTATGAAAAAAATAATTGCAAAAACTTAATCTATGGTTAGATAGGAAAATCACTGGAAGTTTGTACATTTGTAAACAAACATGTAGCAATTTAAACCTTAAAAAGGCAGTAACTAAGATAAGGTTTAAACTGATTAAAATATTAGGGGTAACGTTATTTAGCAACTATTAGTTACTAGTTTTCGTAACTTTTTGTAACTGTAACGTAATATTTCGTTGGAATGCTTCGTAATTACCAAATTTAGATAAAATAACAATACTTATACGTGCTAGTTTTGAATGTGGGCTAGTAAAACTAGGCAGACTAGACTAGGCTAGACCAAATAATAGACAAAAATGAAGCTGGTATTTTTAATAGGCTGTGTTATTTTATCGAATGTAAGTATTCTTTATTTTTAATGTATAACTGACAACTGTAGTCATTATTTATTTTAAATGTGCAAAAAAACATAATTACACTATTTATATATTTATAAGATTATGAAAAACGTAAGTAGTCATTATTGCAAACAGCACCAACATAAATATTGTTACCTAGCTCAAGACGTCTCAGTTTTTTTATCATTAAAAAAAATTATGTTTCGATATGTTTGGAAATTCATAATGAATGCCATAATAGTTTTTTATCCAACAATATTTTTAATAAATGAGTTTAAAAAATATTTGAATTACAACAACGTTAGATATGTATCCATCAATTAACTATTGAGTCGAATCGGGCTGTGTTAACATACATACATACATACAATCACGCCTGTATCCCATAAAAGGGTAGGCAGAACACATGAAACTACTAAAGCTTCAGTGCCACTCTTGGCAAACTCTTGTGTTAACACTGTCATAAAAACCATTTAACAAAACATAGAAGTACCTATTGTAAAGTTACTCAAGATTTTTCTTATCCCACAAACAAAACACATTTAAATGATCATACTAAATGTTTCAACGAAACTCACTAAAGTAATTTTATTTTACAGGTAAACGCCCAATGTATCCAGCCCTTAAAATGCACACCACTACCATGCCCCATTTACCATCCTGTGAAGTCTCCGCTATAGCATTACCATCATGTAACTGCCCTGCCCTCCCCAGCCTACCAGTGTCGCCATCTATCCTGCCCGCGATCAACGCACCACCTTTCGGTGCACCGCTTTTACCTGGCATAGCTTCCCTGCCGGCACCATTTTTACCTGGCGTAGCACCTCTAGGGTTGACTAACCCGTTCCTGCCGCCGGCATCGCCTATATCGGCGATAGCGCCTACGGTCTCGTCGTTGTATCCGCCTATTAACCCTTGCTTTAACGGGTGCAAGTATTTGAAGAAGATACCTATACCGCCACCGTGTTTGTAGTTTTTTTAATAAAATATTTTTTTTATAAGTAACACAATTTCGTTTTCTTTGAACCCCGTCATTGCAAAGAGTGGCACTGAAATTTATACACCGTGTTTTTTTTGTTTTCCGTTAAATTCGACACGTAGCTAGGTTCATTATCAGGAACCACCTTGTATATCACTTTTAGTTAAATTCGCAAAAAAAAAATCATCATTTTCATACATAATAAATTAATTGATTAGTGTGAGAGACCCTTAAGAATAACATTCAAGTTAGTGTCAAGTCATTGACGGCACATGTCAAAACAAATAATATTAGGATTTGGTAAAGGTTGTCACACACGTGTTCAGTAATTATCTTTATTTTTTTAATAACTCTATAACCGTAAGAGTTAAGACGCTAGTTTCTTAGAGAAATTAATTGTATTTGATCTAAAGAACCTTCCCTTAAAGTTAACGCAATTCAATAAAAACAGGTTGTAGTTTAATTTATGCGCTAATTACATTTGCTGACCAATTTACCCTTGAACTTGATACTTATTGTTAATTCAGCATTACATACAATGACATTGTGAACCGGCACGTTCGGTCATGTCATGATTTACGTACATCACAGAAACGTATATGTAGTTATAGGGTTATAGGTAATACTTTTTCAGTACAGGGGGCCGATTTTTGAGTCTCACTGTCACAAAAATACCGGTTGAAAACGGTGAATTGCCTATTATTTTCAGTGACAATTTTCTGAGTTCGAACGCCGTGAGATTCAAGAATCGGCCCCCAGATGGTGTTTTTTTTACGCACTAGTTCGAGAAGTGGTTCATTTATATGCCAGGTCGAAACTTCGGAGGCTCATCTGTACTGAAAAACGTCGTACGATACACGTGCGAAAAGGAAATTCGTAACTCGTGTCGATTTTATTTTTAATTTATTTACAAAAACGGTACATGCCTCTGTATACAATTTTAAATTTTCTCCAAACTGTAACCAGTTTGTTGGCGAAACCTCCCTTCGGTCGTGTTTTAATCTATCGCCACTCGTATAGAACTTCCTTTTTTACGCACTTGTATCGTAATGTACTATTTTAGGGTCCGTACTAAAGAGATACAAAAGGAACGCATAAGGTGCGACTCTGTCCGTCTGTCTGTCTGTTTTATAACTTATAACGCCGTGTCTTGCGTGGGCGACGGTCGCGCGACCGTCGCCGTCGCGTCTCATTCTTCCATATCGATAAGGTTTGATTTCGTATGCGTCGCATCGCCGTCGCGCGATCATCGCGCGACCGTCGCCCACGCAAGCCACGGCGTAAGACAGCGAAATTAAAAAAAAAGTTTAAATTTTTATACAAAGTTTATTTCAGTTTGTGGCTTTTCATTCTAGTCGGATGATTTTTGTTCCCGTATATATTTTGATCCTGAATAAAAATGGGATCGATTGACATATTATCTTCTTAAGTATCTTAAATATACCTATTCGGGTTTACTTGACGCAGCAGGCTTTGCCCAACAGTAGGACACCATTCTAGGCTAGTAAAAAAAAATCTTAAATATTAACCTACTTAATTACTAACATGAGAATTAGACATTCGAGCAATGTTTTTTTCATGTCATGTGTGACGCCACACCAGGGGCGGCTCACTCCGCGATTCTATCGCCGTGCTACAAGTAGGTACATGCCGGCGGCCGCGAGTTCGCGGCCTAATCAGGGGTGGCGCGCGTTCTCACTGAACGCACGTTCGCATTTTCTATTGTTATTTTACGTCGCGAATGCGCGATATAATATGCGATATCCGAGTGTGGAATGGCTAACAATGCTAAGTTTAATAGACATCATGAATAAAATATGTAGCATAGGACATTCTTACTATTTCACCACACCAACACTAACAAAATACTGACTATAAAACATCAAATTAAATCAAATCCATCAATTTATTCAATATTTATGATTCAAAATCATCATTAATAGGTAAAATCTACCAGCCAGCTTAATACATCAAGTTAAAACTATGAAATTACTTTGCACTCTTGTGGATAAAATGTTCTTGCTTTCTATCTGTTTTCGAATAGCAAAGAGAGCCTTTATCAGTTGGTGTGGTGAAAAGTATTTTGTTCGTGTTAGTGGGGCGAAGATGTTGTGTACTTTTACTCGGTGGCAAAGCTTTTTTTAACCTTCGTGCTTTGAAATCCTCGCAACGCTCAAGATTCCACTTTTTGAACCAAGAGTGTAGCGATAAGTATTGGAATCTTTCGCTTGCTCGAGTGCCTATCAATAACACGAGCGGTTAAACAACTAAGTATTTTACCCGCTTTGTAAAACAAATAAATAACTATTTCTTAAGCTCGGAGC
This sequence comes from Leguminivora glycinivorella, assembly GCF_023078275.1. Classification (NCBI taxonomy): domain Eukaryota; kingdom Metazoa; phylum Arthropoda; class Insecta; order Lepidoptera; family Tortricidae; genus Leguminivora; species Leguminivora glycinivorella. Next base: position 9,455,295 of record NC_062994.1, read on the forward strand.
AAAAAAAGCGGACTATTATAATCAAATTTAATGAAAATACTTTAATTGATTACATTTAAGCGTTTATTTAAATATTGAAAGCACATATTTACATAATAATTTATCACATATATCACATTATAACTTATCTACATAAATGGAGGCTGCACGCACACCTGCCTTAGGTATCTCGAACATCCAATAACTGGTGGGAAAGGTGGCACCACTGGGACCCCACAAGTGGGCACCTCTAGCGTTGTAGCACAAGCACATGTGGGCTTGCCTTGAGCGCAGCCGAACGGGGTTTCAATTGTCGGGGTTACGCAAGTACAGGTAGTTTTAACTTTTGGTAACCCGCAAGGGACTTCTACGCATCCGCAAGGGTTTACTGGCGCGCAACCGCATCCACCACACCCACATCCACAGCTGCAACCGCATCCACCACAGCCGCAACCGCATCCACCACAGCCGCAACCGCATCCACCACAGTTACAGGACGGAGCCGCGCAACCACAAACCCCATAAGGAGCAAGACTCCCAGAACAACCACAAGGAGGTAAGAAACTAGGTGCTACAACCCCTCCAAACTCAGTAGATCCAGTAGAATACCCGATCGACGGCAGATTATAACTATACACAGACTGACATCGCGGGCAACCGTCGACGACCCTCACACTAGGGTCACTGCAACCACAAGTAGTAGCTAACCCAACCGTAGGAGTATTACGTCCGCAGAGATTCCCAAGAACTTGCGCACCGCAGGCACACGCTCCAAAAGCGTTACCACACCCGCAAGTTGTAACGGGGACTATAGGATTTGGTAACCCTATGGCGGGGTTTGGTAACCCTACTGCGGGGTTGAAGCCGCAAGGGGGTACAATAGGGGGGAGGAGACCGCACAGTTCTGGGCAGCCGCAAGACTTGAGACAGCCGCATGGTGGGAGCGGGAGGGGGATAGGGCTGGCGAAGGACAGAAGGTTTTTGAGCGGCAGCGGAAGGTTTGATGGCAGTAGACCGCATGTGCAGTCTTGGGCGGTAACCTAAAAAAATACAAGTTTTGTAAAATTACATTCATTGATAATAAAAAAAATGAAAATTAAGATATGACGTCGTTCATTAGGTATACAAATGCTTTTATAAAACGAAAAAAAATAATTATAAAATGAAAAAAATATGTTTTTTTTTATAAAATGAGTTTATCACTTACATTGTAACCTAATAATAAACAAATAAATGTGATATATGAACGCATTGTCTTAAATGCTATTTGTGACTGTACAATAAACACTAAAAAAGTAACATTTATATACACTTACCGCAAGATACCTAAAGATAATTTCAAAGCAAAAAAACATTTATTTACACAATATCTCGATTACAATACAAAATTGGCGATAATATATTCCTTATCTATAATAATATTTTCATTATAACTGTAATACACTGACATAATTATTTATCTTGATTGCATAGGTATGTTTTATCGATAAAATTTCAATAAAATAATATTAGAAAAAATCTATCGTTTCTTTGCTCACTAAACAATAACTACAGAGTGGGGCCTGTAACAAAGGCGAAGAATTAAACTGTAGGCTATTCTCCTTATACTGATCAACATTTGTTCAGTGACTTTTAAAAATTATGAAGTCTTTAAATTTTTAATTTTTCATACAAAATAAATATTAGCTTCAATTAGGGTATGCAAAAACCGGTTAACTTAAAAAACCGGTTAATAACCGAGACTTCCTTCAAAACCGGTTAACCGGTTATTAACCGGTTTGATTCGTCAGTTTTGCGTTTTCTGGGCATGTCGCGAAGGTCTACAGTTCCCACGTTCCCAGAGCCCCTAATAATACAAGCAATTGATGTAAGAAAACCAAGATCTCCATTTTACCTTTCTTTTAAAAAATATAGTTTGAAATATACGGTAGAATTTGCGTCATTTGCGACCACCACAACAAACTACTTTCTGATTTAGATTTCTTCTCATGCTCCCGTGCGTCATTCAAAGCTGATGTTGTAAAATTATATACAAAAAAATAAAAATAAAAGTTCACCATTTAGCATGTTAGCTTTAGGTTTTGCAGTAGTTAGAAATACTTAGTTATACCTTACTGTTTGCATGTTGCTAGGTTTAAATACCAATACCACGTATGTTCGCAGTGGGATATGTTCAAGGAAACATCTTAATCTATTTTGTACTAGATACGTATATTTATTTATGTTATATTCTTCACTTGTATGTTTCTGTTTTATCTCCTTGTAATAAAATAAATAAATAAAATAAATAATAGTCTCCGGTTACAACGACGCTCAAGGGACCGCTGATATTACGTCATACTAACCGGATGTCGTACAAAACGAATTTCATTTCTTTTAATTAAAAGTAATATCTACATCTCTATTACTAAAACAATTCAATCAATAGGTTTATTTACAGGGTATTATTATCATAGTATTAACACCTTATTTTATTGTGACTTGTTTAGTTAGAAAAGTCCTTTTTAGTATGCGTGCTTGCTCATCATTTGTAAGTTAAGCTAGTTTATACGCAATCGAAAAATACAAATTGGGTTCTATTTAGCTTAGAAGATTAGACCCGAGGCGAACAAATTGTTAAAATTTTAAAAGCAATACTCCAAAAAGTTACATGGCCACAATGTAATCTTGCTACTTGTTGTAGGCAAGACAGGGGGCCGTGCTCGGGTGGAAGTAGCTTTATTTCCTCAATTTACTAGTAAAACTAAAAACGATGTCGCTCGTCGTTGCAACCGGACTTGATAGCTTCAATGTACGCCATTATTGTTGTCATTGACGTTGTCTGTCACACTTTAGACTTAACAGAATTCGCAATACATTACCTCTTAGAAAAAACTTTCAAGGGTGATAAAAATCAAAATACAAGTTATTTTTAAAAGTCGCCGAACAAATGTTGATCAGTATAAGGAGAATAGCTTACAGTTCAATTCTTCGCCTTTGTTACAGGCCCCACTCTGTATATTGGACCTAAAATCGAACATATAAAAAAATAATTATATAAAAAAAATATGTTCAATCGATTATAAATCGCCATATATGCTACAGTCTGATCCCTTTCAAATCAATATGTAAGAGATAATTTTTAAGAAAAAAAAAACCGTCGCCTTTCGGGTTCTGGTGAAAGCTACTTGCGAATGTTGGATTAAGTAGAAATGTGCAGGTATTTTTTAAAACTGCTTTTAATGCTTTAATTATTAGATGGCAACACAAATGAATATACGTATAACGTTAAGGTTTGAGGAGTTTCCTCAATTCCTCATGAATCCGATTATAAGAAATCGAAGCTTGACAAACTTTGACTTGAAAACTCAATATGCTTAACAAACATAACTAAATGCTTTTCTTACAAAAATACCAAAGTCACTATGAGTGTGCCGCTCAGATTTGAGGAGTTGGGTTCTGACGATCATCAGCAGTTCCACTGCACCAACTATCACTGTTCTCACTGTTCTTATAAAAATACCAAAGTCACGTAAGCGTGCCGTTCAGATTTGATGTTCGGTTCTGACCATCATCAGGAGTTCCACTGTACCAAATGTCACTGTTCTAGAAAGTCATGCTGTTCTATAAAAAGCAAAGTCACTATAAGCGCGCCGTTCAGATTTGAGGAGTTTGGTTCTGGCCATCATCAGCAGTTCCACTGCACCAAATGTCACTGTTCTGGACGAAAGTGCATGCTGTTCTTATAAAAATATCAAAGTCACTATAAGCGTGCCGTTCAGATTTGAGGAGTTCGGTTCTGACCATCATCAGGAGTTCCACTGCACCAAATGTCACTGTTCTGGACGAAAGTGCATGCTGTTCTTATAAAAATACCAAAGTCACTATAAGCGTGCCGTTCAGATTTGAGGAGTTCCGTTCTGGCCATCATCAGCAGTTCCACTGCACCAAATGTCACTGTTCCGTACCTAAATGCATGCTGTTCCTTTAAAAACACAAAAATCACCATATGTATACCTTTCAAATTCGAGGAGTTCCCTCGATTTCTCCAGGATCCCATCATCAGAACTGGGTTCTGAGAAAAATGGAACCAATCTGTATGCATAATTTCAATCAAAAAAATTTTTCAAAATCGGTCCAGTAACGACGGAGATATCGAGGAACAAACATAAAAAAAAAAACAATAAAAAAAACATACAGACGACTTGAGATTTGAGAACCGTCCTTCTTGAGAGATTTGAGGCGACGGTTAATAACCACAAAATTAAAATTTTGAAAAAACCCCCGACCGCGACATAGTGGACCGATTTTCATGAAACATGGCTAAGAACACTCCCGACTAACTCAGCTTTCAGACAAAAAAACTAAACCTAAATCGGTTCATCCGTTTGGGAGCTACGATGCCACAGACAGACACACACACAGACAAACAGACAGACAGACAGACAGACGGACAGACAGACAGACAGACACGTCAAACTTATAACACCCCTTCGTTTTTGCGTCGGGGGTTAAAAATGGGACGACACTACTATGTAGAAACTTTTTAATTTTTCCTCTTTTTGGTCAGACTATACCTGCCTCCTAGTCAAATCAGCTTCTTTTTTTTTAAGAACTGTCAAAACGAATTTGAACGACTTGCTTATGGAATTAATATGAAATCGAGTTGAGTGACGTCACGATCAACTCAGTTATTTATATATTTCTACCTGACTTAATAGAAATTGGACTTAAAAATAACTTTTGTCCATATTATATTTTTCTTATAACTATGCTTTATTTCGTGCGTGAAATAAAATCAGTCAAGTTCCCTAACGGTTTGTGGCAATTGTGTCTTATTTCACAAAATCAAAATAATTTATTCAGCAAATAGGCCACAGGGGCACTTTTACACGTCACATGTACGTACATATTTAGAAAATATTTAAAATTGAGTTGAAATTACAATTAACTAAAGTTAACTCTATACAATTAATTAGAGATGTAGAAGGTCTCTAAATGTCGAATTACAACCAAGAACTACACTAAATATAAAAAGTACAAATACAAAAAAAAAAAAGTCTAAAATTACTTTAGAGGTGCAAATGACTCTAAATGTCACAACTAAAGATAAAATGTATATCTACTTAATCTAATTCTCCTTAGAAATGTATATGGTCTCCATGAGTCAAAATCATATATTTAAAATATTCACTAAAAGAAAGGAAACAAACGACAACCGAACAAAGTGTCCTAATTTAATAAAAATTTGAATTAAAGTTACTAAGTTATAACAGCCCCAGTAAGCTTAAACAGACCGGTCTTCACAGACGGCACCCGTTCACGAGTATGACAATAGTGAAAATTATCGCCAGACAATGACACTTCGCGGTTCATTCCCTGATCAACACGCAAATATTAACGCTGAGTAACAATGTTACTTATCAACCCAGAAATCACAGAATATCGGTTAAATTATGATAACAAACCGTTATCATGTACTTGCGGCAAAACTAACTTTCGTTGTCGCTCGAAAAACCGCTATTTTTAAACCGGTTTTTAGGGGAACGCTTTCATAAAGGTTTCGTTCGATTAACCGGTTTAGAACAAACTAAATCGGTTTATTCCAGCATGATAGGTAATACTGTTCTAACCAAACAAAAGAGCCGCTGAACGTAGATATTTACGCGGCGCCGGTGCGTCTCGCCACTCGTAGAATAAACCGGTGTATTTCGGTTAAAATAAAGTTTTCATAATGTTCGCGTTCTTTACAAAGTTCGGAGTAAAATCGAAATTAACCGGTTTTTACCGGTAAAAAATAAACCAGTTCCGAGCCTTGGGCACAAAAGTGTCAAGTGTTTTACTGTGGTGAAATAGGCCACGGGTTTGGTTTCAATAAAAACGAACTTTGTTTTAGCATAATCTTTATTTCTTTAAACTACACATCTATACAACAATGAGTGAACATTTGGTAAACTATATAATATATAATCTAATTTACAAAATGCATTGTAAAATATCTTTATTTAAAATAAAGTCTATTGTTTTGTAGTAAACCAGTTTTAAGTTCTGACAAACCTCCTTTTTTATGTACTTATATAGTACAACATGCATACCCAATTCCTCTTTTAGTATTAAAATTAAGTCAAATATAAGTTCAGTATACAATTTATGTAGGTACATAAAATGCAAATACATGCAAAACTCCGTATAGACAAAGTCTCCAAGATAGCTCAGTGTAGGGTTCCGTAGTATTTTTCTCAAAAACAGATCAAGTTCAAAACAATTTACCTAGAAAGTCTTTATAAAGTTCTCATATGGTTCAAAAGTTAGAGGGGGGGGACGCACTTTTTTTTCTTTAGGAGCGATTATTTCCGAAAATATTAATATTATCAAAAAACAATCTTAGTAAACCCTTATTCATTTTCAAATACCTATCCAACAAAAAACGTCAGCCCCCTCTCAGAACCATCAAGAAAAATATGCTAACGGTTACTGAGATTATACGCGGACGGACGGACAGACAGACATGGCGAAACTATAAGGGTTCCTAGTTGACTACGGAACCCTAAAAACGTACCTCAGATGGTTCTGAATAAATTTATATCTAGATGGCGGTACAGCTTTAGGTGATTCTCGGCTAGATGGCGCTAATATTAATATTTGTCAATTTTAACACATATCAAGTTAGTAAAGAGATTGCAGTCTATGCACTGTGACTATACATTCATTTTTAACCCCCGACGCAAAAACGACGGGGTGTAACACGTCAAACTTATAACAGTTATAAGTTTGACGTGTCTGTCTGTGGCATCGTAGCTCCCGAACGGATGAAACGATTTCGATTTAGTTTTTTTTTTGTTTGAAAGCTGAGTTAGTCGGGAGTGTTTTAGCCATGTTTCGTGAAAATCGATCCACTATGTCGGGGTTTTTTTTTTTTTCAAAATTTTATTACTTTGACAGTTATTCTCTATGTTCTCGATTCACTTTGGGTGATTCCAGAGAATGTCCCTCAAGAATTGTGATTCTTCTATTAACTTCTTAAAACGCTAAGAAAGCGAATTTGTGTTTTGTGATAATATTCCATGACTTGGCTAACATATTGGCAGTAGGTATATTCTAGAGCTTTGCGTATTTTGTTGAAGTAGCCATCATACAAGACTAGATTTGCAAATAGAAAAAAAAACAATGAATAAAAAACTTTTTTTTTAAATAAGGTTTTTTCGGATGAACAAATAATTCGACAATAACGGTTTTTTTTTTATTTTAACGTTTCAATAACAATACCGTACATTTTAATTCGATAAACATTCAGTATACAAATGTTTATTGGGGAATCCCCGATGCGGCGTGGAGCGTGGTCAGCGTGGAGAGGCGGTGGTGTTGCCAACAGTAAATAGAGACAATATAAAATAAGACCAGAAATTAAAGTTATTAAATTTAATTCGTTCAGTAGTTAACATAAATTCTAAAAAACCGTACAAGTGCAAAATTTTGAGATTTCGTATTTCAGAAAAAAAAACACATTCCAGAAAAAAGCTGTTTTTTTTTTCAAGTCAGAAAAAAAACCGGTTTTTGCAACCCTATACAAGACAAAAGGATTACGTAATGGACTTTCTCGATGAGTGCACCTTTGGTATTTTATAGCGCACTATTTTATAAACTGTCCGGACTACACTGAAGGTTTTCATTCGCTCCTCATTGGTGGAGGCTTACCGCTCGCTAACACAGACTTCATAGTCTTTAACATACTAGGAATGAGTCCCATGTGCTTGTCGACACACTTTACTGCACACTTCTCGAAGTCTATCGTGCATTTATCGATCTGGAAATGAAAAAGAAATATTATAGGACATTCTTACACAAAGCTTGTGTTGTGGCTACTCAGAAAACGATAAATATAATCCATAATAATATTATAAATGGGAAAGTGTGTGTGTCTGTTTGTTTGTCCGTCTTTCACGGCAAAACGGAGCAACGAATCGACGCGATTTTTTATATGGTGATAGTTGAAGGGATGGGAGTGACATAGGCTACTTTTTATCTCTTTCTAACGCGAGCGAAGCCGCGGGAAAAAGCTAGTATATTATACAAATAATTCCAACGAACATAGCCTGGCTCGCACCACTGAGTTTTCAGAACTTATGTGCTTTTTATCATTGGGTATTTACCAGTCTCTTTTCGGTGGAGGAAAACATCGCGAGGAAACCTGACTAATCCTTTGGGTTGGAAGGTCAGATGCCAGTCGCTTTCGTAAAAACTGGTGCTTACGCTAAATCTCGGGATTAGTTGTCAAAGCGGACCCCAAGCTCCCATAAGATTTGGCATGTGCCGGGATAACGCAAGGAGGATGATGAGGTTTAATTTAATTGGTTTGTTTAACAATAGTATTTACTACAGATACTATAGATCAAGCAAACGTATTTACTTAGCGTGTCAAATGAACTCAGTAAAATCCACTGAGATCTCCGTCTTTGATCGCAGCTTGCAGCTTTCAGGCGTCAGTCTTTGTAAGTTGAAGTCAACAAAAACATTAAAAATGCCTCGTTTATTTAACAACACAAAATTTATGAGCATTCAAGGCTCTGAGACATTTAAAATCGCAGGCAAGTAACAACTTCAGTACAAATTCACGCTAGGCCCCTATATAAATAGATGAACTTGTTTCTTCTATCGAAATCTAGTTCTGTGGTATTAACGATTAAAGCTCGGCCACACATGCGCGTTATGATAGCGTAGGCGGAGCGGTAGCGGAGCGCAACGATAGCGGTGCGTCGGACGAACGCTGGCGTTGCGCCCAGCGGACGCCGGCGGGAACTAACGAGCACACATTGCGAGCGGAATGCGCGCGGATTGCGAGCGGAACGTCAGCTCCACTGACGCTCCGCTAACGCAACTCTATCAAAACGCTTTATGTGTGGCGGAGGCTTTACTTCCACTTCACTACTTGTTACAAGTACTTATTATGGGGTCATGCCCGAAATACAAGATTATCTAATATACTTACAGTCTCTTGGCTAGGGTCCGGGCCAAGCCTGTCTCGCGCCGAATCATTGCAGTCCATGACACAGCGCTGTAGCCTGTTTTGGAAGTGGTTTATTTCAGTCTGTGAAAATAAAGGGGCTTAATAGTTATTTGTTATATTATACAAGGGGGCAAAGTTGTATTTTAACGCCGAGTGTGGAATTGAAAAACGAGCAAGTGAAAGGATTCTATAGTTGAACCACGAGCGAAGCGAGTGGTTCGAGAATAGAATCCTGAACTTGCGAGTTTTTTAACACACGAGAAGTAAAATACATTTGCACCCGAGTGTAACACAAAACTTTTCCCCTCACTATAGCGAGGAAACTACAACGCAACAAATGCATTTATCACTGCTTCCAGTAGTTCCACAGGTGGTAAATCATCTTTATTACTAGATTCACCTACTTTTATCAATTTTAAAGCAGATAATTTGACTTTATTCAATGTCAAATTACTTTACCCACTAGTGGATAAAATGCGTTTTTACCCGCTGGTATTAAAGGACAAAACACGTGTTTCCGAGCTAGTGAGGGGAAAAAATCATTTCAGCTTTTAACCCGTGGAGCGACCGCCCCCTAAATTACATACTATTTATTGACCAGTGGCGGCTGGTGAAAATGTCTGCTAGGCAACACCAAAGCTAAAAGAAACCTACCTTAACTTAACATTAGTTACTCAGTTTTAGGCAAGCCGGTGGGAATCGGCTTGTATGGACCAGCCGCTGCTGTTATTGACACCGTGTGTCAATAGGACGCTCCACGGGTTAAAGTGTAAATGGAAAATTTATATTTAATATATTTTAGTCCATACACGTTTGGGTGGGACTCAGACGGGTTGACTGTATGAAGATGTCGACTGGCGGTAGCCTATACATGCAGTCCACATGGCTTATGACCATATCCCGGCCGGCGAGAGCAAAAATGCGTCTGCTCCTAATGCTTAATTAAATATCGACTATTCTATAGACATATGGATGTCGATAGAATAGTCGACTTTTAATTAAGCACAATTATTATATTATTTTTTTAAATTGAGCCTGAGTATTTGTTATTTATTTCTGTTACTGTCTTACAGTACAGTTCCGATTACTACAGTAGATTTAGAACGGTCCTTTAGTTGGATGAAATGAATTTTATCGGCAAGGCAAAGGAGTTAAAAATCAGAAAATTTAGAAAAAATGCTAATTGTATATTACGAAAATTACATAAAATACTGAATAAATACAAACACTTGGTTTTAATTTTGTTTACAACAATAATTAATACTTCTGCATATCATAACGGTGGTCCAGTACATCGTGTTGTTTTTATTGACATCAACCAAAGTGTGTGTCCTCGCACTATTAAGCTGTCAACGCATTTTTGCTCTCGCCGGCCGGGGTATGCTTATGACCGTGTTCAATGGAGACATGCTATGCTACTTGTGTTTATGATTCTTGGGTTTGAAGGAAGAATATACACCCTATTGCTGTGCACAGGGCTCTTGCTCTCTATCACCCTCGCGCTAGTCTAATGTGGATGTGGATTTCACATAATGTAGTGCAAAAAGGGTTTCCTTCGTAGTTTTCCGGAAACGTTCGTATTCGTCATGCTGGTTCAGTCAAATTCAGTACATCTTGTACTGAGACTGACTGAAATAGAATGACACGTTCATGTGTTTCCGTAACAATATGAAGGCAAATTTTTTCTCACTGCATCTGTACACCTTTGAATTTATTCACAGGCATGCACTTAATTTTCTTTTAGTAAGAAAAAAGCAAAAGTTTTATTATTACATACCTGTACATAGTTGTTAGCTAGATTGAGGGAGGTAGTACAGTTGTCTATGCATCCGTGCACTCTTTCTAGAGTGTTCTGCTGGTTATCGCAGCACTGAGCCGCACATCTGTGCATGTCACCCTGAAAAACATAATTATATGATAATTATTTGACGACCGGTCTGGCCTAGCAGGTAGTGACTCTGCCTGCTAAGTTGTGGTCCTGGGTTTGAATCCCGGTAAGGGCATTTATTTGTGTGACAAGCACAGATATTTGTTCCTGAGTCATGGATGTTTTCTATGTATATAAGTATGTATTTATCTATATAAGTGAGTATATCGTCGACTAGCACCCATAGTACAAGCTTTGCTTAGTTTGGGGCTAGGTTGATCTGTGTAAGGTGTCCCCCAATATTTATTTCTGAGGTTATGATTAAACCATATCAATATGTTATTTTATTTATTATAATATAAAGAACGAAGAATAAAATAGGTCTCTCATTTATAGATGATGCAATATTAGATGAATTCAGACCACCATTGCATAATATTACTAAGATAAGAACATAACCTAGAACTAACCTGCATTTTTCGCAAATAGCTTTTATCCAATTCATTGACGAGATTGGTCATCTCCTGCTCTATCCGAAACTTTTGTGCTTCCACCATTATGATTGTTGTTTATTCTAATTATCAATAAAAATCACTGATAATTTATTATTTAATAAAATTCACAAGCAATCCGAGAGGCAGAAAATGCAGAAATAGGTTGGTTAGGTTAACTTTTGACTTGACAGTTTTGACACTTTTGACTTGACAGATAAAAGCAGTATTTTTGTTTCTGAAACTTGACATCACGTAAGCGTATTTTTCTATTGAAACTCAGCTAGTATTATTTTTATGTTTTCTTCGTTATTATTCAACATTGGTTCAACATGATTATGTTATAAATTATCAGTTGTGTTTAATTTAAATGAATATTATTATATCTACTTTGTATGTCTTTCCCATCACGGAACCTTTGGGAGGCGTGCGCGGGGCCGGAGCCATCGCGTAGAGGCCCTTTTGACACTTTAATGAAATGTAAGGGGTACACCGAGAGGATGTTACCCTTGCCCGTATCATGGGACACACTCAGAGGCAACACCCGCCAGGGTAAGGACTATTTGAGAGTTAATGGAATCTATTTATTGGATGAAAGTGATGGACTAAATACTGGGCTATGGGATAAAAAACCGGACACCTGCCTAATAATACGGTATCCAATTTTATTTCCTGCAGACGGTGACTCGTCCCCACAAGATGGGCCCCCACAAAAAGCGATATCCAAGATGGCTCAAGGGCAACACCGGTGTGAGAACTCAGGGTGTCGAGAGGTGTAGGTACACCGCTTTCTGCCCAGTGGCTGTCAAGCCACTGTACCAACTGGCGTCTTATGCAAATTTCAATCAATCACTTTACTTATTATTACGTAAAAGGTACGTAAAGTTCCAAAAGTCTATAAGGCAATATTGAAAGACAAACTGTAAATTTTATTAAAAAAGTTTATTTTAACACATACTTAAACTACCTTACAAAATAATAGGCTTACAAAACGGCGACAAATTTGGACACAGCGGCACCGCTAGCGCCGCGCAACTGCACGGAGAACAGATAGGGAATGCTCCTGTAGAACATCCGCGTCCGCATCCGCATCCGCAACCGCAACCGCATCCACGTCCGCATCCGCACGGACCAAACGCTTTCGCCACCACTGGTAAACCACCAGGCAAATACCCTAAACCGCAAGGCAGCTCGCAAGACCTTGGGGTAGGATCAACTGGTCACTGCAGCACTTCCTCGGCACTAAAGCTGTCACATACTCACATCCGCAGCCAGGGTTGCAAATACAATCTGTTATTATATCAGTGCAGTTATCGAAAACCAGCTCATATTCTATACCACAATCATCATACTCAAGAACTAAGGGGGTGGGTGGAATGTTTTGGACGTAGCAGTTTTTCTCTGGCAAAGTGTCAGCTAAGAGATCACTGACGATGAAAAGTTGGAGCGTGTCAATGAGAGATTGGACGACGTTGCCGTCAACGATGGTAGGGGCGGTGGTAGAGACGATGGTAGGTGCGGCAATGGTGGTAGCCAATTTTGGGCCGCAGTTGTTGGGGCAAGGAGGACATCTGATGCTTTGGCTTAAAGCCACCTGAAATGCGTTAAAGACGTTGAAGTCAGATCTTATATACATTTACAATCGTTTTACTTATGAAATGGCAGTTATTTCATGAGAAGATGAAATTTTTCTATCCAGTCAATGCAACGGAGAAAAGTTTCTAAAATTGAAAATATTCTCAAAGAAAGTTCTCTATATTGTTTTTTTTTTAATTGAATGGCTTTAGTCCATTATTGGGACTATTTCGCCAGTGTCAAGGTGATATGAGCTAATACTAATTAGTGATTTTGGTACGGTAAGTACGACAGTGTACGGTGAGTTAGCACTTGTAAATTGATAGCTAGATTTTACAAGAGCACGTGGACTACCGGCCGTTGACGACAAAAAAGAGGCTAAATGCGTTTCGAGATTATTTTTTCATCAGCTTCTCACTACAACATTAGTTTACTGCATAATAAGCTATCGATATTACACTTTAAACAAAATTAATGAGCAAAAGAAAAATAAATTATTGACGACACGAGACCGCTAAGATGGCGCTCGAACCGGAAGTCCCCTCGATATTGGTTGCTCTTCAGTGAATTTATTGTCAAGCTTCAGAGTCAGTTTCTATGACATTTGATGAGTTGATAAATAAACTCCAGTGTCACGTATAGTCAAACATCAATGAGGAAGCACACTGACAATTTATTCTGCCAGGCGGCGCCTGTGCAAGTGTCTAGGCATGTCACTGTCATTCATATGTGAGAGAGAGAAAACATATCATCTTCTCGCTCTCATGTATGAAATTCTTTATCTGTGCAAGGGACTAATAGGGTGGCGCCATCATAAAACCTTTGAGTGTGTCTCCTCATTGAGCGATCGTCAACATTTGAGAAGATTATGTAATTATATCCTTATAATAACCTCAATAGCAACGACAGAATTTCCTAATGAATATTACCCGTAATTTATGAATTTTTGAGAACCTTTTGCAGCTTGTAGTACATTGCTAATCGATCCACAATATTTACACAAAATTGTAGGTATAAGAACGACAATATTATAATTAAATTCCATCATTATTCTGACACTTTTTTATTACATTACCTACTTACTCAAGTAATTAAAACATTAACTAATCAATGTATCTATTTCAATACATTATCAGCGATTTTTGAACTTTATCGACATATCACGTCTATTAAGATTATATTGAAAATAGGTTGTCTTGCACATTTTCACGATATTTGCCAAGTTTATACACAACTGTAATTAGGTCAAAAATTTTTTAAAGGATTAAAGATACTGGATAAAGCTACATTTTAAAAATCAATAACTGTTTACTATTGCGTGCGATCAAAAAGATACTCACATTAAAAAATATGGCTAGAACAGCAAAATATGCCCAAACCATTTTACCAGCTTCTAATAAATGAGTAAAATATACTAACAGCCCTACTTTAAATACCTACTAAATAAAATTATCATTTAGACATTGAAAATAATAAGAAATCCAAATGGTATTACTAACCTAGTTATGACTTGTGAAATCGAAGAATTGCAATAAAGTCACGGTCACGTAAAGAAATTCTTTCGTTTGGTACAGAGTTTATTATTATTTGTTTATTTATTTATTTGAAAACATATTTCAATGACATTGCAGATAAATCCAATGCGCCATGAAATTTTAACAACAGTAAATACAAACAATAAAATTAAACGATTGATTTGGGCGATGACGTCACAGCGTGGCTCCGTTGCGTCGTTTCCCCCGGTATAGAATTATAATAATATTATGATTACTTTTACATGGACGAAGATGTGGCAGATTGAAATGGGTTTACTCCATTTCAAATAGAAAGGCCCGATATCACTTGAGACGGCCATCGGGCGGTACCTATCAATAGGATTAGTGAAAACAAAAGATACCGCGTGCCATAGCCGAAAGGCATTTCTACGACGCGAAACGCCACCGAAACGCTGCAGAAAGGTAGTAAGTCTGGCTCTGTCGCGCCAATACGCAAGAGCGATAGAGATAGATAGCTACGAAAAACATATTATCGTGAGCGTTTCGTGAGCGTTTGTGCATTCGGTTACGCACACTGGTCATTTTACACGCACTTGACGCACTTTTGCTTTGTTTTCACTTTTGTTTCGAAGTGCTCCTAATTAGATAAACATTATACCTAAGCCCTTTTGTTAAGTTTCAAGTACTTAGGGCATTTATTAGTGTGATGAGCACAGATATTTGTTGCTGAGTCATGGTTTCTATGTATCTAAGTATTTATATATTATATATATCGTTGTCTGAGTACCCACAACACAAGCCTTCTTGAGCTTACCGTGGGCCTCAGTCAATCTGTGTAAGAATGTCCTATAATATTTATTTAATATTTATTTATAAGTACCATCGGGCCTTCGTATTTGAAATCCATACTATTATTATAAATGGGAAAGTGTGTGTGTCTGTTTGTTTTTCTGTCTTTCACGGCAAAACGGAGCGACGGATTGGCGTGATTTTTTAGGTGGAGATAATTGAAGGGATGGAGAGTGACATATGCTACTTTTTGCCTCTTTCTAACGTGAGCGAAGCCGCGGGCAAAAGCTAGTAGATTATATATGTAAGTGGATGAAAATAATATGTCAAAGATTGAGATGGGTAATTATGTTAAGATGGTTTGGGTATGTAGAGATGATGGATGACAAAAGATGAACGAAATATGTATAGAAAAAGATTGGAAGCTTTTCTCGCCCAAATCGGGGAAACGTTGCAAAAAAGGGTCAGAAGTACCTACCCGAAACATGGACATGTATGAAGAGCGTTATAAAGTGAGCGAAAGTGGATTGCCAGGATCGTAAAAACCGGCCAAGAGTGTGTCGGTGTCGGGCCACGCTCAATGTAGGGTACCGCAGTATTACCGTATTTTTCTCAAAAACTACTGAACCTATCAAGTTCAAAACAATTTTCCTAGAAAGTTTTTATAAAGTTCTACTTTTGTGATTTTTTTCATATTTTTTAAACATATTGTTCAAAAGTTAGAGGGGGGGGGGACGCACTTTTTTTATTTCCGATTATTTCCGAAAATATTAATATTATAAAAAAACGATCTTTGTAAACCCTTATTCATTTTTAAATACCTATCCAACAATATATCACACGTTGGGGTTGGAATAAAAAAAAACATATCAGCCCCCACTTTGAATGTAGGGGGGGTACAATAATAAAACATTTTTTTCCGTTTTTTATTTTTGCACTTTGTTGGCGTGATTGATATACATATTGGTACCAAATTTCAGCTTTCTAGTGCTAGCGGTTACTGAGATTATCCGCGGACGGACGGACGGACGGACGGACAGACAGACATGGCGAAACTATAAGGGTTCCTAGTTGACTACGGAACCCTAATAATGGAAAACCGTGAAGGATGAATCTTAGAAAACTATAAGATATTTGAACAGTGGTGAAATTAGGTAAGTAGGTACGTGTGCTTAATTTAATAAATGAAATTTTCTCTTATCAATGTGCATATAACTTGTGACATTCAAAGTAGATCAAATAATGTAATTCGATAAAACGTTACAATAACTTGGCAACTTTATTTGATCAACGTTCCGTGACTTATCAGCGATTGGGTATTGTAATAAATAAATATTTGTTTGAAATTAGTATCTAACGTTACATAAGCAAAATACTCTATCATATTGAGGAAATAGTTCAATGTAAAATTCCTAGATAATGATGTTTACGTAAATATTGCCCCCAGCCGGCGTATCATGCTTCTAATTTTATCACTTATCCACGTGGATAAGACGTCTGTCACGCTTTAGCAAGTATGTCAGTGTGAGAGTGACAGATGTCTTATCATAAATCATAATCATAAATCATTTATTTGCTTACCATGGTACGTACAGGATGTTACAATAAAATTATTTTAATATGAGCACATGGCACCCTGTGAAGGGTATGGCAATATTCTTAAAAATATGTACATTGTTTCTTATAACACGTGGATAAGTGATAAAATTGGAAGCTTGGTAGGCCGGCAGGATATGATCCGCTTCATGGCAAGTAGTTTCTATAGCACAGATGTCATATATATACCATAGATTAAGCAAGCGTATCTATTTTAGTGTGTCAAATGAACTCAGTAAAATCCACTGAGTCGTCCGTCTTTAATCGCAGCTTGCAGCTTTCGGGCGTCAATTGCAATTCGGTGCTATAAAAAAATGCACCATTCGACGTATTAAAATTGCCGATATTTTACAAATTTATTAAAAATCTTTACATATTCCATGACACAAATAATGACTCTGTTAAACGAAAATAAATTTCAACACAAAACGCTTGGGTATATTTATTGAAATTAAAAAGCCGTTTTTGTCGAATCGTTTGTTTATTGCACTGTGGAAATGTACCTGGGCGACCAAGTAGCGGGCCGCTAAACATTATTTTTCAGCAACTTTACAACATGCAACAGCAGGTAGTCGCTTCAATTCTTTATTGCTTCCATGTTGGTACAAAATTATTACAGGTGGCAGATATAAAAGGCAAGGCACAACACAACATGAGACCCTGTTAGGGTATTGCAAAAAATATAAATAAAAACTACAACTAAAATATACACACAGAATAAATTAATAAAATACATTATTGAATACATTACTGAATAGCTTATTGAATTACTTTTGGAATTTATACAAATTAAAATAATCTTGTAAGGAATAAAAACAATTGTCAATTAAGTAATTTTTCAATTTTATAACAAATTTATTATATTTAGTCTCTTTGGTTATTTTTTTAGGCAAGTTATTGTAAATACGTATAGTTGTCATATGCGGGCTGTTACTACTCATTTGCAAGTAGCTACTCTAGTGAATTTTAATGGCTAATTAAAACCGTCTTTAAATACGATGGTGCATAATAAGATGGTTATAAATTTAATTATTGGTTTTGTAGGTATCTGATATGAGAGAACTTCGTCAATTTTGGATCAATGTTTATTTTGACTTGCATGTCATGGGATCATAACATAATATAACAGTCATCGTGTTCGATCGATTCGCGATTTGAAGTGTGTAATAGAGTGATCTTAATAACTGGTTAAAAGTGATTTGTTTTTCTGTCGGCCCTTACTTTAAGAACCCCTGACTTAAGATGCGTGTTACTTTGACAGTGACAGCAGTTTCTTTACGTTTATTCCGTTCAATTCGTTATTGGAATATACACGACTATACTCCGCACTGCAACCTTTTTTGAAAAAAAAAAAACTCTTTTTCGCCCTCACTTACAGCATAGTATATAGATGACCTAGGTGCGGTGCGGTCGTGTGTTAGAACTTTAATAACTGCTACATAGCAATGCTGAGCCGAAAGGGGCCGGGGTCACCCGAAAGGCACAGTGTCCAACCACTGATTAAACTTGCTAAATATGTCATGATTACATAAAACCCTAAGATTAAATAACTATTTTATAATTTCATGCATTCTTAGGTAAATTTGATAATTGATTATGTATATAAAATGACGAAAATAGTTCCAGAAACAGTTCGGTCCAGTGCAGCGAAAGATATTGTTGACATGATGTTGCAAAGAAAAGTTTTAGCTTTATTATTAGTAACTAAGGTAAAAAAAAAAATCCCTGAAATACTTCTGTAGACAAAATTATACATTTTGCTAGAATTGGGAGTTCCTTAACAGTTGGAAAAAACGCTTTATATCAGATTGTCTGATTATAAGACTATTTGTTAAGTTTAAAACTTCCATAAAATGTTTTTTAGGGGGAAGGGGGTGAAATATTATAGTCTAGCCTTATGTACTTTTTCGATGTAAAATTAGTCATGCTAGTCAAAAAGGAATGTGTATTTGACATTGCTTTTCCACACATCATATGGTAAAGGCTCATCTTATCATTAATAATTATTTTCCTATAAATGCTTCATATACGTACTTATATTATTTCAGATGGCTGTATCCCAGTCAATTTACCCAACAACAGCAGTATCTTACTCAACAAGTTCAGTTCCAACGATACAAACCCTCCCAGTGTCACCAACTGCAGTCAACCCTATACCAGCTACAGTCAGTCCTGTGCCAGCTACAGTCACCGCTATACCAGCTACAGGATCACCAGCAAAAGTCACGACTTTACCCATGTCAGCTCAACCAGCAACAGTAACAGCAATGCCAGTAGGTTCCTCAGCAGCTCCAGCGACATCAGGCGTGAAAGTTACTACAATGCATTCATCATCAATGTCATCACCTGTATCTTCATCGATATTAACAGAACCAAAAGCCCATTTCCTACCAACACCTATTCCTGATCCAAAAGTAACGATCCTACCTCACGATACGCCTATCCCACCGATAGCAGCAACTGCTCCTCCTGCATCGTCCTCAAATATGGGCCATTTGAAGAATATTAAAGAAAAAGGGCCTGCATCTCCGGTAAAAAGAATATCGATGGCATGTACAGAAGATTTCAGCCTTCCAAATGAAGATTTGTGCCCTGGTTTTCCGTTGAAAGATCTTAAGCCACCAACTGCTAAGAGTAATAAGGGGAATTTGAGTAATCCGATTGATTTTGAAGGCTTGATAGATGGATTTTTCAGTTGTTTGTAGGCTCATTTACATGATGCGAGAACTTGCGAGTTTTAATACATTGCGGTTTTTGAATGGTTTTTCAGAATTATATATAACCTCAACATGCCGCAATGTAACTAAAGTCACATGAGAGTAGCACACCGGCATCTAAGTCAGTTTTAAAGAAG
The DNA here is from genome assembly GCF_023078275.1 of Leguminivora glycinivorella. Lineage (NCBI taxonomy): Eukaryota > Metazoa > Arthropoda > Insecta > Lepidoptera > Tortricidae > Leguminivora > Leguminivora glycinivorella. The sequence goes on from NC_062994.1 coordinate 9,474,925, forward strand.
ATAAGATAAAATTGACATATTGTGACATATGGCAGGAAGTTTCGCAGGATCAGGACAGGTGGCGTGCTCTCGTTTTAGAGGTCAAGATTCTCTTTAGATTGCAGAGCCATATTAGTTTGTAATAATACTCGTAGAAGATGAACAAGTGCCACAACTGATAATTCAAATAAGATTTAATAATAAATGTAGGTAGTTATAAAAGAAAGAAAGGTTATAATCAGGGTGGCTAGCCGAATGGCACAATCGCTCACGAAACGCTCACGAAACGAAGCGCTAGTAGATATCTATCTCTATCGCGCTTGCGTATTGGCGCGACAGAGCCAGCGGCGTATCGCTTTCGTTTGGCGTCGGAGAAATGCCATTCGGCTACGGGGCCTGGCCCCGTAGCCGAATGGCATTTCTCCGACGCCAAACGAAAACGAAACGTAGTCCGGCTCTGTTGCGCCAATACGCAAGAGCGATAGGGATAGATATCTACTAGCGTTTCGTTTCGTGAGCGTTTGTGCCATTCGGCTACGCACCCAGAAATGATAAACGGTTATTGACCGTTCATCAATCCTACTTTTTACAATAGAGAAGGACATAAAAACAAAATGTTCACCGCACCAACTGGTAAAGGCTTTCTTTGCTATTCGAAAACAATTGGCAAAATTGCATTTTATCCACAAGAGTGCAAAGTAAATTCATACAAATTTTAACTTGATGTCTTAAGCTGGCTAGTAGATTACGAAAGTAAAATACAAATACCTAAGATAAAACTGAAATTAGTTGTTTTAATTCTTGAATCCCTTAGTAGTAAAATAATTTAACTATTTATTTTATTAGGAATATCTAATCCATTTTCTACTTTTTGATGGAAAATTTTGCTGGCTTGGTTGAAGTCTTGGTGGCTCAGTTGGCAGAACGCTGGAGTATCGAGTATCGACCCAGAGACTATGAGTTCAAGTCTCACCCAGGGCACTAATTTTCCAGTTTTAAATTTAATCTAATCGATTGTTGCTTATTTATCAATTTCACATAGTATATAATTATATATTAGCAAATATGTAGATGGAATTAGTTAACAGATAAAAACCTGATAACTAAAAAACAAATAAATACAGCTACTTATGTTCATTTTGACCTCATTTTAACTTAAACGGCTAAGAAAGTCAAGGAATAACTAAAACAAATATTTAAATATAATTTTATATAAAATAACATGATGGCACTAAAAACTTTTATGATATCGTGTATTTTGGCCACACAGTATAAGGTAAGCTTTACAAACCTAAATTTACCAAAAAGTTAAATGAACAAAATTCATTCACCAAATACCTACTAAGTATCCAAGTCTTTTTTTTTACAAAATTTCGTGTCATCAAAGAAAAAGTTCAATAAAAAAAAAATCTGGACTTGCATTTTTATCAATGCATCTATATTTTATTATTATAATAATTCAACCTGTCTTTGGTAAATCACAGGCCACAATATAAATGCGTATTTTATTCTCATTGGTTCCGTATAATTTTACTTATAATATATTTTACTTTCAGGTCGCAATTTCACAATGCATACGCCAGCCCATCTGTCAAAAGGTCGTCCAACCCATACTCCCCCCCATTATCCCCCCAATTATCAACCCCACAACCATAATCACAGACTGCACTCCAAGATCCTGCCAAAACCTTGCTGATACCTTACAACTCATGATTGTTTGCAACCTTCTTGAAAATTCCAACTGTGGGGTCTGTGGGTGCAATGACTGCAACCCCAATTCAATTTGCAACTGTGTTTCACCTTGTGGTTGCATTTCACCGTGCGGTTGCAACGTAATTTCACCTAGCATTGTTTCACCTAGCGTTGTATCACCTAATTTGTTTGGGAACAATTTATTAGCGACTAGTCCTTATAATAAGCTGTTTAATTTATGTATTTAATAAATAATAACAGTATTTATGACAATGTGTTTTTTTTTCTATGTGTCATTTGACCTTCTAACATTCTATATAATAAAATCTACAAGGGTGAATTTCTCAGCGTGATTTTTTTGTGGCGGAGATGATAATCATTATGTGGGCTAATTGTTTCCGGGTTTTTATTTTTTTTATGAAAACCAATCCTAAAATACTACCTTCGGCAACATTGCAAATTGTTACAAGTGTTATGTTTATTTAAAAATAATTTTCCATCGAAATTCTAATTTTGGTGTAGCGTCCAGAGCCTGTTTTTAGCGGATTATTGCTATGGTAAATCCAGTAAATCCGCAGCTACTTATAAAGAAGACGTGCCATAACTTCATTCTTTATTACATTAAGTATATTTTAAGATGACATAAGTCAATATTATTATACAATTTGACACTTATAACTGAGCACCGGAAAAAGTTGTCCGTCTGGGGAAAGAAACCAATTTTGTTGTGGTAAGTATTGAAATCATTTTTTTTTATGGTATCAATGGAAAGGTCTTTTTAAACGTTTTTGACGTAAAAAGTATCCCCCCCCTCTATTTTTATAACTACAGCAAGACGAACAAACTTGGCCGGTTTTTATGGTTAAACGAGTGTCGTAACATGACCATTCAGGTTCGTTCCTGCATTTAGACATGACACAAGTGTCATACCTTGCTGGATTGGTCCGCCCCACACAAAAATATCTAATTTTGGTGGGTCGTAATACTTTTTCCACCAAAATTGCATAAATTTTGGTGGTGAACAAATTGAGGGCAGTAACGTTTTTGTTTCTATTTGAAAAGTATTTATTACATGTTAAAAGTTTATTATTTCAAGTAGAAAATAATAGAAAAATGAATAAAAGGCTTTATTTTTGATTTTATTTTTTATTTTTGTGGGTAGACCAATTTTGGTGGCGACCATGTCATTGAAATCGCAATTTCTCTAAAACTACTTATTATAATGAAAGGTCATTGATACATAACATTGGTAATAATTAGTTATGTAACATCAGTACATAATTTCAACAAAAATTACAAAACTAAAAAAATCCACCAAAATTAGGCAAATTTCGAGTATGTTGAAATCCACCCACAAGTAAAAACACAAAAAAGATTATGTTGGCAATTCTTTTTTATCTATAGACTAGCTTTTCTTGGCTTCGCTCGCGTTAGAAAGAGACAAAAAGTAGCCTATGTCACTCTTCATCCCTTCAATTATCTCCACCTAAAAATCACGCCAATCCGTCGCTCCATTTTGCCGTGAAAGACGGACAAACAAACAGACACACACACTTTCCCATTTAAGTATACTATTAGTATGGATGGATATCTGTCTACCTAAAGATACTTGACACTTTTGTGCAACAAAGTTTAAAATAAAATAATCATAATTTCTTAATGTACTTCTTTCTTAGTTGTCAAAGCGGACCGCAGGCTCCCATGAGCTGTGGTAAAATGCCGGGATAACGCAAGGAATGATGATGAATTTCTTAATGTATTTCAAAATTTTGCTGACACTCTTCAACTCATGATAGTTTTTTTTTTTTTTATACTACGTCGGTGGCAAACAAGTATACGGTCCGCCTGATGTAAAGCGGTCACCGTAACCTATGGACGCCTGCAACTCAAACAGTGTCACATGCGCGTTGCCACCCCATTAGAAACTTGTACACTCCCTTTTGCTGTGTTAAGTACACAGCAAAAAGGAGTGTACAAGTTCAAGGAGGGTTCGGGTTGCCGACGACTCAAAGGACAATAGACGGAACAAGTTAGTTCCGTAAGTCCTCCCGTCATCAGCACACCGCACCCTCGTTGAGCTCTGGCAGCCTTACTCACCGGCAGGAACACAACACTATGAGTAGGGTCTAGTGCTATTTGGCTGCGGTCTTCTGTAAGGCGGAGGTACTTCCCCAGTTGGGCTCTGCTCTAGATTCGAGCGAGACGATATCCGCTGTGCTGTGCCCTACCACACAAAGCGGAATATCATTCGCTATGCCCTACCTCCTACTAATTATAGTTTGCTATCTTCTAGAAAACACGTAATGGCTGCAACCCTATTTCACCTCATGGTTGCGTTTCACCGTGCTTAGTGACGTTATTTCACCTAGCATTGTTTCACCTAGTGTTATTTCACCTAATTTGATGGGAAGTTTTTATAAATCCTTGCCAATAAATATTTTCAAAATAACGAATAATCGCAATAAAACTATGCAAATGCTATGAAGATATATATTGTAAACTGAAATTGATGCCATACAGGCATACACTAAAGAAAAAGCGATCAAGCCCACTGGTGGCGAAGCCGGGAATCGAACCCTGCCGGTGTATCATGCTGCCAATTTTATCACTTATCCACGTGGATAAAGCATCCGTCACGCTTTAGCAAGTATGTCAGTGTGAGAGTGACAGATGTCTTATCCACGTGGATAAGTGATAAAATTGGCAGCATGATACGCCGGCTGGTCTCCAGCTAACGCGGCTGAAAAACCGTTACTCGACCGCCGAGGTACCCGTCGAAATTTCTCTAGTGTATGTTATCTCTGAAGGCTAGGCGTGTTTGACCAACTCTAAGGGCGAGCAATTTGTGCTTGCACCTCCTATATGAATCGTTTTGCAGGATTACGATATAGCGAGAGAGATGGTAGTGCTATCTATCGATGTAGGGAACAAATCAAATTATTTTGTTCAATATATTTGATTTGTTTTTTTAAGTAGTAACACTACTATATGTATATAAATGATAAACTGAAATTGATACCACACACTAAACATATATATTGCTCTTTTGCTTGCACGCAGGAAGTAGGAGGTAGGGCATAGCGAATGATATTCCGCTTTGTGTGGTAGGGCACAGCACAGCGGATATCGTCTCGCTCGAATCTAGAGCAGAGCCCAACTGGGGAAGTACCTCCGCCTTACAGAAGACCGCAGCCAAATAGCACTAGACCCTACTCATAGTGTTGTGTTCCTGCCGGTGAGTAAGGCTGCCAGAGCTCAACGAGGGTGCGGTGTGCTGATGACGGGAGGACTTACGGAACTAACTTGTTCCGTCTATTGTCCTTGAAGTCGTCGGCAACCCGAACCCTCCTTGGAACTTGTACACTCCTTTTTGCTGTGTACTTAACACAGCAAAAGGGAGTGTACAAGTTTCTAATGGGGTGGCAACGCGCATGTGACACTGTTTGAGTTGCAAGCGTCCATAGGTTACGGTGACCGCTTTACATCAGGCGGACCGTATACTTGTTTGCCACCGACGTAGTATAAAAAAAAAAAAAACGCTTTTTCGTAATGTGTGATCTTAACTCTCATGAGAATTTTACCTTTTTACTAACGAAGTATTGGCATTTTGACTAAGCACCCCTGAGTGCCTAGCCAAAGTCACAATCGCTCTTCTGTAGTGGCGTGACAGAACCAGACTGCGTTTTGTTAGTCACATAGCTTCAACGATTGTCTCAGCTAGTCCGTTTAAGGTTGGATTACGCGCATATTAATTCAAACTTGACCAGGGTGCGTAGCCGAATGGCACAAACGCTCACGAAACGAAACGCTCGTAGATATCTATCTCTATCGCTCTTGCGTATTGGCGCGGCTACCTTTCGCGGCGTTTCGTTTTCGTTTCGCGTCACAGAAATGCCATTCGGCTACGGGCACAGAAGTATAAGACTATTGTCAGGAGGGCGCTGTTATTCTGTTGTATCCGGTGACAGTTCAGTATAGTACGGAGAAAAATAGTTCTACTGAAATCCGCAGTATGGCACGTAGTCTCATATATTTCTGGTAAGGTTTTAAATGTCATGGGGGAAGGGCCCCCACATATCCCCATATGGGCAGTTTTTATGCTGAGCACGATTTTAATAACTTTTCGAACGTCACCGATAGTCGTTTAGGCAGGTGCCCAAATAAATCAGGATTGCTTATAATCCATACTAATATTATAAATGGGAAAGTGTGTGTGTCTGTTTGTCCGTCCTTCACGGCAAAACGGATTTTTTAAGTGGAGATAGTTAAAGGGATGGAGAGTGACATAGGCTACTTTTTGTCTCTATCTAGCGCGAGCGAAGCCGCGGGCAAAAGCTAGTTTAATAATATACACCCTGTTTTTATTGAATTCCGTTAACTTTAAGGGAAGGTTGTTTACTTGTTTAGATCAAATACAATTAATTTCTCTAAGAAACTAGCTAAAAAATAAAGATAATTACTAAACACGTGTGTGACAGCCTTTACCAATTCCTAATATTATTTGGTTTGACATGTGCCGTCAATCACTTGACATTAACTTGAATGTTATCGTTAAGGGTCTCTCACATAATTTCATTTACTATGTATGAAAATGATGAAAATTTTTTTTTTTGCAAATTTAACTAAAAGTGATACACAGGGTGGTTCCTGATAATGAACCTAGCCATGTGTCGTATAATAAAATATTATAGTACATTCATTCACAGATTGGCTGTGGGACTCATTACCCACAACATTTAAGCCTTTTTAGAGCTTACCGTGAGTCAATCGGTGTAAGAGTGGAAAGGGTTGGAAAAAAATATTACTGTAATTTATATAGTTATAAATAAAGATCTATCTAGTAATAAGACTAATAAGTTTACTAATTAGAATTTAGATAGTAAGCTAGCAATAAGGATACAAATTTGCAGTGCCCTTACAGGTTTCATAGCTGTTCACAAAATAAATACTTTATGTACCTATGAATTTGCAATAAATTACTGATTACTACATACATACATACAATCACGCCTGTATCCCATGAAGAGGTAGGCAGAGCGCATGAAACTACTCAAGTTTCAGTGCCACTCTTGGCAAATAATAAGGAGTTGACAGAAAACGAAATTGTGACATTGCAGTGACAGGTTGCCAGCCTTTCGCCTACGCCACAATTTAACTCATATCCCACAGTCGCCTTCTACGACACCCACGGGAAGAAAGGGGGTGGTAAAATTCTTAACCCGTCACCACACGGGTACGGTATTACTGATTACTGATTACTAAAAATACAATAAACTTATGTTTATATTACGCGATTAAGTCCCGTTTTAATTTAATAACATGAGTAAAGATCGTGTTAGTTTAAATCAATATTATTACAGGTTGGTTAGGAGATATTAAAAGAAACGAGTTTATTTAAAATGTGTTTATTTTATAGAAACGTAAAATAATAATGTGATATCGATTTCTTGACAACATTTGGCTCAGTCCCGATCAAAAGCAACAAAATACAATTAAAAACAACAAAACGGATAAAAATGAAGATAATGATGGAAATAAGGATACTGATTTACTGATTGCATTTTTTTAAATCCAAAATTACAGTGTTTATCTAATCAGAAAGTTTATCTGTATCTATAGCAAATAATACCTTTTTGTACCTTTTGGCGTAGAAACTCTAGGTCCATGGGGTCCCAGCGCAAACAAGTTGTTCACAGAAATCGCGAAGCGTCTCGTTGAGGTAACTGGTGACCGAAGAGCTGGTGACTTCCTCGCACAACGTATCAGCATTGCGATACAGCGAGCAAATGTCGCTAGTAACAATGCCTCAAGGGCCTATTCTAGACATTAGCTAGCTTTTAAGTAGTCTTAAGCAAAAAAGGAACGTATTTATTCCGAAATCTTTAAAGGGACATGCACCAAGCAAGACTATTATAATTTTTAACTAGCTATCTAACAAGTTTGACCACCACCAACAATTACATTACAATTAGGATCTAATGGCTGAACAGAGAAGCTGACAACCGGCATTGTAGTGGGAATATATCCATAGTTACAGATCAACTTAGCAGGAATCTCTTCAGGGAACACCACTTCTGCTGCACTTCCATAATTCTGATTTGTGTTATAATTGCAATTCTGATTTGTGTTATAATTGCAATTTTGATTTGTGTTATAATTGCAATTCTGATTTGGATTATAATTGGATTGGATTGGATTGTTAATAAAGTATGTTGCCAAAAGTTGGAGAAGAGCATCTTCATCCAGATCACATGTTTGAGGCTGCTGTGCAATCTGATCGACTGTTTGTCCCTTTTCTTTTATATATCTGTAGAAAGAGTCATATTTATCTGTTTGTGTATCTTTCTTTTTATCTCCGTTTAAGTAGACTAGTAGTTGTTCCCAATCGTAGTCATCAGTTGGTCCAGAATTCTGACATTGGTAGTTCTGTTGATTGTTAATATTATTGATGAGAGAGTTAAGGTCGATGTTAGATGTAGAAGTTTCTACATTAGCGGGAAGACAGTTTTGATTAATTATTTTGTTGTTAACAGCAGAGTTGATGAAATCGTTGGCGATCAACAGTTGCAAAGCGTTGGCTAAAGCGCTGGCAAGAGAACAGTCGATGACAGTGGTGCAAGGAGTTGGTGGGACGGTGATGGCCGACACTGGGGTGGTGATGACTTGAGGGCAGGGTGATGAGCATTGCACGTTTGAGGGTTGGCCACAAGATGATGATGAATACTAAAAAAGATTTTCTATTAACATAGAGGTAGAGTTTTGGAGAAAATTACTAAGTTACAAAGACTTCAACCAATCCATTACTTCAGCGAAAGCTAGTGACATCGACTGCTATTTCTAAAGTTAAACAAGTGTAAACCAGACAAATGACATAAAAAACCGATTCCTTAACTCCCACTAAGCGGGATATCATATTCATATCTTAAATTGGATCTAAATTAGTGTAATCCGAGTTTTGCTCCATATCAAGAATCAAAAAAATATTTGTTAGCCAAAAGATTCCACGTTACCTTAGATTTCTAAATAATGACAAGTAAAAAATAATGAAGATATGAAGACTATTCCTGGGGCAAATCTTATTTGACTATGTTCAGAAAATCCAATGTGTTACCAGCAAGTGGGCCTTTTTTAAAGGAGCGTAATTTAACATGGTTAACTTAACCATGTCCTTCATGTACAATGAGCTGCAAAATTTAATGGAGAAATTTTGAATGAATTCATTGATAAATTCGCCGTGCACTTTTGCAGCTCACTGTCCTTAAATAATAAATAAAAATTTTAACTTCTGATTAGCAGAAACATCTGCAATCGATGCCACTAGGCTTAGAATAAAGACGATTCGATTGCAGACGTTTCTGCTAATCAGAAGTTAAAATTTAGCATGGTTAGCGCATCGTAACTGGTGAATTTCCAATATGACTTGGAACTCCGGTTGCCGTTTAAGAAGTTTAACACTCTTACGGTAGATGTCGCTACGGGTCCCATTGACCTTAGTAGTGGAAAATTTCGCTGGCTTGGTTGAAGTCTTGGTGGCTCAGTTGGCAGAGCGCTGGAATATTGATCCAGAGGCCGTGAGTTCAAGTCTCACCCAAGGCAGACATTTTCCACTTTTAAATTTAATAAATAAAAATGTTGGTTTTATAAACTTTCAAACAAAATATTTTATTGGCAGCAGATACACTTGTCAAGTAAGGGCACACAGCTCATAATTAAGTATCGGCGCTGTGAGTAACGATAATTATTACGAAGTACATTTAGTGTGAGGATATCGGAAAATTAATTTAGCGCTTAATTAAAAAAACCTTGATTTTCTGATATTCCTATTACCTACCCAAACGATTGATAATTGATTAATTGATAATACATAGTATTATTGGTTTTGATAAATGCCCCATAGTGGTAACACACTGTCATCATCATCCTCCTTGCGTTATCCCGGCATTTGCCACGGCTCATGGGGTCCGCTCTGACAACTAATTTCTGACACTAGTTTTACGAAAGCGACTGCCATCTGACCTTCCAACCCGAAGGGTAACTAGACCTTATTGGAATTAGTCCGGTTTCCTCACGATGTTTTCCTTCACCGAAAAGCGACTGGCAAATATCAAATGACATTTCGCACATAAGTTCCGAAAAACTCATTGGTTCGAACCCGCGACCTCCGGATCGAAAGTCGCACGCTCTTACCGCTAGGCCACCGGCGCTTGGTAACACACTGTATAATTCGTCACTACTTTTAAAAAAACTTGTATCTTCGTCTGTCAATGAAAAGAAAATTGTAGTAAGTATGTATGGAATACATATATAGACTTACTGAGTTTTAACTTTGAGGAGCAGCGTGAGATACGAGATTTTTTAAAAGTATTTGTGATTGACGATTGAGTGACGAATATTTATGATTTTTGTTTATGTTTACCTGCGGCGATGAAGTTACTTGAAAGCTTTGTTTTGGCATGTTACATGTCGATTTAGTCTTCTGTATATTCGACGGTCGGCTCTGTAAATAATAAGTATACAATTTTATTACTTCTAATAAATTTTAATAGTGTAATGACGTTTAGGTACTCATTTATAATTCATGTCACAAATGATTCAACTAAAACAGTATGAAATTCAATGGAACACATGAATATAGTGTAATTATAATAAATGTTAACCAAAACTTTCTTAACTATGGACACCAAGCACGTCGTGCGCACATAATCGCCCGAATTGCATCGATCGATCAACTCAATAGTCCAACATATCCAGAAAATATTGCCGGTTATAAAAATTACAAGCCGTATAAATAACATATTTATTACTTACCATTGGCGATAATTGTGAAAGATTGATGGCTTGAAGATTTTGTCCAGGTACCTAAAACATGAATAAAAATTAATCTACCCACCTAAATAATTTTTTCCACCTAAGTATCTTAAATTCGAGAAGGGTCCTCCGATGCCCGTGCAGGCTCGTAGGCTCGTACTTGGTGCAAAGGTTGTCTATTGCCATCCAACGTGGTAATGCATCAATTATGATGGGCACCTTTGCACCCGGTACGGCCTGTGGGGGTCTGTTTGATTAGGTATTTGATTTAATTGTATATTTTATAAGGTAGTTAAGTAGAGTTAAAAAAAATACTTAGATTTTTATTTAGTACATAATTTTTGTCTTGTAAATACATACAAATAGAGTAAAAGTTGTACTTACAAATTGTAGCTGTGGCGATGCTTTTATTCCGTTAATCTGGGGAAAATATTTTTAGAAAAAAAATTTTTAAACAATTTAAAAAAAAACAGCTTTAGTGCGTTTTCACATTATCCGATCCGATGTCGGATGTAGGACCGATATCCCATACATTTATGCCGCCATCTTTGATTTTTGCCTTCGAAATCCTTCCGACATCCGATATCGGATCGGATAATGTGAAAATGCACTTAGACTAAAACTTTTATGAAGTTTTAAAGGATAAGTTGTGCATTTTTTTATTTAGCTTTTATTATAAAACTTTAGCGTATTATTTACTTTTTTATTTACCGTTTGTGATTGTGATGGGCCGCATGATGACTGGGACTGTGTAGAAAAAAAAAATATATCTATATTTTATACTTATTTACAACTATAAATAAATAGTTTTGAATATTCTCTTTTCCGCATCTGTATCGTTTTGTACTAAGTAGTTTTATGTATTTAGTTTTCATTTATTTTAAGTTTAGTTTATAGTCATAGTATTTCTCATAAACGTGTCTAAGTATATTTCATTTGTAATTATTTAATATGTAAATAAAAATAAAAAGTAAAAAATAAAGTAATATTTACATTTGATGGCGAACAGCAGCCGATTGATTGTGAATGGACCTAAAAAGTAAAAATAAAATATGTAAAGGTTTTTACAAATATTATTAAAATAATATTTCGTGTTATAATAGATATCCTACTCAAAAATTAAAAAAAAAAAAAAAACAATATTATGATAATTACTTAAATATATTGAGTCCCAAAATAAGATTAAGTAGGCTTGTATGATTAAGTGTGCTTTAAGATACAAATGCTAAAATACAAATAGGTACTTATGTTATCATCTTAGTCTGGGGGTATCTCTAGTTGATCTGTGTAATGTGTCCCCAAATATTTATCTAAATATATAAAAGAAGAAGCTGACTGACTGACTGACTGACTGACATATCAACGCACAGCCGAAACCGCTGGTCCTAGAGATTTCAAATTTGGCACGTAGGTTCCTTATATAGTGTAGAGGAGCACTAAGAAAGGATTTTCCAAAATTCACCTCCTAAGGGGGTCAAATGGGGGTTCAAAGTTTGTATGGGGAAACAAGATTAGTTTGACTATTTTATTCGAAACTTCACAGGAAGATTCCTTAAGATATATGACTGAATACGTGTTTCAGGTTTTTTGAAAATTTAACCCCTAAAAGGGTGAAAAGGGGGTGATAAAGTCAAAAAATCAATATGGGTATCGTTTTTATGGTTTATCGGGTCGCTGATCACGATAAATACAACGTTTTTAAAATCTAACGAGGCGGAAGTGAAATACCTTCTCCCCTGTTGTGGTGCAATGGGGTTTAAATATATAAAAGAAGATATATTATTGACTGACTGATTGACATATCAACACACAGCCGAAACCGCTGGTCCTAGAGATATCAAATTTGGCACATAGGTTCCTTATATGGCGTAGAGGAACACTAAGAAAGGATTTTTCAAAATTCTCCTCTTAAAAGGGTGAAATGGGGGTTCAAAGTTTGTATGGGGAAACAAGATTAGTTTGACTATTTTATACGAAACTTCACAGGAGGATTCCTAAAGACATATGACTAAAATACATGTTTCAGGTTTTATGAAAATTTGACCCCTAAAGGGGTGTAAAGGGGGTAAAATCAAAAACACAATATGGGTATCGTTTTTATGGTTTATCGGGTCGCTGATCACGATAAATACAACGATTTTAAAATCTAATGAGGTGGAAAAGAAATTTTCTCCCCTGTTGTTGTGCAATGGGGTTAAAATATCCAAAATAGCCATAAGTATAGCTTTAGTTTTTATCTTTACTTCTGGTTCAAGAGATTCCAAATTGACACGGAAGTTCCTTAGAGGAGCACTAAGAAAGGATTGGGTCGAAATAATCGGTCGGCAATCGATATCTAGGCAGTGTAAAATGCAGGTGGCTCAGTGGGAAGGAATTAGTAAGTAGGCACCGGCGAGTATCCTGCATCCGTAATAACTATTACATTCAATGTGCTGTAAGAAGATCGTTGTTTTGCTTGCCTTTTATATGTTTACGTTTGCAATAAGTATAAGCAAAATGGAAAAAATTGTAAGCGATAATGCAAGGAAGTACTTTTTACCCTACCGACCATAGCGTCGAGATATTGGCTATGTGGGTTGTATGTTTCCCCAGTATAAATATTTATATAGGTAAAATTCATACATATTCGTACCTACTACCTACGCTGTGGTCGCTGTGTAACAATTCTACAATCATTGCAAGAATTTCTTTAAAAACAATAGTAATATGTGTAAGGTACAGTCAGCCAAAACCGGACCGTACAGCAAATAGATCAGTTACAATGGCCCCCTAGTCGAGACTTGCCCCGCTTTACCTGAATCAAAATAATCGCGGACAGATGTATTACCTATAAAGAAACCTACGGATCCAAATGAAAATCTTATTTTTGTAAACGTTTCAATAAGAATATTTTTTTTATTATCAGTAAAATCGCGATTTCATTCCAATTTGCAAACTTTTTGAAACTCCATGCAAGCGATTGCTGCAATTTTCCAAAATTGAGAGATAAAAAGAAATTACGAAAAAATTACCTTGCATATTGATAACGCGAACGCCAATATCAGTATCTTCCCCGCCATTTTTTATTTTAAAAAAGATACAAAAGGGCCATGCCACGTCTTTTTATATGTTCGTTGTTTTCGTGCAATGTTACAGTGACATAATTAATTATTGCAAAATTTCGATAAAATATTTGTGATATTAGGTTATGATAATATTTTAGATACTTGAAACATAACGCAATATATTGCACTTTCATATCAGTAGATTTACTATATGTTAATTTTTGCAATTTTTTTTATCGTAAATTATATCTATATTCCAAATAAAAAATAATCACATTTATGTTTACATAATTAAGGATAAAAGAACACTGTATTATATGAAAATTTATCATTTTTCTTTTCAACCAAAAAAATGTGTTTAACATAACTAAAAAAAACTTTGTTTAATAGTTATTAAAACGTATTTATCGTCTTATGTTTTTATAGTTATGTCGTAATTTTCCTATGACTGATTATTAATTACGTAAAATAGACTATTATGCCCAATGACATAATAAAGTAATGATATAATTGATAAATTAAAATCAAATCAAATTTCATATTTGTCGATAACAAATTCTATATGAATTGGTAACTTGGTAGTAAATAATCATTTTATAATTTTTGTTAGACAATGACTCTCGGCTATATCGGTAATTTTGTTCTACAATGGTTTCTTATCAAGGTAAATTATTTGAAATATTTTAATAGGTAAGATTGTTATCATAGTTAACTCCTCTCTATGTATTTAATGATAATGGACAAATAACTAAAACCTTCAAAATATTTCAAACTTTTTCAGTAAAAGAATAAATGGGAAAAAAAATTACGCTCTCAGCGGAATCAAATTTTTTTATGACTTTGATAAATAAAAACAAAATATTTATTGAAAAATCCTACAATCACTGAAAAAATCCTGATATATCTCAAGGGCTAAAAAGCGTATAATTTAATACAATTATGAATTATAACAAAATTATAGTACCTGATTTCACTACTAACCTCGAAATTTAAAGGCAGCAACACTATCAATGATAAAATTTGTCCACTTTACAAAAATGCTTTTGTCATGAACCGAGATCGGACGGATTTGCGACATTCTTAGTAACTTACGTCATTTTAATGACTTTTAGTATGAGATGTCGCACAAAAATCCGATCTCTGGTTATGAATCATGATCTTATATCTTACTTACCTTCACAACTTTTACTTAATTTTATATTTATTTGCAGATCGTAACCGGTCAAATGCCAGCCACAAAATACATCCAAATGGGAAACATGGGACCCGTCCGTCCAACCGTCCCTAACATACCCAATGTACCAATGCCATACTCCACCAACCCTATTTCTACCCTCATCAACAACTACTTACCAAATCTACCTTACTCGAACTTACCTATCCCTTTTAATTTACCTAACGTACCTTCCCCTATGATGCCAATGTCTCCATCACAAATGAATATACCTGTGCCACTACCATTTTCAAACACACCCCCAGTAATGCCTGTCTCTTCAGTAAATTCTCTATCATTACCTCCAAATTTAAAACCTTCATCTCCAACGAACTTCATAGATCCAACAGTAATGAACAATTTAGCTATAGCTTTACACCTATTAATACTAAATAATTTATTACATCCAGAGCAAGAATCATCAAAAACAAGTCCTGTAGAATCTCAAACTCCTGCAAGTCCTGTGTATACTCAAAATCCTCCCAAAGAAACTACTGCAACTGTCAGTCCATACCCACAGAGTTATTACCAAGAACCCCAAGAGACACCACCAATACCACCATATGCTCCTCCTAACTCTAAATTCCTAAGTTCCTCAGGCTTCGTTGAGCCTTCATTACCTTCTTTAATCTCCCCTATGCCATCTTCGCCTAGGACCCACCATTCCCTAATGTCCCCCTACGAAGTAATAGCAACCGGACCCCCAGGGAAAGATGTATTCGCGCAATATGGTCCGCAGAATTATAAAGCAGATTTTCAATCGCCGTACAACTCTTTGACTAATGATAATACTAGTAAGGATCTGTTTAGTATGTTTTAAGTTTGTTTATTTATTTTATGTTTAGTAAATTATTATGAAAAGAAAATTGTTTTTATTTATTTAGCATATCAACTATAAGATTGCTTGTAGTCATAACCAAGGTGAATGAATGAGGGCTATATAATATATGAGTTTTAGTTTTTTTATATGTTATTATAATTATGTTTGGTTATTAAAGAATCAATAAATAAAAAACTGAATTAACGATAGGACTACATACAAAAGTACTATACAGTAAATAAAACAAATAAAAGTACACTAAAACAATAATTAAAAAAGGCGACTTTGACAAGGTGCCGAAGAAACGAGTAAGTAAATAAAATGAGTACCTAGTATAAACAATGTTTTTTTTACCCACTTGTTGCAACAATATCTTATTTATATTCTATAAATTATCTTACCTGTCAAAAGATATGAAATATATAATTTACATTGTTAATTTTTATTTTTATAACCTGAAAAAAAATTCTGGATATGATGAACTGGGTGGCTAGCCGAATGGCACAATCGCTCACGAAACGCTCACGAAACGAAGCGCTAGTAGATATCTATCTCTATCGCGCTTGCGTATTGGCGCGACAGAGCCAGCGGCGTATCGCTTTCGTTTGGCGTCGGAGAAATGCCATTCGGCTACGGGGCCTGACTGTGTAAAACATTAATAAAACATCAAATAACTTATTTGGTTTTAACCCCCGACGCAAAAACGACGGGGTAATCGTAGCTCCCGAACGGATGAACCGATTTCGATTTAGTTTTTTTTATTTGAAAGCTGTGTTAGTCGGGAGTGTTCTTAGCCATGTTTCATGAAAATCGGTCCACTAGGTCGCGGTCGGGGGTTTTTTAAAATTTTAATTTTGTGGTTAGGTTAGGTTAGGTAGTATTTAAATTATCCCTTTCATTCTGTCTCAAAAATGCTTTTACCCCATTTTTTCACTCTCATGCACCGTTGCGCGATATGTGTCTTAAACTTATGAAAATTTTGAAAAAAAAATGGGTTTTGGGTTTTAAATCAGCTTTATGATTACCGCCTTAAAATATTGCTGGTTATAAAAATTACAGCCTGTACTGCCGTCCTATCACTAAAACCCATCTAACCCACAAATGATAGTTTTGAGATATGGGCAAAAAACATAAAAACCCATATCTCTAGGAAATGTGTCGGTTTAGTCCAGATTTCTTTTATTCTTAAATTAAAACTAAATTCACGCTAACATTATTTAAAATCAATTTAATTAAATATTGTTTAATTTATTAGAAATTCGCCATTTTGTGTTTAAGTTATGCAAATAATTCCTAAAATATGTATGATGTTACTGTTAAAACACGGTTAAGTATACTTTAGCCGTTTTTTAGAATTGAATAATACATAAAACATGGCTTAATAACGGCAAAGTAAATTTACGTGTTTATAGTAATCGTAACTGAGCATTGCATAATAATCTAAAAACATAGCTTAATAACCGCAAAGACACTAAACAATGTTATACTATCGTATATGCTCTAAAAAAATGCTGTAACCGTTTCTAAGCTATGCAATGACTACTAACATCGAAATAATTTGTATGCATTCCTAATCTAAAAGCCCGCTATATGACAAACCAGCGACGATTACTAGGTTTTAGCATTGTCATTCTTTTTAAAAGAAGTTTATCATTTTAGCAATGTCCCGTTTACCTGCAGTACCTGCACTAAGTTTCAAGAGCAATTCAATTTGTTAAATGAATAAAAGACAACTGTATGATATTGTAACCATTTATTTGCATGCATAAAAAAATCGTTATAAGTTATGTTACAAATTAACATATTTAAACTTAACATAATATTCTAACATTAGTGAAAACTAACATAACATTAATATGAAACAATAAAATTCGCTTTTTACATCACAACAAATCAATTTGCTATACCGACACGGCGAAAGGTGTCGCTCTTGGATATCCAAAGTTATTCGTATTATTACTATAATACACTATTAAAATAATGTTTTTATTACCGAGTTATATAAGGTTAAAAACGGTTGACATTGGCAGTTCTTACAAAAAGAAACACGGATTTCATTTATTATTCGCCAAGCAAGTGAAAATAGCAATCTATATATTTATTTTATACTTCAAAAATTCAAAATGCATTTAGGATTGTTTGACATAATAATTTTCTCTCTTTCCGCTTGATTCCGTTCTTCTTAAAATGTATTTTTCTTTTTTTGTGCGTTTGGTTTTCGACAGTTGTATAATTAATATTAATATCTGGGCAACCGAGCTTCGCTCGGTTCTGTTTCGTATCCTTGACATGTGTCGCCATCTAGTTCAAAAATGAATAGTACCTACATCGAGCGAAAGAATTCTCAGCCTTAACAACACAACTACTCCACACGAGATGGCGCGCATTTCGCCACAAAAACTCAAATAGTGTATTTTCTATTCGTTTTAACCTTGACCTGTGTCGCCATCTAGTGTTTGCAATAAATAGTACTTACATCGACCGAAAGAATTCTGTCTTAACAGTACAACTACTGCACACGAGATGGCGCGCGAAGAAAAACGCATGAAAACTCGAAAATTCGCGTTTTCCGGGACCTAAGGATAAGTTAGACCGATTTTTCACCCCCAAAAACCCCCACATAACAAATTTCTGCGAAATCGTTAGAGCGGTTTCCGAGATCGTCAGTGTAAATAAATATATATATAAATAAATAAATAAATAAATAAATATACAAGAATTGCTCGTTTAATAGTATAAGATATTAGGAGTGTAGTGCTCTATATCTACGGTGGTTCTACATCGATAAATGGTTATATGTACTTATGTGTAGGTCTGTCCTCCTCTTCTGTATGTAACACTTCTGGATTTGAAGGGTCTGAATGAATTGGTACAGCAGACTACTTATATATCATACATCTTTTTTTTTCTTTAAACTAGAATCAATATAGAGATCTTTGTTAACAATTTCTGGTAAAATCTGGTGCATCATTGCTTAAAATTGTATTAACTAGGTTAAATTTAAGTCTGTTTCTTTGTTGTTTGTATGAATTGGAGCGGATAAATCAAGATAAAGCTTCATTTTGGATGATACATATGTTGTCATTTTACAATTTTTACATGCTAGGTATAGAGTTCTTCTTCTTTCGAGTCATCACTTGTAGTTTCAATGCGTCTGCGAGGGAATGGTCAAAAATCTTCTTTCCTTATATCAAGATGAGAAGCATTTTACGAATGATTAAAGAAGTAAACGTTGATCGATTTTGTTACAACGAAGGATAAACCCAAATTCGATGATCGTCAGCAACGGTTTTAGCTTGGACCAGTAAAAGGGAGTTTTAAAATCGATGTATTTTTGTCAGCATTGAAAATTAAAGCAGAAACGTTCGACGTGGCTAAGTTAGGCAAAGAATTCTGAGGTATCAATCTCAAAAATTCTTGAAACAATACACAACGATAGAATGTTCCTTGGTAAAGATCGAGTTTAGCAATCCCCTTCTGTTCTACATTTATTAAACTTACTGCTGGTGTGATGATTTGTGGTCGGTTTTTCGGTATTCATTTTATTCGCGGATCTCTGTATCGTTTGTATCCTGAAGTTCGTAACAAGCCTAAAAGAAATAACATTAATTAATTTGATTTTTGACTGCATTATTAAATTAGCTTGACGGTAATATAATGTTGCGCAAGTAATCCATACCTACATAGGTACTAAAACATTGTAAGGTAAATAAATGCTTACAAAATGTATGTGGCTATGGCAATGCCTACATAGCAATAGGATGGTACAATGTAATTTATTGACTTTTTTGTTTACGCTTTATTTGTACACAATAGTTTTAACTGGGCTTTTGATCGAATATTTTAATAGAATAACTTACGAGTTAGGTATTTACTTGTCGCGGCAAACGTGTGATAATACGTTAGCAAAACGCAAGTTGTGCTTGGAATAAACCTTAAAAGATATTCAACACTTACCTGGTCTTCGGTTTCTTAACATTTTAAGGAGGAAATGTTCATTCATCGGTCACTACAGCCTTCGCACAACCTTCTGCGTGCGAGCCGCTCGGCCGACTGTCGGACTGGCGCAATAATTTTGGAGGGTATACTTTTACAACTAGCGGGGTTTTAGCGTAGCTTTGCTGGTTTGTCCTGTTTCAGTGTCGCATTATGAATATTTTTTAGTAATAAATTCACCGTAAAGCGCAGTAACTAGGTTTTAGTGATGTATTTGTAACCGAAATTACAATGAAAGTCTTTAAATACACGGTTAAAGGACTTTAGCCGTATTTAAGCGTAGTATTTTATTTAAAAAAGTGAATGTTATAAAATGTAATAACGGAATTAAACGGCTTTAATGAGAATTTATGAAGCTTATGTCAAGTAACGTTGTTATAGTTATGTATCGTGTGATAAAACTATGAAGATAAACAACCGCTAAGCGCTTTAATATAAGTTATAGAAGACAAATGTGGGTTTGCGGTTTTATACTATTGGAAAGGGTTATAAAATAGTGCACTTAGCGAGGTATGTCGACTCTGTATCTCGGTAACTAAAAATGATAAAAATATGATTCCAAGACCAGTCGATGGGGAATTCTTTCCTATTTAAGAATATTTATCCAAATGAAAACTGGTAATATGCAGCTTAGAGCGATTCTAGTGATAGGACGGCAGTGTATTTGACCCCACCCAACTGCGGTAATAATGTGACATTTTATTCACATTTAAGTACACATCAGGGTTGTCGGTGCGTGTATATTTTACACTCCCCAAAAATAGGAGAAAACTGAAGAATAACCTAAATTTAAATGTTTTTCTGAATAAAAATGTTTTTCTTTTATATGTAAGAAGTTATGATATTATAAAAAAAAATGTGTATTTCGGACCAATTAAAATTTTATTTTTTTATTTTAATTGATACCTAAGACTGAACCATCTCCTCCACGGGACAGGCATCTGCCTAGTGTGGAGGTCAGTTTAATTGTATACATGACTGTATTTTCTTGGAAATAAACAAATTTTATTATTATTTGTATCTCCGTTTGAAACTCTCGGGTCTTTCGAGCCCGGTCATTTATAAGGCGTGCGTGGGGATATAGATCCAACACGTAGAGGCCGTTTGGAGAGCTTTGATGTCATGAAGAACGTCTGCTGGAACCCATTCACAGGTACATGAAGATACCCGTGAACCGGTTTCAAAAGGCATTGGAAGATTTGGAAGCTATTGTAGATAATATGGATAGAGTATTGGTCTATGGTTTAAGTTTGGGTGGAAAAAAGACTGGGCTATTGCAAAGAAGTCGGACATTATTATTTAAATTTTAATATATATATATTTCGGACCTTACTATTACTTCACTCTAAACACAACTTTTTCCGTTTATATGTAATAAATTATTTGTAAAATCGGGACTTAATCGCGTATAACTACATATTAAACTGACCTCCAACGTTTCAAGGACGGCGTTGTCCCCGTGGTCTCGGAGAAGACTGGCTTGAAATGACATCAACACCTTCTGACAGCCGCGCGAGTTTTTCGAACTACCCGCGCTTAGTTTTGATTATCAACTTGAACTGTTAATAATTATGTGTAATAATCGTGAAAGTTTAAATCAGTGTTTTATATATAATAAAGTAATAGGATTCTAAATAAAATTCTACAAATTAATTACTTACCTTGCAAATTGTAAAAGAACTTGCACTGCAAAACATTGCATCATATTTTGCAAGCTATGTAGAAAAATTATGTCACGTAGATAGAATGTGTGTCAGTATAACTATTTATCAACTTGACTTTCATAAGGTCATAAAAGGCATAAGTATTATAAAGTTAATTTGTCTTAGATTTTGATATTGATTTTGTTGTAAGGCAGTATTTTTTTTGATGGCGTTGAAAAATTAATAAAATAATTATATCGAGGTTCATTTTTGATTGTGATACAATTGATGGTAAGTGTTACCTATCCTTTACCAACAATATGAATAAAATGTCGTCGTAAATGATTCCTATAAGTAGGTACCCTGTCAAGTGTCATTAAAAAAAACTTCACACTGATACGAGGGTAAACGAGATAATTGCGTCTGCTGGTTCAAATTTGCCCTTTGAAGATATCTTCTAAACTTACGTTTTAGAACCATTATTGAAGTTTACATTTTTGAATACCATACAATGAATGGCAAACAAGCATACGGTCCGCCTGATGGAAAGCGGGCACCGTTAAGTTTAAAGTTTTGTAACCATACATAACTACTATGAATGAACATACAGGTCCTATAGAGGGATGCAGTCCTAAAATATTCCTTACAGAACATGGCATTTCCCGGTCGACCTTTACTTCATGATATCGTATGTAGATCTAATTTTTGACGTATATTCATATTCGAATTGGGCCGTAAGTCTTATGGCATTTTCGTTTAAAGTTCACATTAAAAAAAAAATTCAAGCCAATTATTGCTCATAATTACCTATACTTATTATTACACATTAATAATTAATATGAAAGAAGTACCTACAACGTAAAATAAAGTATTATATTATAATATTCCCTAAAAATTAAAAAAAATCTAACTTAATTCTATTTAATTTTAAATTATTTTCTCAATTTGTGTAGTATACATATCTCCGTGTCGAAATAAAATGAATAACATAGTTGACATATAATTTAATTGGTAATGCCACAAATATGTAACAAATAGGTAAACTATTGCAAAATAATTTCTATGCAATTGAACCTAAATCTACGTAAATTTTGTAAGAACTTGACAATATTTTGTTATTGATAATAATCTATTTCATAATTTGACATATCTTATCTGCAATTTCAGAAATATTAGGAAATGATATGAATACTTTACTATATATGGCCTACTGTTCATTATTTATGTCATTCATAGTTATTTACATAGTTTGAAACTACTTTGTAGTAAAAAAAAAAAAAAAAACAAATAAAAAATGGCTTCCAAAGTAGTTTTTGCGTGTGTTGTGTTCGCCATTTTTGATGTAAGTATTACATAGACAAATATATAAATAATCCAAATAAATGTAGATGTAGGAATTAATTTCAAGGTCAAGAAAAATGTGTCGATTATTTCAAAAATGGAGCAGAGCAATTTTACTTTGCATCGTCGAAAAAGTTAGTGCAAAATCTACTTAAATACATACATACATATAATCACGCCTGTATCCCATAAAGGGGTAGGCAGAGCACATGAACTATTAAGTTTCAGTGCCACTCTTGGCAAAAAGGGTTTGAAAGAAATCCAAATTGTGACATTGCAGTGACAGGTTGCCAGCCTCTCGCCTACGCCACAATTTAACCCATATCCCACAGTCGACTTCTACGACACCCACGGGAAGAAAGGGGGTGGTGAAATTCTTGACCCGTCACCACACGGGACAATCTACGGGGGAAAATCTACTTAAATACTATAATCGTCTAAAATACTGCAAAAACCTAACATTCCGTAGATTGTTTGAAAAAAAAAATATTAAAATGTAAGTTAAGTAAAGAAAGAAAAAACATATTGAAAAGGTTCTATCAATTAAAGACGCATTATTTATTCCGTATGAATAAAACATTATAAAAAATATTGCAAAATTTCTTAAAACTAACATGCAATTAATTTATAATTTTGCATTAAAACACAAGAACACGAGAAGAAATATAATTTAATAAAAAAAATATGTCGCTAGTTAAATTGATTCACAACGTTTACTGTTACCTACCTAATTTTGTAAATTTGACGTTATAATATAAACGTACCATAATATTTGGTTTGCTTAGAAACACAATAGAAAATACAGCAAAAGTCCATTTATAATTATTAAAAACGTTGCCCTGTAAAAACGTTCTGTAGCTTTTGATGTAAAATTATTTCAGTATATTTTCCTTTGTTTTATCATATTTGCTTTAATTCTATATTTCCGTTTCACAGAAACGATATCACAGGTCTAAAACGTCTTTAATTTATTTAAAAAATAATGTAAAACAGTCGTTAAATAAGTAGTAACAAGGTAGAAAATTAATCATCAGGATTTTCTTCACATTCGAGAAAATATTACAAATGCTTTTTCGTATTTTTAAGAGGAATCTCTGTTTTAGTTTTTCATCTGTTGAGATTTTATCTTTTTACTAATATAAGCTTTGAAGATAGCTTGTTCATCATCCTCCTTGCGCTATCCCGGCTTCTGACATGTCTTATGCGAGCCTGGGGTCCGCATTGACAACTAATCCCAAGATTTGAGGCAGGCACTAGTTTTACGAAAGCGACTGCCATCTGACCTTCTAAGCCTTATCGGAATTAGTCAGGTTTCCTCACGATGTGTTATAGCGACTGGCAAATTAATATCAAATGACATTTCGCACATAAGTTCAGAAAAACTCATTGGTATGAGCCGGGTTCGAACCCGCGACCTCCGGATCGAAAGTTGCATACTCTTACCGCTAGGTCACCAGCTCTTTGAAGATTAAAAAAAAAAGGGAAAATCTATAAAAAATATTTTTCAGGGGCCACCATAGGGGTCGGGAAAATCCTATTTGGTACAAGAATCCCCTGATGTTGCTTATGTCCATGGGCGGCGATGACTGCTTCCCATCAGGCGGCTCGTCTGCTCGTTTACTGCCCATTTCATAAAAAAAATTCAACAGAATCTCGCCTTGGCTGCAATTTTGACTGCCCTGTCCAAAAGTTATAAACCAAACCCTAGCATAGGCAAAGCTATCCAATTCGCTGCTAACTTACCTTGGTCCAACTCTAGCTAAGTTTCTACAATATTCTGTTCCAGGCTTCCAAGGCGCAGGTCATAAAGAACCTCCTCCCTGGCTGCGGTTGCGGCAGTAACGTGGACGTCATTCAAAACCAGGTCCTTCTGAACCAGCCAGGTATTTATAAATTCAATCATACTTTATAAATACATACACGGGAGAAAATGTCTCCTAAAAAGTTTACTGGTTTATGGTGAGGTAGATTGTATAATTAAAAACATTTTTTTAGATTTTAATCGATATTATTTTTAACAAGACCTTGAATACTACGTAAACGCAGACACGGGACATTTTTTTTCACAGTTGACCACCCCACTTTTTTTTGGATTTGTAATTTTTTATGTGGCTTCCACTCAGAATCGCGAGCTCTTTCAATCCTAATAGGAGAAAAAAAGTGTCCCAAGGTTTTTTCTCATTCCGTTACCATTTTTTCATACATTTTGTATGGCGGTAACGGAATGGAAGGTCTGAAAAATGTACGGAAATGGGACTTTTTTTTCTCCTATCAGGATCGAAAGACCTCGCGATTCTGAGTATGAATCGCGTAAAAAATACCTATGTTACAAAAAAGTGGGGTGGACAACTTCGAAAAAAATGGCCCACACAGACGTTTTTTCTTAAAAAAATGTTTTTAGGGTTCTTTGTGGTAATTTCGAAGTATGTCCAGAAATGCTCGGGTAATTTCGAAAGAGGAATCTTATGTCTATCATATGATAGACATAATGGTGTTTTTTATGTGACTTTCGAAATTAGACGAATTTCAAAATTACCCAATGCACCCTATTAAACGGCATGAGGTTGAGGACGGCTTTCAGTTGCCTGACCGAATGGCTCCGATCTCTGCCACTCAAAGATTTTAGAATGTAGTAGACCTTTTCACTAATATGGAGATGAAAGTAGATGAAAGAATGTGGAAACTAAGACCAACATCTTTGTATTCTCTCACTCTTTCTCTCGACACCATTTTATTTCTTCATGATTTACTATGGTACCAAAGTGACAATCACAGCTTTACTCTCATTATGTCAGTCGAAAAGCATTAATCGTTTCATTATAGGACTGTTTACGAATAAAATTTGTCACAGCATCTAAAACTTCTTCTTAAATTTCCTCAGGTCTAGTAGCCGGTGGCCTTTGCCAACCTGGTTTGGTGGGTCCAGGTTTAGTGGGTCCTGGATTAGTGGGTCCTGGATTAGTGGGTCCTGGTCTGGTGGGCTCCAATGTTGTTGCTGGCAACGTGATCCCTGGATTCGGAGGAGTTATTGGCCCTTGCAACGGACTGGCTACTAACATCATTCAGGTATGTATATGGTTATGATATGATTTAATCATTTACCCTGAGGTTCGGAGCTGAAAGCTAAAGTAGACAATAGCCGCAGCATTAGGGAGAAGAAGAAGAATCATACTATACAGAGTGACAGCAAAACTGGTGCCTCAACACCGCGTTATGAAAGTCCTAAGTGGTAAAGTCCTTGTTGTTTGTCTTCATCCTGTTATTGTCAAGAAAGTGAGTGAGATATACCTATATAAGGACTATAGTAAGTGAAACACCCAGAGTCTGATACATTACCTTCCCTTACACGGTTACAATACTTACAATGTGAATCTTGAAATCTCTAAATCTTAAAAGCGGGCTCCTAGGTTATAGGCTGGCAACGCACTTGTAACCTCTCCTGTGTTGCAGGTATCCGCCGAAATAATTACTTACCATTAGGCTCCGTCTACTCGTTTGCCTTTCGCACAAAAATGTAATTGAAGATCTTCTTAATGTAATTGAGGATCACACTGATTTCAGAACTGTCATTTAGAATAAATAAGAGCTCTGTTTTTTTAATACTAAGTCAGTGGCAAACAAGCATACGGTCCGCCTGATGGAAAGCAGTCACCGTAAACTATGGACGCCTGCAAGTCAAGGAGTGTCACATGCGCGTTGCCAACCCATTAGAAACTTGTACATTCCCTTTTGCTGTGTTAAATACACAGCAAAAAGGAGTGTACAAGTTCAAAGGAGGGTTCGGGTTGCCGACGACTCAAAGGACAATAGACGGAACAAATTAGTTCCGTGGGTCCTTCCGTCACCAGCTCACCGTACCCTCGTTGAGCTCAGGCAGGAACACAACACTATGAGTAGGGTCTAGTGCTATTTGGCTGCGGTCTTCTGTAAGGCGGAGGTACTTCCCCAGTACTGCTGCTGCAATCTGCTCTATAACTTCTCTTTCTATTTTCAGGACAACACCGTAGCCAACAACTTAGCTAACACCCTTCAGCTCCTCCTGGTGTCCAACTTGCTGTCCAACACGCTTCCCAACACACCTGACCTTCTGACCGTACCCGCCGTCAGTCCTTACGCTACGGGTCTCTCTTACTTCTGCTAGGTCAAGTTTAGAAACTACAAGGTTTTTTAATAAAATAATAAACAATTTTTACTAGTTATGTAGACAGTTTCATTTATGTTTACTTATTTTTTCATTTATATTATAGAAAGTTACTGTCAAAGTAAAATGTGTCATCACAGTGCATAGACTGCCATCTTTCGACACAAGCTTAAAACTATTGAACCTCAGTTTTGCTAATTTGGCCCATGTTGTCAGCTTGATATGTGTTAAAATGTCAAATATTAATATTAGCGCCATCTAGCCGAGCGTTCCCCAAAGGTGTAACGCCATCTAGGCCACCGTACCTTTTTCTCTAGGGCTTTGAGGTACAGTCAACCAACTGGAACCCTATGCCACTGTAGAACTGTATCATATAGTGTCGTTATTAACCAGATTGTAAGAAATTTCTTACCGCTTGTCATTTTGACATGGTTGTAGAGTGGCCTAATAGCGTTCCAATTGGTTGACTGTACGTTTTTTTTTTACTTTTTCCGTCTATGCGGAGTTACATATGTCTTTGCTTATATGTAAGAGACAAATTAAGAACAATTCCAACTCTTAAGAATGCAATAAAAATTTCGTTAGCGCGATTTAGAAATATCCGCGCTTGACTTGATACAGTGCCATCTACTGTGAAATTCATCAAACCTATCTTTAAGTTATTATTTACCACGTAGAAACTGAATCTGACAGTTATAAAATGACGAATAAACATTCAAGTATTCTGTTAAACTTGAAGTTTATTGTTGTTTATTTCGGACTAAATTCAGTAATTTCTTGTTTCGGTTTGTATTGCGCAGTGTGCAGTAATCTTTAACGGCCCAAACCTTTTTCGTATAATTATCTAAAAAAAATAACTGGCCATCTAGACAAAACTCTGACCTATGTCATGACAAGCAAGACGTATTGGTAAATAAATTTATATATTTATAATAATAAAATTCATTTAAATGTTAATTGAAACTTTCTTAAATCCATTTAAAGTAGTAAATAAAGTAAAGCAAGAATATTAAATCCTAATGGCTTCTAATGGGTTGGCAACGCGAATGTGACACTCCTTGAGGTGCTTGAGGTGCAGGCGTTCATAGGTTACGGTGACCGCTTTCTATTAGGCGGATCTTATGCTTGTTTGCCACCGACGTAGTATATTAAAAAAATGCGGATAACAGAGTGACGAGGACATATCTGGACTAATAGGGGTAAGTCATCTTAGAGATATACATTGCTATTACGAGTATATTCGTTTTTGGTATTCAGTATCTTCAAATATACATTACCTATACATATAATATATTTTAGTAATAATATAATGTATTTTTGTAACGAAATGTATTAATGGTTGACAAATTACAAAGGTATTTTTTAATAATAATAAAATAAACCGTTTTGTATTCTTTTGTAAGCGATTATGTATTTTACTTTTATAAACATATTATAAAATGCCTAACTTAAGAAGTGAAATAAATAAAGAAGAAAATAAATCACAGTCATTTTGGCAAAATCTTTATTGCAAGGTTTTACAATTTCAAGTCTACTAGTAGCGCTTCAAATATTAAATCTGGAGAGAAGAAGCGCCGGAAGAAACTCTCCAGTCTTTTTTTTTTTTTAAATATTTTACACATAAAAGTTTTAGAATAGAATGAATTAAGTTAATAAATAAAACGATAAATAAATAAATATACGAATACGTCCGTGTTAAAAGTGACATTTTTAAACCAAGAATCTCACTTTTGACATTGACAGAAGAATGTCTTTTTTAAACCATCGAATAACTGAAATTAAGATTGGACATAAGTAGTTATTGAAAATTGAGATCTTTTTCAGACATGTCGGAAATGTTGCATTTATCTTATAGTCTCGTAAAAAAATATTTGTTCAGGAAAGACAAAAAAATATATTAAAATAAAAGTTTTCAATTATTCACGGTTAGTTTCACTAGACTTATGCCATCATCTACACTTGTCTTCAGTTACCTGTGATATGCATGTAACTGCGTCGAAATATCAGGAGCTTGACAAAAAAAAACAAAAAAAATCACGATGTTTATCCCGGTCAATATAAGTCTAGCGAAATTTAAAAAAAAATTAGTGGTGATGATGATGAGCTCCACACATGCACATCTCAATTGGATGTCCACAATGAGGGCACATTTGAGGGACACTTGATTCTTTAGGGCCCATACACAATTCCACAGACCGACCACATTTAGGACAAACGATCATACGAGTTTTACCATCAGCAGAGGTGATTTCAACAGGAGAGGTAATCTGAAGCTTAGCGGAGGTTCCTTGGGGAATAAAAGAGGTACCTTCAAAAACAGGAGAGGTCTCAACAACCGGAGAGATTGCTACAGCTGGTTTTCCGCATAGACATAAAGCTAGCGGACGACCACATCTCTGGCATAAACCATTATTCGGCTGGTTGCCGACAGCGTTTTTAGGAGCAACCACTAACAGGACACCACAGAGGCAATATTCTTTCGGGCGACCGCAAACAGGGCACAGAGATTGAGGTTTATTCTCTTCAGTTTCGGCAACCACTGATGGGGAACCACAGATGCATAATTCTACAGGGCGTCCGCAGTTCGGGCATAATTTCGGCTGGGCTACTTCCTGGTCACACTTACAGAGGTCGGCTGATAGTCCACATTGCGGGCAAACTGATGGAGCAGCGTCAGTTTGGGCAACCGTAGTGCCTTCAGTTACAGGAACTGCTGGTTGCTGGTTGCATTTGCATAGATGGATGGGGAGACCGCATGGGCCATATTGTTGGTTGTCGGTAGCAGGGGCGGGTTCCAATGGCTGGTTGTCCAGTGGCTGGTTGTCCAATGGCTGGTTGTCCAATGGCTGGTTGTCCAATGGCTGGTCTTCCAGGGGCGTCTCGATTATGGCCTCCGTAATAGTAACTTCAGTAGGTTCTAGGGCAGGGGTGATGGCTTGGGAGTGTGCATTCTATAAATAACATGTAAGTATTTTCATGTAAATTTGTCGCAATTTATTTTTTTTGAGCTCATGTAATGTCATGTCACTGAATAAATTATTTATTATATTTTTATGTTATTTCACATCTTGTAATTGAGTAATCAATGAAACAATGACCGTGGTGCAATACTACATGTATTTAAAAACTAGCTAGTGAATGATTTAATTAGTAAATGCTAGTAAGTAGTCTATAAAACATTTTTGATGACGAAAATTTAGTAACTTAATCGTATTAAATTTAATATTAATTAGGTGTAGACTTTGGACATAGTAAAATTGCTAGATTGAACTTATGAAATATATATTATTTTTTATGATTTTATGGAACTTAAAGAATTGTAATTAAATTAAATTCAATTTTTGTGTAATTTCAAAAATAGGTATGATTTCATATTACCCGAAAAAGTTTTAAGGAAGTATGTTGTGTGCCCTAGCTGGGCGCCATGGACTAACATTTTAATTTGTTGAATGAAATTAAAAAAAAACATACAGTAGTTTAAGTTTAAGTTATAAGTATACAACGCTATAAAAATACTGATATTAATGCTTATTTGTGGTTGAATGACATAAAATTAATTAAAAAGGTTAAAAAATAATTACCTGACAAAGCACTTGAAGACAAAAAATAAGAAAGAAACGATACGTCATTTTAATTATTTCCTTTAAAAAATAAAATACACCAAGTAAATGACAACGACAGCACATAAAGTGTGTCAATAGCACATTACGTATATTTATAGGTTGTACATAATGGAAAATATGTGATATAATTATATGAATTATAACACAGAACATAAGACAATATCACGACTGTCGCTTACGTCAAAGTTGTTAATTTTGTATGAATTCAATGCCAATAACAGCTTAAGTGCCAAATTCAATAAAATCCCTAATGGTATAAAAAGTTAACTTTATCTATAGGCATATGTAAATAATAGAATTGTAAAATAAAATATAGCACGAAATTCTTTGTTCATTAAACACGTGCTTCTCAACGGATTCGATGAGTTCATACTTATTGAGTAATTTTATGATAACATTGTTCTGAAAATTATTATGATAATGCAGGTACAAATTGTATCAGTGAACGCGCTATTATATCACGACACAAACAAAACAAAGGTTAGCTGGAAGAAAGACTAGGGGATATTCTAGGGGACCTTTGCACTGCCTATTCTGTGTCATAATTATATTTTTTGTTTTGTACTATAAAGAGTTCATAAATACATACATACAAAGCTCACATTTTTGAAACATATTTATAAATATTTAAATTTTTTGTAGCGATTTGAAATTAAAACAGAATTTATAAAATTTCCATAACGCAATACACAATTACAACACACTAAACACAACCCAATGTAGCCCTGGTATAACTGGTTGCCCGAAAAAACGCGTATAATAATGAAAAAAAAAAAGAGATTTTAGAGAAATATAAAATATGTAATAAATTCACATGACCTGTGTTGTTCTTATGTGAAAGTTTAGTACATTATTAAAATCGAGATTAAACTACCTATTCAAAAACTTGTTTGGTCCTTTCTATTGACAGTCTATTCTTAAATATTTTTTGTCGTTTGTGCAATACTTGAAATAAAGGTACAAAATAAAAAATACAAAATTTTATAAAAAACAAAATGTATTACTAAATGAAGTACAAAAAATCTTAAAGTAAACATCCACCGCATCCACATCCTAATCCGCATCCACATCCTAACAACCCAGGGAGAATGGCAAAGCTGGTTGCCCTAGCAACGCTGGTTGCCCCAGCAAACCTGGTTGCCCTAGCAACGGGGCGCCTAGTAGAAGATCGTTGTTAGGAAGAGTGTTGCCAAGAAGGTTGCTAACTATGAGGAGTTGGAGAGCATTGGCTAGGTTATTGGCTACGGAGTCGTCCTGTGAAAGAAATAACATTACATTACATAGACAATAGGCTAGTTTCCTATACTTAACATAAAATACACAATTATAAAGTGCATATAATTAGAAGTAAAATATGGACAGTAGTTATGTTTAAACATAATTTCTATTTAATAAGTCAAAGAGAATATAAAGTAAATGAATTGACCGTGACGTAACCGTGACGTAACCAGTTAACCACCATTTGCGGTGGTTCACGTGACCCTTAGCAATTAACGTTTAGAGCGTCGATTCGAATTGAAATAAAATCAAAATTCTAATTATAAACTGAAATAGATACTATACACTAAAGAAAAAGCGATCAAGCCCACTTGTGGCGAAGCCGGGAATCGAACTCGGGTCTCCAGATATCGCGGCTGACGTGTTCGACCGCTACACCACCCCGACCGCCGAGGTGCCCGTCGAAATTTCTCTAGTGTATGTTATCTCTGAAGGCTAGGCGCCTTTGACCAACTCTAAGGGCGAGCAATTTGTGCTTGCATCTCCTATATGAATCCTTTTGCAGGATTACGATATAGCGAGAGTATTTTTTATTTTTATATATTTAACTTATTTTTTTTCATATTGCAAATGTGTTGAAAAACATTGTAACTCGGGGCGTAATAATATAACAAACTCGAGTCTTCACATCGTGACAGCCAGCTTTTGACTTACTCTAAGTAATTTCAACTTCAACCCAACGTTGTAAACTGTATTATTTATTTTAAAAAATGCAAATAGAATGCTTTTTTACCGAAGAAAAAAACAAGCTATCTTTACAAAACTTATAATGTCACTGTTTGATACCAAAATTAGAGTTTATAAATTTCTACATACTTCAGCCTATGAAAGTTACAAAAGTTGTCCGTCTTCCTGTCAATTGTAACGTTCTATTTATCCTGTATAAAATTGCTAAAGTTTTACTTTCTTCTTAGTTCTTTTCTTTGACACTGATATATTCGCTAGCTAGCTTATATTATTCTTATAGTAGGTAAGAGGGAAATCGCCTGGAATAATAAAGAAAATATCTGGGCGACTGAGCTTCGCTCGGTTCTATTTTATTATATCACGTCTTTAGATACAAAAAAAAACTCTTATAAATACGAAAAAAACAAAAAAAAAACTATATTTCTGGCCGGGATTTGAAGCCCTGACACCCGCGATGTGCCTGCGAACATTAGACCTACCTCTTACGACTGAGCTATGTCCAGCCGATGCGCGGTCAGCGAAATTAACGAACATATTTTGCGTTTACTAACGCGAAAAAAAACTCATGAAAACTCGAAAATTCGCGTTTTCCAGGATCTAAGTCTACGCTAGATCGATTTTTCACCCCCGAAAACCCCCACATAACAAATTTCAGCGAAATCGTTAGAGCGGTTTCCGAGATCGTCGGTATATATATATATATATATATATACAAGAATTGCTCGTTTAAGGTATAAGATTAAAATATTATAGGACATTCTTATGCACAATGACTGGGTCCCATGGTAAACTCAAGTTGTGAGTACTCAAACATTGATCATCAATATCATCATCCTCCTTGCGTTATCCCGGCATGTTTCCACGGCTCATGGGTGCCTGGGGTCCGCTTTGAGAACATTCTCAAACATTGATATACATATACAAATACATGGAAAACATCCATGACTCGAGATTCTCAGGAACATACCTGTGCTCATCACACAAATAAATGCCCTTACCGGGATTCGAACCCAAGGACTGCAGCTTAGCGTTTACTTTACCTGAATAATAGTGGTGGTCGGTATACCATACGAAGCTACATAATCCACATCACAAACAGGGGCGTAACTAGCTTGGCAAACTGGCTGGCATTGGCACACCGGCTGGCACGGTGACACCACTGGTGGGCACGGTGTCACCACTGGTGGACACGGTGTCATCACTGGTGGGCAAGGGCTTTGGATGCTGGTCTTGGATACTGATGTCACCTGTGATTTACCGCAGGGGTTGGGAAATAAGGCTTGGGAGTAGACGTGCTGAAAAAAAAAGTAATAAAAATATGCTTTGGGTGACTTTGACATATAAAATTATTCCTAATAGTTCAAATTTTAATATATAATATTTTATGTAAAACAAAAGAATGCGTGATCAAATCCCGGTAAGAGCAATTTCTGTATTTATCACAAATCGTTTATATTCATGTTATGTGTATTTTTTTTATACCACGTCGGTGGCAAACAGGTATACGGTCCGCCTGATGGAAAGCGGTCACCGTAACCTATGGACGCTTGCAACTCAATGGGGTGTCACATGCGCGTTGCCGACCCACTAGAAACTTGTGTTTTTTGAAGAACCCCATACAGTAGTTCATCGGGAATACCTCGGCATAATTATGTATTTATATTTAACGTATGTATAATTAACGTAAGTACACTAAACTTAGTACCTACAAATATTGTATAATTTGAGTATTATAGGAAAATCTGTGATTCTTAAAATATCAGTAAGTACGTAGCAAAAATTTATAAAAACATTTCTAAGCAACTTTTAGTACCTGTGAACACAGCATCAGAAGAAATACAGACACAATATATTTACACGCCATTTTAATTATTTTCTCCAAGAAAAATACAAAAACTAACTCCACAAAATGCGTTATTAATTGGTTATTAATAATACGACACTATTATTTATAGGTTGCCCATATTGCAGTTTGAAGCAATATTCGGTTACAAAAGTTCACAAGAATGTAAGTTATGATAATTGTAATTTAAATTAAATATTATTAAATAACTATTTAATATCAAAAAAGTCATAACTGACACATATATTTAGGTTTTGTATGTTAATTGTTTTATCTATATATGTTACTAGTAAAATATATGGCTAAAATGTCGAAATATTTTACATAATAAAAATTACAGTTAAATAGTTGGTAAGCGTTATGAGTAATTGTTGATTATGATTACATTTTGTAATTAGTTACAATTTTGATGATGATAAGTTAAACTTACTGTAGATTGTAGAAATTGTTGATTATCACGAATTCTCTTCGATTAGGTATTTCAAATATTTTGTGTATTTTTTTTAAATTGTTTTTATTATCGTTTTGTTGTTAAAACGTTAACATCATCATCATCCTCCTTGCGTTATCCCGGCATTTGCCACGGCTCATGGGAGCCTGGGGTCCGCTTTGACAACTAATCCCAAGATTTGGCGTAGGCACTAGTTTTTACGAAAGCGACTGCCATCTGACCTTCCAGCCCGAAGGGTAAACTAATCCTTATTGGAAGTCCGGTTTCCTCACGATGTTTTCCTACACCGAAAAGCGACTGGCAAATATCAAATGACTTTTCGCAAATGAATTCCGAAAAACTCATTGGTGTGAGCCGGGGTATGAACCCGCGACCTTCGAAACGAAAGTCGCACGTACTTACCGCTAGGCTACCAGCGCTTCTTGTTAAAACGTAAACGAATGTATAAAAAAAATTGTAGGTACCTAATACCTCCATTTTTTTTTAAATACATTAAAAATCTCGTAACATTTACTTAAATACTTAACTCTGCTCAACTTTAACCTATATTACGACGAAAACAACCGGCCAAGTGCGAGTTGGACTCGCGCACCGAGGATTCCGTACAAAGTTTAAAATTATGTTTTTTTAAGATGTGATAAAAAATACAGTTTTCGCAATTTTTTCTTAATCTATGCTATAAGACGTTGGTTCGTAGCAACTATCAAGATTCTGAGTTGACGGGAAGTGCCCTGTAGATTTTGATTTCCCTGCGAGTGTTGAAAAATGAGGTATAAACGGCTGTATCTTTTATTATTTCACAGCTTTAAGGGTCAGTAGACCTGAGTATTTGGTATAAATTCCAGTTTGATACTTTCACGCCTTCCTGAGAAAAATGATCTTGACAGACAGACAGATGGACGGACGGATGGACGGACAACAAAGTGACATTATAAGCGTTTCGTTTTTCGTTTCGTTACGGAACCCTTTCACATTATCCTGTCCGATATCCGATGTCGGACCGATATCCCATACATTACAGGCGCCATCTTGGATTTTTTCCGTGAAATCCTTCCGACATCCGATATCCGATAAAACGGACTAAAAATGGATCAATTATAAAGTAATTTCAAGTATAAAACAGACAATTAAGGTATAAAATATAGATGAAGACAAAGTGCCAAAAGTATGTATACACGACTTTATTGCTTATACGTTAAGGTATTAATATTATAAATGGGAAAGTGTGTGTGTCTGTTTGTTTGTCCGTCTTTCACCAGGGGCGGCTCACTCCGAGTTTCTTCCGTACATTTCGACGGCCGCGAGTTCGCGGCCCAAAAAGTTTGACAACCTTCACGCTGCGCAATAGAACTCAATGTCGCATGCAGTCCGTTGACAGGTTATTGAGAGTGAGCCTTCTGTACTTGTACTTTTATATATTCTGTATCTTGTATTTTTTTTATATATTCTGTGCTTTCACGGCAAAATCGAGCGACGTATGGACATGGTTTCTTAAGTGGAGATAGTTGAAGGGATGGAGAGTGACATAGGCTACTTTTTGTCTCTTTCTACCCCCCACATCCCTAGAATGGGGGGTGGAAGTTTATATGGGGTATTTCGCAATTTTACCATTTAACGCGAGCGAAGCGAAGCCCCGAGCAAAAGCTTGTACGTACATAATTATTTAATATTATAAATGGGAAAGTGTGTGTGTCTGTTAGTTTGTCAGTCTTTGACGGCGAAACGGAGCTACGAATTGACGTGATTTTTTAAGTGGAGATAGTTGAAGGGATGGAGAGTGACATAGGCTACTTTTTGTCTCTTTCTAACGCGAGCGAAGCCGCGGGTAAAAGCTAGTATTGAATAACTTGACTGTAAGTATGTAGGCCACGCTTACGTCAGGCAATTATGTATAGTCAGCGGATTACTTGGAAAATACCTTGGTTCATTGTTAGGATAAATGAGTAGGTAGTCTAGTTAAGACGATACGGTAGGGGTCAATTCTCCATACAAACGCTCTCGACGATTTCCTCCCTGGTTTTTGAAGATAGAGCAATAATTTTTTCAACACAGATTGTTATTATTTTTATCGGACCGTTTTGATTTTTTTGATATTCTGCTTTTTAAAGACTCTAGAGCCAATCAAAAATTTCCAAAAGCGGCCTTTTTCATTGTG
Source organism: Leguminivora glycinivorella (assembly GCF_023078275.1). Taxonomy (NCBI): domain Eukaryota; kingdom Metazoa; phylum Arthropoda; class Insecta; order Lepidoptera; family Tortricidae; genus Leguminivora; species Leguminivora glycinivorella. The sequence goes on from NC_062994.1 coordinate 9,511,639, forward strand.
GCGCAAAAAAGGTATGATATTCAAGATTCGTAACACTTAACCAAAAAAGCTAAACGGTCCGACATAGATTATTTCATTGTTAATATTCAGATTCTTAAATTTCGTTCCGATTGATTAAGTTTTGAAGGAGGAAAGAGTCGAGAGCGGAACCTCGATTTTAAAGATTTTTTTGAAATATCTTTTGACTAAGTTGTTCTTAATGGACAATTTTTTTTCGATAAATGTAGTTAATAACACTTGTATATTTATACACGTTAAACTTCCGTGAGACATATTCAAATAATATCATATGCGCGCGCAGCGGGCGGAGCGGCGAGCGGCGCGTTCAGTTTGCGGAGTCTAGCCGTCGCGTGAACTCCTATACGCCTGAAGAGGGGCCTCCGAATTGGCCCGAAACATGTCGCAGCAATAGCGATATAATAACGTGAGTACAACCGTATTTCAATAAATTACTTGTATATTTAACTAAAATTCCCAAGTTGAAAGGGGGGCTTTCCATCTTAGCATTTTCGCTACCGTATCCTCTTAATAAACGATCACTTAAAATGTATTAAAAAATATAATGTATAAAAATAAGGAAAGTCTTTACAGGGTCCGTAGCCGAATGGCATTTCTACGACGCGACACGAAAACGAAACGACGCGAAGGGTAGTCCGGCTCTGTCGCGCTAATATGCAAGAGCGACAGAGATAGATATCTACGAGCGTTTGGTGTCGTGAGCGCTTGTGCATTCGGCTACGCATGCAGTGCGGCAAAAAATAGTAGAAAATAGGGTGGCACTTTCATCGTAACAGTTAAAAATGTCCATGGTGTAGCTATTATTTTTTTCTTTTTTCACATTTCGATCCATCCATCCTCTCGAGATGGCCCAACCAACGAGGATCGAAATGTGAAAAGAGCATACCTAGGTCGCCAAGCAGGAGGACGACCTTTTGGACGCCCTAGGGTATCTAGGCTAAATATATTAATGTACATATAATATTAAGACATCTTTTGTGTGTTTGACGACCGGTCTGGCGTAGTTGGTAGTGACCCTGCCTGCTAAGCCGCGGTCCCGGGTTCGAATCCCGGTAAGGGCATTTATTTGTGTGATGAACACAGTTATTTGTTCCTGAGTCATGGATGTTTTCTATGTATGTATGTATTTCTTTATATACGTATATATATCGTCGCCTAGCACCCATAGTACAAGCTTTGCTTAGTTTGGGGCTAGGTTGATTTGTGTAAGGTGTCCCCCAATATTTATTTATTTATTTAATATTTTAACATTATTGTAACAATGTTTGACAGTGTATGATCAGTAGATACCAATAAACGTATCTCTATCTCTATCTATCTCTATCGCTGCACGCTGGAGCGACGACAGCGACACGTCAAGAATTGGCGAGAGGTAGCGTAGGACCGAGAAAAGCGGCGCTGTCTTGTATCGGAGGCCAAGTCTCATTTTGGGGCACTGAGCCAACGGAGTAAGTAAGTAAGTAAGCTATTGTTTTTTTCTACTCCCGTACTTTTATTTGTCAATACAGGGTCGTGCACAGATCTTTAAGACCCTACTTAATAGATGCCACTATACAAGTCTATAGTATATCCCCCAAAACGCATTTGTGCAGACACGCTGTGTGTTTTTGGCATCTTTTATCGTATTGCGTGTAAATACCACTTTGCTACCATTTTAATGCCTTAACAGTAAGTAATTATTTTTTTAATAGTGACTTAATCGCGTATGACTACATATTAAACTGATCTCCAACGTTTCAGGGATGGCCTCCCGAGTCTTCTCCGAGACCACGGGGACAACGCCGTCCCTAAAACGTTGAAGGTCAGTTTAATATGTAGTCATATGCGATTAAGTCCTGATTTTAAAAATAATTATGTGAAATAATCGTGAAAGTTTAAATCAGTGCCTTAACAGTATTCGAAATCGTATACGATATCGCTAACAGAAGATCCAAAAGAAGGACTGCACCAAACAAACCTAAGAATATTCACAGACGGATCAAAAACAAAAGAGGGAACAGGGTGTGGAGTCTTCTCAGAAGACTTAAACATACACATATCCAAACCCCTAGGTGAACACAGCACGGTATTCCAAGCTGAATGTGTGGGTATAATAGAAGCTTGCAATGCCATAAAAAGACGACAGGTAAAACATGAAAACATACTAATATTATCAGACAGCAAATCAGTGCTTCAGGCACTAGACAGCGAAAAACTTACCTCGAAACTAATACTAGAATGTCATCAAAGCCTCACTGAAGTGTGCGAAGAAGACAACAAAGTAACAATACAATGGATAAAGGGGCACAGTGGATCAAGAGGGAATGATGCAGCGGATGAACTGGCCCGAGAAGGATCAGACACACCGGCATATGGACCTGAACCCATCATACCCCTACCAGTATCATACAGGAAAAACCAACTTATGCAACACCACAAAGAATTACACAACAAATACTGGGTTGAATTAGACACATGTAGACAAACCAAAGAAATTCTTGCTGTACCTAATACGAAGCTCACAAAAATCCTACTCAGAACACCCAGACACCAACTGCGCAAAATAGTAGGATTAATGACAGGACACAACACACTGAACAAACACCTCAATAACATAGGTTTAACCGATAGCCCCATGTGCAGAGCGTGCATGGAAGCAGAAGAAACCACCAAACACTTTCTTCTAGAGTGTAAACAGGTAGAAGTATATAGGAACAAGTACCTAGGTACGCCGAACACACTAAAAGAGGTATTTAGCAACCTGAAAACACTGCTAGGATTTGTAGAGGAGCTGGGGTGGCTAGAGTAGTGCTACCTCGTCAAATTCACGCAAAATAGGCACAATAGTTGTCGACTTGCGGAAAATGCCCAACAAAACTAACTAACTAAAAGTATTCGAAATGGTACCTATATAAGTGGATGAAAATGCGACAAAGATTGAGACGAGTATGAGGGCTTGCGCAGGTAGAGATGATGGATGAAAGAATGACTTGTAGTCGACCGTGGTATTTGGGTTCAATTTAGTATGGGTGATGGGCTGGCAACCTGTCATTGGAATATTCTTGTGAATTTTGCAATGACGGGTTGTTTTAACCCTTAATTGCTAAGAGTGGCGCTGACACTTAAGCAGTTTCATCTGAAATAAAACTATGGAAACGGATTAAATCGCGTATAATGAATTTAAAATACATCCCGACGTTTCGAACTCTTTACAGCGTTCGTGGTCAACGGGTGACTGAGGAAAAATTAAAATGAGCAAAAGCTACCCACATACAAGAAATATTAACGAACCATGACCACAAATAATATAGATTTCTAAGGCAGGTTCACATACTATTAATAAAGCTAGTTATACAATATTCAAAAAATTTACCATTACTATGTTAAAAAATAATTAACCAATTAACCTACACAAAATTTGACAAAGAACAAACTGCAAATGTCCAACACCATACAACACAAATGCCTCACAGCCTTCGTCGTGCTTGTTCCATTATCATATGTACTACTGGATCCCAAGCCGGTGGTAAAGTAAAGCCATCCTCTCTATTAAAGTTTGGATATCAGTTTCATGTGCTTTGCTTACCCCTTTCAGGAAAACAGGCATGAGTGTATGTATGTTTGTTTTACTGACATAACAGAAAGTATACACGGTGTGCCTTCCACAAGTTAGGTAACTGTAACATTTCGATTACCTATCTTTAGCAATGATTACCCACTAATATAAATATTGTTTTTTTATCAGTAAGATAACAAAAGGTTACAAATAGGAGTCGAATTTGCAGATATGGCCATTTTCGTGTCAGTGCCGTGCAGTATGGGGGCGCCCCAAAATACTTTACCCACCTTTTTTTATGTCAGGTAAGAATATATATCTATTAATTTGACATAATAGACCTACATGTCATTTTTGATATTTGCCAGTCGCTTTTCGGTGAAGGAAAACATCGTTAGGAAACCGGACTAATTCCAATAAGGTCTACCCTTCGGGTTGGAAGGTCAGATGGCAGTCGATATCGTAAAAACTAGTGTTTAAGCCAAATCTTGGGATTAGTTGTCAAAGCGAACCCCAGGCTCCCATGAGCCGTGGAAAATGCTGGGATAACCCAAGGAGGATGATGAATAGGTACCTACATAGTTTTGGTATGAAATAAAAAGACAGTTTGAAAGTAATAACTTATTTAAAGTGAAAATTCAAGAATTGCCATATAAATAAAATCAGAATTAAACTTTTTACCCCTTTACTTTTGACTAAATTAACGACGTAAATTGTTCGGGTGAAATGATAACAAAGAAAATTTAAATGTTAAAAAGTCTATCGTAGACTGTTTCTAATTTATTTTTATGAAAAACACCCGATTTAGTAGTAAAGTCCGTTTCTGTACCTACAATAAATAGAACAACAGATATAAACACTTGTCTTGTTATTTGTACAAAAGTGAACTTAGTCCTTTAAGCGATCTCCTCTGGCTAAACATTAACCCCCTTATTCATAAAATTCGCTAAAGTTATCAAGCCGATAAAGCTCGTTTGTCCTTTTCTATCACATTAACACCAATACATCGGAATTTCCGTCGGAAAGAAACAAACGAATTTTATCGGCTTGATAACTTTTAGTGTACGTTTATGAACCCTCTTAGGTTAGACATTAAAATAATATGTTCAGTACAATTTGGGACTATTCTTTGGTTAATAATTCATATTACATTTTCAGATACTTCTATTCAGATCCATCGGCGGATTACCCTTTGCAAGTATATCAGCTATATCATCACTGCCATCACCGGAATCATCATCGAATGATGAATCATCACATATAATCATTCCATCTTCTCCAGTCATCAGCACTTCATCACCAAAAAACTTCCAGCTTGTCATAGGTTTACCAATAGGTGAAAATAACTTATTACCAATTGAAGGCACCGAAAATGATCAAACTCTAATGGCAGATGCGTGGGCCATAAATATACCAACATCGATCAATATTCAACCAAATGTTATTTTACAAAATCCAGTTACTACATCTACCAGTTTGCTTAATGATGTAACACTAGACACATCACAAGTCACACCGTCTAAATCAGTTTATACAATTATCCCTAAAGTTAGTATAGATTCAAAATCAAATGAGTTGAAAAGAGAATTACGTAACACTGCATGTTCATCATTTGAAGAAGAATGTTCTTCAAATAATAATTTTCCTTCGAATTTCTTCTCCAGTTTTCCTTCAGTGCCTCAGCTTAATCCGTGTCCTTCTATAAATGTGCCATGTCTTAGATGTGATTCTGAAGATTCAAGTAATTTATCAAACAGTGTGGAATGTGATTGTTTATTATCCAATCCTGCTAGATGTTCACCATTATTTACAAACCTAAGACCTACTCTTAATACGCCGGTATTTGATTCTTCTAATATTATGAATTCGAAACAGACTGTGCAGTGTGTGTCAGGCGATATACAAAATCAACCAATCGTGGAAAATGTTTCTCCATCAGACATGATTCGGTTGAATAATAATTTGATGAAAGCCAAAGCTTTACAAAATAACATATGTGTGTCTCAATCTTCTGTAAATAATGATGCTAATTGCGCAAATACAGTTAATACAAATATTATTCCAGAAAGTGTTTTAAGAATCCGTAATGATGTCATACCAAAAATGCGATCAGAAACTGTTGCTGTTAAATCAGTTGTACAAAACAATGACGATAATAGAGGATGTCCACAACTAGGAGCAGTTTCCGCTCAAAATAATATTCCTTGCATTCAATATGATAACACAGCAAACAATATGTTTAAACCTGAAAGTAATTTGAACATAGCGAAAATGATCAAAGATAACAAGAATGATAATAACAATAATAACCAAGGTTGTCCTCAGTTAAAAACTATTCCAGTGTATAATAAAGAGTCTCTTCTGAAGAAGAAAGCACTTTCTTCATCAAGCAACAATGTCGATTGTTCCGAGAACGTAAATAATAATAATTGTGTTGGCCAAGTCAATCAAAATAATCAAGGATGTCCTCAGTTGCTTACCATTGCACAAAATAATTTGTACCAAAAAGAAAATAATGATGCTAGCATAAACGGTGACAACAACCAAAATTGCAACTGTGAAACTGAATCGAACCTTAATAATAACTGTAATTGCGTTCCGACATTTACGCCAAATGATAATCTAGCTCAAGCATTACAAATAATGAATCTTGCGAAAGCAAGACAAGCCCAAAATCCTTCTACTTCTATTAATATTTTACCTTTTGGTGAAACGTTACTTGACGGACAACCGATATGTAATAACTTTGTCTCCCTAGATACTCTTTCGTGCCCAGCACAACTTCCAACAATTTCATGCTCTGGTATGTGTAATTCAAAGAAGTTGACACTCCAAGATCTATCAGTGCCAATCTCCATTGCACCGCCTAACTCTAATTCAATTTCTTCATTAAGAACTTCAGTACCATGTTCAACAAATATAATGCTAACTCCACGAGTCAACTCAGTAAACAATGTTTCACCAATGACAAATATAGCTCCATCTGTACCAAATATTGCAATATCTAACTCACAATGTCCTCAACCATTTATTCAACCTCTTATTTTCAATCAAGACCTTTGTAACAACAACATACAGTCCCTAAATCCCATGATTACTCCTAATTTTATCCCTTTGCAATCACTATCTCAAGTTCCATTTGTCAACAACTTACCATCTTCATCTATAAGTGTTACTCCTTCTTTATCATTGACTGACACTTGCATTTCTCCTATTTCTAACTTACCTTCTGTTTGTATTGCTATTCAACCATTTGCTCCTCAATATCCTTTGTTACCCTCAAATCGAAATCAAGCTGAATGTTTATCAGGAGCATCATCTGCAATATCACCTATAAACAGAATCGTAAATACTTTAACCAAAAATGTTATGTCACAATTACTTTCAAAAAGATTACCAGCCTCACCTAGTTTAGCAAAACTCCCTCCAGTCAATCCTTACAGTTCTAACCTAGTTTCGATTCCTCTGTTCTACCAATTTTTGATATACCAGTAGCTTGTAATGAATATATACCACCAATGTATAGTTCAATAGTTCCTATATCTACGTTCAATTCAAACCTATTTTGTTTGAACCCAGTTCGTGTGACACTTGTGTTCCTTTTGCTTTATCATTGACTGACTCTTTTTATCCTGAATCATCATTTATGTTCCTCCTTTGACATAAAATTCTTCTTGTTTGTGGTTTTTAATTACACCAGTATCTGTACCACTGGTATCGTCATCAGTGGTTAAATTAATTAATTTGGTAAGTAAAGTTTTTTGAATATAGGCAAATAATATAATTTTGTGATAGAATACGTTATAACGATCACAGAAAGGTGAATCTTTGACATTTGTGAAATTTAATGGCAGATAAGGTGAATGCCTTTGCGCGTACTGAATATAAGTAATTAGAAAAAAACACCAATGACAGCTATTTGACACTGACAGTTGACGTCACTTTTTGTCTAATTTCTTACATTCAGGCGTAAAGGCATTGTCACCTGACCTGCCATTAAATTTCACAAATGTCATTTCGGTTACTAAAAAAAAAATTTTGAAAAAACCCCCGACTGCGACATAGTAGACCGATTTTCATGAAACATGGCTAAGAACACTCCCGACTTACTCAGCTTTCAGACAAAAAAAAACTAAATCTAAATCGGTTCATCCGTTCGGGAGCTACAATTCCGCAGACAGACACACACACAGACAGATGGACAGACAGACAGACAGACAGACACGTCAAACTTATAACACCCCGTCGTTTTTGCGTCGGGGGATAAAAAAATAATTAATAAAATAAATTATACCACCTTTCCGTGACCGTTGTAACGTATTCTACCAGAAAATTATATGATTTGCCTATCTTCAAACACTTTACCTACCCAATTCAATAAATATGTGTGTATGTATATTCAATGACAGATGATAATACATTATTAGATGTATCTATTGTTGAATTGATTACTTAAATTTTTGCTTTATGTACATTGTACGTTAATTAGTTCTAAGTTGTTACTTATTATTAAAAAAACATGTTAAATACTTATTTGGTTTTATTTCTTCAAATGCTCAATATGTTACTCAGTTCAAATCAGTATTTTCCAGTGATTTTCCAAGGAAAATCATTAAGATGACATTTGTTTCGAGAAATTATAGATTTCCCATTTTCTCTGATATCTTAAATAAATAAATAAATATTGGGGACACCTTACACAGATCAACTTAGCCCCAAACTAAGCAAAGCTTGTTTCGAGATAAATACATACTTATATACATAGAAAACATCCATGACTCCGGAACAAAATGTCATCACACAAATAGATTTACCGGGATTCACCGCGGCTTAGCAGGCAGGGTCTCTACCGACTGAGCCAGACCAGTCGTCAATCTTGTTAAAATAAAACAAAGTTAACGGTGCAGTTGCCTGTATCACAAATTAGAAAGAATACTAAGAATTCAGTAAGAGATCGTGTTCGTTTTATATTTGGCCACATGCAAATGTATGTTGGTATTAATAATATGTTTTCTGGAAATCGTGACTTAGTATGAAATAAAACTTCTTGGCGTCACAATTGAACATGTAAGATTTTACATGTTCAATTGCACGATCATTGAGTCATTCGTAAGAAGCTGACGTAGTGAGTGTATTGTGCGACCCAACAAATGACAATTATGCCGAAAGTGAGGGTAGTTTGTAGCCGACCCCCGCGCCGAGCCAACGGTCGCAACCTGCGGCCGGCAGTCTGCGTCGGGATACCATCGGCATTGCTCAATGAAAATTCTCCTCGTTACGGAGCGAAACATGTCGAGCGACCTTCGAAAATTTTACGTGTGTTACCCGATTTTAAATGCTTAATATGTCAGGGTCTCACGGTAGTTTTATTATTAAAACGCAGGCTTCGCAGTGTATTAGCTAGTTAATTGCGTTTCCCGGCGTTTCGTTTTCGTTTCGCGTCGCAGAAATGCCATCCGGCACCAGTTGCATAATTGAATTAATAAGTCTGTATTAATAACATAATTCATGACTGCCCAAAGAGGAAATACATATATATATATATATATATATATATATATATAATATATATATATATATATATATTCATATTTATTCATAAGACTGTTTGTTTAAAAAAAAAAAAAAAACACTGGCCACTCCCTGGACTTGCTCCGCCCTGTTGTGAACGCAGCCCGTTGGGTGAAGAAGCTAGATATAAAACTGTAGTCCTTAAGTTGATAATAGTTTGTTAGTAAGCGACCAGTTTATAGCCATACGATTAAATAAATAAATAAGTCTGTATAGTAGGGTGGAACGAAAATCGGTTTTCTCTCAAATCCTTTCGTTATAGTGACATGTTTTTGCCTATTTAGTTCAATCAGAATCTTTCAATCAGAAATGTGTAAAATATGTAGTACAAGCTTTTGCCTGCGGCTTTGCTCGCGTCAGAAAGAGACAAAAAGTAGCCTATGTCACTCTCCATCCCTTCAACTATCTCCATTTAAAAAATCACGTCATTTCGCCGCTCCGTTTTGTCGTGAACGACGGACAAACAAACAGACACACACACACTTTCCCATTTATAATATTAGTATGGATTTATTTATTTTCCGGTCTCAAGGGAGTAAATGTTCCCTTGGGGTCCAAAGATATTTGATTAAAATATTGGTGACAATAGATATGGACTCACGTATGTTATGAAAATAATATTGTTGAGAGCAAAATTCTAGTAAACAGTTAAACTTATTTTCTACTTAAGAAATTTTCATAGTTAGGTACAAAAGTTAATGTAGTAGCACAGTATAATAGAGAGTACTATCGTACAGTATGGCCACTCCCGCTCCCCGCTGAAAGAAATACCCCCTCTCGGTTACCTCACAGTTACCGCCTGTCAAAAACGCGAACAGTCGACCTGTCATATTTCACTCATACAAGCATGGTACGCGTTCACCTACACGAGCTTAGAATGTGTGCTAGGAACGCGCCTCTTTCATGTATTTGATCGCCAGTGTCCGAGGTGTGGTAGTAGTGAGTATTTGTGAAAATGATGATTAATGGTATAAAAATAGAATAAAAACATTTCATAACACTTTATTAAAAGAAATACACAATTTAAGTTACATGCTCATAAAGGCTGGCTTTAATTCCTACCAGCGTAGCCGAAGCCGTGTCGATTTAAAACACTCCCTTCGGTCGTGTTTTAATTTATCGCCACTCGTTTTGAACTTCCTTTTTTTCGCACTTGTATCGTAATGGTACTATAACAGTCGTTAGGTTCGTTATCAAAAACCACCCTGTATATCACTTTTAGTTAAATTCGCCAAAAAAAAATGTTCATCGTTTTCATACATAATAAATGCATAAATTAGTGTGAGAGACCCTTAAGAATAATATTCAAGTTAGTGTCAAGTGTTTGACGGCACATGTCAAAACAAATAACATTTGGAAGTGGTAAAGGCTGTCTCACACGTGTCCAGTAATTATTTTCATTTCTTTAACAACTCGATAACCGTAAGAGTTAAGACGCTAGTTTCTTAGAGAAATTAATTGTATTTGATCTAAAGAACCATCCCTTAAAGTTAACGGAATTCAATAAAAACAGGGTGTATTTGCCCAAAGCATCCACAAGTGCGTAAAAAAAAACTCCAACTCCATCTGTACTGAAAAATACTTAAGTAAATAGTTCGATTTAACTTAGTTTTGTATTCAAATCATTCTTGATGACTCTTTTTCCCAATTACTTACATCTCGAATTGATTTAGCTACAACAACTATTCCTCCATCAGGTAACTGGATTCGATCTTCTGTCATAGCATGTTCAGGTAAATAATATGTTATAACAGGTTCCGAAGCCGCTGTTTCTGCGGCATGCCCATATTTTACTACTCTAGAATGTCCAAACACTGTTTCAATATTCGTCCTTCCTGATTTGTCTTTAGTAAATACTTTTACAGGTTTCAGTTCAATTTTAGATGCAGCAGAATATCTGTTTGAATCATCTGCAACAAAGTCATCAATTTCATATTTATTAATTTGTTTAGTTTCAAAATCAGGTAGTTCTAAATGAGGAGGTATTATGAATTGTATTTCATCGCTTCCGTCTTTTGAATTGTCATAAGTTTCGAAAGATTCTGTTGAGACTGAAACAGGGTGTTCAGTAGTTGTTATATGTTTTTGGGAATTATTACTAGATTTTTTATCATTTACGTACCTTTTTGAATTAAGTTCTCCATTGTTGTCATATACGTCTTCTTTGCTATCATATTCTTCATCACTACCATAAAATAATATATTATCCTCTCTAAAGTCGGGATAATAATCATCTACTCCGTTATCATAGACAGTTGGTACTTTATCTTCTTTCCCCAATTCTGGATACTGTTCGATACGTTTATTATAACTAACAGTTGTAGTTTCTATTTCATTTAGTTTAGCAAATTTAGCTTTCATTTTATCCAGTTGCTCTAATAAGTCATCAGGGTTTTCCATCTGGGTTTCAGAGTTATTTACAGTCAAATTTTCTTTTAGCTTTTCTGTACTAGCTGTAATTTTCTCTGTGGTGATCGTTTCTGTTTCTATATTGATTACTTTTGGATTTTGTTCCACTAGTTTTTCACATTCTTTATCGCATAGATTAGGGTTTTTTTTTACTTCTTCCTTCAGTTTCTTATGTCGTCTCCCTGAGCGATGTTGTTTACGTTTTCTAGATCTATCGCTTTCAGCTACATCGTTGTATGGCCTCGGGTGGTCGTAAATTCTTGGGTAAGACAGTGCAGGTTCATAATAATCATAATCATAAGGTCTAAATGGATATGGGACGACTTGTGGCTTAGACCTTTTGTCAAATTGTTGTTTCAATTTCTTCATTAAACTTCTGGCAATTTCTTCTGGTACGTTTGGATGTTTCCTACAAAAGTCTTTTATAATTGCTTCTTCCAGACTATTTTTTCTGCCTCGATTTCCTTTTCTGGACTTTTTAGTATCCACGTCTTTGAGCGCAGGTTCTATAACGACTTCATTATAATTAGTTATTCGTTTGTGATTTTGTGATGTTATCGTACCTTTTGGACTAACATTAGTTTTCAATGCAGAATCGTCTACTATTTTACCCTTTGTTACAGGCTCACCAACTACAGAAGTATCTTTGTCACAAGGACAAGATATTTCTAGTTTTTCTACGATTATTTTATCTTTATCTTCACAAGAACATGCGATTTCTTGATTCCTCCGTTTACTTTGTTTTCTCCTTCTTTTGCTTTCTGTTTTTGTATCTCCTTCTTTATTTACCTTAGTTTCATTTGTTTTGAAATATTCAGGAGGTATTATAATATAGTTATTGATAATATTTGGTGGAGCTTTCTGTGCTTCGCAATTGTTGCTTGCTGCTGCAGGATTTGCCTGTGCTTGTTGAGGTGGACTAAATAGTCTCCTAAGAACGAGTTGAGTTAAAACATCTTGATTGATTAAGTTTGTCACTGGATTGACTTGAGCTGTTTGAGGTGACTGAGCTGTAAGTGCTGACTGAGCTATTTGAGCTTGTTTGTTACAAGGACAGTTATTGCTTGGAGGGCTATAGACGTTTCTGTACGGAGTTTGACATGTCTGACATGGTTGGGGCGTTGAACGTGTTTGTGTCGGACATGTTTGTGAAGGACATGTCTTTGTCGGACATGTTTGACTTGGACAGGGTTGTGACTGGAAAGATTGGACTGGTAATTTTATTGGTATTCTCTGTAGTATCGGGTTAGCTGCCACCTGCAATAAAAAAAGGTTTATTATTGAGGGTGTTCAGAATTTTATTTCTATATGTATACCTACTTAAAAATGTCGCTTTATCTTGCCCAATGACTAATAATAGAAATTATTAAATTTAATATAACGGACGGTTGAGGAAAGAATGTATAAAAGATGGTTGCTTGTGATGATGATTGTGTATAGGTACTATTTGTAATTGGGTGTATACTAAGTTATGATTTTTAGGGTTCCGTAGTCAACTAGGAACCCTTATAGTTTCGCCATGTCTGTCTGTCCGTCCGTCCGTCCGTCCGTCCGTCCGTCCGTCCGTCCGCGGATAATCTCAGTAACCGTTAGCATTAGAAAGCTGAAATTTGGTACCAATATGTATATCAATCACGCCAACAAAGTGCAAGAATAAAAAATGGAAAAAAATGTTTTATTAGGGTATACATGTAAAAATATTTTTTTTCATTCCAATTGGGGTTGGAATGAAAAAAAATATCAGTATGATATATTGTTGAATAGGTATTTAAAAATGAATAAGAGTTTACTAAGATCGTTTTTTGAAATTATTAATATTTTGAAATAATCGCTCAAACTTTTGAACCATAAGTTTAAAAAATATGAAAAAAATCACAAAAGTAGAACATTATAAAGACTTTCTAGGAAAATTGTTTTGAACTTGATAGGTTCAGTAGTTTTTGAGAAAAATACGAAAAACTACGGAACCCTACACTGAGCGTGGCCCGACACGCTCTTGGCCGGTTTTGTGCTATTATTTGAATTGATAATATGTTTGTTTGTGTTCATATGTTCAACACGCAAACCTATAAAAAACCTATAAAAACTTATAAATAAATGATATAAAACAAACGTACGTGAGTAATGAGAATAGAAGGGTCAGAAAAATGTACAAGAATACATTCTGAGACCCCAAAATAATGATAAAGGGGTCATCATCATCATCATCCTTGCGTTATCCTGACATTTGCCAAGGCTCGTGGGAGCCTGGGGTCCGATTTGACAACTAATCCCAAGATTTGGCGTAGGCACTAGTTTTTACGAAAGCGACTCCCATTTGACCTTCCAACCCGAAGGGTAACTAGGCCTTATTGGAATTAGTCCGGTTTCCTCACGACGTTTTCCTTCACCGAAAAGTGACTGGCAAATATCAAATGACATTTCGCACATAAGTTTCGAAAAAGTCATTGGTTCGAGCCGGGGTTCGAACCCGCGACCTCCGGATTGAAAGTTGCACGCTACACACACACAGCCACAGCTATCAGGCCACCAGCGCTTCATAATGAGAAAGGAGTATGGAATCAAAATAAAGTTTTCAAAATTGGAATACGCTGTTATACCACTACCTTTAGTCTTAAGACGCTGACAATACCCAATGACCTTGACGCTAGCGTACACTGTCTATTCGCATGGGAGTAAGTGAGAGCGCGATGCCACTAAAACAGGGCGGCTAGAAAGATGCATTATTTGTGCAATATGTTTCGTTAGTGTTTTAGATATGTATATTTTTGTTATTGTAATTTTAATTAAAGGCAACTAAGTGAATAATTAAACGATATACAGGGTATTCGACCTCTTATCATTAAGGTTGAGTTTGGCACATTGTTTAAAAAATCAAGTTCAAGGCGTAGGTTTAAGATTCATCTGATTGTAATTTGCAAATCAGCCATTCCCGAATAGTTTGTACATTTGGATCACGTCTCCGATTTTGATAAAAATTGGTAGGCTGATAGAGTCCACGATGCTGAGCAAGATCTACTAGGTTTCCCAAAATGTCCTAGGTTGTTTGTATGAAACTTTCCTTTTTTGTTACCGAAAATGTATAGAAATTTGGTAACAAAAAAGGAAGGTTTCATACAAACAACCTAGGACATTTCTGGAAACCTAGTGGATCTTGTTCAGCATAATGGACTCTATCAGCCTACCAATTTTTATCAAAATCGGAGACGTGATCCAAATGTACAAACTATTCGGGAATTGCTCAAATGGTAATTTGCATAAATTAAAAAAAAGAGGTAATTTGTAATTCCTAGCGATGATTTATGTCACACGTTTTAATTATGTTACCATATGGTTGATTTGAATTTTTTTTTTAACCTAGTCATTAAGGTTGAGTTTGGCGCATTGTTTAACAAATGTACCTATCTTTTTCAAGGCGTAGGCGCGCAATGTTTCATCGGAATGGAAAAATTAGTTATTTGCATAAATTAAAAAAAAAATATCTATAATTTACAATCCTTTGTGGTAAATCCAGCGATCGATTTGATTTATTTCACTAAATTAAGGCTAGCAACCGAGTCAATGTTTCATCGGAATGGAAAAAATTAGTAATTTGCATAAAATAGAGCCCCAGTGGTCATTTGCAATTCCAGCGATCGGACAATGATTTATTTCCCTTAATCATATTGTTGACGCTTCCTAGTATGAACTTATTCCAAGATCATAATCGTATTTGCATGTTACATTGTAGTATATGACTAACCTTTACCTATTTATTGGCATGGGTTTTTAATGTTAATTGCTGACATTTATTAACATGCTACATTGTAGCGTGTGACTAATTACAACCTTTATGTCTTGGCGCGGATTGTTAATGTTAGTAATCAGTGACATTTTCTTTGCAAATATTTTTGGTTTTGGCTTTGAAATGAGGTCAAACAGTTGCAACATAATAACATGTGTCAATTTTCATAATATAAAAGCTAGAGCACTAGGGTGTTCATTATGTATTCAATCGCGTCGGTTCGAATAGAAACGAGCATGTTCATCTCGAATTTGCTATCGCTTTCGGTTTTCCTACTTATCGAGTCGTCGATAACTAGTGATAAAAAGAATTTCACCTTAACCCCCATGGTGCGCGACATTTATTTCCCGCCGTGTACATCTGCGAACGAGTGGTATATTACCAAAGCGCGAGTGATGGATAAAACTGAGAACGTAATGAGGGGCGATTGGTTCATCAAACTCCTGACTGCGCCCAAAGGATCGATGGAGCCAACCACTTCAGTATGGGTAAAGCAGACTGAAGTTACACGAGTTCCGATATGCACCGAAGACGCCGATGTCAATGTGGTTCGGGTGGAAATTTCTCGTGAGAATGCCACAGTTCGTAACCGTAGAGAAGTGACTGTAAAACAGACCTGGTCGAAGGACACTTACACCCAAGTGGTGCGAGACGACGTTGGGGTTGAGTTCTCAATAAGGGTGGATAAAAAACCTATAGTCGATACCGAAAAAGTGGAAAACGTGCGGAAACCATTATTAGTTTCTAGAATAAAGCCTCGTAATGATACGGGTGATGATGATGATGATGCTGTGGATAAAACGACTTCACCTCGCGATTGTTCCGTGTATAAAACTAGCCTGGATGAATTGATAAGTTGGGCTACGATTGAGTTGGAAAAATTAAAACAGGGTAAATTTACAATGTGTGAGAATAAGAATCCCGCATCAATCGTCAGTTATCCATAATTAGAGACCTAGAAGTCCACCATTATCGAGTTTACATTGTAGCTTAGATTATTACATTAGCATACTAGTCGGATTGTTTACATATGTACCTATCGAGCGTTGGGTGTATTTAAGGAGCTCTCAGTGCTAAAGAGCGACATATACTTGACTACCTTCCTCGCTGTGATAGTGCTATGCATAAGAAAATAAAAATGGCTCTACGTCCGGACACACCACGACCGCACTCTACTCCAGAGGGATCTCCAGCTCCGTCAAGATCATCACCGCAGAGTCCTAAAGCGTGTCACAACCACCACTGTGCTGTTAAAGGCTGCGAGCATGGGAAGGAGTCTATCTTGTGGTCGATTATTCAATCGACACCGCTGCCACCACCTCCACCACCGTCACCAGCGTCAACGCCATCATCATCCAAACCAAAGCAAGTATTAACACCGGTGGATTATTGGGCTTCGCGGGGAGTGTCTTGCTCCACTTCGCATTATGTGACCATGGAGGATTTCAACATATCGAATTCGACATATAATTCACAAAAACCTATACCATCTGGGTCAATTTTCAAATTAACAAACAAAAAACAATTTGAAAACAAATTGATAGCATTAATACATTCACCCACTTCAGTCTGCAAGGCCTTCGAAGGGGGTGTGGAACGTGAATATGGCGAAGTATTGACGGATCGTGTCCTGGTCCTGTAAGGCGACATCATCGAATATGACCACACTATTTTCACTAGCCTCATTTGGAGGTATGACATCACTCTTATCGTCAAACGTATAAAACGATAAATCATCCACCTTACTGAGTATTTCATTTAGGAAAACATATTTTGGTTGTGCGAGTGATTTGGAATACAGATACACATTGAGAAACTTTAAACCATCCGGTTCTAGCAATAGTGTGAGTAAAACGTTTGTTTTACCACATCCCGACGGTCCGCTTATGAGACAGCGAATGCTATTAGGCAACAAAGCACCATGCTTACTCTTCTGTTTCGACTGCATGCCGCTCACGTTGTGGAAATCCCATGAGCGTATTTTAAGAGACGTGTTTTGTTTTCTAAGTTTCATTCTGTTCTGATCTACGTTGAGGTTCAGACGTTTGTTTTATACCTATTTTTTAATCAATCAATTTCTACACACAGCAACAGCATGAATCCATTGTCAATGATGGAAGGAGATGAACTCTGCGAGAATATCACATTGGAGGATTTAAAGCATATGAATAAAAGAATTCTTTTAAAATTTCTCAAGTATAAAATTCGTTACTGGGAAAAGATACTACCTAAACATTTGAGAGATGATCCCGATGTACAACAATACTTTTATTGTAAAGAACATGTGAAAAACTGGGAGCGAGACTCAGCGCTTGATTTGCCAGGATTCCTACGCATGCATTGTCCAGAGTGTACTACTACTACTACTACTACTAGCACCAATTCAGAATACATTGATCCTTCTAAAATTAAAAAAATAAATAAAAGCAACCGAAAGGTAACATTCTGCACATCTGCGGAGGAGAAGGAGGAGGAGGAGGAGCATGGTATGAAGAAACCACATGGGAGTGTTTTTAAAGGTGGTCATGCGTTGGACGAGGGCGATGAAGAGGTATCATCGTCGGCGTCAGAGACGACAACGACGACGACGACGACGACGACGATGGAAGGGGAGGAGGAGGAGGAGGACGATGAAAACGATGACGTGTGCGATTGTCCTTACAATTGCTGGATGGGTAGTTTCCGCTGCCATGTGGATAAACATTAAAGTTCCTTCGTAAAGAGAAGAAGAAGAAGAATATATATATATAGGTACTTAAGTAGACGCAACACCCTCGCAGAGTCAGTATGCCGAGAAAAGTCAAGAAAGTAAGCGGTCGTGGATTGCTAAACAACTTAATAAATAAACTACCATTTGAACTTCACCTCCCAGGCTACAATTACTGCGGGCCTGGTACTAAATTAGACAAGCGATTAGCTCGCGGCGATAAAGGCGTCAACGGACTGGACGAAGCTTGTAAACAGCACGACATCGCATACAGACAAAACCGCTCCTTAGAAGAACGTCATAAGGCCGACTTGATTTTAGCAGACGCTGCTGCGAGACGCGTGCGTGAAACGCAAAATTTCCCAGAGCGTTTGGCCGCATTTGGTGTTAATAAAATCATGAATTACAAGGTGAAGCGCGGTATGGGTGTACTACCCCTTTCGAGGGTTATCAAAAACAGTCGCGATGTTGTGAAAAAACGAATAAAGGGAGGAGGAGGAGGTCGTGGGAGGAAGCAGCAGCAGCGACGCACCGCCACCACACCGCCTTCTTCCAAGACTCTGCTCAACGCAGCAGTGCAAGCCGCGAGAAAGTATGTCAAGGGTAAAACAATTAAAACACCTCGTGTGATCCCCATACCTAAAAGAGGGGATTTCTACCGCTGATACCTTTGTTGGGGGCTTTGGCGGCGACCGGCACACTAGCAGGGGGTGTGACGACGGCAGCGAAAAATATTTACGAAATGGTGAAGAGGAATCAAAGCGCCACTGTTGGAAAAGGTCTATATTTGAGACCGTACAGAACCGGCATGGGACTCTATATGACACCTTATCAAAAAAAAAAAAAAAAAAAAAAAAAAAAAACTAAATTTACCAAAGCGCCCTCTGACGGATATTGACATAATGAAGTGTGTGAAAAAAATGAAAATACCCCATTTTAGAGGTATCTTCATGAGAGACACCTTACCAATGACTACTGGGCCACGAATCAATGAAACAGGCGTTTTAAATTTGGACACCGACGAAGGCACTCACTGGACTGCGTACGTGAAGAAGGGCAACGAATGTGTCTACTTTGACAGTTATGGTGATTTGAGACCTCCAATAGAGTTTGTGCGATACATGAACAGCAGCGGTGGCGGCGGCAACCGTTACAGCCCCGTTTTCGCTAACGGCCCCGTTTACGACCCCGTTAACGGCCCCGTTAACGGCCCCGTTTACGGCCCCCGTTCACGTTCACGGCCCCCGTTAACGGCTACCGTTGACGTTGACGTTGCTGCCGGTGGTGGTGGTGGTGTCGTCAGTGAGTTGGCACGCAACGCTTTTTTAGTAGCAACAGCAGCAGCAGCACCTCAACAGAAGCCTCCAGTTCATATTTTGTATAATTATACACGCTTTCAAAGGTCCAACGCGCAAAACTGTGGACATTTGTGTTTGAATTTTTTAATCGATACTGCTAAATTAATGTACCATTAAATGATTAATTATGATGAAGTATGTGTTTGTTATTTTTGTAAGTTTACCATCTATCTCTCTCTCTCTCTCTCTCTCTCTCTACCACTGCTATAAATACCTCATTTCTACATGTCTCACAATCATATAGGTTTTAACTGCGGACGGTGCAATGTCATCATCATCATCATCATCATCCGCTTCATCGCAGTTCTCTTCGTTCACAATCAGTTTGGACGGTCACAAGTCAGAGTTGTACGCGGATTATTTACCAGCGCTAGAGCTCGACAAGGACGCGTCGTACGAGTGTGCTTTAATCTATTTTAAAACTTTCAACTCTATACCTAACGTGGACAAGAGCAATAATCTATTTCACTACGGCACAAAGACGATCGCCGTAAAAGAGGGTGCTTACGAGCTGACCGATATTATTAAGTTTTTAAAGAGGAAAATTTTAAAAAACTGCCCCCTAGACCCCGATTGCATTGTGGACATTGAAGCAAACACCAACACGTCCAAGGTTAGCATTACAACACCGACCAATGTTGGGGTGGATTTCACAAAACCGAATAGCATCGCACCACTTTTCGGCTTCTCCAAGCGAATACTCAAACCGGGATCTACGTACGAGTCCGATCGCCCTATAGAGATTCTCATCACTAATTCTATAAGAATAGAGTGCAACATTGTCGAAGGATCATTCACCAACAATAAGCCGTCGCATGTGCTTCACGAATTCTCCCCAAACGTTCCGCCCGGCTTTCAGATTATCGAGTGCCCCACCAATATTATCTACCTACCGCTGAAGCGCTCATTGAGCAACATACAGAGAATCGAAGTGCGCATAGTGAACGAACGCGGCAATTTGGTAAATTTTGCCGGTGAAAACATTTCACTCAGACTTCACATTAGAAAAGTCTAGCAACAGCAGCAGCAGCAGTAGGCGGCTAACACATATATCTGTGGAAAAATAAAATATGATTGTCTATAAAAGCTTTGGTGTAGGTTTTAATGATATTAGTAGGGTTCAAGTTCCCAACGAGGTAACATTACTACCACCATCACTGCCACCTCAACCCACATCAACACTACTACCTCCGTCACCACCACCACCACCACCACCACAGCCGACTTCTTTTTCCCAAAGGAACGGGAATATAATAAAATTGACAAAATCTAACGCTCAATTTTTACAACAATTGGGCTATAAAATATGTCCGAAGCGAGTGCAATGTTAAACATTGGCGAGAGGGTCATTGTGGATGACACTATTGAATCTATAGAGGTTCATCCATACCTCCCGTACAATAATTCGTTCGAAACCAATGACGAGGTGAGAATTGCCATCAATAGACAGGATATTATTGTATACCCACATGAAAGCTACTTGCTGATTGAGGGCAAATTCGAAAAAGACATGCAAATCATCAACAATGCAATGGCGTTTTTATTTCAAGATGTGCGTTACGAGTTGAACGGTGTGGAAATTGATAGAACTAAAAACTGTGGTATCACTACTACAATGAAGGGTCTAGTTTCGTACGGGACAGACATGGAACATTCTTTGGAAAGCTCTTCTTGGAACAATGGCAAGCATAAAGTGATTGTGGATAAAAAGAACGACTTCAGCTACACCGTACCCCTGTCTCACCTATTGGGATTTGCTGAGGATTATAAAAAGGTTATTGTCAACGCTAAGCACGAATTGATATTGAACAGGGCGAGCACCAATGAACACTGCGCAACTGTAGCGGCGGACTCTACACCGATTGACGTCACGATTACGCGCATAGTTTGGCGTATGCCGGTTGTGAAGGTATCGGATAGAGAGAAATTGCGCTTAATGCAATATGTTGAAAACGACATACCCATACCCATAGCTTTTCGCACCTGGGAACTGTATGAGTACCCCTCACTACCCGCCGGCGTCGATGAACATGTGTGGTCGATTAAGACGAGCACCATGCTAGAGAAGCCGCGCTATGTCATTATAGGCTTGCAGCAAGAACGTAAGACCGACAAAAAGAAGGCATCGTGTAAATTCGACCATGTCAATCTGCAAAATTGTAGTGTATATCTAAACTCGCAATGCTATCCGTATGACTCATTCAACACAGACTTTTCCAAGGATTTTATGGCTCTGCAATACAATGCGTATGCTAATTTCCAACGCTCGTATTATGGAAAACCAGTACCTACGCCATTGATGAGTATAAATGATTACAAGGTTCATGGAGCTCTCGTTGTCATAGATACGTCACGACAGCCTGACACCTTCAACTCTGGCATTGTGGACATACGTGTGGTAATGAAATTTACAAAAGATACCCCCACCAACGTGGCAGCCTACTGTCTCATCCTCCACGACTCCATGTTTGAGTATAGCCCTCTCACTGGAAAAGTGAGAAAGAACAATTAAACAGTCAGTCAGTCAGTTTCCTGGTGGATTTTGACAAGAACACTCGTCGTCTCAGTTTGAGAAACCATAAAATGGATTATCAGCATCACTATCACTATTATTATCCTTCATACGTGAGCTCCATTGTTGCAAACAGCTGTCAATTGGCCAAGAGTGTGTATAACATTCATCGGATTGGAGGAGGAGGAGGCGGCGTGAGTGAACACCAATACCTGCAGCAGCAGCATTCGCCTACACCACCGCAACCACTCTCAACAAGACCATTCTCCAATGTGTGCGTATATCTTAAACTGGAGCTTTTTGGAACACAGGTCGAATTTAAACCGTTTGTCACATTCGATGACCGGGTGACAATAAGTGAAAACGAATGGTTTGACTTCATTGCTGACATGAATAAAATTGAAGCGATAAGAAACTTTCTCATAAACCCTTCCACTTCAACCGCTGAATATATACGCTCCACCAATAAGTGTTTACACGCTGTTGATACGTCATCCTTCACCTCCTCTACCACCGCCGAAGCAACAGCCGAAACCGAGACAACCGCCGATGCCGCCGCCGCCGCCGCCCCCTCACCGGGGCCTCAATTGATACTACACGATTATGAACAACATACACTGTTGATTGGACGCGC
The DNA here is from genome assembly GCF_023078275.1 of Leguminivora glycinivorella. Taxonomy (NCBI): domain Eukaryota; kingdom Metazoa; phylum Arthropoda; class Insecta; order Lepidoptera; family Tortricidae; genus Leguminivora; species Leguminivora glycinivorella. The sequence goes on from NC_062994.1 coordinate 9,534,167, forward strand.
CGACTGGTGGAATATTGAAAAAATTATAGCATGTGTGACTGCGCAAATCAGACAATTGAACAAGAGCAAAACCATATACGAGAATCGTTTTAATTTTTTCAAGAGGCATTTGAAAATGAAAAAACCAGATACTGTGACGCAAGCCTTTCTTTTCATGGACACTCTGTGCGATCCTAACTCTGTGGTGGATTGTGAACTCAAGTGCCTCGCTGCTGATATTCTATTTAATGCGTCATTGTTTTTTTAAATTATACCTATCTCACAATAAAACTCTTGAACTGTATATTTTTTTCTTTTATTGTAATTTCCCACAACCCACACAGTTACTAGCATTAGCATTTAAATTAGTTTTAAAATCAAACCACTTAATTTTATAGGCTCGATCGTACATGAGATAACAATTTAATTATCCTCGGTTTGTATCCGGATTTCACCACTCCTATTTTTTAAAATATGTAATTATGAGTAATAAAACACGTTCTACAAACCGCTTTGTTATTATACACGCCCAAAACGCGAATTTCATTTTGCAAAAAATAACCACGATCGATACAGCAATTTGCATAAAATAGAGATAATTTTCTCCCCACTCCCCACCACCGCCGCTGCTGGTAAAACATAGTTCGTAGAACAATGTCGAGATGAATAAAAGGTATACTCTGTCGCAATCGTAGTTCAGTTTACTAGAAAGTCTGTGCTTGTATAGACATCATCATCATCATCATCATCATCATCGGCAACATGCATCACTGTCAGTATTGCAATGAAGATGTTCCTGTGGGTCAGCTTATGCAACATACTGACTTTCCCCGTCATCGGCTGCTGTCAGAACGAGATCCATCTGAAGGTGCTGTATATGTGGTTCAATCTGCGTTCAAGTGTCGAATCATAACATATCGATTTGAAGCAATTAAAGAAAACTCGCTCGACCCCGAGGGCTTTATCGGGTCAACCAGAGACGTTGTGAAGAAACTATTAGAATACGAAATCTCTACATGTAACCAAATCAAGGTTCACGTTGAGGTAATGGGGGACTACATGAAATGTCTCGTTAGCGAGAAAGGCGATGAGATAATACGCGACACGAAATCCTTCACCATGAAAACTACAACATTGGACTGCGCGATGGACTTCGAAGCCTTTTTTCACACGGTGCTCACAACCATTACGGCTAAGATGGAAGAATTTCAGGAACGAGACAGTGGGTGGGCCTTGGAGAAAATTAAGTATTTGGACTTAAACATCAACCACTATTCCCCACTGCGAAGTGCGAAACATATAAGTCTACCCGACTGGGTTACCGTCAAAAAGGCTTGTGTCAATGTACAAAATAATGACGACTCGTGCTTTATGTGGGCGGTACTTGCAGCGTTATATCCCCAGGATAAGAATGCTTTTCGCGTTTCGAAATATTTGAAATACAAGGATTGTTTAGATTGGACAGGGGTCACATTCCCCACTCAATTAAAGGACATTAAAACTTTTGAAAATAATAATAACATTCGAATCAACGTATACGGGCTGGACAAAGAGGATAAGCAGCACCTAATTGTCCCCTTACGCATATCACGCAAGGAAAAGAATGCTTCCACCAGGCAAGTCCATTTACTTTTTCATGAAAATCTTAAAACCTGCCACTTTTCAACCATAAACAGTATGTCGCGACTGCTAAATATGTGTTCGAAAACGGGTGGGAAAACGTCGAAAATGTTTTATTGCGATGGTTGTCTGCAAAAGTTTCGCTCCGAAGAAAAATTAAATCTACACGAAAAAATGGGGTGTGGAGAAAAATTGCCAATACTACCTGACGAAAACAATAAGATAATCGAGTTTGACGAATACCATCGCAAGTACAAGGTGCCTTTTGTAATTTATGCAGATTTTGAGTCGATCCTTTCACCAGTATCCAGGAAACAGAATGAGTCTAAAAATACATTCAATGTCGCGCGACACATACCGTGCAGTTTTGCATTGTACATCCATTGCGACTATGACGAAAGTTTGTGTAAATTTGTCTCATATAGAGGGGAAGATTGTGTAGAAGTGTTTGCGGAAACACTCTATGAAAACGCCGCCATCATATATAACATTCTCACAGCTCCCCCAATTAGTATGGACTTGAACACTATGTGCGAACGAGACAAAAATTCCACCGAGTGTCACATTTGTGAAAAGCCTTTGGGCATTGACAGCAGCGTTGTCATTGATCACTGCCACCTAACAGGCCGAATACGTGGAAAAGCGCACAATAAGTGTAATCTCAAATATGTGATACCCAAATTTCTACCTGTAATTTTTCACAACCTGAGCGGGTATGACAGTCACTTGTTTATCACCGAGCTGGCCAAAGAAGATGGCGAAATTGGTTGCATACCCCACACAAAGGAGAAGTACATATCCTTTTATAAAAAGATTAGAAAAAATTCCAATTGCGCTTCATAGATTCTTACAAATTTCTGGGTAGCAGCCTAGATAAACTTGTGAAAAATCTAACTCGAGAACAGTTCAAAATTCTACCCAAACACCTCCCAACGTATACGCAGGATATTGATGCGGACACCGCTTTCGACTTGTTGTCCCGTAAAGGAGTGTTCCCATATGAATATCTAGACAGCTGGGCAAAGTTGGATGAAGAAACCTTGCCGACAAGGAAGGAATTCTACAGCAAACTGACTGATTCTCATATCGAAAAGGTAGATTACCATCACGCACTCAATGTTTGGGAGAAGTTTAAAATAAAAACCTTGGGAGAGTACAGTGACTTATATCTGAAAACGGACGTGCTCCTGTTGGCTGAGGTGTTTGAAAATTTTCGACTGGTGTGTCTCGAAGCCTACAAACTGGACCCCTGTCACTTTTACACAGCTCCCGGTCTCTCGTGGAGCGCCATGCTACGCTACACGGGTATTAAACTAGAACTCATGACGGATTATGAAATGATCCAATTCATAAAGGCCGGCATTAGGGGCGGCGTCAGTCAGGTGTCGAAGCGTCATTCTTTAGCCAATAATAAATACATGAAGAAATATGATTCTAAGAAGGAGGATAAATTTATTACATATTTAGACGTTAACAATCTATATGGTTGGGCGATGACTCAATACCTACCAATTAGTAATTTCAAGTGGTTATCTGAAGACAAAATTGAAGCATTTGACGTGGGCATGATCCAACCCGACTCGCTCGTGGGCTACATATTGGAGGTGGATTTATCATACCCCAAGGAGCTTCACGACTCACATCACGACTATCCTTTTTGCGCTGAAACCAAATGCCCTCCTGGATCCGAGACGAGAAAACTACTCTTAACCCTGGATGATAAGGTCAATTATGTAATTCACGGACTTAATTTAAAACAGGCGATATCGAAAGGACTTGTTTTAAAAAAATTCATAGGATACTTTCCTTTCGTCAGGAGCAATGGCTAAAACCATACGTTGAACTAAACTCTAAAAAAAGAGCACAAGCGACGAGCACATTCGAAAAGGATTTGTACAAGCTGTTTGTAAACAGCATTTTTGGAAAGAGTATCGAAAACATCGAAAAGAGATTAAATGTTAAATTCTGCAAGACTTGGAAAGATGTTGAATCTTTTAGTAAACCACATTTTGGGTTGGAGAGATACATAGCAAAACCTCATTTCCACAGCTGTACAATTTTTACTGATGATTTGGTCGCAGTACAGTTGAACAGCTCTAAAATTAAATATAATAAACCAACTTATGCTGGCTTTGCAATATTAGAACTATCAAAAACTCTAATGTACGAGTTTCACTACGACTATATGATGCAAAAATACGACAGTGACAAGTGTAAATTATTATATACAGACACTGATTCTTTCATCTACGAAATTGACACTAATGATTTTTATGAAGACATTCAACCCGATGTAAGCACGAGATTCGACACCTCCGATCTTGCAGATAATAATATTTATAATCTACCTAGAGTAAATAAAAAAGTGGTGGGAGTAATGAAAGACGAAGTAAAGGGGAGAATCATAACGGAGTTCGTAGGACTTAGATCGAAAATGTATGCGTACTCATTAGAGTCGTATAGCGATGATGATGATGATAATGATGATGATGATGATGATGATGATGACGAAGTGCCTGCGAAGAAAAAAAAAGATGAAGTGCAGTGTGTGAAGAAGAGCAAAGGTGTGACCGCTGCAGTGGTCGCAAGGATACATTTTTCCGAGTACAGAAACTGTTTAAATTTAGACAGCGAACTGTACGACGAAATGTATAACATCGTGAGCTCACGCCACAAACTTTTCACCAGGGTAGTTAAGAAAAAAACGCTTAGCGGCTTAGACAACAAGCGATACATCACACCGGATCATGTCGAGACCCTACCCTGGGGACACTTTAGTATAAACAATAGCAATGCGTAATGTATTTTTTAAGAAATAAAATACAATTTAAGCATATACACAATTTTATTTCATTTCCATTCCTCCCCACTCACATAAACAAAAACATAATTATATATTCACGTCGTTCTCAAGAGAAAGGTACCACATTGACGTCACATTGACGCTCTAAGAGGTATTTCGCGGTACTAACAAATTTCATCCTTATAGTAACCATCAATGTAGTACCTTGCTCTTGGAAACGAGTAAAAAAATTCAAATCAACCATATGGTAACATAATTAAAATATACGACATAAATCATCACTCAATTGCTATGATTTATGCAAATTACAATCAGATGAATCTTAAACCTACGCCTTGAACTTGTGCCAACAATGCGCCAAACTCAACCTTAATGATAAGAGGTCGAATCGAACGCGAAACTCAACCTTAATCGAGGTGTGCCAGAACACTGTGCTTGTAAGGTGTGTTTGTACATACCCCGAGCTGTGCCAGTACGGACCATATTACACTACTCAGGGTGTAACATTAATGCTGGTGATCCATTTAAGAGCATAACCGGTATCGAATAGCGGTTACGAATACCACTTCCTTTTTTTAAAATAAACACCATGAAAATTAAAGGTACTATAGAAGGTAGGTAATGTATAAGCCGTAGGATTTATCTTCGGCAATTATGTTACATAGTGTAGAACCGTTAAATGACGAACTCGAGACCAATCTTTGAATTTTTTTTCTATCGAGTCGATTTTGTTAAATCATGTATCGAGTACGGCCATGTTCGTTAAAATATAATGAATAATAACATATAATTTACTTGCCTTACTAAAACTAATAATTTGTCTTAAAAAACTGCGCAAGTAACATCAATTTGCGCAGTTGTGTGTTGTCAGCCCCTTAAAACATTAAATCAAACCATTGACATTTTAAGCCTGTTACAAATGAAAATCCGCATGAATTTATGCTACGTTTACACAAAGTATTGTGTTGTTTGACTAAGCTATTTGACAAAGCATTTACAATATTTATACATTATTTTATTGGAAAAATACGCGTATTTGAATAAATACTTTAGTTGGACCAAATTAAATCACAAATAGCTACAGTTTTAATCACAGATGTCATATATACCATAGATCAAGCAAACGTATCTAATTAGCGTGTCAAATTAACTCAGTGAAATCCACTGAGTTGTCCGTCTTTAATCGCAGCTTGCAGCTTCCGGGCGTCAATTTTTGTAGTTTCAACCAAAACATAAAAAATGCCTCGTTACTTTAGTTGGACCAAATTAAATCACAAATAGCTACAGTTTTAATCAGTTCTGTGGTTTTAATAGACTACTACCTACTACTACACGCATATTCAGTTTTAACACTCTTTTTTTAACTGGTTTAACACTATTTTCTTTCAAAACTTAAGTTGCCATTTGTTAGGAACGATAATAATAAATTTAGTATAGAAACAGGGGTAAGTTGAAACAACGGTATTTTAAAACAGTCCACATTTTAATACACCCTTTTTACCCTTTAAAATCTCGCAGTTTGTATTTTGTCGCGTGGGTAACTTTAAACTACACTTCATATTATAGAGTTAAAAAATCGATCCTTCAGTGGTCAAAATCATTTTATACACTGTGATAACGTTGTTTTTACCTCTGTTACAACTTACCCTACTCTCATAAAAAAAAAAACAGACTAACTCACCAGACCAAAACCAACAACAAACAAATATTTCGTTAACATTTTTTCTCATTATTCACTGGAAGAAACCTTAAGCCATATCGAAATCAGTTTTTATAGTACGTGATAACGATGTATCTGTGGTTTTATATGCAAGTGATGTTTCTACATAATTTCGATATAATATCGGACAAAATCTTGATACGCCACGACTCGTTTCGACATTGTGGAGAATTGTAAGGTGGCTAAAGAGAAAAGTTTTGTTTTTGTTTAGAATTTCTTTTACTTTTTAGGATTTTTTTTAGGAATTCGTACTAATAAACCTCCGACCGCGACATAGTAGACCGATTTTCATGAAACATGGCTAAGAACACTCCCGAGTCTCCCGACTAACTAAGCTTTCAGACAAAAAAAAAACTAAATCTAAATCGGTTCATCCGTTCGGGAGCTACGATGCCACAGACAGACACACACAGAAAGACAGACAAACAGACAGACACGTCAAACTTATAACACCCCGTCGTTTTTGCGTCGGGGGTTAAAATAATCGGAACCTTCGTTGTCTTTCTGTCCAGGTGGCTAGCCGAATGGCACAATCGCTCACGAAACGCTCACAAACGAAAGCGATAGATATCTATCTCTATCGCGCTTGCAATACGCAAGCGCGATAGAGATAAATATCTACTAGCGCTTCGTTTCGTGAGCGTTTCGTGAGCGATTGTGCCATTCGGCTAGCCAGGATTCGGCTACGGGGCCAGGGTACCAAATAGCACAAACGCTCACGAAACGAAACGCTCGTAGATATCTCTTATCGCTCTTGCGTATTGGCGCGACAGAGCCAGACTACCTTTCGCGTAGTTTCGTTTTCGTTAGAAATGCCATTCAGCTACGGCTCCAGCTAGTCGATATTCTAATTGCCGTGACGCTTATATTTCCAGTGCAATTTGAATTCTGATAAATTAGAATTAGAACTGAAATTCCACTGAAAACAAATGAGTCGTGGTAATTAGAATTCACCCTTACGTCTTGAGAATGACCGTTGGCATTTCTGCGACACCAAACGCCGCAGAAAGGCAGTCTGGCTCTGTCGCGCCAATACGCAAGAGCGATAGAGATAGATTGCATTTCCGCGGCGTTTAGCGTCGTAAAATGCCACTCGGCTTCGGGGCCAGCTGTCTGTCTGTTCAACTCAATTAGAGCCTTCTCTCACACTAATATTGTAATTTATTTAATAGAACACATATACATGACATTACAGTGACAAACTAATGCGCCATGACTTAATCCATACTAATATTATAAATGGGAGTGTGTGTGTCTGTTTGTTTGTCCGTCTTTCACGGCAAAACGGAGCGACGAATTGACGTGATTTTTTAAGCGAAGATAGTTGAAGGGATGGAAAGTGACATAAGCTACTTTTTGTCTCTTTCTAACGCGAGCGAACCCGCGGGAAAAAGCTAGTAATGACATAATTTAAATTACAAATACAACAACATTCAATACAATAAAAATAGTATAAGATAAATATGAAAAATTACAATTTAAAGAATTATAGTATGATTAACATACCAAAATACAACAATTCAATTCAATAAAATACAATTCACAATTTTTTTTTAAATAATTTAAATATTTTTGAAATAGAATACAATTCCATTCCATTCCAATCCTGCAAAGGATTCGTGTAAAAATTTTGAGTAACTTAAAGTGAAATCGACAATATTTAAAACAAAAATATGCCCGTTTATGATCTACTCTAGCTTTTGCCCGCAGCCTCGCTCGCGTTTTAAATTGCTGAATGCTTCATACAAACACCCCCTCCCCCTTTAGAGAAGTGGGGGGTTTGAAAGAGATAAAAAGTAGCCTATGTAACTCTTCATTCCTTCAACTATATCCGCTTAAAAAAATCACGTCAATTCGTCGCTCCGTTTTGCCGTGAAAGACGGACAAACAGACATACACTTTCCCATTTATAATATTAGTATGGATATTTAATTCATACATAAGCCTACATTCATAAAACAGAATCAACGTGAACTAACACTGGTATCCATTCATAAACGGTGGCAGTGACCTTACGCGGTGAAAATCAATACGACCATGGATAACAGACTACCTTTTATAAACACCGCATTATACGCGCGGCGCTTGAGAAACTTGGAACCACGCTATGGGCCAAGTGTTATAAATTTGACGTGTCTGTCTGTTTGTCTGTCTGTCTGTGTGTGTGTCTGTCTGTGGCATCGTAGCTCCCGAACGGATGAACCGATTTCGATTTAGTTTTTTTTGTTTGAAAGCTGAGTTAGTCGGGAGTGATCTTTAGCAGGGGCGGCTCACTCCGCGATTCTATCGCGGCGCTACAAGTACAAGCTGGCGGCCGCGAGTTCGCGGCCTACTCAGGGGTGGCGCGCGTTCTCACGGAACGCACGTTCGCATTTTCTATTATTACATTTCTTACTTTATGTCGCGAGGTTTTTTTTAAAGGTTTATATGCGATGTCCGCGTGTGGAATGTCTAACGGTGCTTAGTTGAATAGACATTTTGAATAAAATAAACATAGGACATTCTTACACAGATCTACTATTGATTAAGTCCTACGGAAAAGTTAAATAAGGCTTGTGATGTTGGAGCTTAAACAAAAATAGATAAATACTGTATTTATACCTAGAAAGTACCCAAGATTTGAATATTATAGCATAACATTTTTTCTGAGTGTATTCGTTTTAATCCATAGGCAACCCTATAGCCGTTCGCAGCGCACGTGTGGCTCGTTTCTTTGTTAGAATTTTGTGGACATTTAAAAAGGCGGCATTTCGTGAACATCAAAGCAGTGGGCCTTTTGTACTTGTACTATTATATATTCTGTGTCTTTAGCCATGTTTAATGAAAATCGGTTTACTATGTCGCGATCAGGGGTTTTTTAAATTTTAATTTTGTGGTTAGTCAAGGTTAGGTTAGTTTTCAAAGTTATCCACCCCACTTTTTTTTTATTTGGAATTTTTTATGTGATTTCCACTCCATAATTTGATTTCCGAGCTCTTTCAGTTATAAGTTATAATAAGAGAAAAAAAGTGTCCCAAGGTTTTTTTTCCCATTTCGTTACCATTTTTTCATACATTTTGTATGGCGGTAACGGAATGGAGGGTTTGAAAAATGTGTGGAAATCTTGGGACACTTTTTTCTCCGTTCAAGATCGAAAGACCTCTACATACATACATACATACATACATACAATCACGCCTGTGTCCCATAAAGGGGTAGGCAGAACACATGAAACTACTAAAGCTTCAGTGCCACTCCTGGCAAATAAGGGGTTGAAAGAAAACGAAACTGTGACATTGCAGTGACAGGTTGCCAGCCTCTCGCCTACGCCACAATTTAACCCATATCCCACAGTCGCCTTCTACGACACCCTCGGGAAGAAAGGGGGTGGTGAACCCGTCACCACACAGGCATATATTATACTTTTTTTGTAATTCGACATTTATATTTCTAAAAAGTTATCAATACACCCTGTTTTTATTGAATTCCGTTAACTTGGGAAGGTTCTTTAGATCAAATACAATTAATTTCTCTTAGAAACAAGCGTTTCAACGCTTACGGTTATTCAGTTATTAAAAAATAGAAATAATTACTGAACACGTGTGTGACAGCCTTAACCACTTCCTAATGTTATTTGTTTTGGCATGTGCCGTCAATCACTTGACACTAACTTGAATATTATTCTTAAGGGTCTCTCACACTAATTAATTCATTTATTATGTATGAGAACGATGAAAAATTTTTTTGGCGAATATAACTAAAAGGGATATACAGGGTCCAGGGGGCCGATTTTTGAGTCTCACTGTCACTAAAATACCGGTTGAAAACGGTGAATTGCCTATTATTTTCAGTGACAATTTTCTGAATTCGGACGCGTGAGACTCAAAAGTCGGCCCGCTGATAACGATCCCAACGATGTGTCGAATTTAACGGAAAACAAAAAACACAGTTTTTTTACTTACCTACTCCGTGTGTCATGCGACTAATGTTAGCAGGTATTTTACAACATTTTATACTCGGATACAATGTTGCAAAATACTCGTGCGAATTGGCAATTTGTAAAGTCGTGTCGATTTTTACATTAGTCTTGTGATAATTGATTATCACTCATTGCGAATTTCCGACTTATCGCCCATGTAACGAAAGAACACATTACGTGCGATGGAAAAGAGAAATTTGGAAACGAGTGGCCATAAGGAACTTGCCTTAAACTTAAATTGGACGTAGATTAATACACTGAGAGAAATTTGCATTGTGAATTTAACAAGTTCGACTTGTTGCGGTTTATCCGTTTGAATCAGCCAAACGTATGTTTAAAACAATATGTGTCAGGTTGTTTTTATAAAATCGACTTGTTGATTCAAATATATTGCCGATTCAAATGACAAGTAGCTTGTTGTTTGAACCAAAGAGTACGTAGGCGCTATTTTAACCAAAAAACTTGTTGAACGAACATGAAAACTGGTTGTATTTTCTCTCAGTGTAGTATGTACGGGCATTTACAAGCAGGGTCTCAGCAAGCGTAGTGTAGGACGCCTTCAGGCAAGGTGGAGCGACGATTTGAGCAGGATGGCTGGCAGCAGCTGGATGCGAGCAGGCGAAGATCGGGAACGGTGGCGTGAAATTGGGGAGGCCTATGTCCAGCAGTGGACTGCGATAGGCTGAATTTTCAGAATTTGGATCCCCCCAATTAGCGTAAGTTATTAACAAAAATATCAATTTTCCCGCGGCTTCACTCGCGTTAGAAAGAGACAAAAAGTAGCCTATATCACTCTCCAGCCCTTCAACTATCTCCACTTCAAAAATCACGTCGATTCGTAGCTCCGTTTTGCGTGAAAGACAGACAAACAGACACACACACACTTTCACATTTATAATATTGGTATGGATATTTCGCACATAAGTCCTTATAAAAATTCATTGGTACGAGCCGAGGTTCGAACCCGCGAAGTCGCACGCTCTTACCGCCTAGGCCACTAGCGCTTTAGCTTGTTCTACTTATTATTATCAGATTAACCTACTTAGTTGCTATTCTAAATCTAGCACACTTTTCTTACCCCAAATAAGCCCTAAAACATCTAAAAATATTTATAGTAACTGTAAAACAAATATAGTTCCATTTTCAAACTTATAGCCTTAAGATAAAGTAGCGATTTTAAAAGGGGCGGGTTTGAGGTGCATTTTTAAGTTGGTCGTGTAGTTGAATGAACGTCATTCACTTCATTCAGTGAATGTTATTCTTAATGCTTGCAGAACGAATGAAATCTACTTCTCCAAACATATTGACGCGGCAGCCTTTCAACGACCAAAAATCGCTCGTTAGTACGAACATGCGTACGGTACGAGAGGTATAAGTAACGCCGTGTCTTGCGTGGGCGACGGTCGCGCGACTGTCGCCGTCGCGTCTCATACTTCCATATCGATAAGGTTTGATTTCGTATGCGTCTCATCGCCGTCGCGCGACCATCGCGCGACCGTCGCCCACGCAAGCCTCGGCGTAAGGGAAGAGTTGTAACTCCATGCATCAGTAAATACGGGTTATTTGTATAGGCATAGTTAAATGACATCTAGCGACAATCACGCGTCAATCACGCGTTTGTTTGTCCGTCTTTCACGGCAAAACGCAGCGACGAATTGACGTGAATTTTTAAGTGAATATAGTTGAAGGGATGGACAGTGACATAGGTTACTTTTTATCTCTTTCTAACGTAAGCGAAGCCGTACTTCTATAAATAGCACTTTTCCGACACTAACTCCTCGTCTATAACCCCCCTTTTAGAATAAAGGTAGAATAATTACTCTCAAACAAAGTAACGAAGTTAAACGAAGAACGAAGAAATCTTTAACAATCTGAAAGACGAAGTTACTGAGTCCTCTCAAAATAAATTGAAATATGAGTGTTTTAAACTTATTCAAAGTCAGGTTATAGAGATATTTAAAGTCACTTGCAGGTCGAACGCGATTAATTAACATTACGTAGGTCACTCGATAAAATGTTAGATGAGATGCTTGATATTCAAAAATGGAATGCACCCATATTATATGTTTTTAAAAAGCAAATTTATTTGAAAATAGAACACAAGAAGCCAATTCGGTTCAATTTTAAAAGTAAATTTGTTTCTTTTGTTTTCCTACAACGTATTTTACCTTTTTAACACGCTTTTATTAGGTCGTCGTGTATGTAACTATGTATGTAATGGAATCTGAGGAAGCTAATTTAACCATCTTCCAGGAGTCGTAGCGTAATGAAAATTGGCAGCTATATGTAGTTCCGATGACAATACAATAATATGGTACTGTTGAGCTGATCTGATGATGGAGTCGGAAGATATGAACTGGAACTACATGATGGAACATCGTATCATAGCCGTTTTTGGGTTTCTTAGAAAAGTCTTGCAATGAACTTTGACTACAATTAGGTTTCAAGGTCTGATGATGAAGCCGAAAGATATGAACTGGAACTACATGATGGAACATCGTATCACAGCTGTTTTTGGGTTTCTTAGAAAAGTCTTGTAATGAACTTTGACTACGATTAGGTTTCAAGGTCTGATGATGGAGCCGGAAGATATGAACTGGAACTACATGATGGAACATCGTATCATAGCTGTTTTTGGGCTTCTTAGGAAAGTCTTGTAATGAACTTTGACTACAATTAGGTTTCAAGTTCTGATGATGGAGCCGGAAGATATGAGCTGGAACTACATGATGGAACATCGTATCATAGCTGTTTCTGGGCTTCTTAGAAAAGTCTTGTAATGAACTTTGACTACGATTAGGTTTCAAGGTCTGATGATGGAGCCGGAAAATATGAACTGGAACTACATGATGGAACATCGTATCACAGCTGTTTTTGGGCTTCTTAGAAAAGTCTTGTAATGAACTTTGACTACGATTAGGTTTCAAGGTCTGATGATGGAGCCGGAAGATATGAACTGGAACTACATGATGGAATATCGTATCATAGCTGTTTTTGGGCTTCTTAGAAAAGTCTTGTAATGAACTATGACTACGATTAGGTTTCAAGACCTGATGATGGTGCCGGAAGATAAGAACAGAAAAAGGGGGGGGGCTCGAGGGGGAAGCATGAAAGAAAGATCAACGTAGTATTTAAAATAAGTTGGGTTAGCGTTTTCTTGTGACCTTTAAGAGCAAACAAAGGGGGGCTCGGGGGCTAAGCCCCCGCATGTAGAAAGATCAACGTAGTATTTAAGATAAGTTGGGTTAGCGTTTTCTTGTGACCTTTAAGAGCAAACAAAGGGGGGCTCGGGGGGCGAAGCCCCCGCATAAAAGAAAGATAAACGTTGTATTTAAAATAAGTTGGGTTAGGGTTTTCTTGTTACCCTTAAGAGTAACGAAAAAGGGGGCTCGAGGGCGAAGCCCCCGCATAAAAGAAAGATTAACGTAGTATTCAAGATAAGTTGGGTTAGCGTTTTCTTGTGACCTTTAAGAGCAAATAAAGGGGGGCTCGGGGGCGAAGCCCCCGCATAAAAGAAAGATCAACGTTGTATTTAAAATAAGTTGGGTTAGCGTTTTCTTGTGACCTTTAAGAGCAAACAAGGGGGGCTCGGGGGCGAAGCCCCCGCATAAAAGAAAGATAAACGTTGTATTTAAAGTAAGTTGGGTTAGGGTTTTCTTGTTTTACCCTTAAGAGGAACGAAAAGGGGGGCTCGGGGGCGAAGCCCCCCGCATAAAAGAAAGATCAACGTAGTATTTAAGATAAGTTGGGTAAGCGTTTTCTTGTGACCTTTAAGAGCAAACAAAGGGGGGCTCGGGGGGCGAAGCCCCCCGCATGAAAGAAAGATCAACGTTGTATTTAAAATAAGTTGGTTTAGGGTTTTCTTGTGACCTTTAAGAGTAACGAAAAGGGGGGCTCGGGGGGCGAAGCCCCCGCATAAAAGAAAGATCAACGTAGTATTTAAAATAAGTTGGGTTAGGGTTTTCTTGTGACCCTTAAGAGTAACGAAAAGGGGGGCTCGGGGGGCGAAAAGATCAACGTAGTATTTAAGATAAGTTGGGTTAGCGTTTTCTTGTGACCTTTAAGAGCAAACAAAGGGGGCTCGGGGGCGAAGCCCCCTCATAAAAGAAAGATAAACGTTGTATTTAAAATAAGTTGGGTTAGGGTTTTCTTGTTTTACCCTTAAGAGTTACGAAAAGGGGGCTCGGGGGCGAAGCCCCCGCATAAAAGAAAGATTAACGTAGTATTTAAAATAAGTTGGGTTAGCGTTTTCTTGTGACCTTTAAGAGCAAACAAAGGGGGCTCGGGGGCGAAGCCCCCGCATAAATGAAATATCAACGTTGTATTTAAAATAAGTTGGGTTAGCGTTTTCTTGTGACCTTTAAGAGCAAACAAAGGGGGGCTCGGGGGGCGAAGCCCCCCGCATGAAAGAAAAATCAACGTTGTATTTAAAATAAGTTGGTTTAGGGTTTTCTTGTGATCCTTAAGAGTAACGAAAAGGGGGGCTCGGGGGGCGAAGCCCCCCGCATAAAAGAAAGATCAACGTAGTATTTAAAATAAGTTGGGTTAGGGTTTTCTTGTGACCCTTAAGAGTAACGAAAAGGGGGGCTCGGGGGCGAAGCCCCCGCATAAAAGAAAGATCAACGTTGTATTTAAAATAAGTTGGGTTAGCGTTTTCTTGTGACCTTTAAGAGCAAACAAAGGGGGGCTCGGGGGGCGAAGCCCCCCGCATGAAAGAAAAATCAACGTTGTATTTAAAATAAGTTGGTTTAGGGTTTTCTTGTGATCCTTAAGAGTAACGAAAAGGGGGGCTCGGGGGGCGAAGCCCCCCGCATGAAAGAAAGATCAAAGTTGTATTTAGAATAAGTTGATTTAGGGTTTTCTTGTGACCCTTAAGAGTAACGAAAAGGAGGGCTCGGGGGGCGAAGCCCCCCGCATAAAAGAAAGATCAACGTAGTATTTAAAATAAGTTGGGTTAGGGTTTTCTTGTGACCCTTAAGAGTAACGAAAAGGGGGGCTCGGGGGGCGAAGCCCCCCGCATAAAAGAAAGATCAACGTTGTATTTAAAATAAGTTGGGTAATGGGTTTTTTGTGACCCTTAAGAGCAAATAAAGGGGGGCTCGGCAAAAAAGAAATACTTAAATTTTGTTTGAATTAGTTGAAATGTGACAATATTTTCTAATCGAGTCAAACAAAATCCCACTAGCTGAGAGCTTCAAAACAATGTATGGCGAAAGTATGTCTCTCTAATGTCTTCAAAAAGTCCGCGATGGCACATGTCTATATTGTCTATCTTTAACGGATAACTTACTAGGTATAAACATTTTTATGATAATACCGTAATAAGAAGGTAGCCGCTAGTTATTATTAAGTAGCAATTAGCAATAAGTACACGTTAAGCCACAAATGGCATGTAAAATCCGACTACTTGAAATAAATTTATAAATAAATGTTAAAAGTATTTCATTATTAATGACTAAAAAGTATAAAATAAATTAATAGTTTAAAAAACACTATAAAACACGCTTTTATAAATGCACGTAAAAGCCAAAAATAAATTATGGATCGTTCAAGTTGTCTCTATTTGTGAGCTGATGTTTAAAAACTATGTGCTTTTAATTATAATATTTGATTGTAAAAGCGTGGGGCGCTGGAACAGGAAAGACTTTCTTGTAAACAAATACTAATCCGAACTTCCTGGCGAATGAAGTTGCATAAGAACATAACGTTTACATATGCCGCCTAAGGGTTACCAAAGAGAACCAAAGATATCTCGTCCACGAACAAGAACTCTGCATCCTGTCACTGTAGACACTTTCCCCTTTTGTACTTTGAATACCGGAAAAAAGCGGCGTTCTAAGTGTCGGTGACTGTCGACTCTCCTCGCTACTAGCGCATATTTTGTCTGAGTTCGACAAACTGGTACCTACTTTGAACACTGACTTTTAATTGATTTGACTGTTTAATGTAGAACCTACTAGTCATGCTGCAACTCCAGTTAGCGCGTCAATCTGTGTAACCTCCTTCCCGTAACATAGCATAATTTGATTTATCAGCAAGTTATACAAAAAGTATTTCCTGTTCCAGCGCCCCACGCTTTTACAATCAAATATTATAATTAAAAGCACATAGTTTTTAAACATCAGCTCACAAATAGAGACAACTTGAACGATCCATAATTTATTTTTGGCTTTTACGTGCATTTATAAAAGCGTGTTTTATAGTGTTTTTTAAACTATTAATTTATTTTTTCCCAACGTTTCGGCCAGTGGCCCGTTTCTCGAAAGGTACAAGCCTTGTATTACAAGTGTGTTTCCATGACAACCCATACGATTTGACAGTTCACGCGCTTGTACCTTTCGAGAAACGGGCCCCAGGTTGCACTGGCCGTGGTCGCGTGGCTCGACCTGTATGTGACTTTTCCCCTCACTAGCTCGGAAACACGTGTTTTGTGCTTTAATACCAGCGGGTAAAAACGCATTTTATCCACTAGTGGGTAAAGTAATTTGACCTTGAATAAAGTCAAATTAACTGCTTTAAAATTGATAAAAGTAGGTGAATCTAGTAATAAAGATGATTTACCACCTGTGGAACTACTGGAAGCAGAGATAAACGCATTTTTTGCGTTGTAGTTTCCTCGCTAGTGTGGGGAAAAGTTTTGTGTTACACTCGGGTGCAAATGTATTTTACTTCTCGTGTGTTAAAAAACTCGCAAGTTCAGGATTCTATTCTCGAACCACTCGCTTCGCTCGTGGTTCAACTATAGAATCCTTTCACTTGCTCGTTTTTCAATTCCACGCTCGGCGTTAAAATACAACTTTGCCCCCTTGTATAACAAATAACTATATGTGTACAAAGCGCGAGAACTTACAGTGTCAGGTTATAGAGGTTGATTATTTTGCTACCTGCAATAATGCAAACTTAGGGTAAATATGTAGGGCCAAGGATGATTTATATAGGATTGACAATATTCATACTAAGAATCGTACCTCAATTTATAGCGCCACCTATTAAATACTATCATAACTACACTGATGATGCCTACTGATGATTATTTGTGGAGTGTCGTATGCTGCCGGTTCATGAGGAGGTAGGGATGTTGCTGGCCTTAGATCAGTTCAATAATGATGAATTTAAAATCTACAAAAATAATTCTATATTAACAAGAAATAGTACTAAAAACGTATTACTAATCCCGTCGTGTGGTTATAATTATTATGGAAAAAGAAGTAGGAAGTAGTTAATCCCCAAATTGTATAATGAGATACCTAATAATATAAAAGAATGTAATGTAAGTCACTGCGTATGTTTAAAATTAAAATGAAAAACTTTCTCTTAGAAAAATTAAAGTTGAAATTACTGTAAAATGTAAATCAAAGCTGTACCTAGAATTTATCCACTTAGATAGTTATTTTCATAGATAATTTGAAGTTAAAACTTTCTGTAAGCAATACATCAAAATTGTACCTAGCGTAAACTTACTTAGATAGTTCTACCCACTTAGATTATGTAAGGGAGTCCCCTCTGCCAACAAACTGTCCTGCAGTTTGGCAGAAGATTTAATGTCGTTAAAAAAGGGTTTATTTTGAGAATAAACAATTATTTTTGACGTAAAACGTTAGGTGAATGTCTTTAAAAACCCGTAGTAGAGTGACCGGACCGAAAACCAGGTGTAACGAAAAGTGTTATGGCGCGGTGGCTTATGACTGTATAGAGGAAAGTAGCGATTACTCGAAAATATATAATTTGCTGATACAGATGGCGCCACTTTTGCGGCAAAAGCGTTCCATTCGGGCCAAAAATGACGTTTTTTGTAGTGTTTGTTTAGCAAGTACTCACATAAATTGTATTGTGCTGTACCATAAAATGGTATTGTTTTTTAGATCTAGAGCTAAATTATCGAAATATTATAAAAGACTAACATATTTATTTATGACCAGCTGGAAAAATTCAATAATGTGGCATTTTTTACAAAAATTAGGTGCTTGTTCATATTTGAGGACATCGTATGCAAAAATTAAAGCATAAAACTGTCAAAAATTACTTAAAACACTAAGATTAGCTAATAAGGATTAAAATAAATATACATTATCCATAGTAAAACTTATTCATCTTATGAAATAATGCATTAGAAGCTATGGCGGCGGCAACGGCTGGCAATGTACTGAAACTTGTTGGCAATTGTGACTCTTGCGATTCGTTTGAGGCAATCATATGCTAAAATTAAAGCATAAAACCATAAAAAAGTGCTTAAAATACTAATATTAACTAATAAGGATTACAAT
Source organism: Leguminivora glycinivorella (assembly GCF_023078275.1). Lineage (NCBI taxonomy): Eukaryota > Metazoa > Arthropoda > Insecta > Lepidoptera > Tortricidae > Leguminivora > Leguminivora glycinivorella. The sequence continues at coordinate 9,552,511 of NC_062994.1, forward strand.
AAATATACATTTTCTATAGTAAAATATATTCATCTCCTCAAATATGAATTAGAATGTATGGCGCCGGCGGCCGGCATATAACATACCGAAGAAATCTTGTCTCTTTCGATTCGTTTAAGGCCATCGTATGCAAAATTTCAAACATTATGCTGACGCAAAATACTTTTATTAAGAAGATCAAGCAATAATGACTCATTGTAGTTCAAATTCAGTAAAGTAACATATTAATATTCTCAAATAATGCATCAGAATCTGTAGCGGTGCGGCGACAGTAAATGGAACCGACGGCGCGGCGGTTGCTTGAGAATTTGGTCTACTAATATACTTACGACCTGCTAAGCCGCGGTCCTGGGTTCGAATCCCGGTGAGGGCATTTAATTGTGTGACGAACCCAGATATTAAATTTGTTCCTGAGTCATGGAAGTTTTCTATGTATTAATAAGTATGTATATCGTCGCCCAGCACCCATACCCATAGTACAAGCTTTGCTTAGTTTGGGGCTAAGTTGATCTGTGTAAGGTGTCGTCCAATATTTATTTATATGTACAGTACTTTTTTTGGTGGTGCACAGGCCCCGTAGTATGTTGTCTGAGTACCCACAACACAAGCCTTCTTGAGCTTACCGTGGGCCTCACTCAATCTGTGTAAGAATGTCCTATAATATTTATTTATTTTATTTATACAAAATGTACTGAGGAGACGTTTTTTAAATTACACTCAAGCGACGAGCCCCTGACGTTCGTTCCGCGTCTTAAGACATGCGTCGCCTGAGTGTGGGTTGCCACTTAGAGGCAGTAAAAAAAATAACACATTTAAAAACGCTTTTATTATCACTTATCCGTTTAAATCAGCAGTTTCTCCAATTCCACCAGAATATTAGTGATCAACTTAATCAAACTGCTCAAAAGTCCTGAGCTATCCGTCAATCCGGTTAACAAACCAATAACTAGGTTCAAAACCTGAGAAACCAGTCCAATGAGTAAGCCAGGAGCTGCTAACACATTTGATCTGAATAACGATATTAATACGCTTATATATAAAAATAAAACTGAAGCTAAGTCAGTCAAAGTTGCATATAAAAGAGGTAAAGTACATCCGAAGTAAGGAAGGATCGCTGGAGTTAAATTCTGGACAATATTTGATAAGTTGTTCAAGTTATTGATAAGGTTGATAAGGAATGGGATGAGGAGGCAAGCGAGTTGGTTAGCGATGGGCAGGACTGTTGCTATCTCGTCGAACGCTAGGCGGAGGGCTGAGACGGAATATGCTGGGATCATAGCATCGCTGGTTGGGATCTGGAAGTAAAGGTGAATGGTTAAAATTGTTCGTGAAAAAGTATGACTAGTCATAAATTGTAAGTGTAACTAGTCATAACTTATGAGTATGACTAGTTATAACTTATAAGTATAGCTAGTTATAACTTATAAGTATAACCAGTTATAACTTATAGGTATAACTAGTAATAACTTATAAGTATAACTAGTTATAACTTATAAGTATAACTAGTTATAACTTATAAGTATAACTAGTTATAGCTTATAAGTATAACTAGTTATAACTTATAAGTATAACTAGTCATAACTTACAATCTTTTACACTTTTTCATTTTTCCTGACTAAAATATTTAAAAATAACCTATTGGCATTTAAGTAGACGCTAAAGTTTATTGATCCAATGTGCTGCCAAAATGTGCAATTTACTGTATGTTTATAGCGCGACAATTGAAGGCAATAATATATTTACATGAAAAATATAAAGCTAAATTCTAACAAATACAAAATTTGCTAAATAAACAACTTATGTTATATTCATTACGAATATATTACGAAGTTTCCGTTTCAAAGAAGTGATTAATTCGCCATCGAAAAAAATTTTATAATAAATTAATGGATTGCAAACAAAAAGCTGCAAAAACTTCATGATATTTATTCAAAACTGATTCTAAACGTGATAAAAATTACTAGATATGTTTATCTCTTCAACTTACATAATTATCTTATGTCGGTTAGTATGCAATAAGCGATATTATAACAAAAAGATAAATTATGATAAGAAATACACTAACCACAGCCACTACAGCGAGCGCTCCCAAAAAATATTTCCAATTCATTTTAATATTTTAAAGAAATAAAAAACTGTATTATGACTTAGTATATATAAACAGAAGTTATCGCAAGTACGAAACAGTTAAGAAATACCTTTAGTAACAGTAGGACACAACTGATAAGTTATATAATAGGCGAATAAAATAGTACACATTGGATTATTACGTTATCTTTTTACTAGTTACTAAATATGGCCAAATACATTATTTTATTTATTTATACAAGGAATTCCAACAGCTATGAATGATACAATATACATTTAGAATAGCAATACAGAGCCAATTATAGGAACTCACAAATAGAGACTGGATGGGTAGTTTTTATTTTGCTGTATTATAAGCAGGGATCGGATTTTTGTGCGTCATCTCATACTAAAAGTCATTAAAATGACGTAAGTCACTAAGAATGTCGCAAATCCGTCCGATCTCTGATTATAAGGCATTTTTGAACCTACTACATATAAAATAGTTGCAATTTTATACAAAAATACATTTGTATGATGAAGATGATGCGCTCGAAGGGAACCAATTACAGTAGTTCAAGGACAGTTTGCAAAACCAGAGACACAAAATTTAAATTTTGAAAAAACCCCGAGATAGTGGACCGATGTCCGTCAAACATGGCTAAGAACACTCCCGACTAATTCAGCTTTCAAACAAAAATATAAATCGGGAGCTACGATGCCATAGACAGACAGTGACGTCAGACTTATAACACCCCGTTTTTGCATCGAGGGTTATCAATATGGGAGTATGCTTCTTTTCTTTCATCGGAAGATCAGCGCTGGAAGTCACTAGCGGCACGCTGAGTTGAGGCCATTTTGTTGCACTTCATACTTATTAATTCTTCATTCGTCGAAAATGAGCTACAAGCGGCTGGTTTGAGCTGGAGCGAGGCCACGAGGGTCGCTGAAGATAGAAAGGCGTGGCGCGAGCTTGTGAAGGCCCTTTGCACCTCTGGGGTGCCTTAGGACTACAACAACAACAATTCTTCATTTATTCATTTGTGTGATGAGCACAGATATTTGTTCCTGAGTCATGGATGTTTTCTATGTATATATGTATAGCATATTATACATATCGTTGTCTTAGTACCCACAATACAAGCCTTCTTGAGCTTACCGTGGGGCTCAGTCAATCTGTGTAAAAAATGTCTTATAATTATAAACTGAAATAGATACCATACACTAAAGAAAAAGCGATCAAGCCCACTGGTGTTAAAGCCGGGAATCGAACCCGGGTCTCCAGCTAACGCGGCTGACGTGATAAACCGCTACACCACCCCGACCGCCTAGGTTCCCGTCGAAATTTCTCTAGTGTATGTTATCTCTGAAGGCTGGGCGCCTTTGACCAACTCTAAGGGCGAGCAATTTGTGCTTGCACCTCCTATATGAATCCTTTTTCAGGATTACGATATAGCGAGAGAGATGGTGCTGCCATCTATCGATGTAATGTCCTATAATATTTATTTATTCTTTTCTGCTTTTTTTATAATGTGTAATTTGTTTTAAGTGTGTTGACGAATAAATATATGTTCTGTTCTATATATTTCATATTATTTCTGAAGGTTGGAAGGTCGTTTCCATATCAGTTCCAAAATACTGCAGGCGACAGACAGTTCATTACAAAGTTTAGCTGTTCGAGGCAGGAAACTTCTGGAGAAACTCACAGATGAAACCTGCAAATTCAAAATTAGTTACATAATTTGTTTACAACCAAACATTATCTTTTTTTATAAAATCTGCGTGACAGATTAAAAAACCGGCCAAGTGCGAGTCGGGCTCGCGCACAAAGGGTTCCGTAGCAGCAAATATAATAAACTTATTATGTCAATTTATACACCTGCCAAAATTACAGTTAAATCAACCTATCTCAAAAACTATAAGAGATACTTTGATCAAACCAAAAATCGTTGAAAGAGTTAATTAGCATGCATCACCTCTATTTTTTTTAGAATTTTATACCCCGTAGTTATAAAAATAGAGGGGGGGGGACATACTTTTTACGACTTTGAGAGCTGATATCTCAAAAACCGTTCACTTTAAGAAAAATGTTTTTTAGAAAACTTTATATCATTTTAAAAGACCTTTCCATTGATACCCCACACGGGTATGTACATCGAAAAAAAAATTTTCATCCCTCAGTTACATGTATGGGGGCCCCACCCCCAATTCTTTTTTTTACTATTTAGTGTCATAATTTTGTAGCGGTTCATACAACACATATTCCCATCAAATTTCATCACTGTAGTACTTATAGTTTCCGAGTAAATCGGCTGTGACAGACGGACAGACGGACAGACGGACAGACGGACAGACGGACATGACGAAACTATAAGGGTTCCGTTTTTGCCATTTTGGCTACGGAACCCTAAAAAAAAACGGCCAAGTGCGAGTCGGACTCGACTACTTGACCTAGTAATTTGACATTTACCGTTTGCCCCCCTTTCATTTTGGCCATTTTCTATAATTAAGTAGTATTAATAAATTAAAATAACATATACCTTTGAGGTTACGGCACCCATATTTCTAGAGGTTAACAATGTTCATAAATATTCCAAATTTCAAATCGATAGCATAAGCTAGTAGTTCTCGAGATATTTAATAATGTGACAGACAGACAGACGGACAGAGCGGCGCCATAAGGGTTCCTTTTACAATACCTTATTGGTATGGAACCTTAAAAAGAGACAGCTTTATTAAAGGCATAATTATTTTACACATTTCTTGGAACATTTGTTGTCTGAATTGAATAAATAAATTAAATTAAATTAAAATTATTAATAAAAATAAAAAAATGCATCGATAATGAACAAAAAACGAAATAAAGAAGATGGATAATTTTTATAAGTAAGTAAACTAATTTATACTTATTTAATATATATTATTTTAAATAAGAGCGCTATTAATTAATTGACATCGTTTTACGCTTACAAGGCCAACATTTAATATCTGTCCAACATTTGGGACAGATCCCTCAGCGTGGACTAAGATCAAAAATTACAATTTCCATAATCCGTCACGCAGTATTCAGACGCCTATTAAACTTCTCATAAAATAAAATTTAATAACTTCTCATAAAATAAAATTTAATAATGAACAATTTAACGATGACAGACGGTTTGATGCAACCGGCCTAGTTTTTATATATTTTTTATTCAAATAGCTATTAAAAATCTTCGGTTAAAGGTGTGTTCTCAAAAAATCTATTAAATTTTACCTATTATATACAAGGTGAACATTTTCTCGTTATGTCACGTATTAAAAAGACCAATGCACTTTAAACTTGCCTATATGACAATAAACCATTGATATGACTAAAAGTGCTGACTCTTTATTTTAAAAATGTGTTGCAAAAACACACATATTATAAATATTATTATATACTGACATTGACCTGATGTTATGTAATCAACAAGGTTATATAAATCGACGCCATATGAAATAGTTGTCATTTATGTCAACTGAAATTTTAAACGATTATATTAAATAATGTAATTTTTATCGCCATTTTATCGAAAAAAATACAATCAAAACATTTTTAGTCAAGCAGTGAAACTGATTTTATGTCGATAAATCAACTTATGCCATAGATTTATTTTTAATTATACTTTATAGCTGTCTCAAAATATTGATGATCGACATAATATATAGGTCAAAATTGTGGGACATCATCTAAAATCCTAGAAAATTAGAAAATCGACAGAAATCAATTAGTTTATTGAGATAATTATGATTGCCCTGATAAGAATAGTATTACACATAATAGATATAAAATAAATTATACAAAAATGCAATCGTAAGTTCCTACTAAAAAAATTACAAATAGATAACCTAACATACTATTCAGTACTATCGCACATAATTTTGTTAGACATTAAAAAAATTTTTGACACATTTTCAACATACCTATTGCATATATTTACTACTTATCAGTGTTATCATAATTTACATAATTATTAATAAACATCGATTAGACTACTTTTGAAATCGGTCATATAAAACTTGCATGCTTATTTTTATTATATAAATACGGGACACATAGGCACGTGTTTATTCGGTAAATATATTTATTTTATTAAAATGGCGTCAAAAGTTTCGCTTGCTGTTTGTGTAGTAGCTGTTTGTATTGCAACGGTGAGTTAGAAAAGTCAGTTAAAAAAGGAATAGAAGAAAAGAAATATTGTAATAGGTATGCCCAAACATAATATAAATAATTAATAATACAACCACCATTTAGACATACGAAGATGGTTCAGAATAGTCAAGATAAAATATAACAAGTAAAATAATATCAAGTAAAATTATATACGCCTTAAAAAAGCTTCAGTAGATTATTATACTTGAAATAATTAATTACTTAAATACATTTTTCGCGAGAAACATTCAAATTCATAATGTATTTTTTTTCCTTTTTTTGGCCTCAGAAACGCATGCTTAAAGATATTGCGGGTTCCTCGCGAATTGTATATATTTGTAAAACAAGTATCTCAGGACAAGAAAAAGTTTCAGTTTTGTTGCCATATCTAAGATTGAAATATATTTTTGTTACACATTTATACATAATAAACCATATTTTTCAAATATATTAAGAAAAACTAAAAACGAGTAATTAATAATTTTACTATCGTACCATTCACGAATTTATTTTTTGCGCCACTTATGTCCAAGGCCCGGAGCGTCCGAAGTGATTGCAAAATTAAAAATAATGAATAAACGATAAATATTTGAGTTGGTTAAAAACAGGGGTATGTTAGAACAAAATATTCGGAAAGAAGAAAATCAAGAGTGAACAGGCATCTTCTGGGCGAGCTGGCTAGTCTGTAGCCAAGCGTAAACCCATTTATAATAATAAAAAAAAGAAATAAACAGACTAATATCTGAAACATTTTATGCTGTATATGTTAATTTTCTGTGAAAGAACAAAAAGTTAAGAAAGCCAACTTTTCGGACTTTTCCCAAATTACCTTTTAGGCCTCAATCTTTTCTCTTGCTTAAAATAAATTATGACTGTATTCATTTTTGTTAAAACAAATCATACAAATGATTAACATAACATGTATTTTTTAATCGTATGCCGTATTCTACATAATTATTTCAAACAATACTTAAACATAATAATCATAAACTTCATAAACATGAAAACTTATATTTTTTACCACAAATGCTTTCAACCATATTTTAAACAGACTCATACATAATACTTAGATCGGAGACTAAAAATACTTAAGCTAAGTAAAGGAATGTAGGGAACAAATCAAATTATTTTATTAAATATTTTTTGATTTTTTTTTATATATAAGGTGCAAGCACAAAATTCTTGCCCTTAGAGTTGGTCAAAGGCGCCTAGCCTTCAGAGATAACATACACTAGAGAAATTGCGACGGGTACCTCGGCGGTCGGGGTGGCAGCGGTTTATCACGCCAGCCGCGTTAGCTGGAGACCCGGGTTCGATTCTCGGCTTCGCCACCAGTGGGCTTGATCGCTTTTTCTTTAGTGTATGGTATCTATTTCAGTTTCTAAGTAAAGGAATCTAAATATTGCCTATTTTTTCGTGATAGATAAAATCAGTCTTGAGATATCTGATAATCACTGATTTAAACTTTCACGATTTTTACACATATTTAAAATTGCAAACCCCCAATTGCAATTGAGTCTGCTCCGACACCACGGGGACAATGCCATCCTTGAAACGTCGGAGGTTAGTGTTTAAAACATATTAATACGCGATGAAATCCCGTTTGCAATTTTAAATATAACTGACAATAATATTATGAAGCTAAATATTAAATGAATTTTCCACCAGCATACTTAGGGTCACTTGCACCAAAGAAAAGGGAGGGTTAACCCACCGTTTTATATCCAATATGACAGTTGACAGCCCACTAACCCTGAGTTAAGTGGTTGGTGCAAGCGGGCCTTAAGAATTCACACTTTAGCAATGTTACTGACTGACAAATGATGCCTTTTTAACAATCACCTTTTTTCCAGGCCCCCGTATCAGCCGTCACAGCATCAGCCCAGCTCCCAGCAGTCTACTCCTTAGTGAACATCCTCTTACCCCTCTTGAACAACGTGTACAATCTCCTTCTTTCCCTCCTCTCCATCTTTGACACCCTCCCACCATCTATCAGCTGCCTAATTCCTGTGGATTTATCAGCTTTGGAGACGAGTCTACTTAAGCTGTATTCCCAAGCGTTAGCTATAGTGAATTTCCTAAGGAGTCTTCCAGAGTATGCTGCTGGAGCTAGTCCAAGTACGCCTCCGTCGGGAGTCGTCAGCCTGCAAGGGTTGCTGACGACGCTAGTGACGGCCATCACGGATGTGACCGACGACGCGCTGGTGGGCATCGGCGGCGCGCTGCTGCCGGGCCTCCTCCAGCTGGTGCTAGCCGTCGTGCAGGCGCTCCTCCAGCTGCTCATTTAGTGACCTGCTGTTTGAATACATGTTGATGAGACAACTGGCTTTTTTCTAGTAACCTATTCCTTAATTGACATCCCGGATATCAGTGCTCAAACACAGAAGCAAAGTACGTCTCTGAAAGCGAAGGCCAAAGGCCGAGCTCCGCGTAGGGCTGAAGGCCCATAGCGTCAATAGTACAGTCGCCATCAGATATATAAGAGCGCCCGAGGTACTCAAAAATATCTGAACACGCCTCTAACGCCTAGGCAATAGAGGCGTGTTCAGATATTTTTGAGTACCTCGGGCGCTCTTATATATCTGATGGTGACTGTACCTATATGTAAAAATACACATCAAAAGTACAAGTGTCTATTGGCGAAGGCCGAAGACCGAGCTCCGCTTAGGACCGAAGGCCCTTAACGCCCGAAATATTGATTAAACACAGAACAACTACAAGTATCTAAAAGCGAAGGTCGAAGGCTGAGCTCTGCATTGGGCCGAAGACCCGAAGCTTTCCGAATGTCAGTGCTAAAATACAGAAGAAAAGTACACTGAGAGAAAATACAACCAGTTTTCATGTTCGTTCAACAAGTTTTTTGGTTAAAATAGCGCCTACGTGCTCTTTGGTTCAAACTACAAGCTACTTGTCATTTGAATCGGCAATATATTTGAATCAACAAGTCGATTTTATAAAAACAACCTGACACATATTGTTTTAAACATACGTTTGACTGATTAAAACGGATAAACCGCAACAAACCGAACTTTAACCCCTTATTTGCCAAGAGTGGCCCTGAAGCTTTATAGTAGTTTCATGTGCTCTGCCTATCCCTTTATGGGATACAGGCGTGATTGTATGTATGTAAATCGAACTTGTTAAATTCACAATGCAAATTTCTCTCAGTAGGACCGAAGGCCCGTAGCGTTAATAATATGTGTAAAAATACACATCAAAAGTAGAAGTGTCTATTGGCGAAGGCCGAAGGCCGAGCTCCGCGTAGGGCCGAAGGCCCGAAGCTTTCCGTATGTCAGTGTTCAAACTCAGAACAAAAGTAAAAGCGTCTAAAGGCGAAGGCCGCATGCTGAGCTCCACATAGGGCCGAAATAAATAGCGTGAAAAGCTTTACCTTCGTATTTTCCGGAAGCGTTCGTATTTGTCATGCTAGTTCAGAACGTGTCAGTACGTCTTGTACTGAGGCTGACTGAAATAGCATGACACGTTCGTAAGTTTCCGTAAAATATGAAGGAAAATGTTTTCGCACTACAGCTGAAACTGAAGGCTTTGTCGTATATCTACTTATTTCAATTTATACGTTCACCTAACGTTTCACATCAATAACCTAACCACAAAAAAAAAACTTGAAAAAACCCCCGACCGCGACATAGTAGACCCATTTTCATGAAACATGGCTAAGAACACTCCTGACTAACTCAGCTTTCAGACAAAAAAAACTAAATCTAAATCGTTTCATCCGTTCAGGAGCTACAATGCCACAGACAGACACACACACAGACAGACAGACAAACAGACGGACAGACAGACAGACACGTCAAACTTATAACACCCCTTCGTTTTTGCGTCGGGGGTTAAAAAATAAGCATTCAAGAATGTATGTTACACATACAGGGTAACCTTTTCGTCCTCTTTATGAGTCTACCATAGCTCTTTTTTACGCCCAAATGGACTCTAGTTTTAGTATGAAAGCATCAACTTGGGGTCACTTTATGCCTAGTTTTACGATTAACTCTACGTGCCAAGTTAGGTAGCGTGACTATGACTAAAGTAAAACCAATTCTATGAAATTATATCTTATAAACACCGTGACAACCCCCCCCCCTTGTAGTGACGGGTTAAAAATTTCACCATCCCCTTTCTTCCCGTGGGATATGGGTTAAAGTGTGGCGTAGGCGAAAAACCTGTCACTGCAATGTCACAATTGGATTGGATTTCTTTCAACCCCTTTTTGCCAAGAGTGGCACTGAAACTTAGTAGTTAATGTGCTCTGCCTACCCCTTTGTGAGATACAGGCGTGATTGTATGTATGTATGGTATATCTTATAAAATTATACTAAACTCTGTCATATACGAGTACTATATTCATCTGAAATCCTTAGAAAATAACGTGAGAATTTAATCAATATGTCAATGAGAAAGTTTGTTATGGCGCAATAAAAGAATTTTAAGCATAGGTATTGCCTCTTAGGTAATTAATTAATTAAAAAATTAGGATTGGGACTTGGAAATATTACGATACAGCGAGGAAGTGTCGCGAACTTTCTTGGAACCATTCCTCAAGGGTAATCTATACTTTCGAGCTTAGATCTAAGCTAGCAATAACTCTTTAATTTACATGAACATATTTACATAATTATATAAGAAACTAAGACTAAACTTAAAAGCTAGCTAATGTCTAAAATAGGCCCTTGAGGCATTGTACCAAGGATACTGGCGACATTTCCTCGCTGTATCGCAATGCTGATACGTTGTGCGAAGAAGTCGCCAGCTTTGAAATTTTAAAAATCCCTGTTTATTTTACTATAATAAAATACAATTCGGAGGTTTTTGCCCATCAATGGGACACAAAATAAACCATTTAAAAATATACCGATTTTTCTAAAGCATCCTTTTCAACAACAACAACAACATACAATCACGCCTGTATCCCATAAAGGTGTAGGCAGAACACATGAAACCACTAAAGCTTAGGTGCCACTCTTGGCATATAAGGGGTTGCGGTTGAAAGAAAACGAAACTGTGTCATTGCAGTGACAGGTTGCCAGCCTCTCGCCTACGCCACAATTTAACCCATATCCCATAGTCGCCTTCTACGACACCCACGGGAAGAAAGGGGGTGGAGAAATTCTTAACCCGTCACCACACAGGCAAATCATCCATCCAGGCATCCTTTTCATAGCCCAAAATGTTACCTTTATTCATCCATAAGCTTTTCACACATAAAAACATTACCCTAAAAAAAGAAAGATTTACCTAACGCGAAGTTATTACCCATCAGTTTACTCGCATTTGCTGAAAGCGTACTTATATCCTGTGGCACTTTGTGAAAAAGACGGAAACTGAGGATATATCAGTACTTCCGGTGACGTTAGTGGGTAAGGGGGGCGCCATATTGTCAATTTTCCGTTTGCGACTTTTTAACCCCCGACGCAAAAACGAAAATTTTTTTCTACTCCTGGACTTTAATCTGTCAATTAGGACACCACAGATCGTGAATCGTCAAATTGTGAACTGTACGTTACGGTTCACAATATTTCGTTAGTTCATAATCTCGCTAGTGAAATTATAAACTAACGGTTTTTACAATTTTACGGTGACATATATAAATATTAGTGTTCTGTTTTTACTGAATTCCGTTGACTTTAAGGAAGATTCATTACATCAAATACAATTAATTTCTCCAAGAAACTAGAGTCTTAACTCTTGCGGTTATCAAGTTAATAAAAAAAATAAAGATTCTAATGTTATTTGTTTTGACATGTGCAGTCAATCACTTGACATAAACTTCTTAAGGGTCTCTCACCCTAATAAATTCATTTATTATGTATGAAAATTATGAAAAAATATTTTTGTGAATTTAACTAAAAGTGATATACAGGATGGTTCCTGATAATGAACCTAACGACGTGTCGAATTTATCGAAAAAATAGTACATTACTACAGAGGCCGGGACAAATGGCCGGATAGGTCTGAGGCGGGCAACCCCATTTCCCGCCGAGGTATGTATAGTGCTTTTCTCAAACATGGTATGAAATAAATAAAGTCTACTGAAAATAGTAACTTTGGATGGCTGTATCTCCTAAACGGTGCATCGTAGCGCAAAAATAATCGAATTTTCGTTCCTCTTTAATTCCCCTAAAAAAACAAAAACTAAAAAAAAATAAAAAAAAACGAAAAAAATTTTTTTTCTATGAAAACGCACCCAAAATCAAAAATTGTCTAGGGCCCGTACCAGTTGCAGTCGGCACGTCTATAAAGCCCCTTATAGTTTTTTTTTAATTGGCTAAATACCTGGATGTTATGTCACAATTATCTGTGTTTGGAAATTAAAAAAGAAGACTTTGCCGGCCTTGGCCTGCAAGGTTTGTATGAAATTCCATTATCTATCAATCGTCCTAGCCGCACCTGCAACGTCATACTTCGCTGCCAATTATAAGGCACATAACATCAATATTTCATACCATGTTTGAGAAAAAAACTATATCGTTGTCTGAGTACCCGCATCACAAGTAGGGAATGCAATCCCGACTCGGGATTGAAAATTCGGGATCCCGCGGGATTAGAAATATCAATCCCGCGGGATCCCGGAATTTTCGAGATCCCGACTAGTTTTAAAAAAAAATATTCGGATGACTGAAGAAGCCAATAACTGCTTGTTTGTGATAATTAGTTTAACTAAAATAACATATTACTTGAAAGAAAATAAAAATCTTTATTCTTTAATCTTACTAACTAAATAATTATCAAGTTTTAAGAAAATTAACATAAGTAAATTAGGTAATCAATACAATAAGCATATTTCAAGTTTCAAGAGAATTAGGAAGTAGTTACCTACGAGTGATTTTGAAAATGACTCCTTAAAAAACAAAAGGGTACCTATTAATTGTGTCATCTGCTAAACGACATCTTATGTCCGTAGCAATGTACCCAGCTGCTGAGAATGCCCTCTCTGACTCTACACTGGTTGGCAAGTGCAGCACGTAAATTTAAATCCTCTGCAATCACTGAAAGAGGCAAGGCAAGTTTTCTGACGCTGTTTGGCGTTCCTGCCGCTCGCGGCCGTCAGTCAGCGGCTCAGCGCGCCGCTTGCGCCCCGAGTGGACGTGTGTAGCGTTGCTGACCACTGCCGCCCAATCTCGTCAATCCCGAACGGGATCTCGTCAAATTATGCGTCGGGATTGATCCCGAAAATTTACACGAGATCTCGCGAGATCGGGATCCCGCGGGATCGGGATTGCATTCCCTAATCACAAGCCTTCTTGAGCTTACCGTCGGACTAAGACAATCTGTGTAAGAATGTCCTATATTTAAAAAATCAGTGCGCGACATCTTTGCTGGCAGTTTAAGGTAGAATTGAATGTTATTTTTCTGACAGGTTAGTAATATTTATATATGTACATATATAATTATATTTATATATATGAGAGAGAGAGAGAGTATGTAATTGTATGTACGTTAATATATTATATGTCTATATGGTTTTGATTGATATTTCAAAATTGATCTCTTAATGCACCGCCTACAATCTTCTCTGCTTTGCCCAAAGGTTGACTGGTAGAGAATGCCTCATGGCATTAAGTTCGCCTTTTGTACATTAAGTTGTTCTTTTGTGCAATAAAGTTTAAATAAATAAATAAATTTTTTTTTTTTTTTTATAGTCGCCCTGCGACTAAAAGTCGCAGCCCCGATCGCGGCCTACACCGCCCACTGCTAAACCGCCCCTATGCGCGGCGCAGACCCCCCAATATAGATCCAGTCAGCCTTCAGACCCGCTCCAGGCAACATGTATCGGTAAGTACAGACAAACACGATCAAATATCACATTTCGTAACACTTTGGCGTCTTTTTCTCTCAATTTTGTCGCTTAACTTAAAAACTGGGTAAATCCATTCTGCTGGTTGGTTATCTTTCAGAGAATATTTTTGATATATTAAACCATAAAGCAGAATAGATTTACCCAACATTTAAACAAAATTTATTTGGGACTAAACAGTAACACACAAGGTTATAATAAATAATAAAATTGTTAATAGTCTAGTTTCCTATACTTAAAATAAAATATTTTATGCAGTGCTCGAAATAATGAGAAGAAATTTATGGACAGTAGTTATGTCTAAACATAATTTCTATTTAATAAGTCAAAGAGAAAGATATACAGTAAATGAATTGACCGTGACGTCACTTCTCAGTATTTTATTGTAATTCCATATTAGCAAATCGTTTTGACAGTTCTTAAAAAGAAGCTGATTTGACTAGTAGGAAACTAGCCTATACCTAGTAAGGTATGAGATCAACATTGTCCACCGATTACTAGATTTAACTTAAACGTATACAGCGCAAGGTAACAATGATTTTAAATTAAAGGTATGGAAAAAATGGATAGTAAAGTTTGTGAATACAGTAACACAATTTTATTAAGAAAGGTACATAAAAGGAGGGTTACAAATTAATTACATTAGATATCAAGCTTTTTAATTTAATTTAATTTTAGATTTTAAGTCTAATTTTAATTTTTTATTTTATTTTAAGTTTAATTTTAGAATAATTTTAGATTAAATAGTGTAGTTTTATTTTAAGATAATATTATGTTCTTTAAGCTTTTTAAAATGTGATATTTTGGGTAAATGTTTGTCATTTTCAATCCGCTCCAGGCAACATGTATCAGATCTGTGAGTACAGACAGACATACACAGTGAAATGACACATTTCGTAAGGGTCACTTAGACCTCTTTTGATAGTTTGCCACCTGTTTTTTCATTATCATTTTTCGTATTGGTCAATTCAGACATAATTATTTCAAAAAGTAGCTCACCTAACTTTTCGCCATAGTTTTGAATTTTTTGACTATTATTTAGGTGCTTTTGATTTTACATTATTACTTGACTTTATTTTTTATTAAATTATTTCAGGGTTGTTAAGTTGCGAAGGTAAAAATCGTGTCGTGAAAATTATACCTTTTAACATTCCGACATTTCCGGTAGTAAGTAACATATTATTCAAAATTTTTCCGACTACTAAAATAGAAATTGTATTTCATAATAGCTACTGTCAAGGATGATTTATAAAGGATTTACAACCTTTATACTAAGAACCGTACCTCAATTTTTTAGCGCCACCTATTAAATACTATCATAACTAAACTACACTGATGATGCCTACAATTTTTTTTTTCAAAATGTGTATTGACGTGATATCATGACATTAAAATAAAGAAGCAATTAATTTGTTCTTATAAAAAATAAAAACACGCAAATTTTTTGGGGAAAATATGATTTTGGCCACTTCCAGGCTACGAAACAGCGCAGTCTAGTTTTAAGCCTAAGGCCGTTTTCACATTATCCGATCCGATATCGGATGTAGGAAGGATGTAAAATGTAAGAATTATACGCTTCCAGGGGCCCGTTTCTCGAAAGGTACAAGCCTTGTATTACAAGTGTGTTTCCATGACAACCCATACGATTTGACAGTTCGCGCACTTGTAATACAAGGCTTGTACCTTTCGAGAAAGGCCCCTGGTCTTCATTTAGCCCCAAACTAAGCAACGCTTGTACTATGGGTGCTAAGCGACGATATACATACTTAAATAAATAAATACATACTTATATACATAGAAAACATCCATGACTCAGGAACAAATATCTGTGCCCATCACACAAATAAATGCCCTTACCGGGATTCGAACCCAGGACCGCGGCTTAGCAGGCAGGGTCACTACCGACTGAGCCAGACCGGTTGTCATCACGCCTGTTTCCCAGAGGGGTAGGCAGAGATGACGGATTTCCATTTACAACGATCCTGACAAATCACTTTCGCTTCACACACTTTCATAACGTTTCTCATACGAGTACACGCTCGTCAGTTTCGAGTACTTCTGACTTGGCCTTTTTGCAATATTTCCCCGATTTGAACAAGAAAAGTTCGCCTAGGTCTTCCACTTCCAACTGACCCTTCCACTCTTTTTTAGGGTTCCGTAGTCAACTAGGAACCCTTATAGTTTCACCATGTCTGTCTGTCCGTCCGTCCGTCCGTCCGTCAGTGGGGGCTGATATTGAATAAAAAATGAATAAGGGTTTACAAAGATCGTTTTTTGATAATATTAATATTTTCGGAAATAATCGCTCCTAAAGGAAAAAAAAGTGCGTCCCCCCCCCTCTAACTTTTGCACCATATGTTTAAAAAATATGAAAAAAATCACAAAAGTAGAACTTTATAAAGACTTTCTAGGAAAATTGTTTTGAACTTGATAGGTTTAGTAGTTTTTGAGAAAAATACGTAAAACTACGGAACCCTACACTGAGCGTGGCCCAACACGCTCTTGGCCGGTTTTTCATCTAATGCTTTATTTATTTAATTTAGTGAATGATTGTCCTATTTCAAAGTAGTTTGCCAGATCAAATAAAAAATCTTATTAAGTTTTTAAAAAGAATAACTTTTTGATTGACATTTCATAAAGTACCAACAAAATATTAAGTAAAATATTTGAAAAATCTAAAATGAAAATAGTATAAGTAAAAATACTTCGAATTCGGCCTTGAGATTAAAAGGTTTTATGCTTGTTATCTTTATAACCTACAAAAACGTTTAATTTAGTAGGTAAAAGAAAATTTTATTAATACAGAAATGAGATTGTTAATTTAATTTTCTCAGATCCCGATTTTAATGGTTCTGCCTTTCATGAATCGTTTAATAATTTATATATTTATTTTTTGAGACGTAGATTTAGTAATAAGATTTGTTAAGTAATAATTCTAGTCAATTTAAAAATCAGGTTAAGTAAAAATATATAATAAACTAGCTTTTGCCCGCGGTTTCGCTCGCGGTAGAAAGAGACATATTATTATTATTTATTTATTCATAGAACAATACAAGATTGTGTTGAATATTATCCTATGCAAAAATTAGCCTATGTCACTCTCCATCCCTTCAACTATCTCCAGTTAAAAAATCACGTCAATTCGACGCTCCGTTTTGCCGTGAAAGACGGACAAACACACACACTTTCCTTTTTATAATATTGGTATAGTATGGATTTAAAGGATTTAAACATTTTGTAACAATAGTACATTACATCAGAGGCCGGGAAAATGAGGATTTCCGGCCAAGTGGGTATATACGGCCGAGCGAGCGTGCGAGCGAGGCCGGATAGGGATACGAGGCCGGATAGGGATACGAGGCCGGGAATCCGTTTTCACGCCGAGGCATGTATAGTGCTTTTCTCAAACATACAATGAAATAAAATAAAAAATGCTCTGAAGGACAATATTTTATAAAAAAAAATACTTTGCAGGCCTAGGCCTAAAAAATAATATGAAATCCCTTTACAGTCCTCTCGAGTTGTTGCGCCCAAAAAGCGATACAGGACAAAAGTTTAATTCCATTTAAGTAAGTACAGGATGAAATCGCTCAAGAGAGATATTAAGGAAAGTTACTGAAACTATTTGAATAACGTACCGTATCATTTCAAACCACTTTCAAACTATTCAAGTGGCTTATAAACTTATGAAGTTTGAAAGTCACATACAGGTCGAACGCGATTAATTCACATTATTTTTCCTTTTTTCTTTTTCTTTTTTTTTAGGGAAAAGAGGTAAAATAATGTTAATTAATCGCATTCGACCTGTATGTGACTTTAAATATGTGTACAAATCGCGAGAACTTAAAGTGAATAATATGTACTCAGCTATACACCGTGTAACTTGAGAAACCCGAAATATTTTAATGGTCAAAATCTCTCGGAGGAGCGAGAGAATAGTAATTTGTGCTACGTTGAGCGGAAGTTAAATATTGCTAAAGACTCGAGTTTGTAATATTCTTACGAGTTACACACATTGTTTTTTAACACACTTGCAAAAACAAAGTTAAATACTACTACTACGGTACGAAAATTTCCATAACTCCCTAATGAAAACATTTTTTCTATAATTCCCGCTCCGCCTGCGTGCAATTGCACATTTACTGTGGGAGTGTGATGAAAATTTATGCTACACAGCTATCGTCACTAACGTAAGTGAGATTTCACATTATCCGATCCGATGTCGGATGTGAGCATTTCTTTTTTTTTGCCAATAAAAAAATTTTGATTGTTTTAGGGAATTTTAGGTGAATTGTATTCAGAATCACAAGTACCTTCAATCTCACTGGGAGACAAAAAGTGTCCCAGAATTTTCATACATTTTTGTTACTTTCCTCTTTTGTTACCCCATACAACATGTACGAAAAAGGGTAACAAAATAAGAAAAAATCGTATGGGACAAGTTTTTTTACTACTAGGATTGAAAAGCTAGTAATTCTGAGTAGAAATAGCATTTTTTTTTTCAAAAATATCACACTTCATAAAAGTGGCAAAAAAAAAAAGAAATGCTCATGTAGGACCGATATCCTATACATTAAAGCCGCCATGTTTAATTTTTGCTTTTGAAATCCTTCCTACATCCGATAACGGATCGGATAATGTGAAAAAGCACTGTACGGTAGTGCTTTTTCACATTGACAATTAGAAGCCCACTTTTTATACGGAACAATAAATCTAATAACATTACCACAAAATTAAAATTTTGAAAAAACCCCCGACCGCGACCTAGTGGACCGATTTTCATGAAACATGGCTAAAAACACTCCCGACTAACTCAGCTTTCAGACAAAAAAAACTAAATCAAAATCGGTTCATCCGTTCGAGAGCTACGATGCCACAGACAGACACACACAGACAGACAGACAGACAAACAGACAGACAGACATACAGACGTTTTTGCGTCGGGGGTCTATTTTTAATAGAAAGAAAAGGCAAAACCTAGATGTCTCATCAAGGAGATTAGATCTCAGTCCCTAGGGAGCGGTAGGCCACATTCACTGCGATCAATTCTGACAAGATTTCTACACTTGGTAGTAAAACTGAGCCACTTGGTATCACATCTTCTATCTAAGATTACTTCTTCTTTATAATTTTTTTCAACTCCCGTATTTTTATTCGTCATTTCAATCGTCAGTCAATCTGTGTAAAAATGTCCTATAATATTTATTTATTTAATTAATTAATTTACAGGGTCGATCACAGATATTTAAGACGCAACAAGAGGGGCACTAATTTTCCATACGAATACTCTCGACTATTTCCTCTTTTTTTGAAGCTAGAGCAATGATTTTTTCAACACATATTACTATTATTTTTAAAGACGCTTGAACCTAACAAAAATTTCGAAAAATATGGCACAAAAAAAGATGAGAGGTTCAAAATTGATAACAATTAGCCAAAAAAACTAAACGCTCCAACACAGATTATTTCATTGTTAATCATATTCTCAAATTTCGTTACGATTGATGAAGTTTTGGAGGAGGAAATGGTCGAGAGCGGCACCTCGATTTTGAAGATTTTTTCGAAATATCTTTTAACTGAGTTGTTCTTAATGAACATTTTTTTTTTCGATAAATCTAGATAATAACACGAGTATTCTTTCCATTTTACCATTTTCGCTCCTGTTGCATCTTAAATCTTAACATAATAGATGCCAAGACAAGTCTATTCCCCAAAAAAACATTTTTGTATACACGCAGTATGTTTTTGGCACCTTTACTTGCGTGTACACTGAGAGAAAATACAACCAGTTTTCATGTTCGTTCCACAAGTTTTTTGGTTAAAATAGCGCCTACGTGCTCTTTGGTTCAAGCAACAAGCTACTTGTCATTTGAATCGGCAATATATTTGAATCAACAAGTCGATTTTATAAAAACAACCTGACACACATTGTTTTAAACATACGTTTGGCTGATTCAAACGGATAAACCGCAACAAGTCGAACTTGTTAAATTCACAATGCAAATTTCTCTCAGTGTAAATACCACTTTAAAACACATTACATTGCTACCAACTTAACAACCCAGAAAAAAAACATGTGAACCATAGACATGTGTTTTCAAACTGTAAAACTTTGTGTTAAAATCCAAAAAATTTGTTTGTGTGTTGCACAAAAGTTATTCTAGAAAACTATTCAAAATGTAAGTACACGGTCGTAGAAAAAGTATTGTAACATGCACAGTAACATGCGACGGTGTTCAACTCAGTCAAAAATCCTCGTGGCGTCTTTATTAACATTTTTCGTCTTCGCCTCAAATTGTTACCCACGCCACTCGCCTTTTTTGACCTCCCTTAAACACCGGTTGGATAAAATTCTTTCTTGCACTACAAAAAGTCAGGTAAAAAAGCCATTAAAATGTTAAATGAAGTAATTATGCAAAACGGTAAATTATAAAAGTTTTATTGTACTTTTAAATTGTTCTTTTAAAAGGTTAGAAGCTCCCTCAACAGCTTTAGAGCTGTCCTGAGCGTATTCTTAATTGCACATTTTGTTTTTCATTAAGAACAAAATTGCTCATTAACTTAAGTGATAACAGGAGGCAACTGGCAGATTCGCGTGCAGAATAAATCTCGCGATACAGAGTGGAAATGCTGCTAGCGGCTACAGCACTTTTAGATTTTTTTTTGTGTATAATGTAATTCTACTAGTCGCAAATTTAACACGCTCTTAAAAACAATAAAATTATTGATTAGTAACTGATGGAAATTAATGGTCATCAAAAAAACACGGTGTATATTAAAACAACTACTTCAAAATATTAATGAAAATTAGAAGAAAAAATCCTAACAATATTTTTTTCTCTAGGTACCCATGGGATACGCGTATAAGGGCAACTTGCACTAACGAAAATAGAGGGTGAACCCGAGGGTCAACCCACCATTTTATATGGAATTTGACAGATGACAGCCCACTAACCCTGAGTTAAGTGGTTGGTGCAACTTGTGTAAATTAGTAACCCAATTTCCCGAGAGATGGCGCTGAACTTTAGGCTACTTCGCGCTGTTACGATTTTTCCTGAATTGACGGGGTTTGGAAGGATATAAAGTAAAGTAAAGTTAATTTATTAATTAAATAAAAACACAAAATTTTACTCGCAGGCAATGTCCGGTGGACTGCAAACTATTAGGCTAGGACTGTATCTTGCAGCCCATATGAGCTATTAAATTGTCGAATTGTTTTTTTAAGTAGGGACACTCGTGACGGACGGTGGGAAACTACGGAACCCTACACTGAGCGTGGCCCGACGCGCTCTTGGCCGGTTTTTTTTTGTTTTCCAACCCCAACGTGTGATATATTGTTGTGCCTTAAAAAAAATGAGCATTTACTTTTTTTTGCCAATAATTTTTTTAATTGTTTTAGGACAAAAAAGGTCAATTGTACTCAGAATCCAGTACTTTCAATTTCACTGGGAGAAAAAAGTGTCCCAGAATTTCCATACATTTTTAAAGTTACTTTCTATTTTGTTACTTGATACAGTACATGTACGAAAAATGGTAACAAAATAAGAAAAAAATAGTATGGGACAATTTTGTTACCTACTAATAGGATTGAAAAAGTTAGTAATTCTGAGTAGAAATAGCATTTTTTTTTTTCAAAAATATCACACTTCATAAAAGTGGCAAAAAAAAAAGAAATGCTCAAATATTGTTTCCATGTAGGTATATTCCTTTTATGACATTCCGTTTCGTTAAGCGAGGTAATTGGGTGAAATTCAGGACGTTTCAGTTTCACGCTCCCTGACTTGTTGAGTGAAAACAGGTAATTTAGGTACTTATTTTTATTACAAGCAAAGTCTTCGCTTTTGCTCACTAAATAACTGTAGGCGTCTTGAAGTGACATATAATAGATATGTGATGGTCTTTTGTTCTTACCTAAATAATATTATTGTAATATATTTAGTAACTGCTTCAAACTTTAATTTACAATATGTACCTATACTTTATTGTATGTACATAAAAAGAAACAAAAGCAACACACTTACAGAGTAAATTGGATACAACAAATTCGAATTCATTCTAAGTATATGGGTACTTTTCAGTAAATCTCAAAGAAAATGGAATAGAATATTCCAGCGCTGATCTTCCGATGAGACCATCAAGTGAGAAAGATTCACGGAGGGTAACAGACAGAAGAAATACAAAACACATACAAGAACGTGGTCAAACAGTTAAGAAAGTGAAAACGTTACAACAAAAATAACAACAGACTGAGATCGAAACATAAAATAAAAATGATAATAATAAACAGACACAACTCACAGGACTCTCTAGCTTGCCTTGGCTGGCCGTCCTGAGTGGAGTCGTTAGGGCTACATGCCCCCAGGGTGGAAGTGAAAATTTGCGTAAGACGCGAGTTGGTACAGTACAGTGGCTTAACGGCCACTGGGCAGAAAGCGGTGTACACCTCTCGACACCCTTGAGTTCTCACATCGGTGTTATGTTGCCCTTTAGCCATCTTGGATGTCACTTTTTGTGGGGGTCCATCTTGTGGGGACGAGTCACCGTCTGCCAGAAATAAAATTGGACACCGTTTTAATAGGCAGGCGTCCGGTTATTTATCCCATAGCCCAGTATTTAGTCCATCACTTTCATCCAATAGCCCAGTTCAGTTTAGGTTCCATTAACTCTCAAATAATCCTTACACCCTGGCGGGTGTTGCCTCTGCGTGTGTCCCATGATACGGGTAAGGGCAACGCCTCCCAAAGGTCCGGAACACCATTGTTCCGTGATGGGAAAGACAAACAGACACAACTCATATACCTAAGTAAGTAAGAAAATACGTATCTTCTTAATTTATCTACTTACCTCTGTACTTTGAAGTCTTTAAAAAGGCCGTCTTCATACATAGTCCACCTCTAGCCTCTTTAGCCCTTTATTAGTCATGGAAGATCACAAATAATTCTACTCTTTATTAGGGAGCGTTTCCCGCGGCTTCGCTCGCGTTAAATTCGAAAATTGTGAATGCTCCATACAAACTTTCACCCCCTATTTTAGGGAAGTGGAGCGTTAGAAAGAGACAAAAGGTAGCCTATGTCACTCTCCATCCCTTCAACTATCTCCACTTAAAAATACATCTCCATATTTTGCTTTAAATGTATGTGTACTTATACTTAGCAGAGCAAAAGGGAGTGTACAAGTTTCTAATGGGGTGGCAACGCGCATGACACTCTTTGAGTTGCAGGTGTCCATAGGTGACCGCTTTCCATCCCCGTACCGTATGCTTGTTTGCCACCGACGTAGTATATAATAAAAAAACAAATACAAACTTACTTATAAAACATGTTCGGAGCTAAAAAGTTTTTCAACCTCCCAAAAACCTTCCGAATTTGTTGTTCAAAAAGAACATAATAATTGGGCAATTAAACGGCTTAACGAAGGAACAAGTGGACCTTATCATCCTTTGTATAGGTTCTATTATCCTTTACAAAGGCTGGAGTGTTCTCTATAACGAATTTGTGGATTATTTGAGGTATTTTGAGACTTGGGGGATTTCCCTGATTAAGTTTGGAAGGTTTTTCGAATTAAAACTTTGCTGGTTTCCTATTGGTCGAACTTTTTAAGTATACTTAAAGATAATTAGTAATGTTAACTTTCATGGGCTACTAACCAGAATTGTGTATTAGGGGAGATTGAGGCTAGTTGAGACAGAGGATTATTAAGACAAAGTCGATTTTAACGAACTTAACTACTATTTTTAACCCCCGCCCCCGACGCAAAAACGAAGGGGTGTTATAAGTTTGACGTGTCTGTCTGTCTGTCCGTCTGTCTGTCTGTCTGTCTGTCTGTCTGTTTGCCTGTCTGTCTGTGTGTGTGTCTGTCTGTGGCATCGTAGCTCCCGAACGGATGAACCGATTTAGATTTAGTTTTTTTTTGTCTGAAAGCTGAGTTAGTCGGGAGTGTTCTTAGCCATGTTTCATGAAAATTGGTCTACTATGTCGCAGTCGGGGGTTTTTTCAAAATTTTAATTTTGTGGTTAGGTTAGGTTAGGTTAGGTTAGTTAGTATTTCGTTCAAGTCTCGCTAGCAAACGCGCGCTTTTGCGACCTTGCTGCAAAATTCCCAAAAATCGACGTTGTCTCAACTGCCTCTGTCACAACTCCCCTCCTCTCCAGAAACTCCTTACCAGACGGACTGTGTGCTTATTTGCCTTCGGCGTAAATGAATATAATATAATACGTACATTGATACGAGTACAAATACGGAAAAGTTCTAAACGAATGGCGATAAATTAAAACACGACGGAAGGGAGTGTTTTAAATTGACACTAGTAACAATAGTACATTACGATACAAGTGCGTAAAAAAGGAAGGTGTCGACTCGTGTCGATTTAAAACACTCCCTTCGGTCGTGTTTTAATTTATCGCCACTCGTTTCGAATTTCCTTTTCGCACGTGTATCGTACGACGTTTTTCAGTACAGATGAGCCTCCAAAGTTTCGACCTAGCATATAATGAACCACTTCTCGCACTAGTGCGTAAAAAAAACACCATCTCTACTGAAAATATTTTTTCACTAATGTACTATTTTAATACAGTTGCTCAAAAAGTGCCCGTTTTTTGGCTGTTTAGCGTGCGAGAAGTTGTATTTTACGAACTAGTGCGTAAAAAGTATATACGTTCCATTTTACGACTACTTACCGAGCTGTTTTCATATTAGTCTAGTTTACTAAGACAGAATAAAACTATAAACATACTATTAAGTGATTAATATTTAAAACGTTAATATTTCATATGTAATTGTTTACTTTTAGTCATACTAAACATAATTTATAAAATGGTTTATACATTGAAAAATCGGTCATAATGAGTCGTGTAAACAGAACATGATTGGAACGAAACGCGTCTTCTACTGTCAAAGTAGAGGCGTCTACCATGTTTTAACTTAATGCACGTTAAAAAAACCTCAATATGTTACGCGATTTGTCATAATTATTTTACGTTATTTGCAATACGTCGGGGCATAAATGGATCGATTAAATTAAAATGTAGTTGTACATTAAACAATCGTCCCAAATCGTAAATGTTTATGTTTTTATGGCACCCAATGAAATAAATTATGTTAGATGAATAGCAAACTCGAAAATATGCACGCAAGTTTAAAAGCTTCAAAAATACGCCTTTGAATTGTCAAAAAATCCGTCAATGTCCATGGGAAAATTGATAGTTCGGATTGTTTTATTTCGTTGTAAGTAGTAGTGTTTTTTCGCAACTGTATTAAAAAACGTCGTTCGTCACACGTGCGAGAATGTCATTCTTCACTCGTCCCGAGATTTGCCACTCGCGAAGTAATGACATACTTCTCGCACTTATAACGAAATGTACTTATTACACTGCTATATTTAACAAAGATGACGTCATCAACACTCGGTTAACAAGATGGCGGGCCTGTGTCGCAAATTACAGCCATAACACTTAATGAGGCATCTTGATATAGGTACAGGCCCATTCGAAGATGAATCTGAAACCTGACTATATTTTATTTATTTTAACAAACAACAACATAGCAAAAACTTACAAATAAACACTTATACTAAAAATCTTACTTAATAAAAACTTATACTCAAAGGCTCAAATCGTCGCCAGTGGGTATAGGGTGCCCAGAAGCACAGTACAATAAAGAGTACTATCGTACAGTATGTTCATCTTTTGTCTGTCATACGGGCGACATAGACCTAAGAAACGCTGGTCTGAAGACATTACCCATATAGCCGGAAAACAGTGGATGAAGACAGGAGAAGACAGAGAAAGCTGGAAAAAACTGGGGGAGGCCTTCACCCAAAGAGGGATCCATACTAACTAAAGAAATAATAATAATAATAGCAATACATCGAACAAACTAGATATGGAAATCAAGGCTATATAATATAATATAATAATCGTACAGTATGGCCACTCCCGCTCCCTGCTGAAAGTGCCGCCCACCCCCTCTCAGTTACCGCCTGTCAAAAACGCGAACAGTCGCTGTCATATCTCACTCATACCAGCATGGTACGCGTTCACCTAGACGAGCTTAGACTGTGTGATAGGAACGCGCCTCTTTCGTATATTTGATCGCCAGTGCCCGAGGTGTGCCAGAAGGCTGGCCGCATTGCCCCGCTGGATAGCTATACTTATCCGCTGAGCGAAATACTGGCCAGCCCTCTCTGGTCACCAGATGCGTCTATGAGGCGCAGCTCGCTCCTCATAGAGGCGACGCGCACTAGGCCCCCACGGCCCCAAGGTTTCAATCCCAAACGCCGCAAATATGTAGCTACTTCCGAGGTTGGCATACTTGCGACGTTTAAGGTCTTCAGCCGAGGACGGCATAGGGTTGCAAATAGAAAAAAAAACGTTTTTTTTTTTTCAGAATTATGAAAAAAAACATGAAAAAAAACCGAGCACCATGGTTTTTTTTCTAAATATGGTTTTATTTTTCAGATGAACTAATAATTCGACAATAGCGGTTTTTCGTGAGTTGTAACGTGTTTCAATAACAATAACGTGCATTTTAATTCGATTAACATTCAGTATACAAACGTTTATTGGGGAATCCCCGATGCGGCGTGTAGCGTGGAGAGGCGGTGGTGTTGCCAACAGTAAATAGTGATAACTATCAGCTACAGATTTCGTAAATGTTACTTTTATAAATATAAATAAATATTAAATGTTAATTTTATAAGTATAAATTAACATTCAGTCTAAAAAACCTAAAAGTATTAACTGCTTTGCAAATTTTGAGATTTCGTACATTAAAAAAAAAACATACTCCAGAAAAAACTGTTTTTTTTTTTTTCACGTTATTTTTTCATGTTTTTTTTTTCAAGCCAGAAAAAAAACCGTTTTTTGGCAAACCTATGCAGCCGCACCAGCGCCCACTTTAGTGCTTGGAATATGAATCTTGGTAGTGTGGGTATTGCGATTTTCACGGGTTCTGATCGGATTTGGATCAGAAGTAGTACGAAACCGTTCTAAATCAATTCATCTCTTCCTGTCTATTTTTGAAGTGATTCTTCTAATGCGACTTCTAACTGACAGCGCGTAAGACTCAGTGTTACGTTGCGTGAAATGCCGCTCACTCAGCGCGTAACATTCAGTCATTCGTACTTAACACATCAAAAAGGAGTGTACAAGTTTCTAATGGATTGGCAACGCGCACGTGACACTCCTTGAGTTGCAGGCGTCCACAGGTGATGGTGACCACTCCGCTTCCATCAGCCGGACCGTATGCTTGTTTGCCACCAACGTAGTATAAAAAAAAATTTCTCTTGTCTACAGTGCCACGGTGCCGTTGAGCGCGCTCTTGGTCGTGTGCGGGCTAGCCACGGTGCACTGCTGGGGCGGGCTGTTCAACCGCTTCAGCTCCGACATGTTGGCTAACCTCGGCTACGGACGCGGCCCGTACCGCCACTACGCTTACGGACAGGTACGTTGTTTTTTTTTTTTGGGGAAACCTTACACAGATCAACTTAGCCCCAAACTAAGCAAAGCTTGTACTATAGGTGCTAAGCGACGATATACATACTTAAATAGATAAATACATACTTATATACATAGAAAACATGTATGATTCAGTACAAATCTGTGCTCATCGCACAAATAAATGCCCTTACCGGGATTCGAACCCAGGACCGTGGCTTAGCAGGCGGGGTCACTACCGACTGAGCCAGACCTGTCGTCAAATTTCTATCAAAAAACAAACGTGGAACATGCAAGTTGTGGAATGAGCTACCTTCTGAGATGTTTCCCTTGCGCTATGACAATGGGTTCTTCACGAAGCAGGTATTTAGAGTTCTCAAAGGTCGGCAAAGCCTACTTGGGAAGACCGAATGGACGCCGTCCTGCTGGTCACCCAAAATATCGTTGGGCGGATAGAGTGGAGGTTGACCTCCGTGAGCTCGGCGTCGGCGAAAGCTGGCGCGATACCGCTCAAGACCGAGCGAAGTGGCGTGCTCTTGTGTTGGAGGCCAAAACTCATTTTGGGTTATCGCGCCAGCTAAGTAAGTAAGTAAAGGTCGGCAACGCAAAGTGGCTCCCCTGATGTTGCTTATGTCCATGGGCGGTGATGACTGTTTCCCATATCATTAAAAATTTGCTGCCTATTTCATTAAAAAATGGCCTATAGTATTGACCAGTCCGGTTACCGGGTCTGGCCTAGTAGCGACCCTGTCTGCTTAACCGAGGTCCTGGGTTCGAATCCTGGTAAGGGCATTTATCTGCGTGATGAGCACATATCTTTGTTCCTGAGTCATGGATTTTACTATTTGTATATTATTTAAATCGTTGTCTGCATACCCACAATACAAGAAAATACAAGCCTTTTTGAGCTTACCGTGGGACTCAGTGAATCTGTGTAAAAATTTCCTATAATATATATTTATTTATTATATTATAACTAATTATATTAAATCCGATATATATAAGTAACTAATTTTGATTTCCCGGCAACCTCAAGGTCCCAGCATTAAGTATACTCAAATATTCCTTATGAGGGATGATAAAGCTTACAGGTCAGTTCCCTAGGGAGGTAAATATACTGTAAATCCCACGTGACAAAACAAGCTTGATTGCCTCATATTTTAGTTACAAGGAGTTAAACTATGAAGTAAGAACGGAATTATAAATAAATATTATAAGACAGTCTTACCAAGTCTTACCCAGATTGACAGGCACGGAAAGCTCAAGAAGGCTTGTGTTGTGGGCACTCAGACAACGATATACAGTGTTTTACACACTATACGGGCGAATCTCTTTAAGGTGATTAGTATAAGACATAAGAAATATGAACTATGCGTACAGAATAATCCGGTCCGCGCAATGTAACGCAAACACATTCGCGATAAACGCTCGTTGAAAGTTGTAGTTGAGAAAAAGTTTCAAAAATTAAGTATGTATCCTTCGTATTTTTCCGGAAACTTTCGTATTTGTCATGTTACGTGTTACCTAGTTCAGTTAATGTCAGTTAATCTTGTACTGAGACTGACTGAAATAGCATTTTGACACATTCGTACGTTTAATCTTTCGCACTAGGTACATCTGTATACGTTTTTGGATATCAATTACAGTTTGACAGATTGTCAGAAAATAATAGTTTTTTATACTACGTCCGTGGCAAACAAGCATACGGTCCGCCTGATGGAAAGCGGTCACCGTAACCTATGGACGCCTGCAACTCAAGGAGTGTCACGTACGCGTTGCCAACCCATTAAAACTTGTACACTCCTTTTTGCTGTGTACTTAACACAACAAAAAGGAGTGTACAAGTTCTAAGGAGGGTTCGGGTTGCCGACGACTCAAAGGACAATAGACGGAACAAATAGTTCCGGAGCTCCTTACGTCACCAGCACACCGCATCCTCGTTGAGCTCTGGCAGCCTTACCCACCGGCAGAAACAACACTATGAGTAGGGTCTATTGTACAGTCAGCTGCAGAGAAAAGTAGACCCCCTTGTATACAAATTTGTATGCAGGGGGGTCTACTTTTCTCTGCAGCTGACTGTACTTATTAGCCGCCTTTACACAGACGCTCTATCGCGCGTGATTGCGCAATCGCGTATGAAAGTATGGGGAAGGGAAAGAACGCGCGATTGCGTGCGCTCGAGCGGACGCGCAATCGCGTGGATACTATTAATAACAACAAACAATAATAACCAGTACCTATATCGCGCACGATTAGCCTTTACACGCACGCTCTTTTCGTTCTCAAAAACTTCGACGCGCAATCACGCGCGAAAGAACGTGAACCTTAAAAACCAACAACACGCAATCGCGCGCGCGCGCACAGGCTTAACCACGCGCTATCCTGTACGCTCCGGGAACGCGCGATAGAGCGACTGTGTAAAGGCGGCTAATGTCAGATACCAGCCCCTTAAGACGATACGGTAGGGGTCAATTCTCCATACAAACGCTCTCGACTATTTCCTCCCTGGTTTTTGAAGATAGAGCAATGATTTTTTCAACACAGATTGTTATTATTTTTATCTGTGTCGGCCCGTTTTGATTTTTTTGATATTCTGCTTTTTAAAGATTCTAGAGCCAATCAAAAATTTCCAAAAACGGCCTTTTTCATTGTGGCGCAAAAAAAGGTGTGATACTCAAGATTGGTAACAATTAACCAAAAAAACTAAACGGTCCGACATAGATTATTTCATTGTTATTCAAAAGATTCTCAAATTTCGTTCAGATTGATTACGTTTTGAAGGAGTCTTTAAAGAGTCGAGAGCGGAACCTCGATTTTAAAGATTTTTTTGAAATATCTCTTGACTGAGTTATACTTAATGGACAATTTTTTTTTCGATAAATCTAGTTAATAACACTTGTATATTTAACTAAAATTTAGCATTTTAGCTCCTTTCCATTTTAGCATTTTGGCTACCGTATCCTCTTAAGCACAACTTGCCTTGTCGCGCGTGAGTCCATACATCTACTTCAAGTATGGACTCGCGCGCGACAAGGCACGTTGTGCTAGTGGGTCTGAAATGTCATTTACAAATAATTTACTGTCAATCTCAAGGTTTGTTCAGCATTAACTGTACTCAAATATTCCTTTGCGAGGGACGTAAAGTTGGAACTTACGGGTCGTTCCCTGCGGAGTTAAAGATGTTTAGTGAATCTAGCTTTGATGAGATATTTGATGTATGTAAACAAGGTTTATTAAATTTTAGTATGGATTGCTGCGACATGTTTCGGGCCAATTCGGAGGCCCCTCTTCAGGCGTATAGAAGTTCACGCGGCGGCTAAACTCCGTAGGGTGGAGAGGGGCTTCCAAATTGGCCCGAAACATGTCGCAGCAATAGCGATATAATAACGTGAGTACAACCGTAGACTCATTAATTATTTGAATAAGTCTTAGTTTTAATAACCTTTTCATCGCCGTATAAAACGACGTCTTAAAGAAATAAATATCTGTGCTAAAGGGCAAAGGTTAGACAGGATCAATTATCATTCAACCCGTTAGTCGACCTTTCGAGAAAATAAACCGATCCATTATAGCTTAGATATGACGCGGGAATATTTTTAGCCCTAGGGACCTTATTCGAGTAACAAGAACTGTCAAAGACGCATAATTTTAAAATCAACAGTAATTATAAGTGTAGTAATAGTTCAATTATAGTTAAATGTTTTTAGTGAGAGCTGTTTAGGAAATAAGCGAATGTTTTATTGTGTTTGAAACATTGTCTCCTGCTCGTTTATTTCTGTTTGCTTTCCAAATAAATAAATAAAAAAGTCGAATGGATAACCAAAACGTATTACCTAATTTAAAAACATCTAGCTTTCGAACTAAGGAATAAATCAAATTATTTTATTTTAGCCTTTAGAGTTGGCCAAAGCCTTAGGGATAACATATGGGTGCGTATCGATCGATATAACTTTTTTTGATATATTTTTAGTCGTTATAACGATCATTTGCTATAATTATTGAATCATATAACAACACATAATATACTTACAAATTGTATAATTCTTATTTAATATAATGATCATTTTATCGAATAACATTTATTATAACCTACTTTGAGTATAATGCTTAATTCCGATACTAAATAAATTGTATAACACAAATTCTTTCTAAAGCACAGTTAGAATTAAAAAAAAATGTACAATGAATTAGATCCATCATTTACCAGAAAAGTAGATTAGGTTAGAACTGTGACCCCTACACACAACGCGCTGCTACCAGAAAAATAGGTTAGGTTAGGTTAGAACTGTAACCCTTAAACATAATTATGTACTGCTATCAGAAAAGTAGGTTAGGACTGTGATCCCTTCAAAAAAGATTAAAATTAATTCATGAAATGTTTTATACTGTTTGCTCATTATATTATACTAGTCGTATATCAATAGATAGTTATACCATATAACGGTTATTAGTGGTAAGTTATTATAAGTTATTATAAGTGGTATACGAAATAATGATTATACAAAATAAAAGTAGATATTTTGTTTTTATACCAAATGTTAATTATGTCAAATGAGTGATTATATCCTTTAAATATATACCAAATGTTGTTATATAAAATGTTACTATATCAAAAAAAGTTATACCAATCATTACACACCCATAACATATAATATATAACCATGCACAGAATTTTCAATGGGTACCACGGCGACCAGGATGGTGTAGTGGTAAGCACGTCGCCACGATAGCTGGACACCCGGGTTCGATTACCGGCTCAGCCACCAGTGGACTTGGTCACTTTTCTTTGGTTTTTGGTATCTATTTCAGTTTTTCCATGTGATTGTACCAAGTAAACAAATTAGATAAATAAATTTTCAGTTTTTAATGAATAAACTTTGTTATATTTTATTTTTAAGTCATACTTGTCACCTGTGGATAGCAAGTATTGCAACTATAATTGACAGGTTATTAATTGTACCTATTCGAAAACTTGCGATTTTATCCACACCAACGGAGAATCAACACGAAACGTCACTTTTAGAAAATCGAATAAAGCTCTTGGTTCTAAAACTGTTTTCCGTTGCGTAAGTTGGTTCATAATTTTATTTTAAGGTTGCTCTAAATTTATAAGGGTTTTTACTTTTTGTAGGGCTAAGCTATTTAAGGAAAATATTCCTATTTCTGTATTTTATGTTTGAGCTGAAAGGACTAAATTGGCAATGAGGCCTGAAGAGGCTTTATTTTTTGGATTAAATCAAGAGTGAATAGGCATCTTCTGGGCGAGCTCACTCCATCGTAGGCCACGTCTGTGCCTTTGGCTAGTCTGTGGCCAAAAGTAAGCCCATTTATAATACGAGTAATTAAAAAAAAAACTATTCCACTAGGTCAGCGATTTCAAATGAGACTTGGCCGTTTTTTCGGTACCTACTGTGCTACTTCTTGCCAATTGTATACTCTAACGTCTACCTTAAACATTGCAAATATCACAGTCATAATACATTTTTTATACACCGTGTTTTTTGGTTTTCCGTTAAATTCGACACGTAGTTAGGTTCATCATCAGGAACCACCCTGTATATCGCTTTTTGTTAAATTCGAAAAAAATTTTTTTTTTCCTTTCCGTACATAATAAATGGATTAATTACTTAGTGTGAGAGGACCTAAATCATAACATTAAAGTCATTGTCAAGTGTTTGACGGCACGTGTCAAAACAAATAACATTAGGAAATGGTAAGGGATGCCACACACGTGTTCAGTATAATTACATTAATTTTTTTAACAATGCGATAACCGTAAGAGTTAAGATGTTAGTTACTTAGAGAAATTGATTGTATTTGAACTAAAGAATCTTCCCTTAAAGTTAACGGAATTCAATAAAAACACGGTGTATTTATACAGGGTGAAATAAAAAGGATCGGTCAAACTTTGAATAGTGACTTTTGAGGTCATAATTAACAACTTTTATTTTGGGACCAATGCTGAAATCGCGAAAAAAAAATTAGCTGTTCCGTAGAAACGAGCAGCATCATGACAGTCGAAATGTGTGAAACAGCCAAATTTTTTTTTGCGATTTCATCATTGGTCCCATAATAAAAGTTCTTCATTATGGCCTCAAAAGCCGCTATGCAAAGTTTAAACGGTCCTTTTATTTCACCGTGTATGTATTGAAATCTGACGAAATCTAACTCATCATTGTGTATAAAGTTACCCTTTAGGCAATAGATTCCATCAGACCCTTGAAGACCCTTTCAAATTACATCTAAAATTGTACGAAAAGGGACTAATGTACTAGCCAACATCACAGCCGCTTAAACTTCGTCCTTACGCTTACAATCAGCCTTGAGAATTTAAGGAAAGTTAGTGTTTTTAAAAAAAGCTTATAACAAAAAAATGGCCGACGGGCCGAACTAGGTAATATGCAGACATTAAATGTCGATACGAACTCTACATTACCCAAATAAATAAATAAATATTATAGGACATTCTTACACAGATTGACTGAGGCCCACGGTAAGCTCAAGAAGGCTTGTGTTGTGGGTACTCAGACAATGATATATATAATATATAAATACTTATATACATAGAAAACATCCATGACTCAGGAACAATCTGTGCTCGTCACACTAATAATTGCCCCTACCGGGATTCGAACCCGGGACCGCGGCGTAGCAGGCAGGGTCACTACCGACTGCGCCAGACCGGTCGTCAAAGTTTCATGCTTGAGAAAATAAGGAAGTTCTGGCGGCTCTGGGTGCGTAGTCGAATGGCACAAACGCTCACGAAACGAAACACTCGTATACATCTATCTCTATCGCTCTTGCGTATTGGCGTGACAGAGCCAAACTACCTTTCGCGGCGTTTCGTTTTCGTTTCGCGCCGGAGAAATGCCATTCGGCTACGGCACCTGCACTGAGAGAAATTTGCATTGTGAATTTAACAAGTTCGACTTGTTGCGGTTTATCCGTTTGAATCAGCCAAACGTATGTTTAAAACAATATGTGTCAGGTTGTTTTTATAAAATCGACTTGTTGATTCAAATATATTACCGATTCAAATGACAAGTAGCTTGTTGTTTGAACCAAAGAGCACGTAGGCGCTATTTTAACCAAAAAACTTGTTGAACGAACATGAAAACTGGTTGTATTTTCTCTCAGTGTGGGCTCTTAATCCAGTAGCTATACTCTCCCTATCGCTTTGTAGTATCGCGACAAAGCCAGGCTGCGTTTCAATAGCCACGTAGCGTCAACAGTCATCACTTTGGCTAGGCCGGCAGCAAATACAATTTAGGAGGGAATGTTTGCTGATGTCCTCAATATCTTGACGTGACTGTGATTTTGAACATTTGGACACCATTGGCACACTGCCCAATGGATGTACAGTCTCCGTCATAAATAAGTGATAATTTTGCACCTTGTCACTTTTGTTCATGTGACAACTTTCGTATGACATTTCAAACAGGATGTTAATGTGACAAGGTACAGAAGGACTTTCGATTGATCCATGGAACATGGCGGATGGTTCTCCAAATATGTATTTCACTCAATCACTTACATGCACACATCTGTGTTTTTTATATCTAAATATGTAATGAGCATTTCTTTTTTTTTTGCCAATATTTTTTTTTTAAATTGTTTTAGGGAATTTTAGGTAAATTGTACTCCGAATCACGAGTACTTTCAATCTCACTGGGAGACAAAAGTGTCCCAGAATTTCCATACATTTTTGTTACTTTTCTCTTTTGTCACCCCATACATGTACCGAAAATGGTAACAAAATAAGAAAAGATCGTATGGGACATTTTTTTAACAACTAGGATTGAAAAAGCTAATAATTCTGAGTAGAAATAGCATCATTCAAAAATATCACACTTCATAAAAGTGTCAAAAAAAAAGAAATGCTCACTTGTTCCTCTATGCTCAAATGGAATTATCTCGAGAACTACTTAAGATATTTATAAGTATTTCTTTTCACCAGGACGCTCCAGAAGAAGCCTACGCCGAGGCCTTGGAAGGGAACCGTATTGACGACGTTCTGGATGAACCGGCTCATTGCTACAGCGCCCCCTGTTCCACTAACGGGGAGTGCTGCCGTGGCCTCATGTGTTTGGAGACAGGTATGTCATAGAATAGAAACCTACTGATGCTGTAGATGATGTACTGAATGAACCTGCTCATTGCTACAGCGCCCCCTGTTCCACCAACGGGGAGTGCTGCCGTGGCCTCATGTGTTTGGAGACAGGTATGTCATAGACTAGAGGCCTACTGATGCTGTAGATGATGTACTGAATGAACCTGCTCATTGCTACAGTGCCCCCTGTTCCACTAACGGGGAGTGCTGCCGTGGCCTCATGTGTTTGGAGACAGGTATATCATAGAATAGAGGCCTACTGATGCTGTAGATGATGTACTGAATGAACCTGCTCATTGCTACAGTGCCCCCTGTTCCACCAACGGGGAGTGCTGCCGTGGCCTCATGTGTTTGGAGACAGGTATGTCATAGACTAGAGACCTACTGATGCTGTAGATGATGTAGTGAATGAACCTGTTCATTGCTACAGCGCCCCCTGTTCCACCAACGGGGAGTGCTGCCGTGGCCTCATGTGTTTGGAGACAGGTATGTCATAGAATAGAGGCCTACTGATGCTGTAGATGATGTACTGAATGAACCTGCTCATTGCTACAGTGCTCCTGTTCTCCTAACGGGGAGTGCTGCCGTGGCCTCATGTGTTTGGAGACAGGAACGTTTTATAACATTGAAATTTGTCACTAAGTCGCCACTGATACTGCATCACTTCTCTATGGGCTTAACTATACTCTGTCAAACAAGTCTGTCAGTAAATAAGAACAAAGAAAACTATATGCATCTTTTCTTTAGGGTGCTAGAGAAAAGGATACCTATAGTTTTCTTTGTTCTTATTTAGTGACAGACTTGTTTTACAGAGTATATGACGAAAATGTGTAAAATAAGCACTACATCAATTTGTGTTAAAACGGCTTTCGAGGAAATCGTCCCCTTTTGGCGTTAACTCCTTACAAATTACTATCATTACCTTGTGAAGATACTTGAAACTTTGCCCATCCGAAACTTGTAGCAATTAGTACATTGTTAATGGGAATTTGGACACTTAGACCTTTGACCCTCAATTTCTCGATGCCCGTGGCGGTATTCACGTCCTTAAGTCTTAATCTAAAAGATGTTTGCGGTTAGGTAGATTGTGTATGTATGTAGGGTAGTCATAAAACTGTATTATAATTATGTATAACGTATTTATTTATATGATATAACGTCTATATTGCTGTAGTTTGTAGGTTAGGTATAGGTTTAGCTTAGGAACGTCTACCATCTCCAATTCTCCTTTAATTGCTCTAAGGTTAACTGGAAGAAATCCCTTAATGGGATAAGTTCGCCTTTGTACAAATGATGTGTGTGTTCTTATCTTTGTACAATAAAGTGTATTACTACTACTACTACTACTAGTCCCGGCGTACTTTTAGAAGTACAAATTCTATTCGAGTTTTAACTCTTATAGAAATGAATATATTTATAAAATTTTGAAAAAAACCCCGACCACGACATAGTGGACCGATTTTTATTAAACATGGCTGAGAACATTCCCGACTAACTCAGCTTTCTAACAAAAAAAAACGAAATCTAAATCGGTTCATCCGTTAGGGAGCTACGATGCAACAGACAAACACATACACAGACAGACAGACAGACAGACAGACAGACAGGCAGGCAGACAGACAGACAGACAGACAGACAGACAGACAAACAGACAAACAGACAGACAGACAGACAGACACGTCAAACTTATAACAGCCCGTCGTTTTTGCGTCGGGGGTTAAAAATCGGATAAATTGGTTTGGGTCTTACGAGGTTGAAATGAGCCCTAAGGCATACAGTAGTATATAAGGTGAAATGGGGTAATTTAGAAAGTCACATAATAATCACCATTATTTCTATCATAGCAAGATACCCCTTTCGAAATTAACCGAGCATTTCTGTGATTTGAAATTACCCCACTGCACCTTAGTAGGAGTTTAGGGGATGGTGGGGGATATATTAGGGGTTTTTGATGTTTTAGAGTATGTTACTTACTTGAAAACGTCACGGAAAATGGCATTTATTGCATGGAGAAAGGGTCAGCGCCACCAAATAGTTACTAGAACCTACATATTCATAAATCTGTGTTACGCTAGATATAACGTATTTGACTGTGTATCTATATCTCTTCTTAATAAGTAAGAACAGACACACCATAATAGGATTACCAACGTTCCATAATGGGGACTCCACAAGGTTCCATAATAGGGCCTTCATATTTCAATTTATTTTAATAAAGTTAACATTGTTCTCGCATAGAGCTGGTTCGTGAACGACGATTTTGAAAATTATTTTCCTTTTTAGGGTTCCGTACCAAAAAGGTACAACAGGAACCCTTCTGGTGCGACTCTGTCCGTCTGTCTGTCCGTCTGTCACATTCCTAAATATCTCGAGAACTACTAATGCTATCAACTTGAAATTTGGAATAGTTGTGAACATTGTGAACCTCTACAAATAGAAGGTATAATTTTTTTAAATTTATTAATTTTAATTGTAGAAAATGGCCAAAATGAAAGGGGGGCAAACTGTAAATTTCAAGTTACTAGGTCAAGTGGGGTATCGTTAGAAAGAGCTCAAATTGAACGTAAATAAACTATTTTTTATAATTTTTTTGTTGTGATAAAAAAAAAGAATTTTGAAGGAAAATGTAAAAAAAAAATACCGTTCCCCCTTATCTCCGAAGTTTACCAACGAAAAATTATGAAAATTTTAGGAAACATTGGTTTTATGCTAAATATTACAGAAAAAATATA
This sequence comes from Leguminivora glycinivorella, assembly GCF_023078275.1. Taxonomy (NCBI): domain Eukaryota; kingdom Metazoa; phylum Arthropoda; class Insecta; order Lepidoptera; family Tortricidae; genus Leguminivora; species Leguminivora glycinivorella. The sequence continues at coordinate 9,590,839 of NC_062994.1, forward strand.
ATCGTGTTTGTATCTTGAAAACTTTTTTTTTATTCACAAAAACTTTTCACATTTTTACTTTTAATTTACCCACCTTTGCGGATGTATATAGTACTTAAAATTGGTTAACATTATAAAGAATAATCCCTGAAAAACCAACATACTATGGTCGCGCAAATTAGTTAGCGAATTCACCGAGAGATGGCGCTATGCACAATAATGCTCATTAGTACCTATACTTTTGTCTTCTAGTCAAGTCGTTTTAACTGGGGAGTTTGAAAGTTTGTACGGAACCCTCGGTGGGCGAGTCCGACTCGCACTTGACCGGTTTTTTAAATTGTTTTTATTTTATTTTTCTCAATCGTGAAAACTTAGTATTCTATTACTTGCGAATTGTTACATATGTAGATAAAGATTAAGTAGGTACAGAGATTAATTTGGCATCAAAAATCATAGCGCACCATAGTATAATAGGTAGTCATAATAAGAATAATTCTTAGAAAACTTTGAAAAATATAACAGAATCCTACATAACTTGTGTATTGTTTCCATTTTTTTTTTTATACTACGTCGGTGGCAAACAAGCATACGGCCCGCCTGATGTAAAGCGGTCACCGTAACCTATGGACGCCTGCAACTCAAACAGTGTCACATGCGCGTTGCCACCCCATTAGAAACTTGTACATTCCCTTTTGCTGTGTTAAGTACACAGCAAAAAGGAGTGTACAAGTTCTAAGGAGGGTTCGGGTTGCCGACGACTCAAAGGACAATAGACGGAACAAGTTAGTTCCGTAAGTCCTCCCGTCATCAGCACACCGCACCCTCGTTGAGCTCTGGCAACCTTACTCACCGGCAGGAACACAACACTATGAGTAGGGTCTAGTGCTATTTGGCTGCGGTCTTCTGTAAGGCGGAGGTACTACCCCAGTTGGGCTCTGCTCTAGATTCGAGCGAGACGATATCCGCTGTGCTGTGCCCTACCACACAAAGCGGAATATCATTCGCTATGCCCTACCTCCTTCCATATATTCCGACTGAGATGATGCCGTTTATTTCTATAGGAGCAATTCCCGAATAGTTTGTATATTTGGATCACGTATCCGATTTTGATAAAAAATATGGTATGAAACCTTCCTTTTTTGTTAACAAATTTCTATACATTTTTGGTAACAAAAAAGGAAAGTTTCATACAAACAACTTAGGACATTTTGGGAAACCTAGTTGATCTTGCTCAGTATCATGGACTCTATCAGCCTACCAATTTTTATCAAAATCGGAGACGTGATCCAAATGTACAAGCTATTCGGGAATTGCTGATAGAGCCAATTCAAGTTTTTGTGATTTTGTGATAATAAAAGTTGTTAATTATGACCTCAAAACTCACTAAACAGTATGGCTGGTCCTTTTTATTTCACCCTGTATATAATGTGTACGAATCTCCTCTTAATAAGTAAGAACAGATACACCATAATAAGATTACCACCCAGCGTTCCATAATGGGGACTCCACAAGGGTCCATAATAGGGCCTCCATAATTCAATATGCTCTCGTAAAGATAATTGAGTTTCTCCAGCGACGATTTTTGAACCAATCTGTGTTACGCCAGATTTAGCACTGTTGAAATTATTTTTCGTATTAACGTTGTTTTTTTTGCTAACAGGAAATAATATTTTATGCAACCGGTGTTTAATGGAAATTAAAAAAGGCGAGTGGCGTGGTTAACAGTTTGAGGCGAAGCGTAAAACCATACTTAATATTACAAATGGGATAATGTGTATGTCTGTTTGTTTGTTCGGCTTTCACGTACTGGTACTGACCCCGAAGAGATTATTAAAACTTTCAAGTCCTTAAAAGTTAAAAACAGTGAGGACATTTGGGGGATATCTGTAAAAGTCGTGTATTCAATTATTGACGTCGTGGCACCTTATCTAGCCGATGTGTTTAACGCTTGTGTTAGGGAATGTGTGTTTCCCAATCTGATGAAGTATAGTAAGGTTATTCCTCTGTTTAAAGGTGTACCCTTGTTTCGCCGACAAACTTTTCATCGAATATCATTTCATCGACAACAAATCATCGAAAGTTTAGTTCCAGTAAAATTGTTTCGAGTAATTTTGTTTCAACAACTATTTATTTGAAATTTTCTCAGTTATTATAAATACTATTCAAATAATATTTGTTCATCGCTAATTCGTTTCAAAGTACTTCAATTAGCAGAACTACAAAACATCGCAATTCCTTTATTCGACGTATTATTACAAAACTTTCTCATTTGTCGTACTACACATTTATAGATGTTTCTATTCTAGGAAACTTCAAATTGTCGTTTATCGTAGCATACGTCCATAATTAAACTATGACCATTGGCTTAAATCCTATATTAGAGTAGGTTTAGGTTAGGTTAGAACTGCGATGCTATAAAACCATGAACGGCTTTTAAAGTAGATTTAGGTTAGGTTAAAACTGTGACTACACACACAAACGACCAGCTTACAGAGTAGGTTTAGGTTAGGTTAGAACTGTGATCACACAGAAACAAACGGCTTACCGAGTAGGTTTAGGTTAGGTTAGAACTGCGACCTACACAACAACGAATGGCTTTTAAATTAGGTTTAGGTTAGGTTAGAACTGTGACCACTCACACAAACGACCAGCTTACAGAGTAGGTTTAGGTTAGGTTAGAACTGTGACCAAACAAACAGTTTACAAATTGTAAAATTAAAAAAAAAACATAATTGAAATAATATTATGCGTAATGAATTCTATTTAATGTAAAACAAAATGAAATGAAAAAACACGAAACGAAATACCACGATATAAAGTATACTCGGAATAACTTATCTACGAAATAAAAGTCTACGGTTTGATTTTACTTGCATCGATTGTTCTACGATATGAACTGTCGATGAAATGAAATTATTTGAAACGATGTCTTTGAAATAATATTCGAACAAGTGTCTGTCGGCGATTCAAGGGTAAACCCTGTTTAAATCAGGCAGCAAGGATGACCTTGGAAATTTTAGACCAATTTCCATACTTCCCGTTCTCAGCAAAGTGTTTGAGAAAATTATATTGAACCAGTTGCTTCGACATTTTAACACGAATGGATTACTTCAGCATCAGCAATTTGGTTTTACACGAGGTCGTTCGACGACAGATGCTGCCTCTGTGCTAATCAAGCACATATACGATGCCTGGGAACTCTCGTTAGATGCTGTCGGTATTTTCTGCGATCTCTCCAAAGCTTTCGATTGTGTGGAGCACGACACACTACTACACAAGCTGAAGCACTACGGTCTATCCTCTAAAGCTTTACAGCTTTGTGAATCTTACTTAAACGAAAGAACCCAGAAAGTGGTTGTAAATGGTACTGAATCTAACGGTACAACTGTAAAGCTTGGAGTACCACAGGGTTCTATTCTGGGACCTTTTCTTTTCCTTGTGTATATAAATGATTTGCCATGTCTTGTAAAGAAAAAATGTGAGATAGTCTTATTTGCTGATGATACTTCACTAATTTTCAAAGTTGATAGGCAACTGAGTGACTATAGCCATGTGGATGAAACTTTGAAGGAGGTGCTAGAATGGTTTACAGCAAATAACTTGCTCCTTAATGCCAAGAAGACGAAATGTGTTAAATTCTCTTTACCCAATGTAAGGAAGACAGATACTACGAGTACCATCACGCTGAATGGCGAAAACCTGGACCTTGTCGAGAATACGCTCTTTCTTGGTCTTACTTTAGATTGCAATCTGCAATGGGGTCCTCATATATCTGCCCTAGCAAAAAGGTTGAGCTCTGCCGCGTATGCCGTAAGGAGAATTAGGCAATTAACTGATGTGGAGACAGCTCGCCTAGTTTATTTCAGTTACTTTCATAGTGTTATGTCTTACGGCATATTGGCCTGGGGAAAAGCAGCAGATATTCAAACCATCTTCGTTCTCCAGAAACGGGCAATACGATCTATCTACAACATGGCGTCACGTGACTCACTGAAGGAACGCTTTAAGGAGACAGTAGACATCCTTACAGTAGCTTCACAATACATACTAGATGTGATAACGTATACTCATAAGAATATAGAGTCCTTTAAGAAACTGTCAGATATTCATAGTTATAATACACGGAACAAACATAAGCTAGCGGTTTCCAAGTTTCGTCTACAGAAAGTGAAGAAATCGTTCCTGGGAAACTGTGTAACATTTTATAATAAAGTACCCTTAGAGGCATGGGATCTGCCCTTTACTTCATTCAAGAAGTACATAAAAAGTGCACTTCTCAAAAAGGGGTACTACAAAATTGATGATTACCTGGGAGATACTACACCATGGCCGACTATCCAGGCTCAAAATCTGTCATAGTTTTGCTAGCAGTGTCCCGGGGAGACATTGTGTCATGCTTAAGGCGCTGTTGCTACTGGCTGTTTAAATTATTGATCCTTATTATTGTATAATTATAATTTGGTATATATATATATTGACTTGTTGAGTACATACTAGTTATGTATTCTGTAGAATTAGTTGGAGATTGCTAGCTTAACAGTCTCTTGACGTGAAATTTGTATTTCATACGCATTTTTTTTTCTAGTTTTTTTTTTGACACTTGGAGAACCTTTACACCTCCAAATTTTTATTTTTTATTATATCCCATTAATTATAATTGACTGTGGGGACCTTTTACATCTCCCAAGATCTTGTTTTCAATTAAGTCAATTTAAACTATGTAACATACAAGCACGGAATGTTGTGTCTTACATCTAGGTATACCGTATTCACTTATTATTGGAATACTTAATACAGCCCGGACAGCTTGAACATGTCATGCTCGCTAAAAAGTCTTTGCTTACGGTGACGTCGTTGATCGGGTCGCCACCTTCCCGAATGAAGGTTGAGGGAGGCGATGGCTGAGATGCGCGCCATATTCGTGAACGGGTGCTGTTTGTGAAGACCGGTCTGTTTTAGCTAATAGGGGCTATGCTATTCTATGTAACATTAATTTTGAATGAGATTACGTTGAGGCACTTTGTTCGGTCCTTGTTTGTTTATTTTCTTTCTGACTCTTGGAGACCATGTACATCTCCAAGGAAAAAAGTAGATTAAGTATATATGTATATATATATTTTTTTCCTTTGCTTAAGACAACAAGAGTCTTTTACAACTCTAAAGTTATTTTAGTTATTCGTTTTTTTTTCTTCATGTATAATTTTTTTAGATGTACTTTGACGAGTGACAGAGATGTATGGAAGAGAAAGACATGCTGCGCCGACCCCAAGTGACTGGGATAAGGGCAAGAGAATGATGATGTACTTTGACACTTAGAGACTCTATACATCTCTAACATCTCTTATTAATAATCATAATAGCTTTGTACTTTGTATAATTTCTTGTGTTAATTTTTTTTTTAATACTTTTGCTTATTATATTGTATCTTGTTTGTTTTAATGCATGTTAATTATAAGATGTAATGTTTTGAAAAGAAGTGGCCCGCCGAGTTTCTTGCCGGTCCCATAGTGGATACCCTCCTCCAACTGAGGGGGGACTGAAATCTTCTCGAGGCTGAGGCGTAGGGTTAGAGCCGGCGTAGTTTTATTTGACGTTCATAAGCGCATTGTAATATGCCTACTTGGAAAATAAATATTTCATTTCATTTCATTTCATTTCACGGCAAAATGGAGGACGAATTGACGTGATTTTAATAAGTGGAGATAGTTGAAGAGATAGAGAGTGACATAGGCTAATTTTTGTCTCTTTCTACCGACCGATTTTCATGAAACATGGCTAAGAACACTCCCGACTAACTCAGCTTTCAGACAAAAAAACCTAAATCTATATCGGTTCATCCGTTCGGGAGCTACGATGCCACAGACAGACACACATACAGACACGTCAAACTTATAACACCCCGTCGTTTTTGCGTCGGGGGTTAAAAACAGCTACTTTTATTCGAAAAAACACGAAAACGGAATACATTGCGTTGCGATATACAAGCTGAAGTTTAAGAAGCAAATAAGCTTTGTTTTGATTACATTTTCCCTCAATTTTCATAAGAAAGTGAATCACTTATTCATGTTTCAATAAAGCTTTGAGATATCTCCAACGATCCAGGAATGTGACGAAAGATTTTTTACGCCCTTTCATAATATTTAGGCTGCTTTTCCAACCCACTGAGGAGAAATATAACCAAATCTCGGCACTAAAAAAAGCGCGAATGTAATATGTAGGTAACATTTAATGTACTTATATAACATACATACATACGTACAATCACGCCTGTATCCCATAAAGGGGTAGGCAGAACACATGAAACTACTAAAGCTTCAGTGCCACTCTTGGCAAATAAGGGGTTGAAAGAAGACGAAACTGTGACATTGCAGTGACAGGTTGCCAGCCTCTCGCCTACGCCACAATTTAACCCACTTGTACTTATATAAGTATGTATTTAAGTATGTATATCGTCGCTTAGCACCCATAGTACAAGCTTTGCTTAGTTTGGGGCTAAGTTGATCTGTGTAAGGTGTCCCCAATATTTATTTATTTATTTAAATAGGAACCTAATCGCGTATAATTATCATTTTAAACTGACTTCCAACACTTCCTACGTTTCAGAGACGGCGTTGTCCCCGTGGTCTCGGAGAAGACTGGCTTTATAAATCAAATATTTTATAAAGATATATATAGGCTTTATAAAAAACTAGCTTTTGCCCGCGGGTTCACTCGCGTTCAATTCGAAAATTGCGGAATGCTCCATACAAACTTCCACCCCCCATTTTAGGAAAGTGGGGGGTTAGAAAGAGACAAAAAGTAGCCTATGTCACTCTCCATCCCTTCAACTATCTCCACTACAAAAATCACGACAATAATCGCTCCGTTTTGCCGTGAAAGACGGACAAACACACTTTCCCATTTATAATATTAAGTATGGATTTACGCTAGTTGACGCGTGATTGACGCGTGGTCACATCTCGGACACTGGCGATCAAATGTATGAAAGAGGCACGTTCCTAGCACACAGTTTAAGCTCGTGTAGGTGAACGTGTACCATGCTTGTATGAGTGAGATATGACAGGTCGACTGTTCGCATATTTGACAGGCGGTAACTGTGAGGTAACGGGAGGTAACGGCACTTTCAGCGGGGAGCGGGAGTGGCCATACTGTACGATAGTACTCTTTATTATACTGTGGCGTGGTTGACGCTAGATGTCGCTACAAATAACTTGCATTTACTGATGTATGGAGACTATGGAGTTACAACCTCTTTCCTTACTTATTGGTGGTGGTGGTCCTCCTATGGTGTTTACAGAGTGACATCCCCAGTGTACAAGTGCGGGTAGTTCGAAAAACTCGCGCGGCTGTCAGGTGTTGATGTTACTTGAATTAAGTCGGACTTCCGGTTGGGACGCCATCATAGCGGTTTCGTGTCGTGAATAATTTATTTTTCTTTTACTCATTAATGTTGTTTAAAGTGTAATATTAATAAAATTAACAGTAAACTAATGGTGTAGTGAGAAGCTGATGAAGAATTGTTCTCGAAACGCGTTTAGCCTCTTTTTTGTCGTAAACGGCCGGTAGTCCACGTGCTCTTGTAAAATCTAGCTATCAATTTACAAGTGCTAAGTCACCGTACAATGTCGTACTTACCGTACAAAAATTACTAATATTAGCTCATATCACCTTGACACTGGCGAAATAGTCCCAATGGACTGAAGCCATTTAATTTTAAAAACTGAACTGAACTGAATTAAGTCCCGATTTAAATGTTATTATGATTAATTAGATGCTCCGTGTGGTGACAGGTTAAGAATTTCACCACCCCCTTTCTTCCTGTGGGTGTCGTAGAAGGCGACTGTGGGATATGGGTTAAAGTGTGGCGTAGGCGAGAGGCTGGCAACCTGTCACTGCAATGTCACACTTTCGTTTTCTATCGACCCCTTATTTGCCAAGAGTGGCACTGAAACTTGAGTAGTTTCATGTGCTCTGCCTACCCCTTCATGGGATACAGGCGTGATTGTATGTAAGGTCAGTTGGGGTAAGAGAAACATACTTTATTTAAAATAAAATATAAAATCATGTAATTCGCTTCTAAGACGTTTATTCATTTTGACGATAATTGGATAATATTGCTGTGATACTCAGCTTATCTATACATTTTTTTTAATAAACTGCATGCACTGCATAAGGCTTAAATCATCAACTAAGTAGCACAGCGCAGAACAGTTTCTCTTTCCCGGTTTTTGGGGTAAGTGAAACTGGTTCCATTTTACTTGCTAATTTGACGTTTTATGAAATAGTTCACGCTTAAATATCCTAAGTATAGTTAAGTTAATCCAAAATAATATTTAACATATTAGTATAAGGTTTAATTTTGGAACTAGAGTGACATTGCCGAAAACGGGGCAAGAGAAACACACGGGATGTAGTCAGACGTGTAAAACAGTTGGTTCAAAATTATAGATACAAGTGCGGGAAAGAGGATGGTGTTTTAAATTGACAGTTGACACAGGTTACGAATTTCCTCTACGCACGTGTATTGTAATTGTACGACGTTTTCAGTAGGTGCACAATACACATAGCCCTTTATAGTTTCGACACATATAAAGTACAATTTCTCGCACTAGTGACTAATAGTTCTTGGGTAATTCTTCTTTAATAAAACTTAATCGCAAGGTTTACTTGTTTAATCAGTTAAAATTACAAATTGTCCCGACAATAGTTACCGATTGATCGGTACCGAGCGCGTCCGAAGTTGGGAACGAACTGTCGACGGTCGCGTCGATGGCTTAAAAGCTACACTACTTAATCAGCACGCGCACACACATAACACCCCCCTTATCACTGAGAAGACCTTCCCGTGAAGAAGGGCTGGCCAGCAGGGGCCAACTCGACGTCCTGGACATTCGGGATCGTGGTTGACCGACGTGTTTTTAGTTTCCTCCAAAGCAGTATTCCGGCGGCTACGGCGATGAGTGCGTATAAAGGTATGATCCAATACAGGTGGTCATTATCCTTGATGTCAATTGTTCGCAGTTGTCGCAATGGTTCCTCCTTTTCTAGGAGAGCTTCGAGTTTATACAATTGTTCCAGAGGAATTCTTTCCAGTTTCAACGGTTGTGCAGTATTTCTAATACTAATATTTGACATTTGGAAGGAAATAAGCTTAATAGCTTGGCCTTTAATTTCATTTTTGTAGTTTTTAACAGATGAACTTGCGGTGGTGAACATACAGCCTTCGGGGACTTCAATCAGGTAGGTTCCTTGGATAAATCTAATTTCTTCGCTGTCGCATAAGAGTTGTAATTTTGTTCGTCGCGGACATGTTATTGCGTAATGGTAGTCGTCTAATCTTTGAAGCATCTCAAAGTCACTCGTAAATGCTGTATATTGGCAGGTAGCAGAAATTTCTTGGTTTAGGATCAGCGAGTAGATGCAATCGTCGGGCTTTGATGCCAAGGTAAAAAGGTTTCTTCACAGTAATATGTTTCTTGGAAACGTTTACATTCTTGTTCCATGTACTGGTGTTTCTCGTCGTTCATTGCCATATAAGGTTTAGGAGGGATCAGAATGGTCGAATTATAAGTCGGAGTGGGAAATAGATGGTAGTAGGTGTATGTATTCTTGTACATTACAGGAAATTTCAATGCAAATACGACTCTATTCTCTGCATAAAAGGAACCACAAGTAATGATGTCATAATAGTCTCGAAACGCGGTGTTTTCATTGATAAGCATTTCTTGTTCCTTGTAAAGTTTAAACAAGACGTTTGATATAAACATGATATTATCAGTGCCGACTACACTGTGGTGGGTTATACCCAGTTTAGAGAAAGCAATTGCATTTTCAAGCATGGTAACAAAGTCAAGAAGACTCCGTAAATTACTTTTTATCATGTTACATAGACTGTTAATTTTGATATAGTCTGATAAGCGGTAGTTAGTCATATTCACATCAATTATGATTTCGTTCAAGGCAACATGAATTTTATTTTCGTTAGAGATCATAGCTAACAACGTGTTATTGAATGATTCTAACATTTGTTTATTAATGCTAATTCCAGAATTCAATTTATTTCCAATTAGATTTTGATTTTCCTGTAATGTTTGTATGGCTTGGTTATAATGACGTGCATCGTCGTGATCCAAATTTCCAGTAATGCTTTTTATGACAGTACCCAAACCGTTAAAAAGGCCGCGTTTTTGCTTAGGGTGAATCGCGTACAAGGCATTGAATTTACCATAAATGGTGTTGAGGTCGTTCAAGAAAATCTGGGTGGTCGTCACTGAGGTATCTCTAAAATAAAGGGGGTCGGCAGATTTCATATAATCTAAGTAACTACCTATATAGTTCTCTATATTACTAATACTATCCTTAATACTATTTAGTTCATAGTAGTGTAAAAACACATGTTCAGTCATCTGAATCTTAGCGGTGCCCAGTTTAAATGGCAGGACTCCGGGGTTGTTATCCAGCTCCGTGAGGGTTACTTGCCGGCCCTGGGTCGCTCCTATCAGGAGGGTCCTGGAACAATGGTCTTTGTTGTTTTAACGGCACCCTCAGCGTTCTTTTATGATGACTGATATCCTTATCGTCTATAACTTTTAATTCTAAGTTTCTCTTAATTCTACGACCTAAATAACGTGGTTTCGTCTTTTGACGAGCAGCCGCGGGATTTTTAATGTACACGGCTCGGTTTTCTTCGTATACGGGAGGTTCGGATCTATCCTTGTTAGCCCTCGAAATAGATTTCTCTTGATATTCTACAAGGGATTTGTTAAGATTTGCATATAACTCTTTTGTCACATCTTTATGCCTATTAACGTAATTTTGTAGATAAACGTCTTCAATATTAATGTCAAATAGATCGCGGTCGTTAAAATGCCCATTAATGATTTCAATAGGTTTTTTCTTGGTCGCTGAATGGATACTGTTATTATAGCCAATAATTGCATAGACCATGAGTTCATTAGTTGTAAGTTCTAACTGGTTTTTGTTTATGATTCTAATATGTTCGAGTATAGTTGAATGGAACCGTTCAATAGCACCATTAGATTCAGGGTTATTAACGCTGATAAAATGAAGTTTTATTTTATGTAATTTTGCTAGTTCCTTTATTAACTGATTTTTGAACTCCGTGCCTTGATCAGCAGTGATACACAAAGGTGGGCCATGATGGGACATATATATGGAAAGGGCGTTTAGCACGCTTAATCCAGTGCATGATTGTAAGGGGTATGCCTGAGCATATTTGGAAAATATGTCAATGATAGTAAGGAACTTTTGGCCATTGACTGTAAATGTGTCTACGTGAAGGACTTCGAACGGTTTCGTAGCCACAGGTACGAATTGATATAATTGTTTATTAGGGTGTCTTTCATATTTACTGGTTTGGCAGATATCACAATTGTTTATAAATTCTGTTACGCTATTGTTTATATTTGGCCAGTAGTACTGTAATTTTATTCTTCGTTCAGTTTCCTGTATCCCTCGATGATTAGTTGGACCGTTATGTATGCGTTGCATGATTTCGATTTGTTTTTCGCAATCAGTTACATCTTCGATGTGGGTTTTGCAGAAAGTTAAATTATAAGCCATATTTCTGAAGGTCATTTGTAACACTGATGTAACCTCTGGGATGAATTCGTGGGGCATGAAGATGCCATATTTAGTTTGGGGTTTTACAAATTCTTTGAAAAGGTTTATTATGTCGGCTTGAATATTGTTTTTATTTATTTGGGCTAATATTCTAATTTTGGTGGGAAAAATCTTGATTAATTTTGGTTTTGTCGGGGAGTGATGCACGAAATCCAAGAAGAGCTGGTTGTTGAAAATATTTATTGGCTTGTCAGAGATGGGTATTTCCAGTATTGGATTTTCTAGTTGTGAGTGAACAGTACTTTGCGGCTGATCAGGTGTTTGTTTATTCATTTCTCGGTGTTTTAGCACGGCCAGAGGTAAGTCATCTTCATCCGATGAATCACTTTCAGGGAGAGCAGTATGGCGTGCCAGGGCTGCTAAAGGTAAGTTATCTTCTTCATCGCTTTCGCTTTCAGAGTGGTTTACGACCATGGACGATGGCCCGTCGTCTGGGTCCTGGTTAGGGTGATCAATATTTAAATTTATCTCATTGTTTTGCAGCTCTATTCGTGATAACGCGTCGGCGTTCGAGTTAAGTTTTCCTTTCATATAGGTGATAGTATAATCGTACTCTTCTAGTCGTAAGCGCCATCTTGTCAATCTACTATTAGGTTCTTTTACGTTCATCAAATATTGTAAAGGTTTGTGATCGGTAATTATGTTGAATTTTCGACCGTATAGATAGGGTCGGAAGTATTTCGTAGCGTAAACTATTGAAAGAAGTTCTTTCTCAATCGTGCTATATTTTACTTCACTTTCGTTAAGCGTCCGGGAAGCATAGGCAATCGGAAGGTCAGATCCGATCGGCCCTTGTGAAAGTACGGCACCTATAGCGTAATTCGAAGCATCCGTGCGCAAGTTAAAAGGTTTTTCGAAATCCGGATACTGTAAAAGCGGGTCGTTTGTAAGCAAATTTTGACAGTGTTTAAAGCAATTTATATATTCGGGGGTAAGTTCAATCTTTGCACCTTTTTTTAAACATGAAGTCAATGGTTTAGTCAATTTCGCAAATTGGGGAATAAATTTTCGATAATAGCCGAGTAATCCCAAGAACGATTTTATTTCTTTGCTGGTTTTTGGAATAGGAAACTGCTGGACTGCTTTGATTTTATTAGGGTCGGGCTTAATACCTTCTGTGGTAATTATATGTCCTAAGAAAGGAGTCTCACGTTTCATGAACTCTGATTTGTTTATCTGTATCTTGAAGTTGGATTCGCGGAGTCTTTGGAAGACGTCTTCTAAATTTTGGATGTGTTCTTGGAGGAAGTGCTGTAAACGATTATATCATCCATGTACACCATTATATTCTTTAAGCCGCGTAACACGTTGTCCATGACACGTTGGAATGTTGACGGTGCATTTTTTAAACCAAAAGGCATGCGCAAATAGGCGTAAACACCGCGGTATCCGTCATTGTTAGTATCTACGCTGAATGCAGTTTTTCTATATCATCGGGGTGCATTTCTATTTGATGAAACCCTGAGGCAAGGTCCAATGTCGTGAAATATTGGCATCGACCAAGTTTGTCTAAAATATCATTGATGTTAGGGATCGGATACTTATCACTTATTGTTTTTTCGTTTAACTTTCTATAATCTACCACTAATCTCCATTTAGTTTGGCCTGTTGCGTCTTGTTTCTTTGGGACAATCCAGATTGGGGATGACCATGGGCTATTGGATGGACGTATTATGTTTTGTTGAAGCATCGATTCAATTTGCTTGTCTACTTCTGCTTTATGTATTTGGGGATATCTGTAAGAACGCGTATAGATTGGGATCTCATCCGTTGTATTTATCCGGTGTTTAATCTGATTCGTGAACGTAAGCGGAGTGTTTTCAGTATAAAAAACATCGCTATATGCTTCGCATAAGTTTGAGAGGTTCCATTTCTCTTCTATGTTAAGATGATCCATTCTAAGAAATGATAGAGCACTATCATTTTTCTCGCAAGTCGTTTCTAAGTTATAAATTTCATAATCATTATTCAGCGTCTGGACTCTAAGGGGCGACGATAACATAACAATGATGTCATTATTAGTCGGGTTTGTTATTTGCAGGTGGGCCTTACCTGCCTCTGCTCGGGTTACAGTGTCGGGAATGTAACAATTGTTTACATTAGTGCGTGGGATGTAGATATCACCGTTGCGGATGTTGACTGGTACCATCAAATCCTTTGTTGAGTTTGATTTTATAAGGGCTTCGAATAGAGATTTTGTTTCAGAAGTCAAAACCTTTATTGGTATATTAGCGTTTGGTGTAATAAGTAATTTGTTTTCCAGGTCAACTTTAGCTTTTAAATGTTCCAGCATTTCGAAACCAATTAATCCGTCAAATACGTTATGAAACCTATAAATGTAGTATTTAAACAAAGATTTCTCTTTTAGTTCGGCGAACGAAGGTATCTCCACAGCGTAGTTAAAAACAGTAGTATAATCTGAGTTTACAGTGAATGGTTCGAACAATAGCTGATGCTTGTTGAAATGCTTTTCGAAAACTTCTGGTGACAAGAATGATTGATTAGCTCCGGTATCAATCAGTAATTTCAGGGAGGCTCTTTAATTTCGATATAGGGTAGCCGTCTTTTTAAGTGAGCGTGTATTTCTAATGCTAGGGGTCTTTGGTCGTATCCGAATCCTGAGGAAAATCCTGATTAATTTCCTGTTCATTAAAATTTAGTTCATAATTATCGTGGTACTGCTGGTAGTCTAAATAGTCTGTGCATACATTGTCGCACTGCGCGTTCTCAGAACTGTGGCCGCCAGTGATAGCGGCGTATTCGCGTGGGTCCGCGATAAGCATTTCAGGCGCCGGACATTGTTGTTGATACATAGTTTGGCAGGTATGATTATTTAAAGGGTTATTTATAGCTGGCATGTATGGTCTCAATGGTACCTGAGCTGATCGATATGAAATTCCACTCATAGGTTTAGGTTGTTCTACGTTTTTGTTGGTTTGTTGTCCAGAAAATTGCCTTGATGGGTTGTAGGGATATTGGGGCCTGTTCCACGGATTATTTTTGTATGGATTGGGATAGAAAGGTCTGTAATTATTTTGATGAGATGAGACGTTTTGTCGTTGTGAAAATGACGGTTTATTTAAGTTGGCGAAGGGCACCGGTCTTGGGGGTAAATTGTGAGGAGCAAACTTGTTTAAGTCTAATGGTTTTTGGAAATTAGTTTGAGGTGCTTGCCTTTTTTGGAGATAATGTATATTTTGTTCCTCTTTGATAAATTGCAAGGCCGTTGGCATGTCCGAAGGACGCATGGTTCTGATCGTTACACCCAGAGGGTCCTTAAGGCCAGTCAGGAAAGCTTTCAAGGTTTGAGATGTAAAGAAATCTCGCTTGCAAGCTTTCTTGTTTTCGTCAGTTTCGTGCAAGTTAACGTAATTTATAATAGTACTGAGTAAATGCATGCAGCGGTTATAAAATTCTTGGGGGTCTCGCTCTCTTGGCGCAAATTAACAAGGTCTCTATTAAGGCAGTTTTCGTCCCGTTGGTCGGCGAAATTTTTTAGTAACACCTGTTTTACTTCCACCCACGATGCAACACCATTTATAGTAACGACCTCTTCGGCTTTTCCTTTCAGCTTATTAAGAACGCTATGCAGCAATATTTGATTGTTAAAATTATTGGGTTGTGCTACGTCATAGTATTGGGTCAAGACGGTTTCACACGTAGTTATAAATCTGTGTAACTGATTTGGACTTCCATTGTATTCTGGTATAACACTAAGAGCTATCTTAAATTGATTAATATTATTATTATTTGCTTCCGCCATTATAACAATTAAAGGAAATCGAATACGGGAAAATTGGACAAAACTTGTGGATATACAATTAAGCAGTTCGAAAGAAAATTAATAAATTTCTGTAAAGTACAAAAACACTAAGGAAAATGGAAAGGACTCACAGTATGGCGACGGCAAACAGCATTTTCGGCTCCGGAGGTCCGGTGACTAGGCTTTTGAGGTGGAAAAGCTCTAGCTATCCTTTTAGACTGCGCCACTAATAGTTCTTGGGTAATTCTTCTTTAATAAAACTTAATCGCAAGGTTTACTTGTTTAATCAGTTAAAATTACAAATTGTCCCGACAATAGTTACCGATTGATCGGTACCGAGCGCGTCCGAAGTTGGGAACGAACTGTCGACGGTCGCGTCGATGGCTTAAAAGCTACACTACTTAATCAGCACGCGCACACACATAACAAGTGTGATAAACTACGCACTAATGTGCACTGAAAGACTATTCTGGAAATGCAGAAATAAATATTTAATTTTTTGGACAACAACATATAAAACGAAAAGCGTCAAATATGTTTAACCACACCAATTGGTAAAGGCTTACTTTGTTCTTCGAAAACAGATAGCAAAATTTAATTTTATTCTCAAGAGTGCAAAGTAATTTCATACAAATTTTAACTTGATGTCTTAAGCGGGCTGGTAGAATTTATCTGTAAGTGATAATTTTGATTCATTAATATTGAATAAATTGGAGTATTAGATTATTGTTGTATTAAATGTAAAATGTTGAGTTTCACTTGGTGGCAAAGTTTGTTTATCCTTTGTGCCTTGAAACCCTCGCAACGCTCAAGATTCCACTTTTTGAACCACTTACTACGCTCGCAGTTCAATATTAAAATCTTTCGCTTGCTCGGGTATCAATATTGGCACGTGCGGTTAAACAACCTTGCAAAACAAATGACGACCGGTCTGGCCTAGCGCGTAGTGACCCTGCCTGCTACGCCGCGGTCCTGGGTTCGAATCCCGGTAAGGGCATTTAATTGTGTGATGAGCACAGTTATTTGTACCTGAGTCATGGAGGTTTTCTATGTATATTAGTATGTATTTATCTATATTTAAGTATGTATATCGTCGCCTAGCACCCATAGTACAAGCTTTGCTTAGTTTAGGGCTGGGTTGATCAGTGTAAGATGTCCAATGAAAAATAAAATAAATAAATAAATAACTCTTCTTCAACTTCTTATACGAACGAGAATGTAAATGTTTGTAACTCCTGACACCGGGAAAGAGAGACATATGATTCACTTTCCCGGTGTTACCAGTTTCTCTTTCCCTACTCGGTATCTTATATATGATGTATTTTTAAGCCATCATAACAATAACAAAATGACGAAAATTTAAAAAAATGTGGTTATGTGAATAAAGTAAAAACTGTTATATTGCACTACCTTGAAAGTCAGCCTCTGAGCACTTATATTTATTATTTTATCGCCGCACGCAAAACTTCCTGCCAGCTCGAGTTCAAACAAGAAGCCAACTGATTTTTTTGTTGCACCCTCAACTGTCACATAAGTGATCTACCCTCATCTGTGTTAGATAATTGGAATTAGTCCGTGTATACTGCTTTACTGACACAGTAACCACTTTGCTGCATCGCATAGTTTTTAGTTTATAGCATATAGATTCTCTTTCCCCATAGATTCACTTACCCCAACTGACCTTATGTATGATTAATTATGTTTTCAAAATTAATGAATCTCCTAGCCTATAAGGCCAGTGGCCCGTTTATCGAAAGGTACAAGCCTTTTATTACAAGTGTGTTTCCATGACAACCCATACGATTTGACAGTTCGCGCACTTGTAACACAAGGCTTGTACCTTTCGAGAAACGGGCCCATTTCTCGAAGCTACAAGTTACAATTTACAAGTGATAGTCAATGTCTAATATGACAAGTTGGACAGAGACTTCCGCTTGTAACTTGTTACTTTCAGTTTTGAGAAACAGGCCCCAGATCTCCATGTGATAGCATCTACATACATACATATAATCAGGCCTGTATCCCATAAAGGGGTAGGCAGAGCATATGAATCCACATTCACGAATTTTTGTTTTGCACTATGCTTGACTGGTAGAGAATGCCTTAAGGCATTAAGTCCGCCATTTGTGCTTTTTTTATTGTGCAATAAAGTTTAAATAAATAAATGAACATGAGTGGGAAGTTTCAGTGTCACTCTTGGCAAAAAGAGGTTGAAAGAAATCGAAATTGTGACATTGCAGTGACAGGTTGCCAGGCTCTCGCCTACGACATAATTTAACCCATATCCCACAGTCGACTTCTACGACACCCACGGGAAGAAAGGGGGTGGTGAATTTCTTAACCCGTCACCACACGGGGCATCTACTTTATTTGAATGTACATATACATAAGGGTTCGCGCTTCGCAAGGACCCCTTATATTTATTTTACATATATGGGTCACGACCTTGGCTTAGAAAATTGACGTTGGGGATAAATTTTGTCGCAATAAAGTAGGTGTATCTGAACTAAGGAAGTAGGTTAAATAAAATAATACTTTCAATTTGTAGAGGTTAACGATAAATAAAAATAAATAAATAAATATTATAGGACATTCTTACACAGATTGACCGAGTCCCACGGTAAGCTCAAGAAGGCTTGTGTAGTACTCAGACAACGATATATACAAATACTTATATACATAGAAAACATCCATGACTCAGGAACAAATATCTGTGCTCATCACACAAATAAATGCCCTTACCGGGATTCGAACCCCGGACCGCGTCGTAGCAGGCAGGGTCACTACGCACTAGGCCAGACCGGTCGTCAAACGATGGTCATAAGTGGCGATAGCAAAAGTAGTTCTCAAGATATTTAGTAATGCGACAGACAGATGGACAGAGTCGCACCATAAGGGTTCCTTTTGTACTTTTTTTGGTACGGAACCCTAAAAATCAATATAAGAAAGAAGTCTTCTTTTAAACAGCGTCGCTGGAGACTTATAGACGGCAATAAAAATATGGTGAATAGATAAATCGTGACATTATTATTATTTTTTTCAAAAGTATCCATACTAATATTATAAATGTGAAAGTGTGTGTGTCTGTTTGTCCGTCTTTCACGGCAAAACGGAGTGAAGAATTCACGTAATTTTTTAAGTGGAGATGGTTGAAGGGATGGAGAGTGACATAGGCTACCTTTTGTCTCTTTCCAACCCCCCCTTTCCCAAAATAGGGGCGGAAGTTTTTATGGAGCATCACACATCCGCAATCTTTAAATTCAACGCGAGCGAAGTCGCAGGCTAAAGCTAGTCTTCTTATAAACATGACGAAGAGTGACGTCGTAATTTCTAGCTAGTCAAATACATCTACAATTTTAGCCGATTCCTGCAAAAATATATACAGCTAAATATGAACACGTATTCAGCGAAATATGCAAATTAAAACGCCTGCACATGTTTATATTAAATGAGTTCAGAACAAACCAAGAACTTACAATCTTGGTCAACCTCCAACAAAGAAAGATCTGACAATGTCTGCTCGTTTGCCTCCTATCACATAAAAAAAAAAAAAATCATTTTTGGGACAGTTAAAAATAGTACATTACGATACAAGTGAAACAGAGGAAGTTCGAAAGAGGGACGATAAATTATAACCTGTGCCTAACCACAAAATTAAAATTTTGAAAAAACCCCGACCACGACATAGTGGACCGATTTTCATGAAACATGGCTAAGAACACTCCCGACTAACTCAGCTTTCAAACAAAATAAACTAAATCGAAATCAGTTCATCCGTTTGGGAGCTTCGATGCCACAGACAGACACACACAGACAGACAGACAAACAGACAGACAGACACGTCAAACTTATAACACCCCGTCGTTTTTGCGTCGTTTGTACATTACGTTACAAGTGCGAGAGAGAGGTGATACATTAAAACACGACCGAAGGGAGTGTTTTAAATCGACACAAGTTACGAATTCCCTTTTCGAACGTATATCGTTTTTATATCGATTTTTCTATAACTCACGCTCCGCCCGCGTGCAATAGCACATTTAAAGTGCGGGTATGATGAAAATAACTATTAATCCTGTGTCGTGAGATGGCAGGCTTATGCACTGAAACTAATACACATTTTACTATGACCAAATACATATTATATAACACCGTATAGACAGGTACAGTCTAAGAAAAAACCGGCCAAGAGCGTGTCGGGCCACGCTCAGTATAGGGTTCCGTAGATTTTCGTATTTTTCTCAAAAACTACTGAACCTATCAAGTTCAAAACAATTTTCCTAGAAAGTTTTTATAAAGTTATACTTTTGTGATTTTTTTCATATTTTTTAAACATATGGTTCAAAAGTTAGAGGGGGGGGGACGCACTTTTTTTTCCTTTAGGAGCGATTATTTCCGAAAATATTAATATTATCAAAAAATGATCTTATTAAACCCTTATTCATTTTTAAATACCTATCCAACAATATATCACACGTTGGGGTTGGAAGGAAAAAAAATATCAGCCCCCACTTTACATGTAGGGGGGTACCCTAATAAAACATTTTTTTCCATTTTTTATTTTTGCACTTTGTTGGCGTGATTGATATACATATTGGTACCAAATTTCAGCTTTCTAGTGCTTACGGTTACTGACTCCGCGGACATTACGGACGGACGGACGGACGGACGGACGGACGGACGGACGGACGGACGGACGGACGGACGGACAGACAGACAGACATGGCGAAACTATAAGGGTTCCTAGTTGACTACGGAACCCTAAAAACGTACCTCAGAACCATGTAGAAAAAGGTACGGTGGCCTAGATGGCGTTACACCTTTAGGGGACGCTCGACTAAATGTCGACATTTTAACACATATCAAGCTAACAATAAGGGCTAAATTGTCAAAACTGAGGTTCAAAAGTTTTAAGCTTGTGTCGAGAGATGGCAGTCTGTGCACTGTGATTACACATTTTACTTTGACAGTAACTCTCTATAATACTCGATCCTCTTTGCCTATACTGGATCCTCTTTGCACTGACGACATGTAGTGTTCGACAGTCCGTATCAAATACTTGTATCTGAGTACCTTAGATTACTACCTACCTTTATAGATTTACGAACTAAATTCTTAGAAACACTTGCACATGCAAAAGATTTTCAGTCGCTTGCTTTAATTTATTGCTGTACGTACACAATATATTATGCCAGTGACAGGTTAAAATGTCACTACCCACGATACCATAATTTCTCAGTACAGTTGGTGTTATTTTTTACGCACTAGTGCAAGAAGCGGTTCATTATATGTCAGGTCGAAACTTCGTAGGTCCATCTGTACTGAAAAACGTCGTACGATACACGTGCGAAAAAGAAAGTTCTTCTATTCAATTTCTTACTTTCGCACTTGTATCGTAATGTACTATTTCAGTACAGATGGTGTTTTTTACGCACTAGTGCGCGAAGTGGGTCATTTTTTGTCAGGTCGCAAAGGGCCATCTGTAGGTACTGAAAAATGTCGTACGATACAGGTGCGAAAAGGAAATACGCAACGCATGTCGATTTAAAACACGACGGAAGGGAAGGCATTTATCGCCACTCATAATGACCTTCATATTTTCCGCACGTACACTATATGTACTAGTTATTAAAAAAATATATGTACATGTCAAACAACAAAACATTATTTCCTTCCTTATTAAAATTGTAGCAGGAAAAGTTCAGTGACCTAAAACGTAATACATTAAATGCGACAAACCAAACATAATTTTAATGGAGGCCGCGCCCATACTTTGAAACACTCTATTTGATTAGTTTCAAAGTTTACAAACAAAAATGTGACTTAGTCGGGAAAAGGGACCTTTTGGCGATTTGGGCTTACGCTATTATTAAATTTAAGTAAGGTACATTTGATTGTGGAACGTCGCAAAAAGACTACTCCAAGGTGACACCACACATATCACTTCAGCCATCAATCGCCCACTGCTGAGCATAGGCCTCCCCTCGTGTACGCCACTTATCCCGGTCCAGGGCTAAACTCATCCAGAAGTGCCCCGCAGTTTTTCGAATGTGGTCCACCCAACGAGCCAACGGATGCCAGGCGCTTCTTACATCCGATAGCAGCCACCATTCGGTCAACATTTTGGTCCACCTGCCATCACTCTGCCTGGCAACATGCCCCGCCAATTCCATTTGAGTTTGGAACTGACGTCACCCACGTCCCGCACCTTGGTGCGGCGTCGGATCTCGACATTCCTCACTCGATCTTGGAGCTTAATGCCGAGCATGGTACGCTCCATCGCTCTCTGTGCTACCCGTATCTTATGCACAGCCTTTTTTTAGTGAGCGTCCATGTCTCGGCGCCGTAAGGTGAACCCTTGGAGTAGTCTTTTTGCAACGTTGTGAAAGCAAAGCGACAAAGTGGTAAAATAAAAAGTGGAAAAAAATGTTTTGTTAGGGTACCCCCCCTACATGTAAAGTGGGGACTGATTTTTTTTTATTCCAACCCCAACGTGTGATATACTGTTGGATAGGTATTTAAAAATTAATAAGGGTTTTCAAAAATCGTTTTTTTTAATATTAATATTTTCGTAAATAATCGCTCCTAAAGGAAAAAAAGTGTGTGTACGGAAAACTACGGAACCCTACACCCCCCCCCCTCTAACTTTTGAACCATATGTTTAAAAAATATGAAAAAAATCACAAAAGTAGAACTTTATAAAGACTTTCTAGGAAAATTGTATTTAACTTGATAAGTTCAGTAGTTTTTGAGAAAAAATACGGAAAACTACGGAACCCTACACTGAGCGTGGCCCGACACGCTCTTGGCCGGTTTTTTCATATATTTGATCGCCATTGTTCGAGGTGTGCCTTGACTACAAGACTAAACAATTTCGTTAAATTATCTAATGGATTATCAAATGTTTTAATTAGAAATTTAATCCCAATTAAGTTTTAAATGGAACAGACTGATGAAAAGGGTTTTTGGTTCGTTCTAATTGTTTCTGGCCCCGTAGCCGAATGGCATTTCTGTGACGCGAAACGCCACCGAAACACCGCAGAAAGGTAGTCTGGATCTGTCGCGCCAATACGCAAGAGCGATAGAGATAATATTATCGTGAGCGTTTGTGCATTCCGCTACGCACACTGTTATGAAATTAAAACTGAAATATCGTCACTACTTTAAAAAAAACTTGTATCTTCGTCTGTCAATGAAAAGAAAATTGTAGTAAGTATATATGGAATGCATATAGACTTACTGCGTTTTAACTTTGAGGAACAGCGTGAGATACGAGATTTTTTAAAAGTAGGTAGTGACGATATACCGAGGCAAACATTTTATAGGTAATCTTTTATTGAAAAGGGATTTCTTCCAGCGAATATAGTACCTACACAAAATGAAAAATTTACACCGGTTTTGACGACCAGTCTGGACTAGGACCCTGCCTGCTAAACCGAACGTCCAGGTTCGCATCCTGCTGTGGGCAATTATTTGTATGATATCATAGATGTTCTTAAGTCTATGGGTGTTTTCTATGTATTTTTATATTATATATGTATGTACATCGTAGTCTGGGTACCCACAACACAAGCCTACTTGATTTTACCATGGAACTCAGTCAATCTGTTTAGCGCAGCGGCCTAATGATGCTTTTCGGACGGATGACAGAAAACAATATTTTCGGTACCTCTTTATTAATAAATAAATCAAACTCGATGATAATAATATGCTTGCGCAGCATCGTATCTTATACAACGTTGAATATTCATATCGTTAAACTGCACAAGTACATATCCGTATGGGCATCCGTAATAAGATCCAAAAAATCCTCTCTTCTTTCGCGGGTGCATGGTTTTTTCGGCCTTAGGAGTAAAACCAACAAATATAGAAGCAGCTTCACTGTTATCGTCTATATATTCGGGAATCGATACTTCGTCATTCTTATATACCTTTTTGATTTCTTTTAGATTTTTAGTTTTAGCTCCACCTTCGTTAATATTCTTAATTTTGTTATTTTTCTTTGAGTCATCGGGGATTTCAACTTTTTCATTTTCTTTATCTATAATTTCTTGGTTATTTTTTATTTTATTTCCATCGTTTTGAAAATTCTTTATAATATTGTTATTTTTCTTTCGATCGTCAGGGATTTCGACTTTATCTGTTTCTTTCTTCGTGTTTTGAACTTCTTCAGTATTTTCGTTTTTATTTGTATTTTTGTTACCTGTTTCAGGGAGTTCCACGTTTGCACTTTCTTTCTTCATATTTAAAATGTCTACATTTTCTTTTTTAATATCTTCTTCGTTAAGATTTGTTGTTTTCTTATCCTTCGGCTCAATGATTTTATATTCAATAGGCAAATCATCATCAGCGATATCATTTTCAAAACTATCTGTATCTAGATTCGTCTTATAAATGATAAATGGTTTATTAACTTTATCATTTTCTTTATGATTTACGACCATAGCCATATTTAAATTTATTACTAACGTTGCAATTAAAAGCGTTATTGTTATTTTCCTCATAGTGATATCTGAAAATAAAAAGCAATTATTATTATAAATATAATTCACTGAGTATAAAAACACATGCGACATCCCATGAGGAAAGGTACCATATTACTCCTGTTTGCGTACCATGGATCTCCTCTTCTAGTATTAGGAGTGAAGTTCGTACGATGATTAGGTATTTATTTAAATACTAGCTTTTGCCCGCGGCTTCGCTCGCGTTAGAAAGAGACAAAAAGTAGCCTATGTCACTCTCCATCCCTTCAACTATTTCCACTTAAAAAATCACGACAATTCGTCGCTCCGTTTTGCCGTGAAGGACGGACAAAAAACACACACACACACTTTCCCATTTATAATATTACTATGGACTATGGATTTGAGTACGATTCTCCTCAGAAATGTTTTTAAGTAGGCATAATTTAATATCTGACTAGTTTAATACACTTATACAGTGTGTAAACCTAATACGGACGAATTTCTTAACGGTGGTTATTATAAGACAATAGGTATCGTAACTATCGTAAGTAATCTAAATGTACAATAATAAAAATATAAATAACTAGCTTTTGCCCGCGGCTTCCTCGCGTTAAATTCGAAAATTGCTGAATGCTCCATACAAAATTCTACCCCCAATTTTCGGGAAGTGGGGGGTTAGAAAAAGACAAAAAGTAGCCTACGTCACTCTTCATCCCTTCAACTATCTCCACTTAAAAATCACGTCAATCCGTCGCTCCGTTTTGCCGTGAAAGACGGACAAACAAACAGACACATACACTTTCCTATTTATAATATTATTATGGATAATTTTGATCGGCTTAAATGAACAAATTATAAAGCATATTTATGTGTAATAATTTACCTTAATATCACAATCCAGGGAAGTCCACTCGCCGTCAAATGGAAACTGATTCTGATCCTTATAACACGACTAGTTTTATTATATTAATAAGGAAAATATACCGCATATATTACTAACTATAATAATTTAATAATAAAACCGTGTGGTGATTGGAATTTCACCGTCCCCGTGGGTGTCGTAGAAGTCGACTGTGGGATATGGGTTAAATTGTGGCGTAGGCGAGAGGCTGGCAACTTGTCACTGCAATGTCACAGTTTCGTTTTCTTTCAACCCCTTATTTGCCAAGAGTGGTACTGAAACTTGAGTACCTACAGTTACATACGGCGGGGCAAATCTCGACGGGGTGGGGGAGGGGTATATAACTGGTGGACACTATTTAATAGTGCAAAATAGGTATCTCATAGGTAAGCGTGCTCCACCGTAGACCGCATCATCACTTACCATCAGGTGTGATCGTGGTCAAACGTCTACCTATCTATACTAAAAAAAAAAAAAAACACTGTACCTAAAACATGGAAAAAATTAACCAGTTACATTGGCCCCCCAGTCGAGATTTGCCCCGCTGTACCTTACCTATAAATGAGTCACAGATGGCCCTTTAAATTATCGACATTAGTAACTTGTCAGGTATCCCACTAGTGTGGTAAAGTACCACTTAAATATGTATCCATACTAATATTATAAATGGAAAAGTGTGTGTGTCTTGTTTGTCCGTCCTTCACGACAAAACGGAGCGACGAATTGTCGTGATTTCTAACCCCCCCACTTCTCCAAAATGGGGGGCGGAACTTTGTATAGAGCAATCCGCAGTTTTTGAATTCCACGCGAGCGCAGCCGTCTGCAAAATCTAGTTATAAATGGGAAAGTGTGTGTCTGTTTGTTTGTCCGTCCTCCACGGTTTACTCGGTTTACACGGTTTTAACGGAGCGACTAATTGCCGTGGTTTTTTCAGTGGAGATAGTTGAAGGGACGGAGAGTGGCAACAGGCTACTTTGTCTCTTTCTAACGCGAGCGAGGCCGCGTGCAAAAGCTAGTAAGGTATATTTTTAACACCTAATTGTCTGCCTTGGTCTGTCCTTGCCCTCGCTAGAGTACAAAAACAGCCTTCGTTTCTGAATGACTTAGCGAATATATTGAATTTTCTTTATATAGTCTTAAACTAGATTAACTTGATTTATTAACAAGAAAGAAAATTAACCGGTTACAGAAGAGTTATTAGCAAAGAAAGCCTTTATTAATTTTACTTACTAAAATTATTTTTACTTACTGATTTGCAAAGGTTGGACACGAATAAAATGTTGGTACAAAAACATAAAGCCTTGTGAAATAAACAGAACTAGGTACTAAGAACTAAATATTTGCATACTTTAGACATATCGCGTATAAAAAGGCGGCATTTTCTCCCAAGGTCGGAAAATTGTGCATTTTCTCTCATCGATTTTCCACCCACACCATTCATACGAATTTTGAGCGTGGGCGGTTGACGTCATATGACATATTATTATGGCTAGAGGTAAATCGAATTTAAAGTTATACTGAGATGTTGAAGTTATATCCGAGCAGTTCTCGAAAAGTTTGTATAAAAATTAAGGAAAGAGTTAAATTTGTTTTTATTATTCCTATTTTGTTACCAAGATTTTTTTGATGAATTGAGATTTTAGTAAGTTTTATTTCGTCATTAAGGTTCTCTACACTGAGAGAAATTTGCATTGTGAATTTAACAAGTTCGACTTGTTGCGGTTTATTCGTTTGAATCAGCCAAACGTATGTTTAAAACAATATGTGTCAGGTTGTTTTTATAAAATCGATTTATTGATTCAAATATATTGCCGATTCAAATGACAAGTAGCTTGTTGTTTGACCCAAAGAGCACGTAGGCGCTATTTTAACTAAAAAACTTGTTGAACGAACATGAAAACTGGTTGTATTTTCTCTCAGTATAGTATCTATATTTTCTTAATTATAACAATTATCCAGTATATATCTTACGAAAGTCGACTTATATTACTAAATGTTGGTAACAAAATAGGATCAATTAAAATTTGCTGACATAGCTAAGCACAAAGTTGCCAGGAATTGCTCATCCATACTTATTACTTATACAGGGTGTATTTTGATATTTTTGATAGCGGGTCTCTTTAGACCATTTTCGCGTAGGACCACGGGATCTCGTAGCTGCCCTTACTGACCCGCTATCAAAATACACCCTGTATAAATTATCAACGGGAAATTGTGTGTGTCTGTTTGTTTGTCCGTCTGAAGGTATTGAGCAAAGAATATAATACTCACTAGGAGATTGAGAGTCATAGGCTCCGTTGTGCCGTGAAAGACGGACAAACAAACAGACACACATACTTACCCATTTATAATATTAGTATGGAAAGTAGGTAATTCAATTTCTATTCCCTAAGTGTAAACACATTTAGTGACAATTTTTTTATTTGTTTAGGTTATTTTAAAATACGAGTATAATGGTCTAAATTTACATTCTACTGCACTTAGCTAAAAGCTTTTAGTACTGTCTGGAAACTCTGGATAACATTACTTTTTACTAAAGAACAATTATTATACTAAAAAAGAGAGTTTGTGCTTGAATTTTGTTTGTTATTTGAGACTTAAAGTGATCAATTAACACGTTATGATATCTAATTCAACAACGTTCACAAAATGGAATTGACTTTATTTTGTATTCACTTCAAACCATTTTTTCCCCTCACTAGCACAGAAACACGTGTTTTGTCCTTCAATATCAGCGTGGAAAAACGCATTTTATCCACTGTGGGTGTAATTTGACACTTGAATAAAGTCAAATTTGCTTTAAAATTACTAAAAGTAGGTGAAACTAGTAATAAAGATGATTTACCACCTGTGGAACTGTTGGAAGCAGTGATAAACGCATTTTTTGCGTTGTAGTTTCCTCGCTACAGTGAGGGGAAAAGTTTTGTGTTACACTCGGGTGCAAATGTATTTTACTTCTCGTGTGTTAAAAAACTCGCAAGTTCAGGATTCTATTCTCGAACCACTCGCTTCGCTCGTGGTTCAACTATAGAATCCTTTCACTTGCTCGTTTTTCAATTCCACACTCGGCGTTAAAATACAACTTTGCCCCCTTGTATAACAAATAACTATTAACCCCCGACGCAAAAACGACGGAGTGTTATAAGTTTGACGTATCTGTCTGTCTGTCTGTCTGTGGCATCGTAGCTCCCGAACGGATGAACCGATTTAGATTTAGTTATTTTTGTCTGAAAGCCGAGTTAGTCGGGAGTGTTCTTAGCCATGTTTCATGAAAATCGGTCTAATGTCGCAGTCGGGGGTTTCTTCAAAATTGTAATTTTGTGGTTAGGTTATTGAAACTGAAAATCAGCTATTACGTCAATTTGGTTTGTTCGCCTTAATAATTCTGTAATTTCCTTTTAAACTGTCTTGTTTTCTGTAAGTACGCCCAATGTGAGCGTGCACTTCAGTCTGCACACTTAACTAACAAGTGGCGCTGAAATTATGAGCAGTTTCATATGCTCTGCCCTGCAGTAGCGTTTGGGAATACGATCGTCAGTTTATTGACGGCAGCGACAGCGGTGGTTTACATTTTAACTAGATTTGCTTTTGGTAGGTACTCTACAGGAAAATGAAAATGAAAATCTTTATTGATAACAATTGTTATATGTCCATATGTTGCCATATTGTCCATATATTTTTTTTAACAATTGTTATATGTCAGGTCGCAATTCTCAACCGATTCTCATGAAATTTTTTAACCAGATTCTATGATTAGCCAAAACGTTTTTGTCGATCCTGTTTTTCTTTTTAGTATGAATAGGTAGACGTTTGACCACGATCACACCTGATGGTAAGTGATTATGCGGTCTACGGTGGAGCACGCTTACCTATGAGATACCTATTTCCTCTCGCTTCAAAGAGACCTGGATTGTACTCATGCGGAAACACAGACTCAGGCAGGGCATTCCACTCCTTGGCGGTTCGCAAAAAATTAAGTTAAATTAAAATTTTTGGAAATTACATAAATAACGTAACGACAACGTATTTACGATTTTATTTGTAGGTTACAATTTCAGTATTTTCTTGTAAATCTGGTTTATTAAATTTGTACTTTTTGTCTACAGAGGACGGCGGGCGTTGCCTGCCAGCATTTGCCGGCCGCAAGCTCGGAGAAATCTGCAACCGTGAGAACCAGTGCGAGGCGGGCTTAGTGTGCGAGGAGGTCGTCCCAGGTATCTTATCTTATCTTATTATCCTCAAATGACAAGCTCGGTGAAACTTGCAACCTTAAAAACCAGTGCGAGGTGGACTTGCGAGGAGGCCCTCCTAGCTACAATAGGCGAGACGACTAAAAAAAACTAATTAGTCCGTCAGTTAGATTATCAAAGAATTATAGACACATATTTTTTCTTTTTTCTCGTAAACGAAAAATGACGACGGTACAGTGCGTTGAAGTTTCGCGTGACGTCACGCCTTTGGTACAATTTTTACTTAGAAGTGACGTCACAAGCCCCCACGCCGGAACTTTGATGCTCTATATCTAGTTGTATTTTTTCATTAATTAGAAAAATCGAAAAATATGTGTTAAATTTTTTTGGACGATCTAACTGACGGACTAAACAGAATGCCATTTTTTATGTAGTCGTCATCCCTATACTAGTATAACAGTTTATTTGATCTTTATGATGATATACGATTAATGGTCTTGGTCCTTGTATTTCCTACATTGACGCAGCAACCCAAATTGGGACTTGGTTAAAATACCTTTTGATCTTATTCAGTTCCTCTAGTCACTGTGGCTGAGGTTCACCAGGTTTTAAGCTACTATGTCATTCCAAAGGTATTTATAACGTCTACCTAGGCGTCTCCCCTTTTGTTGTCCCAAAAACATCCTCTTCTCGGTAGTACGATCCTCTCCCATCCAAAAAATACTTACTTACTTTGTTGGCGCGACGACCCAAAGTGAGTCTTGGCCTCCAACACAAGAGCACGCCACTTTACACGGTCCAGAGCGACCTCTCGCCAGCCCTCGTTGACGCCAAGTTCACGGAGATCTGCCTCCACTCTATCTGCCCAAAAATAAGTAGCTATATTATTGCCAGCTTTTATTTAACTTACAAATCTTGCAATGTTTGTACGGATTTAAAAAAATATCTCAAACGAATTGAACCAGCGTACTCTGCAATCGCTGCAGATGTCTGTCCTCTCGGCCACCCAGGTCAATTACACAGTCAATTATTCTGTACTTAATTTTTCACAGCTTAAATTATTTTTGTCCAGGTGAAATGCACGTCTGCCGTCCACCAACATCAGGCCGCAAGCAATACAATGAGGACTGCAACGCGTCTAGCGAGTGTGACATCACGAGGGGGCTATGCTGCGTCATGCAACGCCGACACCGACAAAAGGCGCGCAAGGTATATATATCATAATCCTTCTCAGTCGACTGCCATTCACGGTCTCAGCCCACCTTAGCGGTGTTCCACCCCTGGAGCGTCGGCCTTCGAATTTGCCGAGCATAATGTTTCTTTGGAGAGTGTGTTGTTTAAAACACATGATATGCCGAAGAACCTGAGTATTTTCTCCTGACAAATAGTTGAGAGCCGCTTGGTGATATTCAGTTCACGCAGTATTGACTCGTTTGTTCTAAAAGCAGTTCATGGGATCCTGAGCATCCGTCTCCAGCACCACATCTCAAAAGCATCAATCTTTTTCCTAACTAGGGTTTTAAAGCTCCAAGTAAATCATAATATCAGATCTTATTCGTCCAGGAGAAGGCGTTCGACAGGGTCTGGCATGAGGGCCTGTTAGACAAACTGTCGACATCTTCAGTCCCACGTCGAGTGATGCTTGCGTACTACACTTCTTCCTAACAATCCTCACTACCATAGACCAAGCAAACGTATCTACTTAGCGTGTCAAATGAACTCAGTAAAATCCACTCAGTTGTCCGTCTTTAATCGCAGCTTGCAACTTTCGGGCGTCAATTTTTGTAAGTTGAAGTCAACAAAAACATTAAAAATGCCTAGTTACGTGATATTTAATTACAACAACACAAAAATTATGAACACTCAAGGGCTTGAGACATATTTAAAATCACAGTAACAATTTCAGTACAAAATCTGACACGCTCGGCTGCCATACAAATAGATGAACTTGTTTCTTCTATCTAAATATCCTGACGCAGCGACACTTCCACGGTACAGTGGAAGACAAGATCTCAACCAAGCGCCCAATTCTTCGCGGGTGTTCCTCAAGGGAGTTGCCTCTCGCCAGCTTACTACGCCTGTGTGCGTAGCCGAATACACAAACGCTGACGAAACGCTAATAGTATCTCTTTCGTAGTTATCTATCTCTATAGCTCTTGCGTATTAGCGCGACAGGGCCAGAATACATTTTTGCGGCGTTTTGGTGGCGTTTCGCGTCACAAAAATGCCATTAACCCTTAAATGCATGGTGATGTATATATGCATCATATATTTGATAGCCTGTAGCTCAATATATAGCTATCTAAAATCACTCTAATAGCTTAATTATTATTCAGTATTTATTATTATTTAATAAATAATCAAATAAATTAAATAATATTATTATTTACTATTTATTATTTAAGGATAAAGATGAAATGGCGGAAAAGTGTGAAAAAATAGGATGATGGCGATTTTTAGTACCTTTCTAATAGTAGTCAAACTTTACAAATAAAACTTACCAATCATTATATATTTATATTAAATAAGTTTTGGCCTATTTAACTTCTAGCACTGATTTAGTATTAAAATCGGTATTAAATATTTTTTTTATTATTTTTCCCAGAGTCAGGAAACCATTGTCTATCACATATATTAAGATCTCGTTAAAAGAAAAATTCATGCATTTAAGGGTTAAGCTACGCGGCCTGATGATAGCGATATTATCGTAATCGTTTGTGACGTCGGCTGTGTACCGTAGTTTTGCCTACGTTCGACAATTTGTGTAGGTAGCTATGACGTACGACCGACTTTCTTCAAACATATCACTTGCCATCTTGTCACAGTCAAAACAAATCACGTTGGCATATAAAAACTGCCGACGACACAAATAGGGAATTGGATACAAAATATAGGCATCGTCACTCAATGTAATGTTTCTGACGGATAAAAATATCTCACCCGATATGGTTATATTGTATATCTTATTTTAGTAAAGGATTCTTGTGTTTCTTTATATTTGGCAAATACATTTGTAACTCCGTAGACGGATAAAGTCTAAGAAAAAAACGTACCTTAAAGCCATAGAGATAAAGGTACGGTGGCCTAGATGGCGTTACACCTTTGGGGAACGCTCGGCTAGATGGCGGTGATATTAATATTTGACATTTTAACACATAAAGCTAAGAATATGGGCCAAATTGTCAAAACTGAGGTTCAAAAGTTATAAGCTTGTGTTGAGAGACGGCAGTCTATGCATTGTGATTACACATTTTACTTTGACAGTAACTCGCTATAATACTCGATCCTCTTTGATAACAAATAAAAATAGACACCAAAAAAGATTTCCTCAACTCATCCAACCGAAATTGTTAATTTCTCAACGAATAATACGCAGAAACAAACTCAAACTCACAACTTGTAATTTAATTTGCTCGCTTTCGCCAAATATTTAATCTGAAATTTGAATATCGTTGTCATTCAGCCGGCTTCTCAATTTAATCACGATTCCGTTATGATACTTGGGAGTTATCAAGTATTTTTAACCCCCGACGCAAAAACGAAGGGGTGTTATAAGTTTGACGTGTCTGTCTGTGTCTGTCTGTCTGTGTGTCTGTCTGTCTGTTTGTCTGTCTGTGTGTGTGTCTGTCTGTGGCATCGTAGCTCCCGAACGGATGAACCGATTTAGATTTAGTTTTTTTTGTCTGAAAGCTGAGTTAGTCGGGAGTGTCCTTAGCCATGTTTAATGAAAATCAGTCGACTATGTCGCAGTCGGAGGTTTTTCAAAATTTTAATTTTGTGGTTAGGTTAGGTTATTAACCCCCGACGCAAAAACGACGGGGTGTTATAGACGTATCTGTCTGTCTGTCTGTCTGTGGCATCGTAGCTCCCGAACGGATGAACCGATTTACATTTAGTTTTTTTTTGTCTGAAAGCTGAGTTAGTTAGACGTTTTCATCACACCAAAGATAACCTATCCACAAAATTAAAATTTTGAAAAAACCCCCGACCGCGACATAGTAGACCTATTTTTATGAAACATGGCCCACAGACAGACACACACACAGACACACACAGACAGACAGACAGACAGAAAGACACGTCAAACTTATAACACCCCGTCGTTTTTGCGTTGGGGGTTAAAAAATCGTTCTCCCTTAGTGCGTTTTCACATTATCTGATCCGATATCGGATGTCGGACCGATATCCCATACATTAAAGGGATATGTTCGTTCATTAAGGGATCCCTTAAAGGGATAAGTTCGCCTTTGTACTGTCTATCCTGTGTCATATTTGTGTTTTGTGTTTTGTACAATAAAGAGTTTATACATACATACATACATACATTACAGGCGCCATCTTGGATTTTTTCCATTGAAATCCTTCCGACATCCGATATCGGATCGGATAGTGTGAAAACGGACTTAGGGAGTTATGATTTTCTTAGTAGCGCATTTAACTTAGTTATCTTTTTACATATTTTTTTTTATATTGCAAGTGTGATGAAAGGGTGCAGAAATATTGCAAGCTCGAGTCATTAAATCACGCTATTTAACTTACTATCGTTAGCGACAAATTATTTGCTACCAGATTATACAATTGGTTAAAAGATAAATGCTTTTTCCCCTCATTAGCTTGGAAACACGTGTTTTGTCCTTTAATACCAGCTGGTAAAAACGCATTTTATCCACTAGGGGGTAAAGTAATTTGACCTGAATAAAGTCAAATTAACTGCTTTTAAATTGATAAAAGTAGGTGAATCTAGTAATAAAGATGATTTACCACCTGTGGAACTACTGGAAGCAGTGATAAACGCATTTTTTGCGTTGTAGTTTCCTCGCTGTAGTGAGAGAAAAAGTTTTGTGTTACACTCGGGTGCAAATGTATTTTACTTTTCGTGTGTTAAAAAACTCGCAAGTTCAGGATTCTATTCTCGAACCACTCGCTACGCTCGTGGTTCAACTATAGAATCCTTTCACTTGCTCGTTTTTCAATTCCACACTCGGCGTTAAAATACAACTTTGCCCCCTTGTATAACAAATAACTATTACTTCTCGTGTGTTAAAATACAACTTTGCCCCCTTGTATAACAAATAACTATTCACAACCTAGAAAAATAAAATGAAGAAATGAAGCCATTCTAGTAAATGAGCCCTAATTTAATTTGGGCTCAAAATAAACTTTGTTTAGCGGTTCTTCTTGAAAGGAGTTGGTAACTAAATTTAATTAGATTAGTTTACAAGCGCTTGAATTACAGAAGAAATTCGTACAATTGTTGATTTTAATTACCTAAAGCTGGCCTAATAACTTAGTTTATTTAGATAGTATACGTTTAGGCTTTTTCTTAGTTACTTACTTCTTCAAATTAATTGATACTTACGCCGTGTCTTGCGTGGGCGACGGTCGCGCGACCGTCGCCGTCGCGTCTCATACTTCCATATCGATAAGGTTTGATTTCGTATGCGTCGCATCGCCGTCGCGCGACCATCGCGCGACCGTCGCCCACGCAAGCCACGACGTTAGTAACATTTATCCAAGACCAAAGACATATGTAACTCTGTATAGACGGATAAAGTCTAAGAAAAAACGTACCTCGAAGCCATAGAGAAAAAGGTACGGTGGCCTAGTTGGCGTTACACCTTTGGGGAATGAATATGAATATGAATGCTCGGCTAGATGGCGCTAATATTAATATTTGACATTTTAACACATATCATGCTAAAAATATGGGCCAAATTGTCAAAACTGAGCTTCAAGAGAGACTGAGATGGCAGTCTATGCACTGCGATTACACATTTTACTTTGACAGTAACTCGCTATAATACTCGATCCTCTTTGTCAAGACTTATCTCAGCAGAATCATATAATGTATTAGCGTTTATTTTCTTGTGACATAAACTATCTGCCAAAACGATTGGCCATAAACTTGTAGAAACTATATGCTTAGCTTAAGTCTCCATGAGGATTTAGTGATATCAGGTTTTTAGTCTTTTGTGCGTTGACTAATGAAAACTAAGTCCTTAACCTTTGACAAGAGTGAACCTGAACGTCAATATTATTACAAGCTTTTATTTAACTCGTTAGTATGTTAGTGTGCGTCAAAACGTAGAAGCTAAATTTGACCCACTTCCCGGTTTCCGATTGAGCTGAAATTTTGTACACATATGTAAATCACGTGACAATGCAATATTATGGTATCATGGAGCTGATCTGATGATGGAGCAGAAAGGTGGTCATAGGAACTCTGTTATATTCTATTAAACGTCGTATCCCCAAAACCTATCGAGTAAGGGGTTTTTAGAAACGTTTCGGAAAGCAGTAGATGGCTGTTGAAAGAAAGGTACAGTCGGCGATAAAAGCTTGTTCCAAAAATTAAATTTTTGCAAAGAAATTTATTTTTGATCTCGGACAATCTCACACCAATGTCGAGCGTCCCAAGTGTCCTAACCGAAGTGACAATCGTTCAGTCTCTGTAAGGTATACCTATCGTAGTTTAATCTATCAGCGATAACTATGAGTCTATGACTAAACACAACCTGGTATGCCCTTTTAGCGCCTCGATTCTAATCCATTCTACGTAGGTGGAGCTTCTATGCATAGTAATATAATAATTTAAAAATGTATTGTTACAGAGCTGCGGCTACTTCAAGGAACCCCTCGTCTGCATCGGACCAGTAGCCACCGACCAGATTCGCGAGTTTGTTCAGCACACAGCCGGCGAGAAACGCATCGGCGTCTACAGACTCCACTAAACTACCAGTCCGGTGGAGTACGCAGCCAATCCAATTGATACAACTCTTACAAACGTCCAAATTGAACTTGTGACTTTACAAACTCAGTAAAACGTCCAAAATAACCAATCTTGCCGTAAAAGCCCACCATTTTGGAGTATTTGTCTGTAGTCTGCGGCATCCATCTTGGATTTCGCCAGATATTTTAGCTATACGTGAGAGGGCTCCCGAGGCACCAAAGTTGAAACTACTTATAGTTTCTACGTTGACATTTCGATAGCGCGATTCAGGATTTGTTACGAACGTAACAGCGGCATCTAGCGGTCGATATTGGAACTAAAATTTGAAAGAAGCTATTTTTATTAAAATTTGAAGTAAAAAACGAGGAGTTGGATTTTCAATTGGATTGGATATCTTTTGTTTGAGGTTAAGAATGTTGAAAACAGAAAATATTACAAATATGAAAAAACAGACTTTGTAAGAAAAAAATCGTAAAAAGAAACGCGGGATCCAATAAGGAAAAAATCTTGTTTTCATTAATATTTTTATAGGCCGGGATTTTAATCTGCGTACTCCACGATATGAAAGTTGTGAATTTTATGTTAAATTTGAAGTGAAATTTTAAGAGTTGTCTGTAATTTTGACCCGATTTTCGAGCGACTCTTAACAATTTTTCGTAATTTTGGAAATAACGAACATCAACATAAATTTTTGAAAATGGAAACAACTTAAAAAGTTTTTCGATTCGATTTAGCCCTTTTATGGAAAAAGAGGGTTATGTTATGAGCGTTATTAACTTTTGATCGATAAAAAAATGATATAAATGCTTTCGAATATGGCCGCCGATTTAGCAACTTTTTTTTTATTTTCGAAGCTTAGAGAAAAAAAATAAAAAGAGGTAGTGAGTGAGACAAAATACTTTTTAGTTCATACATGTGTAGAATTAGATTACATTATTAAATGTTTAATATTCTATTCTTATGAATGTCATAATTGCGTCATTAGATTTACGTGTTTAAGATTACTGTTAAACTTTAAAATTAGATTTAAAATTAAATTAAGTCTTCAACGATTGAAACATATACATATCTAACTGGCTGAGGCATTTATATCTAATAGTAATAATATTGGTGTTATTATATAAAATACATATCATATATCTAAAATAAGATGCTCTTTAGAGTAAATGTAAAATAATTTTTTTTCGCTTGTTTTTACTTATACCTAACTTAAATCATACTATGCTAGGTGCCTAGGTATATACATATCAATATTTGTTTTTAATATATAATAAAATTAGATAATAATCACATTT
Organism: Leguminivora glycinivorella; assembly: GCF_023078275.1. Classification (NCBI taxonomy): domain Eukaryota; kingdom Metazoa; phylum Arthropoda; class Insecta; order Lepidoptera; family Tortricidae; genus Leguminivora; species Leguminivora glycinivorella. The sequence goes on from NC_062994.1 coordinate 9,627,802, forward strand.
TAAAACATATCACGTTTTTTCAGTCCGTTAGTAGCCTAAGATTACTATAAATGGTGTCTATTTTCTGATATTGTTAAAATTTTAAATAAACAAATATTTTTCTGCCAAACTTCTAGTTGCTGTTGAAGATATTAAATATCTTTTTTTCGACCATTTTATTTTTATGAAAAATAAAACTGGTTTGGATGGCCTAGTCATTACGTGACACACTTATCGCGCATCGCACCCATCGCATTTTGCACCCATTGGGTCACGTATCCATCGGGTCTCGCACCCATTGGGTTACTCACCCATCGGTTGTCGCACCCATCGCGCATAGCACCCATGCGTGCTTGTTGCATAAGTAACGTTAAGATACTCTGTTGAACTGTATTTATGATAACTTGTGTATTAAATATATGAATTATGTGTTAATTATATAAATTATGTCAGCAGTGTCGTTGTTATTGACCAACTTTTCCCTCCTCATCCTTAATTAATAAATCTACAAACATACATACCTGCATATAATCACGCCTGTATCCCATAAGGAATAGGCAGAGCACATGAACTACTCAAGTTTCAGTGCCACTCTTTGCAAAAGGGCGATTAAATAAATAAATAAATATTGGGGGACACCTTACATAGATCAACCTAGCCCCAAACTAAGCAAAGCTTGTACTATAGGTGCTAGGCGACGATATACATATATATAGATAAATACATACTTATATACATAGAAAACATCCATGACTCAGGAACAAATATCTGTGTTCATCACACAAATTAATGCCCTTACCGGGATTCGAACCCGGAGCCGCAGCTTAGCAGGCAGGGTCACTACCAACTACGCCAGACCGGTTGCCAGACTCTTTTATTAAATCTAGTTGTCAAAAATAAAACAAAAAATAAATTTACAATAATTTATTAGCAATAAAACAGTTTTTATTTTAACTACCTAGTTATTTACAGTTCTTAAATAAATTAATCTCCATGGTATAATTAGTTATGAATCGAAAAATTTATGTAGACGACATAATTATGTAGCTCCGTATAGACAGTTAAAGTCTAAGAAAAAAACGTTCCTCAAAACCATATTGAAAAAGGTACGGTGGCCAAGATATTTGACATTTTAACATATGTCATGCTAAGAATATGGCCAAAATTGTCAAAACTGTGCCAGTCTGTGCAATTTGATTACACATTTTACTTTGACAGTAACTCTCTATAATACTAGATCCTCTTTGATCAAACTTACGATGCAAACACTAATGGTCGGTTGCACCAAAACTATCTGTCACCGATTTTTTTTTATGGGATAGGAGGCAAACGAGCAGACAGGTCGCCTGATGGTAAGCGATCGCCGTTGACACCGAAACAAAGGTGTTGGAGGTCTGTGCCGGCCTTTAATATGGGTGTACGCTCTTTTCTTGAAGATTTGAAGGTCGTATCGCATTAAGGAGTTTGCTGCTGTCTTATAAAATAATTCTGCAACGAGTCCTACATACATACATATAATCACGCCTGTGTCCCATGAAGGGGTAGGCAGAGCACATGAAACTATTCGTTTCAGTGCCACTCTTGGCAAATAAGGGGTTGAAAGAAACCGAAACTGTGACATTGCAGTGACAGGTTGCCAGCCTCTCGCTTACGCCACAATTTACCCTACATATTATAGGTCTTAAAGGGCTGTACAAAACTCTTCTCGTTCCCGTCATTTTTATTTTACCTCACTAAATCTACACTACAATATACAGCACTTTATCCGAAGAACGGCGGTGGGGGCGGCGGAGGGGGGTAGAAACCCCTATAGCCCCCATAGCCATAGCCATATCGGGGATAGCCATAGCCATATCCATACCGGCGACCGAAGCCAATGATGCCAATACCGCCGCCGTAGCCACCGAAACCGCCGATTAATTGACTGTGGGTTACCTGAAACAATGAAGCGATCTATAAGTAAAGGTATACACAAAACAACCTAACCATAAAATAAAAATTTGAAAAAAACACATAGTGGACCAATTTTCATGAAACATGGCTAAAAACACTCCAGACTAACGCAGTTTTCAAACAAAAAAACTAAGTCTAAATCGGTTCAGCCGTTCATAAGCTACGATGCCACAGGCAGACAGACAAACAGACATAAGTTTGACGTATCTGTCTGTCTGCTTGTCTGTCTAACACTCCGTCGTTTTTGATTCGGGGTTAAAAAATAATTATAAGGTTTGCTTGATGTCTAATGACAACTGTGGTGATTTATTTGCAACAGTTAGGTACTCATAGTAGTATAAGTATACTCCTTTATTATTTCCTGTTTAGGTACCTAAATATAATGTATGTATAATTATAAAACCACAAAGGTACTGTCAAGGACAGATATACGCGGACAAAATGCCAAAAATATTATATATTGCTTATAAATGCGTCCACCACCAGAAATACCAGACCAGAAATATGTATCCACAAGATACTTTTTAGCACTTTTTCCGCATCATATATAAATAAATAAATAAATAAATATTATAGGACATTCTTACACAGATTGACAGAGGTCCACGGTAAGCTCAAGAAGGCTTGTGTTGTGGGTACTCAGACAACGATATATATAATATAAAAATACTTCTATACATAGAAAACACCCATGACTCAGGAACAAATATCTGTGCTCATCACACAAATAAATGCCCTTACCGGGATTCGAACCCGGGACCGCGGCGCGGGGCTATATCAGTGTAACATGAGGAAACCGAAAGATTTAAAGTACTCGTTTTTGAGGGCAAAATAAAGTTATATGAAGTAAAAGGGCAAAATAAAGAAATAAGTCAAGCAAATTTCGTCGAAAAAAATTTTTTCTGTAGTTTTTTTTTTACTTTTTTTGGATGTATTTTCACTTAAAAAGTAAATATTATTAGTAAAACTGGCACTTAAAAATTTACATTTTTTTTTCTAAAAAATACTTTTTTGCAATGAGTCACTATAACGAGGATAGTTAGATTATGTCCAATATCCTCGCCTTCAAAACCGTGATTTGTTCTGAGAAGTAATTAGTAGTTGTTATTATAAATGCTTATAACTCTGAAAGCAGGCGAAATCAGAAAAAAATATGACATTTTACTTTTCTAATATGACGAGGAATACGCTGTTAATAAAATAAGTTTTTTGGCAAAAAAATCATTTTTGGAACAAGCTTTTATCGCCGACTGTACCTTTCTTTCAACAATCATCTGCTGCTTTCCAAGACGTTTCTAAAAACCCCTTACTCGATGGGGATACGACGTTTCATAGCAGAGTTCCTCTATTACCACCTTTCTGCTCCATCATCAGATCAGCTCCATGATACCATAATATTGCATTGTCACGTGATTTACATATGTATGCAAAATTTCAGATCAATCGGAAACCGGGACGTGGGTCAAATTTAGCTTTTACGTTTTGACCCAAACTAACATACTAACAAGGCAAGTTAAATAAAATCTTGTATGTAATTATTTGGTTTGTGTATATACACTGTGTATGTATATAATACATTGACGGTATTCTTGTACTTAAATAAGAACATATGTGCGTATATTATTCATAACCGCAATTATGTGTGTATTGTATTTCCTTATGTAAAAAGTCATAGGTAATTATGATAAACTAACTTTTGCCTGCGGCTTCGCTCGCATAAGAAAGAGACAAAAAGTATCCTATGTCACTCTCCATCCCTTCAACTATCTCCACTTAAAAAAATCACGTCTATTCGTGACTCCGTTTTGCCGTGAAAGACGGACAAACAAACATACACACACTTTCCCATTTATAATATTAGCAACATCGGACACTGGCGGTCAAATATATGAAAGAGGCGCGTTCCTAGCACACAGTCTAAGCTCGTGTAGGTGAACGCGTACTATGCTTGTATGAGTGAAATACGACAAGTCGACTGTTCGCGTTTATGACAGGCGCTAACTGTGAGGTAACCGAGAGGGGATGGGCGGCACTTTCAGCGGGGAGTGGGAGTGGCCATACTGTATGATAGTACTCTTTATTATACTGTGACATTAGTATGGATTTTATAATCGTAAAACTTAAAATCATAAAAATAGGTACCTGTTTCTCTTTTGCCATTTCCTTCGTGAAAATGTATTTTCCTTGGGAAGTTAGATAAACGAGTAAAACTACGAAGTGAAACAGGAAATATGTTTTAAGGCTGTGCTTAGAGTGTAAGTGATTCAGTAGTAAACATTATAACCTGACCACAAAATTAAAATTTTGAAAAAACCCCCGACCGCGACATATAGTAGGTAGATTTTCATGAAACATGGCTAAGAACACTCCCGAATAACTCAGCTTTCAGACAAAAAAACGAAATATAAATCGGTTCGTCCGTTAGGGAGCTACGATGCCACAGACAGACACACACACACAGACAGACAGACAGACATGTCAAACTTATAACACCACGTCGTCTTTGCGTCGGAGGTTAAAAAACAAGGGGCAAAGTAGTTAAAAAAAAAAATTTGAAAAATCTTGTGTTTTACTCAGCGGCAAAGTTTGTTTAACATTCGTGCCTTGAAATCCTCGCAACGCTCAAGATTCCATATTGGTATTTTATCAGATTTAGGCCTAGAAAGTTATGAGTGAGAAAATTAATGACGTAATGAAGAAATTTTTAGTATAGAAATTAGTGAGTGAAACATACATGAAATTAATATTAAAAAATATTTTGGTAATCATCGGCTACGACCTATTAATGGATTCGAGTTGCAGGGCTGCCTTCCGATGCCGTATGAATCCCCTAGCCTGATCAAACCACTTTATCAGGCATCCTAAGCAAGCAAGCCTGAAGGGCTATCTATCTACGAACTAACCCCCTTTTATTTTGTTTTGTTTCTTTTCACTAGCTAATCCCCCCTTTTCCCCAATACTGCTAATAGACCATAACTTCTCGATCCTTCTAATGTATCATCAAGGCTCCGAGTAGTTGCTACCACTGAGAACGAAGTAAGTAAGTCTAGTAACTCCTTGAAGCTTTTGACTTTCCATCAGTGGACGGCGCTCGCATGCCACTGGGCCCTATAACAAACCTATGCTTTTTATTCCAAAGAATAGTTTGTTTCCCTAACCAACTTGATAGAATTTACCTTGAAAACTAGTTAGCAACACTCACTGGCTCGATGCTACACGAAGAATCAGAAATTGCTACCACAATTATTTATTTCACTCAGATAAATTAAGTAATGAGAGGTTTTATAAATTACCAGTTTTACCACATATTTTAAGATAATAAACACCACATTTAAAATCCATTTAAACCATATAAATAGTATTAGTTAAATTATTTCTCCACAATACACGTTGACCAATTATATTTTAAGACCAATCATAAGAGAACTCTACTTTCATAGAAATAGTGTGTGACTCTACCCTACTCCTATCGTTTTCCCTACTCTATCATATCTGAAACACAGACCATCACTTACCATAGATCTAATGTTCAAAATATGCACAAGTGTATCCCTACCATAAGCTGTACAGTTCAGCCAGCGAAGCTGAGATAGGCAACCTATAGGCTTGTGTTCTTATCCCCCCCTCTGCTTTTGCCCGCGGGCTAGGGTAGCAGAGAGTAGATCGCCCTATCCGTGTATATATCCAGTATTCCAGGACACACCAGTACCAGCCACATGGGAGACCCAGCTGCGATCAGACTTTACTTAGATGTGGATCGATCACAACCGAAATCCCCAGCGACCAACGCCAGCATGGACTAGAGCACCGAGTAAATAAATATATATAAATATAGGACCCCAGCCTCAAATACTGCCGACTTCAGTGAGCAAGGATTACTCCTAATGTCTTTCGTCAATCGTGAAAGTCCTCACTTCCATCTAACAGTTGGACTCTTTGAGACCGGTGAGAAAATACGCTTTTGTAAGTAAATAAAAGCGCCCAAGCCCTCCACTTGGAACAAAAAGACCCCTAAACGCCTCTTATTTGACACCGTAAGGGAAGAAGCGCCTAGCCGGACAACAGTCTGTCACAAACAATGATCTGGCTTATAACTTTCACAAAATAACCCCATAGAAAATTACTAAATTCAATTTTACTGACCAACTAAACAAACGAGTGAAGTTTCCTTTACAAGCTATAATCTAAGCTTAGTTTTGCAAGAATTACTCCCTACAAAACCAAACACAGACTTATCTCCAAGCACCAGCCATACATCGACCCAGTCTTTGTATTGCTTGACGGCACTCATGAAACAAAGCACAGAAAACTTCACTATACACATCAATTTAAATGTAACACTACACTATAAATAGAACACTAAAATAACCCTAACCTACTTGCCCAAGTTTCCTCTTCTTCTAAATTCTATAACGACTCTTTTACCTTTCAAGCGATTCGGTTGTGGAATGCTCTGCCGTCTGATCTAAGGCGTGCCAAATCTCTCCCAATTTTTAAGGCTCAACTGAAATTACACTATCTGTCACTTCCTTAAACTTCTTAAACATGTTATTCTGTTGCTTTTTATATGTATATATAATATTATGTTTATGTATGTGTATGTATGTATATCTATTGTATAACTTATATTAGTATGTATATTTCTATGTAGTTACTTGTGCTGGTTTTTTTTTTTTTTCTCTCACACCACTTATTTTTTGCTACCCTTATATTTCTCCGTTACATTGATCTCTACTACCCGAAGGTTGTCTGGTAGAGATCGCTTTTTAGCGATAAGACCGCCTGTTGTTGCTTAATTTCTTGTTTGATCTTATTTGTTGTATGTAATTACTTAATGTGCACAATAAAGAATATTATTATTATTATTATTATAACCCCACAACTGACGGTAAAGCAATTCCACCACAGGTCTAAGTCCAACTGTACGACGATATCGTCCCCGCACAATCAAACAAAGACACAATTTCAAAGTTTACAATCACTTAGAATAATTTCTAAGTAAAAACAAACAGAGAAATAATAGCAGAACAACTTCACTCACCAGTATAACACACGAAAGCCAGAGACACTGTTAGTCTTGTGGATATTGTAAGAATGCCGCGCGTCGGCTTACTCCGACCCTTTTATAGATTCTCTATAAGAGACATAATACGGACTGCAGACGTTTTGCAGACATACCGCGGACCGCAGACGTTTTGCAGACACAACACAGACGTTTTACAGACATAATGCGGACCGCAGACATACCGCAGACACAATACAGACGTTTTACAGACATAGCGCGGACTGCAGACATACCGCAGACACAATACAGACATTTTACAGACATAATGCGGACTGCAGACATACCGCAGACACAATGCAGACATTTTACAGACATAATGCGGACTGCAGACATACCGCAGACACAATGCAGACGTTTTACACACATAATGCGGACTGCAGACATACCGCAGACACAATGCAGATGTTTTACTGACATAACGCGGACTGCAGACGTTTTGCAGACACAATACAGACAGAAAGCCATTAACTTGCGCACATAAGAAAAAGATCACAAGTGCTTTGTTTACACTCATACGCTCTACGCAATAAAGTTCACGATCATCACGCGGATGGTTGCTTATTAACACGTGCAGAATATTGGTGGAATTTTTCGCTTGCACGGGCTTCAATATTGGCAGGTGCGGTTAAACAACAATTTTGCCCCCTTGCATAACAAATAACTATAGCCATTTTTATTTAATTTGTGAAAAAAAGGTTATTTGCCTGAAGAAACCCTATTTAAATAAAACGCTGGTGGCCTTGCGGTAAGAGCGTGCGAATGAGTTTTTCGGAACTTATATGAAATGTCATTTGATATTTGCCAGTCGCTTTTCGGTGAAAGAAAACATCGTGAGGAAACCGGACTAATTCCAATAAGGTCTATTTAGTTACCCTTCGGCTTGGAAGGTCAGACGGCAGTCGCTTTCGTAAAAACTAGTGCCTACGCCAAACCTTGGGATTAGTTGTCAAAGCGGACCCCAGGCTCCCATGAGCCGTGGCAAATGCCGGGATAACGCAAGGAGGATGAGGATGACTAGTGTCACACAGTCACTTATCGCTCCGCTTATGCGTCCGCTAATCTCCCCACTACAGTCACAACTGAAGGATTATTGCAACGTCGGTCGAGAGAAACAAAATGGCTACCACTGCACATTTGTATGCATTTATGCGACTGCACTGCAGCCCTAGTTTACAACACTAACTGTTAGATTTAATCTACGAAACAATTGTTTGTGTTTAATTAAGCAAAGTAATTTAGACTTTACAATTCGGGAAAGAGGTTTTTCTTTTCTCCTTGGAGGGATCAAAGTGGCACTGAAGTGGTTGCTGAAGGGCGTATTTTTATTTTCTTGCCAGTTTTACCTTTTATTCCAAATGTTGAATTTTTTGTACTTTTTCTACTGAAAATCATGAGCTATTTCGATTCCACAAAAAAAATGACTCACAATTGTTTCCAATGAGTTACAATTTCCCATATTACTTAGTATGATAGTTCTCTGAATTTTCTAAAAATTGTTTTTTTTAGTAGACCTAACTACTAAGTGAAGGAATACATACTTAAATATGGGGTTGGTAAGAAAGTAATGAGCGATCGATTGAATTCCACATAAAATTTTTGAGAGAGTTCTAGAATCTTCTATGGTCGAAAGTATATAAAGGGCGAGTCGTACAGTTTCTCGTCAGTCATTCACTAGCTGTCGCCGAGCTAATATAAGGAAGAAAATGGACGAATTAAAAGTGCATGTAAGGCATTGCTTACTATATGAATTTCAGTCTGGCCATTCAGCCGCCGAAGCAGTGCGTAATATATGTCAGCGTGTTGCTCCTGAAGTTGTGTCTGAGGCCACGGCGAAACGATGGTTCCAGCGGTTTCGTAGTGGCGACTTTTCATTATCAGATCAACCTAAGTCTGGTCGACCGGTGAAGATTGATGTAGCCAAATTGAAAACCTTAATTGAAGGAGATCCGAGGCTAACGAGTCGTACTCTTGCTACCGAGTTAGGCTGCTCTCATGTCACCATAGAAACACATTTACACGAGTTGGGAAAAAACTACAAATACAGTGTTTGGATACCGCACGAACTTGATAGAGATCAACTAAACCGCCGTGCCGCCGCCGCACATTCAACTGGTTGGACCATCTTATCACTGGAGATGGAAAATGGGTCTTATATATAAATCACACACGCAAACGTCAGTGGCTAGCTCCAAACGAAAAAGGAATAGAGGCACCAAAAACAGAGCCTCACCCGAAAAAAGTTATGCTGTCCGTTTGGTGGGATATTCATGGTATTATTCACTGGGAACTCCTACCAAGTGGAATGACTATTACCGCATCAGTATACTGTAAACAGCTTGAAAATTTAAACCAAAAAATCTGTCAGAATCGTCCACAGCATGCTAAAGTTTTTTTCTTACACGACAATGCTCGCCCACACATTGCAAAAGTGACTCGGCTAAAGCTATTGGAGCTAGGTTGGAAAGTGATACCTCATCCACCGTACTCTCCAGACTTGGCACCTACGGATTACGCATTGTTCAGATCGCTAAGCAATGCATTGAATGAAAAAAAGTTCGATGATTAAGCCCATCTACGACAGTACATAGCTGAGTTTTTTGAATCTAAACCTAAGAACTTCTTCGCCGATGCTATTCATTCTTTACCAGAACGATGGAGACAAGTAGTAGATAACAAAGGCCGTTATATTTTTGATAAATGATTAAAATAATAAATTAAATCAAAATTACAATATTGGTTATGATTCGCTCATTACTTTCTTACCAACCCAATAGATAAATAATAAATAAAAAGCCTTTTATTCCGACTCATTTTTAACTTATTACTACTTACATCTATATGTTATACTTTATTTAAACGAGCGGACCTCTTCGTGAGTGAAGGCCTTCACTCACAAATAGATAAATACATACTCATAATTCAGCGAGGAAATGCTGCCAGCATCTTGGGCACTATGCCTCCTTAGATTTAGATTTTTAGTTTAATTTTTATTTTTAATCGGTTATGATATTTATTGTATGGAATTTTTAGGGTTCCGTAGTCAACTAGGAACCCTTATAGTTTCGCCATGTCTGTCTGTCCGTCCGTCCGTCCGTCCGTCCGTCCGCGGATAATCTCAGTAACCGTGAGCACTAGAAAGCTGAAATTTGGTACCAATATGTATATCAATCACGCCAGCAAAGTGTAAAAATAAAAAATTGAAAAAAATGTTTTATTAGGGTACCCCCCCTACATGTAAAGTGGGGGCTGATATTTTTTTTCATTCCGACCCCAACGTGTGATATATTGTTGGATAGGTATTTAAAAATGAATATACTGAGATCGTTTTTTGATAATATTAATAGTTTCGGGAATAATCGCTCTTAAAGGAAAAAAAAGTGCGTCCCCCCCCCTCTAACTTTTGAACCATATGTTTAATAAATATGACAAAAATCACAAAAGTAGAACTTTATAAAGACTTTCTAGGAAAATTATTTTGAACTTGATAGGTTCAGTAGTTTTTGAGAAAAAAACGGAAAACTACGGAACCCTACACTGAGCGTGGCCCGACACGCTCTTGGCCGGTTTTTATTTAAATGTTTTGAATAAATAAATAATTTATCAGTTAGATCATACTTATATACATAGGAAACATCCATGACTCATGGAACAAATATCTGTGCTCATCCATCATACAAATAAATACCCTAATCGGGATTCGAACCCAGGACCGCGGCTCAGCAGGCAGGGTGACTACCGACTGAGCCAGACCGGTCGTCAGTCGCACTCAAGATTACTAGTCGCGCTTAGGATTCCAATTGAATCCTCCTCGTTCTAAATTTAAAGCACATCCACGTAATAAATGTAATTTTGTTCCCTTGTGACACAATATACCATTAAAATCGCAACCATAATATACCTATTGTACAACTTCTTCTTCTTCTGAAATCTTCTCGAGGCTGAGGCGTAGGGTTAGAGCCGGCGTAGCTTTATTTGACGTTCATATGCGCATTGTAATATGCCTACTTGAAAAATAAATATTTCATTTTCATTTCATTTTCATTTTCATTTTCATTTTCATTTCATTTCAACGTGGGGCGGAAAATTAATATTGCTAACGAGAGTAAATTAAATCAGGCAGTTTGCCGGAGCGATATAAAGACTCGCGTTATACAAAAGTTTTTCAAAATATGTGAAAAGATAAAAAACGTTAAATAGGTACTAAAAATTTCATAACTCCCTAGGGAGAACTATTTTTCTATAACTTCCGCTCCGCCTGCCTGCAATAACACATTTCCTCTGGGAATGTGATGAAAAAGTCATTTTGCTCCCTTGTGACACAAACTGCCATAAAAATCGCAAAAAGCACTTACTTCCAACAACACCAAAACTGCCAAAAACAACAATATCCTTCCAGCGGCCATTTTGAAAACGATTTGAATTTCGAATGAACTGCGAACGTCTTTTGTCTAACGACATCACAAACTCAACTTTATATGAAGTACTTGTCAAGAATCTATTTGCAGTCAATATTTTTGTATAGAGACTCTGTGTTCAGGAAATAAGGTTGAATATTGTGAGCATTTTAGTTTAGTAACTGCAAAGAGGAGGGTATTTTGTACTGATGTTATATTTGTTTTAGCTAATATATGTAAATTGATGAATGAGTCCTCATTGTTTAATATATCGATATTACCTATGGTTTTCAAGGAAGGGGAATCCATATTTGATTTAGTTTATTTTGGTCATGGGTTTTTCGAAGTTATGTGTACATTACCATTACATAACATAGGCAGATTTTTTATTTGCCTGTTTTATAACATATTTTTTATCATAAATGAATGTGGTATAAATTTGGTTTGACGGTTTGGCAAATGTGGTTTGACGATATTTTTTAAATACATATTACTTACTAAAATAAAACATTTTTTTTTTACTTAGGTTAACTTTCGTTTATAGATTTTTTAATACTTCATTATTTACACTATCCGGTGATTGAACCTGGAACCGCTATTTTATAATAAAAAATAGCTAATCATTATAGTCAATAAGATTATCATTTTGCAAAATATGGCGAAACTTTTTTTGAATCGGTCTAAGTTAAAAGAAAAAGCGTATTTATGATGTGAGCGGCAACCCTCGAATCTAAAGATATCCTAATGTGGAATAGAAAACACTATATTTTTTTATTTATACTCTGTCAAACAAGTCTGTCAGTAAATAAGAACAAAGAAAACTATAGGTATCCATTTCTCTAGCACCCTAAAGAAAAGGATGCATACAGGGTGTAACAAAAATAGTGGTGATCCCTTTAAGGGCGTATTCAGTATCGTATTCTCATCAGGAAAAAGTAGAAGAAACTTTTTTTTCGCGAAAAAAATTTTTACCTTTGTATGGCGGTTCGGCCGATTCTCGCGGCCCGGCCCATATAAAAATGAAAATTTTTTTCGCGAAAAAAAATTTTTCTTCTACTTTTTCCTGATCAGAATACGATACTGAATACTTAAAGGGATCACCACCATTTTTGTTACACTCTGTATAGTTTTTTTTTGTTCTTATTTACTGACAGACTTGTTTGACAGAGTTAAGAAAATTCCCTATTTTTTCGTAAATACCGCAAATGGCATTTAGCAACACAACATTAAAATGAGAAATCTCTTAAACAACCTCCTCCTCTTCCTTGCGTTATCCCGGCATTTGCCACGGCTCATTGGAGCCTGGGGTCTGACTGTGACAACTAATCCCAAGATTTGGCATAGGCACTAGTTTTACGAAAGCGACTGCCATCTGACCTTCCAACCCAAAGGGTAACTAGGTCAAATTACTTTACCCACTAGTGGATAAAATGCGTTTTTACCCGCTGGTATTAAAGGACAAAACACGTGTTTCCGAGCTAGTGAGGGGAAAAATAAATTATTACAATTGGAAATCCACAATCATCAATTCATCCAAACAAAATTTTGTCAAGGTATTAGTTAGTTACTATTGGCGTTATTTTTGTACCAGGCGTTTATTCAAATATTTAACACAAATGATCTAAACACAATAATTGGAAAACAAGACTCCAGTGTATCGGCCTTAAGGCACTGGGGGGTTACCATGATGACGTACTAAAGACGTTCAGTTTAGGTTGAGAGAAAGGGACACAGCTATAGCAGTTACATAGCTCCGTCCCCCTCTCTCAACCTAAACTGAACGGCTTTAGCACGTCATGGTAACCCCCCTGGTCCCACCAAAAGCGAGTATGCGATGAGACACACAAAACTTGTATTTGTATTTGTATTTGTAAAACAAAATATGTAGTCGCTCCCGTGTAAATATAACCACAAAATTAAAATTTTGAAAAAACCCCCGACCGCGACATAGTGGACCGATTTTCATGAAACATGGCTAAGAACACTCCCGACTAACTCAGCTTTCAGACAAAAAAACTAAATCTAAATCGGTTCATCCGTTCGGGAGCTACGATGCCACAGACAGACACACACATACAGACAGACGAACAGACAGACAGACACGTCAAACTTATAACACCCCGTCGTTTTGAAAAAGAGACGCGAGGATAGCGCGAGCGAGTTATACCTACTCATAGTTCGTCGCCGAGCGATGGACTATAAATCGCTCGCTCTCTCTTTTTAACCCCCGCGTGCGTGCGTGAGTGCGTGTGTGTGTGTGTGTGTGTGTGTGTGTGAGTCTGTGGCATCGTAGCTCCCGAACGAAAACGATTTAAATTTTTTGTTTTGTTTGAAAGCTGAGTTAGTCGGGAGTGTTCTTAGCCATGTTTCATGAAAATCGGACCACTATGTCGGGGTTTTTTCAAATTTTTTATTTTGAAAAAACTTTAATCTTTTGTTTTGTTCATCGCCGACAGCTTATCGCTTTCTCGCTTTCGGTGTTACCTGTGCCTTAGGGATTTTACCGACGAGTGACTAACATAACATAACACTAAGATGAGACATGACACATGACAATTTAGCATTACAATATCGATATATACCTACTCATCAACTAGGGAAAAAGAAAACATCCATGACTCAGGAACAAATATCTGTGCTCATTACACAAATAAATGGTCTTATCGGGATTCTAACCCAAGACCGCGGCTCATCACTACGCGCTAGGCCAGACCAGTCACTGTCAGTTGTCTGGACTTTTTTCTTGAAAGTCAAATCTCTAAAGCCTTCGCAAAAACCAAAGAAAAATAAACAAAAGAAAAGATAAAACAAATAAACAGAATTAGCGAGTAAAGTTTTCTTAATGAACTAATTACTACCCTTTGTTCTAGTTTCGGGACAGTCTCGCCGAAGAATTTTGAACCTTATGTGTTTGTAAGAAGGCGGTGTTTGCTGTGCGGGGAGCATTTTGTCAGGGGGTCAAGAACGTTAGTGACGTAAGCAGGATAAGTAGTGATGGGGAAGTTATTAGTTTTAGATTATCGATAAATGATCTAGGTACTAAGTGAATTAAATATTATTGCTCTGCGATTCACAATCCCGAAATCTCAGAAATTCAGAACAGACAATAGTTATTTGTTATACAAGGGGGCAAAGTTGAATTTTTACGCCGAGTGTAGAATTGAAAAACGAGCAAGTGAAAGGATTCTGTAATTGAACCACGTGCGAAGCGAGTGGTTCGAGAATAGAATCCTGAACTTGCGAGTTTTTCAACACACGAGAAGTAAAATACATTTGCACCCGAGTGTAACACAAAACTTTTCCCCTCACTATGGCGAGGAAACTACGACGCAAAAAATGCATTTATCACTGCTTCCAGTAGTTGCACAGGTGGTAAATCATCTTTATTAGTAGATTCACCTACTGTTATCAATTTTAAAGCAGTGAATTTGACTTTATTCAAGGTCAAATTACTTTACCCACTAGTGGATAAAATGCGTTTTTACCCGCTGGTATTAAAGTACAAAACACGTGTTTCCGAGCTAGTGAGGGGAAAAAGCTTTTCTTACATGTAAAACCTACTCAAAATAACTTATGTAAAATAATACCTCTAGGTAATTGACAAATAAGGTAAAAAAAAAATAGGTAAAGTACAGCGGGGCAAATCTCGATTGGGGGGCAAATGTAACTAGTCCGTTTTTTACATTCTAAGCCCATTTAACATTATATTATAAATCCTTCCAAACATTTTAGCAACACAAACACGTTTATAATGAACACACGTACAAGAATGACACACTAATTATACTAATACGGTTCTATAACATTGTCGTTGCGTATAATAGTTATTTGTTATACAAGGGGGCAAAGTTGTATTTTAACGCCGAGTGTGGAATTGAAAAACGAGCAAGTGAAAGGATTCTATAGTTGAACCACGAGCGAAGCGAGTGGTTCCAGAATAGAATCCTGAACTTGCGAGTTTTTTAACACACGAGAAGTAAAATACATTTGCACCCGAGTGTAACACAAAACTTTTCCCTTCACTATAGCGAGGAAACTACAACGCAAAAAATGCGTTTATCACTGCTTCCAGTAGTTCCACAGGTAGTAAATCATCTTTATTACTAGATTCACCTACTTTTATCAATTTTAAAGCAGTTAATTTGACTTTATTCAAGGTCAAATTACTTTACCCACTAGTGGATAAAATGCGTTTTTACCCGCTGGTATTAAAGGACAAAACACGTGTTTCCGAGCTAGTGAGGGGAAAAAATATTTGTATTTGCTGCGAGGCAGGATTATGTATGTAATAGTAACATGTTAACGCGATTTTGTTAATATGAATAATTGGATCATAGACATGTATTTTACTTTGTAAAGACATGGTATACGAGGCAACGAATTATTTATTTATTTATTATTTAATCTTTATTGCACAAAAGAAAATACAATTATACACAAGACGGACTTAATGCTATAAGGCATTCTCTACCAGTCAACCTTCGGGCAAAACAGAGAAATTGTAGGCGGCGGCGGTATGGGGGTATTATGACGATTAAAATCTAGAAAATTATTTTGCTAATCGGCGAATACCTCTAGATAATGATATGAAGAATCATTATATTCTAAGTGAAAACCGCTTGAAAATGTTTGAAATGGAGTATACTCTGGCATGTGGAATATAGACATATTATATTCTATGAATCTTTTCTTTCCGATCAGTTTAGTAACAAAATTGTATCAACTAATGCTTCAGTGGTGCACTGTATGCGGGGGAGCGCCAATGGGATCCTAAAAATGATAGCAGAGCGTTTCGACTTTGACATTTTACTTATTTATTTTATTTCAAATATGTTACACAGTATGACCACAGAATACATATTGGTATGACAGTAAAAACCAAAGCACTGAGTAACCAAAAATACATAAAAGCATAACAAATAAAAGTAAGAAAAAAAAACCAACACATAACAAATTATCTAGATTTAGGTGACAACGCGGTGAGGATTTTGGGGCGATATATCGAATTACATGTGTACGTTTGTACGTTTATGATGCGGTAAATCTCTTAATTCACTTTGTATTAGAGATTTATGTAAATAAGAACGTAACATAGCATGTAAGTATACACTAACAAATATGGATTGTAATTTTCTGAAAATAAACAATTTTTAAATTTATTTATTTATTTTTTAGGACCACACACATAGGAAGGAAGGAGATCGGACATAAACAAATAAATAAATAAATCAATAAATAAATAAATACGAGTATTATAGGACATTCTTACACAGATTGACTAAGGCCCACGGTAAGCTCAAGAAGGCTTGTGTTGTACTCAGACAACGATATTGTACGATCTAGCTATCGTACAGCGTAGGTATAGCATATACTGTAGCAATGTCTTTACGCAAATATGCGCACTCGCGCGACCTAGATTATTTATTCAACACGTGTAATTGCATTAAGTACAAAAATCAGTGCATTAAAGACTATGGTTAACAACAAACGTATGTGAGTGATTTATGGGTTCCTGGGATTCTGACAGTACCGTCAACTGGCGCGTACTTGTTGGTCCTTCGAGCTTAGTGATGGTGTTCAGAGAAAGTTAGTGTGGTTACCGTTTCAACTCGGTTGGCCTCCCACAAGCGGGTCTCACCAACTTAGTTGAGAGGACGTGGTGTCGCACAATGGATTTCAAGAATACCTACTAAGGAACCGTGACAAGTTATTGAATTTGACATTTTGCATTGGGCATTTTAGTGCTATTGACACTTGCATTATTGACATTGACATTTATAGTACTATTTAAGGTACTTTATTACATTGGGCATTTTATTGCTATTGACACTTGCATTATTGACATTGACATTTATAGTACTATTTAAGGTACTTTATGACATTGGGCATTTTATTGCTATTGACACTTGCATTATTGACATTGACATTTATAGTACTATTTAAGGTACTTTATGACATTTTGACATTTGACAAATCATACCTGCTTGAAGAGCCATGGATGATTACGATCGTATATTGCAACGTCAGAGGGAGATCATCGATGCTATTCAGCGAGTGGAAACGAACTTCAAGAAAGACTCTGACTTCAGGAAAACCGAAGAATACTTACGGACGAGAATTGGCGCCGTAGACACGTTATGGGAAGAATTTGAGAAGAATAACTTGAAGCTTCGTGACGCACCTGACCAAACTGGGGAGTATTTTGTGGATAATGTGTACCAGCAAATGCAGGTTCGTACTGACAACATTCGTACGATGCTTTCAAATTACCGTTTTGGGATACGACATATTGGGATAGCATATGTTCAATCGAAAAGTACATTCAACTTATAAAAACAAAATGCAACAATGACTACACATGTTCTCCAATTATTGCACAATTCGAACACGAGTTAAATGAACTGCGTCACTACAACGATTTGCTGACAAGTCACCCTAACACAAACCGCCAACGAAGAGGTCTAGCCAATGGAGTCGGCTATTTAGCTAATACCTTATTTGGCGTACTTGATGATAGATTTGCAGAAAAATACGAAAAGGATATTGACACAATTACGAAGCGAGAGGATCACATCTTCAACTTGTACAAAAACCAGACATCCATACTTGAAGCTCACAACAATATTCTCAAACGCAACGAGATTATCATGAAGAATCAATTTGACTCAATTGCAAAAACCGTCCATAATCTAATCGAAGATGTGAATCAAGCACAATCCACGAGTTTACGTTTACTGAACTCGTTTTCGCTACTTTCGTCTATGGTAGCGGCGGATGTCATCATCTCAAATTTAAGAAGAATTCAAGATACCCTAGTTGACACCGTCACTGACATATACCATGGTCGATTAAACGTGCATTTACTACCCCCGATGCAACTCCAACAACAGTTAGAACTGATATCGGGGCACATACAGGATGACCTCACCATTCCAGTTGACAGCGCTGAAGACCTGTACGGGTTGCTCCATATCCACGTAAAAGTGACTCGAAAGACCTTAATAATGGAGATACGCCTACCATTATTAAACCGTGAACAGTTCGAGTTAGACGCTATTATCGACCTTCCACGCAGAAACGGAGACAACGCCCTTTACATCTCAACAGCAACGAAATACATTGCAATCAACGTCAAGAAAGACACCATAATTCCAATGACAGAAACTGACATTCACGCATGCAGCGCTCACAAAAATGATAAAATGTTCTGTCCTTTAAATCACCCTGTATACACAATGAAAGTCGGTGAATCTATTTGTGACATGCAATTGCTATTAAACAACAATAACAAACCTTATTGCCAAGCGACAGCCAAGAAATGCGCTGACAGGTGGATCAAATTACATGCACAAGACACCTGGCTGTATTCCTACTGCCAAGAGCACCCAATACGCGTGATATGTGATAACGGCGTGTCCACTGAGACATTGATCGACACGGGTTTGGTCACAATTCCTGCAGGGTGCGCTATAAGAGGAAAATCCTTCGTCATACATTCACAACATGATTACAAGAGTCAAATGTTTGTGCAAGACTTGTACATGGAAATTCCGAAAATATCACCGATCAATGACGTAATAAGAACATCCTTACCGAAAGATGTTCCTATTTTAACAGAAGATCATAACGAAGAATTTCTTGACATAAGCCAGAAATTAAAGACCATTAAAGAAGCAAATTTGGACACATTTGATAGAAATGACACCACACATTACGTCATAATCTACATTGC
The DNA here is from genome assembly GCF_023078275.1 of Leguminivora glycinivorella. Classification (NCBI taxonomy): domain Eukaryota; kingdom Metazoa; phylum Arthropoda; class Insecta; order Lepidoptera; family Tortricidae; genus Leguminivora; species Leguminivora glycinivorella. The sequence continues at coordinate 9,646,925 of NC_062994.1, forward strand.
ATTGGGAATTACTTCAACCATAACTATTATACTTGCTATCTGCAAATTGAAACGCAAGTCGACGCCTACTCAACCTGACACCCCACGGCAAGCAGTACTATCACTGACCCCTGCGGCCGCTTCTGCGACGACGAGCACGGCGCCTCAGCGAGCTACGTCCTTCTCAGACATCCCAATGACGCCGCAGCAGAGACGAAAAGTTAGCTTTAGGGACTTAAATGAAGAAACATAATCATTTACCTACCTTCTTTTACAGTGTTCACTACTATTTTTATAGCATTTCTTTGTTAAATTGACATATGGTTTTTACTCATTTATTTAACGTTTATAATTTTGCATACTCTTAGGTTGCTTCTCGTTGTTTTGCTTTATAAGTGGCAGTATGTACGATCTAGCTATCGTACAGCGTAGGTATAGCATATACTGTAGCAATGTCTTTACGCAAATATGCGCACTCGCGCGACCTAGATTATTTATTCAACACGTGTAATTGCATTAAGTACAAAAATCAGTGCATTAAAGACTATGGTTAACAACAAACGTATGTGAGTTATTTATGGATTCCTGGGATTCTGACAGTACCGTCAACTGGCGCGTACAGATATAATAATATATAATACATATATACATAGAAAACATCCATGACTCAGGAACAAATATTTGTGCTCATCAAACAAATAAATGCCCTTACCGGGATTCGAACCCGGGACCGCGTCGTAACAGGCACTACCGATTGCGCCAGACCGGTCGTCTAGACATGCTGGGCGATTTTGAATACCACTGTCACAAGTTCTTCACACACTATAAATCCTCCTAAGACGCGCGCAATACACGCGCATCATTTCCATGTATGTGTACATGCGAACGACCAGCGAGTAGTGTCATTACGCACGCACACAACGACAACTGTATGCTCAATGAGCTAACAACAGCGACACTTCCGCCAGCGGTTCTTTCTCTAGTATTATATGCTCTAAGATTACTACAAAAAATTATCGACTAGGATTAGAACTTATCGATAAAATCGTGTCGCATCCCTACGCCTGCAGCATCTGCACCGGTCGATGCAGCTAACATTCTGTAACACCCCTTACGTAAGTGCAGAGGTGCCATAAGGACATATACACACTTACGGCTTTCTGTAGCTGAAGCTACGCCCCCGGGCTTGGATATTGGTGTGTAATAACAAAATATTATGTTACTGTTGAGGATGAGCAGCGCCACGGGATGAGGTGTACTCAAATGATAGACACGAGTAGTAGTTAAAGTAATTAATTCCAATCAATCCAATCACACCCATTTATTGTATAAAGGTGTGCCTATATATACATGTTTGGGTTGTCGCTGACCAAGCAATATGCGTTATGTTATGTCGCAGTAAACCATTGTGTTACTGCTAAACACGGAAAGTGGCTAATATGCCATTACAGGTGGGCCGGGTTGTTTTGACTATTTGTAAAACAAAACAACGCCTCGGACACTGGCGATCAAATATATGAAAGAGGCGCGTTCCTAGCACACAGTCTAAGCTCGTGTAGGCGAACGCGTACCATGCTTGTATGAGTGAAATATCGTCACTACTTTGAAAAAATCTCGTATCTCACGCTGCTCCTCAAAGTTAAAACTCAGTAAGTCTATATGCAATTATGCATTCCATACATACTTACTACAATTTTCTTTTCATTGACAGACGAAGATACAAGTTTTTTTTAAAGTAGTGACGATATGACAGGTCGACTGTTCGTGTTTTTGACAGGCGATAACTGAGGTAACCGAGAGGGGGTGGGCGGCACTTTCAGCGGGGAGCGGGAGTGGCCATACTGTACGATAGTCGATAATACTCTTTATTATACTGTGCCCTCGGGCTATTAAATATTGGTGGACTGGGTTGTTTCGGCTATTTGTAAAATAAATCAGGCAGGCAAACACGGTCGCGCGATAAACGATATGTTTTATCGTTTATCGCGCCACCATGCTATCGGCGGTGCAGCGTTGTACACATTTAGATATACACCATGTATGTAGATGTTGAAATGCAAATTTAATAGCAATCTAGCTTAGCAAACATTGCCTTTACAATAACACCAGGCGTTTCAGTTATCAGCCATGAAATCCATACTAATATAATAAATGGGAAAGTGTGTGTGTCTGTTTGTTTATCCGTCTTTGACGGTATAACGGAACGACAAATTATGGTATGTATAACCACAAAATTAAAATTTTGACAAACCCGCTGACATAGTGGACCGATTTTCATGGCTAAGACACTCCCGACTAACTCAGCTTTCAAACAAAAAAAAACTAAATCGGTTCATCCGTTCTGGAGCTACGATGCCACAGACAGACACACACATACAGACATACAGACAAACAGATAGACAGACACGTCAAACTTATAACACCCCATCGTTTTTGCGTCGAGGGTTTAAAAATAGTATGGATAGATTGGATAGCCAAGAATGGACAGTTACTTTCGAAGTCAGTTAAACTGCGCAGTCCCTCGTAATCAGTAATCACCGGAACCACGACAACTGAAGACAAACAAGATTTATTCAAATTGCTTTTAACATGGGTTTCTCCCATTACTACTGTTACTTCTATCAAAGAGGATCGAGTCTTATACAGCGTTACTGTCAAAGTAAAATGTGTAATCACAGTGCATAGACTGCCATCTCTCGACACAAGCTTAAAACTTTTGAACCTCAGTTTTGACAATTTGGCCCATATTCTTAGCTTGATATGTGTTAAAAATGTTAAAATGTCAAATATTAATATTAGCGCCATCTAGCCGAGCGTCCCCCAAAGGTGTATCGCCATCTAGGTCACCGTACCTTTTTCTGTATGGTTTTGAGGTACGTTTTTTCTTAGACTTTATCTGTCTATCTATACGGATGGAGTTACATATGTCTTTTGCTTCTATTAGACATGCGCGCCGCCGCGGCGCGCCGCCGCTGAAAGGAGCCAGCGCGCCGCCGCCGCCGCCGATAGTTTGAATTTCGCGCCGAAATAGAGAACCATACAAGATTAATAATATTAAAATCCATTGAATATAAACAAACGAATGAAACGCGCGTACCCCGTGTCCCTTTAGATTCATTATAGTATTTTATGCAATTAACCGTTGCTTATGAGAGGTCAAAAATGGCGAGTGCTGTGGGTAACAATTTGAGACGGTAGTATACAAAAAGCTCTTCCTAATATCCCTATTGTATAAACGCTCTCTTTGAATGTTCTACACATTCCAACGGCGCTGCGAAGGCTGACAGGTTCTACTTCTAATCTAAGCCGTCAATAAATTTGCTGACAAACCAAACTGCCCGCCGCCGTTGGATGGAGTCAAGCGGAAGGAGCTGGTATTGCGGAGCGCCAGACCAGAGATGGGGACAGTACTCAATATTAAGGTCGAACCTTTTTTTTTTTGACGGAGTGGGAATGCAGTTACGCACGATGTTTGGGACTCGCCGTTTCTTTCCCCTCCCCTAGCAAGAGGGGGGAAACTTGGCCCTACCCACTAAACCCACTCCGGCGTTTCATCCTCTCTGCCGTTCGTGAGGGCGCGCTGGGATCGATGTATGTTCATCATGTCATTCACCATGGCGCCCTCCGGCATTTCAGAAACGCTTAATCCCCCAGGTTGGCATCGGGGGCTTAGGGCTCGAGGCGAGCGTACGTTCTTCGCCTTTGACCCTGCCGCCTGCGTCGCAGCGGAAGAGCGTCTGCGGCTGCTTCTCGCTCCATCTCTGCTTCTTCCTTCTGCGATATGATCTCTTCGCAGAAGGAAGCCACCGCATTCCAGTTTCTCTCGCTACCCAGCATGGCTTCTGCCGCCCTGAGGGAGGCTCTTTCTACCGCCCAGCGACCGCACTCATCCAAAGTGTGCTGGGTCGTGTCGTCCGCTGCGCCGCATTCGTGGCAGTGAGGCTCTCTCCGTATTCTGTGTAGGTAATGTCCGAAACAGCCGTGTCCGGACACCACCTGCGTCATCCTATATGTCAGGGCCCCCCTCCTGCGATTAAGCCACTCGTCCATCACTGGGTATGGTTCGGATTCTATAGGTGCTATTCTCCAAAGCATCCCTCCATCTTTCTAGCAGGCGCTCCGCGGCAGCCCGCAAACTCCTCTCCGCTTCCTCGGCGTCCGGGACCTCTCCTCGCTCCCTGGCTTCCACTTTAAGCCGGTACCTCTCTGCCAGCACCCCCGCGTCCAGCTCCCAAGGTGGGGTGCCGGCAAGAAGGCATGCCGCTGCGTGAGAGGTGGTGCGGTAGGCCCTCACCATCCTTTGGGCCACGAGCCTTTGTGGCCGACGGAACAGTGCCTTTGCGCGTGTCGTCAGTCGTTCTGCCCAAATGGGCGCTCCGTAGAGCGCCATGCTCCTGATGACTCCCGCATATAGCCGCCGACATGGGGTATTCGGCCCTCCTAGATTAGGTAATAGGCTGCCCAAAGCCGACGCCGCCCCCACGAGGCGAGGAGCGAGTTTCGCAAAGTGCTCCTCGAATGTCCACTTCCTATCCAGGACAAGACCCAAGTACTTGATGTAGGGCTTGACCTGACTCACCCCCCACCCTCACTGCAGTGCCCGGAAGTAACCGCCCCCACCCCCTCGTTCGCCCGAGGAACATAGCCTCGGTCTTTGGTAAGGCAACCCGGAGCCCCAGGAGTCCTATGCGCTCCACCGTGAGCTCGGTCGCCACCGCCGCCATCCTGAGTACCTCTTCTAGCTCTCTTCCCCGTACAGCCACCAGTGTGTCGTCTGCGTAACACACGGTGATCATGCGGGGAAGCTGCACCCCCCGGATCACCCAATCATAGCCGAGATTCCAGAGGATTGGACCCAAGACAGACCCCTGCGGAACCCCGCACGCCATAGCCCTCGATTAAGGTCGAACCTGCGCTTCATATAACGAAAGTCGCTGACGCTGACCCTGTAGTTTGGCCCTGTTCTATCGTTGGAACCCAATTTAGCTTCGTGTTTCACATGACTTCGAAACTGGATATGGTTCGTAATATCAGCACCAAGTATCCATACTCTTGGTTAGAGATGGTAAAAAGGATGCCCTGAAACTTTGGCGCCGTGGCAAATGGCGTTTTCATAGTAGAAAACGCACTAACTATAATTTGTTTGAACTGGGCTAGGTTAAGATTACCCAATTCTGAGACCAGAAACGTCTCGATCTCAGACACAAGGTTGCATCCTATAATAATAATAATAATAATAAGCTCGCTCGTCTGTTATGAGATTGTACATCCCACGGAAGTGCGGAGGTCGAGGCTTCCTAAACGCCAAAGATCTCCACAACCGTGAGGTGTACAATCTCAGGAATTACTTCCTTAACAACGAGTGCGGGATGCATCGTGATGTGGTGGCAGTGGACGGAAACCTCACGCCGCTCTCCTTGGCGAAAGAGAACTGGCGCAAACCTGTGGTACTAAATACTGCGGACCGCAAGGCGGTATGGGAGAGCAAGCAGCTACACGGGCGGTTCTACAAGGCCCTCACGGGACCCGATGTAGATCTGCTCGCATCGGTGAACTGGTTACGATTCGGGGACCTCTTCGGAGAAACCGAGGGTTTTGCCTGTGCAATTGCGGACGAAGTTATGATGACGAACAACTACCGGAAATATATCCTGAAGGACGGTACGGTCGACATTTGTCGGGCATGCCGCCGTCCCGGAGAGTCACTCAGGCATATTATTTCCGGTTGTTCTCATCTTGCTAACGGCGAGTACTTGCACAGACATAATCTCGTAGCCAGGATTATTCACCAGCAACTTGCTCTTCAATACGGCCTTGTGGACCGCGAAGTACCGTACTACAAGTACTTACCTGCGCCAGTTCTCGAAAATGGTCGTGCCACGCTCTATTGGGATCGATCTATTATCACTGACAGGACTATTGTAGCCAATAAGCCTGACATTGTGATAATAGATCGACTGCAACGCCGGGCAGTGCTCGTTGACATCACCATCCCCCATGATGAGAATCTCGTGAAAGCCGAGAAGGACAAGTCCAGTAAGTACCTAGACTTGGCTCACGAGATAACCGCCATGTGGGATGTTGAATCAACGATCATTGTTCCGATAGTCGTTTCAGCGAACGGTCTCATAGCGAAGAGTCTCGACCAACATCTTAAGAGACTCTCGCTAGGTGGCTGGATCAAGGGCCAGATGCAGAAGGCGGTGATCTTGGACACAGCGCGGATAGTCCGACGGTTCCTCTCTCTGCAGCCCTAACCACCGGCAGCTTGGGCCCTGCCCCGCTGCTGGCGGCACCCTAGGTTAGGTTTTTTATAATGTGTTTATATATTTTGTATTGTTTTGTATGTGGTTTTGTATTTTACTTTTATAATCATATTATAAAACCTAGCCTAAGAATTAAAATGAATAAAGAGGAATAATAATAATATCTTTATTGTACATAAAAGAGCAAGTTACATAATAACAGAGTTACATAATAACTATACTAGGGATTTGTACAAAGATGTCGGCTTGTAGTGGTCAAACTTTGACCCCTAAACTAGGTTAGTACCTGTGCCTTAGGGGCTAGAGTTCTTCCATTTTCATATTGAAGTCATTACAATATTGCAGGTCATGTAACAGTGGTTAAAGGAAGTGATAAAAAATTAAGCTTTAGACTCTTAACTATTTCAAATACTTTTTACACATGCATATATTGTTGTACCTACCTAGACAATTTAATTAATTAATTATTTACATTATTTAGTTGCCTATTTTTTTTAAGAAAGTATAATGAGAAGATTTTCTGTCTCATGATATGTTAACTTTTGCAGCCATGTTTCTAGTTTGATTTTAACTTCCCGCCTTGTTAAGCTGTAGATTTTTATTGGGTAGTTCTATTATTTCGTGCAAATCGGCAAAATTTAGGAGAATTTTTTAATTTCCATTTTTTTGTGTGGTAATGGTAAGAACTATGAAAAAGAAACATTTATCAATAATGCATTTTCTATTATACGCAAAATTACCGATTTATGAACAAAAGATTTTTTCCAAAAGAAATGGTAATGAAGTATAGAATATGGTAATGATGATAGATATTTATGGGAATGAAAATGCGATGATGGTAATGAAGTGTCAAATAAAAAAGCCAAAAACACAAAAAAGAGAAACAGTAATTAATAATAACATGTTCTATTTTAAATATACCTACTGAAAACGTAGTTTTGAATATTTACTTGTTACTTTCAATAGTCAGGAGCATGCTAATAAACGAGAATGGTAATTAACATAAAATGATGGTAATGAATTTAATACTGCAATTCATTACCACCGTTTTATGTTCATTACCATTCTCTTTATAGTAAACAGTAAATTACGGTAATGAAAAGAATGGTAATGAGTTTTCTTTACCTTTTGTCGATTAACTCTTTAAAAGCAAATGCTATTCTAGGTATATTTATTCACTAAGCTTTCGAATAGAATATTCATTATTTAAATATTCATAGTTCAATAAAACACGTAACAATTAAATAGCAAAACAGTGCAAATGGTAATGAAGAAAAAACGTACCAAATCCAAATCTCCGGCGCGATATATTTTTTTATAAAAAAATGGCACACGTCCGTCCTGTTCACTGTTTACTAGCCGACTGACGTGGTGATCGCGGTCAGAGCGAACGTCGTATAGAATAACACTTGCAATGCCTACTGGCCAATACCATTGTTGCAAATTAAACTTATGGTAATGAAATTATTTTCTGTACAAAAATATTTTGAAGCGGTGGATATAAATATCAATGTTAATACTGTATAAACCACCAAACTTTTTTTCTCTTATAAGTACTTCATCTAAATTAAGAGGTTAAATTAAAGCAGTACATGTAATAGTTATGTAATTTGCTCTCGAATCTATAAATCTAGGTTCTAACTGGTAATGGTAATGAAGTTTTAGCATGTTTATATTTTATTTATATATTTTATATTGCAATAATATAATTCATTTTAGATGCAAAGTATACCTATGAACCTTACGCAACATATAAAAAATATTTGAAATGAATTTAGGAGTTAGTATATGTTTTATATCAACAAACATATGATTTGCACGAAATGATAGAACTACCCTATTAGGCTATTTATTTTATTGTAAAGACGAGCACTTTGAGCTTCAATCTGTCGACGACCAAACATTGTGCGGCAAGTCACAGTTTTGCACACCGGATTTCCCTGTCGTTTTTGGGCATTTGCAATGTTAAACGGAGTTAAGGAATGCTGTCTCAGAATTGTACGCAATAAGTAAATCTGTCTTACAGATAGTACTTTGGACTCAAAGTATAGCTGCGCCGTGGGGAAATCGCGTCTTTTAAAGTGCATCACTTTGAGGATAGCTCTTTGCGCTCTCTCGGCTTTGAGCAGTGTTGTTTTATAGGTTCCACCCCACAGTGGGATACAATAGGTGATGACAGCTTGACACAGGCTTTGATAGACTAGAGATAGGATTTCGGTAGATGCCGAATGTCGAAGCTGCTTGAAAATGTATATAAGCTTACGAAGTCGAGTACATAGAGCGTCAATATGCGCTGACCAATCAAGCTTGTGATCCACATACACACCTAAATATTTAATATTAGGAACTACAGGGAGGGAAGTACAGGTGCAGTCTGTGGATTCGGGGGGGCAGATATGGACCCTTACTGTATTAGTACTATCCGGAGGTTTCGAGGTATGTGGAAGAGAGAAACGCACCACTTTCGATTTTTCAAGGTTCAACGTTAAAATGTTTTTCGTCAAACACTCCATGACCTTGATTGTTGCTGTCTCAGCGTTTTTTTTGGCCTGTTCCCACGTTTTGTCGTACACCAGCAGAGCCGTGTCATCCGCGTAGGCGAATATGTCGCAGTGAGGGATGGAAAGTTGACACAGCTCGTTGATGTATATGAGGAAGAGAGTTGGGCCAAGTATGCTTCCCTGAGGAACTCCGTAGTGAACAAATTCATCGTTACTACAGTAGGAGCCGATTTTGACACGTTGGGTGCGATTAGATAGGTAGTCACGAAAAATTTCTAGTGATATACTCCGACAACTGCTCAGGGGAGGCATTTTTGCACTACCTGTATAACGGCTATCCGTATTGTTATCATCTGTATAGCAGTGAATATTGTTAGCAGACAACAAATCATTGAATTGCAGAAGGAACAAGGTAAACAGTACAGATCCTTAGGATACGCCAACGATTATGAGCTTTTAGTTCGAGCATACTTATTCCGACAGTGACAACTGAAATGGTTCGCCTAAACAGGAAGCAGGAACCAATCTGCACAACCCTTTAGAAAGACAGTACGAGGTCAGTTTAAAAAGAGAAGAGCCTTTCGCCAAACCCTATAAAGGCCTTTGTGATATCCAGGCTAACAGCCAGTGCTCTCTATAGCTGTGGCGCAACGACAAGTAAGGTAGACAAAGAGGTCTCCAGCGCCTCGACCATGGCGAAGACCGTGCTGCCGGTCGATATTGAGCTGGTGGTCTTCAAGGTACTTAAAACTGTTTTCAAATCAGCAAGCGGACATCCCTTTTCAACTCTTATTTGCTCGGTTGAACCCAGGCAATATTGAAAAGAAGACAAAGCGACAAACAGAGAGCAAGGAAAGTCCACTTTCTCTTTTGCGTAATGAGCCAGTGAGTCATCAGGTTTGGGCAAGGGTAAAAGTGCAAGGAAAACTTGCAGAAGGTCTTCTGAACAGTTTCTAGTTCTAGTTATGTAGTATAAGAACTGGGAGTATAAATCCAGGAAACAGTGTGTATTTTCAGAAAGTTCTTCTAAAAAACTATACAAATTGGTAATACATGGTCGTAGATAAAGTAATGTTTGCGATGTTGTTGAACTGAGTCAAAAAGAGTCAATCAAATCATGCTGGTACCCATGCCTCTCACTTTTTTTGCCCAGTGTCTTAAAAAACGGTTGCATAATATACTATAAATAAGATTTTCATTAATATTTAACCCCATGAAAGTGATATTTAAAAGGTTGAAAAATATCTCACGCCGCCGGCGTTACGCCGCCGCCGACGATTTTTTCGAGGCGCGCCGCCGCCCGATTTTTTCCGAGCGGCGCGCATGTCTAGTTCTATCAAATATTATAACTATATATAAATTAAATTTTTGATAAAGCGCCAACATAGTGGGCTGATTTTCATAAAACCACAGAATATATAATAGTACAAGTACAGAAGGCCCACTGCTTTGATGTTCACGAAATGCCGCCTTTTTAAATGCCTACAAAATTCTAACAAAGAAACGAGCCGCACGTGCGCAGCGTCGGATGATAGGGTTGCCTATGGATTAAAACGAATTAATTGTCAGATAAAATGTTATACTATATATTGAAGTCTTGGGTACTTTCTAGGGATATATACAGTATTTATATATTTTTGTTTAAGCCTTCAGCATCAAAAGCCTTATTGAACTTTTCCGTGGGACTTAATCAATAAGATCTGTGTAAGATTGTCCTATTTTATTCATGATGTCTATTTAACTATGCGTTATTAGCCATTCCACACGTGGACATCGCATATGAACCTTAAAAAAACTTGCGACGTAAAGTAACAATAGAAAGTGCGAACGTGCATTCCGTGAGAACGCGCGCCACCCCTGATTAGGCCGCGAACTCGCGGCCGCCAGCAGGTACTTGTAGCGCGGCGATACAATCCCGGAGTGAGCCGCCCCTATAGAGAACACATATTTAAAATTAGTAACACAAACAAAACAAACGCCTATTCGAGCACGTCACTCACACATACAGGTGACTTTCACCTACATTGTCAAAGTAAAATGTGTAATCACAGTGCATAAACTGCCATCTCTCGACACAACTTAAATCTTTTGAACCTCAGTTTTGACAATTTGGCCCATATTCTTAGCTTGATATGTGTTAAAAATGTTAAAATGTCAATATCTAGCCGAGCGTCCCCCAAAGGTGTATCGCCATCTAGGTCACCGTACCTTTTTAGGGTTTTCTGTATGGTTTTGAGGTACGTTTTTTCTTAGACTTTATCTGTCTATACAGAGTTACATATGTCTTTTGCTTCTATCAAATATTATAACTATATATAAATTAAAATTTTGAAAAAGCGCTGACATAGTGGACTGATTTTCATAAAACATAAAGAATTTCATATGTGAAAGCGAGAAGATGATATTATGTTTTTTTTCTCTCACACATATGAATGACAGTGACATGCCTATACACATGCACAGGCGCCGCCTGGCGGGATAAAATGTCAATGCGCCTCCTCATTGGCCGACCAAACTGACATTTCATTACTTTAATACAAAAACCGGCCAAGAGCATGTCGGGCCACGCTCAGTGTAGGGTTCCGTAGTTTTCCGTATTTTTCTCAAAAACTACTGAACCTATCAAGTTCAAAACAATTTTCCTAGAAAGTCTTTATAAAGTTCTACTTTTGTGATTTTATTCATATTTTTTAAACTTATGGTTCAAAAGTTAGAGGGGGGGGGACGCACTTTTTTTTCCTTTAGGAGCGATTATTTCCGAAAATATAAATATTATCAAAAAACGATCTTAATAAACCCTTATTCATTTTTAAATACCTATCCAACAATATATCACACGTTGGGGTTGGAATGAAAAAAAATATCAGCCCCCACTTTACATGTAGGGGGGGGTACCCTAATAAAACATTTTTTTCCATTTTTTATTTTTGCACTTTGTTGGCGTGATTGATATACATATTGGTACCAAATTTCAGCTTTCTAGTGCTTACGGTTACTGAGATTATCTGCGGACGGACGGACGGACGGACGGACGGACGGACGGACGGACGGACGGACGGACGGACGGACGGACAGACAGACATGGCGAAACTATAAGGGTTCCTAGTTGACTACGGAACCCTAAAAACCCGTTTTAAAGTAGAAATGGGCAGAACCCAATGCGTTTCATTACTTATTTATAAGTATAGTATTATTTGAAACCAGATCCAGGTGCTGCCGGTCAATGACCCCGACTGGTTTTTAGGTTGCACATATCTGTATAACCATACATACATACATACATACATACAGGGGCTCTATTTGACTCGAGAATTTGACATGTGTCGTTGGTGTATCCATGTTTTTACAGTTTTTAACCTCCGACGCAAAAACGACGGGGTGTTATAAGTTTGACGTGTCTGTCTGTCTGTCTGTGTGTGTGTCTGTTTGTGGCATCGTAGCTCCCAAACGGATGTACCGATTTAGATTTAGTTTTTTTTAACCCCCGACGCAAAAACGACGGGGTGTTATAAGTTTGACGTGTCTGTCTGTCTGTCTGTCTGTCCGTCTGTCCGTCTGTCTGTCTGTCTGTCTGTCTGTCTGTCTGTCTGTCTGTCTGTCTGTTTGTCTGTCTGTGTGTGTGTCTGTCTGTGGCATCGTAGCTCCTGAACGGATGAACCGATTTCGATTTAGTTTTTTTTTATTTGAAAGCTGAGTTAGTCGGCAGTGTTCCTAGCCATGTTTCACGAAAATCGGTCCACTATGTCGCGGTCGAGGGTTTTTTCAAAATTTTAATTTTGTGGTTAGGTTATGTTATTATACCAGTATTTGCGTGTATGAGTTTTTGAGAGTTAAGGGGCTGACTTGCACAGTTTTTTAAGATAAACTATTAGTTTTAAGTAAGGCAAGTAAATTATATGTTATAATTCATTATATTTCAACGAACATAGCCGTACTCGATACACGATTTAATGAAATCGGCTCGATAGAAAAAAAATGCAAAGATTGGTCTCGAGTTCGTCATTAAACGGTTCTATGTCGTTCAATTATTCACTTAGATGTCTTTAATTAAAATCACAATAACATAAATATACATATCTAAAACACTAACGAAACATATTGCACAAATAAGGCATCTTTCTATTTTATTTTAATATTTTTCCGTACTTTTCGTACCTAGCTGCCCTCTTTTAGTGGCATCGCGCTCTCACTTACTCCCATACGAATGTACGCTAAACAGTGTACGCTAGCGTCAAGGCCATTGGGTGTTGTCAGCGTCACCACCCCGTTTCCTCCCGTGGGTGTCGTAGAAGTCGATAGAGGGATATAATATGGGTTTAATTATGATGTGAACGATGGGATAGCAACCTGTTACTGCATTATCACAATTGCGTTTTCTTTCAACCCCTATTGCTATGAATGGCACTGACACTTTTTTTTTTAATTTATTAAAGTACTAAATCTTAAGTTATGCCACAGAATATATAATAGTACAAGTTATGCGCAGAGTTTCGTGTTACTTAACTGCTAAGCCAGAAATGGCTTGTTTACAGCTAGAGGACTTATCTATTTCATTTAAGTATAATTAGTCTTACAGTATTTATTTTACACATTTCACTTTTTACAAAATATATTCATACTTATTCGAAGATAAGAGACTTGAGTAGTTGCATGTGCTTTGTCTATCACTTGGGCACAGTATAATAAAGAGTACTATCGTACAGTATGGCCACTCCCGCTCCCCGCTGAAAGTGCCGCCCACCCCCTCTCGGTTACCTCACAGTTACCGCCTGTCAAAAACGCGAACAGTCGACCTGTCATATCTCACTCATACAAGCATGGTACGCGTTCACCTACACGAGCTTAGACTGTGTGCTAGGAACGCGCCTCTTTCATATATTTGATCGCCAGTGTCCGAGATGTGACTTGGGAATACCTCGCTTGAGTTCCCGCTAGCGAGATATGTAGTAAGTATACATACTCATACTCATACTCATTTATTTGTAAAGCCATTTTACACGTCAAGATTTGGTTTAAAAAAAACAATATTCATACAACAATAATACTTTAGAAAATAAATAGACAGAAGATTGAGATTACAAAAAGTTAGGCCATATTCACATTAAAAATGTACAATAATATTTTTCTAATTAGGTAACAAAAACATACATAATTACATACGTTACCGAAAAAAAGTGTCAAAACTCGTGGTAAAGCATTAAAGCCAATGGCCTTGACGCTAGCGTACACTGTCTATTCGTATGGGAGTAAGTGAGAGCGCGATGCCACTAAAAGAGGGCAGGCTAGGTGAGCAATTCCCGTTAAGTTTGTACATTTGGATCACGTCTCCGATTTTGATAAAAATTGATAGGCTGATAGAGTCCATGATGCTGAGCACGATCCAATAGGTTTCCCAAAATGTCTTATGTAGTTTGTATGAAACCTTCCTTTCTTGTTACCAGATTTCCATACATTTGCATTAACGAAAAAGGAAAGTTTCATACAATCAACCTAGGACATTTTGGGAAACCTAGTGGATCTTGCTCAGCATCATGGATTCTATCAGCCTACCAATTTTTATCAAAATCGGAGACGTGATCCAAATGTACAAACTTAACGGGAATTGCTCAGGTACGAAAAGTACGGAAAAATATTAAAATAAAATAGAAAGATGCCTTATTTGTGCAATATCTTTCGTTAGTGTTTTAGATATGTATCTTTATGTTATTGTAATTTGTTGGTAATAGTAGTAGTACTATAGCCTAATGCGGGGGCTGAAGATGTTGATTTAAAAAGCTGAAAATTTGCACAAAGGCTTCATAGACTAAGGGTCATTGATTGATAACTGTTAGGTTTGCTAATTCCTACGTGTCTCAAAAAGTAGAGAAACCCATAACAACACCTGGCCCCGTAGCCGAATGGCATTTCTACGACGCGAAACGAAAACGAAACGCCGCGAAAGGTAGTCTGGCTCTGTCGCGCCAATACGCAAGAGCGATAGAGATAGATATCTACGAGCGTTTCGTTTCGTGAGCGTTTGTGCCATTCGGCTACGCACCCTGGTTTCAAGACTTGGACGTAAAGCGTGCAAAAAGACACAATCGCGATACAGTCTCCTCGGCGATTGGATCTCAATTTAAATGTGAGACGCGGACGTTCATGATGTTCTGCCTACCCCTTTATGGGATAAGACGTGATTGTATGTATGTATGTATGTATTTTACCTGACACTAAAGTTATTTTCAGTCATAATACTTGTAACTTTATTATGCAACGCACAAACAAAACAAAAGCTTTCATACAAACATAACTTTCATACATAAACTTATCCCTAAAGTGCCGCAAATTCGCCAAAGTTCATACACACTTAGAACAGCACTTTTACAACTTACATTCAAAAACCAATTTTAACTCTTTCCATTAAAATCTATTTCAGTTTAAAGATAAAACGTACTTAGGTGGACACCTTTTAATTGTTTCAAGGTAAAGTGAACTGTATTTTCTTTGTCTTTAGGAGTGTTTTTGACTGTATAGTGTATGGAGTTACGACGCTTTAGTTTATAGGAAGGCATTTAACACAGACTTCAAACTTTGCGTTACCTATGTCGATGAGTAAAGGAGCGTTCTGATTGGTTGAAATTTTGAGCTTATTATTGTCAAAGAGGATCGAGTATTCTACACTTTATAAAACAAAGTCCCCGCCGCGTCCGTCTGTATGTCTGTGTGTGTCAAGGCTCGGAACCGGTTTATTTTTTACCGGTTAAAACCGGTTTATTTCGTTTTTACTCCGAACTTTGTAAAGAACGCGAACGTTATGAGAACTTTATTTTACGCAACTATGGGAACAAATCAAATTATTTTAACAAATATTTTGATTTGTGTTTTTATGTAGTCATACTACTATATATAAATTAAAAATCGAAATAAGTTGTCATATATTAAAGATAATATGACGAGCACCACCAGTGGTGAAGGCCGGATTCGAACCGGCGTCTTTTAGCAATCCGGGCCAAACGCCATGAACCCCTAGGCCACCTCGCCACAGCGGAAGCAGTCTAAATTTCTCTTCTATATGTCACATGTGTTCTACATGTTTTTCTTTAATATATGACATCTTATTTCGATTTTTAACTTTGTTTTAACCGAAATAAACCGGTTTATCGACGAGCGGCGAAACGCACCGGAGCCGCGTAAATACCTACGTTCACGCAGCGACTTTTTTGTTTGGTCAGAACAGTATTACCTATCCATGCTGCGGAATAAACCGGTTTATTTTGTTCTAAACCGGTTCATCGAACGAAACCTTTATGAAAGCGTTCCCCTAAAGACCGGATTAAAAATAGCGGTTTTTTGAGCAAAAACGAAATTGACGACGAAACATGATAACGGTCTGAAAATTTAACCGGTATCCAAGCCCCGCGTGTACTAACTCAAAAACTACTAAACGGACGCTCATGTGGTTATGACCTATGCATGATTCTTGAGGAAAGTTTAGGTATATAATTTGTTGAGATTGTTTTTATATTAAAGGAAAAAATGGAAAAATTTACGCTTCCGGCGGGACTTGAACCCGGCAATTATGACCAATTGAGCTACGGAAGCCACGCCGGACTTCGCAAATCTTTCCATGCCTTTCCTTTTTGTACACACGTCTTGGGGTGACGTTTTTTCCTTTAATATAAAAATGTTTAGAATCGTTAGCAGACGTTTCTGCTTAATAAAAATTAATTTTGTTGAGATTGTGTTTGAATTTGCTAATCGAGCCGGACAAAATCCCTCTTAACTAGCTAAGAGCTTTCATCGAAAACGCTGCCCAAACCGTTGGAGCTATATCAATACAATGTATGTCGGAATTGTGTCTCTCTAATAGGGCGATGGATAGGGCACGTGCTACGCAGAGCAGACAACCACCTGTCCAAGCAGGGTCTCTGCTGGCAATCACCTGGCAGTAGACGGTCGGGGCGGCCTTGTACCACGTGGAGGCGGTCAGGGGAAAAGGAGGCTGGCGCAAGTGGACTAGGCTGGAAGGATTTGGAAGCAGTCGCTCAGGATCGTGAAAAGTGGAAGATTCTTCTAAGAGCCCTCTGTCCCTAGTGAGGGATAACAGGAATACATCATCATCATCATCATCAATAGGTCTACAAATAACCTAACCACAAAATTAAAATTTTGAAAATACCCCCGACCGCGACATAGTATACCGATTTTCATGAAACATGGCTAAGAACACTCCCGACTTACTCAGCTTTCAGACAAAAAAAAACTAAATCCAAATCGGTTCATCCGTTCGGTAGCTACGATGCCATATATAGACACACACAGACATACCGACAAACAGACAGACAGACAGACAGACAGACACGTCAAAATTATAACACCCCTTCGTTTTTGCATCGGGGGTTAAAAATAGCCGACAAAAAATTACTCGTTAGTGGGTAGCTGCTCAGAACGCATCGTCGTTGCTAAATGCAGCCGTACACAGAATATACAGCGTGTGTATTCCATACGGGCGAATATTTTAATAACTGCATTTTTTTTGCCTGTGTGGTGACGGGTTAAGAATTTCACCACCCCCTTTCTTCCCGTGGGTGTCGTAGAAGGCGACTGTGGGATATGGGTTCAATTGTGGCGTAGGCGAGAGGCTGGCAACCTGTCACTGCAATGTCACAGTTTCGTTTTCTTTCAACTCCTTATTTGCCAAGAGTGGCACTGAAGCTTTAGTAGTTTCATGTGTTCTGCCTACCCCTTTATGGGATACAGGCGTGATTGTATGTATTGTATGTATGCATTTTTTTAAATAAATGAGGTTATTTTTTCATACATAATAATTCAGAACGCAATGTATTACGTCCACATTAATTAGCGTACCTACCTAACCGTCATTACGACACGACGTTTATGTCATATAAGTTGGACGGCGTACCTACAATGCCGCTTGATCAGATTTAAAAAAATAATTACTCTTAATTAATAACATTTTTTAACAAAATGATTATCCTATATGATTTGTATGATCAGATAATATAATTATTCGCTCGTGTGGAATCCACACGCTGTATAATATTACAAGTACTAACGAGTGGTTTTTGATCGGCGAAAGCAGATTCCGCGCGTTTATAGGTTTGGGGAGACTCTAACAAGACCATTTATGGTGGAATTGTACTTCTTATAATATCGGGCTACAAAGTCCCCATGTTTCTTTTACGGAAAACTTATCTAAAAATTTATTTCAGGTTGTACCTACCTATCACTACATCACAGTATAATAAAGAGTACTATCGTATAGTATGACCACTCCTGCTCCCCGCTGAAATTGCCGCCCACCCCCTCTCGGCCACCTCTCAGTTACCGTGTACCGCCTGTCATAAAACGCATTGTCAGACAGTCTGACCTGTCATATCTCATGTGTTCTGCCTACCCCTTTATGGGAAAGGCGTGATTGTATGTATGTATGTATGTGTACAAGCATAGTACGCGTTCACCTACACGAGCTTAGAATGTGTGCTAGGATCGCGCCTCTTTCATATATTTGATCACCAGTGTCCGAGGTGTGACTATACTGTGCATGCGCCCTACTAAAATCATCAAGTATTCAACTCCCGCGCAAGCCTTGAGCCAGTCCCGCGCCGCACACCGTCGCACGCGCACGGCCACCATCTTTGAAAAAAAAAACGAACCATAAAGTTAAAAGTTTAGTGATATGTGTATTCTGGTGAGTTGCCTTGTGTTTTTTATTATGGGATCGTATTTTGGGGTAACGAATTTGGGTATATTCTGATTTTGGTTACTTGTAACTTGATAATAAAGTCCGGTTTTGTTTGGTTTTAAGGTTGCGGATATTATGTATTACATCATTGTGATATTAGTAATATTTTTCAGTTAATTTTGAATAGACTACCTTAAGTCATATGACATGTAAATGTTATGAAAAGTCATGTTACGAGGTGAAGGCCAAGTATTTCTTCTAGTATTGTATAACCAAAAATGATAACTAATATACTTAAATGTCAACCAAAACCCTTACCTAA
This sequence comes from Leguminivora glycinivorella, assembly GCF_023078275.1. Lineage (NCBI taxonomy): Eukaryota > Metazoa > Arthropoda > Insecta > Lepidoptera > Tortricidae > Leguminivora > Leguminivora glycinivorella. The sequence continues at coordinate 9,665,678 of NC_062994.1, forward strand.
AATAAAATAAGGTACAGCGGGGTAATTTTGACTGGGGGACCAAAGCAACTGAGGATTTTTCTTGTTTTACAATGTTTGCATTATCAAATTGAGTGTCCACTGGTTATATAATAATATGGCACGCATGTTCAGTGGATACATGTGGAATTCAACTTAATAGAGTAATAATGGAAAAATGGATCAGTTATACCTACCCCTCATTCGATATTTGCTGTACCTTACCTAAGATGTATATTATGAGATTTAGGAGTTATTTTAGATAAGTACCACACTCAACTTGGAGAGTCTGAATCAACTCCACATAATTTTGTCATAATTTATGAAACGTACAACCTGTCACTGCAATGCCACAGTTTCATTTTCTTTCAAACCCTTATTTTGCCAAGAGTGGCACTGAAGCTTTAGTAGTTTCATGTGCTCTGCCTACCCCTTTACGGGATACAGGCGTGATTGTATGTATGTATGTATGTGTTATGAAACGTTACATTTATTAACGACCACACCTCACTTTTTCAATTAAAAATATTTCAAATCATTGCAAAGTAAGCTTGGAAATACGTATTTTAAAGTCAATGCAAAAAACCTCAGACAAGAAGGCTTTAAGTAAATTGAATAAGCGTGGGAGTCGCCTCAAGGTAAAGACTTATGTCAGTTTTGTGCGCCTTGTGTGGGACAATGTGTATAAATAAATATGACTTAAAATATACTTTAACCTGTCACATCTTCATTATTTCAAGGATTTTCTCATTTCTTGAAAGTCCTTGGAATAATGAATTGATTATTTTATTTTGTTACAAGGATCTGCGGGCCGATGTTTGAGTCTCACGCGTTCGAATTCAGAAAATTGTCACTTAAAATAATAGGCAAGTCACCGTTTTCAACCGGTATTTTAGTGACAGTGAGATTTAAAAATCGGGCGGGTAATTTAATTATTCGCTGGAAAATCATATTTAAGTATATACATACATAATTAATAGATCTATATCTCTAGAGCATAATTTACTTTTCACCACACCAACTGGTAAAGGCTCTCTTTGCTATTCGAAAACAGATAGCATTTTATCCACAAGAGAGCAAAGTAAATTCATACAAATTTTACTTGATGCCTTAAGCTGGCTGGTAGAATTTACCTATAAATGATGATTTTGAATCATAAATAGGTATTGAATAAATTGATGGATTTGATTTAGTTTGATGTTTTATATATATTCTCAGTATTTTGTTCGTGTTAGTGTTGTGAAAAAAATGTGTTTCACTCGGTGGCAAAGTTTGTTTAACCTAGTGCCTTGAAGCCCTCGCAACGCTTAAGATTCTATATCGGAATCTTTTGCTTGCTCGGGTATCAATAATAATTCAATATTGGCACATGCGGTTAAACAACTTTGCCCCCTTGTAAAACAAATAACTAAGGTACAGAGGGGCAAATCTCGACTGGGGGCCAATTGTAACTAATCCATTTTTTTTATTATTATTATAGATTATTATTTTTATGATGATGAGTTCTACATGTATCCACTGAACACGCCAACCATATATAACGTATGATACAAGTGCGAATAGGTAATTCGTAATTCGTGTTAATTTAAAACGTCATCACCAGGCATTTTGAATGTCCTGTTATCCACACATGTATCATAATGGTGGACACTCTATTTAATAATGCAAACACTGTAAAACATGGACCAGTTACACCTTTTTTCGGAGTGGTAAAATTTGCATTCCCCCTGGGAAGCCATTGGGGGATATGTGGGACTCCCCCCCTACACCGCTGACTCCTAGCGATACCTAGGTCGACCCACCACCAGGCCACCAGCCGGTCGACCCAAGAACGCTCCAGTTAAGAATACGTTAAAACAGTCAATTTAGTTTTAATAATATATACTGGGTGTAATTTTAATGGCTCTGTTTATGGCAGCTTGGATTCCGTTCACCGTTATATAAGGGCTAGCTTTTGCCCGCGGCTAGAGTCGCGTTAAATTATATATAATACTATAAGGACACCTATTCAGAGAGACGATGGCACCTGGAGGATCTGGAAAAAGCCGAGATCGAGGAGTTAGTGGCCGAACCCAATAACATCGGCGAAACGAAATCCACAGACTTCGCTGGTTTGGTCACTTACTTAGAATAGGAAACGATCGGGCTGTCAAGAGAGCGTTCTTGGGTCGACCGGCTGGTGGCCGTCCGGCGGGTCGACCCAGGTATCGCTGGGAGGACAGTGTGGTGGCGGATCTGCGTCGGCTTCAAGTCAGTGACTGGCAAGAGGCTGCGCAGGATCGGGACAGGTGGCGATCTCTCGTTTCGGAGGCCAAGATTTACTTTGGATCACTGAACCAAAATAGTTAGTTATAAGGATACCTCAACTACTCGATTTTTTTCCATGTTTTACATTTTTAAATATAATGTCACAGGTCATATATGACACGCATGTTCAGTGGATACACATGGAGCTCAAGTTAATAGTGTAATGGCCCGCTTTACCTAAGAAAAAAAACTTCCAACTAGACTGCACTCATGCACTGCATGATATACTTAAAATCCTCATTTTATCAAATGTTCTCCTTTTTACATAACTATGTTTGAACAGACCTGCAAATATTGAGCCACTAAACTGTACAAATATTGACTAACCCGGGACCGAACCCGCGACCCCGCTCTCGTTCATTCAAGGTTACTTACCTGAGAACCTGAGCCACTAGCGAGACGTGAATTTCATTGTATTTTTCATTAAGATAAAAGAAAAAAAAACGATTAAGAACTTTGAATGATTCACGGTTATTTTCATTAGACCATATTAGACTTATATTGACCGGGACCTTGATTACCTTTTTATCGGGGATTTTTTTTTACATCGGGAGCTCGACAAAAATCAAAAAGGATCACGGTCTATATCCCGGTCAATATAAGTCTAAAAAATCGATTGTTTATTTAACAACTACGTAATCGTTATTATTTATTGTTATTTTTATCTTCCCCTAGTTTCTAAACATGTTCTCAAAATCATCCTGTATACTTTATTAACACCTTGGGATAAACATAAACAACTTATACATTTAAAAAATATTAGACTTATACTGACCGGGATATATATAGACCGTGATTACCTTTTTGATTTTTGTCGAGCTCCCGATATTGCGACGCAGTTGCATGCATCATGATCACGGAAAACTGACGAAGGCGGGTGGATGTCAAAGTTGCGTAGACAGCGCGCGATGTACCCTCCTTCGCGCGTCGGCTGCGGTCTATATCCCGGTCAATATAAGTCTAATGTAAATAACCATGAATCATTCAAAACTCTTAAAAAAAGTTGTTATAAATAAAATAAAATTATTTAATAATAAGTACTATGTATTATCCTCACATCTGACACTGTGTAAATCTTCTTGATACTTATTATATAAAATTCTTATATTTTACACAATAAGGTCAACCTTGCACATAAATGCATAGAACAGTGACTCAGAACAACCAGTTCCTTTGTACTTAATGTAAATAAGCTATAAAAAGGTTTATAAGACTCGTCCACTGCCATATTTATAGTCACTGTCAGTCCAACTAGAGATAAGTAGGCGATAAGGACTGTCAAGTTGTTTTATGCCTTGTTATTGTTATAAATGGCGCCACTGGCGAGCTTTACGACGCTCGAAATTGATAGGTGCCGGTGACAGTCACCGTTTCTCGAAAGGTACAAAGCCTTGTATTACAAGTGCGCGAGCTGTCAAATCGTATGGGTTTCCATGGAAACACACTTGTAATACAAGGCTTGTACCTTTCGAGGAACAGGCCACAGATCTTCGATACCGATAGTCTTTGCGTCTGTGGTAGAGTCTACCATCATCCTCCTTGCATTATCCCGGCATTTGCCACGGCTGATGGGAGCCTCGGGTCCGCTTTGACAACTAATCCCAAGAATTGGCGTAGACACTAGTTTTACGAAAGCGACTGCCATCTAACGCCGTGGCTTGCGTGGGCGACGGTCACGCGATGGTCGCGCCGGCGAAGGGTAACTACGGTCGCGCGACCGTTATTGGGAATTAGTCCGGTTTCCTCACGATGTTTTCCTTCACCGAAAAGCGACTGGCAAATATCAAATGACATTTCGCACATAAATTCCGAAAAACTCATTTGTGTGAGCCGGGGTTCTGGTCAGGGCACGTAGCCGATTGGCACAAACGCTCACAAAACGCTCACGCAACGAAACGCTCGTAGATATCTATCTCTATCGCTCTTGCGTATTGGCGCGACAGAGCCAGACTACCATTCGCGGCGTTTCGTTTTCGAATTTAGAACTGTGTTGTCATTTTACCTTACGTCACTTTTCTAAAGCTTACCTATGTGTGTGTGTGTGTGTGTTTGTCTTTAATATTTACCTGTCTCTGCTTATAAAGTATTTTTGTCATAAGATAGTTAAGTTTGCATTATTCAGATATTCAAGTTACGTCCATTTTGTCAAGATCTCAGTTTATAACTCAAACATATTATAAATAACTGGCATTTGCGGTACAATACAATTGCTTTTAGTCAGCTAAGTAATAAGTTATGCAATACAGGATGATTTTCTAGCTAGCTGAAAAATAAGGGGTGAACATAGGAGTTACTTATATTGAAATATTGACTAACTTTTTTTACCACAGAATTTTAGGTATTATAATTATAATGTTTTTACTAGTGGACCGAAATGATTGTAAAGTAAAAATATATTGTGTGTATATCTGTTTACTCTCATGGTTGACTGGTAGAGAATGCATTTTGACATTAAGTCTGCCATTTGTACATTGTTAGGTATAATATTATGTCCAATAAAATCAAATAAAACAAAAATTACTTTCTCTAAAATATGTAACTTGACAAAATGTATGAAATAGCCAATTATTAACTCACGATTTCGGGATCCTTAATAGTTATTTGTTATACAAGGGGGCAAAGTTGTATTTTAACGCCGAGTGTGGAATTGAGAAACGAGCAAGTGAAAGAATTCTATAGTTGAACCACGAGCGAAGCGAGTGGTTCGAGAATAGAATCCTGAACTTGCGAGTTTTTTAACACACGAGAAGTAAAATACATTTGCACCCGAGTGTAACACAAAACTTTTCCCCTCACTATAGCGAGGAAACTACAACGCAAAAAATATGTTTATCACTGCTTCCCGTAGTTCCACAGGTGGTAGATCATCTTTATTACTAGATTCACCTACTTTTATCAATTTTAAAGCAGTTAATTTGACTTTATTCAAGGTCAAATTACTTTACTCACTAGTGGATAAAATGCGTTTTTACCCGCTGGTATTAAAGGACAAAACACGTGTTTCCGAGCTAGTGAGGGGAAAATCAAATTATTAACCTAACCACAAAATTAAAATTTTGAAAAAAACCCCAACCGCGACATAGTAAACCGATTTTCATGAAACATGGCTAAGAACACTCCCGACTTACTCAGCTTTCAGACAAAAAAAACTAAATCTAAATCGGTTTATCTGTTCGGGAGCTACGATGCCACAGACATACACACACACAGACAGACAGACACGTCACACTTATAACACCCCGTCGTTTTTGCGTCGGGGTTAAAAAAATATGACATATAATTTATAAATAAATTATCACTCATGTTTAACTGATCACCAAAACTAAAATTTCCCACCAAAAAAAATACATTTAACACAAACACCCTGTATATGAATAGAGAAGGAATAACTGTCAGTTATAAATGTCGCATTAAGTGTCAGGCTTATACCATATGGCATAATAAATGCATCGCTTTTCTGTTCTTTAATTTTTAATATACTCTTGGCCTCCATTAAAATTATTCTCTTTTCAATTACCTGCGTAGGAGTAATTTATATTTAAGACAGACAGATAATAAGTACGTCTATTTTGACACCTGTCATTTGACATTTTAGTACCAATTTTATACAGGTTGTTATTTAGATACCGACAATAATTTACAGGGTTTAATATAAAGCCCGAATTACGGTAAAACTACAGAATATATAATAGTACCTGCAAGTACGGAAGGCTCACTCCTTTGATGTTCACAAAATGCCGCCATTCTAAATTCTTACCTACATTAACAAACGGACCGCACGCGAGCAGCCGACATTGAATTTTATTGCGCCGCGCGAAGGTCGTCACCACTGAATGGGCCGCGAACTCGCGGCCACCAGCATGTACTTGTAGCGTGGCTATAGAATCGCGGAGTGAGCCGCCCCTGGTAAAACCAAGGTTTTAACGGCAAATCCTAATTTTTTACCGATGTCGATTGGTAAAAGCACGAAATTTATTAGTGTAATTACTAATTCAAAAATATTTTTGAATTGAGTAGGTATTCTTCATTCCCATAATTCACAATATTTGACGCGTGATTGTCGCTAGATGTCACTTAACTATGCCTATAATAGGCCTATATACAGCGCGTAAACCTAATAAGGGCGATAAATGAAACCAGGCATATAATTCAATATTGTTATCATTAATTAAGAGGTGTTTTTGAGTTACTTTTAATTTTCACCCCATAATGAATTTTTGAAAAATTTCCAGCAGCAATGTACTGTAAACGTGGTTGCGATGACAATCAATGACAACTGTCAACGAGCGTTTAACGGGAGTGTGTTTGCATTACGTTGCGGGCCGAATTAATTTGTATGGATAAAAAAAAATATTTCAATTTTAAGTAAAAGTTATCTAATTACATTTTATACGACCTATACTCACCACCGTTAAGAGGTTCGCCCGTATTAGGTTTACAGCCTGTATAGTATGTGTGTATTAATACACGTATTAGTATTAGACTGTTGTAGAGGTATTATTCCAATGACAAATATAACCCAGACTGTAGATTACCTAAAGCTGGATTAGCTAAACTCGAGTCTTTAAATCGCTCCGGCAAGCTGTCGTGGGCATTTCTCAGAGCGTTTCAACTTTTTTGATTTCGGTGGCAGCATTATTACCTGAACCCCGTAAGCGTAGCATGAGTTTTCTTTGTTTCTGGTAGAAATCCGCGACTTCTATTTAAATTGACAAAATTTCATGTGACTTTCACTGGAATCACTTAAAAATGCTGCCACCGAAATCATAAAAAAATTAACGCTCTGAGAAATGCCCTCGTGATTTAACTTACTCTCGTTAGCAATATTCAACTTCCGCCCCACGTCGCACAATGTAGATAGATGGATAGATAGATAGATTTTGACGACCGGTCTGGCGCAGTCGGTAGTGACCCTGCCTGCTACGCCGCGGTCCCGGGTTCGAATCCCGGTAAGGGCATTTATTTGTGTGATGAGCACAGATATTTGTTCCTGAGTCATGGATGTTTTCTATGTATATAAGTATTTATATATTATATATATCGTTGCTGAGTACCCACAACACAAGTCTTCTTGAGCTTACCGTGGGCCTCAGTCAATCTGTGTAAGAATGTCCTACAATATTTATTTATTTTTTTTTTATTTATTTATAGATAGAAGCTTTATTTGAATGCTGCAATAACACACAATTACAAATGCAACACAGAACAACAAGAAGAAAAAAAGAAATCAAACATACAATTATTGACTTAAAATTACGTATACAACATGCAAGGAATTGTTTTTTGACGAATAGCTTTTATAGGATACTCTGTCCTTTTCTAACACATGGTGGTAGTATATCTGTCTCTTTTACACTAATTCTTATCTTTGCGTGCTTATACATGGGATGGAATACTTAATGTATAGCGGTGTGGTCGAACCGTGAAAATCGGTCAAGGGTGAGTCGGATTTACGCGAAATGGTTCCAAGTAAATATTTAATATTTGTTATTTAATATTCCGAATGACAGAAATGCTCTGGTAACTCCGAAAGGGGAATCTTGATATGATGGAAATAATGGTGATTTTTAAGCGACTTTCGTAATTAGACGACTTTCGGAATTACCCTAATGCACCATATATTAAAGCATGTCATTTGAAAACGTTATAACTAGGGATGTACCGACTAGTCGCCGACTAGTCGGGAAAGCCGACTTTAGTCGTCAACGGCCGGTAGTCCACGTGCTCTTGTAAAATCTAGCTATCAATTTACAAGTGCTAACTCACCGTACACTGTCGTACTTACCGTACAAAAATTATTAATAATTAGCTCATATCACCTTGACACTGGCGAAATAGTCCCAATGGACTGAAGCCATTTAATTTTAAAAACTGAACAAAAAAAATATTGAGACGGTCAGCATTTGTATTTGTTTGAGTGAAGACGTCCCACTTTGTCGATTGCTATAAAACTGCTGTGTCATTTTATTCATATAAAGATTCAAGCAAATCTCGCCTTTATAGTTAGTGACAAAGTGGAACGTTTTACTAAACACTAACACATTTTTAGGCAACCACCTAATTACGCTGTGAAAAGCGACCTAAATAAATAAAGTACCTATCTAAAAAAACAGATTTAAATGGTCAGCATTTTAGTAATTGGAACTCCCTGTGGCTAACTACCTACTCACATTTAGTTTGTGATACGCGCCGCTGGCGGTAACGGCCTGGGTGGGCACGCAACCGACCGTGACTGAGTTCGATTCCTAGACTTAGTTAATTGTTGCACGGAGCTTTGGGTACCAGATACTGACCATAGACTCGTAATTTTAAATCTAAATCTACTTTTAATTCAAGAATAAGATACAAAATACGACCACCGGTCTGGCTTGGCGGGTAGTCTGTTAAGCCCGAATCCCGGTAAGTTCAAGTTCTAGTTTTTTTTTATACCACGTCGGTGGCAAACAGGTATACGGCCCGCCTGATGGAAAGCGGTCACCGTAACCTATAGACGCCTGCAACTCAAGGGGTGTCACATGCGCGTTGCCGACCCATTAGAAACTTGTAGGTACACTCCTTTTTTGAAGAACCCCATACTTTAGTTCATCGGGAATACCGAGAGCTCATTCCACAGCCGGAGCGTTCGTGGGAGGAAATTCCTCTGAAACCGCACGGTGCGCTAGCATTTAGGTTGCAAGGTGTGTGGATGAGCGCCCTGTCGATCGCGAGCGGTGCGATGATGAAAAGTGGCCGTTGGCATCATGTCAAACAGTTCTTCAGAACACAACCCATTGTACAGGCGATAGAACACACATAAGGAGGCGAAGTCCCTCCTTAGACAAGGGTTCAATACCGCCTGTGAGTTTGGGATCGTCGACAATTCGTACAGCGCGTCTCTGGATCGAGTCAAAGGGTCCAAGCTCAAAAAAATTCAAGTTCAAAGTGTTTCTTTGTAAAACATAGGTACAGTGGTGGATAAAATTATAAACATGGTATCACTATGCTTTGCCTTTTGGCGTACAAAAACATGTCCTTAAAATAATTCTTACAATAACTTAACTACGTATAAAATAAATCATATAACTTTTTAACAAAAAATAAAACCGCCTTCAAAAAAAGCGTGTTACAAAACACGGAGAAACTAAAAAGCCAAAAATAATAAACCTTCGAATTCAGATTTCTTATCGGATTGCAATAATCTAAACATCCAAATTATAAACAAATCAATTATTTTTGTAGTCGGTACCAGACCTGTACGTCGCCTTGCTATTTCCTGTTTGCCCCACCCAACCATACGCAGGCTGGCCCCGACTCCAAAAATAATTGATTTGTTTATAATTTGGATGTTTAGATTATTGCAATCCGATAAGAAATCTGAATTCGAAGGTTTATTATTTTTGGCTTTTTAGTTTTTCCGTGTTTTGTAACACGCTTTTTTTGAAGGCGGTTTTATTTTTTGTTAAAAAGTTAATTTATTTGTTGATTTTTAGTGGTTCCTAGTGATATTATATGTATCAGTCCGAATATATGTACAGTAGTGAAAGAATTATCCTTTAACTCCTTACCGTTGAGGAGTTGACCTTCCATCATCAGCTCAGCCACATAAAATTATTACCATCAGGCGTAAATACTGGTGTACCTTTGAAAAAAATACACAAAGAACATGACATGTGCCTATAACATTTGAAGAGTTCCCTCGATTTCTCCAAGATCCCATCATCAGACCCCGACTTGGTGCCAATGGGACCATCTCGGGGTTATACCCGTTCGATCAAAAAAAAATTTTGAAAATCGGTCCACGATCCTCGGAGATATCGAGTAACATACATAAAAAAAAAAAAAAAAAAAACAGTCAGTCGAATTGAGAACCTCCTCCTTTTTTGAAGTCGGTTAAAAATATGTACAGTCTTAAATATTCACAAAGTCATTCATTAGATAAAATTAAAAAAAAAAAAACAGAAAATTGTAAGGGCATTTATTTGTGTTATGAACACTGTTACCCCCGCAAACTGGCTAACGACTTGTTGTCGTAAAATGTAAAAGTAATTTTTGATGTCCAAATTTTTCGCTAGATGTCGCTGTACCATCTGCAAACTAGCGAACGACATTCTATGGTTAATTATGTGTAATTAAATTGTACATTTTATTAATTAATTATTTAAAAATTCCATGTTTAAAGGGTCCACATCCTTTATGTGCTAAGGAACCTTTAGGCATGGAAAGTCACATGAAAAGTTGTTGTGACTTAATAATAGATGGCGCGGCATTCGAAAATCTTGACTGATAAGTCTATACCCATATACCATATACTATTAAATATACTCTATGCTTGCGAGTGCCGCAAACCAAGCATTGTCGTGTATTGTACGTCCATCGAACACCAGTTTGCGCCATTTGTCTCTTTCTTCGGCAAGCTCTTCCCATTTGTGGACAGGGATGTTGAAGGCTTGCATGTCTAATGCTTTAATGATTTTTCTTTTGAAGTTTGAAAAGGTAGACGTTTGACCACCATCACACCCGATGGTAAGTGATGATGCAGTCTAAGGTGGAGCACGCTTACCTGTGAGATACCTATTTACTCTTGCTTTAAAGAGACCTGGATTGTACTCATGCGGAAACACAGACTTCTAGATCAAGAATGATTTATATAGGATTGACAATATTTTATTTGGTAAACCGTATTTATGTGAACTTCTGTCTCTTTGTTTCAGATCTAAAGTGAAAAGTGATAAGTGCGGTGACCAAGATGGCAGTATTTAAGTTTATGTTGTGTGTAAGCTTTCTTACTTTCCGGAGTTCTTGCCAAAGGTAAACCATTATTCCCTATAAATAAGCTAAGAAGTCTGTTAACTTGATTAGGAGAATTCAGAAAAGATTTATATACTCTGTCAAACAAGTTTGTCAGTAAATAAGAACAAAGAAAACTATTGGTATCCTTTTCTCTAGCACCCTAAAGAAAAGGATGCATATAGTTTTCTTTGTTCTTATTTACTGAAAAACTTGTTTGACAGAGTATATTAGTTTTACCAAAGAATATCGAGAGAGTTATTGTCAAAGTAAAATGTGTAATCACAGTGCATAGACTGCCATCTCTCGACCACAAGCTTAAAACTTTTGAACCTCAGTTTTGACAATTTGGCCCATATTCTTAGCTTGATATGTGTTAAAATGTCAAATATTAATATTAGCGCCACCTAGATTTTTTCTTAATATAGTATTCATAAGGTATTTCCCAAGGGCACTACATATACTTTTTGAAAAATGCCCTTAAGCGTGAATTATTGAGTTGATGCCATGGAATATTAACAGAAATTAGGAACATCAACAAATCGATCGAATCATAAGAAATTTCTGGCGGAGCTGTCTTCATTTTGTGAGTTTTGACCTGGCATCTTCTGGGCGAGCTCACTCCATCGTAGGCCACGTCTTTGCCTTTGGCTAGTCTGTGGTCAAGAGTAAGCCCATTTATAATCGATAAAAAAATAAAAAAATAAGGTCAGGTGGGGTAAGGGGGACTATGGGGAAAGGGAAACACTGATCGGTAACTCTGAATTCATAGACTGTAGCTGGGTCATTTGGTGGTCGGTAAGGTACTACCTAGGATTTAGTTCCGAAACAAAAACAAAAATAGCGCTAGCTCTAAGGAGTGTGCGTCCTTGACAAAAACAAAAAATCAGTTGTCGTGCTACAAGACCACGAGTTGGACGAGTATTATTTATGTAGTGATTTGGGTAGCAAAAAGTCATGTCCGAAGACTTTTGATATCTGTAAATATTCCTTTATATGTTTAATGTTCATGTCTGGTATTTGAATTTGAGAAAACTATGCTGTAAATATGAAAATTCAACGTGATTCATAACATAACCTACAAATGACATACCGGGGTAACGGGAACTACCATAGCCGGGGTAAGTGGAACATATGTTTCCTTTTCCCGATTTCAGGGGTCATGAACATTTTCAGAGACACATATTCTATAAGTACAGAAATTTTGTATTGATCCAAGCTTCAGTATTTTAAATACGAATAATTACTAATAATTAATAGTCGTTTTTTAATTTGCAATACTGAAATTTGAATTTTCGAAAAAAACTTGTAAAAAAATTTTAAAAACAATTATAATTTTTAGTTAACCACCCCTGTCTCAAGCCCATATGTTCCCCTTACCCCGAATTTCAATTTATGTAAATATTTTCTATTTTAAACTATATGTCAAAGAACCAAAGTCTCCATTTGATTGGTGATGTTTTTTTTAATTTACATTGCCGGTATAATCCACACTAGCAGCAATACTTTAAGATTTTAGCGAAGTGTTTCCCTTACCCCAAAACTCGGGAAAGGGAAACGGCAGGACCACTAGGACCAGCCTAAACATTTTATAAATTTCCAGCTACATGCAATAAAGCTAGTTTAAAAATTAATTTCGCCCTAGAAAGCAGACTTAAAGAAGCATACTTTGTGTCGATCAAGATGAATATACGACATTAAATAAAGTGATTAGAGCTCGATGTAAAATATAAAAAATGAAGTATGTTTCCCTTACCCCACCTGACCTTATGTTGATCAATGTTATCTTCAATTTTGGACTTTAATTAACAAATCAAAATTAATTCCGTAGCAAATTTAAAACATCAGCGTTCGAGGGGTTAACTCTGTTACTGAGACGGTAATATTTAGATCAAAAATTAAATTTTTGACGAGCCTAAGTGCGTTTTCACATTATCCGATCCGATATCGGATGTCGGACCGATATCCCATTCATTACCAACCATCTAAGCCATCTTGGATTTTTTCCATTGAAATCCTTCCGACATCCGATATTGGATCGAATAATGTGAAAACTGACTAATTCTGCAATGAAACTGTTACATACTCAACTGAGACGGTAATAGTTACTTTTCTGCATAAAATTCAGTTATAACGTTATTTTATATCGGGCACTAGGCGCATGCGCGATCATAGCGTGAAGCAATAATATGCATTTTGGCAAATTGACTGTGACAGCTTTGACAGACCGTGAAAATAATCTATTTAGGCACTAGTCCCACTAGAAACGAGTAAGCGATGCCCTATCGGTGATAGAAACGAACAAATCGCTCTCATGTAAAAAAATAGTACATTACGATATAAGTGCGTAAAAAACGGAGTTCGAAACGAGTGGCGATAAATTAAAACACGACCGAACCGCACCAAAACCAAACCGCAGCCAAATAGCACTAGACCCTACTCATAGTGTTGTGTTCCTGCCGGTGAGTAAGGCTGCCAGAGCTCAACGAGGGTGCGGTGTGCTGATGACGGGAGGACTTACGGAACTAACTTGTTCCGTCTATTGTCCTTTGAGTCGTCGGCAACCCGAACCCCCCTTGGAACTTGTACACTCCTTTTTGCTATGTACTTAACACAGCAAAAGGGAGTGTACAAGTTTCTAATGGGGTGGCAACGCGCATGTGACACTGTTCGAGTTGCAGGCGTCCATAGGTTACGGTGACCGCTTTACATCAGGCCGACCGTATACTTGTTTGCCACCGACGTAGTATAAAAAAAACACGAGTTATGAATTTCCTTTCCGCGCGTGTATACACGCGCGGAAAGGAAATTCGTAACTCGTGTCGATTTTAATTTTAATAATGACTAACATTTGAAACCCGATCCTAAAAAGGCTGCGCCAAAGTGATTGAACTCGCAAAACAGTCACGTTTTGCGACCGTTAGGAAGTGAATCAGGGGCAAAAATAATGAAATTAATTATGTGCGTGTAGGTGGCACTGGCGGCGGCCGTATTTGCGCTCTTATATACGTCAAAAATTGGATCTAGATCAGGGGCGGCTCACTCCGCGAATCTATCGCCGCGCTACAAGTACATGCCGGCGGCCGCGAGGAGTGAGCCCGATACTATTGCGACTCAATTATTTGTAAGGGTTTCCCTAAACCTATGGACGCGGAATTGGCTCCCATCATCACCGTCATCATCTTCCTTGCGTTATCCCGGCATTTGCCACGGCTCATGGGAGCCTGGGGTCCGCTTAGACAACTAATCCCAAGATTTGTCGTGAAGGACGGACAAACAAACAGACATACACACTTTACCTTTTATAATATTAGTATGGATTATGGCCCGAGAGAGAGGTACCTACAGTTTCATCATAGATTAAATATAACAAGATCATACCATCCCATACATTAAAATGCGACCGCCTAAGACCGCGCTTACACTACATCACACATAGATGGCGCCACAAAAAAAAATATCTTGTAGCTTTCGATTATACTTGTAGATGGCGTTAAGTGTCACTTTTGACATAGATTTACGGCTCGGAATTGACACTTAATGCCAATCTACAAATAATCGGTGGCAACAAGGCATTTTTTTGTGGCGCCATCTATGTGTGGTGCAGTGTAAGCGTGTCGTAGGTGGTCGCATTTTAATGTATGGGATGGTATGATCTTGTTATATTTAATTTATGGTTTCATGTACATATTTAGACGTAATATTTGATGATTTTGACGAATATTCATTTTCGAATAAGGTCAATAATATACATGCGTGTGGGTGGAACTGATTAGGCTTTCAAAAGACTCAGAGGTACAAAAGATAACTTCTGACTACTTTTAAATTCAAATTTAGAATCTTGGAATATTTACAGTTTACTTTTGAGCCGCTACCATGACTTTTTGATGTTTTAAGCGATTAGAAAACGTTTACTTGATTACCTATCTTAAATGTAGGTACTGAGTACTGAGAATCGTTTGTATTTCACGCCTCGTTCATGGAAAACTATGTCTCAAAATGTATGAATAATAAATACGCTACATTCAGTATGGGGTTCTTCAAAAACCGGCCAAGAAAGTGTAGGGTTCCGTAGTTTTGTATTTTTCTCAAAAAAGTTTCAAGTTCAAAACAATTTTCCTGAAAGTATTTATAAAGTTCTCTTTTGTGATTTTTTTCATATTTTTTAAACATACGGTTCAAAAGTTAGAGGGGGGGGGGACGCACTTTTTTTTCCTTTAGGAGCGATTATTTGAAAATACTAATATTATCAAAAAACCATCTTACTAAACCCTTATTCATTTTTAAATACCTATCCAACAATATACCACGTTGGGGTTGAGTTGCAGGCGTCGGCGTGATTGAAATACATATTGGTTAAACAGCTTTCTAGTGACCTGAGATTATCGCGGACATCAGGACGGACAGACATGGCGAAACTATAGGGTTCCTAGTTGACTACGGAACCCTAAAAAGGAGTGTACAAGTTTCTAATGGGTTTGACACCACCACCGACGGTGACCACTTTCCATCAGGCGGGCCGTATACCTGTTTGCCACCGACGTGATAAAAAAATCATGCAAGTAAAAAAATCTTCGATGACCTACCAAAAGTGACGATTTAGAAATACATTTTTGGGACACATTTTTTTATGTATAGGGCCTGGGGGCCGATTTTTGAGTCTCACGGCGTTCGAATTCAGAAAATTGTCACTGAAAATAATAGGCATTTCACCGTTTTCAACCGGTATTTTAGTGACAGTGAGACTCAAAAATCGGCCCCCTGACAAACGTTTCAGAGTAAAATAAGTCCAAAAAGTTGATATTTTGAAGACAACATAAGTGTACAACTAGGGAACAAATCAAATTATTTTATTGAATATTTTTTGATTTGTTCTTTTTTCAAGTAGTCACACTACTACATATAAATTATAAATTGAACACTAATTGCTCGCCCTTAGAGTTGGTCAAAAGGCGCCTAGCCTTATCAGAGATAACATACAATAGAGAAATTTCGTCGGGTACCACGGCAGGCGGGTGGTCTAGTGGTAAAGACGTTAGCCACGTAAGTTGAAGACCCGGAATCGATTCCCGGCTCGGCCACCAGTAGGCCTTGTCGTTTTTTCTTTCGTGTATGATATCTATTTCAATTTACAACATAAGGGTAGCATATAATTTCTCTGAAAAAGGCTTGCAGTTTGAGTTACGTACGTAGACTAACTAATATATTAGTGTCACACTCATGGTAGCGCTACATGCTAGTTTCCGCACAGACTTTAAACAAAAAAACGCGTAACACGGCAAATCAGTGCCATTGACGTCACCGATAAACGGTATACTTAGTGCTAAACTAAAACTAATGGCCGGGGTCAATGGACTCTACTAAATGTAACATGCTCTAGTGTGTTCTAGTCTATAGATTCGCGATGGATGGTTAAGGATGGTACACATAAACGTTATAGTGGTTGTGAGCGTTGCGAGTGATTCTAACCACGCATTTGTGAGGCCCAAAAAAAGATTTTTTTAAATACAAATGAGGAAATTTTTCCAAGATTTTTTTTTTTAATTATGTTTTTTTGTATTCCTACTTGTAAAGGCAAACATGAACTATTTTTTTTTATGGGATATGGTAAGCGACATTGTACCCCATAAATTTGAAGGGTAGGCAGAGCACATGAACTACTGAAATTTCAGTGTCACTCTTGACAAAAAGGGGTTGAAAGAAATCGAAATTGTGACATTGCAGTGACAGGTTGCCAGCCTCTTGCCTAATACGCCACAATTTAACCCATATCCCACAGTCGACTTCTATGACACCCACGGGAAGAAAGGGGCTGGTGAAATTCTTAGCCCGTCACATTTTTACTTAAAAAGTAAGTGTTATTCATAAAACTGGCACTTAAAGTAAGTTTTGACGAAAACATCATTTGTTAAAGGTTTTTTTTCTGACATCTATCAAAAACATCATTTTTTAAAGGTTTTTGACGTGTTTTCTCCACGTATTTTATTTGAAAATTGATATCAATGAGGCTAAGTGAGGGGAAAAGACTATTTTCTCTCGTGTGTTAAAAAACAATTCCATTAACATCGTGGTAGAATCCTTTCAACTCGTTTTTCAAACACTCGGCGTTAAAATTTTTTGTATAACAAATAACTATTTTTTTAATTGGTAATAACACTGAATCTATGAAGCTACGTCAAGTGGACAAAAAATATAGAAATCTACCTCAGATATTTTATAATTACTTTGCTCTTCCATCAGTTCAGTCAATAGGCTAGTTTCCTATACTTCAAATAATAGTTATTTGTTATACAAGGGGGCAAAGTTGTATTTTAACGCCGAGTGTGGAATTGAAAAACGAGCAAGTGAAAGGATTCTATAGTTGAACCACGAGCGAAGCGAGTGGTTCCAGAATAGAATCCTGAACTTGCGAGTTTTTTAACACACGAGAAGTAAAATACATTTGCACCCGAGTGTAACACAAAACTTTTCCCCTCACTATAGCGAGGAAACTACAACGCAAAAAATGCGTTTATCACTGCTTCCAGTAGTTCCACAGGTGGTAAATCATCTTTATTACTAGATTCACCTACTTTTATCAATTTTAAAGCACTTAATTTGACTTTATTCAAGGTCAAATTACTTTACCCACTAGTGGATAAAATGCGAAAATATTTTATGCAGTGCACGAAATAAAGCACCACATAATTAGAAGAAAAATATGGACAGTTAAACATAATTTCGATTTAATACGTCAAAGAGAAATATATAAAGTAAATGAATTGACCGTGACGTCACTCCTTAGTATTTCATAGTAATCCCATATTAGCAAATCGTTTTGACAGTTCTTAAAAAGAAGCTGAATTTGACTAGTAGGAAACTAGCCCATTATATTATAAAGTCTAACTGTAAAACTTGTAAACGCCGCCTTATTAACGAATGACTGGGCACTTTTTGTCCATACGTCTTCTGTGCTCTTGACAGCTTGTCTAAATCAACCTTTTTATTAGCAGAGTAATGTAATGTTTTTTTTATGTGGCTCTCCAATAGACAAGGGTACTTTTAGGTATTTTTCGGAATAAATCTCGAATATCGAATTTCACACGGAGAAAAAAGTCTCGTCCATGATACCTGAATAGTGTAATCTGAACGAGAAAATCTAGTAAATTCTGGGACAATTGTTCACATAGTATAAATAACTAAACTAGTCTGTTTAAATGCGTTGAGATTAGTGAACTAGTTATCTTGTAATTGCTACACATTAAAATAGCGTGTATTACTAGAATATTTAGTAATCATAACACGTGGACCGTACAAATAAATAATATTTTCTTGCAGAGCTTAATAAATGAAATGTGACCTTGACAATATATTCTTGTAAAGGTAATATATACATTACGTATCATAAAATAAAAATATTGTAAGGGTCACACAGTCAAATTGTGTGTATTACTAGATTATTAAGTATTTATAACAAATGGAGTGTCTAAATAAACAAAATAATGTAAACTCCACAAGAAATTCTTGTAAAGGTTATAAAACTTCAGTTAGGCCAATAATAGGTATCGTTAAGAATACAAGTCATCTGATATATATTACATTCTCTTCATTTATGTAAACTTCATTAAATGGTTGATAGAACAAGAAAGTTAGTTACAGCAACTGCATTTATGGTACTCTCTAATAAATATACAATTGCGTTAACGTGTTATATTTTTATCGGTACCTATGAATTTGTCTGTGCACTGTATAGACAACTAACATTTCTTGTAAATGTAAAAAAAGGTTTGTTGTCTATACAAGGTGGTTCAGTAGGATTAAAGGCCGAGCCACGCCAGATACGTGTACGTAGACGTGTGCGTGGCGTGCGCGCTGTAAAGTACGAATCTTCAAAAGGGATGATACACCGCTAGACACACACGGGAAACACGTCACACAAGCGGTGTAATCTCTAATGAGGATTCGTCATTTACACCGCGTACGCTACGCGCACGTCTACGTACACGTATCTGGCGTGGCTCAGCCTTTAATCCTACTGTACCACCTTGTATAGACAACAAACCTTTTCTTACATTTACAAGAAATGTTAGTTGTCTATACAGTGCACAGACAAATTCATAGGTACCTACCGATAAAAATGCAGGTTGCTAGGACCAGTTCCAAGAGACAGAAGCCTAGAGTTGAAACTGGGATCCGGAAACCTGGGTCACCCAGCATATGGAATGGATGCTATGAGCGGTGAAAATTGGTGAATCTGAAAGTAAATAAAATAATTATATAATTTGTTAAAAAATATTATTCAACGATCCTTAGTGCAAGACTTTGTTCATATATTCGTCAGTGTTAATAGAACCGTCCTTCATTTCGTCCAAAATTTATATTTTGCAGAATTTTTCCACTTTTGTTCCACAGTATGGCATGGGTCACAGGAAACTTGCAACCATTGTAAATCATCTGAAAAAGACATTAAAATTTCTATGAATAAATTTTACATTAAGTAATATTCTACGTCCACTTCAGATATATATAAAGACTGTCCACGATAAAAAGTGGTCATATATAACATGGTAAATCTTGAGAATAATGATAATTTATAAGCAGCATATTTGTCAAATAATTTGTAGATATTAAACTACATTATAAAAATACAAACAAATTATAAACTTTAGGTGTCCTATGAATTTTAGCAGTATGTATCTCATGATAACAATATTTTTTTGTACAGTGTCTTCTTGCAGTCTTTAAGTACAACAGTTTTAATGACAAAAATATTTTTTTAATGTTTAATTATAATAGCCAAAATATACCCTATTACATATTGATTTTACGATAGTAAAAATTTTTCTGATTGTAATCAGATTAACAAAGTACTGAGATTTTCTAACTTTGCTGAATTCGAATTTTTGACCCTTTTTGGCTCTCCATACAAAAACAACCGTCAGTGCTTGGAGTAGAAAGTCTTCCTGACTACCAAAAGTCGAAATGAGTTTCAAAAAGTATTTTTTTGTCTGCTAAGATGTCATTCTAATGTGTGTAAAACAGCTTATAAAAATATAAGTATTTATAAAATTGTGCCCACGCTTCCTGCGTGTGAAGTTTGTTAAAAAACTGTACAAGAAATGAAATACTTGATGGTATACATTCGGCGAAACCTCAGACACACTAAAGCATTATAAGGAATAGCTTTAATTATTATATAGTTTTATGTATACAGATTTATCAAAATATAATATTGCTTCAAAATGTGCATTCAGGAAGAAAGATTTATCATGTTATGTATGACCACTTTTTATCGTGGACAGTCCTTATTTGTTCAGTATTTAGATTTTGCCCACGTAATGTCGTATGAATTTGTATGCAATGTAAAATGAATACAACATTATATGCCTTTTTACTCACCATTCTAATTATCTACTAAGTTCTACATGATGTACGGTATGTGACTCACCTGCTTTTGCCAACTCTGCCATCTCCCATCCTTGCAAGAGTTTTTGCACCTCTTCATCCATTTCCTAAAATGGAAACTACCAAACGAATGGATAATACGTAGTGAGTACGTTTAACGATAAATAATATAACCTATTGCGATCCGCGTCCATACCACGCGTGATGACACGTAAATGGCCGCCGACCACGCCTCAAAACATTGCGTTTCGTTACACAAGCAAAACATTTATTTATGCGGACAATATTTTTGTTATAACAATTATTTTTCGGTGTATATTACGAGAATATCATTGTTATTTTTTTACAAGAGGCGCAAAGTAAAATCAACTATACTGCTATAGCATTCACTAAGATATACAATGGTACTTAAACATGGCGTTTCGTTACAAAAACGAAACACATATTTATACTAACTAAATACTTTTTCAACAGAACTATTTGTTCACCAGTATACATTACGAGAATATTATTGTCATTATTTACAAGAGCTGCAAAGTAATACCAACTTATAAAACAGTCATATCAACTATACTGCGATGGCATTCGCTACGATACAAATAATAGAGTTGACAGCGATGCGTACATATTTATACAAACTTAATATTTTTAAATATAACTCTTCGTTGAGTTTACATTACAAGAATATTCTTTTTATTTCTTTACGAGAACTACAAAGTAATGGCAACGTATAAAAAAGTTACAGGAAGTATACTGTGATAGTAACCGCTAAGATTAAGATTGTAAAGATAATTTTTATTTTTTTGGCATTACAAGAAGCTTCTTGTTAATAGAATTATCGTAACCTTTATTCTATTAGTTGTAAATAAAACTAGAGTTCTCGTATATGTAATTCAAACAGAACTGTTTAGTGCATATTAATGTTTGCTTAGTTCTATTGAATTCAAAATATAGTAAACGTAACAATACAGTTGTTTTTATTACGAGATTGTAGTATCAGTTACGATAAATCTATTTTACTAAACGTTCTGGTAGTATTGTTAAAATATTTTTTTCCGTGCACCAGATCTGGGGATCGATTTGAATTTCGAACGCAAGAATTCGCCGTTCGAAAGTCTGTGGAAAACGAACGTAAGGCACTGGTCCCACCGTCCCACCGCGAGCTAGTAAGCTATGAGCTATCGGCTATAAAAACGAACAAAAGATAAGCACTCCCGTGTAAATAAAAGAGACACGGCGATATTGATAGCTCACCGCTGGGCGAGTAACTATAAACATCGCCGTGTCTCTTTTATTTACGCGGGAGTGATTATCTTTTGTTCGTTTTTATAGCCGATAGTTCATAGCTTACTAGCTCGCGGTGGGACCAGTGCCTTATGCTATTTGTGAAAAAGGACGGCTAGTATAATTTTAAAACTAGTGGTAATGACCACTCGTTCGATTCTATTAGTAGAATTTAAATCGCTAGTAGTGGAAATAGTATTGAACGAATTTCACGAAATCGAATTGACCGGGATTCAAATATCGTTCCCCTGGACGTGTTTGGGCTCATTCTTCTCATAATCACGAGCTGATTAGATCCCGCCGATAAAAAAAATTATTCCAATTTTTTCCATACAAAAGTCGAGTTTCCAATACGTCACGCTCGTAGTAAGTTCATACTAAAATCGTGACGTAAAGGAAAAAAAATGAGGACACATTTTTTTATCGTCAGGATCGAATCAGCTCGTGATTCTGAGAAGAATGAACCGAAACACGTCACGTCCGGTGAAATTCGATATTCGGGATTTATTTTGAAAAACACCCTTTTACAGAATGTGTGGACTTGCCCTTAAAACCGAAAACCTACAAAGAATAGGTACATACATCGTTCTCAGAGATTTCGCTGAAGCCTTTTGAGATGGATATCTCAAGATTGAAATTATTAAATTCAATTTCGTTAAAATTAATTGCTTGTAACTTTGGTTCATAAACTCGATTAATTCTAGATGTTAGACATGTTCAATTAGGCTTAGGGTTTAGAGTTAAGGCCTGTGCACACTGGTTGCATGTCCTGTGACGTATATGAAGTCATTCGCAATAGTATATTATATACTAGCTTTTGCCCGCGGCTTCGCTCGCATTGGAAAGAGACAAAAAGTGGCCTATGTCACTCTCCATTTCTTCAACTATCTCCACTTAAAAAAACACATACTTACGTCGCTCCGTTTTGCCGTGAAAGACGGACAAACAGACACACACACTTTCCCATTTATAATATTAGTATGGACTAGGTAAACTCCTTGGGCACGGTGCCGATGCCGTATTGCCGTAGACACTGGCAGCATTTCCTCGTTGTAACGCTAGGCTTATTATTTGGGCGAGGAAGCTGCCAGCCCTACGGTCGCCGCTGACCTCCGTCAGTTTTTTTGATAATTCCTTAAATAAATTCCCAAGGCCAACGGTCTCAACGCCAAATGGTACGAAATTGTATTCGGCGCCAAGACCCCTATATTTGACTTTCTTTAATTTTTCGGCCGCTTCAGTAAGATGTGCTAATGCACACTCAAAGACTAATTCGACCGACATCGCTCTAAAAGGTGTGTGACATTTCAACACCAGCTACCTATTGTAATGGCCGACAGAAAGTCGTGCGCAGTGCGACCTTGGATCGAATAAAGAGACTAGACCGCAAAGATCACTTTCCTAGTATAGCTGCCGGCATTTTGAGAAAAAAGCAGATATAACCTGTTCTAGGAATCTTAAAGAATCGCCTAAAGATAGCGTTAAAGTACTAGAGCGAAGTTTTTTCAAAATTTGTAGCGTATTTTAGATACGGCTGGAAAAAATACATTAAATTTTTTGAGGTCATTGACCTTGAGAAAGGTCTTCATGACAAACTTAGGTCTAAAAATGTGAATAAAGACACAAAATCTAAATATATGATTTTTTTTTTCTAAAATACTCGAAAATAACACGTAATATGAAGAATGCTTCTGCTAAAGTTCAATGAGATTGAGAAAAGAACTAAGTTACTAGACCTAAATGTAATTACCTATTAATTTCTTATATTTTTATATCATGCCCTCTTCAAATCGTGTGGGTAGATATTAGTTTACAAATAACGATGCTTACACCCACCAGTGTATAACGACCTTAACTTAAAAAGATTACCACTAACAATTACAGACTCACAATTCTACATCTCACCCTTAATACCAACGCACAAGAATCATATTCGTATGATTTTCATTTTTACAAACGCATTGAATATCTTTGTACAAACTTATCGATGTATTCGAATTTCAAACCTTAGCTCTTTTTGTTTTTTAATTAAATTTGAAAAGCGAACGCAAATTGTTCTATGAATGCAAATTTAAAAATGCAATCGATAAATATCAAATTAGTTCTTAAACTGTTAGCTGGGGAGTTTATTGAAAAACCTTAAATTTTTTGACCAAAGCATGAAACTTGGCACAGTTGTTCCTTATATCAAAATAAGCCGATTAAGATCGGGAGCCTTCGGGAGCCTCCCCCCTGGGGCCCGGGAGGGGGGGTCAAAGTTCCGCTTCACCCGGCTTGGTTTGAAAAATTCTAACTTACCCCGTTTAGTTAATAGGTCATGTTTGGTATCGTTTTCGAGTAAATCAATAACGTAGAATTCGTTTTCAGTACTAAAATTATCATTTAATGGTAAATAAAATAAAAAAAATTAAAAAATTTGAAATTTTCATCCATGATTTACAAATTCAAGTCATCATAAATGACAAACTGTTTGCTTTTTCTATAAATAAAAAATATGACATGATAGCCTATTTAATATAGATTATAAAAAATATAACTTTTATCCACCTTTACTAACGTTAAGTTCCACAAAAAAATTACTTTAAGACGCGCGGCGTCGGTACGCCGCGAGCGTAATTTTAAAATGCCTTTATTTTAGAAACTCTATTAGACCCCGTTTAGCTATTAGGTCATGTTTGATATCGTTTTCGAGTAAATCAATAACGTAGAATTCATTTTTGGTACTAAAATTATAATTTAATGGTAAGTAAAATTAAAAAAAATTAAAAAATTTGAAATTTTCATCCATGATTTACAAATTCAAGTCATCATAAATGACAAACTGTTTGCTTTTTCTATAAATAAAAAATATGATAAGAAAGCCTATTTAATATAGATTATAAAAAATATAACTTTTATTCACCTTCACAAACGTTAAGTTCCACTAAAAAATTACTTTAAGACGCGCGGCGTCGGGACGCCGCGAGCGTAATTTTAAAATACCTCTATTTTAAAAACTCTATTAGACCCGGTTTAGCTATTAGGTCATGTTTGATATAGTTTTCGAGTAAATTAATAACAAAGAATTTATTTTTGGTACTACAATTATAATTTAATTGTAAATAAATTAAAAAAAAAATCATCTATAATTTGCAAATTCAAGTCAACAAAAATGTCAACCGTTTGCTTTTTCTCTTATGTCACCAAACACCCAGACAAGTTTGGTGGAAACTTCCTTCACGAACTGCTTGGTGTCTGATGACCATGGTCCAAATGTTTCAAATGCAATTGCCGCAAATATGTAGTTGTTTTTTAAAAATGCATATTTGCGCGTTTAAACTGGGCGTTTTGCAGCAGCAGTCTCTGGTTTCTGGGCCGAGCGTTAGACGTTGGACGGAGCCAAGGTATCCACACAGGTCACGCCCCACGCCAAGGGTCGTCCCAGAAACCAAGGCAAAAGCAAGCAACCATCAGGCCGCTTTCCGTCTGCTGCTGACAAGCCGACAGGTTCGAGGGTTGTCGGCATGTTCGCTGTGCCGAGAGCCTTGCGGATTAAATCGTTAAGTGCAGTGTGTCACAAAATTCGGCCAGCAATAGACTGACAGTGGAGTCCGTGGTGTCCTAATGCGTCGGCAGCAAGGGTGTGGTTGGCATGTCTTTAGCCCCAGTCTTAGACAAATGGCAGTATATGATGAAGTAAGGCAGCCTCGGAAGGAGGTATGTTCTCCAAGTGTCGATCTTTTCTAGTAAAGAGGTTCTTCCGGCACTCATTCACTGTTGCGTAAGGACCCTTGATCTGAAACAATATGTGCATTGTCATTTTATTTAAACAGATTCTGCAACTATCAAATTACAACATTTTGGTGGATCACCTTCACTATTACACACTTACCTATCATACAAGATAATTACAAACTTTAGTAGAATCTGATTAGCCTATCTATGATATTGCTCCATCTCGTAATAGTTTGAAGCCTTGGGTGGCCATGTTTCTCCCTTGTTGATCGTTTCAAGCTGCGTTTATCGTACCTGTCCCATACTATGTCTAATCTAGAAACGTTTTCTTTTGGCTTTGAAGCTTAGCCAGGCCACTCAAGGTGTCAAACTATTACAAGATGGAGCAATATCAGAGGCAAATCAGATTCTACTAAAGTTTGTAATAATTTTCTATGATACGTAACGTAAGTGGGTAATACTGAAGGTTACGTGATCCACCAAAAAGTTGTAATTTGATAGTTGTAGACTCTAAAATGATAATGCACATATTGTTTCAGACCAAGTCGTTGCGCAACGGTGAATGAGTGGTCGAAGTACCTACCTCTTTAGGTACCAGAAAAGATCGACAATTGGAGAACATACCTCCTTCAGAGGCTGCCTTGGATCAGCATATACTGCGCACAGTGTACCAGGGGCCCATTTCTCGAAGCTACAAGTTACAATTTACAAGTGGTTGTTAATGTCTAATATGACAAGTTGGAAAGAGACTTCCGCTTGTAACTTGTAACTTTCAGTTTTGAGAAATGGGACTCAGGGCGTTCTTGTTTGGAGTCAGGCGTTGGCGTTGGTGCCACACCAAAATTTGCCAAGTCCGTCTTCTTGGGGATGGAAGGAAGAAGGAGACGAATGGGTACCACACTGGTCAGACAACACTGAAGTGGCCAGTATATGCTTAGAAGTTACAAGATGTAAATGTAAATCAGGTTGCAAAAACCGATACAACTGCATAAAGAGGGTAGAGCCTTTTTTATGCAGTTCCATATGTACCCAGCTATGTTTTTGTGAAGGGAATGTATAGTATGAGTATGAGTAATCTGTCAATTAGGACACCACAGACTAAACTATAAGTGTTAACTTTTCAGTGTTGGATACTCTATGGCAGTTCCGACTCAATTATAATAAGCTCATTATAATTGACTTTAGTTAACTATAATAATTTCAAAAATAGAACTTGATACAATTTCTATACTAATTTGCGATACCTGGCAAATTTTCCTGCATCTGAAACACATTTTTTTTATCTGTCGCGTTATCGGCCAATCAGAGACGGTTATTACAAACAATTGGTTGCTAGGTAATTCGATGTTGATACAACGGTGAACGACTCTATTGACATTAATTTTAACTTGCATGAATGGTGATATTTCCGTCCATTGATGATGAAGATGATGACTCGTAGAAAAAGTATTGTATACAATAGTGATATAATTAAGCTTTTCACTCTCGTACCGTACTACACATGGTACTCGACTGAAAAGTTTTGTATTATATCACGATTGTATAAAATACTGTTATATAAATTTCTTTCAGGATTCACTACAATGAATAAATAACAGGTACAGTCGGTCTTTAGATCGTGTGGTCCGACCCGAGTGTTGCCGTTGTCGACACGTCAATAATAATGAATCTTTTTCTATTTATGCATTAACACACCTCTGACACTGGCGATCAAATATATGAAAGAGGCGCGTTCCCCGCAGACAGTCTAAGCTCGCGTAGGTGAACGCGTACTATCCTTTGTGAATAGGCTTTAATATCATATTTTTATATTTATAGAAAAAGCAAACCGTTTGACATTTATCGTGACTTGAATTTGCAACTCACAAAAAATTTTTATTTTTTATTTTTATTTCATTTAACATTAAATGGTCATTTTAGTACCAAAACTAAATTCTACGTTATTAATTTACTCGAAAACGATACTAAATATGACCTAATAGCTAAACGGGTTCTAATAGAGTTTTTTAAAATAAAGGTATGTTAAAATTACGCTCGCCGCGTCCCGACGCCGCGCGGCTTAAAGTTTTTTTTATGAAACTTAACGTTAGTAAAGGTGGGTAAAAGTTATATTATTCATAATCTATATTAAATAGGCTTTCATATCATATTTTTTATTTGTAGAAAAAGCAAACAGTTTGACATTTATGATGACTTGAATTTGTAAATCGTAGATGAAAATTTCAAACTTTTAATTTTTTTTTATTTTATTTACCATTAAATCATAATTTTAGTACCAAAAATGAATTCTACGTTATTGATTTACTCGAAAACGATACCAAACATGACCTATGAACTAAACGGGCTATGTTAGAATTTTTCAAAGCAAGCCGGGTGAAGCGGTACTTTGACCCCCCCTCCCGAGCCCCAGGGGGGAGGCTCCCGAAGGCTCCCGATCTTAATCGGCTTATTTTGATATAAGGAACAACTGTGCCAAGTTTCATGCTTTGGTCAAGAAAAAGAAGGTTTGGCCTCTTTTTGTCGATAAACGTCCCCACTATGTGAGCGTTAGGTTTATAATCAATTGGATTTCTGTATTGTAACAGCACCTGTATGTTTGTTGAGCTTCCTACATTTTTTACACCCACATAATGAAATGATTCAACTAAACTAAAGTTCACAATTCTGCGGACTAAATTGACAAATAACTGACAGATGAAATGTTACCAGGAACAGTGAAATAAAAATAGTGAAGGGTATATGTCGATAACAATATACCGACAAGTTGTAAAGTACAAATAACAGACTAGTTTAAATCAAAAAAATACGCATGTTACTTTTAAATACAAGGTAAACATTTTGGTTTGTTCGGTTTTCGAGGTAGTGGATGGATAAAATGCGTTTTCACCCACTAGTTTAATAGCATAAAAAGGTATCCGAACCAGTAAGTAAAAAAAAATATGTTGTCCGACAATGAGTAGTCTTTATTATAAAATATTATTCATTTCTAAGCTCCGTTATTTCGTCATCTTCATCATCATCATCAGTTACATTTATGATAAAACGATCCGAAACATTGTCCACTAAATGGTCGAGTTGTAACATCTTGTCCTCGGTTTTTATTATGTGATTTACACAATCTTTTCATCTTTCGGCTGTAACACAATAATTATTGTAATAATTCATTTTCAATAAACTATCATAATAAATATATAAATGTCATTTACATTATTGCTGGTTTGAAATTAACATTTTATATCTAATTAGGGGTCTACAGACCTTTCGATCTGTCGAAATTACAAAAAAAGTTGGTATATTGATTAAAAGATCAAATTGCCAATTTGATTGTACCGTCTGGGTGCACCTTAAATCTACGGTGTAATAATAATTTTAATATCGATAAGAACGACACTGGCCAAACTGTGGCAACATTTGTTCACACGTACTTGTCAATTTGGTCCGTAGGATTATGGATTTTAGTTTAAGCTTGGAGAGATTAACACATCTTAAGGACAATCTTGTATAGGTATACATTTTCAACACACTTGCTCGTAATGTGGACTTTATTTAAGCTCATATAAAGTTAGGACTTATATTCGTCTTTGATAAAACTTTGCATGCATAAAGTAACCCACATTGAGTGGGCCCTGCACACATGTCCTTTTTAGTAAAGGCAATGTAGGTCGACTTGCAAGTCTTGCAACACTGAACAATATGACGGATCGTATCACACCCACTTTGAATGCTTTTTACGGATACGTTCAAGATCCGTCATTTAATACGCAATTTAATTTTCCCCTCACTAGCTCGGAAACACGTGTTTTGTCCTTTAATACCAGCGGGTAAAATACTGTTTATGAATTACTCTGTAAAACACCACTTTAGATAAACTAAAACGCTTTTATATATAAAAGGCAGTGCTTACTAGTCATATAAAAATATATGGCATATTTAGAAGGCGGTCTATAATTAAATTTTATACTTATACAGCGGTATGGAACGTTGTAAACTCTCTAAAAGGCGTAGATAATAGTTTATTACTATAACTTGGGGCTAGTAATGGAACGAATAAGAAATGGTGATTATTGTATACTTATACAGTCATACAGGGTGTAAATTTACCTAATACGGGCGAACCTCTTAACGGTGGTGAGTATAGGACATAAAAAACCGGCCAAGAGCGTGTCGGGCCACGCTCAGTGTAGGGTTCCGTAGTTTTCTCAAAAACTACTAAACCTATCAAGTTCAAAATAATTTTCCTAGAAAGTCTTTGTAAAGTTCCACTTTTGTGATTTTTTTCATATTTATTAAACATATGGTTCAAAAGTTAGAGGGGGGGGGGACACACTTTTTTTCCTTTAGGAGCCATTATTTCCGAAAATATTAATATTATCAAAAAACGATTTTAGTAAACCCTTATTCAATTTTAAATACCTATCCAACAATATATCACACGTTGGGGTTGGAATAAAAAAAAAATCAGTCCCCACTTTACATGTAGGGGGGGTACCCTAACAAAACATCTTTTTCCACTTTTTATTTTACCACTTTGTCGGCGGTATTGATATACATATTGGTACCAAATTTCAGCTTTCTAGTGCTAACGGTCACTGAGATTATCCGCGGACGGACGGACGGACGGACAGACAGACATGGCGAAACTATAAGCGTTCCTAGTTGACTACGGAACCCTAAAAATGGAATTAGATAACTTTTGCTTAAAATTGAAATTTTTTTTTTATCCATACAAATTAATTCGGCCCGCAACGTAATGCAAACACACTCGCGTTAAACGCTCGTTGACAGTTGTCATTGATTGCCATCGCAACCACGTTTACAGTACATTGCTGCTGGGAAATTTTTCAAAAATTAATTATGGGCTGAAAATTAAGAGTAACTCAAAAACACCTTGTAATTAATGATAACAATATTGAATTATATGGGTGTTATAAGTTTGACGTGTCTGTCTGTCTGTCTGTCTGTCTGTCTGTCTGTCTGTTTGTCTGTCTGTGTGTGTGTCTGTCTGTGGCATCGTAGCTCCCGAACGGATGAACCGATTTAGATTTAGTTTTTTTGTCTGAAAGCTGAGTTAGTCGGGAGTGTTTTAGCCATGTTTCATGAAAATTGGTCTACTATGTCGCGGTCGGGGGTTTTTACAAAATTTTAATTTTGTGGTTTTGTTAACTCCCGTGTTACGTTTGACGTGTCTCTCTGTTTATCTGTTTGTCTGTCTGTCTGTGTGTATCTGTCTGTGGCATCGTAGCTCCCGAACGGATGAACCGATTTATATTTAGTTTTTTTGTTTGAAAGCCGAGTTAATCGGGAGTGTTCTTAGCCATGTTTCATGAAAATCGGTCTAGGGTTTTTTCAAAATTTTAATTTTGTGGTTAGGTTATTTGCCAAGCTGTTACAAAGGAACCTTTTGTAATGGAGGGCCACAAAAGCCTATTTTTAGTATTTTTATCTTTCACGCTTATAAATCAGAGGGCTTGTGAATCGTGAACACGGTTTTACAAGGCATTGTTAAAGTTTTTATCCTTTTTTAAAATGAACATTTTTAAGCGCATGTACGCATTTAATGAAGTAGGTTTTATTTTATTTTACCAATATGTGGTCTTTAGTAACAGGCCGATTTAAAACGACTATTTATATTTGTGACGTTTTAAACGAAAAGGTACCACGTTTGTCGGTTGTCAATAAGACTGGATATCAAAATGAAGTTTAAAGGTGTGAGCATACTAGGCTTTACTAATATGTATTCTGTGGCTTTACCAATTTAACAAAAAGTAATATACGCCAACAGAGTGCAAAAATAAAAAATGGAAAAAAAAGTTTTATTAGGGTACCCCCCCTACATGTAAAGTGGGGGCTGATATTTTTTTTCATTCCAACCCCAACGTGTGATATATTGTTGGATAGGTATTTAAAAATTAATACGGGTTTACTAAGATCGTTTTTTGATAATATTAATATTTTCGGAAATAATCGCTCCTAAAGGAAAAAAAAGTGCGTCCCCCCCCCTCTAACTTTTGAACCATAAGTTTAAAAAATATGAAAAAAATCACAAAAGTAGAACTTTATAAAGACTTTCTAGGAAAATTATTTTGAACTTGATAGGTTCAGTAGTTTTTGAGAAAAATACGGAAAACTACGGAAGCACTGAGCGTGGCCCGACACGCTCTTGGCCGGTTTTCTCTCTTTTTATTTTAAAATGTATTTGATGCTGTATGATGGTTTCTGCAATAAACGTTTTTTCTATTCATTCATGAGCCTAACGACGTGTCAAATTTAACGGAATAGGTACAATAAGACACCGTGTATCTTTGGTAAGGTCAAACACCTACTCCTAACAAAACCTGTAGTTACTGTCTTTAAACCAAATAAATATTCTGGATCTTGAGAATTTTATTTCTTAGCACACACAAAGGAAAAGACGAAATAATTTACAAAGAAAAACTAAGGGAAAAGACTTATATTGACCGGGATATAAACCGTGATTGCCTTTTTTACCCGGTCAATATAAGTCTAATGAAAATAACCGTGAATCATTCAAAACTCTTAAGGGAAAAGAATTGGAGCAAGTAATAAAAATATGTGGGTCCTTGGAGAATTTGGACATTTGAATATCTTTGAATGTTTCTACAAAAGCTGACCGTGACAAGTTGTATAGTCGTTAAACTTTCTTGAGACATATTTTATACACAGGTTGTAATTTTTATAACGGGCAATTTTAAAATGATCGAAATCCGATAAAAATACAATAATAAAGTGTAACATAATTTTACGCATATATTTATTTATTTATTTATTCTTTATTGCACATAAAAAAATAAGTACAAATGGTGGACATAATGCCTTAAGGTTTTCTCTACCAGTCAACCACTGGGTTAAAAAGAAACATTTGGTACGTGCAGGCATCGTGACAGAAAACAATAATCAGATATCACTATATTATGGACACCAAGCGCGCATGAGGGGACGAATGTGCCCAGCAGTAGGACATATACAGGCTAAATATTTTGAATAACTAAAATAATAATATTTAAGATTTTTGCAAGTATTTAATAATAAATTTAGAGAGAACCTACTCGTATTGGCTAACAATCTAGAATATATATAGATTAGGCTAGGATATATGCATGCACTGATTAGTTTTTAAAGAAATAAACAGTTCTTTTTTTATATATTTTAAATTCATAATCTACTAAATAAGTCAAATAAATTTATAAAAGCGCTGGTGACCTAGTGGTAAGAGCGTGCGTCTTTCGATCCGGAGGTCGCGGTTTCGAACCCCGGCTCGTACCAGTGAGTTTTTCGAAACTTATGTGCGAAATGTCATTTGATATTTGCCAGTCTCTTTTCGGTGAAGGAAAACATCGTGAGGAAACCGGACTAATCCCAATGAGGTCTAGTTTCGCTTTCGCAAAACTCATGGCTACGCCAAATCTTTGGATTAGTTGTTAAAGCGGACCCCAGGCTCCTTTGAGCTGTGGCAAATGTCGGGATGAAGCAAGGAGGATCATGATGAATTTATAATCAACTGAAAACTTTGTCAGAAATCAATATTTATCTAAAATGTTGTTCTCTGCTCAGATTTTTTTTAAGTCCCCCACTTCATTACCGGCAGGTCCTAGGTCCTCATTATCCCATTAGGTTTCACGTAATGTTGGTCAACTATTCGTATCAAATGAGGGTAGTTACGCTAATGAACTTTAATTAATGTAATTAAGTGGTCATTAAGGAATGGTGCCGACAAAGGGATCGACGGTTTAAATGTTGAGGTTTAACCTTTTATGTCTATTTGTTTTACTACATACTAAAGACGATTTAATACTGAACTGACAAAGCCCATACAAAAAGCCTACTACCCCTGAAATGTGCCTTATAGGCTTAAAACTAGATGGCGCTGTTTCGCAGCCTGGCCTGCGTGTTTTTTTTTATAAGAACAAACACTACATTTCTTTGCTTTAAAATCATGATATCACGTCAATACACGTGTTAAAAAATTGTAGGCATGATTTCAGTGTATCAGTTATGATAGTATTTAATAGGTGGCGCTAAAAAATCGAGGCACGAGTCTTATATTTTTATTTGAAAGTTTATAAAGTTAGAATTGTTGTTAATTATATTAAAAAGGCATGATCAAGTGAAAGAAATATGTTAGATTGCGCTCTTTTAAAATAAGTCCACTAGCTGTAACACACTGTATAGGTACCTACTCTAAAACGTCATAATATGATGCACGTGCGAAGAGATTAAAAAAAAAATTTTTTTTTAAAAACCCCCGACCGCGATATAGTGGATCGATTTTCATGAAACATGACTAAGAACACTGGGAGACTAACTCAGCTTTCAAAAAAAAAAACTAAATCTAAATGGGTTCGTCCGTTCGGGAGCTACGGTGCCACAGACAGACAGACAGACAATTCAAACTTATAACACCCCGTCGTTTTTGCGTCGGAGGTTAAAAAAAATTAAATCTACTACTACTTTAGACTTTGCCTGTGTGGTGACGGGTTAAGAATTTCACCACCCCCTTTCTTTCCGTGGGTGTCGTAGAAGGCGACTATGGGATATGGGTTAAATTGTGGCGTAGGCGAGAGGCTGGCAACCTGTCACTGCAATGTCACAGTTTCGTTTTCTTTCAACCTCTTATTTGCCAAGAGTGGCACTGAAGCTTTAGTAGTTTCATGTATTCTGCCTACCCCTTTATGGGATACAGGCGTGATTGTATGTTGTTATATGTTGTTGTACTTTAGATCGCCGAGAAAAAGTAAATAACATCTTTCACAAACCATATTGAATTGTACCAATACTTTCCATGAACTATTTCTCATACAAATTATAGATAAAATCGCTTCGCACGATGTCTCCACCCACAAAAGAGGGTTAAATGTATATTTTATTCCTCATTGTTTGTACCTATGAGAAGTTAATTAGACAGAGGACGGTAACTGTCAATATTTAATTAATGTGCAATATACAGCGTGTGTATTCCATACGGGCGAATATCTTAATGACGATTAGTATTGCATAAGCATACTACTCTGTGAGAGAGTTTCTCGATGAGTAATGTGTCAAAATAAACCTTGGATGAGAGAATTATTATTAACAAATTAAGTTAAACTTTAATTATTAATTTATTTATATTATTTAATTAATAAATTATTGATTTTTATAATTTAATGTAATGATTTTATTGTGATTTTGAAATACTTATGATTATTTTACCTAATTGTAAATAGTGTATGAAAGATGAATGTGACGATGTACAATTAATACAAATAAATATTCTATTCTATTATATTCTATTGGACCTGAGGACCCTAACTATTGGGTTGGTAAGAAAGTAATGAGCGAATCATAACCAATATTGTAATTTTTATTTAATTTATTATTTTAATCATTTATCAAAAATATAACGGCCTTCGTTATCTACTACTTGTCTCCATCGTTCTGGTAAAGAATGAATAGCATCGGCGAAGAAGTTCTTAGGTTTAGATTCAAAAAACTCAGCTATGTACTGTCGTAGATGGGCTTGATCATCGAACTTTTTTTCATTCAAGGCATTGCTTAGCGATCTGAACAATGCGTAATCCGTAGGTACCAAGTCTGGAGAGTACGGTGGATGAGGTATCACTTTCCAACCTAGCTCCAATAGCTTTAGCCGAGTCACTTTTGCAATGTGTGGGCGAGCATTGTTGTGTAAGAAAAAAACTTTAGCATGCTGTGGACGATTCTGACAGATTTTTTGGTTTAAATTTTCAAGCTGATTACAGTATACTGATGCGGTAACAGTCATTCCACTTGGTAGGAGTTCCCAGTGAATAATACCATGAATATCCCACCAAACGGATAGCATAACTTTTTTCGGGTGAGGCTCTGTTTTTGGTGCCTCTATTCCTTTTTCGTTTGGAGCTAGCCACTGACGTTTGCGTGTGTGATTTATATATAAGACCCATTTTTCATCTCCAGTGATAAGATGGTCCAACCAGTTGAATGTGCGGCGAAAAGACAGAAGTTGTATGCAGATATCGGCACGGCGGTTTAGTTGATCTCTATCAAGTTCGTGCGGTATCCAAACACTGTATTTGTAGTTTTTTCCCAACTCGTGTAAATGTGTTTCTATGGTGACATGAGAGCAGCCTAACTCGGTAGCAAGAGTACGACTCGTTAGCCTCGGATCTCCTTCAATTAAGGTTTTTAATTTGGTTATATCAATCTTCACCGGTCGACCAGACTTAGGTTGATCTGATAATGAAAAGTCGCCACTACGAAACCGCTGGAACCATCGTTTCGCTGTGGCCTCAGACACAACTTCAGGAGCAACACGCTGACATATATTACGCACTGCTTCGGCGGCTGAATGGCCAGACTGAAATTCATATAGTAAGCAATGCCTTACATGCACTTTTAATTCGTCCATTTTCTTCCTTATATTAGCTCGGCGACAGCTAGTGAATGACTGACGAGAAACTGTGCGACTCGCCCTTTATATACTTTCGACCATAGAAGATTCTAGAACTCTCTCAAAAATTTTATGTGGAATTCAATCGATCGCTCATTACTTTCTTACCAACCCAATACATGTTTTTTTTTAATAGATGAAATTTTTTTTTCATACATAAAAATTCAGCACGCAATGTATTATGTCCACATCAATTAGCGTACCTACCTAAACGTCATTACGACATGACATTTATGTTATGTCATGTCAAATTAATTGTATGGTGTACCTACATTGCTGCTGGGCCAGATTTCAAAAATTAATTATTCTTAATTAATAACACTTTTTAACAAAATTATTATCCTATCATACGAATGATCAGAGATTATAACTGGATAAATTATTCGCCCGTATGGAATCCACACGCTGTAGATATGATTTGCGTGGAAGCGCTGGTAGCCTAGCGGTCGGCGTGCGACTTACGATCCAGAGGTCGCGTTGTGAGTTTTTCGAAACTTATGTACGAAATGTCATTTAATATTTGCCAGTCGCTTTTCGGTGAAGGAAAACATCGTGAGGAAACCGGACTAATTCCAATAAGGCCTAGTTACCCTTCGGGTTGGAAGGTCAGATGGCAGTCGCTTTCGTAAAACTAGTGCCTTCCTTCTGGGCACCTTATGACCCCATTGGCTTTCGAGGTGGGAAACTTAGATGCCGCATCACTATTGCATATATAACAATATGAAATACCAATTAGAACTACCTCATTTGATGCAAGGCTGAATGTACGATTTCAATGGATCATTACCTTACCCACTAGCGACGATTTGAGCCATTTTTTTTTAATTTATAGATAAGAAGTATTAGTTTTTACTTTTAAGATTTTTAGTATAGATAAGTGTTTATTAGTAAGATTTTTAGTATAAGTGTTTATTTGTAGTGTAGTGTATTTACTGAAAATATTAATAATATATTTTAACCCCCGACGCAAAAACGAAGGGGTGTTATAAGTTTGACGTGTCTGTCTGTCTGTCTGTCCGTCTGTCTGTCTGTCGGTCTGTCTGTCTGTGGCATCATAGCTCCCGAACGGATGAACCGATTTAGATTTAGTTGTTTTTGTCTAAAAGCTGAGTTAGTCGGGAGTGTCCTTAGCCATGTTTCATGAAAATCGGTCCACTATGTCGCGGTCGGGGATTTTTTCAAAATTTTAATTTTGTGGTTAGGTTATTAGAATTGTGTCCGTATCCAAATTTTATTAAATTTTCAATGACTCTGGTATGATCTGTGACTCTGGTCTAGGTCTAACCGTTTCCTATAACATTTTATTCTTAATGTAAATCAGCTCAGAACTAACCCGCATAACTCAGAACTTTGCGATTGTCCCACGACACATGTTGGCCATTTTAACGACATTTTCCTGGTTTCACACAATCGTAAGATCTTAAACAGACAACTAGGGAAGTGCCACAAGCACTATTAACTATAAAAAGTTATCTTGAATAGTACTTAAAAGTACCAGGGCGACAGAGCGAAGCTCAGAGTTGTATTTTGAACCCCCGACGCAAAAACGACGGGGTGTTATAAGTTTGACGAGTATGTCTGTCACACAAACTATCTGGGACATTTTGGGAAACCTATTGGATTGGTGCAAAGAAATCGATCGACGCATCGAGAACGCCTGGAAGAGCTTCTGGTCCATGAAGACGCTAATGAAGGGCAACCTTCCACTGACACTAAAGCGCAAACTCGTCGACATGTGTATCCTGCCTATCCTAACATACGGCGCCCAAACTTGGTCATTGACGGAAGCCCAAAAGTCCCGACTCAAGATTTGCCAGCGAGCAATGGAGCGCAGCATACTCGGAGTCCGCAGAACCGATCGGGTTAGAAACACCGAACTGCGCTCCAAAACTGGTATTGTAGATGTGGGTGTTAAGTCTGCAAGGCTCAAGTGGGATTGGGCAGGACATGTCTGCCGAATGCATCCAGATCGGTGGGCCAGGTTGGCTACCGACTGGACACCACAGATTAGCCGGGGCAGAGGTAGGCCAAAGAAAAGATGGCGGGATGACCTCGACGCATTTTGCGGCGACTGGCCGGAGCAAGCGGCAAATCGGGATGAGTGGCGGAAGAAAGGGGAGGCCTTTGCCCAGCAGTGGGACACAATTATAGGCTAGGGAAAAAAAAAATTGGATCTTGCCATCATGGACTCTATCAGCCTACCAATTTTTATCAAAATCGGAGACGTGATCCAAATGTACAAACTTTTCGAGAATCACTGGGCTAATGTCGAAGGCGGCGAGCGTACGCTCGCCTCGAACCATAGAGGGGCCCCATATGTGATGCCGGGAAGGAGGATCAAGCGTTTCCGATCCTCCTTTTACCATGCGGGTGCCCTGGCCAGGGCTGCCGGAGAACGCAGTGGTGAAGTGAAACGTTCCGAACCCAGTGCGCTCTCACAACGGAAAAGAGGGTGAAACGCCGTAGTGGGTTTAGTGGGTAGGGCCGTTTCTCCCCTTCTCGCCAGGAGAAGGGAAAGCAACGGCGAGTCCCACAGCGTGCGCAACTGCATTCCCACTCCGTAAAAAAAAGGCTCTCATGTTGAGGTCACATCACTACGGTATTGTGTCAGAACAAAAGCCCAGATTACATCTGGAGGCAGATTAGCGTTTTTAAAACTATAATTTAGCGTAATCTTCCATTTCCCACACTGATGGTGATAACATTGCGTTTCGAGAATTGCTGGAATTTGAGTTGTTAGTGTTTAGCATGAGGTGAAGCGCTTGTAGCCTAGCGGTAAGTGCGTGCGACTTTCGTTCAGGAGGTCACGGGTTCGAACCCCGGCTCGCACCAATGAGTTTTCTGAACTTATGTGCGAAATATCATTTGATATTTGCCAGTCGTTTTTCGGTGAAGGAAAACATCGTGAGGAAACCGGACTAATTCCAATAAGGTCTAGTTACCCTTCGGGTTGGAAGGTCAGATTGCAGTCGCTTTCGTAAAACTAGTGCCTGGGCAAATTCATAATTTAGGACACCCCAATTAGCGTGTGGTTAACAAAAATTAACTCACTGTCAGCCAATATGGATAAGAACGATAGAGATACTACGAAAACGATATATCGTAAGCGATGTACATAAGGCTACGTATCTAGCTCGGCTTACTTTTTTTTTTTTAATACTACGTCGGTGGCAAACAAGTATACGGTCCGCCTGATGTAAAGCGGTCACCGTAACCTATGGACGCCTGCAACTCAAACAGTGTCACATGCGCGTTGCCACCCCATTAGAAACTTGTACACTCCCTTTTGCTGTGTTAAGTACATAGCAAAAAGGAGTGTACAAGTTCCAAGGGGGGTTCGGGTTGCCGACGACTCAAAGGACAATAGACAGAACAAGTTAGTTCCGTAAGTCCTCCCGTCGCCAGCACACCGCACCCTCGTTGAGCTCTGGCAGCCTTACTCACCGGCAGGAACACAACACTATGAGTAGGGTCTAGTGCTATTTGGCTGCGGTCTTCTGTAGGGCGGAGGTACTACCCCAGTTAGGCTCTGCTCTAGATTCGAGCGAGACGATATCCGCTGTGCTGTGCCCTACCACACAAAGCGGAATATCATTCGCTATGCCCTACCTCCTAACAAGTACTTTTTATAATAGTACAAGCTCTGTAATCATAGTATACTTATATGCGGTGTCTGCTGTCTGCGGCTAGTCTGCGCAAGCGCCAGTTAAGTCGCTGTCACATCGAGAGCAAATAAAAATAAAATATTAATGTTATTACATGCCAATCTCACTCAAAGACATTAAGCTCTGACCTCTTCCGACGTATTGGTGTGATAGAAAGGGACAAACGATGTTTAATCGGTTTGTTAACTTTAGTGAACATTTATGAATAAGGGGGTTAGTCTTCAACAGAATGACATAATGTCACGATCCTCAGCATTAAAGGAATGACTGAAGAAGAAGATATATTAAGATAAGTCTACATTTTTCGTTTATTATTTAATTGTATTTAATGGATTTGATTTGTGTGAACAATGAACGATATATATGTTGAACAATGGTCTCCTGGACGATTCGGGACTTCGCCCCACGTGGAGCTCTGCCTGTGACGTTCACATTTAGACACTTGTACCTGACATGTTTAATAAATAATAATAACAAGTACATACCTGCGCCAGTTCTCGAAAATGGTCGTGCCACGCTCCATTGGGATCGATCTATAATCACTGACAGGACTATTGTAGCCAATAAGCCTGACATTGTGATAATAGATCGATCGCAACGCCGGGCCGTGCTCGTCGACATCACCATCCCCCATGATGAGAATCTCGTGAAAGCCGAGAAGGACAAGTCCAGTAAGTACCTAGACTTGGCTTACGAGATAACCGCCATGTGGGATATTGTTGATTCGACGATCATTGTCCCGATAGTCGTTTCAGCGAACGGTCTCATAGCGAAGAGTCTCGACCAACATCTTGAGAGACTCTCGTTAGGTGGCTGGATCAAGGGCCAGATGCAGAAGGCGGTGATCTTGGACACGGCGCGGATAGTTCGACGGTTCCTCTCTCTGCAGCCCTAACCACCGGCAGCTTGGGCCCTGCCCCGCTGCTGGCGGCACCCTAGGTAAGGTTTTTTATAATGTGTTTATATATTTTGTATTGTTTTGTATGTGGGTTTTGTATTTTACTTTTATAATCATAATATAAAAAAACCTAGCCTAAGAATTAAGATGAATAAAGAGAAATAATAAATATTATAGGACATTCTTACACAGATTGCTTGAGCCCCACGGTAAGCTCAAGAAGGCTTGTATTGTGGGTACTCAGACAAATCCATATACATAGAAAACATCCATGACTCAGGAACAAATATCTGTGCTCATCACACAAATAAATGCCCTTACCGGGATTCGAACACAGGACCGCGGCTTAGCAGGCAGAGTCACTACCGTACCGACTGAGCCAGACCGGTCGTCAAAATGCTTGGTTCATACAATCATGGTACGCGTTCACCTACACGAGCTTAGACTGTGTGCTAGGAACCCGCCTCTTCCATATATTTGATGGGAATAGGAAACTTGAGTGTTCTTAAAATAAAATATTTTATACCATTCACGAAATAAAGCATCAGATAATTATTAGAAATACACGAACAATAGTTATTTGTTATACAAGGGGGCAAAGTTGTATTTTAACGCCGAGTGTGGAATTGAAAAACGAGCAAGTGAAAGGATTCTATAGTTGAACCACGAGCGAAGCGAGTGGTTCGAGAATAGTATCCTGAACTTGCGAGTTTTTTAACACACGAGAAGTAAAATACATTTGCACCCGAGTGTAACACAACACTTTTCCCCTCACTATAGCGAGGAAACTACAACGCAAAAAATGCGTTGATCACTGCTTCCAGTAGTTCCACAGGTGGTAAATCATCTTTATTACTAGATTCACCTACTTTTATCAATTTTAAAGCAGTTAATTTGACTTTATTCAAGGTCAAATTACTTTACCCACTTGTGAATAAAATGCGTTTTTACCCGCTGGTATTAAAGGACAAAACACGTGTTTCCGAGCTAGTGAGGGGAAAAGTTATTTATAAATCGAATTTATATTTAATAAGTCAGGTAGAAATATATAAAGTAACTGAATTGACCGTGACGTCACACAATTCGATTTCATATTAATTCCATATTAGCAAGTCGTTCAAATTTGTTTTGACAGTTTTTAAAAAGAAGCTGATTTGACTAGGAGGCAAGTAGCCTATTGCCCGAGGAGTGGCGTGCGCTTGGTGTGTCCCTTACCTGTCTGTCCTACTAACAGCCGGACGGACTCGTATATGTGTCGAGAATGGCCCCCTATTAGGCTGGACACGCTTTCTATAAGCTTGTTCTTGCCTTTACATAGTCATTGGATACAGGTGTTTATCCTTGTAGGGCCCAGTGTGCATTAAAATGTACATTACATACAGGGTGCCCGGTAATTAATGGACAACCTTTTAACCACCAAGAGGGCACCTTATTTTTACTAAGGTCAGGTGGGGTAAGGGAAACATACTTCATTTTTTATATTTTACATCGAGCTCTAATCACTTTATTTAATGTCGTATATTCATCTTGACCGACACAAAGTATGCTTCTTTAAGTCTGCTTTCTAGGGCGAAATTAATTTTTAAACTAGCTTTATTGCATGTAGCTGGAAATTTATAAAATGTTTAGGCTGGTCCTGCCGTTTCCCTTTCCCGAGTTTTGGGGTAAGGGAAACACTTCGCTAAAATCTTAAAGTATTGCTGCTAGTGTGGATTATACCGGTAATGTAAATTAAAAAAAACATCACCAATCAAATGGAGACTTTGGTTCTTTGACATATAGTTTAAAATAGAAAATATTTACATAAATTGAAATTCGGGGTAAGGGGAACATATGGACTTGAGACAGGGGTGGTTAACTAAAAATTATAATTGTTTTTAAATATTTTTTTACAAGTTTTTTTCGAAAATTCAAATTTCAGTACTGCAAATTAAAAAACGACTATTAATTATTAGTAATTATTCGTATTTAAAATACTGAAGCTTGGATCAATACAAAATTTCTGTACTTATAGAATATGTGTCTCTGAAAATGTTCATGACCCCTGAAATCGGGAAAAGGAAACATATGTTCCACTTACCCCGGCTATGGTAGTTCCCGTTACCCCGGTATGTCATTTGTAGGTTGTGTTATGAATCACGTTGAATTTTCATATTTACAGCATAGTTTTCTCAAATTCAAATACCAGACATGAACATTAAACATATAAAGGAATATTTACAGATATCAAAAGTCTTCGGACATGACTTTTTGCTACCCAAATCACTACACAAATAATACTCGTCCAACTCGTGGTCTTGTAGCACGACAACTGATTTTTTGTTTTTGTCAAGGACGCACACTCCTTAGAGCTAGCGCTATTTTTGTTTTTGTTTCGGAACTAAATCCTAGGTAGTACCTTACCGACCACCAAATGACCCAGCTACAGTCTATGAATTCAGAGTTACCGATCAGTGTTTCCCTTCCCCCATAGTCCCCCTTACCCCACCTGACCTTACCTAAAATTTCAAAAAGTGCGAAAATCTCGAAAATCTAGCGGCTTTTACTAAACCTTAATGTCTATTTCCTGGACCAGTATAAGGTGCCCTCTTGGTGGTTATAAGGTTGTCCATTAATTACCGGGCACCCGGTATAAATCTTTTTAGAACCTTTCTTTAGAGCTAGACTTTAGGGTGGGTCGTTTTTTGACCTTTTTTAAACATCGGTTGCATAAAATAGAATACTCTCCCATAGAAAATACCAACTTCAGTTAAAACTCAGAGCATATATGGGAATTAGGGGGCCATCCCCAAAATCGCGAAATTAAGGGCGTTCCCTACGCCAATGACCTTCGATTTGAATCCATTGATATTATGATAGTTGCTAAAGCCTAACATATTCCTAACTTCTGATTAGCAGAAACGTCTGCAATCGATGCCACTAGGCTTAGAACCAATTTAAAAGTGGAAAATGTCTGCCTTGGGTGAGACTTGAACTCACGGCCAAGGCAGACATTTTCCACTTTTAAATTTATTCTAAGCCTAACATATTAACAGAATCGTCTTTAAACAAAGTAGTTTTAGACCATGTTTTTTTTTTCTTTCAAAATATGGTTCTTACAAATAGAGATCAAAGAGTGTTATAATTCAACACTACAGGTGTTGTCTAACACTCCAGATTTTGTAAAAACGATGTATGAAATTGGTCTCTTTACAATTAATAACTAATAATATAATTACTTGTACACTCCTTTTTGCTATGTACTTAACACAGCAAAAGGGAATGTACAAGTTTCTAATGGGGTGGCAACGCGCATGTGACACTGTTTGAGTTGCAGGCGTCCATAGGTCACGGTTACCGCTTTACATCAGGCGGGCCGTATGCTTGTTTGCCACCTACGTAGTATAAAAAAAATCTAATGAATATATTTTAATTATTGACAATGACAGTTGATGTAAAAATTGCTTATAAAAACCATAAACCGTGAGAAAGGCTATCAGCCTCTCTGGCGTCTTCATAGGTAATATAGACTTAAACACAGTGCAAATTCAGAAGTTTCGACTCAAAACTTGTCAAAAATCGACGAAAACC
Organism: Leguminivora glycinivorella; assembly: GCF_023078275.1. Taxonomy (NCBI): domain Eukaryota; kingdom Metazoa; phylum Arthropoda; class Insecta; order Lepidoptera; family Tortricidae; genus Leguminivora; species Leguminivora glycinivorella. The sequence continues at coordinate 9,709,710 of NC_062994.1, forward strand.
GTGCGGAGTTAAGGCTGCTTTCAAAAAAAACGTAAAAACAATGTAAAATTGATAGTTTTAGTCGGTGAAATACTACACTTTCCGTTATCCAATAGATTTATTTAATTCAAATTTCAGTTAGAGCATCTTATTATCTTGATTTTTATAAGACTGGATTTTTGAAAACCAACTCACAAAATTAATTATGAATTTTTCTCTAATGCACGTTTAGAAAAACTCACGTATAGAGCTGAGTTAGTCGACCTTATTTGTAAAATTTGGACAATTTTGATTACTAAAACAGGTCAATTTATATTCGTATACCCTGTACTACAAACTTCTCAGACTACATTTTGATTATAAGGTTTTAAAAAAGAGTAAACGAGGCTAAGACGAATTCAATTTTTTTCAGAAATTACCTAAAATTAAGTGACAATTTCTTTGAAAATCTACATCACATCGAAATAATTTTTGTACTTAATTAATCTGCAATGTTTACTTAAATTGCTGTTATGCCTTAGTGATTATAAATTGCTATTATTTATTTTTGGCAATTTTTTGAAAACGAGCCTTCACCGGTACAATTATTACCACTTTTGGACATTATCTCATATTTTGTTAGACCAAGTAGAAAAAGTCCTATAACGTGATATATATTTGAAAACTACTCGCAAAGCCCTTTAATTTGATACCACACACGGTATGATCAAGCGCTTGGTTGCGATTTCACTGTTTTTCACACGAAAGCCCTCTTAAATGAGTCTCCCATAAAAAAATACCATGTTTAAATAAAACAGGCGCCTAAAAGTGAATGAGTTTAAAGAAACAGCCTTCTTCTCTTTTTTACGAAGGAGAGAGCTAAAAATAGAGCGAGACAAATGCAATTACGAGATATATTTTTAATCTGAAGATTAAATACCGGTGTTGTGTTACTGTTTAACCAGCTGACGTAGGGTTGGAGTAAGAATGTCGATTAAATATTATCGATGAATGATAACTAATTTATTGTAACCTTAATGCTAATAATCAAAAGATTTTCCAAAACGTCCAAATATAGGTGGGCATTTCTCAGAGCGTTTAAATTTTTTTGATTTCGGTGGCAACATTTTTACGTGAATCCTGTAAGAGTCACATGAAATTTTGTCAATTTAAATAGAAGTCGCGGATTTCTACCAGAAACAAAGAAAACTCATGCTATGCTTATGGGGTTCCGGTAATAATGCTGCCACCGAAATCAAAAAAGTTGAAACGCTCTGAGAAATGCCCAGGTACTCTAATTAATCCAATTTTGCTTAGTAAATTTAATAGTGGAAAGACGGCAGACTCCTTGGGTGACTTGAACTCATTCCAGCGTTCTGCCAACTGAGCGACCAAAACTTAATGAGATAGTCTAAGTATTAATCCACTTTCAAATTGATTCTAAGCCCAGTGGCGTCGATTGCAGAAGTTTTTGCTTATCTAAAGTTAAAAATGAAGAATATAATATAACTAGATTTCACGTTGGGAAGTTTGAAATAAATCATTAAGCATAGAAAATATAACAGAATACATCAATTGTAATCCTGTTCAGAAAATCTTGTCATTTAAAAAATATTTTTGTCCGAATATTATACGCATAGGCATAGGCACAGTACCTAAGTATTATTTTTAACACATGTTTTCTTTTCTACAGGTAAATCATCGACAACGCAAGTCACCATCGACATCGATGATCGATAAGTCCCATCGCTATCTCATCCCTACAAGGACTTGTTCTACTTTTTATAACCTGCTGCTATGATAATACATCCCGTACCATGACACACTTAAAATATGTGTCTGACTATACACTTCAATTTACAAGCCATTTTCACCCCAATGACTATACATTACGGGGTGTATTTTTGTAAAGATTTTGCTGGATTTGTGACGTTATGCTTTTTAAGTATGGGAATAGGCTGAGGGCGTATAAAAACAGTCTGGAATCATAAACTAGATGTGTTTTAGGCACTAGTCATACCTAAAGCGAGTAAACGATTAGCTATCGGCTATAGGAACGAACAAAAGAACGAAAAAAAAAAAATGCTCACGAAACTAGTTTCGCCATGTCTGTCTGTCCGTCCGCGGATAATCTCAGTAACCGTTAGCACTAGAAAGCTGAAATTTAGTACCAATATGTATATCAATCACGCCGACAAAGTGGTAAAATAAAAAGTGGAAAAAATGTTTTGTTAGGGTAACTACATGTAAAGTGGGGACTGATTTTTCATTCCAACCTTAACGTGTGATATATTGTCGGATAGGTATTTAAAAATAAATAGGGGTTTACTAAAATAGTTTTTTGATAATATTAATATTTTCGGAAATAATCGCACCTAAAGGAAAAAAGGGCGTCCCCCCCTTTAACTTTTGAACCATATGTTTAAAAAATATGAAAAAAATCACAAAAGTAGAACTTTATAAAGACTTTCTAGGAAAATTATTTTGAACTTGATAGGTTCAGTAGTTTTTGAGAAAAATACGGGAAACTACGGAACCCTACACTGAGCGTGGCCCGACACGCTCTTGGCCGGTTTTTTAAGTATAGAAATAGGCTGAGGGCGTATAAAAACAATCTGGAATAATAAACTAGATGTGTTTCAGGCACTAGTCCTACCAATAGCGAGAAAGCGATGAGATGAGCTATCGCTGATGGGAATGAACACAGATGTCATATATACCATAGATCAAGCAAACGTATCTACTTAGCGTGTCAAATGAACTCAGTGAAATCCACTGAGTTGTCCGTCTTTACTCGCAGCTTGCAGCTTTCGGGCGTCAATTTTTGTAAGTTGAAGTCAACCAAAACATAAAAAATGCCTCGTTACGTGATATTCAATTGCAACAACACAAAAATTATGAACAATCAAGAGCCTGAGACATATTTAAAATTACAGGCAAGAATCAACTTCAGTACAAAATTTGACACGCTCGGCCCCTATACAAATATATGAATTTGTTTCTTCTATCTAAATTAAGTTCTATGGGAATGAACAAAAGACAGTCGCTCCCGTGTAAACAAAAGAGACGGGATGATAGCGAATGCGAGTTCGTCGGTACATTTTCAGAATTTGGGACCCCCAATTTGCTTAAGTTGTTAACAAAAATCAAAGAGGATCGAGTATTATAGAGAGTTACTGTCGAAGGAAAATGTGTAATCACAGTGCATAGACTGCCATCTCTTGACACAGGCTTAGAACTTTTGAACCTCAGTTTTGACAATTTGGCCCATATGCTTAGCTTGATATGTGTTAAAATGTCAAATGCGCCATCTAGCTGAGCGTACCCCAAATGTGTAATGCCATCTAGGCCACCGTACCTTTTCTATGGTACTGAGGTACGTTTTTTTATTAGACTTTATCTGTCTATACGAGTTGAAACTTTATCTGAGTTGTATATGTCTTTGACAAAAATTAACTCACTGTCCGTTTTGTGACGATAATTAAGAAACAAATTTCAATAAAAATGTTGTTTTTATGTTAATTACATAAACTTTAAGCGATAATCTACATTCAGAATGTGAACAAAGCAAATTTTTAAACAGATTTTATTCTTAATTGTCGTCACAAAACTGACAGTTAACAAATGCCAATTGGGGGATCCCAAATTCTGAAAACGCCCGTCGCCAAGCGATGGACTTTAAATCGCTAGCTCTCATTTAACCCCCGATGCAAAAACGACGGGGTGTTATAAGTTTGACGTGTCTGTCTGTCTGTCTGTGTCTGTCTGCGGCATCATAGCTCCCGAACCGATAAACCGATTTAGATTTAGTTTTTTTTGTCTGAAAGCTGAATTAGTCGGGAGTGTTCTTAGCCATCTTTCATGGAAATCGGTCCACTGTGGCGGGGGTTTTTTCAAAATTTTAATTTTGTGGTTATCACTCGGGAGCGACTACCTTTTGCTGATTTCTATCGCTATCGCTTTTGGTGGAACCAGTGCTTTAAAAGGTTATTAAGGTTTATAGTATAGGTAAGGTACCTAGTTTTAGCCGACTTTGAAAACTGTAATCTTGTAATTGTTTCTGTAAAAGGGTTGTACGTAAATATAGTTTAAATACATTAAATATAGTTTATTTTGACGACCGGTCTGGCCTAGCGCGTAGTGACTGCTACGCCGCGGTCCCGGGTTCGAATCCCGGTAAGGGCATTTATTTGTGTGATGAGCACAGATATTTGTTCCTTAGTCATGGATGTTTTCTATGTATATAAGTATCTGTATATTATATATATCGTTGTCTGAGTACCTGCAACACAAACCTTCTTGAGCTTACCGTGGGACCCAGTCAATCTGTGTAAGAATGTCCTATAATATTTATTTATTTATTATTAGTAATAAAAAAACTCATGAAACTGAAGCATGAAATAAACACGAATATTAAATTTAATTGCACTGCAGACAACACAAATACCTATTTGAAGCAATAGGTATGACTAACAAAGTCATTGGTCAAGGGCAGAACACAACCAGTTATCTATTTTGATGCAGAAAAACTTATTTCTATGACATACCTATTACCTAATACTGACTTCATCGTTGTAGTCAATGATTTTAGATTAGATCACTATGATATGTTTGATCCTAATCCAAACATATCCTTTATATTTCACCGTGTATAAAACTAAATATGTACATAATAATCTGTCCGAATATAGGCAGTGGTATTGCAATGAGATGTTACTGCGGCCTGAATTGCTAAACAAATATGAAAATCAATAAAACTGCTCGAATTTTTGATGCCGGATCCATTTCGGCAAACAACATTCGACAAACAGAAACGCGTAGATATATTTGTCTGTTTCGTTTTATATTTGCTTGTTATTGGTAGCGGTTTTAAATAAATCAAAGTATTTCACATGTGTGCCCGTGTGGTGACGGGTTAAGAATTTCACCACCCCCTTTCTTCCCGTGGGTGTCGTAGAAAGCGACTGTGGGATATGGGTTAAATTGTGGTGTAGGCGAGAGGCTGGCAACCTGTCACTGCAATGTCACAGTTTCGTTTTCTTTCAACCCTTTATTTGCCAAGAGTGGCACTGAAACTTGAGTAGTTTCATGTGCTCTGCCTACCCCTTTACGGGATACAGGCGTGATTGTATGTATGTATGTATGTATGTATGTTCACATGTGTAGGTAATAAGCACCAAGCATAAGGCGCAATGTCATTATGATAGGTATTTGCCCAGTCGCTTCTCGGTGGAGGTAAACATCATCATCATCATCCCTGCATTTTCCCGTCATTTGCCACGGCTAATGAGAGCTTGGGGTCCGCTCTGACAACTAATTCCAAGATTTGGCGTAGGCACTAAGTTTTACGAAAGCGACTGCCATCTGACCTTCCAACCCGAAGGGTAACTAGGCCTTATTGGAATTAGTCCGGTTTCCTCACGATCTTTTCCTTCACCGAAAAGCGACTGGCAAATATCAAATGACATTTCGCACATAAGTTCAGAAAAACTCATTGGTATGTACGAGCCGGGGTTCGAACCCGCGACCTCCGGATCGAAAGTCGCACGCTCTTACCGCTAGGCCACCAGCGCCTCTTTTCGGTGAAGGTAAACATAGTGAGGAAATCGGACTAATCCCAATAGGTCCTAGATGATCATCTGGATTGGGAGGTCAGATGGAAGTCATCACTATCTTAAAACGTCTACGCCAAATCCTAGAGAAATTGATTGACAAAGCGGACCCTAGGCGTTTAAGAAGATTAAACATGTGCCGATATTTCCAGCCAAACCTGATCCCACAACCTAATCCGTTACGCCGTGTCTTGCTTGGGCCGTCGCGTCTCATACTTCCATATCGATAAGGTTTGATTTCGTATGCGTCGCATCGCCGTCGCGCGACCATCGCGCGACCGTCGCCCACGCAAGCCACGGCGTTAGCGTTAGTCAATAATGACTTTTTGTCTGAACACCACTTGACACTGACTAAATCCTATCCATATCGTACGTAGAGTGTAGATATTTGACTTGTAAAGCGAATCAGGCCCCGTAGCCGAATGGCATTTCTGCGACACGAAACGCCACCGAAACGCCGCAGAAACGCCGCCGAAACGCCGCAGAAATGTAGTCTGGCTCTGTCGCGCCAATACGCTAGAGCGATAGAAATAGCTACGAAAGAGACTTTGCTTATAGTTTGGGGCTAAAGTTGATCTGTGTAAGATGTCCCCAATATTTATTTATTTATTTAGCGTTTCGTGAGCGTTTGTACTATTGGGCTACACACACAGGCCGTTAGTACGTTTTCACATTATCCGATCCGATGTCGGATGTAGGACCGATATCCCGTACATTACAGGCGCCATCTTGGATTTTTTCCATTGAAATCCTTCCGACATCAGATATCGGATCAGATAATGTGAAAATGGACTTAGCCTACCATCTTATCGTGGGTAAAAATAAAAGTAAAAAAAATATCTCACATCGAACCGGCGCCTCCCATCCGTCCGACCGTTTTTATTCCAATTTTGAATCGCAACTGTATGACGTCACCGATTGGCTGTCACATCACGTACCACGGCGGACGCTGTAACGGACCTATCGCTTTACTTTTAAAACGATTGGATTTCTTTTAAATTCTATGGTGGTTAAGTCCTTTTGAAATGGAGAGAGTCCTGGTATACTTGCAACAAGATCAGACGGTATTTTATAGAACTTTGATGGTGGTCTATGCGAAATCCTAGCAATATCACTATTGGTAAAGGATCATCACTATTTGGGTAATGTCAAAATTTGACATATTGATGATCTCAGAAAATGGATGGATAAGATAAGATAATCATTTATTTGTTGCTACAATACACACAAAAAATACACAATTAAAACAAAAATAAACAATAATAAGTACTAACACTACAGAAAAAACAACAATAGCATACATTAAAATGTGGGTGGGTTTGCTGTGTGCGTTGCAGCAAAAACAAAAGGGTCCTGGCTCAGTAATATGCTCCACTCTTTCGGGCGAAGCTACTGATAATTCTGCTAGAACCCAGGTCACTAAAAAAGTCGTCTAGTTTTGAAGTTGAGGTGACTGGAGATTCGAGTATACTGCTGTGTGTAAGTCATTCCCACTTTTTTCTTTGTAACTATCGTAGATTGGCGATTATTGATTTTAAGAAAATGGTAGACATTGTTTCTTAAAGTACTTTAATTGTACTTTCAAATGATACCAATATTAATAGGTCACGATGAATAAGATTAGAGGTATATTTGCTTGAAACGAATCATTTGTCATTTTGCGCAAGGTGTAATTAGCCTAAGAACGGTGCGATATTTTTGAAAATAATTCTACAACAGTAGTTTTTTTTCATATACAGCGTTTAATCGCAATTTAAAAAACCTATATTTTCGAATCCACCAATAGTTTGGAATGGAAGATATTAAAAAAAACTACGCCCAAAAAATAAGCGTTTTCTTTCAGCAAAATACCTCACAGTAATTTAATGGTGGACACATGTAAAAAAAAATCAGTTTTAAGGTTTACAATCCGAAGCCACCTAAATATATGACGGGAAATAAGACTTTTTTTAATGATATAGAATTTTTGAATTTTTTCTAACGTGCTCTAGAGCAAATATAACAACAGATATTTTTAAGCAGAAATGAATAGCACATAATATTTCAGATATTTAGCATATAAAAACCACCAATATATTTATATGGAAATAAAAAAATCTAAATATTTGACCGGGCAAATTAGGAACAGATAATAGTACGAGGTTGACTTTTATTGTCCCTATTTAACAATATTAACAGCATGATAATCCACCCAATAAGTTTGATCTTTATTTAATACTTTAATTTAATAATATATTTACATTTTTTGCGTGGTTTGGTTTGGACCTTAGTGTCTTACATTTAGGAATCCATATGGCAAACCACCACGCCAGTGGAGCTGGGCCGAGAGTAGGTGATGAGCCGTGTCGCATGCTTTTTATTCTGTTCTTCTATTACTATACACAATAACGTAAATGAGGAGGCACACTGACATTTTACCCCGCCAGGCGGCGCCTATGCAAGAGTCTAGGCATGTCACTGTCATTCATATGTGAGAGAGAGAGAAAAAACATAATTATCAGCTTCTCGCTCTCACGTCTCACGGACTAATAGGGTGGCGCCATCTGTCATATCCTTTGAGTGTTCCTCCTCATTACATGCCTATTTCTACATAAGTAATATTTTAGGTAAATTAAAAACAGACGTTTCCCACCGATAATAAAGTCCAAAGTAATTAAAAAAATTACATATTTATTTTAGGCATCCGATTTGACAGTCGTCGAAAAGAGTATATACTTGTCAGTACATACATCTATCTCACGTTTTTCTCTTCTACCATTTGACAGATCTCCGTCATCTTGTGAAATGTATTCTTCCATTCTTCAGAATCGTTGAAGCAACGCTTGTTACAAACACGCGAAAGCTATGCAAAGTCTAATTTCGACCCCTATGTCACGGCCAGGTATAGCCCCGGCGATTATCGTTAGACTTACAAGCCACAGGTCACGGGTTCAAATCTCAGTGTCGCATACGTAGATATTACAGCTTTTTTAATTCATTTTTTTAATTTTTTTATTTATATTATAAGTTGATGAGTACAAGCTACTGCAATGACATTAAATACAAGGACGCAAAATTCATAACAAAAATGTTTTAAAAATCTGGGTCTAAATTGCATTTAGAACATTCTTGTTGATGCTAATAACGTTAACTTCTTATCTGCTTAGGAAAAAAATCGTTCATGCCATAACCAACTTAGTGTATAAAGACCTAAGTATCAAAATTGCAAATGGAACTGCACACACTAAAAACTTTTTATCAAAATACCTTATGTCATAATATGCTCAAATGACTTATATGTCAAAATGAATTGCGAACGAATATTGAACGAATGGAGCCGCTACCAATATATAATAAGTATGTAGGTATATATTAGATATTTCCAATTTATTCCATAAATAGAAATATGTACCTAAAAAAGGCCGCAATTTTACTTCTTCATTACATATACTTTAAGAATACCCTACTGTATCATTTTTATCTTGGTCACTTGTACTCCGTTTATTACAATAAATGTATGTAATGTATGTATGTGTAAATTTCCTGAAATAAATGTCATATCTTGTTGTCACAAAGAAAAATTTACAGGGCTTCCAAGAATCTCGAGCTGGAAGGATACAAATTAAAATATTATCTATGAAAATAATTAAATTCGACAGCAGACAACTCAAAGGTTAATCGGATTTATTTATTATAGGCATTTGTTTTAAATTAAATATTAGTGGCTCTGATCTGATAGTAGGATATTCTTTAAAATTTATTTTCAAAAGGAGATTTAATGTTGGTAATGCCATTCAAATAATATTAGAAGTGTCTACGCGAGTGTTCGAATTTAATTATAGGATAGCACATATTGAAAGTACTGTAATATGGGTACAAAAGCCTGCCTATTGAAATATAAAATACATAGCAAATAGTTTTTTTTTACTTTAGTACTTTTACAATATAGTATTTTTACAAATAGTATTTTAGCAAATAGACTTTTCGACTTTTTATTTACACTACATACCGACCATACAACTGACTCTAATTAATCTTGGTTTTAAAAAGTGTAAAATGTAGACCTAAGTGCGTTTTCACATTATTCGATCCGATATCGGATGTCGGACCGATATCCCATACATTACAGGCGGAATCTTCGATTCTTCTATTGATATCCTTCCGACATCCGTTATCGGATCGGATGATGTGAAAACGGTCTAATAGCGACTCAATAGTTTTTGTTCCTTGATGGTCATTCATTTGAACTAATAAAATTATTTATTTAAATCTATACAATTACAACGATTATTATAATGTATAATACATTCATTTTGTAATATAATCGAATAAAATAACTTATAGAAATATATTCTACCCTTTTTGCTTGTTTCCGATTACTATTTAGCCAATTTTTCATTGAGTCATACCATGGACTTTCAATAGGGACTGAGCTCACACTTTTTTTGCCATACTAAATTAAACTTTATCACCGGCGCAGAAAGGCGTTCTTATTAGACTAGTAAAAGTGTGTCCACATGAGAGGGGCTGGTGGCCACAGTTGGGGCTGGTGTCCCTCTCGCACGTGTGACCAGTGTTAAAGAGATTACTATAGTAGTAGTATTTTTACCTGTATGATAACTAAGTTTATAAACTTCTTAAATGATTTTTGTATTATATCGAGGCAAGGATATTAATACCTTGTAACGAATTGGTAAGTCATTATTATGAAGCCATAAAACCAAAGATTTGCGCAATTAAAAAAACCTTTAATTCGGTATTAGTAGATTTGGTAGTAACTTTGAATATTGACTGGTATCCCCAAATAATGACAGTGATGACGTCATTCAAATAATTTTGACAGTGGCAATAAGTGCGAGAGGGAGACCAGCCCCAACTTTACCCTTTCATGTGGACACACTTTTTGGCCTAACAACTCAATCTAGCTGAATAATATAATAAATCTATGAGTCATACCGGACAACTGTCACTGTACATTTGTAATCCTTATTACAAGGGCATATCGTCTAGCGATGGTTAGCTAAGACAGAGTATTGCGGTTAGTAGGAACGATGTTGAACCTTAGGTTACCTTCAATCAATACTAATACTGAAAGACAATTTTTAAACTTATTGCATTACATGTGTCTAAAAAAATTTCAATGAAATGGCCTGTAAATCTAATACTAAAAAAATCAATATTTAAAAGAGAGGGTTGAAAAGGGTATAAAAGATTAAAAAATAATAACAAGAAAAAAAGATTTCCGCTGCCGAGGATCGAACCCACGACGTCAGGTCAGGAGCGCGCCCATCGTCTTACGCTACTATAACTGAGCTATTTAAGCGATAGTAAAGGTGGCGAAATATATTATTATACCGCGATGTAATGAAAATACGAATGAATAACTAACTTTTGAAATAATGCAGAAAATGACATCGTCAATAGTAGAGTTTGTAGGTAAATGAAAAATATGAAAATACTTCTTTCAGTACAGGTTTTAGCGCTTCTTGCGTGCATTTAAAGGTGGCTTATTTTTTATACTTCTTTATTATGATCTTAACGAAAAGTCTGTTCCAATTTTTTTGCTGATATAATTTTTGCCGTGAATGTTCTTCCGAGCTAGTAAAATATTAAACTTCCGTTTTGTTTTTAGGGTGGTTTCAGTAGAAATAGTGTTTCAACACATAATGTATGTACAAAACAACCATAACTTCACTTGTCCTATTATTGCTTGTGTCATAACTAATTTAATTACTCCGCTTCTTATTACTACGAAGTATCATTCACAAAAATAGGTGGTTTCTTAATGTGTTATAAAGGTCATAAATTAAAGTAGTCGAATTTAAAACAAAAGTCCTGATTCCATTTTCGCCTGATTTTTAGTGAATTAAAATAATATTGTTTTTATTCTATTATATGTTTTTTGTCACAAATTTTGGTGGCTTAACTAAAAAAACTATTTCAAATTACCAAACTTAATTTTTGGTGACATAAAAAGTACTGTTATAGAATTAAGTTATTTTCCCAGTAGTAGCAAGACCGGATGGTTCCTAGGCTAAATTTGTTTGACGCCGAATGTATTGGAGCGCGTGTCAAGCGGTACGCCCCGCTTGCGGTTAAGTGCTTGTTTTTATTTTTATTTATATGAGCCTAGAGTGTCCCACTGCTGGGCAAAGGCCTCCCTCTTCGCTTTCCACGTATCCCGGTCCTGACCCGTTTCCCACCAGTTCTCATCAAAAGCGTCAAGGTCATCTCGCCAACGCCGTCGAGGCTTTCCGCGACCCCGGGTTCGATTTGGTGGGACCCAATTGGTTGTCGCTTTAGCCCACATGTCATCCGGCATACGACAAACGTGCCCTGCCCAGTCCCACTTAAGCTTGGCGGCTGTTTCAGCCACGTCAGTTATCCGTGTTTTGGAGCGTAGTACAGTGTTTCTGAGGCGATCGGTCAACTTCACGCCGAGTATACTACGCTCCATGGCACGCTGACAGACCTTGAGGGCGGATTTCTGAACTTTTGTCAAAGACCAAGTCTGTGCTCCGTAGGTCAGGATGGGGAGAATGCACATGTCCATGAGCTTTCTTTTTAAAGATATTGGGAAGTCACCCTTCATTTGCTCTTTCATGGACCAATAGCTCTTCCAGGCACTTCCGGTTCGTCTTGCGACCTCCTTGTCCTGTCGTGCCTGAAAAGAGACTATTTGGCCCAGGTAGATGTATTCTTGGACATATAACATTTCTTCCCCATCCACAAACACTTTAACATCTTGGCTATTTGTCATGAGCTTGGTCTTTGACATGTTCATCATTAATCCCACCTCAAGGCTTGCACTGCTTAGATCTTGTAGCATGGTGCCGAGTTCCGCAGCTGAAGACGAAAACAAAACTATGTCGTCGGCGAAACGGAGATTTGTTAATCGCCGTCCACCGACGTCGATACCTCTGTTCTCCCATCCAGGCGCCAGTTTTCTAAATATTTGTTCGAGGGTACTGGTAAACAACTTGGGCGATAGCGGGTCACCCTGCTTGACTCCCTTTTCGATATTAAATGAAGGTCCGGAAGAGTGTAGTTTTATGCAGGCTGTACTTGAGGCATAGATATTATAGATGAGATGTATGTATGTCGGTTCTATATCCTGTTCTTGCAGTGCAGTAAATATAGATGAATGGCTTATGCTATCAAAAGCTTTGGAAAAATCAACAAAGGCCAGATACAAAGGGATTTTATATTCTATGAACTTTTCAATGATTTGGTTTATTGTTTGTAAATGATCCGTGGTAGAAAGACCAAGCCGAAATCCGGCCTGTTCGGGAGGTTGGTGTTTGTCTAATTTTCCAGCAATGCGACGCTCTATTATTTTTATGAAGGTTTTGTAAAGGTGTGAAATGAGGCTAATGGGTCTGTAGTTATTGATGTCAGATTTGTCACCTTTTTTGTGTAAAAGAATGATGTTGGAATGGCAAAAAGTCTTTGGGAATTTACCGGATTTTAAAATATTGTTAAAAAAGTTAGTGATATGAGGTAAGAGGGTTGGTTCCCCTAATCGATGGAATCAGGCGTTACTTTGCGGAAATCCATGTTAATCGTAAACTAGAACTTTCCTTTGCTAATCCGCGAATAGATAACGTGCAAGTCAATCAGTGCTAACCTGTTATAATTACTTGCGTATTTTTTACATGCAATTAATTTTCCCACCCTCCCACCGCAAAAATAAAAATAAATACGCAAATAAATATAACAACCCACCACCAAAAATACAAAACTCGACACGTGTTTCGCCTCTCTACGAGGCATCCTCAGGAGCTGATGTTGACGGTCCGAAGTCCCGCAACTGACTGATCGTCCCCAGAATGGTCGGCCATATTTATACTTTGTCCACCCCCCTACCAAGCAAGTTAGATGGAAAAATTCGTAATAACGGCGATGACGCAACATTCAACTGCTCATTAAGGATTAACCCCCTATTGTTGTACCTAATTATCTCCAACTGTTCTAGAACCCCCAACCGCAGCCCTTTCTCACATACATGTAAAACATCAAAAGAATGATTCTCTGATACAGTATGGTCACTCTCTATCAAATGCTTTGCAAAATTGGATCTCTCTGGATGGTTGTGCCTGTATGATGTCCAAATCATCAGTATGTCACTCTCTATCAAATCTTCTTCAACCTAGCGTTTTCCCGGCCTAGCGCCAGGGTCCGCTTTCCTGCTCAGCCTTCTCCACTTTGCCCGGTCTTCGGCATCCTGAGGTGAAAGATTGTTCTCTTCCATGTCCGCTGTCACGACGTCCAGCCAGCGCTTCTTAGGCCTACCGCGGCCGCGTGACCTAGGGCCTTGGACGATGAGGTTGAGGCATCTGTTTCCGACGTAGTCTACCGGTCTACGGCGTATGTGGCCATACCATCGGAGGCGACTTTCCTGCAGCTTATCCGCCACGTCACGGATTCCGAGGCTGCCACGGATGTGTTCGTTACGTATGCGATCTAGTCGCGTAACGCCACACATCCACCGCAACATCTTCATCTCTGTGACGTGAAGCTGCTGGACATGCCTTCCGAGAGCAGGCCAGGTCTCGCTACCATACAGTAAGACTGGTCGGATGATGCTCTTGTACACAAGACCCTTAAGCTTCACCGGTATCCTGGGGTCGCAGAGGACACCGGTTACTTCTCGCCATTTTGCCCAAGCAGCGCTAATTCGGGCCTGGACGTCGTGATCGATTTCGCCTGATTCGTGCAGCACAGACCCAAGGTATTTGAATTTATCTGTTTTCAGAACAGATTCGCCTCCTACCGTTATGGGGTCGGGGTCTGTGCCGCCACATGCCATGTACTCGGTCTTCGCAACATTTAGTTTCAGACCGCCGTCCTCTAGCGCACCCTTCCATTGGTTCACTTTGTGCTCCAGTTTCTGTTTGTCCTCATCTGTCAGTGCAATGTCGTCAGCGTACATCATAAGCCATGGAGATGGTTCATGGACTTTTGCTGAAACTACGTCTAGCACTACACTGAACAGAAAAGGACTCAGGGCTGAGCCTTGGTGAACACCAACTGTGATCGGGAATGGGTGAGTGTCGCCAACGGCGGTCCTCACTATGGATTCCGAGTTGTGGTACATGTCTCGGATAATGTCAATATAGGTCTGTGGCACATTCTTCTCCTTCAAAGCCCACCAGATTACCTGTCGAGGTACGCAGTCAAAAGCCTTCTGTAGGTCCAGAAAAGCCATATGCAATGGCGTTTTCTTTTCCCTGTAGGCCTCGACTAGCATTCTCAGGGCAAAGATGGGATCTATAGTACCACAGCCAGGACGAAACCCATACTGACACTCCGAGACTGTGCACTCTTGCCGGAGCCTAGAATCGATGACGCGTTCGAAGAGTTTCATGGTGTGACTCATGACCTTAATACCTCGGTAGCTTCCACAGTCCTGTACACTACCTTTGCCTTTATAAATTGGTGTTATAATGCTCAATCTCCATGAGTTGGGCATTTTGCGGCTGGTGAGGATGCGGTTAAAAAGGTCAGTAAGTATGATCACACCACGAGGACCCATCGATTTCCACGCTTCAATCGGTATGTCGTCAGGACCCACGGCTTTTCTGTTCTTCATGTTGCGAAGGCAATTTCGCACCTCGTCTGGTGTAATAGGGGCAACAAGTCCAAGATTGGGGGGCAGTTCTGGAGGAGACACATTTGCGTGTTGCGTATTCAGCAACTCGTTAAAGTAGCTACGCCACCTCTCCTTAACCCGGAATGCGTCGCAAACCAAAGTACCGTGGGTGTCAGTGATACACAAACATTTGGTTATGTCTTGTGTAGACTTCTCCCGAGCCTTCTCTCTATCAAATGCTTTGCAAAATTGGATCTCTCTGGATGGTTGTGCCTGTATGATGTCCAAATCATCATACAGGCACAACCATCCAGAGAGATCCAATTTTGCAAAGCATTTGATAGAGAGTGACCATACTGTATCAGAGAATCATTCTTTTGATGTTTTACATGTATGTGAGAAAGGGCTGCGGTTGGGGGTTCTAGAACAGTTGGAGATAATTAGGTACAACAATAGGGGGTTAATCCTTAATGAGCAGTTGAATGTTGCGTCATCGCCGTTATTACGAATTTTTCCATCTAACTTGCTTGGTAGGGGGGGTGGACAAAGTATAAATATGGCCGACCATTCTGGGGACGATCAGTCAGTTGCGGGACTTCGGACCGTCAACATCAGCTCCTGAGGATGCCTCGTAGAGAGGCGAAACACGTGTCGAGTTTTGTATTTTTGGTGGTGGGTTGTTATATTTATTTGCGTATTTATTTTTATTTTTGCGGTGGGAGGGTGGGAAAATTAATTGCATGTAAAAAATACGCAAGTAATTATAACAGGTTAGCACTGATTGACTTGCACGTTATCTATTCGCGGATTAGCAAAGGAAAGTTCTAGTTTACGATTGGTTCCCCTATTTTAAGTGCTTCCGCTGTAATACCATCCTCGCCGGGGCTTTTACTGTATTTCATCTTCACTAAAGCGAGATGTACTTCGTGCCCGGTAATGGGCGGGATAGATTCCGGGCAAAAGTAGGTGGTTGTGGGTGGGCATGCAGGCACTGGGCTATGATCGGAGTACAACTGTTTGTAGAAATTTGTGCAAATATTGGTTATATGTTCCCGACTTCCTCGCTTCACTCCATCATCGTCACGTAGGCATGTTATCCAGGTTTTATTGTTCGATGCGCCTTGCTTGGCTATTCTTAGAGAATGGTTCTTTTCTAAAGCTATTTGTATTAATTTGTTGTTGTAATTTCTTATGTCTTTTCTGATACTTCGCTTTACTTGTCTATCCATTGATCTATATTGCGCACTGGTGATATTGACTCTGTGTGTTTCTCTTTCTTTTATCAGGTTTAAGCTATGGTTAGTCAGTTTCTTTTCTTTATGTCTCTGCTTTTGAATTTTTCTGCTCGCTGCTGATATGCAATTTTGTAATTTCAAATATTCGTGTTCTACGTCATTACTTTCAGTATCCTGCTGTAGTGAACTGAAAGCATTATTAAGTTCTAAATTAAACAAATCTTTATTTACTAAAAGGGTAGCTTTATCGTGTTTTTTGATTTTACTATTAAGTTTTCTACTACGTTGAATTTTAAGATTTACTTTTATTTGAACTCGAACTGGTCTATGGTCTGAACTGTATTTTATTTTATTAATTACTGTGTTTATTAATTAAGTGCTTGTAGTTTGCTTATTTATTATCCAATCGAAGAAATTTAAAAAGTAACGGATAGCTTAATAATGTGGCTAAATGATTTATATAACATATTTTTATTGCCTTTTTTGAGTCACAAAAGTAAAAAAACCGGCCAAGAGCGTGTCGGGCCACGCTCAGTGTAGGGTTCCGTAGTTTTCCGTATTTTTCTCAAAAACTACTAAACCTATCAAGTTCAAAACAATTTTCCTAGAAAGTCTTTATAAAGTTCTACTTTTGAGATTTTTTTCATATTTTTTAAACATATGGTTCAAAAGTTAGAGGGGGGGACGCACTTTTTTTTCCTTTAGGAGCGATTATTTACGAAAATATTAATATTATCAAAAAACGGTCTTAGTAAACCCTTATTCATTTTTTAATACCTATCCAACAATATATCACACGTTGGGGTTGGAATGAAACAAAATATCAGCCCCACTTTACATGTAGGGGGGGTACCCTAATAAAATACTTTTTTCCATTTTTTTATTTTTGCACTTTGTTGGCGTGATTGATATACATATTGGTACCAAATTTTAGCTTTCTAGTGCTAACGGTTACTGAGATTATCCGCGGACGGACGGACGGACGGACGGACGGACGGACGGACGGACAGACAGACATGGCGAAACTATAAGGGTTTCTAGTTGACTACGGAACCCTAAAAAAGATAGTAAAAAAAAAATATTTTTGCATTATTATTAATAAAAAATAACTACAAAACTTAAAGGGCACTGTATAAGCTTTCCAATGACATCTCATTTGACAAAATCATAGTTAAACCCCCCCCCCCCCCCCCCCCCCCTCCCCTCCACAGTCTGAGAAAGCGACAAGTCATTATTTCGTACTCAGTGAAGTCTATCGATTGCAATGATACCACTTGTCAGCAGTATACTCTCCAGTCACATCAACTTTTTCCGAGACCCTCTGGCCGCTCTACTATGAGCATTTCTTTTTTTTTTGCCAATAATTTTTTTTTTATTGTTTTAGGGAATTTTAGGTCAATTGTACTCAGAATCACGAGTACTTTGAATCTCACTGGGAGCAAGTGTCCCAGAATTTCCATAAATTTTTTTACTTTCCACTTTTGTTACCCCATACAACATGTACGGAAAATGGTAACAAAATAATAAAAAATTGTATGGGACAATTTTTTTAACTACTAGGATTGAAAAGGCTAGTAATTTTGAGTAGAAACAGCATATTTTTTTTTTTTCAAAAATATCACACTTCATAAAAGTGGCAAAAAAAAAAAGAAATGCTCTTAATAACAGTCGAGAGTATAAATAGTCGAGAGCGTTTGTATGGAGAATTGATCACTCCCGTATCGTCTTAACGGACCTTTATATTATAAACCGAGTATTCCAACGGTCCGAACCCTACTAAATTCCTCTAACTCGAGGAATCCCTTTGTCTACAAATGCGTAAATAACGGCGCCCGCGCATCTAAAGGTGTATCTTATGATAACATGCCAGTTGAATTCCACTAGAGGGACATACTGCGCAATATTGTTTTTTTAATTAATTAAAATGAAAAAAAAAATGCCCCAAATAGCCGAAAATCAATCTCCGAAGTTTGAGAAACATTGGTTTTTTTGCTAAATATAACAGGAAAAAAAATCGTGCAAGTATCTTGTTTTTTTTAATTCACAAAACCTTTTCAGTTTTTAACTAGGATACCAATTTAACCACCCTTGCGAATGTATATTTATCGTACTTCAAATTAATACGAAATTTTACGTAAAAAAACATCTTTTTAATAAAGTAAAAACTGTTCGAAATCAGGTTAACATTATAAAGAATTTCACCGAGAGATGGCGCTATACTTACCTATACTTCTAGTCAAGTCTTTAAAGTTATATGAGAAACATGAGATTATTGGATACGGAACCCTCGGTGGGCGAGTCTGACTCGCACTTGGCCGATTTTTCTTGATGATTCCGAGATACGTTTTTTTTTTATAGTAACGTAAGGAATGAGCAAACAAGTGTCGTTGTGAAGGATGAGGAATTGGAACTGGTAGATAGTACAGTTTTTCTTGGTATAACCTTAGATTCTAAACTTCAGTGGGGTCCCCATATTGTTAACCTCTCGAATAGACTTAGTTCTGCAGCTTTTGCAGTGAGCAAGATCCGTCAGTTAACAGACGTGAAAACAGCTCGATTAGTTTATTTTAGTTACTTTCACAGCATTATGTCATATGGTATTTTACTTTGGGGCAGTGCTTCAGAGATAAATACCATATTTATTCTGCAGAAGAGGGCTATTCGAGCAATATATAAAATGAACCATAGAGACTCGCTTAGAGATAAGTTTAAGGACATTAATATAATGACAGTGCATTGTCAATATATTTATGAGAATATTATGTATGTACATAAAAACATTTGTAATTTTAAGAAAAACTGTGATGTACTTAATATAAATACTAGAAATAAACATAAACTCGCGGTGCCCTTCACACGGCTCTGTAAAATTAAAAAATCATTCATGGGTAATTGTGTTCGATTTTATAATAAACTTCCGAATCATATTACTGACTTGTCAATTAATAAATTTAAGAATCATGTAAAGCGTGTACTCATTTCCAAAGCTTATTATACAACACAAGACTACATGAATGATAAAACAACGTGGGATTAATTGTTATTCGAAATGGTTTCTTATTTTTACGTTTTTCCCATCACGGAACAATGGTATTCCGGACCTTTGGGAGGCGTGCGCGGGGCCGAAGCCAACACGTAGAGGCCCTTTTGACACTTTAATGAAATGTAAGGGGTACACCGAGCGGATGTTGCCCTTGCCCGTATCATGGGACACACGCAGAGGCAACACCCGCCAGGGTGTAAGGACTATTTGAGAGTTAATGGAATCTAAAATGAACTGGTCTATTTTGATGAAAGTGATGGACTAAATACTGGGCTATGGATAAAAAACCGGACGCCTGCCTAATAAAACGGTATCCAATTTTATTTCCGGCAGACGGTGACTCGTCCCCACAAGATGGGCCCCCACAAAAAGCGACATCCAAGATGGCTCAAGGGCAACACCGGTGTGAGAACTCAAGGGTGTCGAGAGGTGTACACCGCTTTCTGCCCAGTGGCTGTGAAGCCACTGCACCAACTCGCGTCTTATGCAAATTTTCACTTCCACCCCTCGGGCATGTAGCCCTAACGACTCCACTCTGGACGGCCAGCCAAGGCAAGCCAGAGGTAGAGAGTACTGTCCCACCCACCCGCCTTACGGGTAACAGAACTCCCCAGGAGCACTCGGGTACGTGGGGTCGCTGTTCCCCAACAGCTCGCCACAAGCTGCCCTGCGTTGACTGATTGCACTGGTAAAACCAATGGGCGATGGGGTCGTCACATCCCTATTACGTTTTTTATTATTATTATTGTTGATGAAATTAATATTGTATTTTTTTGGACATTGGATTTTTCCTAGAAATATTCTAGACATGTATTTTTATATATACATATACCTAATTATATATTTTTTGTTTAGCGATTATTTTTATATGAAATTGTATATTATAGACTCAATATTATTATGAACAATAATTACAACAATAAATTGCTCTGATAATTAGGTTAGATTAAGATCATAACATATATGTAATGAACTATTCATAAGAGCTTGTAACTAGGCCTACATGAATAAAGATATTTTGAATTGAATTGAATTGAATTTTCAGACTTTATCTGTCTATACGGAATTATGTAGGTATGTCGTTCTAACAAATTCTAACAACTTATGTCTCTAGGATTCTAGGCAGTCACAGACGTGCACATAGCCAAAGAATTCCCTTAGTCCCAACCACAAAGGCGTAATAAATCTAACGGTGTGGCACATCTCTTATCGGCACATGCCAAAACTGGATTTAGTACTTTTGGCTAGATCAAGGCATTGCTAGTATTTCCTAGGTTCAGTGTATTTGTGTATAAGTAAGTATAGACAGTCAACCAAATGTTGGCACTAAAATAACCACATAATTTAAATTTTGAAAAAAAAAAACTCAGACATTTTGGACCGATTTCCATCAAACATGGCTAAGAACCTCACCAGACTAATTCAGCTTTTAAACAAAATAACTAAATCTAAATCGGTCCATCCATTCGGGAGCTACGATGCCACAGACAGACAAGCAAACAAACAGACAGACAGACACGTCGAACTTATAACACCTCGACGTTTTTGGGTCGGGAAAGAGGCGAAAAATTTGCGGAAAATGCAGGGATCGGCGGCCAATTGTTTTCAGAAAACGCTTGCCTTCCTAAACCTTGACGTTGGGTGAACCATCCACACGAGCCATAACAGTTAAAAATGATTTAAAATATAGGGGCTAAGGTTTAATAATTCGAATTTTGGAAGCGCTGATGGCCTAGCGGTAAGAGCGTGCGACTTTCGATCCGGAGGTCGCGGGTTCGAACCCCGGCTCGTACCAATGAGTTTTTCGGAACTTATGTGCGAAATGTCATTTGATATTTGCCAGTCGCTTTTCGGTGAAGGAAAACATCGTGAGGAAACCGGACTTATTCCAATAAGATCTAGTTACCCTTCGGGTTGGAAGGTCAGATGGCAGTCGCTTTCGTAAAACTAGTGCCTACGCCAAATCTTGGGATTAGTTGTCAGAGCGGACCCAGGCTCCCATGAGCCGTGGCAAATGCCCGGATAACGCAAGGAGGATGATGAGATAATTTGAATTTTGAGCCTTTTTTATCCCCCGACGCAAAAACGACAGGGTGTTATAAGTTTGACGTGTCTGTCTGTCTGTTTGTCTGTTTGTCTGTCTGTCTGTGTGTGTCTGTCTGTGGCATTGTAACTCCCGAACGGATGAACCGATTTAGATTTAGTTTTTTTTGTCTGAAATCTGAGTTAGTCGGGAGTGTTCTTAGCCATGTTTCATGAAAATCGGTCTACCATGTCGCGGTCGGGGGTTTTTCAAAATTTTAATTTTGTGGTTAGGTTATAATAAATTATCAACCTCAGAAGTGCTCGACACTTCCTTAAAGCAATTAAAGGTATATTCCTAACTAGGTGATTTCCTTATTAGCTAGATTTATAAAGCGATACGATGTGAGCATTCAACTCTTGCGTAGGGCGTGGATTAGGGGCTTATTCTACACGCATACAACTGTCAAGTAGCATATAACCACTGGGTTATCGCATATTGATTTAATCAGGTGATATTTAGATAGATATACCAAAATGTTATAGGTAGGTAATTGAAGAAATAATAAGAACAAAAGCGGACCTTTTGATACCTAAGTACCTAATAGATATTATTTTTCACCACACCAACTGAACGCTCTCTTGATCCATCAAAAGCGAATGAACCTTTATGCGAAAAGTTGGCTGGCATAAAGCATAAAGGGATTGACTGTCTATCACAGAATATATAATAGCACAAGTACAGAAGGCCCTTTGATATTCACAAAATGCCGAAATTTTTGTGTTACACTAGGCGGCAAAGTTTATTTAACCTTCGTGTCTTGAAATCCTCGCAACTCTCCAGATTCCAATATCTATGGGTATATTTCGCTTGCTCGGGTATATTTGCACGAGCGGTTAAACAACAACTTTGCCCCCTTGTAAAACAAATAACTACTTATTCCATAAAAGTCCCGCCATATCCTGAGACCAAAAGAACTAAGATCGATAGTACTACGATAGTACTCTTTATTATAATGTGCTAAGATTGTATAGAAAACCGTCCCCTTTATCCCAGAAAATAATTCAAAATCGGATTGTGTGCAAATAGAAATAGAAAGCTATTCCTTTCCTACCTGATAAAAAGGCAATTAATATGCAAAACGAATTAAATACTTGCATACTGCATTCACGACATTACTGAGAACGCATTACAATGCAACATTATGCAATTGTGACCTTCCATGTCCAAAGGGTCCTTTTGGCACTCATCATCCTCCTTGCGTTATCCCGGCGTTCGCCACGGCTGTTGAAAGCCTGGGGTCCGCTCTGACAACTAACATTTGGCGTAGGCACTAGTTTTACGAAAGCGACTGCCATCTGACCTTCCCGAAGGGTGACTAGACCTTATTGGGGTTAGTCCGGTTTCCTAATAATGTTTTCCTTCACCGAAAAGCGACTGGCAAATATCAAATGACATTTCGCACATAAGTTCCGAAAAACTCATTGTAACAAATGACATTTCGCACATAAGTTCCGAAAAACTCATTGTTATGAGACGGGGTTCGAACCCGCTACCTCCGGATTGAAAGTCGCACGCAGGTCGCATGCTCTTAAAAACTAGTGATAACAGAGTAAACAGATTATAAAAACAAAACAAATAATTCACTTCTTCGCATTCATTAGTTGAAGTTGGGAATGGCTGCTCCGTTATCAAAACCCAACTTATGATGTGTGCCTCGTATACAATACACATGCTGGTGGCTCGAATACGCATGCTCTTTAATATTCGTAAGCCACCAGTGCTTTTCACTAGGCTACCGGCAGTTTTCCTGATGGCACTGGTCCCACCAAATAAAAAAAAATAAAAAAAAACCGGCCAAGAGCGTGTCGGGCCACGCTCAGTGTAGGGTTCCGTAGTTTTCCGTATTTTTCTCAAAAACTGCTGAACCTATCAAGTTCAAAATAATTTTCCTAGAAATTCTTTATAAAGTTCTACTTTTGTGATTTTTTTCATATTTTTTAAACATATGGTTCAAAAGTTAGAGGGGGGGGACGCACTTTTTTTTGCTTTAGGAGCGATTATTTCCGAAAATATTAATATTATCAAAAAATTATCTTAGTAAACCCTTATTCATTTTTAAATACCTATCCAACAGTATATCACACGTTGGGGTTGGAATGAAAAAAAAATCAGGCCCCACTTTACATGTACCCTAATAAAACATTTTTTTCCATTTTTTATTTTTGCACTTTGTTGGCATGATTGATATACATATTGGTACCAAATTTCAGCTTTCTAGTGCTAACGGTTACTGAGATTATCCGCGGACGGACGGAGGGACAGACAGACATGGCGAAACTATAAGGGTTCCTAGTTGACTACGGAACCCTAAAAATCATTTATAAAAGATGAGTTTAGTCGCTTTTGGTGGTAAGTGCCATAAACTCTATACTTCATTCTCTCGATGTAAAATCTGTTCTGTCATTTAGTTCATGTAACGACCGTTGGCGCTAGTATACGGCCGCTTAATGTCACGCCACGCTATGCCCGACCGGACCGGACCTATATTGCTTCGATCCCCACCAAATCACACACACGTACATTAATATTAGTCTGTCAAATCCTAAAGGGGATGGTGAAATTTTTAACCCGTCACCTTCGTTTCATGTGCAATAAAAAAAATTGGGGACACCTTACACAAATCAACTTAGCCCTAAACTAAGCAAAGCTTGTACTATGGGTGCTAAGCGACGATATACTATACTTAAATAGATAAATACATACCTATACATATACATAGAAAACATCCATGACTCAGGAACAAGTATCTGTGCTCATCCACAAATAAATGCCCTTACCGGGATTCGAACCCGGCTCAGCAGGCAGGGTCACTACCGACTGAGCCAGACCAGTAGTCAAATAAATAGCATTCTATCATAATTTATGTTTGGAAAAGATCTTACTACACACGAAGGTGAGGACCCTTTAAAGACGGAGAGTCACAAATGCAAATGCCAATGTCTATTGTTTAAGTACGGGGAAATTATGGGAAAGTTCAAGTGACCATTACTTTGTGCTTTTATAGGTTTTTGCTCGTATTCAATATACACTGTACCATGACTACCATGAGGGAACCGAATAACGCCGTGGCTTGCGTGGGCGACGGTCGCGCGACGGCGATGCGACGCATACGAAATCAAACCTTATCGATATGGAAGTATGAGACGCGAAGGCGACGGTCGCGCGACGGTCGCGCGACCGTCGCCCACGCAAGACACGGTGTAATTTTAACAGCGTATTCCTCATTATATTAGAAGAAAAAATGTCTCAATGTAAGTATGAGATATTATGATATCGAATCGTTGGTCGCAGGCGTCTACATGTACACTAAACTTTCGATCCATCGTTGCGATCACGGTGTTTTCAGTCAAAGGAAATAGTAAATCTGATGTAAGTACTTGGGATATGTTTAGGAAACTCAACCATAGAGTAAATAAATAAAATAAAATAAAATAATCTTTATTGCCACATCTTAATACTAAGTATACAAAACATTACATTATACAGTTTAAAGGAAAGAATAACAAACAAAGTAAGATAACAAACAAAACAAACTTAAACTTATTAACTTAACGTAAGAACTATTGTTAACCTATACAAGTATATTTGATGAGGCAAAGGGTCCCAGTCTCAGCGTGTGCAGCGCCAATGGCTCTGCGCTGGTTTTCAGACTGGTCCCGGACGGGGTGGGGACGGTCGTTGCTAACATGTGTAAAGTAGGGTTTTCTGTGCTTTTTGGGGTACGTGGTGTTTGTATGTGTAGTGTATGTGGTGTAATGTGTGTGTAATAGCGTACTTAATTGTGTCTTGACATTACATAGAGAAGATAAATATATAAATAGATAAATAAGACGGAAAACGGTACCAATGAGTAAATTAATAGATAAATAAATAATTAAATAATAATTGGAGTTTACAATTTACTTTGGATATTTAAGAAATGTGTTCGAACTAATTGTTTGTATTTTAAAAATGCTGACGATTCTCGCAATGGGGGTGGAAGGTCATTCCAGACCTTACTGGCGGCAAATTTAAAACTCCCTCTGAAAGCTGCAGTTTTGTGAAGTGGGGTTAATAGTTTCGTGCATTTTCTGAGCGACCTTAAGCGCGTATCGTTTACCCATTTCAGTTTATCAAACAGATAACGAGGTTTTTCAAGGTCTAACACTTTCCGAACGGCGCAAGCCAAATGCAGTCGTCTTCGATTTTCCATGTTCAGAACATTGTATTTGTTAAGAAATGGAGTGATGTGTGATCTGCATGGAACTGTATAGCAGAATCGAGCACATGCGTTCTGCACCCGCTGTATGGCCTTCTTTGTTATAGCTAGTAGTCTCGGTCCATAAACAATGTCGGCATAGTTGAACAGTGAGAGAACTAGTGACTCTACTAGAATTTCCCTGGCTTTAATCGATAGATATTTGCGGATATTGTATAGCACCTTAAGTCTGTAGAATGCATTCCGAATATTTATATTTACATGTTCTATATAACGCAATTCTCCATCAATGATTAGTCCTAGATTTTTCGCGTGTTCTGCTTCAGTGACTATCTCCTTATTAATGCAGACTCTTGGTTTTTGTGTTTTGATTTTTAAGCGCTGATATTTAGTGCCCATTACTACGAACTGGGATTTAGACGGGTTTAAAACCAGGTTATTCTTGATTGCCCAATCCGCCACTATATTTAGGTCTTCGTTAATTTTACTCACTGCTGAACTAAGTTCACCTGGTGCAAATGAATAATATATTTGGGTGTCATCTGCATATAAATGTGCTTCACAGTGCTTTAAATTTTTTACAAGGTCTGAGGTGTACAGAATAAACAGCAGAGGACTTAAAATAGACCCCTGAGGAGTGCCACGACTGATCACTTGTGTAGATGAGTGCGACAACTCACCCTTATTATTCGGTATTTCCACGTACTGCTTGCGATTTGTCAGAAATGACTCAAACCACTGACACGTCTGTGCGGAAACACCGTAGTATGTCATTTTTGATAGCAGCAGTATTGGGTTAAGGCAATCAAAAGCACGTGAGAAGTCCAGCAAAACGAGGATAGTTCCTTTTCCTCTGTCTGATGCCGCGATAATGTCATCTGTCACGTTAGCCAAGGCAGTCGCCGTTCCGTGCTTACTACGAAAACCGGACTGTATGCTAGGTAGTACATTATTATTTTCTAAGTACATAGACAGTTGCTGACTGACAATTTTTTCAATTATTTTAGACAGTACCGGGAGAATGCTAATCGCGCGCAGATCTTTGTACTGCTCAGTTTTGCTGGACTTAGGTATTGGCTTCACCTTCGCCAATTTCCAAGCCTCGGGAAAAATTTTAGAAGAAATTGAGGTATTAATTAAGTGGGTTATTATCGGCAGTGTCACATCCAGCGTAAGTCGAATCATATCAATGTTGATATTATCGTATATATTAGAGGGCGTTAAAAACAGTTATATGCCGTAGTGCAAGTCGTTTGCTAGATGTCACTGTTACCCCCGCAAACTGGGTAATGACTTGTTGTCGTAAAATGTATAAGTATTTTTTGATGCCCAAATTATTCGCTAGATGTCGCTGTACCACCTGCAAACTAGCGAACGACATTTTATAGGTAATTACATGTAATTCAATTGTAAATTATTATTGTCATCTCTTTTGGCAAATAGGTCTGTGTAGAAATAATTATTTATGTGACTGGTTGAATATTAAAAGTTGTAACTTAATAATAGATGGCGCTGCATTCGAAAATCTTGACTGATAGCTCTATACCATACTATTCAATATATTCTGTGGTTGCAATGTTCATGCTTGCACATGCGATGTCCGATATCGTATGCGATCAAGTAAATCGTTAACGATATTGACATACACTGTCGATCGGTCTTTTTAACCCCCGACGCAAAAACGACGGGGTGTTATAAGTTTGACGTGTCTGTCTGTTTGTCTGTCTGTGTGTGTGTCTGTCTGTGGCATCGTAGCTCCCGAACGGATGAAACGATTTAGATTTAGTTTGTTTCTGTCTAAAATCTGAGTTAGTCGGGAGTGTTCTTAGGCATGTTTCACGAAAAGCGGTCCACTATGACGCGGTCGGGGGTTTTTTCAAAATTTTAATTTTGTGGTTAGGTTATCGATTAATTTGATGCGACGGATCGTACCGTGAATGGGAGGCTTAAGCTATTGTGACATTGGCCAGCTGAATTCCTTCTATTATGTGGAGAGACAATATTTTACGTTTGGCTTCCTTAGGAGATAAGGTAAGGGAATGCCATGCTTTATGCATTGTTGTATAAGCTTTGTTTAATCTATCGAAAGATAGATAAGATAAGATAAAAATCATTTATTGTATAAACCATTCTACATATGGCGCCTTAACCTACGTTACAAGAACAACTTACTCTCTAAACATTTAAGGTACTAGATACTGATTACACCTAAAACCAGTTACACAAAGATAAACGCAAAAATAGATGGTGCATCAGTAGAACAAAAAATAAACAGGGATTGTGAAAGAAACATTGGCGCCTGTGTAGTGGCAACAAAAGGACGCCACTCAGCATATGCTATGATATGAATACCACAGCGCTGGTCTTCCGTAGCGAAAGCAAGTATCTGCGAAGATTTATCCCCTCCCCTTACCTATTCATAAACGTTCTTTAAAGTTATCAAGCCGATAAAGTTCGTTTGTCCCTTTCTATCACACCAATACGTCAAACTTATAACACCCCGTCGTTTTTGCGTCGGGGGTTAAAAATCGTACTACGTAAACTTATCTTGGTCTTACCTCTAGTTTCTGTACGAAATTTTTCACGCGTCGCCACCGTCAAATTTAAGTTTACGGTACTAAAAATTACACTAAATTTAATACGTGTATCATATACTTAAACTCACTAAACCTACAATTACCAAAAGTACCAAAACAATACTAATACAGCCACAAATCTTGATAAGAATAAGTGCATTTCTTTTTCCATAAAATCCGCACAACTCCATAAAAGTTTTCAATGAAATTTCACCACTTATTTCTTCACTGTAAGGTATAATTTCTCTCTGTGAGTGATTCTACATGTGGCTATGTCGAAGAAAAGGCCACATTTGTCGGAAGTGAGGTTTTGTGGCTCATTTCTCGGTTCAAGTCACATACTAGTTACGGACCGTGGCTTCGCCGGCCGTGACCGCTTGTAGATTATTGATAATTAGGAGCATTTCACGGACTCACGTACAAACGCATTGCGTTTCGTGTTTTGCGATTTCTTTTCGACGTTCAAAGCATGTGATCAATTTTCTGTGCATAATACTTTTTGACCCTTTTTTAAAGTTTGTCTTACTTACTTACTGTCCAATTAACCGAAAAAAATATCACTATATTTTATTATGACTTAAAATCCGCAAAAAAATAATCTTAAAGAAAACTTTTACGTAATCAGGCAAAAACAACATCAGCCATGTTATCTATAGATTTTCTGTGAATGAAGTCATTCAGTGCGAAAACAACACTTTCTGTCAGTTTTAAGTACGAGGCATAAAGGTCATTATGTCAGTGATTGATTTGACATGAATTCTATGACGTCACTACAAGGCCGACAGCGTTTTCGGTAGCCAAAATAAAAAAGTACTCGCATTTTTAAATTAAAAATACTTAGTTGTCGTACACATTGAATACCAAAAACCATTAAAGATTGGTTTCTTTGTCAAATATTACAGAAGACAATCATTTCTTGTGCAAAATTAGATATGAGTTTAGTAGCCCATTCTGCACATGACATCAGAAAAAGACCCTTTTACCACAGCCAATTTGCAGAAAATACGCGATTTTTTCATGGAATGCTCCATTAGATATTTTATTAGCGTTCGAATGGAAATGATTTTTATCTTTATAAATGAGCGATAAAATTACACTCAGTCAGTGTTACGTTGCGTTAAATTCTAACTCACTCAGCGCGTAACATTCAGTCAGCGTTACGTTGCACAACTCACTCAGTCACTCAGTCAGTGACAGAATGGTTTTGAATGGTGGAATGGTTGGTTGGAATGTGTGTGTTTTATATTTAGATCGATTGCAAAATGAGTTTGTTTGTTTTTTAACCCCCGACGCAAAAACGACGGGGTGTGTCTGTGTGTGTGTGTGTGTGTGTTTGTCTGTCTGTCTGTCTGTGTGTCTGTCTGTGGCATCGCAGCTCTTGAACGGATGAACCGATTTCGATTTATTTATTTTTTGTTTGAAAGCAGAGTTAGTCGGGAGTGTTCCTAGCCATGTTTTTTGAAAATCTGTCCACTATGTCGCGGTCGGGGTTTTTTTCAAAATTTTAATTTTGTGGTTAGGTTATTCAATAGGTAATTTGATCAAATAGCAATGAAAAATATTTAAAACAATAGAAAGATGGACTGTAACTAAACGAAAAACGTGATGGTCACTTGACAAAATGTTTTTGAGATTATGTTACGAAGTTTCACTTCTTTCGCGCGGAGTACGCTTCCCACGCACTATTTTTTTTCCCCTCACTAGCTCGGAAACACGTGTTTTGTCCTTTAATACCAGCGGGTAAAAACGCATTTTATCCACTAGTGGGTAAAGTAATTTGACCTTGAATAAAGTCAAATTAACTACTTTAAAATTGATAAAAGTAGGTGAATCTAGTAATAATAGTTATTTGTTATACAAGGGGGCAAAGTTGTATTTTAACGCCGAGTGTGGAATTGAAAAACGAGCAAGTGAAAGGATTCTATAGTTGAACCACGAGCGAAGCGAGTGGTTCGAGAATAGAATCCTGAACTTGCGAGTTTTTTAACACACGAGAAGTAAAATACATTTGCACCCGGGTGTAACACAAAACTTTCCCCCTCACTATAGCGAGGAAACTACAACGCAAAAAATGCATTTATCACTGCTTCCAGTAGTTCTACAGGTGGTAAATCATCTTTATTACTAGATTTACCTACTTTTATCAATTTTAAAGCAATTAATTTGACTTTATTCAAGGTCAAATTACTTTACCCACTAGTGGATAAAATGCGTTTTTACCCGCTGGTATTAAAGGACAAAACACGTGTTTCCGAGCTAGTGAGGGGAAAAGATGATTTACCACCTGTGGAACTACTGGAAGCAGTGATAAACGCATTTTTTGCGTTGTAGTTTCCTCGCTATAGTGAGGGGAAAGTTTTGTGTTACACTCGGGTGCAAATGTATTTTACTTCTCGTGTGTTAAAAAACTCGCAAGTTCAGGATTCTATTCTCGAACCACTCGCTTCGCTCGGCGATTCCACAATCGGCGTTAAAATACAACTTTGCCCCCTTGTATAACAAATAACTGTTGTTTACGTTCTTTTAACCTAAAAGTACAGAGTATAAGTACAGGCAGGTTCCTGGTTTCTTGGCTAGGCACCCAGACGCTCATTATGCGCGGGCGCACCCGGCGGGCCGGAACGGGCATCGAACCGGCACCTAATCACTACGCCTATGGCCACCACAAAAATAATGAGCTCGCTTGAGAACTGAGCTATTTTGCTTTTTGTAGATACTTGGTCAGACACATGCAGTAAAAGCTTCCTAGAGTTGTAATGGTTTTGTTTTTTTATACAGAGTGGGGCCTGTAACAAAGGCGAAGAATTGAACTGTAGGCTATTCTCCTTATACTGATCAACATTTGTTCAGTGACTTTTAAAAATTATGAAGTCTTTAAATTTTTAATTTTTCATACAAAATAAATATTAGCTTCAATGTACGCCATTATTGTTGTCATTGACGTTGTCTGTCACACTTTAGACTTAACAGAATTCGCAATACATTACCTCTTAGAAAAAACTTTCAAGGGTGATAAAAATCAAAATACAAGTTATTTTTAAAAGTCGCCGAACAAATGTTGATCAGTATAAGGAGAATAGCCTAGAGTTCAATTCTTCGCCTTTGCTACAGGCCCCACTCTGTATACTAGCTTTTGCCCGCGGCTTCGCTCGCGTTAAATTCTTAAATTGCGGAATGTTCCATTGAAACTTCCACCCCCCATTTTTGGGAATTAGGGGGTTGAAAAGAAGAAAAAAGTCCATTATGTCAGTCTCCATCCCTTAGCCAGGTTAATTTGTCGATCTGTTTTGCCGTGAAAGACGGGCAAACAAACAGACACACACACTTTCCCATTTATGATATTAGTAAGTATACCTATGGATATACATAAGCATTTATGTTTACTTAGTACACGCAAGTGTAGTGTCACAATTTTCGTGGCACTGAAACTTGAGTAGTTCATGTGCTCTGCCTACCCTTTATGGGATACAGGCGTGATTGTATGTATGTATGTATGTTAGTAGGTATTAAATTTCTCGTCATAGTTCTATTTCTTGCACCATGGTAGAGAATGCCTTCTGGCATTAAGTTCGAATTTTGTACAATTTGAAAGGCTCTCTTAATTCTTCAGAAACTTATGACAAAGTTGCATTTTATCCACAAGAGTGCAAAGCAATTTAATTTCATATAAATTTTAACGTGATGCCCAAAGTTGGCTGGTAGAATACATACATACATACATACATACAATCACGCCTGTATCCCATAAAGGGGTAGGCAGAACACATGAAACTACTAAAGCTTCAGTGCCACTCTTGGCAAATAAGGGGTTGAAAGAAAACGAAACTGTGACATTGCAGTGACAGGTTGCCAGCCTCTCGCCTACACCACAATTTAACCCATATCCCATAGTCGCCTTCTACGACACCCACGGGAAGAAAGGGGGTGGTGAAATTCTTAACCCGTCACCACACAGGCTCTTAACCCGTCACCGCTGGTAGAATAGGCGGTTAAATTATGATTTTATTTTAATGATGTTTCTGACACATTTTCATCATATTTAAACGATCTCTTAAATGAAAAACCGGCCAAGAGCGTGTCGGGCCACGCTCAGTGTAGGGTTCCGTAGTTTTCCGTAATTTTCTCAAAAACTACTGAACCTATCAAGTTCAAAACAATTTTCCTAGAAAGTCTTTATAAAGTTCTACTTTTGTGATTTTTTTCATATTTTTTAAACGTATGGTTAAAAAGTTAGAGGGGGGGGACGCACTTTTTTTTCCTTTAGGAGCGATTATTTCCGAAAATATTAATATTATTAAAAAACGATCTTAGTAAACCCTTATTCATTTTTAAATACCTATCCAACAATATATCACACGTTGGGGTTGGAATGAAAAAAAATATCAGCCCCCACTTTACATGTAGGGGGGGTACCCTAATAAAACATTTTTTTCCATTTTTTATTTTTGCACTTTGTCGGCGTGATTGATATACATATTGGTACCAAATTTCAGCTTTCTAGTGCTAATGGTTACTGAGATTATCCGCGGACGGACGGACGGACGGACGGACATGGCGAAACGGACTAGTTGACGG
Source organism: Leguminivora glycinivorella (assembly GCF_023078275.1). NCBI lineage: Eukaryota > Metazoa > Arthropoda > Insecta > Lepidoptera > Tortricidae > Leguminivora > Leguminivora glycinivorella. The sequence continues at coordinate 9,742,564 of NC_062994.1, forward strand.
AACCCTAAAAAGGCATACATTTTCTGTAATTACCTATTTTTTTCTACAACATTTCGTGGTGTTTCTAAAACAATTGACATGGCGAAACTATAAGGGTTCTCGAGTTGACTACGGAATCACATAACCTAAAAAAAGGCATACATTTTCTGTAATTACCGGGTTACCCACCACCCCTTTCTTCCCGTTTTTTGTAAATTGTGGCGTAGGCGAGAGGCTGGCTTAAATTTCGTGGTCACAGTTTCTTATTTTCGTTTTCCTTCAACCCCTTATTTTCCAATTGACTATGTAATTGAAAGTGTAATTATAGGTATATTCATCCATATTGAAACATGCAAACCAAGCATTAAGTACATTTTTGTTGTTTTCTGACTCGACTGTTGATGTAATTAATATATGTAGATCGGCTTACAACATCGCGATACGGTACACCACAAAAAGAAGGCTATAAGAACTGATAAATTGATTGATAAAACATAAACAGAGGTTACTGGTTCGATTCTAACTCTGGGTACGTGGCCGAATGGCACAAACGCTCACGAAACGAGATGCTCGTAGATATCTATCTCTATCGCTCTTGCATATTGTCGCGACAGAGCCAGACTACCTTTCGCGGCGTTTCGAATTCGTTTCGCGTCGCAGAACTGCCTGTTTTTTTGGTATTTGACATTTATTATGACTTGAAATCGAATTATTTTTTCGAAAATTTAAAAAATACATCATCGTCCTCCTTGCGTTATCCCGACACTTTTGCCACGGCTCATGGGAGCCTGGGGTCCGCTTTGACAACTAATCCCAATATTTGGCGTAGGCACTAGTTTTTACGAAAGCTACTGCCATCTGACCTTCTAACCCGAAGGGTAAACTAGACCTTATTGGAATTAGTCCGGTTTCCTCACGATGTTTTCCTTCACCGGAAAGCGACTGGCAAATATCAAATGACATTTTGCACATAAATTCCGAAAAACTCATTGGTGCGAGTGCTGGGGCGGGTGCTGGGGTTCGAACCCGCGAACTCCGGAAAGAAAGTTGCACGTACTTACCGCTAGGCTACCAGCGCTTAAAATTAAAAAATACATATTAAGTATATTATTTGTCGACAGGTTCAGAATCGCAGATAGAATGCACGCCCGAAGTGATGAAGGTGACAGTGCCCATGGACGGCGACAGGCAACTCTCATACCTGGACCAGCTTAAAGGTAAGAAACTTTAACATTACTTTACTTTTCCCCTCACTAGCTCATAAACACGTGTTTTGTCCTTTAATACCAGTGAGTAAAAACGCATTTTATCCACTAGTGAGTAAAGTAATTTGACCTTGAATAAAATCAAATTAACTGCTTTAAAATTGATAAAAGTAGTTGAATCTAGTAATAATAGTACATTACATCAGAGGCCGGGAAAATGAGGATTTCCGGCCAAGTGGGTATATACGGCCGAGCGAGCGTGCGAGCGAGGCCGGATAGGGATACGAGGCTGGGAATCCGTTTTCACGCCGAGGCATGTATAGAGCTTTTCTCAAACATACAATGAAATAAAATAAAAAATGCTCTAAAGGACAATATTTTATAAAAAAAAGTTACTTTGCAGGCCTAGGCCTGAAAAATAATATGGAATCCCTTTACAGTCTTCTCGAGTTGTTGCGCCCAAAAAGCGATACTTCCCAGCCCATTTTAAGGAACGTAAAGACAATATTTCATTGCATGTTTTCGTTTTCTTTCAACCCCTTATTTGCCAAGAGTGGCACTGAAGCTTTACAGTTAAAATACAACTTTGCCCCCTTGGGGTTCAAACAAAATATAATTTCATCTTAGTTATAATTTATTTAATTATAATTAATACCGTGTTCCCACTGACGGAGGTTTGACAGGCTCAGGGCAAAGTTTGAGAAGCTTTTAACTGTTATAATAGGATTATTCCAAACCTTTAACGCCTACCTACACCTTTCGTTACTTTAATATTTACTAAAAAAGGGCGGATAGGTACGAAAAGTGCGGAAAAATATTAAAATAAAATAGAAAGATGCATTATTTGTGCAAAATGTTTCGATAGTGTTTTATATTTGTTATTATAATATTAACTAAAGACAACTAAGTGAATAATTGAACGACACACAACCGTTTAATGACGAATTCGAGACCAATCTTTGCAATTTTTTTCTATTGAGCCGATTTCATTAAATCGTGTATCGAGTACGGCTATGTTCTTTCAAATTTAATGAATAATAACATATAATATAATTTACTTGCTTTATTAAGACTAATAGTTTGTCTTAAAAAACTGCGCAAGTAACATCAATTTTACGCAATTGGGTGTTGTCAGCCCCTTAAATGTTATCATCGTAAGTCTAAAATATTAAGGTGATTAATAATACGGAAAAAACCGGCCAAGTGCGAGACAGACTCGCCCACCGAGGGTTCCGTATTCGTACAAACATCATCTTTCTCATGTAACTTTAAAGACTTGACTAGAAGTATAGGTATAGCGCCATCTCTCGGTGAATGCGCTAAGTAATTTGCGCGACTGTATAGTATGTTGGATTTTGAGGCTTAATTCTTTATGATGTTAACCGATATCGACAGTTTTTACTTGAATTGAAAGAGATTTTTTTACGTCTACTCTTGTATTAATTTGAAGTAGAAAAAAGTTTCTATACTACCGACACAATTTTATTTTTCTTGTAATATTTAGCGTAAATGTTTCCCAATGTTTCGTATAATTTTCATAATTTTTCGTTGGTAAACTTCGGAGATAAGGGGGAACGGTATTTTTTTTTACATATTCCCTCATTTTTTTTTCTCCACTACAATTTAAGTTCTTTCTAACGATACCACACTTGAACTAGTAGTAGTACTAGTAGTAGTAGTAGTCCCTAAAATCGCTATTAATAGAAATTGTCAACAATGTAAACAAACCATCATATGAAATATCAATATTTGGGCACAATTTTATTATTTTAAAGGTTGAGGATCATAATGTGAATGTGATATAAATTAATTAAATAAGTAACACATATTTAGCCAGTATCTGATGAGTTAGAATGGAAATCAAAGACATTTTGAACGAACGGACAGAACAGAACGATTCTTCTATAACTGTCGCTCTGCATACGTGCAAACTGCAAATGCACATACCTACTTAGTAAATACTGCAAACAGCGAATTACAGAAACAGTAGGCAAAGGGGCCAAACCACATTTCGTTTACAATATCGACACGGACTGCTGAATAACTGAGTAACGAAACCGCAGGATACGTAGCCAAATGTAAAAACACTTATGATAATAATATCTAGAGATGCAACGGATGGTAGTTTGGCCGGATAACGGATACCGGACATTCGGTTGTCGCGACCGCCGGATATCCGGTCTAGAGTTTTACTTATAAATATTAAATAATTAAGTAGATAAATGGTAATAATAAGTAGAACTATTGGTGCTATTTTATCAAAATTATATATTTGAAAAATATGTAAAATTTATCGTCATTAGATGTTTGTAAACAATATTTTTAACCCCGACTCAAAAAACGGGGTGTTATAAGTTTGACGTGTCTGTCTGTGTGTGTGTCTGTCTGTGGCATCGTAGCTCCCGAACGGATGAACCGATTTGGTTTTTTTTTTTCTGAAAGCTGAGTTAGTCGGGAGTGTTCTTAGCCATGTTTCATGAAAATCGGTCCACTATGTCGCGGTCGGGGTTTTTTCAAAATTTTAATTTTGTGGTTAGGTTATGCTACACTCTTTCCAGGATCCATTATGTATATGCGCATGTAACATATTGGAATTCAAATAAAGATCTATCTATCTATCTTAATCGGAATGAACTCGATAGTGCGCGGGCCTGATGTGCGGTGCAGGTTGCAACGTGTTCCTAGTTGTTGACACGATGTATGCTATTTTTCGATAGAAAATAAAACAAATCCGTACAATTATTGTATCTACTTTCTACAGCTTTTTATTAGGGTTCCGTAGTCAACTAGGAACCCTTATAGTTTCGCCATGTCTGTCTGTCTGTCCGTCCGTCCGTCCGTCCGTCCGTCCGTTTCGTCCGCGGATAATCTCAGTAACCGTTAGCACTAGAAAGCTGAAATTTAGTAGTAATATGTATATTAATCACGCCAATAAAGTGAAAAAATAATAAATGGAAAAAAATGTTTTATTAGGGTACCCCCCCTACATGTAAAGTGGGGGCTGATTTTTTTCGTTCCAATCCCAACGTGTGATATATTGTTGGATAGGTATTAAAAAATGAATAAAGGTTTGCTAATATCGTTTTTTGATAATATTAATATCTTCGGAAATAATCGCTCCTAAAGGACCCGGCAACCTTCAAATCAAGAGTGAACAGGCATCTTCTGGGCGAGCTCACTCCATCGTAGGCCACGTCTTTGTCTTTGGCTAGTCTGTGGTCAAGAGTAAGCCCATTTATAATAATAAAAAAAAAAAAAGTGCGTCCCCTCCCTCTAACTTTTGAACCATATCTTTAAAAAATATGAAAAAAATCACAAAAGTAGAACTTTATATACTTTCTAGGAAAATTGTTTTGAACTCGATAGGTTCAGTGATTTTTGAGAAAAATACGGAAACCTACGGAACCCTACACTGAGCGTGGCCCGACACGCTCTTGGCCGGTTTTTTATTTTTGAGATTAAACTCGTCTTTAAGCTTGATTATTTTGTGGTTTGATGCTTTATGTTACTCAAGTTTTCTGCTTTCTGGCACTAAACCACTATCCGGCATCCGGCCGAATACAACGATACTATCCAGTATCCCGCCGGATAGTTAGGTATGGTCGGATGCCGTATATCGGATAGTGACCGGATATCCCGGACCGTTGCATATCTAGTCATATCTTTATCGTTATATTACTATTTCTGTCACTCTCCCGTATTGGCGCGACAGAGCCAGAATGCATTTCGATCGTAGATTATAGCTTAGTATAATTCACGATGTTTTTATTGAAATTCCATGCTTAATTATCGTTGCAAAACTGACAGCGATTTAACTTTTTTTTAACAACTCTGTGAGTGGGCATTTCTATTTAAAGTTGTACCCCCGAGTTTTCGCATGTCCCCTTACATTTTTTGCGATTTACTCTTAAGATTGAAGTTTTAACTGGGTAAATGTTGGTTTTTATTGAAATATATTAAGTAGACGCATCATTTATCAAGTAAAATGCATAATAAATCCATTTTTTATACTTACAATTAAGTTTTAAAATATGGTAAAATGTGGCTGTAGTACTGTCCCCTTCCACGATTCGAAGTTTTGTTGGACTTTTACACATTTTTTTTCTATGATAGTAACATTAAGTAATGCATTTCTACCATAGTTTAAGTAGTAGAAAACGTATTTTTTACGAAAAAGAACTTTAAAATCAACAGTAACAGGGTATAATTTCGATAAAAACGTTGTCCCCTCGAAATGTCCAGTTTCGAGATCGTCCGTTTGGTTACGCAGTTTTAACTAAGTAGCAAAATATTTTTTACCAACATTTAAGGTTTATTTTAATCCTGGCAAACCTGTGACCATAGACAAACCTTGTCTAACTTCACTTTGGTTAATAAAACAGCCAAACCGCGACCGACAAGGAGTGCTGGCATGTGACAGGTAAGTTTACCACTATGTTTGGTCCGTTTTGTTCTAATTTTTACGTAACTAAACTGTTAGGTAAGTAAAAAACTGTTGATGTTAAATGAATCAATGCCTCATACAGTTATTTCTCAAGTAAATAAGTTAAATATTGCTGTTAGTTTTGTATTATTTTCAATCGATTTAATTCTGGTCTAGACAAATCGTTACGTCCGTTTGGAAACAATTTGCAGCGTAACATATTGCCGGACAGTCAAATGTAACCAAACTGACACGGTAAAGTTGCGTGCACATTGAGAATAGCTAGTTTTTTGCCGTGACTTTGTCCATGCTTATTTTTTGGTAATATTCATACTAGTTTGCAGATCTTATGGACACAAAATATGACCTTATATAATAATAAGATAATTTTTGTTACTAAATAGAAGATATTTCCCATTACTTAAGAAAATACTCCGTTTAATGTGTTTTCTACTTACTAAGAGAGTTAAGACTAAAATATACTATTACTTAAATTCATTTTGATAAGAAATATTAATTTTAATATTATTATTTGTAACTGTGATTAATACGCATTTGATACCACAGATGTTTAGTAGAACTAAACTCTACCCAAAGTAAGATTAGATATTAGGTATATTTCATAAAAAGCCATTATAATAGTGATATATATTTTTAATAAGTATTGATATTATAAGTTCTGATATTTCAAGTACCTACGTACTGTGTTTTTTTACTGAGCAAGCATTTGAGTGAAATGTTTGCTTATTGTGATCTCGTCCTTACTTTGTCCGTTAAGTTACATAGGTGTCCATTTGGAAATTGTCCCCTTGTTAAAAAGTGTTTTTTATTGTTTAGTTAAAGTATAGAAGCTATAAATCTTAGGTTTTAATGCTAATAATTACAGGTTTCGTTAATTCTATTAATTGTTATTCATTATATGTCAATAATGCCCGTAGTTACTTAATAAAACTAAAAATAAGGTACGGTTTGGGACCATGCCGTAACCAAACCACCTAAAATACGGTTTTATAAAAAAAGTTTCATTAGTATTATTAAATGATGATTGTTTTTACTTTGTTTAATACGAATTATATCTATTAAACATTAAAACCTTTGGTTCAAGTATGTCTTTTATTTCCTACACTAAAAAACATTTGTAACCAAACGGACCACAAAAAACCTCTCCCATCATAATAAAAATTCATTTTAACTAGTTTATCCTAAAAATATTGCGATTCTCTTCAGTGTTTCGTAAACTAGAATATATTTTCTAACAGAATAACACGACAAAATACCAAATAATGCCAATTTTATTTTCAACTTCTCAAATGAGTCATGGTACAAGTTTAAATAGAAATGCCCGAGTCCCAATTTTTTTAAATGCCCACATTTTTTAAAGCTGCATACGGACTGAGCGTACATGTGTACACGTAGCCGCAACTGGATATTAGTTATTTATGTGACATTTGCATAATGGTAGGCATTAAAACATGAGTGTTGTTTTTGTTGTGTTAATAAGATAACATGAGTGTTTTAATGCCTAATTATGTATAGTCGCACACATAACTTTATCTACATCCATGTATGTATGGGCGCGGGTTTATCGTCCCATAGAAAATTTGAATTTCGCGCGTTTTTATACTCTCATAATTTGCTTGACCGTCTACCTACCCAAATTCATTCAGGAATGTTAGGTACTGCACTTACATTTACATACTCACATGAAATTCGACACGCGTATTGAGAATCTGTTATAGACCGACATGTCGGAAAACTGTGCAATTCTGACAATAATAATTAAATAACCTTTTTTGCGTCGATAAATGTATATAATTTAATGTATGATAGGAAACTTGAACTAACTTGCGATATTGTCACGTCTGCTTTTGTTGCATTTTTTACTCTTTGGTTTCAACGAAACATGGCCGCCGCAACATGGCGCTTCGGCATGAGTTTATATTGATACATTTTTTAAAAAGTAAGCGTGTTTAAACAAAAATGCAGTAAACCTACGTATGAAAAGTCACTCCTTGGCTTTTGTTACATTTTCCTGAGCAGTTTGTACAGTACCTCACTACACATGACGGCATTATTTAGACGAAATATTTTTCATTGCGATACGTCAATCTACCACAGCCGTTCGGCACAGACTAAGCGCGTTTGTGCTGATCAGCTTTAAGTGTTGTTACACAAAATCAAGTAGAGGTGCCCTCTCTAGTTAACATAATTACTCAAAGATTTCGATCGACCTCTAGCGTCAACGTTTGTTATTTTGGCTAGGCCGCCAGTAACCAATACGCAGCATTTCCAACTACGATTTAGTAAAATGATTGGCATGTAAATAATTAGTTTGTAGTTTACCTTTGTGTAGGTGATCAGTCTGCCGATGGTAAATAAAACACTAAAAAACTTTATATGTAGCTAACTAGCTATACATAAACGGAAAAGTACAGGAATACATACAAATACAGTCTATGTACACGTATTATTATTTTAAAAAGCGTGCAAAATCAACCATATATTATCGCTCATTGACATGACAGAACGGAACTGAAAAAATATGTACTAAAACAAAAGACGCGCGCTGGCAGCGGCATCCGTAGGTACCGGCCAGGTATGCCAGTACTTTTTTTACATACAAATACAGTCTACGAGTATGTACACTTATTATTATTTTTCTCAAACATGCAATGAAATATTGTCTACGTTCCTTAAAACGGACTGGGAAGTATCGCTTTTTGGGCGCAACAACTCGAGAGGACTGTAAAGGGATTTCATATTATTTTTTAGGCCTAGGCCTGCAAAGTAACTTTTTTTTATAAAATATTGTCCTTTAGAGCATTTTTTTTTATTTCATTGTATGTTTGAGAAAAGCACTATACATGCCTCGGCGTGAAAACGGATTCCCGGCCTCTCGTATCCGCTACGCTCGCTCGGCCGTATATACCCACTTGGCCGGAAATCCTCATTTTCCCGGCCTCTGATGTAATGTACTATTGTTTTAAAAGGGGGCAAAGTTGTTGTTTAACCGCACGTGCCAATATTGATACCCGAGCACGTGATACAGGCCCAGGCCCCAGGGGGTCACGTGATCTATTTATATGGCCAACCTAGGCTCCTGGGGGGAGGGAGGGGGGCATGACCCGCCCCTGGATCCGCGCATGAGGCCTCTCTTCTAGTACGCCACTTCTCCCGGTCCTGGGCTAGTACCTCTCTTCTTCTTAGTCGTATACTCTTGTCAGAGTAGTCGTGGTCATTGGGGTCGTTGTGCCGCCATATTGCTCTATTTGCATCATTCGCGCGCAGAGATTTAAGGGTGACCTGGGTGGCTAGCCGAATGGCTTCGGCTAGCCACCCAGGTGACCGGTGGGCTAGTACCTACCTACTCGTAAACATCAAATTATTGTAATAATATTAGCTGAATATTGAGGATGGTTGATTCATAGGCAAAGTATGAGTCGTATATCCACTCCAGCCCTTTATTTAATAAAACATGCCTGATATATACATGTGTCGGTTGCCGCTGACCAAGCAATATGCGTTATGTCGCAGTAAACCATTGTGTTACTGCTAAACATAGAAAGTGGCGTAAACGTAAATGAGATTTAATTATATAGGTACAAGATGCGACATAAGCTTCTTTTATACCTAAACCTGTGTTCAAAACATGTGTTTAAAACAGATTAATTACCAGTATTATTGTGTAATCAGCTGGTTATTAAATTATCGAGGTCAGTAGCCCGATTCTTACTGATTTATAGCAATTATTACCCGTGTGGTGACAGGTCAAGAATTTGACCACAACTTGTGAGTGTCGTAGTTTTCGACTATGGGATATAGATTCAGCTGTGTCGTGGACTATAGGTACTATACGTGAGTGTGCATGGGAAAACGTCCCACTTTGTCGATTGCTATAAAGCCGCTTTGTTAGACATTAGCTAGTTTTTAAGTTTAGTCTTAGTCCATACTAATACATATTATAAATGGGAAAGTGTGTGTGTCTGTTTGTTTGTCCATCTTTCACGGCAAAACGGAGCGACGAATTGACGTGATTTTTTAAGTGAAGATAGTTGAAGGGATGGAGAGTGACATAGGCTACTTTTTGTCTCTTTCTAACGCGAGCGAAGCCGCGGGCAAAAGCTAGTTTATTATATAATTATGTAAATATGTTCATGTAAATAAATAATTCATGAAAAAAAAAGATACAAGTAAATCTCGCCTTATTGGTTACCGACAAAGTGGGACGTTTTACTAAACACACACACATACTATTATGTGTGTTTCATATTAATTCCATATTAGCAAGACGTTGCAATTCGTTTTGACAGTTCTTAAAAAGAAGCTGACTTGACTAGGAGGCAAGTAGCCTATTAAATAGATTTAATTTTTTTAAAGAGGAAATTCGTAACTTGTGTCGATTTATCGCCACCCGTTCCAGACTTCCTCATTTCCACACTTGTATCGTAAACTGCTATTATTTCATTTGTTTAAAAAATATGAAAAAAATCACAAAAGTAAAACTTTATAAAGACTTTCTAGGAAAATTGTTTTGAACTTGATAGCTTAAGTAGTTTTTTCATTCTTTCTTGGGAGCAAAAAGTGTCCCAGAATTTCCATTTTTTTTTATAAGGAATTTTATGTATGAACTAAGTAACGGTACAGTACTACAAAGTAGTAAGCATAAATGAAGACTTGAAGAGAGACTAGTCAAAGCCTATATCTCATGCATTGACACGTAGGGCTTACATACAAGACTGACGTGTGAATGGTTCCCAACAGACGGGCAGCTGACAACGTGAGATCATCGTACAGGAAATACTCAAAAACGTCTATTTATCGCTTTAAACCGTTTTTCAAGCGAGCGATTTATTGACCACTAGCTTTTGCCCACGGTTTCGCTCGCGTTAGAAAGAGACAAAAAGTAGCCTATGTCACTCTCCATCTCTTCAACTATCTTCACTTACAAAGTCGCGTCATTTCGTTGCTCCGTTCTGCCGTGAAAGACGGACAAACAAACAGACACACAGACTTTCCCATTTATAATATTAGTATGGATATACGCGAAAAGCGCTGGTGGCCGAGCGGTAAGGGCGTGCGACTTAAGGTCGCGGGTTTGAACCCCGGCTCGTACCAATGAGTTTTTCGGAACTTATGTGCGAAATGTCATTTGATATTTGCCAGTCGCATTTCAGTAAAGGAAAACATCGCGAGGAAACCGGACTAATTCCAATAAGGTCTAGTTACCCTTCGGGTTGGAAGGTCAGATGGCAGTCGCTTTCGTAAAACTAGTGCTTACGCCTAATCTTGGGATTAGTTGTCAAGGCGGACCCCAGGCTCCCAGGAGCCGTTGCAAATGCCGGGATAACGCAAGGAGGATGATGATCGGGTCTTATTTTCACAGATTTAGATCAGACTTTTTTTTTGTATGAATAAGTAGGTAGACGTTTGACCACGATCACACCTGATGGTAACTGATGATGCGGTCTACGGTGGAGCACGCTTACGTATGAGACACCTATTTACTCTGCTTTAAAGAGACCAGGGGCCCGTTTCTCGAAAGGTACAAGCCTTGTATTACAAGTGCGCGAACTGTCAAATCGTATGGGTTGTCATGGAAACACACTTGTAATACAAGGCGTGTACTTTTCGAGAAACGGGCCACTGGATTGTACTCATAGTTCGTACGTAGTTCGAAACCGCTCTAAACCTACAAAATAAGAATGCTCCAAAAGCAGGTCTTTCGCAAGAGAACAATCTCACCATACCCCTGATCCATACATTTCCATACAAGTCATACAACCATTGTTCTGTGAGAAGCGGCGTTATTAGGAACACTTTCACTCGCTTTTTACATGAGACGTGTATGATGGTTACGAACGCGCTACACCTATTATGCAGATTACGGTTGCAAATAGAAAAAAAAAAAACAATTTTTTTTTTAGAATTATGAAAAAAAACATGAAAAAAAACCGAACACCATTGTTTTTTTTCTTAATATGGTTTTTTTTTCAGATGAACAAATACAATACAATACAATACTTTATTTATAACATCGAGTTACAGGTCAAAATACATTCAAGTACATGTTCTAATAAAAATACAATACATTAAGTACGTACTTAAATTAAATGTAAGTAAGTAACTCATTGGATAGGAAGCTCGTAAAATTCGTCCAATGAGTAAAACGTTTGGTCAAGGAGCCATCTACGAGTCATCATCTAGGAGTCATCTCTTAAAAGACACAATGGAAACTGCATCCTGTTTTACTGTGTCCGGCAGTCTGTTGTATACGGACGGGCCCATCACATACACTGACCTCTCAGACTTGCGTAGGTCGTGTTTAGGTTGTCGCTGCGCATGGCGCGGTGCGGGTTCACGCCTCGCTGCCGGAACACATCTAAATTTTTGTGTGTGAAGAGAGCTACCTGGTATATAAGTTCGCAGGGGAGAGGAATAATATTTAGTTCCTTAAATAGCTTTCTACATGTTGCGTCATCGGGTGCGCCGAAATGGCCCGTATCGCTTTCTTCTGCATTCTGAACACTCGCACGGCAAGCGCGTGCCCACAGCTCGACACCGTAGGTGAGGATCGCGAAATAGCACGATATTACTACGCTGCGTGATGCCGTTAGCCAGGCGACGGAGTGCGAAGCATGCTCGACCTAACTTGGAGCACAGCTCGTCGATATGGTGACCCCACGTGAGGGCACTATCGATATGGAAGCCCAGCAGCTTCGTCGTCTGGTAATTCGACAATAACGGTTTTTCGTGAGTTATAACGTGTTTCGATAACAATAACGTACATTTTAATTCGATAAACATTCAGTATACTTACTTACAAACGTTTATTGAGGAATCCCCGATGCGGCGTGGAGGGTGGAGAGGCAGTGGTGTTGCCAACAGTAAATAGAGATAACTACCAACTACAGATTTCGTAAATGTTACTATTATAAGACCAGAAATTAAAGTTATTTGATGAAATTCGTTTAATAGTTAACATTAAGTCTAAAAAACCGTATAAGAGTATTAACCGCTTTGCAAATTTTGATATTTCGTAATTTAGAAAAAGAACATACTCCAGAAAAAAAACGGTTTTTTTTTCACGGTTTTTTTTCATGTTTTTTTTTTCAAGCCAGAAAATAAACCGTTTTTTTGCAACCCTAATGCAGATAGATAGATATACTTATAGGTATGTAATCTTGGTACTCATACTAAAAAACCAGAATTTCGACAGCAACTTGCAACGCGACGTTGCTGTCGATTGCATTACAGCTACTAATCAACACCATCCTCCTTGCTTAATCCCGGCAATTGCCGCGGCTCATGGGAGCCTGGGGTCCGCTGTGACAACTAATCCCAAGATTTGGCGTAGGCACTAGTTTTATGAAAGCGACTGCCATCTGACCTTCCAACCTTACCGCACCTTAACCTGATCGCACCTTAGTTAATATATTCTGTCAAACAAGTCTGTCAGTAAATAAGAACTAAAAAAACTATAGGTATACTTTTCTCTAGCACCCTAAAGAAAAGGATGCATATAGTTTTCTTTGTTCTTATTTACTGAAAGACTTGTTTGACAGAGAATAGCAAGGATATGTCCGCCTCGGATTTGTCCGCCGGGCAAGCCGCGGATCGGATCAGATCCGAGCCTTGCCCGGCGGACCAATCCGTACGTGTATGGCTAATCGCGGATCAGCGGGCCGATTTTGGAGTCTCACGCGTTCGAATTCAGAAAATTGTCACTGAAAATAATAGGCAAGTCACCGTTTTCAACCGGTATTTTAGTGACAAAATCCCGTGTGCGAAATTCAAAATCGCCCTCCAGATCCGAAGCTCGGCCGGCGGACAAATCCGTACGTTAAAGCTGTTAATGAAACACGATAGTACCGCAACCATCATATGCCTCACTCTCATTCCCGTGTTCGTTACTTTTACGACATAATTGTACCAAGTTAATTATGATTTAGCGAAGATTGTTAATAGTTATTTGTTATACAAGGGGGCAAAGTTGTATTTTAACGCCGAGTGTGGAATTGAAAAACTAGCAAGTGAAAGGGTTCTATAGTTGAACCACGAGCGAAGCGAGTGGTTCGAAAATAGAATCCTGAACTTGCGAGTTTTTTAACACACGAGAAGTAAAATACATTTGCACCCGAGTGTAACACAAAACTTTTCCCCTCACTACAGCGAGGAAACTACAACGCAAAAAATGCGTTTATCACTGCTTCCAGTAGTTCCACAGGTGGTAAATCATCTTTATTACTAGATTCACCTACTTTTATCAATTTTAAAGCAGTTGATTTGACTTTATTCAAGTTCAAGTTACTTTACCCACTAGTGGATAAAATGCGTTTTTACCCGCTGGTATTAAAGGACAAAACACGTGTTTCCGAGCTAGTGAGGGGAAAAAGTAGTAAAACTAAATGATTTTGCAGAGCAATCTAAATATCTAGGACAACTAAACTAGGTTTTGTTAATTTTAAGTGTCGTCTTCATCATCGGCCTTGCGTTAATCCCGGCATTTGCCACGGCTTATGGCCTGGAGTCCGCTATGACAACTAATCCCAAGATTTGGCGTAGGCACTAGTTTTACGAAAGCGCCTGCCATCTAACCTTCCAACTAGGGATGTACCGACTATTGATTTGGCCGACTAGGCCGACTACCGACTAGTCGGCACTAGGGTGGCCGATTAGTAGGCTAGTTGGCGAAAACAGTTTTTCGACTAAATTCACATTTTGAATGTCGTCTTTGGTCCTTCGTTCACGCTTTTCATGTTTTTTTACAGGTTGAAAGGTCCATGAGAATATTTATGTACATTTTCCATTTTTAACAACCGGTTTGGCATAGCAGGTAGTGAATTAGTGATCCTGCCTATGAAGTTGATTGTCCTTAGTTTCTGTGATGACTGATATTTGTTGTTTTGACTAAGAAAGGCATAACAAGTAGGTATAATACAACCACATCAGCTGTTGATTTATCTTTGTACTGTTTTTCTATCACTTGTGAAGTGCCGACTAATCGGCCTTTTTTGCCGACTAATCGCCGACTACAAAAGTGGCCGGATAGTCGGCTTTCCCGACTAGTCGGTACATCCCTACTTCCAACCCAAAGGGTTACTACTGTAACTAGGCCTTATTGGAATTAGTCCGGTAATCCCGGATTGAAAGTCGCACGCTGTTACCGCTGGGCCACCAGCAAGTTTAGTGTCATATTATTAAAGGAAAATATTTTGACAGTTCGAATTTGATGCCTCCTGTACTTGACGTCTGGGACGTGGATACAGTATAAAGCGCCACCTACCCGCCCTCGGTCACCACACAGTTACCACCTGTTTAATATGATCTGTGCACCTGCCTAACATTAGTATTAAGTTACTTAGTTTAGGTATTGGCGTAAAATAATATTATGTTGACCTGCTTAAAATTTTTGCATACAAGATTTTTTTGTTATTTGTGTCTTTCTAAACCATGTTTGTACCTATATTTATAGTTTTTAAGCATTATTTAAGAGAGTTGTGATTGTTTTAATTTTAGATATTTTTCTATGAACAAAATTTTATCTTATCTTATCTTATCTTACCTGTCAACAACGCAACCCGTCTTATCTCACTCATACAAGCATGGTACGCGTTCACCTACACTAGCTTAGACTGTGGGCATAGGAACGCGCTCTTGCATTATATTTGATCGCCATTATCCGAGGTGTGGCATGGGCCTAGATCCTTCTCTAGTCCGTCTGTCCGTGTAGATCCGTCTCTAAAACGTAGAACACCCACATTTCAAACCTATGGAAGGAGAGCAATATACTTTTTCAACTAAAATTAATAAAAAAATATTTTCCAGACTACAAACCATGCAAGCCAGCCATGGAGGACAACGTGGCCACATTCATGCTGGACCTACAGGATCCACACACCTGTGGGGTCACGAGAGTGCTCAACAAACTTACTGTAAGTTACTAGTGTAGACCTGTAGTGTAGACCTGTAACCTGTAGTGTAGAGAAGTGGAGGCGGTGGCCACATTCATGCTGGACCTACAGGACCCACACACCTGTGGGGTCAGGAGAGTGCTCAACAAACTTATTGTAAGTTACTAGTGTAGACCTGTAACCTGTAGTGTAGAGCAATGGAGGCGGTGGCTACATTAATTCTGGACTTACCAAAGATCTAATTATTTTATTGAATATTTTTCGATTTGTTCTTTGTTTTGTTCCCTAGTTGTATAGATGGCAGCACCATCGCTCTCGCTATATCGTAATCCTGCAAAGGATTCGTATAGGAGGTGCAAGCACTAATTGCTCGCCCTTAGAGTTGGTCAAAGGTGCCTAGCCTTATCAGAGATAACATACACTAGAAAATTTCGTCGGGTACCACGGCGGGCGGGTGGTCTAGTGGTGAAGACGTTAGCCGCGTAAGCTAAGACCCGGGTTCAATTCCCGGCTCGGCCACCAGTGGGCCTTGCCGTTTTTTCTTTCGTGTATGATATCTATTTCAATTTATAATTTATATATAGTAGTGTGACGTCTTGAAAAAATAACAAATCGAAAAATATTCAATAAAATAATTTGATTTGTTCCCTAGTTGTAAACTTACTGTAAGTTACTAGTGTAGACCTGTAACCTATCGTGTAGAGCAGTGGAGGCGGTGGCCACATTCATGCTAGATCTACAAGATCCACACACCTGTGGGGTCACGAGAGTACTGAACAAACTTGTAAGTACTAGTGTAGACCTGTAGTTTGGACCTGCGGAGGCGGTGGTCACATTAATCCTGGACTGACAGGACCCACACACCTGTGGGGTGAAAGGGGGTCCTAATTATTAGTTAAGTAGTGCACTTGTCTCACGGTCCCGCGCTCCCTTTACGATGTCGCTAGTGTCGCTACATCTCCCTGGAAATAGCCAACCTACGAAAATAAAGCGATGGCGTAAAAAGGTCTAACGTAAAAATGAAAGATTTTACTGCATTAAAATTTATGTCACGTCACACCTTATCTCCTCAAACCTTTCAGAAATAATAGAATTATGAGCAAAGGTACGGAGTAACCGAATTAAGGATATTTCTGAGATATTTCACACTTTTCTTTGAAAATTGAATTTCTTGGTCCAATTCCTGACACAATATTTTATTAACACGTTAATGCGCAAGACGTCAATGTACGTCTACCTACGTATTTTGTACTTTTTACAAGCTTTTATTCAACTTGCCTTGTTAGTATGTTAGTGTGCGTCAAAACGTAGAAGCTTTTGACCCACTTTCCGGTTTCCGTTTGAGCTCAAATTTTGCACAGATATGCAAATCACGTGACAATGCAACATTATGGTATCATGGAGTTGATCTGATGATGGAGCAGGAAGATGGTCATAGGAACTCTGTTATGAAACGTCGTATCCCCATCGAGTAAGGGGTTTTTAGAAACGTCTCGGAGAGCAGTAGATGACTGTTGAAAGAAAGGTACAGGTCGGCGATAAAAGCTTGTGCCAAAATGAAATTAAAAAAAAAAACTTTTTATTAACACATTCAGTGCTAGTGCGTGTTACGGATATTCCATAAATTAAATCTTTATTTTTGAGTTTGATTTCAGTTATAATTAGAATTTCTTAGTAAAAAGTTACTTTTCTTTACTGGCCCCGTAGCCGAATGGCATTTCTCCGACGCCAAACGAAAACGAAACGCCGCGAAAGTTAGTCTGGCTCTGTCGCGCCAATACGCAAGAGCGATAGAGATAGATATCTATTAGCGTTTCGTTTCGTGAGCGTTTGTGCCATTTGGCTACGCACCCTGTTTAGATATCTATTTCACTTTATAATTTCAATAGACTTACTTACTTATTATTATTTTCCAGGGCAAACGCACGTTTTACCACAAGATCGTGATAGAAACGGCAGGCGGTCGCGAAACGCACACGGTGCGTTGCGTGGCTGCTGGGAAACGCGTCGCTAGGGCTGTGGACTTCCCTTTAGACCTCATTGAGCCTGAGTAAGTATATCGGCAGGGGCGGCTCACTCCGCGATTCTATCGCGGCGCTACAAGTAGTACAAGTACATGCTGGCGGCCGCGAGTTCGCGGCCTACTCAGGGGTGGCGCGCGTTCTCACGAAACGCACGTTCGCATTTTCTATTATTACATTTCTTACTTTATGTCGCGAGGTTTTTTTTTAAGGTTTATATGCGATGTCCGCGTGTGGAATGTCTAACGGCGCTTAGTTGAATAGAAATTTTGAATGAAATAAATACCATAGGACATTCTTACACAGATCTACTATTGATTAAGTCCCACGGAAAAGTTAAATAAGGCTTGTGATGTTGGAGCTTAAACAAAAAATATAAATACTGTATTTATACCTAGAAAGTACCCAAGATTTGAATATTATAGTATAACATTTTTTCTGAGTGTATTAATTCGTTTTAATCCATAGGCAACCCTATAGCCGTTCGCAGCGCACGTGTGGCTCGTTTCTTTGTTAGAATTTTGTGGACATTTAAAAAGGCGGCATTTTACATCAAAGCAGTGGGCCTTCTGTACTTGTACTATTATATATTCTGTGATATCGGCTCAGCCACGCCATTGGTCTAAGCGCGACAGCGGGGAGCGGCGGCCGACATTGGAGCGAGACACAGCGATGGGACTTTTCATTCGCACGTATGGTTGCCGCTGACCGCTGTCGCGCTTAGACCAATGTCGTGGCCGGGCCGTAAGTGTGCGGTCTGAATGCACGCTCATATTGGGCGTGCAACGTGGCACGGAGCGGGAGTGCGGCGTGCATGTCAAACAATTGAAGCTCATACCAGTGTCCTGAGTCGACGCTGTTTAAAATGTACGCATGCTCACCCGTTCCGCCAAACGCCCAATTAGAGAATATCATTACATACACCAACGCCGTGTCTTGCGTGGGCGACGGTCGCGCGACCGTCGCCGTCGCGTCTCATACTTACATACATACATACAATCACGCCTGTTTCCCAGAGGGGTAGGCAGAGATCACGGATTACTATTTACTACGATCCTGACAAATCACTTTCGCTTCACACACTTTCATAACGTACACCTCATACTACCGTACTACACGTGTCTATACTATCGTACGTCTTACTTCCATATCGATAAGGTTTGATTTCGTATGCGTCGCATCGCCGTCGCGCGACCATCGCGCGACCGTCGCCCACGCAAGCCACGGCGTAAGAATTTATTTTTATTGACGACCGGTCTGGCGTAGTTGGTAGTGACCCTGCCTGCTAAGCCACGGTCCCGGGTTCGAATCCCGGTAAGGGCATTTATTAAAAAAAAAAGTCATTTATTGTCGCAAATAATTTTAAGGTACAATTACTATTTATATTTTATTATTTGTGTGATGAATGATGAGCACAGATATTTGTTCCTGAGTCATGGATGTTTTCTATCTATATAAGTATGTATATCGTCGCCTAGCACCCATAGTACAAGCTTTACTTAGTTTGGGGCTAGGTTGATCTGTGTAAGGTGTCCCCAATATTTATTTATTTTGGAATACCGTTAGTATAATTGTTGCGCTGTTTTATGCTCGCTGTCTTATAAATTTTAAATTGATAGACTATTAATCTATTATTAGATTATTATTTATTATTTTGACGACCGGTCTGGCGCAGTCGGTAGTGACCCTGCCTGCTGCGCCGCGGTCCCGGGTTCGAATCCCGGTAAGGGCATTTATTTGTGTGATGAGCACAGATATTTTTTCCTGAGTCATGGATGTTTTCTATGTATATAAGTATTTATATATATTATATATATCGTTGTCTGAGTACCCACAACACAAGCCTTCTTGAGCTTACCGTGGAGTTCAGTCAATCTGTGTAAGAATGTCCTATAATATTTATTTATTATTTAATATCATTATTTGTTGCAGTGTAATAAACATCACTAGAAACAAACAAGGTTATGGGCCTGATCCCATCCTAGCGGCTGTTGTCAAGCAAAATGGGCAGCAGTAAGTATTTTTTATTAGACAAAAAATTCAATTACCCTAAAAATATTTCTTACTAGCAGTTGCCCGCGGCTTCGCTCGCGTTAGAAAGAGACAAAAGTAGCCTATATCACTCTCCATCCTTTCAACTATCTCCACTTAAAAAATGACGACAATTCATCGCTCCGTTTTGCCGTGAAGGACGGACAAACAAACAGACACACACACTTTCCCATTTATAATATTAGTAATGATAAGTGGATTCGCACATGTACACTTGTCTTATTAATCTTTGTGTCTTAGCAACGTTTAACTAATATGTCCAAACACTAATATCTAAAATACATTAACTGAAATCGAATTTTAGTGAATCAATTTTCACCCCAAATTTGTGTGTGATAAGGAGGGGAATTGAAAGATTTGCGAAGTCCGGCGGTGGCTTCCGTAGCTCAATTGGTTAAGAGCCGCGCCGGAAGCGTAAATTTTTCCATTTTTTCCTTTAATATAAAATTTCGAATTTTAGTGATACTGATATAATACTTAAGGGGCTGACAACACCCAACTACGCAAAATTTATGTTACTTGCGCAGTTTTTTGAGACAAACTATTAGTTTTAGTAAGGCAGTAAATTATATGTTATTATTCATTATATTTCAACGAACATCTGACATCACGCTCTCACTTACTCCCATGCGAATAGACCCTTTAGGCGGAGTACGTCGTTTTCTTTACTAGTCACTTTCTCGTTAGGTCATTGGGTGTTGTCAGCGTCTTAAATAAATACCGAAACTTCAATCTGAGATCGGTTTGAATACGTTTGAGAACGCAAGACGTCTATAGACGTCATTCTCGCACAACACGACCGAACGTGTTACAATCTAATCATCACCGGAGGTTCCCGGCATTTGCCACGGCTAGCGATAGGCCAATTTGCAACTATTAATTTTATTTATTAATATCTAAATCCAACTTTGTATCGAAGCGTCTGGTTGAGGTAACTGGTGACCGAAGAGCTGGCGACTTCCTCGCACAACGTATCAGCATTGCGATACAGCGAGGAAATGTCGCCAGTATCCTTGGTACAATGCCTCAAGGGCCTATTTTAGACATTAGCTAGCTTTTAAGTTTAGTTTCTTATATAATTATGTAAATATGTTCATGTAAATAAAGAGATTAATTTATCTATAGTAGGTATATGTGACTTTGTATTTTATCCATACTTTACTTATATATCCATATAATATCATAAATGGGAAAGTGTGCGAGTCTGTTTGTTTGTCCGTCTTTCACGGCAAAACGGAGCGACGGATTGACGTGATTTTAACACGCTTTTATTAGGTCGTCGTGTATGTAACTATAACTATGTAATGGAATCTAAGGAGGCTAATTTAACTATCTTTCAAGGGTCGTAGCGTAATGAAAATTGGCAGCTGTATGTAGTTCTGATGACAATACAATAATATGGTACTGTTGAACTGATCTGATGATGGAGCCGGAAGACATGAACTAGAACTACATGATGGAACATATAGAAAAGTCTTGTAATGAACTTTGACTACGATTAGGTTTCAAGGTCTGATGATGGAGCCGGAAGATATGAACTGGAACTACATGATGGAACTTCGCATCATAGCTGTTTTTGGGTTTCTTAGAAAAGTCTTGTAATGAACTTTGACTACGATTAGGTTTCAAGGTCTGATGATGGAGCCGGAAGATATGAACTGGAACTGCATGATGGAACTTCGCATCATAGCTGTTTTTGGGTTTCTTAGAAAAGTCTTGTAATGAACTTTGACTACGATTAGGTTTCAAGGTCTGATGATGGAGCCGGAAGATATGAACTGGAACTACATGATGGAACTTCGCATCATAGCTGTTTTTGGGTTTCTTAGAAAAGTCTTGTAATGAACTATGACCACGATTAGGTTTCAATGTCTGATAATGAAGCCCGAAGATAGGCACTGGCATTCCATGATGGCATATCATATCATAGTTGTGTTTGCGCTTGTGAGAAAGGCCACGTACTTAATGAACTTTGAACGTTACGTTTTAAACGTTATAACAAACCTATTATTGACCGAAGCGAAGCAAGGCCTAAGTTACGAGTAGGTTAGGGTTTTCTTGCGACCCTTAAAAATTGATAACAAAACCAAAATTGGGGCGGGGGCAAAGCCCCCGCAAAAAAGAAAGATCAACGTAGTATTTAAAATAAGTTGGGTTAGTGTTTTCTTGTAACCTTTAAGAGCAAAACTAAGGGGGCTTGGGGGGCGAAGCTCCCCGCATAAAAAAAGATCAACGTAGTATTTAAAATAAGTTGGGTTAGGGTTTTCTTGTGACCCTTAAGAGCAAAAGTAAGGGGGGCTCGGGGGGCGAAGCCCCCCTGATAAAAGAAAGATCAACGTAATATTTATAATGTTGGGTTAGGGTTTTCTTGTGAACCTTAAGAGCAAAACTAAGGGAGGTTCGGGGGGCGAAGCCCCATGCAAAAAAGAAAAATCAACGCAGTTTTTAAAATAAGTTGGGTTAGGGTTTTCTTGTGACCCTTTAGAGCAAAAGTAAGGGGGGCTCGGGGGACGAAGCCCCCCGCACAAAAGAAAGATCAACGTAGTATTTAAAATAAGTTGGTTTAGGGTTTTCTTGTGACCCTCAAGAGCAAATAAATAAAACGCATAAAAGAAAGATCAACGTAGTATTTAAAATAAGTTGGGTTAGGGTTTTCTTGTTTCCCTCCAGAGCAAATAAAGGGGGGCTCGGAGGCCGAAGCCCCCCGCATAAAAGAAAGATCAACGTAATATTTATAATGTTGGGTTAGGGTTTTCTTGTGAACCTTAAGAGCAAAACTAAGGGAGGTTCGGAGGGCGAAGCCCCATGCAAAAAAGAAAAATCAACGCAGTTTTTAAAATAAGTTGGGTTAGGGTTTTCTTGTGACCCTTTAGAGCAAAAGTAAGGGGGGCTCGGGGGACGAAGCCCCCCGCACAAAAGAAAGATCAACGTAGTATTTAAAATAAGTTGGTTTAGGGTTTTCTTGTGACCCTCAAGAGCAAATAAATAAAAGGGGGGCTCGGGGGGCGAAGCCCCCCCGCATAAAAGAAAGATCAACGTAGTATTTAAAATAAGTTGGGTTAGGGTTTTCTTGTTTCCCTCCAGAGCAAATAAAGGGGGGCTCGGGGGCCGAAGCCCCCCGCATAAAAGAAAGATCAACGTAATATTTAAAATAAGTTGGGTTAGGGTTTTCTTGTGACCCTTGAGAGCAAATAAAGGGGGGCTCGGGGGCGAAGCCCCCCGCAAAAAAGAAAGATTAACGTAGTATAGTATATAAAAAAGCGTGGGAATCAAATATTATAATTAAAAGCACATAGTTTACTCTTCATCCCAGAAATAGAGACAACTTGAACGATCCATAATTTATTTTTGGCTTTTACATGCATTGATAAAATCGTGTTTTTCTAGTGTTTTTTAAACTATAAATTTATTTTAAGTGGAGATAGTTGAAGGGATGGATAGTGAAATAGGCTAGTTTTTGTCTCTTTCTAACCCACTTCCCTAAAACGGGATGAGTTTGTATAGAGCATTTCGCAATTTTAGAATTTGACGATGGGAAGCCGCGGGCAAAAAATAGTTTATTATAAAAAGACATACGTAAATATATGTATATTATAGATAATATGTATACAATTTTAAATTTCAGAGTGACAGGAGAGATCTCCGTGAGTCCAGGGACGCCTCTGTCCATGGAAATCAACCTGGACGAGAAATCCAAGTCTGTCTATGGTCTCCTGATCAACTACATGCATGTTACTGACACTGGGAAGCAGCAGGAGACTATTATATTTAATGGGTAAGAGATTTATGAGGTTTACAAGTCTAGTTCCAAGAACGCACATGTGCGTGGCATCCGTTGGCTCGTTGGGTGGACGACATTCGACAAACTGCGGGACAACTCTGGATGAGATTAGCCCTGGCCCCGTAGCCGAATGGCATTTCTACGACGCGAAACGAAATCGAAACGCCGCAGAAAGGTAGTCTGGCTCCGTCGCGCCAATACGCAAGAACGATATAGACAAGAAATATTATCGTGAGCGTTTCGTGAGCGTTTGTGCATTCGGCTACGCACACAGGACCGGGATAAGTGGCGTACACGAAGGGAGGCCTATGCTCAGCAGTGCGCGATTAACGGCTGAAATGATGATGATGATGATGATGTACCTATAAGGCCAATAACAGGCACGAGAGAGGAACAGCAAATTTCTAGTGCCAAGAACGCATATGTGCGTTTACCTAGGATTATACTAGCCCTAGATGTGGATGAAGTGGACAGTTTACCTAGTTGTGTGAACCCATGATACGCATCAACGGAGAATTAGCGTGAAACGTCAAATGAGTTGATATCCCCCCCTTTTATTGTGAAAGTCATCAATTATCATCCAAATCTTTTTAAATCATTCAAATCTTCTTTAATTTCTGTTCTTATTTCGAATTTTCATCTATTCAGTTGTTCCGTCGACCCGTACCTCTTCGACAACTTCGTAACGACGGACGATGGAGTGCTGGCAGCCAAGTTCAGGGCGTTCAAGTTCCCTGACACGTCTTATGTGCAGTTCAAGGGAACCGTTACTGTGTGCCTCGATAAATGTCAAGGGGTAAGTGATTATCATAAGTATCATAACATAAGAGGACATTTTGATAGTCTAGCTCGATTGGATTTGGATTTAGTTACACCTAAGCAAATAGTACGACAGTACTCTTTATTATACTGTGTCACAGGCTGGGAAAGTGTTAAGTACAGTCATCCAATCGGAACCGGGAAAACTATGTCACAGTGACGTTATAACTCAAATTGTAAGAAATCTCTTCCTGCTTGTTTTTTTAACATGGTTATAGAGTGCCCTAGGGTTCCAATTGGTTGACTGTACCTATACGGTGATTTTACTTAGTCAGAGCGGCTGGACCAGAATTCGAGAAGGTCGCAGTTCAAGTCCTGCCGGATTTTTGAAAAGATGTATATTTTTAATCAAAAGATTTTTAATTAACATGCTCATTTTTACTGAATAAATATCCATACTAATATTATAAATGGGAAAGTGTGTGTGTCTATTTGTTTGTCCGTCTCTCACGGCAAAACGGAGCAAGTTAACGTGATTTTTTAAGTGGAATGGACTATGGACTATGAAAGGATGGAAAGTGACATAGGTTTTTGTCACTTTTTAACGCGTGCGAAGCCGCGGGTAAAAGCTAGTAATTAAATAATAAGTTGTTGCCGAAAGCCGTGCGAAATTAATCATCACTCCAGATGATTTTCGTTTCAATTACTTTATCTACAAGGATGCTCATTATATTCAAAATTAAAAATGTATTAATTACCCACTAACAGTTGTTTAAAACAAGCTAATTTTATATTTCAGGTACAATGTACCAACGGAGTAACCGGCTACGGACGCCGGCGCAGATCCATAGCCTCCGGAGACAACTCCAACAAGGTGTATGAGGTGTCTCTGACAACCTTTATTAAGGTTGATTGGAAGGAGGGCGAGAAACAGGCAGGTAATGGTCGTGACGCATATGGTGCGTCATCTGAAAAAAAAATTAGAAAGAATTTATAAAGTACATATTTATATCAGGTCGTCAGGGGCATTTATGGACCTCTACGCTTTTGTTCGTTTAATAAATACATACACACGTTTATAAAAAAAAAAATTAAAGAAATCTTGAAACTGTTTTGAATTTATTACAAAATCGTCGACGCAAAATATAGGGAAAAATATTTATAAAGTAATGATGTCGCTTGCAAGTGATTTTATACAGAATTTTATATTCTGTTTTTAAATATAATTTGAGAAGCTCTTAAGCTAAATTAACGGCATTGTCACTTACCATAAAAACTAAATTTACTTGTATTTTTGTACAAATTGCTTGTTAGAGCGTCCTTATGGAAACCATTAATGGTACCTATCTCGTGGTTGAGAATGGCATAGGTTATAAATTATTCATCAAGCTTAAAATAAAGCTCCAAAATATTTATAAAACGTAGATCGTACAGAACTGAAATGAGTAGATAGTCTCGACCGCTACACCATTTCATCCCCCTTGCGTTATCCCGGCATTTTTGCCACGGATCATGGGAGCCTGGGGTCAGCTTTGACAACTAATCCCAAGATTTGGCTTAGGCAACTAGTTTTACGAAAGCGACTGCTATCTGACCTTCCAACCCGGGTGGTAACTAGGCCTTGTTGGAATTAGTCCGGTTTCCTCATATTATTGTCAATTTATAATTTATGTCTTTCTAAACCATGTTTGTACCTATATTTATAGTTTTTAAGCATTATTTAAGAGTATTGTAATTATTTTGATTTTAGACATTTTTCTTGAAATAAATTTTATCTTATCTTATCTTATCTTTATAAAATGAGGCCTTACAAGTTCTACTTGACTGAATATGATTTTAATCAAGAATATTTATTTGCAGAAGACGTCCTAGCTCTTCTCAAGAACTTGAAAGTGGCGAATCAGCGGCTAGAAGACACCGAGGACACAGACTCGAGTCCAATAGTTCTGTACCCTGAAGAAATAGTGGCTGACTCCGCCACTGCTCTAAGATGTAGTGTACTTGTAGCTTTAAGTTTATTATTAGTTCTGTTTAAGTAAACAGTTTGTACAAGCTCGATTATTCAAAATAATGACGTTAATACAAGTTTCAATTTTGTTACAATCTGATATTTTCGCCTACAGGTCAAAATTTTGTCTTGTATAAATATTTACAAATGTCAGATATTTTACAAATTGAGGCTTGTAAAATTTTGTGGATATGGGAGTGTCCTGTAGCAGGTACGAATTATAAGAGCTAACTTTACATGCCAAGTATAATCCATCACTATAGGACTTAGAGATCTGTCAATTACCAAATCAATAAGAAAAGATATACGACGCCACTTGTCAACGAAAAAAAATGTTTAATACCTATTAATGTCAAACCACTTTTGGTGATAAAATACTAAAATATTTATGAACGACATTGTGTCGTGACTGTCACCGAATGAGGTAAAACCATTGAATTTAGATTCGTGTGACTTTTACAAATGTTTCTGAGCAAAAGGGCTTGTAAAAACTGCTAAGTATTGTAAGCATGATCTTATGAATATAATGTAGTCACACAGTCATGAAGAATCTCAATCTTTGAGCATTGGTAAAATGCTATTCAGATCTCAAACTGAATATTTTGAAGTCTATATTTTCATTCTTATCATTCGTCAGTCAAATACGGGGATCATATTTTGTCAAGGAAAACCAATCTAAGAACTTATGAATTTCCACTATTTAGGATTTGGCCGCCATGACTATTTACCCAAAAGGAGAGAACAGTGTTAGAAAGTAGGTATTCTGATTCATTTTATCTGCTATGGCTGGCTGTGGCGGTAAAGAGATAAATGTTAAATGGGTTTGACACATACGTGTTGTCATGGGCTGACAACAGATGTAATGAGAAATGATTTTTCTCGTATTTTCACGAAAACACACGAATATATCATGGTATTTCAGTCAGTCTCAGTACAAGAAGGACTAACGTTGACCGAACTAGCCCAACAAATACGAACGTTTCCGAGAAAATACCATGCAAAACTATTATGCACACTACAAAAGTAAGATACTCTTATGTAATACATATGATTGTATAATAATATGTTGTCATCTCCTTAGATGAAGTTATTGTGTACTTACTAAAGAAACCTAATACTTTAGCTTTGGATCGAAGATAATGTAAAAAAAAAGGAAAGAAGATAGACGTAAGACCAATACCTCGTTGACAAACAACGAATTTAGTTTTAAGCGAAAAGTGATTTTAACTTATTTTAAGATGCCCTTTAATTTTTTAATTTAACTAAGTATCGCTTTTAATTGGCAGTTTCGCATTACTTTGAAGTTTTTTAAGTAATAGCGTTAGAGTTTTCAAGACATCTATAGACGTCTTTATATTGCATCGTGCGTGAAGCGCCAGATGTTTCAAAAATATTGAGATTTTGACTAAAAAAAAACAATATTCTACATCTAATACTTCTATCTACAACCACATATACTTGATAACAAGTTTAAGAGAAAAGTTGTACAGTTAAGTAAAGTACAGTCGCCATCAGATATAAGTATATCTGAACACGCCCTAACGCCTAGCAATAGACAGTACGCTCTTATACTGATGGCGACTGTACAACGTTTTTGCGAAAATGCTGATATACTATTATACGAATTAAAAATACTGCCATCTACAAACATTTTATACATCACAAACATTTTCTGTACTTACACTTTTATTTTTACACGAACCCACATTCGATGTAAGTACTTACTTTTTTATATTTCCCAAAAGTAAGTAAGTACCTACACCAGATATTTTAGACATAGTTAATCATAATAAGTTCACTAGTCTTATCATAAAAAAGTGTTGTATACATAAATAGACCAATCTGTCTAATTGTTTTTTTACTTACTCTTTAGTGTTTTATTCAGTTTTATAATATCTAAGTACATTCAAGTAACTGTTCAATACCATTTTGTACACGACCATTTTTTTAAGTTTACATCTATACTTTATTCCTATTTGGCCATATATTCTTAATATTTGTGACTTGATATGTAATTCAATTCAACATAAAAAAACTAAATCAAAACGCTTTCTTTAACGAAATAAAAAAAAACTTAATTCAATCCTGTTTTTTTTATTTTTCCCTTTCCATAACCACTTGCCTTTTCGCGACAAACTAAGAAAAATCCAAAATTATATATAAGAAGGTAATCTTGGGGATTATACAACAAAAAAACAATATCAGATTTCAGTCTTTTAATAGAATAACCTAATAATAACTGATCAATCTAACAATGTACATAGAAAATAGTTTTCGGACAAACATATGTAAATCTTACATATTAAAGTATACGTAACAGGTAAAATTAAATCCCTTGAAACAGAGCATTTTGTTATTATATAAAACATTTTCTGATTTCAAGACAAACTTTATGTTTTTGACGCATATGTGTTGTCATGTGATTTTTAAAGGTTTAAAAATTCTCTAAAAAGTTATGATGTCGTTTTCTTACGCACATTAAACCAAAACCAGAGAATTTTATGATTATTTCTAAATCCGATTCCAATGGTAAAAGTTATTCAATATTATTTGTATTGTTGTCACATGGGTTTTGACACAGGTCAGGTATAATAACAAAATGCTACACACAAAAGGATTTCAACTAGCAGTCATATTTACAATAAAACAAAACTTATTATAAATTACAACGGCAAGAGTAAGAGTTACAATAGTGGCAACATTGGAGGGCTTAATATTAAAACTATTTGTGAGTGTGAACAGGAAAACGGCCCACTTTGTCGATTGCTATAAAGCCGCTTTGTCAGTTTATTCATATAAAAATACAAATAAATCGCCTTAATGGTAACCGACAAAGTGGGACGTTTTACTAAACACACACACATTTGCTTTTAAAATGCAAAGGATGAGAAATGGATATAAAATGTACAGTCAGCCTCAAATAGATATAGCTGAAATATTTTTATTGCAAAAGGGTATTGCAATAGAAATGGGAGTGTTATGCAATATTCACTCATCTTATTAACGTTGACTGTACGTATAAAACCTATGTATTTTTTTTAATTACAACTTTGTGGAATATTTGTTTAGTAAAATCATATTTCAATACAATATACAGGATTTTTTTTCTGTACTTATAACGGAAAGACAACGAAAATATACAGATGATAGGATAATTAATTATACAAGATTCTACATCTTTGAGATCCTGCACTCCATGCACGAAATTGATAGCAATGGAATTTTTGATTCATAAAACCTTTTCAATGCTCATGAGTCTCATGACGACACGTGTGTGTCACGTACGCAATCCGCAACAAATAATTACAGAAGAAAATAACACTTCGTTGATGAGCAGTAAAAAGCTTTTGAATACAGTCAAGTGCAAAAATACGTATCAAAAAAATCGTCTCTTATTACGCTCTTATTACACCGGACTAAGATGCTATGGGACATATTTTTGAGTAAGGTGTGTACACACATATTTTTACACTTGACTGTACGTGTTGTCATAACAAGGAACCACAAATGTAAAGAATATCTTAATAGAAACACTATTAACTTAAATTATACATAATAATTACATTTCAAACAACTTATCACCAAACAATTCCTTTAGCATTACAGTGGAAACTCTTAAAAATACGAAAAAATACATTTACGGTAAATATTCGGGCAAAAATATAATCAATTACTTAACGAATTATTTATTTACATGTTGCTAATGAAATGGAAGATTTGAGTATTACAATTTATTGAGTAAAATAATTTCTATATTTTTTCACAAATTAAAAAAATTAAAAATTGTTTCAATAAAAAAAATAGATCTGAAATATATATAAAAATGGTTTATTTTACATCACATTTTATTAAAGAATTTTCTATTTGGTGAGGACAGTATACCATTTTATTTCTATTAAAGAAATGACTATAATTTCTAATTTTATTTTTGAAAACTTAGTTTTATTACATTTATTTGTGTGATGAGCACAACTATTGGATTTGTTATAAACCTGAGTATAATTAACTCTATAATATTTATTTTATTTATTTATTTTTTTTAAAGTGACGAGTTACGCAAAACATTTGTTTCCTAATATTTTTAAATAGTCATTTCGTCCTATTTCTATACTTTTATTGTAACTTTTTCAATTATTCTAAGTTACTCAAAACTCATTTTATTATCTTTTTTTTCTGTTTTTATGATACATACATACGATCACGCCTGTATCCCATAAAGGGGTAGGCAGAGCACATGAAACTACTTAAGCTTCAGTGCCACTCTTGGCATATAGCGGACGGTGTTTTTATGATAAGCAATAAGTAGTAAATTAATTTCGGACATTATGAGTAACAGGACACAATATCAAATGTAAGATAAGTCCCTAGTCTATAGTGGCAGATTCTACGACCTATACCTAGTTTGGTCAACATTATCTACGAAGTATTCTCAATTCAATAGGCAGTGTCAATTCACTTTTAAGGTTTTTTTCAACAAGCCTTAATTCTCTAAGCTAAGTTCTTATTGTTTGTTAGTGTTTTTATTATTGACAAATTCAAGTAAGACCATAATCGCCATCAATAAAGTCATAGTGTGTAAGTTGCTGAAAAATATCTACACACGCAGCGAACCCTTTGACAGGCCAGTATTTGCTTGTATTTGTATACGAACAATCTCGTCATAGCGCCCAAATATGTAGGAACAAAGTCGTTCGTTTTCAGGAAATCGAAATATTTGGCGACTGCACTTGAGCATTCACATTTCTCCAAAATATCTTGGCACAGTTTATTTGGTTCGAATTATTCTTCGAAATATCATGTAAAAAAATTGGATTATTATGTAGTAAAAACGGCAAATTAATAATTTAAATAAGTTACATGATGTAACAGAGACATTTCAACACTTTAGTAGGTTCTGAAGACAGAAATACGGCTATTAAGATTAGAGAACCTATTAAGTCAGTACAGTGAAAATATTACTAATACTTAATTATCAACTTTTTAGATCACTTTTTACAATTCACTACACAACTACAACTACAGAATTAACACGGTGTATTTATTCTTATTCAATTTATAAAATAATAAAAGTTCTGACTACAGCCTGGAAAAAAATAGAAATTAAAAAGTGGCAACATAGTTGTGTCATACCTTTCAAATCAATATAGGTACATATGTGAGGAAACGGGTCAATTTTTGATTTCCACTCTTTTCTGCCTGACTATGTGACTATATTTATGTAAAGTACCAGAATTATTGAATAGAGAATAATATACACCACACTATATTTAAACTACTGAAGACATTATATACCACAGTTTGGCAAGCTCGCTCCGTCCTAGGTTTAAAAACGATGAAATTCATAAAGTTTACCAATAATTAAAAAAAATACCGATCAAATAAATCTGTCTGGCATCATAATTATGTGTTTATACTTCATTGTGTAAAGTAGCTTCAAATCAACTCAACTGAAAACAAAAATAATTGTGATACAACATTTGTGTCGTACAAAAATAAACTTTCTGAATTTCACCATTAACAATTATTGGCAGTCCTTAGTATTTCTAAATTCAAATTGAATTTAAATAATGAAATAAAAACACACTTGTCTCTCAACGCGTGTTATTGGCACTGAGCATTTTAAGTCAAGTATTTTTTTATAAAAAGTATTTTCGTTTTCTAAAATTCAGTTTTAAGATTCAATAATTCAAATTCGAATTTACTTGGAAAAATCATTCCAATTTTACAATTGTGTCGCTTAACTTCAAAACTTGGGAAAAACCATTCTGCTATAAGGTTGATTATCTTTCAGATCATATTACTTTTTTATATATTCAACCTTAAAGCAGAACGGATTTACCCAGATTTGAAGTTAAGTAACACAATTAATACAATCGAAAGAAAATAAATGACATTCGTCATTCATTGATGTACGTACTTTCAATCCACTTCTGACAACCAATTTTAACACATTCACTGCCAGATCAGGAATGGCGCACTACGTCAGAAACCGGAAGTTATCTATAACCGCTTGTATGGTTAGAACCCGCCCAGCGGGTTGTTGCCCGAGCAAAGTTCACGACCTACTAGACGGGTTCTTGCTTGCATTAATCAGTGACCTGTTTTTCCGAGCCACTCTGCCAGCCGGAATCCATAGTATTAGTATCACTATAGCAATGTCTATGATGATGTACTTTTATCTCATCTTTCTCCTCTCTCACACTTTCGTATTGAGAATCAGGACCGAGACATGCTGTTTCAGATTCGTTAGAATATACTTGACTCTCTTCATTCAATTGTTTTTCTGTAGGCAGATTTGGCGGTGGAGGCACGAAGAATTCAGCCTTATTAGATTCTGAACTCAACTGTCTAGGATGATTCGATTTTGGACTGAATCTTGGCAGTCTTACTTGACGTACTTTCTCTTCATCTCTAGAATCGTTCAAGCGATCTCTAGAATCGTTACGACCGCTCATTCTAGTGTCGTTCAATCTTTCGCTCAATCTAGAATCTCGCTCCATTCTATCGCTTATCACGCGCTCGCTCAACCTAGTCTCATTAAGCCTATCGCTGATTCTAGAATCGTTTAAGCGCTCGCTTAGTCGCGTCTCGTTCATTCTATCGCTGATCCTAGAATCCATCACTCCGCTTATCCTAGAATCATTGGCACTTCTAGAATCAGTGATTCTGGACTCATTCATCCTCTCACTTATCCTAGAATCATTCACGCTTCTAGAATCATTGATTCTAGACTCATTAATTCTCTCGCTTGTCCTAGAATCATTGGCACTTCTAGCATCATTAATTCTGGACTCGTTCATTCTATCGCTCATTCTAGAATCGTTGATTCCGCTGATCCTAGAATCATTCATTCTTTCGCTCACTCTAGATTCGTTCATCATTCTCATAGAATTGTTAAGCTGTTCTATCTGTTGTTCTGTTAGTCTCACAGAATTATTTTCTCTCGGTTTGACGTGTTTTTCTTGGCGCGGTCGCCGTTTTGAGCCGACCTGCGGTTGGGGGCGCTGCTGTCGCGTTAGGGTAAAGGAGCCTGTGTCGGACTCGGATGTGGATTCAGGGTGGTTTTCGATGGTACCGACGAGCGCTGAGACGTTTGGGTTCATGCAGCAATCCGCCTGAAAAAACAATGCACACTGTATTCTTTCCCTAGTTTTCTTGATTGCCTAATGTATTGGAATAAAAATTTCTATAGAGTACCTTTTATATGACATTTTATCTGTCATATCATGCGGACGCTGTTAAAATTATCGGTGTCCTTATGTTACACCGTGTATACAGAAAAATGTGTATTGTCCTTACCTTTACAGAAACGTTGCAGCAGCTAGACACATCAGCAAAATAGACTTCCGATTCGGCATTCTGGTTCACGCGATGACAATCTTGCATAGAAGACCTGTTGGTAAATTATTTATTTTAAAAATAAATTACCAATCATAGAAATCTTATATACTTCGTTATGTAAGTACCCATGTAACAATCAACACATGTGAAAACGAAAATAGCTGTGACACTACATCTGTGTCATGAAAAAAATTCTGAACCACCATTAAGAATAATAAAATTGTCCATATTAGAGCCATATTACTGTACTACTACTGTATTACTTTACGTGTACTTAACACAGCAAAAGGGTATGTACAAGTTTCTAATGGGGTGGCAGCGCGCATGTGACACTGTTTGAGTTGCAGGCGTCCATAGGTTACGGTGACCGCTTTACATCAGGCGGGCCGTATGCTTGTTTGCCACCGACGTAGTATAAAAAAAAATATTGTCCCACTACTGGGCAAAGGCCTCCCTCAAGTCCCTCAAGTATATATCCATACTAATATTACAAATCCATGGGAAAGTGTGTGTGTCTGTTTGTCCGTCTTTCACGGCAAAGCAGAACGACGAATTGACGTGATTTTTTTAAGTGAAGATAATTGAAGGGATGGAGAGTGACGTAGGCTACTTTTTGTCTCTTTCTAACCCCCTACTTCCCTAAAATGGGGGGGTGGAAGTTTTTATGGAGCATTCCGCAATTTTCGAATATAACGCGAGTAAAGCCGCGAGTATATATGCCCATATAGGGTCGTTTTCGACCCACTGCAGAAAACACGCTACTACTCATTAAAGTAAGTAGGAGAGGAGAATGAGGTTGTTACTAGGGTTGCAAAAAACGTTTTTTTTTCTGGCTTGAAAAAAAACATGAACAAAAACCGTGAAAAAAACAGTTTTTGTTTTTTTTCTGGAGTATGTTTTTTTTTTCTAAAGTACGAAATCTCAAAATTTGCAAAGTAGTTAATACTTTTTTACGGTTTTTTAGACTTAAATGTTAACTATTAAACGAATTTAATCAAATAACTATAATTTCTGATCTTTAGTTGGTAGTTGTCACTATTTACTGTTGGCAACACCACCGCCTCTCCACGCTACACGCAACATCGGGGAATCCCCAATAAACGTTTGTATACTGAATGTTAATTGAATTAAAATGTACGTTATTGTTATTGAAACACGTTACAACTCACGAAAACGCGTTATTGTCGTATTATTTGTTCATCTGAAAAAACATATTTAGAAAAAAAAACCACTGTGCTCGGTTTTTTTATGTTTTTTTCATAATTCTGAAAAAAAAATATTTGGTTTTTTTTTCTATTTACAACCCTAGTTGTCACCTCAAAAATAGGGAAAAAATATGTGTTAGGCACATATGGGATAAGCTATTTGAAAAATAAATGAATAAACAGTCTTACCGAATCGGGGAATGCTTGTCATTTTGGAAGCCTAAGTTTTCTTTGCCTTGTTTCGGGTTCGGAGGGCACGAGTCAGTACTTTGATCTGAAACTGCAAAAACAGTATTTAAGTCAAAGTGTGAGGTCAGTGTCCTATTTTACCGCAGTGAAAATTGTCGCCCTTTTTGTACTGTAATATTATTCTATGCAATAAAGATAATTATACACCGTGTTTTTTTTGTTTTCTGTTAAATTCAACACGTCGTTAGGTTCATTATTAGGAAACATCCTGTATATCACTTTTAGTTAAATTCACAAAAAAAAATTTTTCATCGTTTTCATTACATAATAAATAAATTTATTAGTGTGAGAGACCCTTAAGAATGACATTTAAATTAGTGTCAAGTGATTGACGGCACAAGTCAAAACAAATAACATTAGGGATTGGTAAAGGCTGTCACACACGTGTTCAGTAATTATCTTAATTTTTTAATAACTCGATAAACTTAAAAGTTAAGACGCTTGTTTCTTAGAGAAATTAAATGTATTTGATCTAAAGAACCTTCCCTTAAAGTTAACGGAACTGAATAAGAACAGGGTGTATAAATAAAGATTGATCATACCTTTGCTTGCGCTCTT
Organism: Leguminivora glycinivorella; assembly: GCF_023078275.1. Taxonomy (NCBI): domain Eukaryota; kingdom Metazoa; phylum Arthropoda; class Insecta; order Lepidoptera; family Tortricidae; genus Leguminivora; species Leguminivora glycinivorella. Next base: position 9,778,056 of record NC_062994.1, read on the forward strand.
TTGGTGTAAGCACTCGACTGTAACATTGTCGTCCATTCGACAGTCTCTGTGCAGATTGGTCAGGTTACCGGCACTCATTCCTGTAAACATATCAAAGTTTATACGACTAGGGAACAATAGTTATTTGTTATACAAGGGGGCAAAGTTGTATTTTAACGCCGAGTGTGGAATTGAAAAACAAGCAAGTGAAAGGATTCTATAGTTGAACCACGAGCGAAGCGAGTGGTTCGAGAATAGAATCCTGAACTTGCGAGTTTTTTAACACACGAGAAGTAAAATACATTTGCACCCGAGTGTAACACAAAACTTTTCCCCTCACTATAGCGAGGAAACTACAACGCAAAAAATGCGATTATCACTGCTTCCAGTAGTTCCAAAGGTCATCATCTTTATTACTAGATTCACCTACTTTTATCAATTTTAAAGCAGTTAATTTGACTTTATTCAAGGTCAAATTACTTTACCCACTAGTGGATAAAATGCGTTTTTAACTTTTTACCCGCTGGTATTAAAGGACAAAACACGTGTTTCCAAGCTAGTGAGGGGAAAATCAAATTATGTTGTTGAATATTTTTTGATTTCTTCTTTTTTCAAGTAGTCACACGTACTACTATATATAAATTATAAATTGAAACTCTTATAGATTATAAAATCTCTAGATTATAAAATAAAATTCACCTAAAGTCCTCTGACACGGATACGGCACCAAATGCCCCCTCAGCGTGTTAAACCTCCCTTCAGTCATCTCCTGAAGCCTCCCCAACTCCTCAGGCTGATACATCATCCTCATATCCTGGCCTAACATATCCGAGTTCCGAATATCCGGGTTCCGTAACTCCAGGTTTATCCGCTCCTGCGTTCTGATCAGTTCCGGATTGATCCGGGCGATTTCCTGGGCCCTGATGAGTTCAGGGTTGATTCTGGTCAGTTCTGGGTTTATGCGGATCAATTCTGGATTGATTCTTGCGAGTTCTGGGTTCATTCTTGCGAGTTCCTGTAAGGATTAAAGCAGTTTATTTATAAAAAATTGATTAGCAATAAATGTCTACATGTTTAAGATATGTCTATGAATGTGTAATCCATACTAATATTATAAATGGGAAAGTGTGAGTGTCTGTTTGTTTGTCCGTCTTTCACAGCAAAACGGAGCGACGAATTGACGTGATTTTTTAAGTGGAGATACTTGAAGGGATGGAGAGTGACATAGGCTACTTTTTGTGTCGTTCTAACGCGAGCGAAGCCGCGGGCAAAAGCTAGTACGCTATAAACGTCAAATAGAGAGCCATCCCACCCTTTGACTGGCGAAAATTTAAATCCTTCTTAATTTGTAATAAGGTATATTTTTATTGTCATATAAAACAATCAAAGTAAAAATATACCTATACAAAAGACACTGAACATAACCTACTTACAAAATAAAACTTAAAATAATGAACTAAAACTACCTAAAAATAAAACTTAACGTAATAAACTAAAACTACCTAAAAATAAAACTTAAAATAATAAACCTTGCCCGCGTGGCAAGGACATTCCCGCGCTGTATTGCGATTGCAATCCTTTGCGCGAGAAAACTGCCCGCGCGAGGGTCCCCCGTTGACTCTCTCAACCGCCTGCCCAGCTCTCTGCAGAGCCCGCGCGCACCGCCGCCCCACGGACCGAGTGTAATAAGGTATATTCTGAGTCAAAGAACAAAAGTACAAGTGTCTAAAAGTGAAGGTTGAACGCCGAGCTACATGTAAGAGTTCTGGCACGAATTCCGGCAAGTTTCATTATTCGTCTATATGGATGTGATATAGTAATATGTTATCCTGGGATTCGGTCGGTTGCTGAACTCGTACCGGTCAGTCAGCATAAGAATTCCGGCAGGTGTGGGGCGTAGCGTGCTCGTGGTTAACATACGGTTATACTGGGGTCCGGTCGCTGGCTGATAGCGGCCCGGTCGGTCAGCATATAGGAGTTCCGGCAGGAATGGGGCATGGCGTGCTAGTGGGTAGAGTTCCAATGGACATCTAAATAGTGGTGGTATAACGTACGGTTATCCTGGGGTTCGTACGCTGACTGATGTCGTTACGGTCAGTCATGGGGCATGGCGTGCTCGTGTGTCGAGTTCCGGTGGACAACTATAAATGGTAGTATAAGTTATCCTGGGGCGTTCCCTATCGCTTCGGTGGGTCAACATAAATAAAGGAGTTCCGGCAGAATTAACGGGGGTTCCGGTGAAAGTTCCGGTAAGGTTAGTATAACGTACTGTTATCCTGGGGTCCGGTCGCTGGCTGATATCGGCCCGGTCGGTCAGCATATAGGAGTTCCGGCAGGTGTGGGGCATGGCGTGCTCGTGGGTCGAGTTCCGGTGGACGTCGATGTGGTGGTGGTGAAGCAGTGTGGCTGCGGCTGGGTCTTGGTGGAGATGGTGGCTGTAAAATATATCACGTTTTAAACCAGTTTTTAACCCCCGACGCAAAAGCGACGCTGCCGTGTGTCTGTCTGTTTGTCTGTCTGTCTGTGTGTGTGTCTGTTTGTGGCATCGTAGAACGGATGAACCGATTTAGATTTAGTGTTTTTTTGTCTGTAAGCTGAGTTAGTCGGGAGTGTTCTTAGCCATGTTTCATGAAAATCGGTCTACTATGTCGCGGTCGGGGTTTTTTCAACATTTTAATTTTGTGGTTAGGTTATTAACAGACAGAAAGGCCTGCTGGATAGGTATTTTATACCCGTTTTTTTAAAACTCAAGGTTAAGAGCATGAATAGATGAGTTCCGGGTTAATATACTGTCGAAAGAGTAATTTTCCTTTAGTATAAAAAATATTTTTTTATTTAGGTATTTAAACTTTATTCCACAAATAAAACCGGCCAAGAGCGTGTCGGGCCACGCTCAGTGTAGGGTTCCGTAGTTTTCCGTATTTTTCTCAAAAACTACTGAAGTTCAAAACAATTTTCCTAGAAAGTCTTTATAAAGTTCTACTTTTGTGATTTTTTTCATATTTTTTAAACATATGGTTCAAAAGTTAGAGGGGGGGGCACACTTTTTTTTCCTTTAGGAGCGATTATTTCCGAAAATATGAATATTATCAAAAAACGATTTTAGTAAATCCTTATTCCTTTTTAAATACCTATCCAACAATATATCACATGTTAGGATTGCACTCCCCACTTTACGTGTAGGGGGGGTACCCTAATAAAACATTTTTTCCACATTTTATTTTTGCACTTTGTCGGCCTGATTGATATACATATTGGTACCAAATTTCAGCTTTCTAGTGCTAACGGTCACTGAGATTATCCGCGGACGGACGGACGGACAGACAGACATGGCGAAACTATAAGGGTTCCTAGTTGACTACGGAACCCTAAAAAGTATACAAATGGCGGACTTAATGCCCAATGGCATTGTCTGCCAGTTAATCATTGGGCCAAACAGAGACATGTAAAATATGGTTTTAAAGACTTTAAAAACTTTTGCTTTTGAATTCAAAACACTCACCGGCTGCCGCTTCTTCCTTGAGGGCTGTATGGCGGGGGCGGGCCCCACACTCCGGTTTGAGCGTCGAAACTACCACTGGCTTCCCCAAATCCTTCAACCTGCAAATTAAACCGAATATGATATGTCTATTGACGTTATTCAAATAGATAAGACACGGTTCACACAGGCATATAGAATGTTAAGAAATTAGTGATATCATTCTTAAACTTTTTTATTTTTGTTTTTATTTTTATTTTTGTTTTTATTTTAATATTTTTTCTTCTTTTTCTTTTGTAATGTAAATTGTCTAAAGGATAGGATACCCCTAAATATATTATGTAGAAATTCCTGTAGAACGGTCACCACGACACAGGCCTCGCCTAGTGTGGGACCACAGATATAGTGGTAAAATTTTATGTCATTTTTTCTAATAAACATTTTTTTTTGTTTTTTTACTTGACCTAAAACCATCTGAGTTTCGGAAGACAGGAAATCGCCAGAAAGCCGAATCTCAGAAGCAGTTCTGTCACAATTTAACTTTTTGGCAAAGGGTTCTCGTGACTCCTAAGGATTAGCTGATATTTTTGACTCTGTTAACTGATAACCCCAGCTGACTCTAGGCTGAATAATTTTGAAAGATCCAGGAGCTTAGAAAACTAAGTTGGTTTCTCTAAAAGGTCTGCAACTTGACCGTGAAACGTCCTTGAAGATTTGTCTGGGAATCTGATTTCGTTCAACTAATCTTAAAGACCTAAAACGGCTAGAACACCTTAAATGGGTGTTGGGCATCTTACTAACCTGATATTGTCCTTGATAACCCTGCTGCATTTGTGCTGGATAATTCTGGAAAGTCCCAGAGCTCTGGAATTTAGCTTCATTTCGCTGGAAAGTCTGGAAGTTGGCTTGGAACCGTTCCTCGAAGCCTTGTGGGTAAGATTTATCTGGATGCTAAACAAGCCTTTTGGACTTCCTATAAGACACCTGTAACTCCTGGAAACTTAATTTTGCCATAAATAATGTTGTACTGACCTGGTATTGTCCTTGATAACCCTGCTGCATATGTGCTGGGTAGTTCTGGAAGGTTCCAGAGCTCTAGGATCCGGCTTGACTTCGCTGGAAAGTCTGGAAGTTGGCTGGGAACCGTTCTTCGAAGCCTTGAGGGTAAGATTTATCTGGATGCTAAACATGCCTTTTGGACTTCCTATAAGACATCTGCAACTCCTGGAAGCTCAATTTTGCCATAAGTAATGTTGTACTGACCTGGTATTGTCCTTGATAACCCTGCTGCATATGTGCTGGGTAGTTCTGGAAGGTTCCAGAGCTCTGGAATCCAGCTTGATTCCGCTGGAAAGTCTGGAAGTTGGCTGGGAACCGTTCTTCGAAGCCTTGAGGTAAGGTTTATCTGGATGCTAAACAAGCCTTTTGGACTTCCTATAAGACACCTGTAAATCCTGGAAGCTTAATTTTGCCATAAATAATGTTGTACTGATCTGGTATTGTCCTTGATAACCCTGCTGCATTTGTGCTGGGTAGTTCTGGAAAGTCCCAGAGCTCTGGAATCCAGCTTGATTCCGCTGGAAGGTCTGGAAGTTCGCTGGGAACCGTTCTTGGAAGCCTTGTGGGTAAGGTTTATCTGGATGCTAAACAAGCCTTTTTAGACTTCCTATAAGACACCTGTAACTCCTGGAAGCTCAATTTTGCCATAAATAATGTTGTACTGACCTGGTATTGTCCTTGATAACCTTGCTGCATTTGTGCTGGGTAGTTCTGGAAGGTCCCAGAGCTCTGAAATCCAGCTTGATTCCGTTGGAAGGTCTGGAAGTTGGCTGGGAACCGTTCTTCGAAGCCTTGAGGGTTAGTGGGTGTTTCAGTCTCACAAAAACCGTAGGCGCTGTCTCCAGATTGAGGGACTCCCATCCGGCAGCGAGAGCTGGTGGTGAAATGACATTTATAATTACATAACGTAAAATACCCAAATGAACGGTGATGCCATTATGGACAAAAAAACTAAAATCCTTAAAAATAAGTATCTAAAATTAGTTTCTAAAAACTGACGGCAATGTACCATAAACTAGTCATAGAGCTGCTTAATTTTGAAGTTTCATTTAATTCGCTATAATCATTTAAAGCGCTATCGGGCCTTCGCATTTGAAATGTCAAATACAGAGGCCCGATAGCACTTGAAACGTACTTGAGACTCCATTGAGTATACTTACTTCTGGCTGTTGCTCCTGGGCCATGGGAACCAGCTCCAGGCGGAAGTCTTCCTTACAGTGCCAGGGTTTGGTGAGTACAGGTTTCCAATGCGACCTGTAACATTCATTACAATTTGAAAATTAATAGATATACAAATTTTTTTCGGAGTAGAAAAGTCTTTGACCGATACAACTAGGGAACAAATCAAATTATTTTATTTAATATTTTTGATTTGTTCTTTTTTCAAGTAGTCACACTACAAGCTATATGTATATAAATTGAAATAGATATCACACACGAAAGAAAAAAAAACGGCGTGTGGTCTAGTGGTAAAGACGTTAGCCGCGTAACGTAAGCTGAAGACCCGGGTTCGATTCCCGGCTCGGCCACCATTCTTCTTTCATGTATGATATCTATTTCAATTTATAATTTATATCTAGTAATGTGACTCTTTGAACGATGATGAAAAGATTGCGGCACATACATACATTTTATAATATGACATATATAAGGAAGAATCTTACCAGGAGCCCAGAACCTGTGCTGCAGACTGATGTCCCAGGCGGGCTGCGTGGGGTGGCACTGAGCGCAACAGCTGCAACTTGGCTGCAATAAAATATAAGAACTTTGTTAGTCTGTGGCATCGTCACAGATTAGATTTTTAACCTGTATAGTATGCTTTTGGAACTGGCTATTTTATGAGTGCGAATACTTGGACAGCCGCAGGCTGTGATTAAGGATATTAGAAGGGGCCATAGGTACTTAGGTAGGTTTCTTCCACGTTCCCTCAATGGTGAGGATCGCGACCACAAGTAGCGTGTCTCCACTGAATACGGTCAGAAGCCATGTGAAATGCACTGCGACCACGTAATAAGGTCTGCAAGATAGGTACACTTACTTCGAACACTTACCTGCCGATCTTAGGAATGAGCCATGTGACGAAGCATTTAAGCGCAAATTGAGAAACCTTTTGTTAGATAACCCTCTGTACTCTGTAAATGAGTACATGGAATTGAATTTGTGATATTGTGATTATTGTGCTTTGTGTATTTCTCTTTGTAAATGACGGTCCTTATTGGGAGAAACTATTCATTTTATTATTTTCAATTCATAATGTAATTTTTAACGATCATGATGAGAAGATAAACATAACTTTGGCATGTAACAAATTTATTAGCAGGGGGAAATTAGCTAAAATTACGGCATAATTAATGGAAGGTTTTTTAAATTGAAATATGTACGTTATAGACCGAAGTTATTTTTCATCAACCCTCCCCACTCCTCCCTCCTCTGCGTCACCCCTCTACCCTCCCTTAAAGTGCCGAAAATGCGGTTTTTCTCGATTTCTGACAAAACTGTTGAAGATACAGAAAAAGCGCGTAGGAACGAAGTAATCCTTAATAAATTTACTACAACTCATTCATTAACACTTTGGTTCTAGCACTTATAGTTTACGCGTGATCCGTCACGAAAGTTGGTCCTTTGCTGCAATCTTCTTTAGTGAATGTTAAGTTTTCGCCCAAAATGCATACGAAATCGTCGAAATTTGTTTGATATAACTAAAATATTGTAACTCATGACTAAAATAAAATTAAGGGGGAAAAATCACTACCATGGGTGGAATTTCCAATATGTCTTGGAATTCCAGTAACTATTTAAGACGTAATATTTTCACGATAGTAGTCGCTAGGAGTACCATTGATCTATATAGTGTATCTATGACTGGGGATGAGCTTTTGGTAGCTGTTGGTAGAGCCCTGGAGTATCAATCCAGTGGCCGTGAGTTCAAGTCCCACCCATGGTAGTGATTTTTCCCCTGAAATTCATTTTCAGTTTATAATATTTTAGTAATATCAAACAGATTTCGTAAGCAATTTGGGAGAAAACTTAACATTCACTAAAGAAAATTGCAGTAAAGGACCAACTTTCGTGATGGATCACGCGAAACCTATAAGTGCTAGAACCAAAGTGTCAATGAACGATTTGTAGTAAATTTATCAAGGATTACTTTTTTCCTACACGCTTTTTCTGTATCTACAACGGTTTTGTCAGAAATCGCGAAAAACCGCATTTTCGGCTATTTAAGGGGGGGAAGAGGGGTGACGCAGAGGGGGGAGGGATGGGGAGGGTTGATGAAAAATAACTTCGGCCTGTAATGTACATATCCCAATCAAAAAAAATCTTCCATTAATTATGCCAACATTTTCATACATAACTTTCCAGAAGCAACGGACTATATAGTGTAATTTTTATCATGAAATAAAGAAATCTAATCTAATTTAATCTATTAACAAGAAATTTTAGAGGATCTGGCTATTCTTATAACTTGGTTACCTGGAGGGCCGTACCCTGTAGTTGAGGATACTAGAAATGTATTACCTACAAATAGAATTTATAAATTTAAAAGTGGAAAATGTCTGCCTTGGGTGAGACTTGAACTCACGGCCTCTTACGGTAGATGTCGCTACGGGTCCCATTGACCTTAGTAGTGGAAAATTTCGCTGGCTTGGTTGAAGTCTTGGTGGCTCAGTTGGCAGAGCGCTGGAGTATCGATCCAGAGGCCGTGAGTTCAAGTCTCACCCAAGGCAGACATTTTCCACTTTTAAACTTATTCTAAGCCTAACGGCATCGATTGCAGACGTTTCTGCTAATCAGAAGTTAAAATTTAGCATGGTTAGCGCATCGTAACTGGTGAATTTCCAATATGACTTGGAACTCCGGTTGCCGTTTAAGAAGTTTAACACTCTTACGGTAGATGTCGCTACGGGTCCCATTGACCTTAGTAGTGGAAAATTTCGCTGGCTTGGTTGAAGTCTTGGTGTCTCAGTTGGCAGAGCGCTGGAGTATCGATCCAGCGGCCGTGAGTTCAAGTCTCACCCAAGGCAGACATTTTCCACTTTTAAATTTATTCTAAGCCTAACGGCATCGATTGCAGACGTTTCTGCTAATCAGAAGTTAGAATTTATAAACACGAAAATATTGATGAACTGGTTATTCTTCGGGTTCGGTTACCTGAACAGCCCTAAACTGCGGCTGGTGTGGCTGTAGGCTAGGTGGACAACACAGATAGAATATTTTGATACGTACCTTTTCTGAACTGCCCATTCTTAAGTTTCATTCACCTGAACGGCCCTAGACTAGGTTCATGATACTGATAGGACATAGATGGAATTTTTTAACGCGCGGACTTTTCTGAACTGGCTATTCTTAAGTTTCGTTTACCTAAACGGCTCTAGGCTGTGGTTCATAAGTTTCTTAACACTGGGAGGACATAGTTGGAATTTTTTAACGCATGGATTTTTCTGAACTGGCTATTCTTAAGTTTTGTTTACCTGAACAGCTCTAGGCTGTGGCTGTTGTCCTGTAGGTGGTCTATATAAGGAGCGGCAACGAAGCTCAAGTTGTTCCCAATACATCTTCTTACGTTCATGTCTGTGGACAATAAAAAGTAAAATCAGACTAAATATTTTAATACTTATAAGGGACGGCACGTGTACTAATAAAGTTGCAGGTGTTCGTTGGCTACGGTGACAGCTTACCATCGCCTCGTATGCTTGGGTGCCATTAATTTTGTAGCAAAATGCCGAGGTACTGCACTGCAGTAGGAAAAGAAGGTAACATAATGATTGTTTAGACAAGAAGGATTGCAATATGTAAGGCTTATATTTAACTTTCGGAAACTAGCGACTTATAAAATAAATATTCTGATTTTTCATTTTATTTCGTTTCTTTGTATTATTATTTTGGCACTTTTAAAAACTTTCTGACGTATAATCAATAGGCGTCATTCTTACGTAAGTTCGTATGCAACCTTTGACATACATACTTTCAATCGCTTAAAGAAAACAAACATTAAAAACGCCAACCAAAAAACAAACTTAAACTTGCCGTTCACAAAACCAACTACCCAAACCATCCTTCTAAAAACATAAGAAAAATGCGCTTCGCACCTCCAGGCAGCCGCAAAATAAAGTTGGTAAAGCCTTAGCAACCGTTGCTATGCAGAGTCAACAACGCGTTTAACACGTAAGGTCGCAACCGCCACGAACTTTTTAAGTAACCTTCAGTTCTATATAAATGCGTGTAAGTTTAAAATTCGCTTGACACGCAATAGTTAATTATGGTGTTCTTGTACGTTCTCATAATGGAATTGTCAAATCGCAAAGAAATTAGACAGTGTAAATAGGAGGAGAGTTTTGTATTGTGTTTTTGATTATTTTATTTAGAATAGTTACTTATTAGTGTAATAATAATGGCTCGAATGAGTGTGTGTTATTCCAGGTATATTTTTAATAAAATCATTTTCCCCTCACTAGCTCGGAAACACGTGTTTTGTCCTTTAATACCAGCGGGTAAAAACGCATTTTATCCACTAGTGGGTAAAGTAATTTGACCTTGAATAAAGTCAAATTAACTGCTTTAAAATTGATAAAATTAGGTGAATCTAGTAATAAAGATGATTTACCACCTGTGGAACTATTGGAAGCAGTGATAAACGCATTTTTTGCGTTGTAGTTTCCTCGTTATAGTGAGGGGAAAATTTTTGTGTTACACTCGGGTGCAAATGTATTTTACTTCTCGTGTGTTAAAAAACTCGCAAGTTCAGGATTCTATTTTCGAACCACTCGCTTCGCTCGTGGTTCAACAATAGAATCCTTTCCCTTGCTCGTTTTTCAATTCCACACTCGGCGTTAAAATACAACTTTGCCCCCTTGTATAACAAATAACTATTATTTACATTATCAAATTTACATTAGTATAGAAACTAAGATTAATCATAAAACTTAATAGCTTTATATTTTATATCTAAAATAGGCCCTTGAGGCATTGTTCCAGAAACGCTGGCGACATTTCCTCGCAGTATCACAATGTTGATTGTGTAAGGAAGTCGCTTGGTCTTAGGTCGCCATCAGTCCCCGTAGCCGAATGGCATTGCTACGACGTGAAACGAAAACGAAACACCGCGAAAGGTAGTCTGGATCTGTCGCGCCAATATGCAAGAGCGATAGAGATAGATAGATATCTACGAGCGTTTCGTTTCGTCAGCATTTCTGCCATTCGGCTTCATACCCAGGGCTGTATTTGTTACGTTTCAAAATTATATCCGCACCTGCAAGCCTGCACCCACTTACGGCCATCTTATGGCCTGGGAACCGTTTCTCGAAAGGTACAAGCCTTGTATTACAAGTGCGCGAACTGTCAAATCGATTTTAGTTACATTGCGAGCTGTTGAGATACAATAGGCTAGTTTCCTACTAGTCAAATCGAACTGTTATAACTATAACCTAACCACAAAATTTAAATTTTGAAAAAACCCCCGACCGCGACATAGTGAACCGATTTTCATGAAACATGGCTAAGAACACTCCCGACTAACTCAGCTTTCAAACAAAAAAAAACTAAATCGAAATCAGTTCACCCGTTCGGGAGCTACGGTGCTACAGACAGACACACACACAGACAGACAGACACGTCAAACTTATAACACCCCGTCGTTTTTGCGTCGGGGGTTAAAAATAGTAACATTGATCTACACGTCAGACAGACAGACAGACAAACAGGCAGACAGACAGACAGACAGACACGTCAAACTTATAACACCCCGTCGTTTTTTCGTCGGGGGTTAAAAACGCTTTGCTAATATGGAATTACTATGAAATACCGAGGAGTGACGTCACGATCAATTCATTTACTTTATATCTTTCTCTTTGACTTATTAAATAGAAATTATGTTTAAAATATAACTACTGTCCATATTTTTGTTCTAATTATGTGGTGCTTTATTTCGTGAACTGCATAAAATATTTTATTTCAACTATAGGAAACTAGCCTATTTTGCAGAGCCATCAAATACCGAGCCATTGTATACGAGTTCTCGTACCGTCCAAATGGGCCTTTACACTCTCTTCTTCCTACCCTTATCCCACGTCATGTGGGGTCGGTACTCGGTACAGTCAAGTGTAAAAATATGGGTGCGTACAACTTATCAAAAATATGTCCCATAGCACTTTATGTCGGCGGAATAAGGTCTCGGTACATATTTTTGAGCGGATAAAATCGATACGTATTTTTGCACTTGACTGTACAACTCGTCTTCCTCTTCCATTCCTCTCTATCTTATGTCATCTCAGCACTCACTTCCTTCTTTCTTATACCCTCTTTCGCACCACCATGACATCCATCCATCACTATTTAGGTTTACCCTTCCCGCTCAATCCCTCAACATTTATCACTAATATTCTTTTTTTACAAGCTTTTATTCAACTTATTTGGTCAAAAATTATTAAGGTTTCACATTTTAATTTGTATGACAATCATTCGTGTAAGGACAGAAAGACGTTTCCTCTTGATGCGTTGACAGAGGTACGCATCAGCCCTGGGGTCCCCTGTGGTGTCGACCAGCCGTGCCGACAGTGCCCACATGAATGTTTTCATATCGGCTGACCAGGGACCCAAAGTCTCAACTGCGAGCGCCGCAAACTCGTAGTTGTTGAGCAACGACGAGTATTTACGACGCTTCAGAATTTGGGGCTGGTCAGCCGCAGCTCCGGCCTGCATGCGGGTCCCCTGAATGTGTACTGAGAGAAAATACAACCAGTTTTCATGTTTGTCCAACAAGTTTTTTGGTTAAAATAGCGCCTACGTGCTCTTTGGTTCAAACAATAAGCTACTTGTCGTTTGAATCGGCAATATATTTGAATCAACAAGTCGATTTTATAAAAACAACCTGACACATATTGTTTTAAACATACGTTTGGCTGATTCAAATGGATAAACCGCAACAAGTCGAACTTGTTAAATTCACAATGCAAATTTCTCTCAGTGTGGGACTGAGCAAAAGTGTCTACACACGTTGCGTCCCACACCAGGGTCCTTCAGAGTTTCCACGGCACCAACGTTGCCTTGTTAGTATGTTAGTTTGGGTCAAAACGTAGAAGCTAAATTTGACCCACTTCCTGATTCCCGATACAGCTGAAATTTAGCACACATATGTAAATCACGTCACAATGCAATATTATGGTATCATGGAGCTGATCTGATGATGTCACAGAAAGGTGGTCATAGAAACTCTGTTATGAAACGTCGCATCCCCATCGAGTAAAGCAGTATATCACTGTTGAAAGGAAGGTACAGTCGGTGATAAAAGCTTGCGCCAAGATAAGATAATTCTTTATTTGATAAAACACGAGTGATATAAAGATGTTAATATGTACATTCGAGATCTTTACATGCTTGGCTGAATTTTCAGCATTCAAATATTTATTACATTAAATTACAAATATAAGTATAAAAGAAGGAGTACAGAAGATGGTCGGAAAAAAAAAATCAAATGTCAAATTGTTCTAATCATACTACTACTAACAAAATAAATAAAATGTTTGCATGTATAATAAAAATAAAATAAAGAAAATAATGTTACAACTCGATACAGCTCTTATAAGACTCTTTACAAATAAAATACACTTACATCACAAAAAAAAAAAAGGAAGAAGAATGCATTATTATTATGAGTAAAGAAAAAAAAAATTTAAAAGCTAATGTCAATTTACAAAATTCGTTATCTAGAGTCTATTTATTTTAAAATGTCGTATTATATCATTTATATTATAGAAACAATGTTCTAATAGCAAACTGTACAATTTTTTCCTAAAAGTCTTACCTTCTAATATTCTTATGTCCACAGGAATTGAATTATACAATTTTATAGCCATGCAATAGCAGTTATTTTGGAACAGTTTTAGCCTTTGCTGCGTTGGTATCTCTAAGTCGTATTTGTGGCGCTTTCCATTGCCTTTTTCTTTAAACAGTTCTATGTTATTTTTCACAAATTTACACATTTCATACATATACAAGGATGGTAACGGCAAAATCTTTTTTCTTTTAAATAATGGCCTGCAGCTGTCTAGATAGTGGGCTCCGCACAGGGATCTAACACATTTTTTTTGCGCTATAAAAACTCTATCTGCTTCGGTTGAGTTGCCCCATATTATTAAGCCGTAACGAATTTGTGAAGATACATAGCCGTGAAAGGCAGCGGTTGCTGCCGCTTCAGATACAATAGAACGTAGACGCCACAAAACATACACAAAACGATCTAGCTTATTACATAAGTGGTTAATATGGGCTTTCCAATTGCAATATTTGTCAATACGTAGACCTAAGAAAACTGCAGCATCAGTTTCCTTAAGTTGCACGCTATTAAAGTCTGTAGTAATCTCAAGTGGTTTACTTTTATATGTTTGAAATTGGATCAGCTGCGTTTTTTGCAAGTTTACATTAAGATTATTATCATTTAACCATTGAGTGACATTTGTCAGTGTATTTTTAATATTATGACATAGAGAATCACCATTCACCCCTTTGATTAAGATAGTTGTATCGTCTGCAAAGAGTATACTGTCGTTTTGTGTGGCTTTAGGTAAATCATTAATATATAATAGAAACAAAATTGGCCCTAGAATGCTGCCTTGTGGCACACCGCATTTATTTTCAATGTAAGGAGAATTATATGATTCTTTTTCATGGTTTGAGTTAAGTTTTGTAACTTCAACACATTGCTTCCGTCCGTTAAGGTAACTTTCTAGCCAAAGATACGGTTGTCCCCTTATGCCGTATTTGTATAACTTTGACAATAACGTTTCATGGCAAACGAAATCAAACGCCTTACTCATGTCCAGCATCAGTGCTACCACAGGTGCTTTATCATTTAAACTTAAGGTGACATTTCGTACCAGCTCAAAACAGGCATGTGTTGTTGATTTCTTTTTTTGGAAACCGTACTGCTTTGGTGTTATTAACTTACACTTTTCTAAAAAGTCGATTATTTTCCTATATACTAAGCGTTCGAAAACTTTAGGACAGGGATTAAAGTGATAGGACGATAATTCGACATGTCACATTTGTCCCCTTTTTTAAAAATCGGTTTTACTACCGAAATCTTGAGCCTATCTGGAAATACCCCTTCTGTGTATGACAAATTTATAATATAGTGTAAAGGCAATGAGATAATAACCGCAACAGATTTCAAAATGTTGACATTAATGCCATCGTATCCCGTAGACTGAGTATTTCTAAGGTTTTTTATAGCTTTATAAATGTCATAGTGATCATCAGGCAAAAAAACATGGTATGGGTGTTTTGGTCAATTAATGATGTTACATTAGAACTATTCTTAATACTTTTGTTTGTTAATTTTATTAGGTATTGGTTAAATTGTTTTGCGATATCTAAGGGATCATTGTATGTGATACTGTTTTGGGTGATTTCTTTTATTTCAGGAGATACTGCGGTGGAGCAACATTTTTTTTATAATACTCCACGAAGTTTTGCATACGTTTTTGGCATTTTGTATTCTTTTAAGGTTTATTGATTTTTGGGCTGCATTCATACATTTGTTAAGAATTTTGCAGTATTGTTTATAGCGGCTAAGATTTTCTTTTTTATTTGACTGGGAATATTGATACTTACAGTACAAAATTCTTTTTCTTATGCAACATTTTCGAAGTCCTTTTGTTATCCATGCGTTCCTGGTAGGTTTAATTTCATGCTTGATTGTAATAAACGGAAAACAGAGATTATAAAATAATGTGAATAAGTCATGAAATGCGTTAAAGGCTGCATTCGTAGTATTCTTTTCATAGACTTCGGCAAACGAAAGTGCTGCGATTGCGTTTATAAATTTCCTAATATTATCATCACTGTAGTCTCTTTTCTTTTCGTACCATATTAAAGGTTTTTTAGCAAAACTGTTTCTTGTATTCAGACTACACGATAAAGTTTGACCCGTGTGAAAAATGATTTTTTTGCAAAAAACCTTAAGTGACTCATCCCTCCTCCTCCTTATATTAATTATATATCCTTATCCATCCTCATCTTCTCAAGCCTTACGATAATTATATAAGTAAATTATCCATTATTATACATTTTTAGTCGATCCATCACAAGCCACCGTATGAATTACATGAACGATGCTGAAGAGCTCACGGACGCTGAATTGATAAAAGCCGTTAACGATCTGAAACACCAGATCAAAATCACCAACTTGGAGAACGATATCCTTGAAAGAACTATAATGAGGTAAGTTTTATTTTAAAACTATCCAAATCCAGAAAAAGTCTATACGGTCTTTGAACTAACATCAGTGGTCAAAGAATTTAAGCAACAAATATTATGTCTCCTGTGTGGTGACGGGTTAAGAATTTCACCACCCCCTTTCTTCTCGTGGGTGTCGTAGAAGGCGACTGTGGGATATGGGTTAAATTGTGGCGTAGGCGAGAGGCTGGCAACCTGTCACTGCAATGTGACAGTTTCGTTTTCTTTCCACCCCTTATTTGCCAAGAGTGGCACTGAAGCGTTAGTAGTTTCATGTGTTCTGCCTCTCCCTTTATGGGATACAGGCGTAATTGTATGTATGTAAATATTATGTATAAATGTCAACGTAAAACCAGAGACTACGATGAGACACTAAAGAACTATTTGATGCTGATAAAAGCCGTTAACGATCTGAAACACCAGATCAAAATCACCAACTTGGAGAACGATATCCTTGAAAGAACTATAATGAGGTAAGTTAAACCTAAAAAATATACAAAGCCTGAAGAAAACTGTGGAAATGGTGGGAAAGGATAAAGCTGCGAAAATAATGTTCGAGAAAGCCCTAAAAAGATCTGAGGCCCGTTTCTCGAAAGGTACAAGCCTTGTATTACAAGTGCGCGAACTGTCAAATCGTATGGGTTGTCATGTAACACACACTTGTAATACAAGGCTTGTACCTTTCAAGGAACGGGCCACTGGTAGTGCGGACCAGGTAATGCGGTAGTGCAAACTTGAATGAATGAATGAATGAGACTTTATTCGAAACACATTTACAACAACATCAAAGTTGGCTTAAACCTAGGAAAATAAATGAAGTTACATTGCTGAGAGTGGTTTCGGGTTTGCTCGAAGTGGCGTAAAATTGGGCATCGTGGCTTTTTTTTGAGCCAAAGGCTATTATCATTTTTACGTCAATTGTTTATTTTAAGCGCAACATTAAAGCAGCATGGCCGAATATCCTTCAACACAGATTATAATAACAAAAGGCGGAAAGATATCGTTTGTATTCAAACCGTACATAGAAAACACGTTTTTTGTCTTTCTGGGGCCATTTCTATACAACAGGTTAAATGCAAAATTAGACTTATATCCACTTAGCTATGTTTGTTGTAAAAGTGCTCTACGACGAGGCCTGCAAAATATGACGTACGATCATACAGAAAAGTTACTTATGGTCGTAAAATAATTACCTATTGAATATACAATGAATATATATGTAATGTAATAGTTCGGAAGCTACGAAAATAAGTCTTGTGTTTATTTTCCTATAAGTTTTATTTTAGTGAATAATTAAAAATAAATCACTAATTTAGTCCTTCCTCTGCCTGAAACACAGGAACTATCCTAGCTCAGGCATTTGTATAAAACATCTCTTATATGTATAACAATTTTTAGCCTTTAAGAACAATCACTGTACAATTATGTTTTTATTAATAAATTATTTGTATTTGTATTTGTACGTAGTGACCTACCCAGAGTAAGAGTACCTACCCAGTGAAGTAACTAGATTTCCGGTATAGACCAAATTGTTCGATGCATCAATTTTATTTTATGGAATTTGGCTTAAAAGATCGCAAAATGACAGAAATGTCAATAATCCGACTCTAAGAACTGACAAAACCTGCTGTAAAATACTTCAATAGCTCAATCTCCTCTGAGTAATGGCCATTCAATATGTCACAAAGATATTTCCTTTCAGATTAGAACCATCCCTCATGACCAACATTCAGCAAGCCATAGACTACGCCAGCAAGTTAGCCAGCTCGCCGTCGTTAGGGGGCAGTTTCATGAGGTCCCAGACTTCCAAGTTTGATTTCAGCCCGTCAAAGATCCTGTCAAGTCCTTCCAGGTAAAGTTTCGCCGTACTTGACTACGTTTAGCGAATTTCCCAGGGTGTCACAGGGTGGCTAAAGCGATCTGATCGAAAACGATCTGAGTTATGTAACTCATAGCAGCTTTCTTACAAGAAGTCATTGGTTACGTTAGCAAGATAACCAGCTCACCCTTCCTAGGAGTCAGCTTCATGAGGTCGCAGACTTCTAAGTTTGACTTCAGCCCGTCAAAAACTCTATCCAGTCCTTCCAGGTAAAGTTTTACGCCTACTTGACTATGTCTAGCGAATTTCCCAGGGAGCTATGGTTGGAGGATGTAAAGTTCTGAATTATTTAACTCATAGCAGCTTTCTTCCAAGAAGTCACTGGTTACGTCAGCAAGATAACCAGTTCACCCTTCCTAGGGGTCAGCTTCATGAGGTCCCAGACATCCAAGATTGACTTCAGCCCCTCCAAGATCCTATCTAGTCCATCCAGGTAAAGTTTTAGCCCTACTTGACTACGTTAAGAGAATTTCCCAGGAAGTTATGGCTGAAGGATGTTAAGTTCTGAGTTATGTAACTCATAGCAGCTTTCTTCCAAGAAGTCATTGATTACGTCAGCAAGATAACTAGCTCACCCTTCGTAGGGGGTAGTTTCATGAGGTCCCAGACTTCCAAGTTTGACTTCAGCCCGTCCAAGATCCTATCTAGTCCATCCAGGTAAAATTTTAGACCCGTTAAGTTTACATGTCAAGGTTCTGACATGAAATTAATTAGGAGAGACTAAAGAATCAGTAAAGTTTGCAATCAATACATCTCTGGTCATTGCACAGCAAACCCCATAAATATTTTGGGTGGGTATGTTGTGTTCATTCTAGCTACCAGTCTGATATTTATTTTCTATACAATTACAGGTCTTTTAGCACGGCACTTTCTAAAACCATAGAAAACGAAAAGGTTGTAAACGATTAAATTATTGCTATCCTTATCTTCTTTAGTCTCTTTCATTTTACCCTCTACAACAATTGATGCACAAATCTCAAGCACACCCGAACCATAATCTATCCGTTAACTCTGCAGAGCTTCGACCAGAAGAGTGGAATCCTCAGCCAAGATAGGAGGGACGACGGTATTCGGAAGTGGAGCCAGGATCAACGTGATGGCTCGGTCGGAGCTAGTCAGTACTGAGATGGAGTTGCTGATGCAGAAGCTAGCCAATGCTAGGAAGAGGGTAAATTTAAGCTTTGTTTTCGGTGGAGTAAATCATGTTTCTACATATTTGTTGATCCTAAATTATCCAAAAATAACTATGATTCCAGGCAGCAAAACAACATGCAATGCTCAAAGCTCAGCTAGAAGAGATAGAACTGCGAGTAGTTGACATTGAGAAGGCGAGCGTAGCGTTCAACCAAGAAGTCATCGTAGATGGCTGGGACAAGCTAGCACAGAGGATCCCTGCTGAAATCTGGATACGGTATATCCCTTTCTCTCTCTTTCTCTTTGCTTAGCCATTCTTTGCTTCCCATTTCAATTGGAGTCGGCTGTCCTCGTCAGTCCTCGTCACAATTTTCTGTTTTGGGTCATCGATAGGATATCCCAGCTAATATTATAAATTTAAACTAACTCAGTCAATAGGATAGTGGACATCGAGAAAATGAGTGAAGAGCCTCACCTCGGACACTGGCGATCAAATATATGAAAGAGGCGCGTTCCTAACACACAGTCTTAGGCTTTATTTAGACGGCGTGCGAACTCGCATGCGATTTTAGATACATTACGGGCTGTTGAGTTGAGGGTACATATAATTTTGCAAAGCCTTCAAATACCGCAATATAATGAAACTCGTATGCGAGTTCTCGTACCGTCTAAATGGGCCTTAAGCTCGTGTAGGTGAACGTGTATCATGCCTATGTATGAGTGAAATATCTTCAAAGTCATCATAGATGGTTGGGTGGGACACGCTAGCACAAGTTTCTGCTAAAATCTGGGTAAAGTATATTCGTGGATACTACAATAGGGATGATGACTACATAAAAAATGGCATTCTGTTTAGTCCGTCAGTTAGATCGTTCAAAAATACTGCACACATATTTTTCGCTTTTTCTAATTAATGAAAAAAATCAAATATATAGAGCATCATAGTTCCGGACCTAGGCGTGACGTGACGCGAAACTTCAACGCACTGTACCGTCGTCATTTTTCGTTTACGAGACAAAATAAAAACTACGTGTCTTAAATTCTTTGATAATCTAACTGACTGACTAATTAGTTTTTTTTAGTCGTCTCGCCTATTGTGAAGAGGTGGGATTAATATCGAAAAAGCTAGCTAAACTAAACCCTAAAAGTTTCAGATGAATGTGTCCAAACAGCATCAACAGTCTAAACTGGCCAGCAATATTCATTACTAGAGAGCGTATTTCATGTAGCGATTTAAATATTAATATGGAAATGATTAGTGCATTTTTTAAATTACATGTCATGTGGATTATAATAAGGTCTTCCAATCTATCGCATCTACATCGCACACCGCAAACTTCGCTGACTAATTAGATTAAATTAATGTTATTTTTTGTAAATGTAATTTTTCTTTTCTTTAAATGTAGTTATTTTTGTAAATATCTACATTTAAAGAAAAGTATTTATTTCTAAATAAAGGAGTTAGTATACAGGAAGCGAATTATTTTCATTTTTCTATTCTTTGAGTCGTAATATAGAAGTTTTTACAAGAATTTATATAAATAAATTATTAAAAATTAACAAACATTTTTTTATTTATATAAACATATAACAAAATTTTGTTATCATTATTATTTTTGCCCAATATTCACAAAAACATCCAAAAATAGTTTTACTTTTATACATTTTTTGTGTGTAGAAAAAATAATAAATTATGCGAGTCATATCCATATTAATCGCTACATGAAATCCGCTCTCTATTCATTACAGATACATGACAGAGTGGATGAAAATATGCGACAGTCAGATCGGCAAGCTCCGGCTTCGAACCAGCACCCTCAACACACAGCACGCCAAGTTCAAAGGTCAGATCAAGGTCAAAGCCGAGCTGAATGACAGGCTCCGGCCCGTCGACTTTGATAAGATCAAGATTGAGAATCAGGAAGCGTTGGCGACGATCGACCAGAAAACTAAGCAGGTGATCGTTTTTGAAGGTTTTAATGAATTGAAATAGATAAGTATCATACACGAAAGAAAAAACGACAAGCCGGGAATCGAACCCGGGTCTTCAGCTTACACGGCTAACGTCTTTACCACTAGACCACCTACTTTTTGTCTCCTTCTAACGCGAACGAAGCCGCGGGCAAAAGCTAGATCATAATAATTCATATTATTTATATGTCATATACCTCTATATTTTAAATACAATTATTTACAAAATATTTTACACTAGCTTTTTCCCGCGGCTTCGCTCGCGTTAGAAAGAGACAAAAAGTAGCCTATGTCACTCTCCATCCCTTCAACTATCTCCACATAAAAAAACCACGTCAATTGGTCGCTCCGTTTTGCCGTGAAAGACGGACAAACAAACACACACACTTTCCCGTTTATAATATTAGTATGGATAAGTAGGTACTTATTCTAAGTTTAGATACTTATTTCGTACTCCATAAACTCCTTCAAGTTATAGCTAAGCTATAGCCTTTAGTGAACGTTTATGTATGTATAAAGAGCTTAGTGTGCAGCCTGAGTGCATGCTTATATTGGGCGTGCAGCGAGGCGGGGCGTGCGGCGTGCATATCAAACAATTGAAGCTCATGCAAGTGTCCTGAGTAGGATTGCAAAAAACGGTTTTTTTTCTGGCTTGAAAAAAAAACGTGAAAAAAAACAGTTTTTTTTCTGGAGTATGTTTTTTTCTAAAGGTCGAAATCTCAAAATTTGCATTTACTACTTTTATACGGTTTTTTCGACTTTATGTTAACTATTAAACAAATTTAATTTAATAACTTTAATTTCTGGTTTTATAAAACTAACATTTACACAATCTGCAGTTAGTAGTTATCGCTATTTACTGTTGGCAACACCACCGCCTCTCCACGCTTCACGCTGCATCGGGGATTGCCCATAAATGTTTGTATACTGAATGTTTATCGAATTAAAATGTACGTTATCGTTATTGAAACGTTACAAATCACGAAAAACCGTTATTGTCGTATTATTTGTTCGTCTGAAAAAAAAACATATTTAGAAAAAAAGCATAGTGCTTGGTTTTTTTTCATGTTTTTTTTTCATAATTCTGAAAAGAAACATTTGGTTTTTTTTCTATTTGCAACCCTAGTCCTGAGTCGACGCGAGCCCGCCCCACTGCGCGCGTCGCCGAATCGAACGCTCCGAGCGTCCACTCCTTCCTTACACTTAGAAGTTTAATAATTTGCCCTATTCTAACAGCTGGAAGAACTAAAGAAGATGACAGGAGACGCGAATCTCAACCTGACAGTTCACAAGAAGGCGATGTGGGAGCAGAACTCTTATTTGGCCAAGATTTTTGAAACCATCAAGACGAAGCAGCGACAGACTGTTGCTATTGATAAGGAGAGGGGTGTTATACAGGTGGAGGCAGATGCTTTGGCCGCCAGGTACTTATGTACAGTCAAGGAATTTAACCAAGAACCCGTCTGGTGGGCACTTGTGAACTTTGCTCAGATGCCAGGTAACCCGCTGGGCCATACAAACGGGTGGTTATAAATTACGACAGGTTTCTGACGTAGTGCGCCATTTTTTGTCTGGTAGTGGATGTGTTAATTCCCTACCCATCATCCTCCTTGCGTTATCCCACGCCACGGCTCATGAGAGCCTGGGGTCCACTTTGAGAACTATTCCCGAGATTTGGTGTAGGCTCAAGTTTTTACGAAAGCGACTGCCATTCGACCTTCCAAACCGAAGGGTAACTAACTAGGCCTTATTAGGATTAGTCCGGTTTCCTCACGTTTTCCTTCACCGAAAACCGTCTGGCAAATATCATATGACATTTCGCACATAAGTTCCGAAAAAGTCAATAGTTCGAGCCGGTGTTCGAACCGTAGGTATAAACGTTTCTCTATACGAATGTAATTTCTGTTTTTGACTGTTTTTTTATAATCTTTCAGTAATGTCAAATAGTATTTGCTCCCGGGATAACGATATAATGTTTGTGTTACACTCGGGTGCAAATGTATTTTACTTCTCGTGTGTTAAAAAATTCGCAAGTTCAGGATTCTATTCTCGAACCACTCGCTTCCTCCTTTCACTTGCTCGTTTTTCAATTCCACGCTCGGCGTTAAAATACAACTTTGCACCCTTGTATAACAAGTAACTATTATATTGTCTAACATTTAGGCACTGGTCCCATCGCGAGCAAGTAAGCTATGAGCTATCGGCCATAAAAACGAACAAAAGATAATCACTCCCGTGCAAATAAAAGAGACACGGCGATATTGATAGCTCACCGCTGGGCGAGTAGCTATAAACATCGCCGTGTCTCTTTTATTTACACGGGAGTGATTATCTTTTATTCGTTTTTATAGCCGATAGCTCATAGTGTACTAGCTCGCGGTGGGATCAGTGCCTTAAGCCCCATTTAGATGGTACGAGTTTCTCGCCTCGAACGTACGATTATCGAAGTACGAGAAAAAATATCGTATCATGTAAACTATGCGTACGATATCGCACGGGAGGAGGCGATAATCGCCTCGCCTTTGATGTTTGTATGTCTCCGTGTAAACAAAACACGTATGCGAGAATCGTATACGAGTTTATGCGCTACAGTCGAAATGAATTCTCTTTACCTAGAAACAGAAACCATGGTATTTTTATATTTACAGCTAACTCTCAGTAACAGCTAAAACCAAAAATAAATTAGGGTTATCATTATCAATATTATATAGTTAATGTAGGGTATAATGCTATCATTTAAAATAAATCTTATCTATATTCTATGTTCAATAATGTCCTAAACCTAATCGCAAGTATCGCAACCAAGATTTTATTAGCTAGGTAACGCTACGGTCGAATTCATTATTTTCCCTATTATATAATTATTATTTAGACCGTCATAAATAATTTATAGTGTTTTTAATATTATTGGGTACTATTCATTTTAAATTAAAATAAATCCAAAGTAAATTATATCCAACATTATAAAAAAACATGTGATATATGTGTTTATAATTAATTAATTAGCAACTAAGCACGCAAGTTGACAGGCAAAACTCGCATGAAAATCGGTTCGCTCCGATTCGTGCGATAATCGCACGTTCGAGAAGAAATGTCATACGAGAACCGGTTTAGACGAGTCGAGAAATGTTATGGAAATATTTCCCGAAAATTCAACTCTCCGTCTAAACTATTTCGCCTGGCGATAATCGCATGGCGAGTAGGTATCGCATACGATACTCGTATACGAGTTTTTATTTCTCGCACGAATGTAAACGTTTTTCGTACGATAATCGCCAGGCGATTATCGCATACGATAATGTCATAAGTACGAGTTTCTCGACCAAAACGGGCGAGAAACTCGTACCATCTAAATGGGGCTTTATGGTCAACGAAATGTTTTGATAAATTTTGTCTACAGATTGACGGAGGTGAAAAAAGTCAGAAACGCGTATGAAGTCCCAGATATAATGGAGTATGTGGAAGTAAAGGTATGTTAATGTTCTGTTTTTTTTTTTTAAAGCAGAACTTCATGAAGTATGCCACAATCATTATGGGTGTCATTCTAGGATGAGTAAACAAGATGTCCATCTTTCAAACTAAATACACCTGTCTATTTCTCACTAACATAAAACGACATGTGAACGACGACGAGTGTGAACGATTAGTATATGCGGCCTTTAATATTGAGCAAAGGCCTACTATGGAAGTACTTTACAGCAGCGGTTTTCAAACTTATTTTCCCATGGAACCCTTTTGGCAAGCAAAATATCTCACGGAACCCTTAAATTAAATAAAAAAATAGTTTATTACAATCTTGATTTTAATAAATCTAATAGTAAAATCTAATCACTAGATTCTAATCAATAGATAAATGAGGTATTACATGGAACTGTTTTTATTTTTACAATTGGTGAATCTTTGGTTTTATGGAAAAGAGTTGAAGTCGCATATCAGTCAACCAAAAGTCACACGGAGCCCCCAAAGAGGTTTTGCGGAGCCCTAGGGCTCCGCGGAACACTCTTTGAGTATGGCTGTCTTACAGCATCTTACAGCGAAGTAATAACACTTGACTTTATAGCTAGAGCTCATCGAGCTGTACTACCTGGGTTCGTAGCCGACTGACACAAACGCTCACGAAACGAAACGCTCGTAGATAAATCTATCTCTATCGCTCTTGCGTATTGGCGCGACAAAGCCAGACTACCTTTCGCGGCGTTTCATTTTCGTTACGCGTCGCAGAAATGCTATACGACTACACCCCTTATAGGTATGTGTCCTGAGAATTCAAGAAATCTCCGGAGACATTAAATCATGTGGTAATAAAAGGAATCTATTTTAATTTTCAAGGCAGCGTTGGGGGACCTGCAAAAAGGCGCCAAGCTGCTGGAAAACAGACTTCGCGTCCAGCACATCGCGCTCACTTCGCTGCAGAGCAAACTACGGATCATGAAAGCTTAGCTCAATCATAGACTAAATATAAGAAAATCATACCATCCCATACATTTAAATGCGCCGCCTAAGAACGCGCATACACTACACCACACATAGATGGCGCCACAAAAAAATGTCTTGTAGTTTTCGATTATACTTGTAGATGGCGTTAAGTGTCACTTTTGACATAGATTTACATACATACATACATACAATCACGCCTGTATCCCGTAAAGGGGAAGGCAGAGCACATGAAACTACTCAAATTTCAGTGCCACTCTTGGCAAATAAGGGGTTGAATGAAAACGAAATTGTGACATTGCAGTGACAGGTTGCCAGCCTCTCGCCTACGCCACAATTTAACCCATATCCCACAGTCGACTTTTACGACACCCACGGGAAGAAAGGGGGTGGTGAAATTCTTAACCCGTCACCACACAGGACATAGATTTATGGATCGAAAGTGACACTTAACGCCAATTTACAAATAATCGATGGCAACAAGGCATTTTTTGTGGCGCCATCTATGCTTGGTGTAGTGTATGCACGTTCTTAGGCGGCCGCATTTTAATGTATGGGATGGTGATTGTATGATCTTCTTATATTAAAATCGTTTACAGTACATGGATCTTACCGCACTAGTTATGTAATGAGCTCATTACGCAGCTATGTCAAAAATTTAAATAACCATATTTGCTGTAAATCGTCGTATGATACACGTGCGAAGAATTCGAAACGAGTTGTAATAAATTAAAACACGACCGAAGGGAGTGTTTTCAATTGACACGAGTTCTCTTTTCCGCACTTGTAGTGAAATGTACTAATAATTTTTCCCGCTTTGTTGAATGTTACCCTAAGTTTAGCATAATAATTTATAATAATTATTTACTACCGAATTATCAAGATTTAGTGTTCATTTAAATCTTTTTTAAGACACACGGGGCGAACGCGATAAAATAACATTATTACTATAAATACCTAGATATTTTTCTAGCACGATCGTCAAGTTGTTAGTGCTTGACAAAATAAAAACATCGACAATCCTTTTATCGATAAATAGCCTAACATAAGGTTATTGATTACCCCTGATAATAATCTCTAAAATCTTGAATAATTATGTAAACTATTAAAATATGGTTCGTTTTATTATTATTGTCCATTTATTTTCAAACATGTGACATTTGTATAAAACAGTAATGTTATATACCTACACATCAATTCAAGCCTATATTCAATAAACGGGGTAGGCAGAGCACATACAACTACTCAATATTATTCAGTGCCAGTGCAATAATTGATGACATAATAAAATCATAATAATTAATCATCCTCATTGCGTTCTCCCGGCATTTGCCACTGCTTGTTGGAGCTGGGGTCCGCTTTGACAACTAATCCCAAGATTTGGCGTAGGCACTAGTTTTTACGAAAGCGACTGCCATCTGACCTACTGGAATTAGTCCGGTTTCCTCGCGATGTTTTCCTTTACCGAAAAGCGACTGGCAAATATCAAATGACATTTCGCACATAAGTTCCGAAAAACTCATTGGTGCGAGCCGGGGTTCGAACCCGCGACCTCCGGAACGAAAGTCGCACGTACTTACCGCTAGGCTACCAGCGCTTCTATAATAATAATTAATGACATGTTATAATGTAAGTTATCGAACTAAATATGGAAGTTATCGAGCTTAATGTAGAAAATTCAAGTTTTTAGCTTTTATAGACCCGGAATATTTCAATTCTACTAATGCTCATATCGAAACTTTAAGTCGGTCTGGCGGATGGTTGGGTCCATCCGATTGGTCTGGCTGCTTACAAACGGTCTAGTTACAGGTCCCTGCGTATCATATATCAAAATCAGGCTTGAGAAAATGAGGTAAGTTAGAGTCGTTTTTTGCCAACTTTGTCGCGTCTGGTAAAAGTTATATTTATAATAAAATACACATGTACTTACGCAGTGTAAATAAAATTCATAGCTTAAAATTAATCTTGCACCACATATAAACTTTCATTTTTTTATTTCCTTAGAAGTAAATTTTTTGAAAGTCGCTTATTACGTCAAGTATACAATATATACACGTAGCTTAATGTAGAAAATTCAAGTTTTTAGCTTTTATAGACCCGGAATATTTCAATTCTACTAATGCTCATATCGAAACTTTAAGTCGGTCTGGCGGATGGTTGGGTCCATCCGATTGGTCTGGCTGCTTACAAACGGTCTAGTTACAGGTCCCTGCGTATCATATATCAAAATCAGGCTTGAGAAAATGAGGTAAGTTAGAGTCGTTTTTTGCCAACTTTGTCGCGTCTGGTAAAAGTTATGGCCGGCGGAAACGGTCTGGCATTGATGATAACCAATTTCTAACAACGTGCTCTAACACATATATAAAAATCAGCCTTGAGAATTTAAGGAAAGTAAGCACTTTTTTTTCACCTTCATCACTTGATAGCAAAAAATTGGCCGATGGGCCGAACTAGAAAATATGCACACATTAAACGCCGATGTGAACTCTACATTGTCCCAAAGTTTCATCCTTGAGAATTTGAGGAAGGTCTGGCGGGCCTGGGCTCTTGATCTATGTGAATTTAAGCTTTGAGGCGTAAACTACAAAACTCGAGTCGCAACTTCTGAGTCTTAAAGCCTCGAACCTTAAAGCCTCGACCATATAAGCCTCAACCTTATAAGTTTGCGTTGCTGCTTACGAGCACAGAATCCTCGAGTCTTTAGTCCTCAAGCTTTAAAGACTCCTAAGCTTTGAAGGTTTAAGTCTATAAGGTTTGTAGCATTTAACAGCAATTCCCGTCAACTTTGTACAAAAATTAAGGGAAAAGTTAAATTTGTTTTTATTAATTCCTATTTTGTTACCAAGATTTTGTTGATTAATTGAGATTTTATTAAGTTTTATTTCGTCATTAAGGTTCTCTAGTAGGTATCTGTATTTTCTTAATTATAACAATTATCCTGTATATATCTTACGAAAGTCGAATTATATTACTAAATGTTGGTAACAAAATAGGATCAATTAAAATTTGCTGACGTGGCATTGTACAAAGTTGACGGGAATTGCTGTTAAGTCTTAAGAGCTTTTAATAAACTAGATCCTAAGGTCAACAGAAGTAAAAAAAACAGGCCAAGTGCGAGTCGGACTCGCCCACTGAGAACTCCGTACTTTTTAGTATCCTGAGATACATGAGATACAGCGTGGTGACGTGACCGGGCGGACGGATATCTGAGTCTTAGTAATAGACTTACGTTTTTACCCATTGTGTCAATTCAATTCAATTTAAGAGCTGGGCTCTTGTCGGTGCAGCTTGATGAAGTTGTCTCCACTTTGGTCGATCCGAAGCCAGCCTTTTAGTGTCCTGGTACGACACGGCCCTTACATGTTCCTTTACTTGGCTCATATAACTCTTTCTTGGCCTTCCCCTTCCTCTCCTTCCATTTAATTTCCCTTCTATTATGTTTGTGATGAAATGGTCGTGTCGTAGCAGGTGGCCTATCATCTTTCCTCTCCTATTTTTAATAATATTCAATAAGGTCCTCTTTTCCTTCACTCTATTTAGGACTGCTTCATTGGTTACTCTTTCTGTCCATTTGATCCCTTCCATCCTTCGCCAGCACCACATCTCAAAGGCTTGCAGGTATTCTTCATCTCTCTTTCTTAGCGTCCATGTCTCGCTTGCATATAGTGCTATGGCCCATACAAATGTCTTCATAAATCTCTTTCGTAGGTTTAATGCTATTCCTGATCTAAATAGGGTTTTTTTCTTATAGTATGTCTGCTTTGCTATCGCAATTCTTGCTCTTATATCTGTAGTACATCTTGAGTTTCCTGTTATGATACTTCCCAAATATTTGAAGTTCTTGACCTGTTCTATTTTTGTTCCGCCTATTTTTAATTCAGCCTTTACATTGTCTTTCTTAGATGCTATCATAAACTTAGTTTTATTGTTATTAATTTTTAATCCAAATTCTCGAAATGTGTTGTCCATTAAATTTACTAATATCTCTAATTCTTTACTGTTATCGGCTAAGGCTGCTATATCATCAGCAAATCTAACAAATACTATTCTCTCTCCATTTATCTTGATACCTAGATCTTTAGCAGAATCCAATACTTTCAATATAGCGGCTTCAATAAATACATTAAATATGAGTGGCGACAATGAGCAGCCCTGTCTAACCCCCTGCTTTATTTTAGCTTTTCCAATTTCATCTCCTATTTCTATTATCGTTTCTTGTTGTCGGTATAGTTCATATATTATCTTTCTGTCCCTGTAATCCAATCCTATTTCTTTCAACCTTTTCATCATCAGCTTCCAGTCTACCTTATCGAACGCCTTTTCTAGGTCTATAAAGGCTATGCTTGTGTTACGGCCTATGTCCAATCGTCTATCTAAAGTCAATCTTAGTGCCAGTATTGCTTCTCTAGTACCCTTCTGCTTTCTAAAACCATATTGGTCTTCTCCTAGGTTATTTTCAATCTTATCTCTTATACGGCATTGTGTACGGAACCCTAAAATCTACTAAACCGACACGTCAAATTAAGGGTTAAAAATAAATACTATCTGCCTATAAAGCTCGTTGTTTGAGCTCTTAAAGCTTGACACAGGCCTTCGAGGTTTAGGGGGCTTGAGCTCTCTATGAAGCCCGAGTCTTAAAGACTCACTCTTAAGAGCTCATAAAAAGCTTGAGTCGTTAAGGTTCTGAACCGTTTCTGAGCTAAAACCTTTAACGCTTAAGTCTTTAAAGCGTGAACCTTTAGGGTTTTCAAGTCTTTAAGGTTTAAAAGTCTTCAAGACTAGTCTTATAACAACACTAGCCAGCATGGAACTGAACATGCAGACAAGCACAGCGCAGACGGACAGACCGAAGGCCCCTCGCAGACATATTGGTACTAAACGCTTATTTCTGTCCGTTCGTTTGTTGTTTGATGCGCATTGCGATTCACATGCGAAGACACTAGCTTCTCTCTCCCTCTTTTTTTTATTTAGTCCTAAGTAAGACAAAGTACACTTTAACTCTCACAATAACTTCGCCAAACAGCGAAATTATCGATCCTTTTTACTCACTAACTCTGACCCTCACTCACTCAATCTCTCGCTCACTCGCTCACTCACTCACTCACTCACTCAATCTCTCACTCAATCTCTCACTCACTCACTCTTTCTATAAATACTTACCGTAATAACTGATAAGCCAGCATCGAACTGAACATGCAGACAAGCACAGCGCAGACGGACAGACCGAAGACCCCTCGCAGACATATCAGTAACGCCCCGCGGACCACCTCGCAGCTTGTCACACCTTCGAACACGCAGCGGAGTTCTGAAAACATAAACAAATATTTTAACACGTTCGCTATCAACCCGCCTGGCGGGTGCTCGTGAACTTTGCTCAGATGCCGGAGAACCCGCTGGGCGGGTTATCGCCATACAAGCGGGCGTTTATAAATTACGACCGGTTTCTGACGTAGTGCGCCATTTTATTTTCTGGTAGCCAAAAGTGTTAAACTAAATTGTACCAGGCCAGGGCCTTTTTCGGAGTGGTATTTTATTTATTTATTTATTTAAACTTTATTCCACATAAATAAAAAAATGTACAAATGGCGGACTTAATGCCTAATGGCATTCTCTACCAGTCACCCATCGGGCCAAACAGAGACAAGTAAAAATGGTGCAAAGAGAACGAAAAATAACAAAGATTAAAATTAATCGGAAACAACTGAAGTACTAAATACTGAAAATACATAAATAACAATATTATGCATATACCTCTACTTAATAAACTTGCTACACATATAATTAATACTTCCAAATATTATATATATACTAATATTGATGGATGCTACTCGAACTCTTGTTTTAGCAGAATACCCACCAACATGTGTGGTACCACAATATTTTATACCCACTTTCGCTGGTTTTCGCTTAAAAGCCCTTTTGTTAAGTTTCAAATACTATCGGGCCTTCTTATTGGAAATGGAGAATAAGTGCGTTTTCACATTATCCGATCCGATATCGGATGTCGGACCGATATCCCATACCATACATTACAGCCGCCATCTAGGATTTTTTCTATTGAAATCCTTCCGACATCCGATATCGGATCGGATAATGTGAAAACGGTTTGAGGCTGGTTTTGGTGTCACGCGGATCGATCGCACGTAGCGATCCGCACCGGACTAATATGCATTGAGTTTGGGGAGCGTTTTAAGCCTCCGCCACACATAAAGCGTTTTGATAGAGTAGCGTTAGCGGAGCGTTAGCTGAGCGCAATGATAGCGGTGCGCCGGCGGAACGCTGGCGTTCCGCTCGCAATCCGCGCTCGTTAGTTCCCGCCGGCGTCCGCTGGGCGCACTGCCAGCGTTCGTCCGGCGCTCGCTATCGTTGCGCTCCGCTAACGCTCCGCTACCGCTCCGCCTACGCTATCAAAACGCGCATGTGTGGCCGAGTTTTTAGAGTAAGTGCGTTTTCACATTATCCGATCCGATATCGGATGTAGGACCCATAGCATAGCCCATACATTACAGGCGCCATCTTGGATTTCGTCCATAGAAATTTTTCCGACATCCGATATCGGATCGGATAATGCGAAAACGCACTAAAGCGGACGGGGTCCGCGCAGACGTCAACAAACTTCATATCGTCACTACTTTTAAAAAAACTTGTATCTTCGTCTGTCAATGAAAAGAAAATTGTAGTAAGTATGTATGGAATGCATATAGACTTACTGCGTTTTAACTTTGAGGAACAGCGTGAGATACAAGATTTTTTAAAAGTAGTGACGATATACAAGTTGGTCATGCGGATCATCATAAAACCAGCCTAAGAGCGGTATTACGTAGCATTATCATAATGACCGGGCAATGTGATAAAAAATGGCGTCTAGACAATGATTAATCACTTTGCCTAATATGGCTAGGCATTATTCATAATGCCCGGGCATTATACATAATGCCCTTATTAATCACTTGGTCCATAATAGGGAATGCAATTACCGGTCGTTTTTCAAAACCGGTAATTTACCGACATAGCGTCGCCAAAACCGGTAAACCGGTAATTTCCCGGTTTTCATTTTATTTCATGAAAAGTCAATATTTTCCGTCAAAATCGATAATTAAGTAGTTTTTTTAGTAGTGTTCATTAAACTACCACTTTCACAAGACAAATATGATTAATGAAATCTTGAAAAAAGCAAGTTTTAGTACTTAGGTACAAAAAATAAATACATTTTAGATGCTAAATCTTACAATTAGCACTCATCTTCGATAAAATCAACTAAGACACTAGAAATCATCACATATCATTCATATAAGTATCACGTATTTGTAATTGCGTAAAGGACAACTACAGGACCCTGGTTCTTATATCCCACCAGAAAAGTGCTGTGTTACACAGCAGGTTATGTCACATCCTGGATTGGCAGATCCCGCAAAAACAAGCAAGTTTCGTCAAGGGCAAAGGTGCAAACAGATCCTAAATATACGTCCATTGATAGAGATGGCTTATGAATTCAGTACTTCGATGATCCTCTGCTTCATCGACTATAGCAAAGCCTTTGACTGCATCGTTTTGTCATCAAGCATTTGGTAGCTTTCATTCATTTGAAACTCCGTTGAAAAAGGAAACTGGATTGGCAGAGAAACTTCGAGCCATTTTACTTTTATAAAATGTGTTGATAAAATTACCCGTCACCTGCCTACGGTGAATATGTCATCAGAAGAGCCTGCGGAAGCTGGGAGGGAAGAATCATTGGTGCGCACCAAAATAACGAATCTTCGATAGGCAGATAACACCAATTTTCTGGCCGCCAATGAAGCGGAAATAGTTGACAGCACTGGTAAAATGGAACGCATCAGTCTGGAAACGCATCTCAAGATTAACCATAGTAAAAACCAAGCTCATGGTGGTGGATTGTGGTAGGTAGATACAACACACAGATGCACTTAGGCCAGTAACAGTAGATGACTTCATATACTTCGGCGTAAACATCGACAATACTGGTTCTTCTGAAAAAAATCAGAATACGCATAGGAATGGCCAAAAGAGTCACAGTTACAAGTATTATCTCCATAATTCTTGGTTCCTGAGAACCGCATGTCTCTATAAAAACCAAAACCGGATTGGTTTATGCTCTAGACTTCTCCATTTTCATCTACGGAGCTGAGACTTGGAGTCTGAAAAAGGCTGCAACCGCATTGACGCTTCCGAGATGTGGTGCCAGATGAAGATTTTGCAAATACCCTGAATTGCCTTCCGTACAAATGTGTCTATCTTACGCGAATTGAAAATCAACACCAGGCTATCAACCATCTGTTTACGTAGAATTTTAGAGTTTTTGGAGGGCAAAAGGTCACAACCTTGAGAAACTAATCATTACTGGCAAGGTTGATGGCTAACGATCCAGAGGTCGCAAGATGGACAGATGAGATCCCTTTCACCCTCTACACCCAACTTAAGAACCGGAACAGAAATTCAGAATAAAACTGATTCTATTGGGACTTCACGACCCTCAGCAATGAAGATACCAATGCGAGGAGGAGGGGGTCTTATCTTAAAAGCTAATCAAATATTTATATAACAATGAGTGAATTAATGGTGTAAATTTGGAGTTTATAAAACCCACTGTGGATAGTGATTTTCCACAGTCCACACTTGTTGGTTTTATAGAAATCAGTTTTTTTATCTTGGAATCGACAATGCAGGCAACAATGCACGGACTCTAGCCGCTGCAAGAACTCATGCCTGATGATGGGTCTCCATATGACACGAAACATGTCGGCAGACATGCTTAGGTACGTTTATGACGACAACCCTTCATCTCTCTCGCGCGTATTGATGTCGACGTATTACAGTGAGTAAGCTATAACAGACATGTTTTCAATACCACAATATAGCATAGCAATTACACAAAAAATAAACGTTTTCGTGGAGAAAACGAATTCTTGCTAAATAAAGTGTTTACCAGAAGTATCTACAAGTGTTTATTTACGAAGAAATTGCGACAGAAGTGCTTTTTGTAGTAATTTTTAAGTAAATTTAAATTTCGGTAAAAAACCGGTTTTTGAATATATTTACCGGTAATTTACCGAAGCCAAATTTGGCAAAATTACCGGGAAACCGGTAAACCGGTTTACCGGTTTGCATTCCCTAGTCCATAACATATACACCAAGTACACCAACAGAGTAGCAGCTGACGTCTATGTAAGTTTACCTTCTTCCTTGCTATTGTGAGCGGTGTCGGGACGAGTAGAAGAACAGGTACACGTTCTAGTCAGCTTGGTGTATTCGCAATGCTGCAATTTTTGTAGCCTGAAAATGAAAGTTACTGAGATTAGGTATCATCAGCCTCCTTGCGTTATCCCGGCATTTTCCACGGCTCATGGGAGCCTGGGGTCCGCTTTGACAAATAATCCCAAGATTTGGCGTAGGCGCTAGTTTTACGAAAGCGACTGCCATCTGACCTTCCAACCCGAAGGGTAACTAGACCTTATTGGAATTAGTCCGGTTTCCTCGCGATGTTTTCCTTCACCGAAAAGCGACTGGCAAATATCAAATGACATTTCGTACATAAGTTCCGAAAAACTCATTGGTGCGAGCCGGGGTTCGAACCCGCGACCTCCGGAACGAAAGTCGCACGCACTTACCGCTAGGCTACCAGCGCTTCTTGAATTAAAACTATTTAAAACTGCAGAGGACTGTCAGTAGGCATTATTAAAATAAATGCCCTAAAAGTGTATTCGAACCCAGGACGATCGGTTTAAAAGATAGAACTATATATCTACTAGGCCAAACTGGCGCTCTAAGACAACTTGAGCTCATTCTTACACACACACAGATTGAATGAGTCCCACGATAAGCTTAAGATGGCTTGTCTTGTGGGTAAATAAATACTCAGACATGACTCAGGAACAAAATATCTGTGCTCATCGCACAAATAAATGCCCTTACCGGGATTCGAACCCAGAACCACTTAGCAGGCAGGGTCACTACCTAGGCCGGTCATCATTTAATATGGTTTTCCCCTCACTAGTTCGGAAACACGTGTTTTGTCCTTCAATACCAGCGGGTAAAAACACATTTTATCCACTAGTAGGTAAAGTAATTTGACCTTGAATAAAGTCTAATTAACTGTTTTAAAATTGATAAAAGTAGGTGAATCTAGTAATAAAGATGATTTACCACCTGTGGAACTACTGGAAGCAGTGATAAACGCATTTTTTGCGTTGTAGTTTCCTCGCTATAATGAGGGGAAAGTTTTGTGTTACACTCGGGTGCAAATGTATTTTACTTCTCGTTTGTTAAAAAACTCGCAAGTTCAGGATTCTATTCTCGAACCAACTTCAACTATAGAATCCTTTCACTTGCTCGTTTTTCAATTCCACACTTGGCGTTAAAATACAACTTTGCCCCCTTGTATAACAAATAACTATTGTACCGGTAAGCCACCAACTATGTAAATGTATTAATGTATCTTACTTGTTCATATGTATGTACGTCGTCGTGATGGTAACCAGAACACAAGTCAGGGCGCAGACCAGACAGCAGGCTCCAACTACTTTTATCTGAAAATTAAACATTTGGGCTTTTGTAGTAATCTAAACACAAACTTTAAATTTTGAAAAACATCCCGGTATACACCGGTAAACATCGTGAGGAAACCGGACTAATCCCAATAAGGCCTAGTTACCCTCCGGGTTGGAAGGTCAGATGGCAGTTGCTTTCGTAAAACTAGTGCCTACGCCAAATCTTGGGATTAGTTGTCAAAGCGGACCCCAGGCCCCCATGAGCCGTGGCAAATGCCGGGATAACTAGGGCTTCCATTCCGTAATTACGTAATTACGCAATAACGTAATTCCGGATAGCTATTGAACTTTTTAGAATAACGTAATTGAAAGAATCAATTACGTAATTACGGAATTATGAACAATATAGTAATTGGATCAGATATGTGTGATATTTTAGCTCTAAATCATACAAAATTTTACTTTTTATATGAACGCATTTAGGTGTTTATAGCTGGTAACACATAAATAGAATAAACATCAAGAGTTTATGTAGTTTAAAATGTGTACGGTGTTGTTATTTAGCGTCATGAATTCATGATTAACTTTATTGAGAATTAGTACTCCTCGGTAAAATAAATTTCAATTGCCATGTAAGTATTAAATACTTATATTATCTTATTAATATAGTACTAAAAGTTGGTTTCGGTTAGCTCACGGTCAACCTAACACGCTTCCTCACTTCGCTCGTCGTCGCACCTATCTTAGCTGGGGAGTTTATTGCACAACCTTAAATTTTTTGACCAAAGCATGAAACTTGGCACAGTTGTTCCTTATATCAAAATAAGCCGATTAAGATCGGGAGCCTTCGGGAGCCTCCCCCCTGGGGCCCGGGAGGGGGGGTCAAAGTACCGCTTCACTCGGCTTGGTTTGAAAAATTCTAACTTACCCCGTTTAGTTAATAGGTCATGTTTGGTATCGTTTTCGAGTAAATCAATAACGTAGAATTCGTTTTTAGTACTAAAATTATAATTTAATGGTAAATAAAATAAAAAAAAATAAAAAAATTGAAATTTTCATCCATGATTTACAAATTCAGGTCATCATAAATGACAAACTGTTTGCTTTTTCTATAAATAAAAAATATGACATGATAGCCTATTTAATATAGATTATAAAAAATATAACTTTTATTCACCTTTACTAACGTTAAGTTCAACAAAAAAATTACTTTAAGACGCGCGGCGTCGGGACGCCGCGAGCGTAATTTTAAAATGCCTTTATTTTAGAAACTCTATTAGACCCCGTTTAGCTATTAGGTCATGTTTGATATCGTTTTCGAGTAAATCAATAACGTAGAATTCATTTTTGGTACTAAAATTATAATTTAATGGTAAGTAAAATTAAAAAAAATTAAAAAAATTGAAATTTTCATCCATGATTTACAAATTCAAGTCATCATAAATGACAAACTGTTTGCTTTTTCTATAAATAAAAAATATGATATGAAAGCCTATTTAATATAGATTATAAAAAATATAACTTTTATCCACCTTCACAAACGTTAAGTTCCACAAAAAAATTACTTTAAGACGCGCGGCGTCGGGACGCCGCGAGCGTAATTTTAAAATACCTCTATTTTAAAAACTCTATTAGACCCGGTTTAGCTATTAGGTCATGTTTGATATAGTTTTCGAGTAAATTAATAACAAAGAAATTATTTTTGGTACTACAATTATAATTTAATGGTAAATAAATAAAAAAAAAATATTCATCTATGATTTGCAAATTCAAGTCAACAAAAATGTCAACTGTTTGCTTTTTCTTTAAATAAAAAATATGATGTAAAATCCTATGCGTATGTCACCAAACACCCAGACAAGTTTGGTGGTAACTTCCTTCACGAACTGCTTGGTGTCTGATGACCATTGTCCAAATGTTTCAAATGCAATTGCCGCAAATATGTAGTTGTTTTTTAAAAATGCATATTTGCGCGTTTAAACTGGGCGTTTTGCAGCAGCAGTCCCTGGTTTCTGGGCCGAACGTTAGACGTTGGACGGAGCCAAGGTATCCACACAGGTCACGCCCCACGCCAAGGGTCGTCCCAGAAACCAAGGCAAAAGCGAGCAACCAGCAGGCCGCTTTCCGTCTGCTGCTGACAAGCCGACAGGTTCGAGGGTTGTCGGTATGTTCGCTGTGCGGAGAGCTTTGCGGATTAAATCGTTAAGTGCAGCGTGTCACAAAATTCGGCCAGCACTAGACTGGCAGTGGAGTCCGTGGTGTCCTAATGCGTCGGCAGCAAGGGTGTGGTTGGCATGTCTTTAGCCCCAGTCTTAGACAAATGGCAGTATAATGATGAAGTAAGGCAGCTTCGGAAGGAGGTATGTTCTCCAAGTGTCGATCTTTTCTAGTAAAGAGGTTCTTCCGGCACTCATTCACTGCTGCGTAAGGACCCTTGATCTGAAACAATATGTGCATTGTCATTTTATTTAAACAGATTCTGCAACTATCAAATTACAACATTTTGGTGGATCACCTTCACTATTACACACTTACCTATCATACAAAATAATTACAAACTTTAGTAGGATCTGATTAGCCTATCTATGATATTGCTCCATCTCGTAATAGTTTGAAGCCTTGGGTGGCCATGTTTCTCCTTTGTTGATCGTTTCAAGCTGCGTTTATCGTACCTATCCCATACTATGTCTAATCTAGAAACGTTTTCTTTTGGCTTTGAAGCTTAGCCAGGCCACCCAAGGTGTCAAACTATTACAAGATGGAGCAATATCAGAGGCAAATCAGATTCTACTAAAGTTTGTAATAATTTTGTATGATACGTAACGTAAGTGGGTAATACTGAAGGTTACGTGATCCACCAAAAAGTTGTAATTTGATAGTTGTAGACTCTAAAATGATAATGCACATATTGTTTCAGACCAAGTCGTTGCGTAACGGTGAATGAGTGGTCGAAGTACCTACCTCTTTAGGTACCAGAAAAGATCGACAATTGGAGAACATACCTCCTTCAGAGGCTGCCTTGCATCAGCATATACTGCGCACAGTGTACCAGGGGCCCATTTCTCGAAGCTACAAGTTACAATTTTCAACTGGTTGTCAATGTCTAATATGACAAGTTGCAAAGAGACTTCCGCTTGTAACTTGTAACTTTCAGTTTTGAGAAATGGGACTCAGGGCGTTCTTGTTTGGAGTCAGGCGTTGGTGCCACATCAAAATTTGCCAAGTCCGTCTTCTTGGGGATGGAAGGAAGAAGGAGACGAATGGGTAGTGTGGTACCCATTCGTCTCCTTCTTCCTTCCATCCCAGTCAGGCAACACTGAAGTGGCCAGTATATGCTTAGAAGTTACAAGATGTAAATGTAAATCAGGTTGCAAACACCGATGCAACTGCATAAAGAGGGTAGAGCCTTCTTTATGCAGTTCCATATGTACCCAGCTATGTCTCTGTGAAGGGAATGTATAGTATGAGTATGAGTATGAGTAATCTGTCAATTAGGACACCACAGACTAAACTATAAGTGCTAACTTTTCAGTGTTGGATACTCTATGGCAGTTTTTCTTACAGGATTCACTACAATGAATAAATAACAGGTACAGTCGGTCTTTAGATCGTGTGGTCCGACCCGAGTGTTGCCGTTGTCGACACCGGAGTAATGTAATAATGAATCTTTTTCTATTTATGCATTAACACACCTCTGACACTGGCGATCAAATATATGAAAGAGGCGCGTTCCCCGCACACAGTTTAAGCTCGCGTAGGTGAACGCGTACTATCCTTTGTGAATAGGCTTTAATATCATATTTTTATATTTATAGAAAAAGCAAACCGTTTGACATTTATGGTGACTTGAATTTGCAACTCACAGAAAAATTTTTTTTTTTAATTTCATTTAACATTAAATGGTCATTTTAGTACCAAAACTAAATTCTACGTTATTTATTTACTCGAAAACGATACTAAACATGACCTAATAGCTAAACGGGTTCTAATAGAGTTTTTTAAAATAAAGGCATTTTAAAATTACGCTCGCGGCGTCCCGACGCCGCGCGGCTTAAAGGTTTTTTTTATAAAACTTAACGTTAGTAAAAGTGGGTAAAAGTTATATTATTCATAATCTATATTAAATAGGCTTTCATATCATATTTTTTATTTGTAGAAAAAGCAAACAGTTTTGACATTTATGATGACTTGAATTTGTAAATGATAGATGAAAATTTCAAACTTTTCATTTTTTTTATTTTATTTACCATTAAATTATAATTTTAGTACCAAAAATGAATTCTACGTTATTGATTTACTCGAAAACGATACCAAACATGACCTATGAACTAAACGGGGTATGTTAGAATTTTTCAAAGCAAGCCGGGTGAAGCGGTACTTTGACCCCCCCTCCCGAGCCCCAGGGGGGAGGCTCCCGAAGGCTCCCGATCTTAATCGGCTTATTTTGATATAAGGAACAACTGTGCCAAGTTTCATGCTTTGGTCAAGAAAAAAAAGGTTTGGCATCTTTTTGTCGATAAACGTCCCCACTATCTGGGCTCTGTCCCATATGAGATTTCTGTTGCTATACTTACCTGTTACAAAATTTTAGGCATTTTTATTTTTTATTTCCAACAAAAATATGTAGGTATGTATGTGTATGTTCCTTTTACTTATTTCAAACTTGCCTAATGTATGAAAAAGGAACTTTTGCATCAAAGAGAAGTTATTGGCCAAAGAGTTGTTTGACCAAGTGAAAGCTATGACAAATGATAAGATTGATAAGTCTCCCAAAAGTTTAGAGGCGTTATAATAATCTGCTTTACAATAATTCTACCAATTGAAAAGTTGTTAAACAAAAAGTTGCTAATTGTTAGTTGTCAAAGTGAAACGTCGGCGAAATGTTGGTTGGCAAATGAAATTCGGCCAAAGATAGTTCTGCGAAAAGGCAAAAGACCAGTATCGAGTACTACTCCATACTCATTTTTGTGCCTCTTAATGAAATCTGAATATTTATCCTATTATTATCTATAAATATACATCAATAACTATGTCGTTAGGTTATAAATTTGATCGAAATTTTCGTTTTATTTTAAATACATAGTCGATTACGGAAGGATATCCGCAAGGAGGATGATGATGATGATCCCGGTATAATGGACCGATTTCTATCAAACATAGCTAAGAACACTCCCGACTTATTCAGCTTTCAAACAAAAAACTAAGTTTAAATCGGTTCGGGAACTACGATGCCACAGACAGACAGACACGTCAAAATTATGTCCGTTTTCACATTAACCGATCCGATATCGGAAGGATTTTAATGGAAAAAATCCAAGATGTGCGCCTGTAATGTATGGGATATCGGTCCGACATCCGATATCGGATCGGATATTTATCAAAAATCACCTGTGATTAGTGATTAGCTAAATATCAATCAAGTTTTTATCGATATCGATAAACTATCAAGCATATTGTATATTATAGTACAGTATATTGAACTTAAAATAATAAGCCTAATCATGCATATCGCAAAATAATAATAATGAGTGACAACATACTTTTCTTACCATATAGCTGT
Organism: Leguminivora glycinivorella; assembly: GCF_023078275.1. Lineage (NCBI taxonomy): Eukaryota > Metazoa > Arthropoda > Insecta > Lepidoptera > Tortricidae > Leguminivora > Leguminivora glycinivorella. The sequence continues at coordinate 9,819,287 of NC_062994.1, forward strand.
ATCGATTGCGGCGTCGGGCCAGGCTCATTATGCATACTCCGGTTAGCACCAACTGAAATGAAATAACACCTTAAATACGTAATCACAGTATAAGGGCATTGAGGACGACCCGTGTTTGGCTCTCTCGCACGCGCTGCGCGCGACCTTGGCAGCCGCGTACTGGCGCGACCGCCAAATCAAGAGTGAACAGGCATCTTCTGGTCGAGCTCACTCCATCGTAGGCTACGTCTTTGCCTTTGGCTAGTCTGTGGCCAAGAGTAAGCCCATTTATAAGAATAATTTAAAAAAAAAACGCGATCGTCCGTTTACACATGTACTACTCGCCAACAAACTGCATGAACAGTTTGGCGAGGAACTTTAAAAATGTAAAATGTATGTTACCTGTAAATAAATAAATTAAAAAAAAAAACTCTCTGCACCTCGCTCGCGCTGAGCGCTACTCAAGGACAAACCCCGCGTCGCAAAATTTGTTAGAAGAATGATTACTGTTTTATACTGTGTCATAATTATACACAAAACATTTAGATTAGGTCACATTTTTGAGAGCAAGTAACAGATATTATGGAACAACAGGGAGGGAGATATCGACAAACTCAACTATCGATATTTTTCCTATAGGTATCCTATATTAGTGAAGACTACCAGATTAAAGATCTGTTTTTGTCTATTTTTTTATATCTATCTATCTGTAGATCGTTGTTTGGTTATCTTTATCAGGAGCGCCCACCTTGTTTGATGTAGATTCAAGAACTCGGACGTATTCTTACAAATATGTCCAATCTCCTTCCAATGTCAACACAACAATTTCCTAAAAAAACCGCGCGTCCATACAAAGCAAGTACCAGGCGCACATAACCGGCTAGGAGTAGGGAACGCACCATAGCGGCGGGCACGGCGGCGGGCACGGTCTCCAGGTGGTGCGGGGACTCGGTGTACACGCGCACTGTGATGTGCTGCAGCGCCAGCAGGCCCCCAGCGCCGCGGCGAGCGCCCCGTACCCGAGGCGCGTGCTGGTGGCGTGTTGGCTAGCCACGGGAGCAGTCAGAGGGACTGAGAGCACTACAGGTCCCAACACGCTTCTTGTTTGCCCGAAGCGTGTTGTTAGTTAAGAGTGATAGAGACATTACTATTGCCAGCGCGCTCTAATCGCCATATGCCCTTCGGGCATATAGTAAAGAGTGACAGAGACAAAACTATAGGTGGGACACCCGCTTTTTATATGCCCTTCGGGCAGTTGAGAATGATAGAGATAGCACTATCGCCAGCGCGCTCTAGTCGCCATATGCCCTTCGGGCATATAGAAAAGAGTGACAGGGAGCATTCTCTTTCTCACTCTCTTGTCAAAACACAATAATTTCCTAAAAAACCGCGCGTCAACACAAAGCAAGTACCAGGCGCACATAACCGGCTAGGAGTAGGAACGCACCATAGCGGCGGGCACGGCGGCGGGCACGGTCTCCAGGTGGTGCGGGGACTCGGTGTACACGCGCACTATGATGTGCTGCAGCGCCAGCAGGCCCCCCAGCGCCGCGGCCAGCGCCCCGCACCCGACGCACCACCACGCGTACTTGTGGCGACGGCAGGGGGCGCTGGTGTTGCAGTTGACCGCCGCTGGAAAGAAATAAACTCGTGTTAGTGAAAGACAAACACTACAAATATAATAGACTAGCTTTTGCCGATTCGAAAATTGCGGAATGCTCCATACGAGTTATCACTATCCTTTTCATCACACGTATAAATGACAATGACAGCTAACATTTATCTGACCGATATTATTTATCTGGCGATTGAAAAACCAGCCCTAAGAAGAAGATATTATTTATAAATAAACTGATGCTATCTAATACTCAAATTCAACCATACAATACAACGCCATCTATCACTAAAAATCCTAACCAACGTACCAAAATACGGCGGCGGCGGCACATAGTGTTGTGCCACATCTCCCGCGATCGTCGACTGAGGTGTCGATAATTCATACTGAACCAACTGCATCACTCCCCTGGCTTGCATATCTTCACTATTATTCAAAAAAAGTCTACTACTCAAAAACAATTGACAGTCAATTAAAAACAAAAGACACTCAAGTCCGTTTCCCCGTCATTTTTTTTTATCCTATTTTGTCGAAGGAACTTTCAAACTGCCCGCCATGACGTAAAATCGATATTTACACCCTTTGTAAAGAACAATGACCTTTCGATAGAATAACAAATGCCGCTATATTTACATTGCAAAATCACTGACTGGATGTAATATTACACTTTTTAAAACACTGACGCTTTTATTTAGGTCTAAAATCGGATTAAAACGCACTTGCTGCATATTTGTAGACAGTTTTGTTTGTTGCCTAATAAAATAACAATACTTCGCGATTTATTTTTTATTTCAATACATCACATCACAGATTAAAAACGCGAGCACTACATTATGTTGTTCATGTTAATTGATTTTAATAAACAATGTTATAAATATTTATTGTAAGCGATTTAGGTTATGTGTTTTTGACAATGGAGGAGGTTCCGGCATGCGCAGTAGGTAAGATGCAGGGTATTATTTTGTACCCTTCTAACGCGTTTTACTTAGGGGGACCAATTTACGTTAGACCTCTATAATAGTTTTATTCCTAAGTGATCAAAAATTACGTATAAACTGGTCTGATTTTGTGAATACTTAGTGAATGACATAAAATCTCAGGTAATGGTAAGGCATTATAGAAAACGTATAACTTATGGATTTTACCTTATACTTATAGGCGTATAAATACTTATAACAATACGTGGCAAAAACTACAGGTAGATTCTTTTGTAAGTGAATCTTTTTTTGGATTCTACATATCTTGTATGATTTTTGGTGTACGTGGGAAGATTTTTTTCGCACCTGCTATTGAATTGGCGGTTTAGTGACATTTTTGCGACAGTTTCTTTGTCGATAAATGAATGAGACGTACAAATTTATTAGTTTATGCAATATGTGAAGGACCGGAAAGGTACATTTTTGACCTGTCTCTTTCATGAGCTTTATTGTTATCTAAACTATTGAACAAGTGAATCTTCTAAGTGGCATTTTAGACAGACATATTGTCACAGAAATTGATTCATTTGCGACTTCATTCTTAATTTCAAAACCGCCGCTACCTAGCAAATATCAAATGACCACTCGATGCCTAAACAACTCGAGAAATATGATAGATCTATGGCCTATCTAGATCCTGAAGACTATTTCAGCACTCTTTTTGGTGTCATTCTAACTTTTTGAACCATTAGAATCGAAGACAACTGGTAAATTTCACTTTCTGTGTGCCTGTATGTACCTGCTAGCGCGTTCGTAGCTGAAGGCCTGTACCATGTATGTACCATGTTACTTGATACTGTACCTCTACGAAGGTTCTCATACCTCCAAATCCCACACCGGGGAAAACGACGCCACGGAGCCACGCTGTGACGTCATTGCCCAAATCAATTGTTTAATTTTTTTTTTATAAATGGGCTTACTCTTGACCACAGACTAGCCAAAGGCAAAGACGTGGCCTACGATGGAGTGAGCTCGCCCAGAAGATGCCTGTTCACTCTTGATTTGAAGGTTGCCGGGTTATATGAGCTCGGAAATATAGCCGCCGGCAAGGAATTCCACTCCTTGGCAGTGCGCATCTCTCTAAGAGTCCTCTCTTTATTCTTCTCTCTCTCTCTCTCTCTCTCTTTTACCTATTTAAATTTCGTGGCGTATTGACTGTAGTGTCACTATCGTTCCGTCTACCAGTAAATAATTTGGTCGATAGTAACACTGGCTGAGTGTCCGACTTTCATGGCTTTAAAGAGCAGAATCATCTTAGTAGGTAGTAGTAATGTATCTAGTAATAATAGAAGGAGGTCGAAGAGTAACTTGAACTTGAAATATCGGGAGCTCGACAAAAATCAAAAAGGTAATCACGGTCTATATCCCGGTCAATATAAGTCTAATAACTTGAAATTGTTCTGCTGCAGTAAATTGGTTTATCACGTTCAGGCTACTAGGAATATAGAAGGTTCTTACCATTATTCCGTCGATCAGTGAGTAGATGCGTCGGTGGTAGATGGTGGCCAACTTCGCGGGGGTAAGAAATAGGTCATCTAGTCTCAATTATCAATAATAAGAATTACCTATAGTCTCTAAGTGGGGCTAGACGTGGGGATGGTCTTATGGAAGATCGAAGAGAGACTTACCATTGTTCCTTCGACCAGTGAGGAGATTCGTCGGTGGGCGTGGTGGTAGCGCTGGTGGGGTGTCCGGTTTCGCGGGGGGTGGGGGTCCAGGGTCATCAGCTCTTGCGTAGGCGGCTGACGGCTTGCATGTGCAGGCTACTTGGTACTGGAATACAGAAGAATTAGAATAAAGGGGGGTTAGGGCGGCAGCCTTAAAGAATCACTGAGTCACAATGTGCCTCTTAAGTATATCGGCCAATATGGCAGTATTTAATCGATTTTAGAATTTCTGGAGGTTGTATATTTCTCATCTGACTGTTGTTATTGCCTTATCACTTATCAGGTATGTATCAGTGTATTGAAGTTAATAAAATGGTCTTGTCACTAGATAACATTTTAGAGGTGACATTTTGCGACATGATAATTTCTTGACGCATTACCTCTGCCATGTAAAGACAGCTTTTGTCTATCTATGATGAGAGTAAATACATAAATATATAAGGCAACGCTATATGTACGTACAAAAATAGATTAACACATAGAAAACAACCCTAAACCCAGGAAAAAATATAAATGTGTTCTTGTTCATCACACAAATAAACCCCTTACCAAGATTCGAACCCAGGAACATCAAGTAAGGTCACTACCATGCGCGGGTCCAGGGGGAGGGAGGTCCTGACCCCCCTGGAGCCTAGGTTGACCATACGAAAAGACCGCGTGACCCTTCCCTGGGGCCTGAGCCTTTACCACGTGACACGTACGTGCACGAAGCTGGATCCGCGCTTGGTCACCACCGACTAACGCCGTGTCTTGCGTGGGCGACGGTCGCGCGACCGTCGCCGTCGCGTCTCATACTTCCATATCGATAAGGTTTGATTTCGTATGCGTCGCATGGCCGTCGCGCGACCATCGCGCGACCGTCGTCCACGCAAGCCACGGCGTAAGCCACACCGGTCGTCAAGTTTTTGGAAGTTTATACAAAATATGAGTTACCTTGTGCAAATCGGAAGTGACAGAGGCGCTGGTGTCGCACTCAGGACACGGAGGCGTCGGCGAGCTGCGCGCTGACGTCACATCCGGGAGCGACATCGCGGCTGTAACAACCAATAACAGGGATTATGGTTACAATTCAATACATGTCATATTCGGTTATTATCAAATTTTTGGTTAGTTTCTAATGGGTCGGCAACGCGCGTTGACACCCCTTGATTTGCAGGCGACCATAGGTTGCGGTGACCGCTTTCCATCAGGCGGGCCGTATACCTGTTTGCCGCCGACGTGGTATAAAAAAAATACTAAACTACCTATTTTGGCCAAAAACATATACACCGTGTTTCACTTAACACTAAAAACCTGAAAACAGTTTGTTCAGAATCGAGAGTAGAATCGATTGAGCTATATCTTGATGGGGGTAATATTTTTATTTAAATTAGTATTGTTAGTTATTTTCTACGTGCCCATTCTATTGTACTCGTAATACAACATTGTGTATATCGCCTTGCTAGAGGTTGTTTACCTTTTTTCAGTATTTAGGGGTATTAATACTGGCCGGTTACTTGGACGATTATTTTTTCCGCTACTAGTTTGACGTTGTTTGTCAGTTTAATCTTAATGTTTATCATAAGTCATAACAAATTGAACTCGTACCTAATTACAACCTTGTCATTTTGAATATTGAAATTATTTGCTTACTGCGATTACCTGTCCAACTTGAAGTTTACTGTGACAAAGCTTTAAAGTGTTTTACAGTGACATCTTAGTTGTCTATTGGTAAACCTTATGTCGTTGCAGTAACGTACACAAATAAATAGTCTTATGGTTTATGATGGTAGTTAGCAATTATTTTATTGAGTGTAGAGCTAAAAGTCAAGTAGAGCTGTACAGAAAATTAAAAATTCAATTAAAAAAAAAGTAACGATCAGATTAAAAGATGAATACTCTAGATGAGTTTAAAAAAATAAAAATCAGTTGGGGTGTCTGAGGTTTTGAGTGATACCGGAAACACCGTGTATTTAGTCGAAAAACATACCTAGAAACCATCAAGAATGAGTACATTTTCAGATTATCCGATATCGGATGTACTCGTATGAAGATATATGTCAAAGACAAAAATCAAAGATGGCCTTTATTAATGTATAACATATCGGTCCAACTTCCGATATCGGATAGGATAATGTGTAAACGCACTTAGTCTATGCTTTATGTTCAATAAGAACAATTTTTTTAACAAAGCTTCTCGGACATGGACAAATGGTGGTATCAGCTGCTAAAACCTTAATTATTAAAAATTATAACCATAATCATAAACATAAAATTATATTGCTTATTGTCAAGAACTAAAGCAGTACACCCTCGCTCCATATCCATAATAATTAGCCATTCCAATTAAAAAAAAAAACACTTTCATAAACAAATAAAATGAACCCTCTGCAATTTTACGTCAAGCAAATTCCATATTCCATAAACAAAACCATAGAGTTCAAAGCTCTTCAAGATGGCGGTAATGACAGCTGACCGCGACGTCCGGTTGAGTCCAGATGTTGGCGAAAATAGGGCTGTGCTACACTTATCGATAGTTTTGAGGTAAGAATAATTTGGTGATATTTTATTTAGGCCACCAGTATATTTTGTTCAGTTAGTACCTATTTAAATTGAAGTAGGTACTTAGTATAAAGTAGTGTGATATTTTAGGTGAATCAGGGCTTAAAATAGGGCTGTGCTACACTTATCGATAGTTTTGAGTTAAGAATATTTTAATAACATTTTATTTAGGCCACCAATATATTTTGTTAGGTTGTATTTAAATTGAAGTACTTGTATAAAGTAGTGTTACTTATACCTACTTTTAGGCACATGTCGGACACTGGCGATCAAATATATGAAAGAGGTGCGTTCCTAGCACACGGTCTAAGCTCGTGTAGGTGAACGCGTACTATGCTTGTATGAGTGAGATATGACAGGTCTACTGTTCGCGTTTTTAACAGGCGGTAACTGTGAGGTAACCGAGACGGGGTGGGCGGCACTTTCAGCGGAGAGTGGGAGTGGCCATACTGTACGACTTTTGATGTACCTACTAACAAATCGTAAACAAATAAAATGTACATTTTCGGATATAGTTATAACATTTGTTGGTAAACGAAGTGGATTTTTTCACTGAGCGACCTCCTGTGCTGTTTTTTGTTTACCTTCAAGTGGCTTAAGAGCATTTTGATGATAGATTTTGTTTACTTTTTTTAAATACCTAAAGATACAGACTACAGATATATTTTATTAAAAAACATAAACCAAGAAATTTATAATAAGTACTTTCAAAAAAAACGTCAAAATAATGTAAAATTGATAGTTTTAGTCGGTGAAATACTACACTTTCCGTTATCCAATAGATTTATTTAATTCAAATTTCAGTTAGAGCATCTTATTATCTTGATTTTTATAAGACTGGATTTTTGAAAACTAAGTCACTAAATTAATTATGAATTTTTCTCCAATGCACGTTTAGAAAAACTCACGTATAGAGCTGAATTAGTCGATCTTATTTGTAAAATTTGGACAATTTTGATTACTAAAACAGGTAAATTTATAATTCGTATACCCTGTACTACAAACTTCTCAGACTACATTTTTATTTTAAGGTTTTAAATAAGAGTAAACGAGGTTAAGACGAAATCAATTTTTTTCAGAAATTACCTAAAATTAAGTGGCAATTTCTCTGAAAATCTACATCACATCGAAATAATTTTTGTTTTTGATTAATCTGCAACGTTTACTTAAATTGCTGTTATGCCTTAGTGATTATAAATTGCTATTATTTATTTTTGGCTATTTTTTTAAAACGAGCCTTCACCGGTACAATTATTACCACTTTTGGACATTTTCTCATATTTTGTTAGACCAAGTAGAAAAAGTCCTATAACGTGATATATATTTGTAAACTACTCGCAAAGCCCTTTAATTTGATACCACACACGGTATAATCAAGCGCTCGGTTGCGATTTCAATGTTTTTCACACGAAAGCCCTCTTAAGAACTATACTTATATGAAACATTTTTTTTCTCCTGCGGAATCGAAAGAGCTCATGATTCTAAATAGAAAAAGTACAAATTTTTCCATATTTGGAAGAAAAAGTAAACTGACAACAAAATAATAACCACAAAATTAAAATTTTGAATAACCCCCGACATAGTGGACCGATTTTCATGAAACATGGCTAAGAACATTCCCGACTAACTTGGCTTTCAAACAAAAAAACCTAATTGTAGTAACATATTAGGTACAAAATATGCCAAGACAAAGCTATAACTCCCCACGATTCGCTCAAACTGTACCACCACCTTACACATTATGAAAAAACTTCTCAATCCCATCTGCTGAACGACTTTATTATTGTATAATGCCAACTGCATCGCAGAATAAAAATACCATACATGCTTTAACTCCCTTTACGAGTCACTGGGTTCAAATTAATTGCACTTAAGGTGAATACTGCTTTTAAGTGGCTTAAAAATGTCGATTATTATCTGGGAATTTTGTGTAAATAAATATCTTTTATTGCGCGCTATTTAACAAGTTTAAAAATGCAATAAGGATTACAAATTACAAATCAGTTTTACCCAAAAGAACACTTATTTAAAATGTCGATTGGGCCCAATTCGCACAAAGCTTCTATTTCTGATCGGTAACAAACAATGTGGTATCATTTAGTTGAAAAAGTCACATGTATTTCTGCATTACATTACAATTAGATACATGAGGTACATTGACGTCAAATTGATGTCATCGGCATGAAAGTTACGATTGCTGCATTACACCAATTAATTGACAGTACAGTCAGCAATAAAGATATGAATACAGCCAAAGTTCCAAAAGTATGTATACCCACTTAACGTACCCATATACAATGTACAGTCACCATCAGGGAGATATACAGGGTGATTTATGAGTCGTGAGCAGGCATTACATGACAAGTCATAATTAGAACGTAATTGATAATTAGCTATCAATTACTATTATAAGTCATAGTTAAGAAAAAAAAATCACAATTCAGTGTTGCCCCATTATGAAAGTGGCTCAGTGTCTTATTTGCCAAGAATGGCACTGAAGCTTTAGTAGTTTCATGTGTTCTGCCTACCCCTTTATGGGATACAGGCGTGATTGTATGTATGTATGTATGTATATATATATTTTGGGTCTTTGGTTGTATTCATATCTTGGTCGGTGTTCGACACAAGGGCTAATTTCATGTGTCATGTGTTTACGCCTTTATTCAACTGTCTACAGTTGGTAAGAGCGTTGCCACATGCTCCCACGCTGGGCAATCATCATAATCTCTTCATCATTGTTTGAAGCTGTTAAGATATCTTTTTGACCTCGTTACTCGCTTACATTTTGTGGCTACCATACAAAAGATATTTGGATAAAAAAAAACGCACTAAAGAGATTAAATTTATTTTCTCATATTATTGCATTAAAATGCAATTATTTTGTCAATGATATTGTGTACATCTAATAGTATACGAAATGTTCCAACCAAGACATATATTTTTTAGAGTTACACTTATTCATAATTATTATACTTACTTGACAAGCCATACCTATATGTACCTATGCATGTTGAATTTTTCTGTATAACTATTTTATTCTTACAAAGAGAATTAACTCTAGCTTTTTTTCCTTTTTTTTTAAATACCTACAGTACACACCCTTGTATTTATTTCAAAGTGCCTTTGTACATCAAAGTAAATTGATAAATATGAAATCATTATAACTGTTTCAAAGTTGATAGCTACCTGCAGAAACAGCTAACTAATTAAGGTCGAAATTAGTTCAAGCTTGTTCTGAACAGTTTACCGCCAAAAAAATCGACTTTTACCATTCCACCCGCACTAGTGATGGGCCATCGCAAAAAAAGGTATCGATAAAAAAAAAGTTGAATTGGCCCGATGCCCATTCATCCCGGTAGACAACCGCTTTTTATTACTTTAAAATAACTTTAGACTCTAAAGCAAACAAGTAAATTATATTTTCGAGTGTAAAAGTAGTGTAAATTCACAAAATAAAATCTATTCGTGCGTTACCGATACGGCGATTTTCGAATAAAGAAAAACAAAATGGACGCTTGGTTACGAAATCGGATGGAGTACTTCGGGATAATGGTGAGAATCTTTACAGATAAACTACGGATTGTATTTTTATATTTCTAAATGCGGTTAGCAATATACGGCGATAATAAATTGACCACACAATTTTTCTAACTATGCAGCATCTACAGACTTCTATACTTATTACTATCTGAAAGTTATGTTTTGTTAGATTTTACAATAATATATAAAGTTATATGTAGTAAACATATACAACTTGGTTTTTTTTTAATTGATTTCCGTAAATTTTAAGGGAGGATTCTTTAGGTCCATTACAACTATTTTTTTTAGAAACTACCTAGTGTCTTACTCTTACTGTAATCGAGTTATTCAAAGATAAATTGAAAGGTTCAATAAGTGTAGCACGACCTTTATTACATAGTATTATTTATTTTGACATTTGGCAACAGATACTTTGACACTAACTTTAATTTTATGTATTTTTTAAATTAAAGGAAAAATGGAAAAACACCTCCGGCAGGACTCAAACCTGCGACCTCTGCCGGGGCCCGGCAAGGCCAGAGGTCGCAGGTTCGAGTCCTGCCGGTGGTGTCAATTTTTCAATTTTTTCTTTAATTTAAAAAAATACGTAATATCGCTCGCAGACGTTTATGCATGATAAATAAAAACAAATTTAATTTTATTGTCAAAGTTCTCCCATATATGTTATACACAATTACGTGTATGATTCAAAATAATGGACTTTTAACCGTTACTAATGTTCAATATTATAAAGTTTGTCTTATAATTGTCTTAACGACTAATCTACGTCTACGTTCTTACGGGCGGCCCGTAGTTTATTGTGTAATTAAAGAGAACGGTTAACTTTTTACCTGGCCGCCCCCGGGGGTTATATTATATTCACTGAGTTTTGTTTTCATTTATAACTCTTTATTTTGAGTCATAAGCACCAGTCATAAGTCACAAATATTTATATTAATAAAAATGCAAGTAAGTAAACATTATTATTCGCGGATTAGCAAAGTAATCTTCGACATTTTGATCAAGATCATTTTTTTGCAACGATTTTGATATATACTATGGTAAATAATAGGCTAGTTTCCTATACTTAAAATATTTTATGCAGTGCACGAAATAAAGCACCACATTATTAGAAGAAAAATATGGACAGTGATTATGTTTGAACATAATTTCTATTTAATAAGTCAAAGAGAAAAATATAAAGTAAATTAATTGTCCGTGACGTCACTCCTCAGTATTTCATAGTGATTCCATATTAGCAAATCGTTTTGACAGTTCTTAAAAAGAAGATGATTTGACTAGTAGGAAACTAGCCCATTGCCCGAGACCGCGTAAATTAAATAGTCATAAAACTCAGGTAACCGACCTCTAAAAGCAATCGTGACGTCTCCACGCGTGATTAGTGATTACAGAATCGATCGATTACCAAAAGGGATACCGGGAAGTAACTGTTTGATGTTCAAATTGATGCCGGTCTGGGCTTTGTACGAATTGTACGTTTATCAATTGCCGAAATACTGCTATTGAGCTTTTGAAGTCTGATTAAAGGTTTAAGTCTTGTGTTTTTAACCCCCGACGCCAAAACGAAGGGGTGTAAGTTTGACGTGTCTGTCTGTCTGTATGTTTGTCTGTCTGTCTGTTTGTCTGTCCCCCGAACGGATAAACCGATTTAGATTTAGTTTTTTTGTCTGAAATCTGAGTTAGTCGGGAGTGTTCTTAGCCATGTTTCATGACAATCGGTGTACTATGTCCCAGTCGGAGGTTTTTTCAAAATTTTAATATTTAATTTACAGCCTTTTTGTAAAGTTTTGATTTAAAAAAATTGCTTTTCGGCTTCAGGGTGTAATTACTTACACATATAACCATTCTTAGCTATATAATTAGTAGGTAATATTAGTAGTCTTACAAGTAGTTGTGGGTGACATGGTCCAAGAGCTGGCAGGATTTTGGAGTAGGTCCTTGAGGCAACCTGGAAAGGTACTCAGATGCTTCTCTGATCATAGCCAACATCAGGTCTGCAAGTCTGGCAGCTGGGGAGCGGGGCTTTATGGAGCTATGAATTTTTGAAGATTTAATTTTTTGAGGCCCAAAAAAGGTGTTTGAGGCAACCTGGAATTATTAAAAAGTGAAAATAGAGTTCCTATTTTTTTTTTACCACTTTGTACCGTTCTGGCACGGTGAAGGACCCGGCCAAATGATCTGGCATAAATACTATGCGACTTCTGAGGAACTCTATTTTCACTTTTTAATAATTCCAGGTTGCCTCAAACACCTTTTTTGGGCCTCAAAAAATTAAATCTTCAAAAATTCATAGCTCGATAAAGCCCCGCTCCCCAGCTGCCAGACTTGCAGACCTGATGTTGGCTATGATCAGAGAAGCATCTGAGCACCTTTCCAGGTTGCCTCAAGGACCTACTCCAAAATCCTGCCAGCTCTCCGTCTAACACGGCTTTAATTTCATGGCAGCGTGGTCGAGTTAAAGTAAAGGAAACCAAGAAAAGTAACAATTTTGAAGCGATCGGTTAGTTCAATTCACAGATTTCTTTGACTATAACAATTTCAGTTCCAATTTCATAAAAGAATCAAATAGATATTGAATAATCTTGGTTATTGAACTTTGTAATAACATTGATAACAATTAGTTATAGTTAAATATTTATTAAATTATCGACTGACCAACAAGTACCCATGACATTTAATTTGAAATCCAAGTTACGACTTAATTTTTTCGTTACGACATTCATTACAGATATTTTGAAACGATTTTTTTTTGTCTGGTCATGTAACCTGCCCGTCAAAAGGTACATTTTTCTTGTCACATATTGTAAAGGCTCTACCTGCGGTACGGGTCACAAAGGATCTGGTTTAGAAAGTGCAGTTTTGCAAGCTTAAAGGTTGCGGTTCACTAGTGTGAAATAGTTTAGATGCTGTGTATTACATAATTCTCAGTAGATAATACATTTTTTTACTAGGGAGTAAGTACAGAGTACATTACAATGCACGTTTATCGTACGACGTGTTCAGTACAGATGGCCCTCCGAAGTTTCGACCTGATATAATGAACCAATTACACAGATTAATTCAATATCTGTGGTTAGACACTTTTAAATAGGTCATCAAGAAACGATTTTGAACTATTGTTCATTAATACATCTGATGTTTTGCTTTACATATAATGAGTGAAATTTTAAAATAAAAAATATCTATTTATAAAAGTTATAGTGTACGTATCCAAATACCTAAATGCCCATACCAGAATTCGAACCCAGAGCCATCGGCTTAGCAGACAGGGTCACTATCCACGAGACAGACAGGTCGGTACTTATTGAACTAGGTGCCTATACTAGTACAGTCAACCAATTGGAACCCTAGGCCACTAGAACTATGTCATAGTGACTTTATAAATCAGATTGTAAGAAATCTCTTACTGCTTGTCATTTTAACATGGTTGTAGAGTGGCCTAGGGTTCCAATTGGTTGACTGTACATGTCAACAAAATATCCTACAATCCAACAGAGACATATCTGTTTCACGAATCAAAGAGTTCTGTAATAAAAAGCAATCATAAATCACATTTATAGCTATGGATAATCCGTTACGATCCCATCGCATGAAATGTACACATTACATTTTATTGCTTTGCTATCGATAGTTTGCGTTTTATTAGATAAATATAGGAATATAATTTAGGTAACTGACGCCATAGCGGTTTAACAAAAAAATATTATTTACTCTATCTATTTTGCCAAATAACCCAGTTCATTTTAGATTTTTTGATTCCAGCGGTTCTCAAAAAGTCCGTACGGAAATGGTGGATGGTTTGATTCCGTGTCACGGGCAACAAAGACACGGTTTCTCACAGTAAAGTGTCCAAAGTAATAAAAAGCGCCTCTGCGAATCCAATCCGCGCACGGTTCGCCAGTATTCTGTTATGGAAAAAGCATAGTTTTGTAAAAACCTATTACTGATAGTACTGATGAATGAGGTTATTTACGAGTACGTAGCTAAGTTGGTTAGGGTATTAGTGGATGGGCAGGGTATTTGACCCCATGAGTAATAAGCCAGTAAGGTAAAGAAGGGTTCTTCCTTGGGTTATTTTCTGTTACTGCTATTAAGATGACATAATACAGTTGTTAACTTTATATTTAGAACTAATCGTGCATTTTCGTGTCTCGTACAATTTTCTTGCAAAACTCAAACTAAATTCGGTAAGTAGTGAAAGTCTGATATGTACGAGAATCGTGAGTAATTGTGGCTCATTTTTCACCGCACAATGGTATTTCGCATCGTTTTGTGTCGAGGGTCAGAGAAAGTTCACCGAAAAAATGTTTGTGAAAAATATCGATAAAATGTGAATTTGGTGTCACGACACTATTGGGTAGTTTTAGTGATACAAAAATTTGCTGACATGCATCAGTAGATTCAGTAATCATTTATTCAAAGGAATTTTATATTTATAGCACCTACTAATATTGTAAATGGGAAAGTGTGTCTGTCTGTTCGTTTGTCCATCTTCGACGGAAAAGCGGAGCAACGAATCGAAGTGATTTTTTTAAGAGGAGACAGTTGAAGGGAGAGTGACATAGGCTACTTTTTGTCTCTTTCTAACCCCCCACTTTCCTAAAATGGAGGGTGGAAGTTTGTATGGAGCATTCCGCAATTTTAGAATTTAACGCGAGCGAATCCGCGGGCTAAAGTTAGTTTTTCTATAAAATCGAGCAGCAAATCAGCAGTTCTCGAAAAGTTTGTACAAAAATTAAGGAAAAAGTTAAATTTGTTTTTATTAATTCCTATTTTGTTACCAAGATTTTGTTGATGAATTAAGATTTTATTAAGTTTAATTTCGTCATTAAGGTTCTCTAGTATCTATATTTTCTTAATTATAACAATTAACCTGTATATATCTTACGAAAGTCGACTTATATTACTAAATGTTGGTAACAAAATAGGATCAATTAAAATTTGTGACGTGGCTATGTACAAAGTTGACGGGAACTGCTCAAATTACGTTTGTTTGGAAAGTTAGATTTGACCTAGCTTAAGGTCAATACAAGGCTAAAAGTACCTTTTATACCTTGTAATAGTTGTAATAGAAACGAAAACTAATAGCCATGTAATGAAACATGAAATGAAACCTATTTATTTATTTATATAAACTTTATTGCACAAATAAAACAAAAATGTACAAATGGCGAACTTAATGCCTAATGGCATTCTCTACCAGTCAACCATCGGGCCAAACAGAGACATGTAAAAATGGTGCAAGGAGAAAGAAAAATGACAATGACAATTATCGAAAACAACTGATTAACTTCATAAAATACTTATATAATACATAAATATAAATATATGCAAACAAAAATATTTTTTTTTATACTACGTTGGTGGCAAACAAGTATACGGCCCGCCTGATGTAAAGCGGTCACCGTAACCTATGGACGCCTGCAACTCAAACAGTGTCACATACGCGTTGCCACCCCATTAGAAGCTTGTACATTCCCTTTTGCTGTGTTAAGTACACAGTAAAAAGGAGTGTGCAAGTTCTAAGGAGGGTTCGGGTTGCCGACGACTCAAAGGACAATAAACGGAACAAGTTAGTTCCGTAAGTCCTCCCGTCATCAGCACACCGCACCCTCGTTAAATATACTTACTAACCTCGTTCTATGGGTCGCGATTGAATATTCTATGGGCCCTCAAACCTCAAACTTTGTAGAATCTGAGCGGTTTCAATACTATTTTTCTCTTTTTATATTAGCCCTTGGATTATTTTTTAATAACCCCAATCGCACATGTCAAGGTCATAACTTGCCTTTATCTAATTATGCCTTATTATACAGCGAAATTAAATCAGGTTGGAATTTTACTCTCGGATACCGAAGAGTGAATATTTATATCCACACCCACTGAAAAATTCAGGATTAATTACATAATTATGTATCAGAAAATAGGCAAGTTAGACGACTCTGTTTTAAAGTTTCACAAAAAAAGTATAAATCAAAAAGTGGCAACATCGTTGTCATCTCTTTCATATCAGTATGAGTGAGCATAACGAGACGACACAACGATGGTGCTATTTTTTAATTTATTTTTTTCGAGGCTGTAAATGCTAGAAATTTCAGAATACAAACGTCCATAGTTTACGGTGACCGCTTTCCATCAGGCGGACCGTATACCTATTTGCCACCGACGTGGTATAAAACAAATATAAAGGTTCTAAATGCTATTATAAAAGTAAGTCCAACGCCTCGGATTATAAGGTCAAGTAAAAGAAATTAGAGTCAATCAGCGAAATTATGTCACACCATAACACCACACGACCACAGTATAATAAAGAGTACTATCGTACGACATGACATGACGTTGTATTTTTGTTTTTTTTTTTTATGGGATAGGAGGCAAACGAGCAGACAGATCGCCTGATGGTAAGCGATCACCGCCGCCCATGGACACCCGAAACACCAGAGGTTATGATTAATTTAAACTTTATTTCATATGAAAGATACTACGGTCGTCCTATGATCAATTTGAGGCTCTTATTAATATTATAGTTAATGGATAACGATAAAAATGCGATAAATAAATAAATTCAATTACTAAACCAATTCTGAAATCGAACCCCAAGCTTTGTCTCAGCTAGGTTTATTAGATCGACCTGACTAAGTGGACAGTGACCCTGCCTGCTGAGCCAATGGCCCTGGGGTTCGAATCCTAAAATGGGAATTTAAATGTATATTTCGACGAAAACGACGTATAGGGTGCAACCTGCAACTTTATTTTTTTTTCAGAAAATTGCACCTTAACGTACAAAGTGGTATCTGCTACAAAAAAAACGCAGATTTCGCCTTGTAGGTACGTTGTTGTCGTCGATTTTTTATTTTAACAACTCACAAAGCAAAACACCAGTAAAATAAGTAATTAACAAGTAAATGCGATAGCCTATTCTATATAATAACAGTGCGTCTTTAAATTAGCAGCTGTTCTCAAGACAATCAGCCATACATTCACTGAAAGAGGTTAATGATTACATCGCTTAAGAGTATATCTGCGAACTAAGAGAGCTTTGTTATCACAAATGATACTTATAACGTCCTTGAGCCTTAAAAACTTTAGTTATTCGAAATAACATCGCCAAGAAAGAGCTTGAATTGAGTAGGACAGATATTTTTTTGTTTAATATGCTACAAATATTTGATGCGTGTTGTGTTGTAAGTATTTACTTGTGATGATAATTTAAATATCTAGGTTTTTCTTCAATTCTTCTTCTTCTTCGCATCCTGTTACCCTCTGCTGGGGTGTAGGGCTCGAATCATATTTCTCCATTTACTCCGGTCTTGGACAGTTTGGGTAACCTCCCACCTCATGCCTAGCACCCTCAGCTCTTGCTGAACCGAGCGACGCCAAGTCGATTTAGGGCGGCATGGTTTCCGCTTTCCGGGTATATTCCAGGTGAGGGCCATTTTGGATAGGTGGGTATCATGTTTTCTGAGGATGTGTCCAATCCAATTCCATTTGAACTCTACAGCTCACAATACATTAAGTAAGTACATTACATGCATACAATTCCTAACTTTTTAATTACATACAAAACATCCCGACCTTATCTTATACCTAGAAGAACCTTACGCTTGAACTACTATTTAAATACCTACCGAATTTCATCAAAAACAGATCACACAATTAATTTGAATGAATATTTAAGAAGTACAAATAATAAAAAAATAAATGAAATATAGCATTTGGAATCGTAGCCGTCGTAGGGTAAAATATCGATATCGATAAAACTTGCGAAACAACACTATCCACGCACTCGGCGCAGAAATGTGATATCAACGGTCGTTATGAGGAATTGCTTTTAAACGAGTCCCGGCATTCCTGGAATGTATATAAATAGCAATTTAGAAACGGGGGAATCTGCCGATGAAAGAGCCGGGAAGCTAGCTATCAATTTTGCCGTGAATTAGGGAAAGTAACCTTTTTATGTCTAATTTATTAGACTTATATTAACCGGGATATAGACCGCGTGATTACCGGTTCGATGTTTGTTTGAAATATCGGGAGCTCGGCAAAAATCAAAAAGGTAATCACGGTCTATATCCCGGTCAATGTAGTTGTAGGACTAATAAAAATAACCGTGAATCATTCCAAACTCTTATTTAATTTGTTGCTTATTTAAACACAGTAAGGTCTGATTTGAACGGCGTTACCGCAATGAAATAAAACTCGTATGCGAGTTCTCGTACCGTCTAAATAGGCCCTAAAGAAGACCCGGGTTCGATTCCCTGCTTGGCCACCGATTGATATACATATTTGGTAACATTTTCTATGGTTTATGATATCTATTTTTGTTTATAATAATAATTATAAGAAGTTATAGAACAAATTTATAAGAAAATCGATATCATAATCGTAACAATCATGATAATTAACGCATACTTTACGGTATTATAATAAAAGTAAGGATTCTTACAAATTAACAAAATTTTGACTATACCAATGGAAAATATTCAAACGGGTGCGCCAAAGTTCATATAAAATTGTTATATAGATTATTGGTAGTCCGAAAATGTTTCTCATACAATTTTACATTATAACGATCATTATTTATAACAATTTTATGTTAATAACTATCGTAACTTCGAATGACTTATGTTCATAATGTCATTCATCATAAATACGTTTTATACTAATGTTTATGTTTATATACTTATTGATCATAACGATTGCGAGTAATATAATTTATAGTTATATTTCCTTTATTTATTTTGCTTCTTAGGTTAAGCTTTTTATAATATGAATATAAAAGTAAAATACAAAAACACATACAAAACAATATAAAAAACATATAAACACATTATAAAAAACCTAACCTAGGGTGCCGCCAGCAGCGGGGCAGGGCCCAAGCTGCCGGTGGTTAGGGCTGCAGAGAGAGGAACCGTCGGACTATCCGCGCCGTGTCCAAGATCACCGCCTTCTGCATCTGGCCCTTGATCCAGCCACCTAGCGAGAGTCTCTTAAGATGTTGATCGAGACTCTTCGCTATGAGACCGTTCGCTGAAACGACTATCGGAACAATGATCGTTGAATCAACATCCCACATTGCGGTTATCTCGTGAGCCAAGTCTAGGTACTTACTGGACTTGTCCTTCTCGGCTTTCACGAGATTCTCATCATGGGGGATGGTGATGTCAACGAGCACGGCCCGGCGTTGCGGTCGATCTATTATCACAATGTCAGGCTTATTGGCTACAATAGTCCTGTCAGTGATAATAGATCGATCCCAATAGAGCGTGGCACGACCATTTTCAAGAACTGGCGCAGGCAAGTACTTGTAGTACGGTACTTCGCGGTCCACAAGGCCGTATTGAAGAGCAAGTTGCTGGTGAATAATCCTGGCTACGAGATTATGTCTGTGCAGGTACTCGCCGTTAGCAAGATGAGAACAACCGGAAATGATATGCCTGAGTGACTCTCCGGGACGGCGGCATGCCCGACAAATGTCGACCGTACCGTCCTTCAGGATATATTTCCGGTAGTTGTTCGTCATCATAACTTCGTCCGCAATTGCACAGGCAAAACCCTCGGTTTCTCCGAAGAGGTCCCCAAATCGTAACCAGTTCACCGATGCGAGCAGGTCTACATCGGGTCCCGTGAGGGCCTTGTAGAACCGCCCGTGTAGCTGCTTGCTCTCCCATACCGCCCTGCGGTCCGCAGTACTTAGTACCACAGGTTTGCGCCAGTTCTCTTTCGCCAAGGAGAGCGGCGTGAGGTTTCCGTCAACTGCCACCACATCACGATGCATCCCACACTCGTTGTTAAGGAAGTAATTCCTGAGATTGTACACCTCACGGTTGTGGAGATCTTTGGCGTTTAGGAAGCCTCGACCTCCGCACTTCCGTGGGATGTACAATCTCATAACAGACGAGCGCGGGTGTAACATACGATGTGTGGTAAGCAGTGAACGGACCCTCCGATCCAGGGCGTCCAGCTCAGTCTGGGTCCACCGTAGTATGCCAAAGGAGTATGTGAGTAGAGGCATTACCCAGGCGTTAAAGGCGCGCACTTTGTTGCCTCCTGACAAAAGACTGTTAAGGACTTTTGTGAGCCGACTGAAAAAGCGCTCCTTCACCGACCGTCTAATGCCAACATCCTCAATACCCAACGACTGTGACATACCAAGGTACTTATAGGTTTCTGATTCAGAGATAGATCTGAACGACATCGTCTCAGAAAGTTGTAAATTTTCTGAATTTACAACCTCCCCCGCTGTACATGCATAACCGCACACTTATCGACACCAAACTCCATTCTGATGGCGGTACTGAAAACTTCTGTGGTGTTCAATAGCACCATCAGGTCTTGGGCGTTCGGTGCAAATAGTTTGAGATCGTCCATGTACAGAAGGTGAGAGATGACTTCACCCTCTCTCCGAAGCCGGCAACCTAGCCCAGAATCCTTCAGCAGCGTGCTGAGGGGATTCAGAGCTAGGCAGAACCATAATGGACTCAAACTGTCACCCTGGAATATTCCTCGCTCAATCCTTATGAAGTCCTGCGGGCCAGGGGGTCATCCCTGCCTCCTGGTTGACGAAGGACTGTGGTCCACTGCCTCATACATGCAGCCAGGAAGGATATTAAAGCTGCATCAAGTTTATACAGCTCCAATACCCTTCTCAGCCATGAATGAGGCACCGAATCATAGGCCTTCTTATAGTCAATCCAAGCGGCCGAGATGGCTCCCCTGTTCCGCCGAACTTGTTGGCAGATGGTCATGTCTATGAGGAGGAGCTCTTTAGTACCACGGGACCCAACCCTACATCCATTTTGAGCGGGAGCCAGAATGTTGTTAGCGACAATATGCGCGTTAATTTTTGCTCTCAAAATGGATGTAAGGAGCTTGTAAAGTGTAGGCAAGCACGTAATGGGTCTGTAGTTTTTTGCTTCCGTGGTACTACCGGACTTATAGAGCAGGAAAGTAACACCAGTTGTTAGGGAAGGTGGGAGAGAACCAAGATCGAGGGCTTGTTGAAATTGCGTTGCCAAACGCGAGTGCGAGCATCGAAACCATTTTAGCCAGAAGTTGTGCAATCCGTCCGGTCCAGGACTTTTCCAGTTCTGGGCCGTACGGGTAGCACAACTTACGTCGTCGGGGCTGATGGTGTTAGCCCCCATAGGCTCGATGTTCTCGCACTCACGTTCGACAACGGCCATCCACTCGCCCTCCGTGTGCTCAACGGGCACCGACCAGATGCTACGCCAGAAATCAGACATGGCAGTAGCATCCGGTAGCCGCACGTCGGACACACGAGGGTCGGTTTCCTCCCACCTTCGGTATACTTTCCTTTGGTCGCTTTGAAAAAGACGATTCTGCTGGAATCGGTCCACACGCTTTCTGTAGCGGCGAATACGGCTTGCCCATGCATAGACTTTCTGCTTCAGGAAGTCGATGCGCTCTGTGACATTGGCCAAATAGTCGCGGGGCCTGATGCCCGTCCCCGCGAACGCCTGGTTCACAAAGCGCATTACTCGGGGGCGATTATTACCCCCTCTGAAGCAGATCAGCTTTGCAATGAGAGTCCTAAACGAGTTGATACGACGCTCGATCCGTACTTGCCATGCAGGGACACCTCCGGCGGTCCTAGTTGCACGGTCAGCGTCCGGAAACTTGACTCGAGCAACACGGCACGCCGCGATGGCCCCGCAGTACATGATCGAGTGTGTATCATCTAGATCTTTACTAGTCCGCATATATGGATCTAGTAAAGCATTTAAGGCTCCTATTAGCGCTAGATTGCGTCTATTCATGGGCAGACGTGGTAATCGTGGCCTAGGGTTGTTTGTGGAGCGATACTGCGTAATCGCCTCTTCCAAAGACCTCCTCAGTTGCTCATTGGCAGGCTCACTCTCGCTCTGACTCGCGAAGTCCCCGCCGTCGTTACCGGAATCAACCCGCGGCGCCTCCGGTGCCAGGTCGGGTTCGGGCACCGGGTCCGGCGACATGGCGGGCAAATCCCGCCCCGAGGCAGGGTCCGCGCGAGTAGCGAGAGCCTCCTGGCGAAGCCGATCAAGTGTGGCGTCATCCAACCGCTTTGACCGCTGAATGACACGCACCTGATCCGACAGTCGCTGCTCCGATACGGTGGTGGTGGGTTCAAGCGTCTGAAACAGAAGCAGCATTCTTGAACGATACGCGGACAGCCTAGTTCCCCCCTCTGTAGCCCCATAGTACGCTCGCATGACATTCTCGTTCATTAACTGAGACCATCTCATGCGGCGCACTACACCACCGGCAGCGGGAGCCGTGGGCGGGGCAGGATGTCCCGCAGGCCCCAAGCGTGCCGGCAGCGGTGGCCGCCCTCGTCGCGCAGGTGGTGGTGGCGGCGGTGGCGGCGGCCCGCTCTCGTCGCTCGACTCGCTGGTGTCGGCCGCGGTAGCGAACTCGTCGCTCGACGGCGGTTGCGAGGAGACGGACGAGGCGGGCGAGGGTGGTGGGCGTGCGCTTTGTAGAACCGCTGATTGTCCGCGTGTTTTGCTTCTTGTGATCATTCCGTGATATTTGTCTTGTCGTACATGTCGATAATTTTTATGAAATATACCCAATACAAGTTTGGTCACATGTAGAACTGACTTGGGTTCTGGTTTCCATAAAAAGTAACTCAAAAATCAACATGTAAATACAAAATATCCAAAAAAAATTAAGAGAGATTAGCAAAACATGTTTGTAGTTGACAGCGTCTTTTTTTTTTTTTTTTTTTTTTTTTTTTTTTTTTTTTTTTTTTTAGTTATATTATTGTTAACAGAACAGACATCACATGTGACAGTCCAGTTAGGTGCGACGACGAGCGTCGCGAGGAGGAGCGTGTTAGGTTGACCGTGAGCGAACCAGAAACGAATTTTTAATGTAAATTGTATATGTCACTGTAAAAGCTTCAAGCGCGTTTCTATAAATGGCACAAGTTTTTCATAGAACTTCCCCAAATCTTTTTAAATAATTTTATGATGAATGATTTTCTTAAACACAAAATTATGAATGTTATTAAATATTTGTATAGAATTTATGATTAAAAATTTTCGACTAAATGATTATTATGAACAGTGATAATAGTACTATTGATAATAATGAAACAAAATTATGATAAGTAAAATTATGAGAAATGATTATTCGGAGCACAAATCGGTATAAACAATAATTTTATAACAAATCATTTTATATGAGCCAATATGGACCCTATTCAAACAAATGTATCAAAATGTGCAATGGTAACACGTTATCGATAAACGGGGGTACTTCACTAAGGGGTAAGGAAACATTTATAGATGCAGGTAGATCGTTTACCTGCATTGTAAAAAAAATTATTTTTTGAAACGTCATTTATAAAATACCTTTTTTCTCTATTAAGGTTTTGTAAGTCAATTTAAGTTTCATTGTTTCATTAAATTGAAACAGTTCACATTATCTTTTGTTTATTTCAATATTTATATTTTTTTAAATTTGATATTTGAACAATAGGTATAAACCCAATATTAAAAAAAAACAATGACTCAAAGTGAATTACAGTTTTAAAAAAACTCTCTTGATTGAATGCAATAGAATTAAGGTAATTGGCTTCCTAATTATTCATATGCATGTATAATTCATAGATATTTCATCTCTCTTGAACCATGAAGAGTTGAAGACACAGGCCATTCTATATGCATTCTGCAAAGCAAAATAGTTTCTCGTTCTCACAATAACCACGATATTGAATTAATTTCATCATTAATTCGCATATGCTATGCACGTGTAAGATATTTTTTTTTTCGATGCAAATACAAATGTTTGTTAAACATGCAGAACACACAGAGAAAAAAAAATAGTTATTTGTTATACAAGAGTGCAAAGTTGTATTTTAACGCCGAGTGTGGAATTGAAAAACGAGTAAGCGAAAGGATTCTATAGTTGAACCACGAGCGAAGCGAGTGGTTCTAGAATAGAATCCTGAGCTTGCGAGTTTTTCAATACACGAGAAGTAAAATACATTTGCACTCGTGTGTAACACAAAACTTTTCCCCTCACTATAGCGAGGAAAATACAACGCAAAAAACGCGTTTATCACTGCTTCCAGTAGTTCCACAGGTGGTAAAACATCTTCATCACTAGGTTAACCCACTTTTATCAATTTTAAAGCAGAAAATTTGCCTCTATTCAAGGTCAAATTACTTTATCCACTAGTGGATAAAATGCGTTTTTACCCGCTGGTATTAAAGGACAAAACACGTGTTTCCGAGCTAGTGAGGGGAAAACTTATTAGCGTAGTGCAACGAATACCGCCGTGTGCGTGACACATTTCGAATTTAATTTGAAAATCTCCATAACATTTCCATAATTTACTTGAATAGGACACGAATCACGATAGTTACGTTTTTAAATTACATTGAGCACACCAACTGGTAAAGGCTTTCTTTGCTATTCGAAAACAGATAGCAAAACTGCATTTTATCCACAAGGGGGCAAAGTAATTTCATACGAATTTTAACTCGATGTCTTAATCTGGCTGCTAGATTTTACGATTTTGAATCATAAATATTGAATAAATTGATGGATTTCATTTATTTTGATGTTTTATAGTCAGTGTTTTGTTCGTGTTGGTGTGGTGAAAAATTTTGTGTTTCACTCGGTGGCAAAGTTTGTTTAACCTTCGTGCCTTGATACCCTCGCAACGCTCAAGATTCCACTTTTTGAATCACTCGCTACGCTCGCGGTTCAATTTTGGAATCTTTCGCTTGCTCGGGTATCAATATTGGCACGTGCGGTTAAACAACTACTTTGCCCCCTTGTAAAACAAATAACTATTTTTTCTTTGAATATTCTATTTGTATACCTAGATTCGGAAGTGTTTTTTTGTTCCTCTTTCCTTTCATGTACTATTTTGTATGTTCAAACACAATGCTATATTGTTCATGAATAAAGTACTATGACTATGACTTACTTTTATTATAAAACATGAGATTTCTACGTTTTCCTTCGAAATGCCAAAGTTACAAACAAATAATTTTGAGTCAATTGAAAGTTCAATTAGCCTTTTTGACTATGCATGAATGACAAACATATTAATATAGTATGCCGACTACCTACTATTTTTAATACTACGTCGGTGGCAAACAAGCATACGGTCCGCCTGATGGAAAGCGGTCACCGTAGCCTATGGACGCCAGCAACTCAAGGGGGGTGTCACATGCGCGTTGCCAACCCATTAGAATCGTGTACACTCCCCTTTGCTGTGTTAAGTAGTAAGTACACAGCAACATGGAGTGTACAAGTTCTAAGGATGGGTTCGGGTTGCCGACGACTCAAAGTTTATTTTCCAAAGTTTATTTTCTTTTGACCATTTCCGTAATATTATCTTTATAAAAACTACAAAGGTATCTCGTAGATCTCTGACTTCAAAATGTTGAGATAACTGTTAATATAACCCACAGATCTCTAACAATCTTGTTAAAATTCAAAAGGAGCATAGAATTATAAGTCGTACAATTTAAGATGGAAGTGATATGGTTAGCAATTAAATACCGTTATCTTAAATAAGGATTTGAGGTAGAAATGGGCACAACGTTGAAATTTATCCATACTAATATTATAAATTTGAAAGTGTGTGTTGTGTGTCTGTTTGTTTGTCCGTCTTTCACGGCAAAACGGAGCGACGAGTTGATGTGATTTTTTAAGTGGAGATAGTTGAAGGAATGGAGTGACGTATGCAACTTTTTGTCTCTTTTTAACACGAGCGAAGCCGCGGGAAAAAGTTAGTTAATTATAAATCTGAATGGGGCAACAAGAGAAAAAAGCGCACACCCATCTTAAAGGCCGATAACGCACCTCCAACATTTCTGGTGTTTCGGGTGTTCATGGGCGGCAGTGATTGCTTACTATCAGGCGACCTGTCTGCTCGTTTGCCTCCTATCCCGTAAAAAAAACAGTATTACCATCAAAAGAGCAATTGAGTGGAAATACATACATAAGAGTAGAAAAATTCCAAAATATCTATGTATACGATCATATAGGTAGGCAGATCGTACAGGCATAGAGAGAGTAATTGTGGAACAATCTAAATATAATTTTAAATAGATATTCATAAGAATAAATAGATAAGATACCTTATACTACCTAAATAGTGTTTACTAACTGATCATTCTTTTACCAGTTTTTCACCCCTACAAGCCACATGTAGTTGACTAGTTAAATATGAAATAAAAATGAAAAGTATTTATTGACTCCACCACAAAGTATACATTGTGTATTTGTGTGCAATAGTTTTCTTATAATTAATAGATAGATACAATAAGTGCAAAACTTGTGCGGTGGAAACTGGTGCCCAAACCCCAGATACCAATTAAAATACTATGTCATATGCGCGTTGTCCCTGTATTGTATGCGAAGTTACTTCAACATACATTAATCCAACTTGTATCATTCGTTTGAAATGCAATTCATTTTGTCAACAACCCACATTTGCGGGGCAATGGCGGTCATTCGAGCCCCTCAAACAATAAAATTATAAGCATAAGCGTAAGTTGCATCTAACGATATACCTCTTACGCCTTTTTCATCCGATATGTGATACTTACTGTGGGAGAAATGCCGAGCCGTTCTATATCGTTTGATTACACTCAGCCGCTATTGTATACTCAAATTACACGCCTTTTATTGAGTGAAATTATATATCTTTAGTGTAATTACTTCGTTTGACAACTGACCCTCTGTCTATGCATAGGAAAAGGGTATTTAAAATACTTAAAATGCTGCGTTTTCCTTTAAATGATGTATACGATATAAATAAATAAATATTAAAGGATATTCATACAGAATTAATGGTAAGCTCAAGAAAGCTTGTATTGTGGGTCTGGGTACTCAGACAACAATATTATAATACCTACTTATACAAATACACATAGAAAATAACTCGGGAACAAATATCTAATCTATCTGTCTTCATAAAATGATCACATAAATAAATGCTCTTACCGGGAACCGAACCAGGCATCGGCTTAGCAGGCAGGGCTTACTACCAACGAATAGGTAGGTAAAAAAGTTATGTTTATTTGTAACTACAAAAATACAAAATTAAAATAACAATAAATAAACAACTTCAAAGTGGGTCGAGAGATTTGGTGTAGGTATACCTATTATAGTATTACTTATTATTTAAAAATGCAATATGAAATTTACAATAAGTATACACACAAAATCTTGAATATATCATTTATTATTTTTATCGATAAGAACCAACACGTATAACATCACTATTTTAAACGCCAACGCGATTTTTTTCGACAAAAAAAGGCAACGGTCCTACATCAAACATCCTTAACAAGTTACAGATTCAAATCCGCCTTTCGTTTCAAAACTAGTTTGTAGGATCTTACCTTTGTTCTTTCCGGCCTGTTTCTCATAAAAGTCATAAACCTTACTAAAATAACTTCTGAAAATAAATTAACAATAATGATTAAACGGTCTTACCATTAAATTATGTCACGAAAATCCTGTTTCGAAATACTTTGACTGAAAAACTGTTTTAAAACTCCATTTTGCAAATGGAACCACTAAAACTTCACATTCACTTTACGAAACATAACCTAAAACTTGCTAAAACTAATAATTGTTTTTGAATTTTAAACTTGGAACGCTAACTTTTTAAATCAGTGACGCGTCCGCGGGCGTCGGAACTCAACTGAGACTGCCGAAGATATTTTTACCTGAGTAAAGCAAAAAGTTCGCTTCGTCAATCGGACTTAATTAACTATACAACTTATTTAAAACCTTACGCGTACATTTTAAAGTCTTTATTCGTTTACTCGAGGTAATTACTTTGGCGTGACCATAGTTAAGATGCAGTAGAAACTAAAATAAACTTTCATGAGATAAACTAAGGTTTATATTATAGTGATGTGATCTAAAAGCTCCAGCGTTGTAATCCTCTGGGTATACATATATCGTGGGCAGTTGCTGTTAAGAAAGGCTTCTCAAACTTTGGAAAGTTTCTGTAAGCTTGTTAGGAACTGTAACTTAGTTGATTTTTTGGGCAAAAGGCGAAAGGAAAAGTACCTAAAGGTATTCAATATAACATTATTAACAGACTGTTTATTGAAACAATTTGATTAATACAATCATTTGAAGATGTCTGACTTTACGTTAAAGTTATTTACTTATTATCAAAGTGAAAAGTTATGTACACTTAAAATAAAGTTATGCTGAACCTTGGAAATAATAATATCCGCTTACGTTTCGTATGTGACACTGTTCACTGTAGGTAGGTAAAGATCTTAATATTGCCTAAATTATTTCGACATCTATAGAAAATGCTACTCAGCATTCGTACTTACAGCAAGGCTACTCATCCATCCATTTAAATCCATTGCTCGTTATTCTTTGTAATGTAACTGGTTGATTAGATACATACGTATGTATTTATTTAATAGTATGGCATACTTACACAAAAACAGGCGGTTATATGAATATCAGAAAATACAACCTAAATTACAGTTAAAATTTAAACTAAATGTCAATATTCAATGCACTCATCCACGATTTTTTTTATAGCTTTTATTGCACCATGTTATGTCAAGTTGTACCTACTCGTGATTTCTGATCTCTGCGCGATGCTAAAATCGTTACTTGGCAAACGTACTGTCTTCTGACCTCACGGTTCTAACACTTCTAACCATACGCCATATGATTAATTGAAATACGGTTGTACTCACGTTATTATATCGCTATTGCTGCGACATGTTTCGGGCCAATTCGGAGGCCCCTCTTCAGGCGTATAGGAGTTCACGCGAACCCGCGGGGCGTATTTCAATTAATTATTTGAATATGTCTCACGGAAGTTTAACGTGCATACGCCATATGATAGATTTTTTAAAAGACTATAATACGGAGGGAGAATATTATCTGTTGTTCTGAGTAACAGTTTGAGCACCACCGGCCAGGCCCCATACAGCAAAACTGGTTTGTAGTAGGCTCCAACAGAAATGAATTAACTCATTGCGAGTAATCTCAGCCTAAACTAGGCCCCGGTATTGTCTGGATATCCTGTTGTAATAGAAACTCCGAACACTTCGAACTAAGTTTTTCTAGGATAAAAAAAAAACCTACCTGAAAAGTGTTCTTTCAATAAAAATACCACGATCATGATAATTACGACACATAATAACGTGTTTTTATCTTTATACTAAAATAAATTTAAAATTATTAGAAGGAGCCCATATTATTATTGTCCCAGTGCTTAAAGGCCTCATTTAAATAAGTCCTCCACATATCCATATCCCCTAAAGTCTCCTACCAGGGGGCCGATTTTTGAGTCTCACGGCGTTCGAATTCAGAAAATTGTCACTGAAAATAATAGGCAATTCACCGTTTTCAACCGGTATTTTAGTGACAGTGAGACTCAAAAAATCGTTTAAATAATATCATCACCATCCCCCAGTATATGTCAAAGACGTCAAGCACGTACCGCCATCTCTTACTAAAAATGTTTTGAAAAATAACTAGGAGACATGTAACAAGTTTACTTCAAATAATTATCTTCATTATCATCATTTTAGTTCAAATAATATATTTAATAAAAATGTATCGATAAAAAAATCGATACGTGGCACATCACTATTTTAAAACGCCACTTTTTTTATTATGAAGGCGACTGTCCATAAACTTAATACAAGGATATTCAAAGCTTTATCAAAAATTAATGATGTTTGAATACTCAAAAACCATATAATGCAGTTAGCGTACTATAACAATATTTTGGCAAAAAAGGTGCAAAATTTAAAAAGTTAGGTACTTATTTCTTTTTTATTGAATAATTAGAACACTCCCGACTAACTCAGCTTTCAGACAAAAAAAAACTAAATCTAAATCGGTTTATCCGTTCGGGAGCTACGATGCCACAGACAGACAGACAGACAGACGGGCAGACAGACAGACAAAAACGAGGCTCGTCAATCCTATGTTCGAATTCGCTAGAATCGGACCATATTAAGTAAACAGCGATTTTGTCAGAAACCAAGGAATCGCATGAGATTTTACAGTGTTTTGAAAAGTGGCCCGCCGAGTTTCTTGCTGGTCCCATAGTGGATATCCCCCTCTAACTGAGGGAGGACAAATCTTCTCGTGTGCGTGTGGATTGAGTGAGCACCTTCCGAAAATAAATAAAAATATGCTGATCATTTAGTAAAAGTTCTAAAACAATTGTAAAACGAATCTCTGAATTTGTAAAAAGATAAATCAAAAGATACAGTCATTAACATGTGCTCACTCAGTTCTCACAAACTACCAACGAAAACAGTGAATGTATTCATTTAACATATCATATTTATATACTAACATTTAGTAAAAAATATGCCAACCTACCTCTATAAATATTAGATCACCTAGTTACGTATTTAATTTTTTACAAATAATTTCTTATGCTCACTCAATCCTCACACTTTTGAAAAGCCGAATTTTGATGAAAAACATAAGATTTAGACCGCTATTATATGTGTATAGTTTAGTAAAAGTGAAATGGGAATTTGTAAAATACAAAACGAACCACTAACGTGTCAGGTTTTTTTATAATAAATTTTTGTAAGTGCTCACTCAATCCACACGTTTTGAGAAAGTTAAAAATGTCAATATCTAAAGATTTGTAGCACTACAGACACTCGAAAGTACTTCAACATTTAGTAAAAATTTTTACTAAATATCCACCATCTAATAATTCAGAGATTAGTTTTACAATTGTTTTAGAACTTTTACTAAATGATCAGCATATTTTTTTTTATTTTCGGAAGGTGCTCACTCAATCCACACGCACACAATCTTCTCGAGGCTGAGGCGTAGGGTTAGATCCGGCGTAGCTTTATTTGACGTTCATATGCGCATTGCATTGCATTAATATGCCTTCTTGGAAAATATTTCATTTCATTTCAGTGGGTACCTAGGTACGTTCATACATAATCGATTAATTTAGGTTAAATTAAAAGAAAAATTAAACGCACACAGCTCGTATAAATAGATTTATTCCATTTTCTACTTAAAACTAAAATGTAACAAGTGTCTGATGCAGTTTTCAGTTACTCATGAACAAATCATACTTCTAGTACACTATTTCTAGGCTAGTTTCCTCTTAAAATTAAATATTTTATATCGTGCACGAAATAAAGCACCACATAATTAGAAGAAAAATATTGACAGTAGTTATATTTAAACCAAAGACCTATATAACTTTGTAAAGACCGATAAAGTCTAAGAAAAAACGTACCCCAAAACCATACAGAAAAAGGTATGGTGAGCTAGAAGGCGATACACCTTTGGGGTACGCTCGGCTAGATGGCGCTAATATTAATATTTGACATTTTAAAATATATCAAGCTAAGAATATGGGCCAAATTGTCAAAACTGAGGTTCAAAAGTTTTAAGCTTGTGTCGAGAGATGGCAGTCTATGCACTGTGATTACACATTTTACTTTGACAGTCATTCTCTATAATACTCGATCCTCTTTGATTTAAACATAATTCCTATTTAATAAGTCAAAGAGAAAGATATAAAGTAAATTAATTGACCGTGACGTCACTCCTCAGTATTTCATAGTAATTCCATATTAGCAAATCGTTTTGTCAGTTTTAAAAAGAAGCTGATTTGACAAGTAGAAAACTAATCAAATAAAACTATGGAAACGGATTAGCACAGCGGACAGAAACCACGAACGCTGTAAAGTGTTCGAAACGTCGGGATGAATTGTAAATTCATTATACGCGATTTAATCCGTTTCCATAGTTTCATTTCATGAGTCCCCTCCCCCCTTTCTTCCCGTGGGTGTCGTAGAAGTCGACTGTGGGATACGGGTTAAATGGTGGCGTAGGCGAGAGGCCGGCAACCTGTCACTGCAATGTCACAATTTTCGTTTTCTTTCAACCCCTTTTTGCCAAGAGTGGCACTGAAACCTGAGTAGTTTCATGTGCTCTGCCTACCCCTTTATGGGATACAGGCGTGATTGTTGTATGTGTATTTCATGAGTAACTATCGCGGTAACAATACAAGATAATATCAGTACGAAGCTAGCCTATTGTCAGTGTCAAGACTGTGGTGACATAGCCTACTGAGTAAGCAGCTAGTTTATTCCTTAGACTTGGGGACCCAGGGTTCGATCTTGGGCCTGGTAGTGCTGTAGGGTACATATTGACCCTTGGTGCCGGAGAGGTTTTCATTTCCATAGATCATCCAGTCATATTTAGGGCGGCTGGGATCCTGAAAGAATAAAGGCGAATTTTAGATAAATAGAAGAGATTTTAGATATAGACGGTATATACACCGTGTTTTTTGTTTTCGACACGTTGTTAAGTTCATTATCAGGAACCACCCTGTATATCACTTTCAGTTAAATTCGCAAGAAAAAAATTTCATTGTGTTCATACATAATAAATGAATTTATTAATGTGAGAAGCCCTTAAGAATTACATTCCATTTAGTGTCAAGTGATTGACGGCACATGTCAAAACAAATAACATTAGGAATTGGTAAAGGCTGTAGTTAACGGAATTCGATAAAAACAGGGTGTATACACCTTGTGCACTTGTGTGTACTTCATGAAACGCGTACCTTCCTAAACCTTGACGTTCGCCGAATCATAGACGAGCCTAAAATTGATTGTAGAGGCGAAGGTTTCATTCCCATAGAGAATTTGAATTACGCGCCATTTTCGAGTGTCGAGCTTTGGTTGACCGTCTATTGTCCCGGTGCTGTAAGTTCCTCTTTTTGACACATGACAGCGTCCACAAAACTTAAACTCGCGCGACCTAATGAAATTTTAAATAAAATCTTGTAATAATATTTAAAACAATCAAGTACTTAAAAAGAATATTATGCTTATTTTAAAACACATGTTACATTTTTGTGGATCTTCGTTAGTGAGTATTTTACGTTATTCATTTATCACGCAGAATTTACGCATGTCATTTATCATTCATTTTTAGGGTTCCGTACCAAAAAGGTACAACAGGAACCCTTATGGTGCGACTCTGTCCGTCTGTCTGTCCGTTTGTCACATTCCTAAATATCTCGAGAACTACTAATGCTATCAACTTGAAATTTGGAATAGTTGTGAACATTGTGAACCTCTACAAATAGAAGGTATAATTAATTTTAATTGTAGAAAATGGCCAAAATGAAAGGGGGGCAAACTGTAAATTTCAAGTCACTAGGTCAAGTGGGGTATCGTTAGAAAGAGCTTAAATTGAACGTAAATAAACTATTTTTTATAATTTCTTTGTTGTGGAAAAAAAAAGAATTTTGAAGGAAAATGTAAAAAAAAATACCCCCCCCCCTTATCTCCGAAGTTTACCAACGAAAAATTATGAAAATTTTAGGAAACATTGGTTTTATGCTAAATATTACAGGAAAAATATAATCGTGTTTGTATCTTGAAAACTTTTTTTTAATTCACAAAAAACTTTTCACATTTTTACTTTTAATTTACCCACCTTTGCGGATGTATATAGTACTTCAAATTAATACGAGATGTTACGTAAATCATCTTCTTTCCAATAAAGTAAAAAAAAACCGGCCAAGAGCGTGTCGGGCCACGCTCAGTGTAGGGTTCCGTAGTTTTCCGTATTTTTCTCAAAAACTACTGAACCTATTAAGTTCAAAACAATTTTCCTAGAAAGTCTTTATAAAGTTCTACTTTTGTGATTTTTTTCATATTTTTTAAACATATGGTTTAAAAGTTAGAGGGGGGGGAGACGCACTTTTTTTTCCTTTAGGAGCGATTATTTCCGAAAATATTATTAATATCAAAAAACGATCTTAGTAAACCCTTATTCATTTTTAAATACCTATCCAACAATATATCACATGTTGGGGTTGGAATGAAAAAAAATATCAGCCCCCACTTTACATGTAGGGGGGGTACCCTAATAAAACATTTTTTTTTTTTTCATTTTTTATTTTTGCACTTTGTTGGCGTGATTGATATACATATTGGTACTAAATTTGCCAAAGATGTTGAGATGCTTGAGAAAGTGCAACGTAGTTTCACAAAAATACCCAAACAACTAAAAAAAATGTCTTACGAAGAACGACTTAAAGTGCTGAAGCTTACAACGCTAAAAGGACGCCGAGAGCGTGGAGACCTCATTGAAACGTTCAAAATTTTAACGGGGCACTATGACATAGACCAGTTTCAAGACCTGTACAAGCGCAATAATAACACCCGTCTGCGAGGCCACCAGTACAAACTAATATCTGAACTGTCTAAAAACAACCCTCGCAAACATTTTCTCAGCAACAGAGTGGTCAAAACATGGAACAAACTACCAGAGGACGTGATCTCAGCACTGAATGTTAACCAGTTTAAGAACCGACTAGATAACTACTTAACAAATTTAAAGAACACATCTTAAGAAAGAATTGTTGGATACAGGCAACTATCAGTTGTTATAACTGCCTGCCTGATTAATAAATAATAATAATAATAATAAGCCCGCGGGGGCAGCTTGTGGCGAGCTGACGGTGAGTGGCGACACCGCGGACCCCTATTCCAGAGGGCACTTCCATCTAGCCCTCGCCTCTGCGCTTGCCTTAACCGGCCGGCCAGAGTGGATTCGCAAGAGCGGGACCTATGCTCCAGGTTGGAAGTGTAAAATGTCATAACGCCGGCGGCCTGCTGAATGGAACACCAGGAACCAAGCTACCGCAGACTCACCTCTCGACAACCTTTTAGCCACTCTCAAGTGTTGCTCTGTTGTCGCACCGTGCGTGCGGCCGTTTTGCAGGGCCCACTCAGTGAGTTGGCGAGTCACCGCCTGCCTTTTACAATTGTGAGACTAATTGTCACGGCAGGTGTCCGATAGTCTCCTCCCATAGCCCTTTAACCAGTTCATCCAACTTTCAAAACAATAACCCATGACCTTAGCTCCCATCGCAGCACAAAAGTGCTGCACTGCAATAGTCTTTGCACCTGGCGGGAACCATCTCCGGTTGTATCATATTGTGCGCTCGGGGATGGTATCCGCCACGTGTATCCCTTGCCTTTAGATTAAAATGTCTAAAAGGGCCTCTGTGCTGTTGGCTTCGGCCCCACGCATGCCTCCCAAAGGTCCGGGACCCCATGGTCCCGAGATATGGAAAAGACAGACAAATAATAATAATAAGCCCGCAGGGCAGCTTGTGGCGAGCTGTTGGGGAGTGACGACCCCACGGACCCGAGTGTTCCCGAGAGTCGGTCAGGGTCTCCGTCTCCGGCGTGTCTTCGCCGGCCGGAGTGGAACCCCAAGGGGACCCGCAGGACTCTCAGCTCTGGCTTGCCTTCATTGGCCGTCCAGAGAGTAACGTCTGAGCTGTCGCTCCAGGGGTGGAAGTGTTAAAGGGCATAACGCCGCGAGTAACTTCGGAGAAAGCGCAGCACCACCTCTCGACACCCCTGAGCCACTCATGCCGGTGTTGCGCCTGGCCGTCTCTACGATGGCGAATCAGGTGCCCATCTACCGAGTGGCAAGTCACCGCCTGCCTAGATAACTTGTGCCAACAATGTTATGGCAGGTGTCCGATTTCTTTCTGCAATAGCCCAATCTTTTTTCCACCCAAACTTAAACCATAGACCAGTATTCTATCCATATTATTTACAATAGTTTCCAATGCCTGTTGAAACCGATTCACGGGTATCTATTCTTGTACCTGTGAATGGGTTCCAGCAGGCGTTCTACATGACATCAAATATCTCCAAACGGCCTCTAAGTGTTGGATCTATATCCCCACGCACGCCTTATAAATGACCGGGCTCGAAAGACCCGAGACTTTAAAAACGGAGAAACACATAATAATAATAAATTTCAGCTTTCTAGTAATAACGGTTACTGAGATTATCCGCGGACGGACGGACGGACAGACATGGCGAAACTATAAGGGTTCCTAGTTGACTACGGAACCCTAAAAATTGTTTAAATCGGTTAACATTATAAAGAATAATCCCTGAAAAACCAACATACTAATATGGTCGCGCAAATTAGTTAGCGAATTCACCGAGAGATGGCGCTATACACAATAATGATCATTAGTACCTATACTTTTGTCTTCTAGTCAAGTCGTTAGAGTTATGAGAAAACATGAGATTATTTTAACTGGGGAGTTTGAAAGTTTGTACGGAACCCTCGGTGGGCGAGTCCGACTCGCACTTGGCCGGTTTTTTTTAATATGAATCGCGTTTGAACCACAAGGGCCGGTTTGAAAGATGTTAGCTGCTGTGCCCATGCGGTTTGAAAAAGAAAATCTATTGTTTTGTATGGCATATTTGAATAGTACATCAATGAATGAGATCAAATGAGATTTTTTTCCGATTCCTTGGAAAAAATATTATTATTTTTAAACTAGTGCTGAGGCAGACTCTGTCATTTCGATTCAAATGACATTTCAGTGAGTTGATAGAAATCGTATATTTGTTTAAGCGCCTCCTTGTACATACATACATACATACATACATACATACAATCACGCCTGTATCCCATAAAGGGGTAGGCAGAGCACATGAAACTACTAAAGTCTCAGTGCCACTCTTGGCAATTAAGGGGTTGAAAGAAAACGAAAAACGAAAAATTGTGACATTGCAGTGACAGGTTGCTCCTTGTACATAGGGCTTGTAATTCGTAAATAATCGCTACATTTGGCAAACGATACTTCAAAACGAATGTGCCAAAAATGTGAACTAACAGCTCCAGGACAATATAGACGGGGGAATCAACTTTTTGACCAACAGTTTTGAGTGTCTTTGGCATTACTTGAAATGTATCTTCTCTGGATTTAAGGCTGCTTTCAAAAAAATCGTCAAAAGAATGTAAAATTGATAGTTTTAGTCGGTGAAATACTACACTTTCCGTTATCCAATAGATTTATTTAATTCAAGTTCCAGTTAGAGCATCTTATTATCTTGATTTTTATAAGACTGGATTTTTAAAAACTAACTCACTAAATTAATTATGAATTTTTCTCTACGCACGTATAGAGCTGAATCAGTCGATCTTATTTGTAAAATTTGGACAATTTTGAATATTAAAACGGGTAAATTTATAATTCGTATATCCTGTACCACAATCATTTCAGACTACATTTTTATTATAGGGTTTTGAAAAAGAGTAAACTAGCCTAAGGCGAATTCAATTTTTTTCAGAAATTACCTAAAATTAAGTGACAATTTCTTTGAAAATCTACATCACATCGAAGTAAGTTTTGTACTAAATTAATCTGCAACGTTTACTTAAATTGCTGTTATGCCTTAGTGATTATAAATTGCTATTATTGATTTTTGCCAATTTTTTGAAAACGAGCCTTCACCGGTACAATTATTACCACTTTTGGACATTTTCTCATATTTTGTTAGACCAAGTAGAAAAAGTCCTATAATGTGATATATATTTATAAAGTACTCGCAAAGCCCTTTAATTTGATACCACACACGGTATGATCGAGCGTTCGGTTGCGATTTCACTATTTTTAACACGAAAGCCCTCTTAACATAAAATCGAACTACTAATAAACAAAGTTTAAGTTTATTGGGATTAAAATTACGAACATTACCTGGTGCGGGGGAAGATCGGTCTTGTAGTGCAACCAACCGAACCATTCAGCGGGAACCTGCAAATAAAAAAAAAAAAAAAATAGTAATTATTTTTTAGGTTAAATGATCTATTTCATATCCTTTTTTTACCACACCAACTGAGGAAGGCTTAATAGGTTCTTCCAAAACAGACACACAAAGTTTGCTTCTTTACTTATGCACACTGCCAAGGAGTGGAATTCCATGCTGGCGGCTATATTTCCGAGCTCATAGCTGCAAAAGTGATCAATGCAAATGTATAGTCACTTTTTGCATTGTTAAAAATTAAATAAAAAATTTGGTTGGTTATTTCTACATAACTATAGACCGTCAACCAAATCTTGTCATAGAAAAAGCAAATTTGAAAAATTATAGCCACTAGTTTTGAAAATCGTGGAAATTCGCGTGTCATATGTATCTTATCTGTGGAAACCTCCACCGTACGAAAAAGAGAAATAACTAGCATATATCCGTCCCTTTTTAATACATTATACTGGTAAGGAAGTAAAGATGATATTTGCGTTTCATATGTTTTTTTTAAGGGAACATATCTGTGGCTGTTCGACGTACATTGCTGGTTTTTGTTCGTTTTTTAGGGATACCATACTTTAGTTCGATGTACATTGCTACTGCCAACATTTGGTTGACAGGCTATATATAGTTATAAATAAATTTATAAAATAAAAAGACTTTTATTTCCAATGAAATCTTTGCTGTTTGTTAGTAATTCGAGGGTCTACTGGTCTATTTGGCCTTGAAAATATTGTGGAAATTGCACATAGTAACAACATTGTGGAAATTGCACATACATAGTTCGAATTTCAAATACCAGTTTGCTCAACTTATCGAGATTCACCAGTACACACAATGGTCAAATGCCAGTGGCATTATTGCAGGGTTTTTTTAAAACACATAATTTTTAAACAGTATCTTACCTGACTGGCATCATAGTTCATGTGGAAATTGGGAGAGTACTCCACCCATCGGTTACGGGAGTAGAAGTAGCGGGGGTTCTCATAGTACTTGTTTCCGTACCTGTCTTCGCCGATTAAGGTACCGTCCTTCAGTTCATCCTGACTGGGGATTAAGAATATAATGTTGTAGAGACATCTATTGCTAGTAGGCTTGTGTAGGACATGTACTAATAGTACAAAAGACACGATTCCCGTCACTGTACTAGACCGAACTACTCCCAAATGATTCTGCTCTCTAGTACATTTAGTACATTCACACACGCGTAACAGAATGGGAGCGAAAGGAGCGAAGAGCTGAGGAGTGACAATGACAGCAAAGCGATCCGACCGAAACCGACCGAGAGCGCGCGAAAACGGCCGATCAGCTCTCGGCTAGTACGTGCGAACGTTACTGAGCGCCATATGCACAATTTATCTCTCGGTGTACTACTGTCCTAAATGTCCTAAAAGAACGAACTAGTACACTTCGGAGATTGTACTAGTTGGGAGCGATCTTTTCAGTGAACGAGCAGGCACAACTGTAATTGCTAGTGATCACTTATTATAATGTTTTCATGGCAAAATGAAAATAAAAAAAGTATAAGAAGAATTTTAAAGC
Organism: Leguminivora glycinivorella; assembly: GCF_023078275.1. Lineage (NCBI taxonomy): Eukaryota > Metazoa > Arthropoda > Insecta > Lepidoptera > Tortricidae > Leguminivora > Leguminivora glycinivorella. Next base: position 9,858,753 of record NC_062994.1, read on the forward strand.
AGAAGTTCAATTGAAATTCATGTAAAGATTATTACATACAATAACGCCTGCTTTTTTTTTATGGAATAGGCAGCAAACGAGCAGACAAGCCGCCTGATGGTAAGCAGTCATCGCCGCCCATGGACATAAGCAACATCAGGGGAGCCACTTATGCGTTGTTTCCCAGAGGGGTCAAAAAAATCAAAATAATTTATTCAGCAAATAGGCCACAGGGGCACTTTTACATATCACAAATGTATATGTACATATTTAGAAAAGATTTAAAATTGAATTGAAATTACAATTGATACTACTAATTCTAAGTTCTAACTAAGGTATAACTCTACTACAATTAATTAGAGATGTATAAGGTCTCTAAATGTCGAATTAGGGTAGGCAGAGATCACGGATTTCCATTTACTATGATCCTGACAAACCACATTCTCCTCACACACTCATAACATTTCTCATACACATTCGTCGGTTTTGTGTACTTCTAACCTGGCCTTTTTGCAATATTTCCCCGATTTGGCTGAGAAAAGTTCGCCTAGGTCTTCCACTTCCAACTGACCCTTCCATTCTCACGATTATTAATCTTAATTAATAACTTCACCTGAATTTTATTCTACAGATTCTATTAACTCAACAATATTGCAATGAAATTGAACTCTTGTTACCAATCTTTTACTGGCCTCTCAATAACTGCCTCAAAAATTATTCCGTTTAATTTTAAAGCATGAATACATAAGTACTCAGGTATAAATATTTACATATTCAACCTCAAACAAATGAGTATTCAGTGTTTTATGCCAAAATCAGAAGGTATAAAATTTTTTCTTTGATTATTACGCAGACACGGCAGTAACAGTTGTCAACGAAATTTGGCCTTTATTTATAGCTGCGTTATTTCAAACTTAATCTAATGTCATTAGTAATTAACTAAATACCTTTCAAAACTATACTAAATAAAGAAAACAAAAGAAAACGAATGAAAATTAGGGTAAAAGTCAAAACAACATAACCTAAACAACGTAATTACATAATAAAATAAATTCGTACCGGTATAATTTCCACAGGGAGCCCCTGATCCCTCCATTCTGGCGTATGATGTTAAAGAAATTGGCAAGTTTATCTAGTGCGAATATCTTTGCAATAGACATTTTTGGGCCAAAAAATGTTCGTGTCGTCGCAAAGCAAAATAGGTTTTCTTTGACGTTTGACAGGTAACTAATGTTGCCATATTCACAATTTAAAATACATCTAAAATCTACTTTTAATTGAGACGATTTTATTTCTCGGTTTATAGTCGTTTTCAAGGCAGCTCATTTAAAAAAAAGAGACTTCAAGGATAAGGCTCATTATATTAACTCTGTAACTGTGTCTCTGTTGTTTCCTTTATGTACAATAAAGCTTATACATACATACATACATAATTACGATTATAGTTTGGCTGACCAAAAGAAGAAGAAAGAAACAGCTCTTAATCTCCTCTCTCTTAATTAATCATAATTTGTATTCTTTGCTCCAAATCATGTAGCACGGCGATACATAATAGCGCTATTCTCAAAAACTTCTGGCAGTTCAGTCTAGTTTGCTAAATAAAAATACAATTACACTATAAAATAATGTATTAACTAAAATAATTATTACCTTAAAAAAATATTTACCTATACAGTAAAAAAATCATTCATATGATTAAAAGTAAAGAATTTCATTTGACTTTTTTATTTTTCTTCGTTTTCCGCACTACCCCGTTGTCAAGGAACTCGTACTTTCCATCCGTTTTTAAGAAATTCGTATTCGATTCCGCTTCATTCTGTGGCACAGATTCTACATTTTTGCTACGCTTTTTCTTTTTCGATTTGAATAGACATCCAACATCGGGATCAGAAACATTATTCTCATTGTTTTTTAATTTCTTATTTTTTCTACCATTTTCCTCTACGACTTCACTGGCAACATTTTCATCTGTCAATTTGCGTTTATTTTTATTTTTCTTGGGCTCAGATTCTATGCATTCAGCCACTTCAATATTGCCATTGCCAATTTCAGTTAAACTCTCGCTGTTCGAGCAATGTTTTTTCTTCTTCTTTTTCTTAGATTTAGGAATTTCTGTATCACTGTTTAAATTTAAATCTTCAACTTTCAGTTCACTGGCAGGTTTTTTATTTTTCTTTTTCTTCTCATGATGGGAGTAGCCTTCATATTTTTCTTGCTCAAGTAAATTCTGTTCTTGTTGCTCTATTCTTGATAATTTGCCTAAAGCCCGCAGTCCGTGTCTTGCGCCTCTGAGGTAAAAGAAATAGTAAATATCAAATGAGATAATTTATTATCTATTGTATTATATTAATGTTTTGCATATTATGACTTTAAAGCTTTAAAATAGTTCATTTTAGATAATTATTTTGGGAAAATAAGTGGAAAAATACCAAATTTATGAGATTTAACTCCATTCAACCCAAAAAAACAAAAATGGGTATAAAATGAACATACTTATGTGCCGTCCGTCCCCCGCAGGCCGCAAAAAGCTCTTCATCAGTCATCTTAAAGACATCCTTCTTCTCTGCTTCGCTCTCCTCTGAATCCGCAACTTTCTCCATTTTCACTCCCCCGTTCGTCAACGTTGCTTTTTTAACAAAATAGTCCGCATATTGCTCTTCTTCTGTTGATTTCTTTTTTGTTTTTGTGAGCTTCCATGTACTGTTTGATATTTGGAAATCATCTGTGTTCGTTTTAATCTTTTTTGTTTTGCCATTTTTCTCTTCAACCTGTAAAAAGATAGAAGTTATACAATAAAATATTCTTTATTACACACCTCACATAGTTTACAAAAAAAGAAGTTTAGTTATAATGATTGAAGACCAGATACATCTCTGATAAATTACGATTTAAGATACAACTTACAAGAAGCCTTGTTTCACAAATAATTAAAAAGAAAGTATGCCCGTGTGGTGACGGGTTAAGAATTTCACCACCCCCTTTCTTCCCGTGGGTGTCGTAGAAGGCGACTGTGGGATATGGGTTAAATTGTGGCGTAGGCGAGAGGCTGGCAACCTGTCACTGCAATATCACAGTTTCGTTTTTCTTTCAATCCCTTATTTTGCCAAGAGTGGCACTGAAACTTGAATAGTTTCATGTGCTCTGCCTACCCCTTCTTGGGATACAGGCGTGATTGTATGTATGTATGTAGAAAGTATGCTTTTCTCTTTTTAATTATTTTGTTGAAATTGCCTTAACCTTTCCATCACTACTATCAGCAGCGCAGCTTTTGATGACAGCCAGTTGTTGACATGTGGCTGTGTCAACAAAAAGTCTTACCAAGGATACCAGGCAACATCCACAATGACTTTCTCAGTAAACTTGCTTAAATAACTACAACATCCTAGTTTCCAAGCATATTCCTTTGTATCTGGCGCCCAAAACGTTTTGAATTATCTTATTATATGTGAGTGTGTTTAGTAAAACGTCCCACTTTGTTGCTTACCATAAAGATGAGATTTGCTTGTATCCTTATACGAATAATCTGATAAAGCAGCTTTATAGCAATCATTGAGGTATATGTACTACGTACTAGAGGCGACGTTGCTAAGAGAATTTTTACACACCCCACTGCGGTCCCGCAACGTTGTCAGTCCTTACCAGGTCCTTGCGGTGCAGTGACGTGCTGTGATGCACATACTTTCCACGTGAATAATGCCTTCTTATGTGCTTAAAAATTGTATTAATCACTCGAGGAAATCAAATAAAAGCCAAGGTGTGACATTTCATCAGTAAATTAAACAAAAAACTCGTCTATAATATTTTAAGATTGAATATTCTACAAACTCGCGAGCGGGAGCGACACTGCCGCCATTTTGGTGACGCAATCATAGACTATAAAAAGTTAACCGCGCAGATGTGCCATTTACACTGTTCCTACTAGTGTGTTTCACCTCTAATAGAGTTGCGAAATATAAATATTTCTATTTGGAAAATTATTAAGTAACTACTTACTATTTCATTAATTATGTTACTAAAATATAAAAAAAGTTTATTTGTTTAATACGAGTATATTTATAGTTAATAGTTTTTGAGTAAAATTGTATTTTTAGCACGCTCACTTTTTGCAGTTTTCTTCGGCCTGGTCATGAAAAAAGGGAACAATTGATACGCTTTGTCCAAAAAAATCGTGCTGAGGAAACTTGGTTACCAACTGACCACTATATGTGTTCATTATGTATATTAGAAGAAGAAGATAAATACAGCACAATTATTTTGTATTAATATTTTAAAGAAGAAGATAAATACAGCAAAATTATTTTGTATTAATTTGTATTGTTTAAGTTGTAAATAAATAAATAAGTTTGACTAGAATATCCATATTTTATTTAACTATAATGTAAAATTCCCGTTAGGCAGAATATAATAATGTGTCACATCACATCTGGTGGTCTACGTGTGGTACTCTACGCGTAAATAACCGCTCCCCGCACCCCGCGCATTTGTCAGCATGTGCAGAGTTTTCGCTTGGCAACGTCGCCTCTAGTACGTAGTACATATACCTCAATGATAGCAATCGACAAAAAAATGGGGCGTTTTACTAAACGCACTCACATATGTATCGTTCAGTTCATAAATATCTGAGCAAACCCAAAGGTTCAAAAATAAATGAGCATAGAAAGGTAAAACAATGCATTCAGTAGTTTTATTTACCTCGACATTACCAGCTGCCTTGTTGTACAGCGTTGTCCACCAGTGCTCCGTGAAATCCGACGCGGCATCGTGACCGACGCCTGTGACGCTTCGCTTTAGCTTCGGCTTCAACGCTTGGGATATACCATTTTCATTTTTACCTAAACCTTTACCTAGAACATTAATAAAATAAATTATTGTTACTATTTAAGTTTACGTCGTAACTTGATGTAAGAAGCGCTTGAACGCATTTTCTGTACTTTATTAGGGCTTTAATCTTATCAAAACTATTACGTAGTTGAAGCGAAGGATTGAATATCTTACCATCAGTCCAGCCGTATTTCTCGAGTTGTTTTCTAGCGAAATCCATCTTTGAAAGTTTTAAAAATTAATTTAAGCTTACATTTAGTTAATTAACCATGATTTTAAAATAATTCATTAACATAAAATTAACAGTATGTTTACAACAGGTTAGGGATAACCTCAAAAAATCACACCATCTGTCAAACTGCGTTTGGTTGCGTTCACAAATTAATCGTATAAATTGTGGATCTGTTCCAAAATAAAAAGAAAGATTTTGTAAAAATATAATTTAACTTTAATAAATACAGCAAATAATTTTTGCGTATAACACGACGTAAATTACACTATTTCTTTATAATATCATCGTACAAATCGTCCATGGTCGATTCGTTATTACTGAAACAAAAATAAAAACATTTTCAAGGCACGAATTACAAAATAAGCCGTTAAAAGCACTATTAACCGTTTATTTTTAAAAATATTTTTTATATACACTATTTCCATGCATTATGTTCTTTTATTTGTCCATTAAGGTACTTTTTTGACTAGATTTTCTAAAAATCAACAGTCTCCCTGACTGTGTTTAACTTCCTTCCAATAATCGTAACTAGGGTCTCTATTGCACCTCTCCGAATAGACGAGGCCGTGGGGTCCTGAGGAAGAGTAGTTGCTGATCGTTGGCTTCTTCAGCAGCTCTGGTTTAAACGTCTTTAGGAAATACACCCAGCATTTCGTTGCTGATGTTTCATTCCTGAAGAGAAAAGAATAATTAGTTTCCGCCCGGTATACGCCACGGGAGCCTGGGGTCCGCTTTGACAACTAATCCCGTGTAGGCACTAGTTTTACGAAAGCGACTGCCAGATAACCTTATACTTACTACTTACACAAAGTATTAGTCCTTATATTTTGTTTGGTTAAAAAAAAGAGGGATTTGTGGAACTCGTGTTGGTTTAAAACAGTCGCTTCGGTCGTGTTTTAATTTATCGCCACTCCACTCGTTTTCAACTTCCTCTCTTCCGAATTAGTATCGTAATGTAATGTACCTACTATTTCAGTACACATGGTGCTATTTTATCATTATCAAAGTAGTGCGAGAAGTAGTTAATTACAGTGGCTATATGTCCAACCTTCAAAGAGCCATATGTAAGTATTGAAAAACATAATACAAGTGCAAATAGAAAATTCGTAACTTCCTTCAGTCGTGTTTTAATTTATCGCCACTCGTTCCGAACTTCCTCTTTTTCGCACTTATATCGAAAATTCTAGTGGGCTTGGTGTTCAGTTTTTAACCCCCGACGCAAAAACGACGGGGTGTTATAAGTTTGACGTGTCTGTCTGTCTGTCTGTGTGTGTATCTGTCTGTGGCATCGTAGCTCCCGAACGGATGAACCGACTTAGATTTCGTTTTTTTTTCTGAAAGCTGAGTTAGTCGGGAGTGTTCTTATCACAGAGAACCTCCTATAGAGTAGCATTCTTGTATATTTTGTTCGCGATACGAGTCACCAGTGCCAGGGGTGCGAGGAGCGGGCGGGGAATGTGTTAAGCGCGCTGTGATTGGCCGTTTCAAGGACGGCGGGCAGTCGCGCCAGATGAAAGGGACTGTCCCTCTACTGACGCGTAAGTGGCCAATGTAAGTTGACCTATGCCGGCTCTGAATAAATTATAAATATGACTTTTATGTGGAATGTAATGACGTCTGTTTTTAAATTTGAGCTTCTTGTTACCTTTCCACACCATTTCACACTACAGGTGGACATCTTTAAGACATCAAAATACCCTTTTTCAATTTTTTTACTGCGAAAAACACGCGCTGCTTTCGGGTCTGTTACTTGGTCGCTACTGATCGGGCACGGCGAGCGCCCGCGCTTATATCAGTGCAAATACTAGGAAGGCTGGCGACCGCGAGTCGTCTTGTAATGGATGTCTATAGGGGTTGGTCTGTGGTTCTTATTCTTAGCCATGTTTCATGAAAATCGGTCTACTATGTCGTGGTCGGGGGTTTTTTCAAAATTTTAATTTTATGGTTAGGTTATTCTGAATAATCATAACATTATTACGTAAAAAGCTGTTTTGGCTGACTGTATTAGATATCTCACCCTTTCTGTATTTGTATGTCATCTACTTCTCTGACGTAGAATTTGGGATGATCTTCCAACACATCCAGGTTACTCAGCATTTTGTCATCAACTTGATATATTTCACCTGAAAATTAAATAAAATATATGTTAATAAATATAGGACATTCGTACACAGATTGACTGAGTGCCACGGTAAGCGCAAGAGGGCTTGTGTTAATTATATACGCAATAAACAGAAACACATCATTATGCAATATAGAAAACATCAATGAAAGGAACAAATATCTGTGTTCAATTACAAATAAATGCCCTTACTGGAGTTTGAACCTACTATGATGATTACCTAAATACAAAATACATACTAAAAAGTAACTATTAATAACCAGTCTGGCCAAACGGGAAGTAACCTTGCTTGTGAAGCTAACAGTCCTAGGTTCGAATCCTAGTTAGGCATCAGCGGATGTCATATTACTGGCTGAGGACATACAAGCTTTCTTGAGCTTACTATAAGACTTAATTTCATTAATATGTGTAATCTTGTGCGTATAATATTTCACCTTGTACATTAGCTCCGTTGCCCGGACTGTAAAGTAAAAATGGAATGTTGTATCTCGTAGCGATGATTAGTGGGTATTTAGTCTTTGTTATTCCATTGGTTACGAACTTGCTCGCTCCGTTCTCAGGATTGCTCAGCCAGTAGTGGTTAGGCTCATTGCGCTTTAGTGTACCATAGACAAAGACTTGATGGGTCATCTGAAAAAAAAATAGTAATGTACATAGACAAACCTTTTGAAGGTTCTCTCAAACAGTACAAAAAATCATGGGGATTTATAAACGAGTGAATCGTGATAAAATAAACTTTATTATATTAGAAAAGGATTCAATTTTGATGCTAAAAGTGTAAAATAATGTGATGCTCTTCTCCGTCTAAACACAGTATAATAAAGAGTACTATCATAGATTAAATAAATCAGATGTGTAAAATAATGTTTTAGTTGAATTTAAATTAGTAATTACAATATGAACATATCATAAATAAATAGCCATGAAGCCATGAAGAGGTTATGGAATAAAAACAATTATTTCCTTTTTTTTCATGAATCGTCTTTGTTGTTGATTTTAAATAAAGGTTTATTTAATTAAATGCATAGTTTTATAGGTATTTACTACAAGATACAAAATTTTCCACACCTAGAAAGATTAATTTTAGCAGACAGTCGTTGGTAAAACGTTTTCTGAACTAAAACCTTAACCTTACCTTTCTTACGACATGAACGATGAACTGTCTTATATTAGAGTGTGTTACAACATTCGCAGTCTTTATCATTAATCTTTATGTAAATTACAACGATAAAACACGATAACAAAATGAAAAACTATCACTACAAAAATATTTTTTGAAAATAATTTTCCCTCTCTTTCCTTTGGTCATGATACGTCAAAACAGGAAACGTTTGAGTAAAAATGTAGGTAATTTTCTTTTTGCGATTTAAACAATCACAAGTAAACAACATGTCATATTCGTAATTGAACAAAATTACTTACAGTACTAACAGTTTGTTGCTTAATAAATTTAATTTTTATTCTAAAAGAAGATAATTTTGTACTGAAAATCAAATCAGCCGCGACTTGAACTTATCTTTCAAAGCCGTTTTTCCATTTTGTTTTACTTCAAGCGTGAAGCTAGGAACATAATACGCGGACGTCCGTCGTAAATCGACCGCGGACGGGAATCTGGACAATGGAAATACACATAACCGTGCAAACTATCGGTCGACGGACGTGGACGTGGCCTTGAGCGCATGGACGTCCGATCGAAATCTGGCTCGCTGGATGTTTTGTTCCGTGCACACTGATCGGTCGCGGTCGCGGTCGATTTACGACGGACGTCCGCGTAGTATGTTCCTAGCTTGAACCAACAAAATTCGGAGTCACTGTAGCGTTTGAACGATGAAAAATACTTCTACTGCGTCACTTGACGTTTAGTTACGTCAGAATCCAAGACGATGGCTTGAAATGAACTTTGATGCAAAGTATTAAAGTTGTATTTGTTTTGTAAATTGATAAAGTGTGCTCGAAACTACTTGCGGCCGAAGGTCTGTCGGTCCGGTCGGTCGATCGGTCAATTCATCCAGTTTCATTTCATTCATTGCGGGATTTAGTTGTTTTGTGTAATTACAACAGTTTGTAAAATTTCGATGTTTAACATATTTTACCCATTTCACAGACCGGAATTTTACATCAATATGTTGTGTGTTGTTGAGCTCTAGTGCCGGTGATAAACTAATTTCGTACCTTAATTTTTGATTGTAACGTGAAGCAAAAACATCCAAAATGAGGCTGGCGGGAACCATTTTCTCAAATGTGACGAAAATGCTGGACTTTTATTCGCAGTTTAATCCATCGCCTTTGTCTATAAAGCAGTTTATAGATTTTGGTAAGTTTTTTTTAATTTAAAAAGATAATGGGCCCGTTTGAGGTCGGCGTTTTTTTCAAGGTTATCTTAGATTTTTTATTTGTTTTGTTTACTTAAAGTCATAGAAGTAATGCGTGTGTCTTTATTATGTATATTGTTTACGTTACCGGATAGTCATTATTGTTTTCGTCTACACGTTTATCAAGTTTTCGCGATAATCAGTATTTGATACAATAATTGGCGAGATCGCTGGCAGTACACCAGTTTGCCATTAGTTCTAAAATTTATAGAAATTTATTGCGGAAACGTACAACGTTGTTTATCGCCAGTTCTCAAGGCTTCTTTATAATCATTACTATGAGTTTCAACAGTAAAAATCAATTTAAAATCCTATTTCATCTTTTAAAAAGTTTTTCCTAATGACTTTTTTTTTTAATTTAATGACAAAGGTTGTACTCTGTACAGCTATAAGTGGTTATTCTCTAAGGCGATGTTTAGTAGTTAATTAGCTTTATTTAATCACCTAATTGGCTCTTTAATCAAGTTTTTGTCTCATCATTCATCGCCTAGTCAATGACCTGATTCCTCTTTTTATAATCAATGTTGTTATCCAAACAGTATTGAACGAATTTTAGACTTTATTTCAAGGTACTATAAACTATTTCCTATGGCTAGAATAGATGATCATGTAACTTTTTACATAGTAGACATAGATAACGTTTTAGAAACTTGTTGTATACTCTGTCAAACAAGTTTGTCAGTAAATAAGAACTAAGAAAACTATAGGTCAGCAATTCCCGTCAACTTTGTACAAAAATTAAGGGAAAAGTTAAATTTGTTTTTATTAATTCCTATTTTGTTACAAAGATTTTGTTGATGAATTGAGATTTTAAAACTATAGGTATCTCTTTTATCTATACTTAATTATAACAATTATCCTGTATATATCTTACGAAAGTCGAATTATATTACTAAATGTTGGTAACAAAAAGGATGCATACAAAGTTGACGGGAATTGCTGAGGTATCCTTTTTTAGCACCCTAAAGAAAAGGATGCATATAGTTTTCTTTGTTCTTATTTACTGACAGACTTGTTTGACAGAGTATATATACCCATACAGAAATAAATCCATACATATATAGACCATATGGGTCCTCAATAAACAATAATCTTAAGTACTAAATAAACTATAAACTTCTTCTTTACATCCTGTTACCCTCTGCTGGGGTGTAGGGCTTGAATCATATTTATCCATTTACTCCGGACTTGTACCATTTGCGTAACCTCCCCCCCCCCCTTAACACCCTGAGCTCTTGCTGAACAGAGCAACACCAAGTCGACTTAGGGCGGCAGGGATTCCTTTGCCGGGTATATTCTAGGTGAGGGCAACTTGGGAACTATATACATGGTTTATAATAAGTTTTGCCATGCTTAACTTCTAAATAAAATCGGCCAAGAGCGTGTTGGGCCACGCTCAGTGTAGGGTTCCGTAGTTTTCCGTATTTTTCTCAAAAACTACTGAACCTATCAAGTTCAAAACAATTTTCCTAGAAAGTTTTTATAAAGTTCTACCTTTGTGATTTTTTTCACTTTTTTTTTTAGGAGCGATTATTTCCGGAAAATATTAATATTATCAAAAAAACGATTTTAGTAAACCCTTATTCATTTTTAAATACCTATCCAACAATATATCACACGTTGGGATTGGAATGAAAAAAAATATCAACCCCCACTTTACATGTAGGGTGGGTACCCTAATAAAAGATTTTTTCCATTTTTTATTTTTGCACTTTGTTGGCGTGATTGATATACATATTGGTACCAAATTTCAGCTTTCTAGTGCTAACGGTTACTGAGATTATCCGCGGACGGACGGACAGACAGACATGGCGAAACTATAAGGGTTCCTAGTTGACTACGGAACCCTAAGAAACTGAACAATCTAATTGCGATTATAGAATTGAGATTATATAATAATAAATTATTAAAGATTCAGACAAAACAGTTGACAGAGTTACACAACTTTTTGTTATTGTATGTATTATTGTAAATTATATGCAGCAATTAAAATTATCTAAATGCTCAATGATAAGTTCTTGGACGTCATTCACATACCATCTCAATTAAATGCAATCAAAATACCAGCTATCAGATATATCAAGACTGCTTTTATAATGAGTCTGGAAGATAAAGAAAAAATATTCATTGTAAAAAAAAAAATGTCACTCAGTACAGCTCTTTTTAGGGTCTTGTGCTTTCAACAACCATTCTGGTCTAGTGGTTAGAGACCCTGCATGTGGTCCTCCCATTCAAATCCCGGTATGGTCATTTATAGAGTTGTAGTAGGTGGCAGTTTCAATAGATCAGAAGTGGTCACAGTGATATTTAAGGTGCTAAGCCTTACATAGCCTCTAACAAGAAGAAAGAATGGGCATTTATTTGTGTGATGAGCACAGGTAATTGCCTACAAAAATGTCTGCAATGGCATACATCCTATCACTATTTTTATATAATCCCTGTGCATAGCTGGGACAGGCCGCTTACTCACTGCAATACTAACTGGCTACTGAAGTCATATTGCTATCCCTTTGATGCTAAAGGAGGCCCAGTGAGATAGAAAGGGATAGTATTATATCAGTTGCTTGTTGTTGCGGCAGTATAGTAGTACCAGCATATATGTATATTACTGTGCATGGGAAACCACACGTCACGTAATCTGATATATCCTGTATCATATACAGTTACACATTTAACAGGGCTGGCACAAGACCATTGTTATGTAAAGCTAGTGTTACTATAAGCAAAGAGGATTATTATAGCGAATTACTGTCAAAGTAAAATGTGTAATCACAGTGCATAAACTGCCATCTCTCAACACAAGCTTAAAACTTTTGAACCTCAGTTTTGGACAATTTGGCCCATATTGTTAGCTTGATATGTGTTAAAATGTCAAATATTAATATCAGCGCCATCTAGCCGAGCGTTCCCCAAAGGTGTAACGCCATCTAGGCCACCGTACCTTTTTCTCTATGGTTTTGAGGTACGTTTTTTTCTTATACTTTATCCGTCGTTATGTATGTCTTTGCTATCAGTTACATACTATCTCACTGTGGACAAACACCATATCAGCTGTACAGTACAGGCGCAGATTATTAATAAGTTATTTACTAACTAACGTAGCAGGTCCTTCACTTGCCCGCAAAACGACAAATACTTACGCAAATACTACGTAAAACTCAGAGAGACTACACAGGCGGGCGCGTGGCGCCCCTCGGCCACTTGTTACCTCGAGGCAACTGCTAGCGGGTAGGTACTTAAGAGGGGGTAGAGCAGGGAGAATTTTCAGAATCTGTCAAATTACCCCATTACACACACAAACACCCTTCACTCACACTACCTCAATTTACTGTGAAAGGTCAGTGACCCTTAATTTTTTTCAAGAGTGTTATTTTGAGTTTGTAGTCAACTACTGACCTCCTTTGAGAAATTAAATTGTAAAAAAGGTAGCATACAAGAAGACAGAGAAAAAATACGCATCATCTAGCTTTCCTTCTCTGTTCATGTCTCATGTGACTTAAATTTACCTAAATATGTAGATAACGTTCCTTACTCAGTTGATTGTTTATTTAGGTGTATTTCAAATTACTTTTCACTTCATTTTGCGTTACTTTTCTATACTTAGATTAAAAATCGTCAGCCTGCCTATCCCCGCAAACATTATTCAAAGTCGTGTGTGAAGGCCGATACCTCCAGGCAGACAATTATGGTCGCGTGATAAATGATAAAACATTCAGCCCTATCGCACTATTTGTAAGTGCAATAGGGACGGTCCGATGTTTTATCATTTATCGCGCGACTATGATTGCCCTGCAGGTCTTCAGAGGCCTGTGCTGTGCATTACGTATATGCGGGTTGTATTAAAGACTATCAGATATTTTCTTTATTCTTCTTGTCGTTAGGTTTTTTATCATTTAGTTTGATACAAAATAAAGTATGTGTATAAAATAAAAACCTAATGAATAGAGTACAGCTAGCAGCAGTCAAGTCAGAGACACAAAGAAAGACAGGGAATATCGACGCATATCCATCGCCATCTGCATCAGACTCTTTATCTTACCCAATTTCCGAGTCTCTTCTCTAAATTTCAGTTTCTTGAGTTGAAAATGTTGAAACTCATACTTGGTAATAAATAAAACACAAAAAAACATATAAAAATCACAATATATTTTAAATTATAGCTTAGACCCTGTACCAGTTGCAGTCGCCACGTCTGTAAAGTCCCTTGTAGTTTCTTTTAAATGGCTAAATACCTAGATGTTATGTCATAAACATCTGTGACGTGACTGAAAATTAAAAAACATCGCTCAGAGATAAGGTTCAAATTAGCATGGCAAAAAATACAACAGTGCAGTCAAAATACGAAAAAGCAAATGTCAATGTCAATATCACTGCCGTATTTCAGGCAATAAGGGCTGTTTTCTCAAATATGAAAAAATCTCAAAAGCAGGACTTTATAAAGACTTTCTAGGAAAATTATTTTGAACTTGATAGGTAGACCAATTTAATAAAAGTTGTACGAAAAAAAATTCTGAACTTAGTTTGTATTTCTATATATGAAAAGCATTTTTATCTTAGATTGCATATTTTAATATCGTAACGATTTTTCTTTCAAATAAATAGAGAATTATTAGAATAGATTCACGGTGTCTACCGTAAACTGGGGTTACATTGACCAATTTGGGAATTTAAACTTCTCTAGCTTCTACATGTAATGGGTAGCTATAGCTAGCTTCTACATTTAATGGGTATTTTTATCCATTAAATGTAAAGAAAGAAAAAAATGGGACCATCAACTTTTTTAGTCTTTTCCTGCTAAAAATCTAGAAAAGCAACAAAATAATGTACGCAGAAAAAAAAAACTATGAGATCAAACTTAAACTGACATTGGGGTTACTTTGATACCCTATGTTTTTTTTAAATGGTAATCGAATGTAACCCCTTGCAAAAGTATTTTATCTCAAGAAAAGATAAAGAAACGGTTCGCACAGTCAAATATTACAACTCTTTAACGCTATTTTGGGGTTACTTTGATCAAAAATAAAAATTACCTACCATCTTCGAAAAACCAACTTTATTTGCAATTGTTTCAATATTTATCACACGAAGAGATCAAATTATCTACCTCAACTCAACAAGTACCGTGACATAATCAGACAATAATCAACTATGTGTCATTATGGTCAATGTTACCCCATGCAAGTGATCAAAGGCACCCCACAGAGTAAATCATTAGTAATAAATGCCTAGTTTGACTTTATGATACATAATTTTTAAGAAAAAAAAACCGTCGCCTTTCGGGTTCTGGTGAAAGCTACTTGCGAATGTTGGTTTATGTAGAAATGTGTAAGTATTTTTTAAAACTGCTTTTAATGCTTTAATTATTAGATGGCAACACAAATGAATATACGTATAACGTTAAGGTTTGAGGAGTTTCCTCAATTCCTCATGAATCCGATTATATTATAAGAAATCGAAGCTTGACAAACTTTGACTTCAAAACATATGCTTAACAAACATAACTAAATAAATGTCACTGTTCTGAACTTAAATGCATGCTTTTCTTACAAAAATACCAAAGTCACTATGAGTGTGCCGTTCAGGTTTGAGGAGTTTGGTTCTGGCCATCATCAGCAGTTCCACTGCACCAAATGTCACTGTTCTGGACGAAAGTGCATACTGTTCTTATAAAAATACCAAAGTCACTATAAGCGTGCCATTCAGATTTGAGGAGTTCGGTTCTGACCATCATCAAAAATTCCACTGCACCAAATGTCACTGTTCTGGACGAAAGTGCATGCTGTTCTTATAAAAATGGCAAAGTCACTATAAGCGTGCCGTTCAGATTTGAGGAGTTTGGTTCTGGCCATCATCAGCAGTTCCACTGCACCAAATGTCACTGTTCTGGACGAAAGTGCATGCTGTTCTTATAAAAATACCAAAGTCACTATAAGCGTGCCGTTCAGATTTGAGGAGTTCCGTTCTGGCCATCATCAGCAGTTCCACTGCACCAAATGTCACTGTTCCGTACCTAAATGCATGCTGTTCCTTTAAAAACACAAAAATCACCATATGTATGCCTTTCAGATTTGAGGAGTTCCCTCGATTTCTCCAGGATCCCATCATCAGAACTGGGTTCTGAGAAAAATGGGACCAATCTGTATGCATATACATTCAATCAAAAAAAAAATTTTCAAAATCGGTCCAGGAACGACGGAGATATCGAGGAACAAACATAAAAAAAAAAAAAAAAACATACAGACGACTTGATAACCGTCCTTCTTGAGATATGAGGCGACGGTTAAAAACTCAATACTTACAATGGTAGGTATAATTAAGCAGAAACCCATTTCTGGCAAGCTACTTAATATTCACTGTGAACCTTTTACTTGAATACCACTACGTTAGTTTAGAAGTTATTTAAACATGAAAAATAGCAACAAACTATGCTTATATTTTAACACGTTATCCGCACTGCCCACGACCATACTTACTTGTTCACTGCGTCAGAGCACCATTTATAAAGGTTGGTTTAAGGTTATCATATGTGTAGATTTCGATAAATTTATTTTATTAATACATAACCGACTACTCATAACATACTAATTAGTCAGGTTTTGTTCGTAGTCCAAAAGGGTCAACCCTAGCACTTTTCCCTATTCACCCCAACGTTAGGGTGAGCGAAAATTACTAAATAAAACGACATATTTTCAAAGACAAACCGAAGTTCACACCGCTGGAAGATTTTTTGTGTGAAAAATTAGCATGGAACATATAAAAAAACCGGCCAAGAGCGTGTCGGGCCACGCTCAGTGTAGGGTTCCTTTTTATAAGGAAACAAATATTTTTAAGCGACCCGATCAGATATTTATACGGATAAGGACCCTCCCACATCTACCGTCTCGCGATCGTAGCGTCGGGCCAACTGTATGGCTAAGCCGCGCCGACGCGACGCGGCGTCTTTTTCCATACAGTTGGCCCGACGCTACGCTCGCGAGACGCTAGAAAGAGAGACTATGTTTTTGCCGGTCACGAAGCATCACAATTTTTTGCCGGGAATATGTCGTCATATACTTATGGCCCCTATAGAGAATCGGATATGTTGTCACGGCCGTTCATAGTCATATACGTATGCTGGTGACTGTTCCATGAACATCTGGTCTAGTTGAATGGAGAAGTGCCATTCAAAACGAGCGTTACTTTCTAAACAACGATGAACTTACGGTTACTTACGTGTTCGTGGTATGCACAGGGTAATCTTTAATGAAATTGAAACATTTTTTTATATAAAAATTTGAACCAGAAGCACACCATACGGAATATTGTATTTAATAAATAGGTACTTATATACCCGCCCGCATTTCCCTTTCTTCTATTCTAAGTAAGAATCGATTAATAAATCTAAATATGTAAAAATAAATTAAATTATAATTGTTTACATACAACCTGGTTGACAGAATTTGACGTAGATATATATTTTTAAAATGACGTACTGTTAATACCAGCGTAATGAAAATTTATTCCAATGAGTAAAAGAAAACATGAAACTCTTTTCAATTTAAGCGAACTAGAATGAAATCATTTATACTCATTCGGTTGTGTTTGTTATTTTCTTTAATAATGTGATATATTTTTATTTATTTTTGATGCACAAGCCATGCACCTTTACACTTTAAATGAGATTGGTTCTCCACCTGACATTATCGACTTACCCTATTTATTTTGAGCACAGTTTTACACTGGTATGGTTTTTCGTGTACGTACACTATTTTCTGTCAAAATATTTGTCAAATTTAATTGTCAACGCGGAGCGACCGGCGACACGTCTGCCTCCGATGAGCCGCTCAGGGCATCTAATCGAAAGGAGAATTCTGACAGCAATGGCGAATGTATGGAAATTTTACGATAGTTTAAATTTAAGGTAAAATTTCTTTGTTGCCTTTGAGAGGAAAAATATAAAAAACCTCAAAACTTGTAGTCCATTTATCTGGCTTTCAGAATCACATAATGTTATAACTAGGGTATTGAATTTTTTTAACAAAGTTTACTAAACGGCGACATACGTTTTTCTCATTTTAGGTCAACTTTGTGTGGGTTTAGTTATTACACCGTTAATAATTGGAGATTGTGAATAGTCAAAAGTTGTAGACACACTCTTTAAGATAATAACTACATTTATTTTATTTCATTTAATTTAGAAATGTGAGCAGCATTTGTTAAACGCCGAATGCACTTTTCGAGGATTTCGTACGACCCCCTCTTAACGCGCGACCGCGAGCGAGTGACGTAGGCCAGTAGGCCTAGCACATGATGGCGGCGAGAGTATGTCGCCGCGAGATAGATGACACGTCTTCTTCTAACTGTATTAATGACATAAGGACGGGTAGTCTATCTCGCGGTGACATACTCTCGCGGCCATCATGTGCTAGGCCTACTGGTACAGGGCCGTCGCTATAATATTATACAGATGGGCATTGTAAGCAATGTGTTTAGCCGACCCCACATAACGTGGGATACGGGTAGGAGGTAGGAGGAATAAGAACACAGTTAGTCGGTAACTCAGCTTTCAAACAAAAAAAAAACTAAATCGAAATCGGTTCATCCGTTCGGGAGCTACGATGCAACACAGACATACACACAGACAGACACGTCAAACTTATAACACTCCGTCGTTTTTGCGTCGGGGGTTAAAAGAAGAAGAACCGTATATAAATAATAGTGAAAACTGATAGGCAATTGATAAAGGTGTGCAGTCATTTTGTAAACATTTGAACTAATTGCTTGTATAACTAAATAAAACGAATGAATAACGTAAGCAATACTAATCACATTATGTCTAATTAAATAATATTAGATATTCGTTACCTGGCAGTTGGCACCTTTTTCAACTTGGGTTTGTCATATGCCAATTGTGTACAATTGAGTTCATAGTTGTGTACATTTTTTCACCCGTCGCAATAAGGTGAAAATATCTACACATATTGCTGCTTGTCTGGCATTAGAAATAGTGACCGGTTCGGTATCCCCTTGAAAGGGTATGGAAAGGGTATTTGATAAAGCTTTGCTTACTAAATAAAGACGTTGCTCTCTAAAACAATTACATAGGGCTTTTTAAGCATTTCATACTGTAAAAAATAGTGATGAACAATTAATTCTCTTTTCGATTTACTGATGGTCTCCATAGAACCGTTTTTAACGCTCATGACATTTTTAATGAAATACCACTTCATTAAGGTAGGATAAATATTACTAATTTATGTTTCAAGTGATGGAAGGAACTGGGTATTTATTAGCTGTTATACCTATAGTTTTGAAGTAAGAAGGGAATATAATTATATCCTTTCAGTAGCGATGTTTTATTTCGTATAACTGAAACCCTTTCCTAAAATAAATGGGTTAGCAATAATAGCAATTCACACGGAAAGCAAATTTTAGGTATTGATTGATTCTTGATTCGATAAACGTTTCGGGGGTGTTATATCATTTCTAATTTCCGTTCGGAATACTTAATTCTCTTTTATTTAAGAATATGAATGGCGGCACTCTATTAAATGGGTAGTTAGTTACTTACCTCCAATTGTGCCATAACTAGGCCGAAACATACAATTTGTGTGAAAATGAAAACAAACGGGTCGATGCCTTTTCAATGGAGTTCTTTTTACACTCGTTACAATGTTTTACATAAAATACCTACTTTGCATATTTTTAGTCATGTTACTTCCTGTACATTTTTCTATACGTAAATAAACAAATAAATGTGTAACTCCAATTTTTTTAAACCACGCCAGTGACAAGCGACAGTTCATCTGATGGTAAGCGATTAGTATATGTCACATGTGATCCTGAAGAATCCTGTACAACCGCCGGGGCTCATTCTTACATTACGTCACTTGACTTACGTGGGAGTGGAAAACAATCTTTTTTTATGTGATGTGCATAGTTCATGGTGACCCTCCCGCATTATAGATATTTTAGAGAATTTTGAATGACCAATTTGTCACAAATGTCATGAAAGTAGGTATAGGTAAAGATCTTATACTGCGATTTATCCATTTAAATGAACCGGTACAAATTTCAAAAATAGAGTTATTGACGTAAAATTACATAATTTCTCCACTGCACTGCTCCATTCACGATCACCTACTATTGCATAAATCCTATCAATAGCATTTTAAACCTAAACAAATCTCATTAAAGTCGACATTTCAACACATAACTTCATGTAGCTACGTAACCACGCGCTGATTACAGAAGGACTTATCTACCAAAATTACGTTTATCCCATTTCCATCGTACTACCTTGTAATAAGGTGTATTTTCAATAGGCAATTTTATTGCTATTCGGCCATCCGGACAAGAGTAACTCCTCTAGGTCAATGTTAACTTCTGGAGTGATCTGCCGCTATATTTAGACTTCCTCGTTTCCTGTTGCTATATTCATCTAGAATGTACTGTGACGTAGTGACATTGAGAGTTTGAGGCCGTTCATAAGTTACGTGAGGGTGGGGCCAATCACAATCAAAGATTGGAAACGGTAAATAGACAAGAAACTGTAAATTTATGGTTAAAACTGTGTTGAGGTTGCATGTCAAAATATAAATAAAAGTCTAATAGTCGGCCTATTTCCTACATACGAGTATATGTAAATGGTAAATCGTACATGAAACCTACCTACCCCTACCTACTGTGTGTTATAAATTTCAGTCTATTTTTTTGGATCAATGAGGGTTTTAGAATTTTGTGTGCAGTGCAACAAAATCTAGTAAAATTGCTAAAAATCGGAGGTCAAAGGAAAATGTACGAATACGAATAGTGTCAATGTTTTTAAGAACACATGTTTAATTGTTTCTAGAAAATGTTACTAGAAATAGCAAAAAATGTACTAGTCACTAGTCAGTAAGCATCTATCTCTTCACACTAATTATTGCACAACCCAAAACTACCATTATTTATTTAAACTTTATTCCACAAAAGACAAACTTGATGTACAAAAGGCGAACTTAATGCCATGAGGCATTATCTAATCGGACACGAAACATAATCCGGTTCGAAGGGCCATTGATAATAACATCGTAAACAAATAAAAACGACCTTGATGCCTTAATAAGGCAGGTCAATATAACCGCGTAATGAGTTAGACATTGAGCCCTTGGAACTACGCCAAAATTTCGCCGCATTGTTTTGGAAGACGTTTCACTGACACGCGTGGTGACGCGTGTTGCTGAGCAATCAAGATATTAAATATAGATGCGGACAAAGTTCCAAAAATATGTATTCTCTAACTTTTTTCAAGCATAACCCGCTATATTTCCGAGCTCATATAACTAGTCCGTTGCTTCTGGAAAGTTATGTATGAAAATGTTGGCATAATTAATGGAAGAATTTTTTTGATTGGGATATGTACATTACAGGCCGAAGTTATTTTTCATCAACCCTCCCCATCCCTCCCCCCTCTGCGTCACCCCTCTTCCCCCCCTTAAATAGCCGAAAATGCGGTTTTTCGCGATTTCTGACAAAAATAAATAAATTGCTCTGATATTTAGAATAAGATGAATATTGTACACTGTTGACAATTTAAAAGTGCTTATTGTAAGCCTATTTGAATAAAGAATATTTTGATTGATTGATTGATTGACCGTTGTAGATACAGAAAAAGCGTGTAGGAAAAAAGTAATCCTTGATAAATTTACTACAAATCGTTCATTGACACTTTGGTTCTAGCACTTATAGGTTTCGCATGATCCATCACGAAAGTTGGTCCTTTGCTGCAATTTTCTTTAGTTAATGTTAAGTTTTCTCCCAAATTGCTTACGAAATCTGTTTGATATTACTAAAATATTATAAACTGAAAATGAATTTCAGGGGGAAAAATCACTACCATGGGTGGGACTTGAACTCACGGCTACTGGATTGATACTCCAGGGCTCTACCAACAGCTACCAAAAGCTCATCCCCAGTCATAGATACACTATATAGATCAATGGTACTCCTAGCGACTACTACCGTGAAAATATTACGTCTTAAATAGTTACTGGAATTCCAAGACATATTGGAAATTCCACCCATGGTAGTGATTTTTCCCCCTTAATTTTATTTTAGTCATGAGTTACAATATTTTAGTTATATCAAACAAATTTCGACGATTTCGTATGCATTTTGGGCGAAAACTTAACATTCACTAAAGAAAATTGCAGTAAAGGACCAACTTTCGTGACGGATCACGCGTAAACTATAAGTGCTAGAACCAAAGTGTTAATGAATGATTTGTAGTAAATTTATTAAGGATTACTTCGTTCCTACGCGTTTTTTCTGTATCTTCAACAGTTTTGTCAGAAATCGAGAAAAACCGCATTTTCGGCACTTTAAGGGAGGGTAGAGGGGTGACGCAGAGGAGGGAGGAGTGGGGAGGGTTGATGAAAAATAACTTCGGTCTATAACGTACATATTTCAATTAAAAAAAAACCTTCCATTAATTATGCGGTAATTTTAGCTAATTTCCCCCTACTATAACCCGGCAACCTTTAAATCAAGAGTGAACAGGCATCTTCAGGGCGAGCTCACTTCATCGTAAGCCACGTCTTTGCCTTTCTAGTCTGTGGCCAAGAGTAAGCCCATTTATTAAAATAAAATTGTGTCCCACGCTGCTGCTTGAGTCGTGATGACGATTTGCTGCGTTCAGGTCATTCCGCCATCTTTTTATACATAAGCAAGAAAGAGAAAACGCTCTACGAAGATGAAAAACTGATGTACAATAATTATCAGCGGGTACTGTATCTCTTCATCTTTTTGGCAGATATGACATTTTTAAAGCGCCAAAATTATACACGTGTATCGACGATTAAATGACACTTACGCTTTTCTGTCAAGTAATTTAGACATACATTTTAAATGGTCGTAAGTGCATGTTATAATGCTTTCAGCTGTTGTAATTACGATTGATAGTGAGTATTTGTATCAATTTTATGTTCTGATAACCTTGACCCAGAAGCGGATATATTTAGGTGATATGACGGTCTTTAAACATCTGGGCAAAGAGGAAATCACTTGATTTTTTAATAAAGTATTTAGGTTTTATTCGCTTGTAATATGCTTGTTTGTTGTTGTCCCTAATATCCCATCATGGAACTACGGTGTTCTGATTTTTGGGAGGTATCTGAGGAGCTAAAACTGACGCGTAGACTCGTTCCGACGTCCCTTTTCAGTGCTTTTATCGCTTTAATAAAATGCAAGAAGTACTTACCTACATAATTATCTGAAATAATATGTTACTCAACGACAACCATAAAAATATCTTACAAGGCTCTTGTGGACATAGGATAGCAGAGCAACCTTTGACGTACGACGTACCAACGTGACTTTTTTTTTCAAGAGTTTCTACTTTCTAGTTGATTTATTAATGCAAAAGTGTTCGTTAATGACACGCAATCAATTGTGAAGTTGACAATCCTTGACGCCATTTATTGATTATCGATTATCAATTTATCAGCAATGTTTGCAAAGTACAAGTGAAGTTTAATACTTCAATAATCAAGTTATGTTGAGACTTGAGAGTCGTTTAGATCTTTCTGCGAATAAAGAACCAAATATAAAAAGTTCCTTACTTAAAAATCAGGAGCTAAGTAGACAAAATGTTCCTTATTTGTCAAAAATTCATTCTAAAATTCAATATTAACCCTTAAATGCATGATTTTTTCTTTTAACGAGATATTAATATAATTATGTGATAGACAATGGTTTTCTGATTCTGGGAAAAATAATAAAAAAAATATTTAAGATCGATCGAAGATCGATTTTTATACTAAATCAGTGTTAGAAGTTAAATAGGCCAAATCTTATTTATATTAATATATCGTAATTGGTAAGTGTTATTTAAAAAAATGACTATTATTAAAAATGTACACTACTTGAGAAATCTCTATGATAAAATGTTTAAACATAAACTAATTACTAACTCCGAAAAATTCAGCCCAAATCACATACTAAAAATCGCCATCGTCCTGTTTTTTCACACTTTTCCGCCATTTCATCTTAATCCTTAAATAATAAATCATTATATTATTTAATTTATTTAATTGTTTATTAAATAATAATGAATAATAATTAAGCAACAAATGTGATTTTGGATAGCTACATATCGAGCCACGGGCCGTCAAATATATGATGCATATATACATCACCATGCATTTAAGGGTTAAATTCTTCCTGGCACTGAAACTTGAGTAGTTCATGTGCTCTGCCTAAGTCTTTAGTAGTTTAAGTAGACATACATTTTGGTAATTCCTTATATCTGTCCCCTTACGGGTACACTTGGACCCGTTGGTATCTTTTATGCAATTACCCCCTAATAAAATTTTGGGTTACTATCCCTTTTACCCCTAATTGAACACATTTTGATTACTATGCCTTTTATGGTTCGCCTTACATCTTGTGCCACGTTTACTTTGTCGCTTTTGGGCCATTTTTTATGCGATTCTCGAGTCGAGTCTTTCGATCCTGATTGGAGAAAAAGAATGTCCCAAGATTTCCATACATTTTTTCGAACCTTCCATTCCGTTACCGCCATACAAAATGTATGAAAAAATGGTAACGGAATGGGAAAAAAACCTTGGGACACTTTTTTTCTCCTATTAGAATTGAAAGAGCTCGCGATTCTGAGTGGAAACCACGTAAAAATTTCCAAATTCAAAAAGAAGTTCGTATGACATTTCAAACAAGATGTTAATGTGACAAGGTACAGAAATCATTACTTATTTATGCCGGTGACTATACAATACATAATTACATATTATACACCACCCCTAGCAAATTAGGTGCTTCAGTTTCGTGTTAAACATTACTTCTTCGACACTACATTTTTATTCATAAAACAGTTTTACGATTGCTCTTCACAATACATAGTAGAACACAGTCTATCATGATCATGACCTTCCTTAACACGTAGGTAATAACTAGACGAGTGCCCTTCTATTACCGGAAACTTTACGTTACGGTTAGCTACGGCCATGTTAAGTCGTGAATCCATAGGAGACATACGACATCTTGCCTGAGAACATATAGGTACATAAACGTACATCCATACTAATATTATTAATGTTAAAGTGTGTGTGTCTGTTTTGTTTTTTGTTTGT
This sequence comes from Leguminivora glycinivorella, assembly GCF_023078275.1. Classification (NCBI taxonomy): domain Eukaryota; kingdom Metazoa; phylum Arthropoda; class Insecta; order Lepidoptera; family Tortricidae; genus Leguminivora; species Leguminivora glycinivorella. The sequence continues at coordinate 9,883,386 of NC_062994.1, forward strand.
CCGTCTTTCACGGCAAAACGGAGCGACGAATCGACGTGATTTTTTAAGTGGAGATAGTTTAATGGATAGAGAGTGACATATGCTACTTTTTGTCTCTTTCTAAGCGAAGCTGCGGGCAAAAGCTAGTCCTACATAAATTGATGTATTGTTAGAGTTGACTCACGCCTGCCAGCGTGGCGTAGTCGAATGGCAATCGTCGACCCCAGACGCTGACAGAAATGCAGTCTGGCTCTGTCGCGCCAATACGCAAGAGCGATAGAGATATAGCTACGAAGCCTCAAATAGAGAGAGGAATGAAGAAGAAGATATAGACGAAACGTTTGTGCATTTGGCTGCTATGTACACTGTTTTTTATTGTTGATAAGCTGCAAATTGGGGTATCGTCGGGCTGAGCACATGAATCCGCTCAAGTTTCAATGCCAATATTAGCAATTGTGTCGCTTAACTTCAAACCTGGGTAAATCCTTTCTGCTTTAAGGTTGAATATATAAAAAAATTCAATATGATCTGAAAGATAATCAACCTTGTAGCAGAATGGATTTACCCAGTTTTGAAGTTAAGCGACACAATTAAGGGGTTGAAAGAAAACGAAAACGGGATTTTGGTATGACGGATTGCTAACCCATTGCCCCCATCACAATTGAACCCATGTCATGCCAAAGAAGTGCATGGCAACAACCTTCCTATTTACGAGTATGCGATATTTGTGCGAAGGAAATTGTCATGTATGTGTATGCGATGTGATGTGATATACTTTTGAACTCTATTATGACTTTGTCATTCAAATGCAGCTTAACTGGCTTAAGTTTTATTGCGGCATTGAGTGCAAATATGTTATCGGATGTCCTCTATCGATAGTTACACACTTAAATGGCGTAGGTAATGGACCTTTAGACATCCGTTTCGTCCTTAATATAAAACTTATACCTACGATTTTATTTTTACTTTGAATAGGCAGATGATTGACCACGATCACACCTGGTGGTAAGTAGGGATTGCAATCCGGTCCGGCGGATCCGGTAATCCGGCCGGATCCGGTGCTTTTTTCATGCCACCGGATCCGGTGAAATTCGCCGGATCCGGTACCGGATCCGGTAATGTACCAATATGTTAATATAGTGAAAAAAAATATTAATTTTACGGCAACATTTGAACGTCACTCAACAGGTGATTGCAATGCGGTCTGATTAGTACGTATGTTATTTGCATTAGAAGGCCGTTTGGAAGTCAAATAATGAGCTCAAGCAACGCGTTACACTTTCCGTCTCAGAATCCGTAATGAAATCTGTGGGATTGTTTGTTGGGATGCATAATGTGGAGTGATGGAGAGTGACAAAGAGCCATCGTCTGCGGTCGATCCTTCGCGTTTTCTGGCCAGACACTATCCGAAATCAAGACATATGGAGTACATGGGAGCTAACCGCGACACAAAAAGGAACATGGATGGCACATTATTCAAAGAGGGGAACGAAATATCGCAACCATTGCTTTCGGCTGAAAACTGAAAATGCAAGTTGTGGCTCCGAGCGCCCTGGAAAGTCATGGAAGCGGTCCGTTGAGGATGGACTACGAGCGACTGGGTCGAGCTGGAGCGAGACCACGAGGGTAGCTGAAGATAGGAAGGCGTGGTGCGAGTTCGTGAAGGCCCTTTGCACCTCTGTGGTGACGTAGGACTTCAAGAACAACATGTTTTCAGCATAATATGAGAAGTATGAGAGCATATTGCTACGAGAATAATAAAATACAAAGCTTAAAAATAAACATTTTTAAAAGGTAATCAGTAAGATTGTTGGTTCAGCAATAGCAAATAATACTAAGGTCAATTATCTACTCTTGCTGACTTTAATTCAGTTACTGTAGTTTTTCTTAACCGATTTTGGATATTTTTATGCAGACTGAGAAAAGGTTAACGCTAACTTTTAATAGTTATGCTTAGTATGATTGTGATACTTTTTTTTGTTCTTCTTTTCATGTGAGTAAAGTTAAATGTTGTAGGTTTCTTATAATGTCCGCTCTTTATCGTATCTTACAATTTCTATAGGTATTACTGTAGAAAGTTACACAAATAATAATTTTGTTATCCTATGAAAGTTTCAAAAGAACGAAATATGTAATTTGATTTGCGACTGATTATTATAGTAAAATTTACTTGTTAACTGGTAAAAATTGATTTCTAGGCCTTTAAACTGTTGGTTTATTAATCGTGATGCAAAATACCATCATACTTGTTATATTATGGTGAAAACATGCAAAAAAGGAACTATTTGGGTACTTTTAGTCCTCAAGGCCAATCCGGCCGCATCCGGCCGGATCCGCCGGATTGGGGCCGAAATCCGGCCGGATCCGGCCGGATTGGGAATCAGACCGGATTGCAATCCCTAGTGGTAAGTGATGGTGCGGTCTACGGTTGAGCACGCTTACCTATGAGATACCTATTTACTCTTGCTTTAAAAAGACCCGGACTGTACTTATGCGGAAAAACAAAAACACATTTAAAAACTAATTTTCATATGATTATCTAATTTGCCTCGCTTTGTGTATTTATTGCAGTTAAAGAATCTATGTAGTATAAAATCTAGTACAGGAAAAAATAGAAAAAAATACGGCGGGACTTGAACCCGCATCTTCTGCAATCCGTACATAGCTCTTAACCAATTGAGGTACGGAAGCCGCGCCGGATCTTGTAAAAATGTGGAGACTCATTTGAAATCTAGTAGTTTTTCAGAGTTATAATTAAAAGATTTATAAGGTAGTCTGTTTCTTTTTAAACTGGGTTTTTTTCTACGGAAAACCCAAAGTATATTGACAAGTAAACTTAATTTTATACCTCTAAATAGAGTAATGTTATTGTTTAAAATAACTATTAGTACTTCACAAGTAAAAGGACAAATAATGCAGAAAATACTGTTTAAGGAAACATAATTAAATCGATTTAAATTGAGTAAATATTATTTCTAATTCCCCACCCTCATTTTCAAATTACAAAACCAAACTGATATCCAATAACTATTAATACATATTGTGTTAATAGAACATAGTGAGGAAACCGGACTAATCCCAATAAGGCCTAGTTACCCTTCGGGTTTGAAGGTCAGATGGCAGTCGCTTTCGTAACACTAGTGCTTACGCCAAATCTTGGGATTAGTTGTCAAAGCGGACCCCAGGCTCCCATGAGCTGTGGCAAATGCCGGGATAACGTAAGGAGGATGATGATGAGTTTGGAAAATAAACTGTTGTTAAATAAATTCTGCTAATGTTTGTTTTTATGAATGACACATAAAATATGAGTCAGAAGTAACATTTTCCTAGTTTTCCGCGAAAATCTGCCAACAAACGACTAAGAAAGAAGAAACAATATTGTTCACGTACAGTATGTAAAGTACACATAATTAAAAACTACTGTGCAAATACAATGCATTTGTGTGCGAGTTTATTAAAGTCGTTTTTGTTCGGTTTAACAAAGAACTTCCTATGTAATTATGTGTGGTATACCGGCGGCTGCGGACGTAGCAAACTAGTGGGATAAACTTTACATCGGTACGTCCCTATCGCACTTACAAATAGTGCGAAAAAGACTCACGTTACATCGTTTACCACGCGACCGTGCTTGCCTGCCTGCAATAATAATTATGTTACATACATACAATCACGCCTGTATTCCATGAAGGGACAGGCAGAGCACACGAAACTACTCAAGTTTCAGTGCCACCCTTGGCAAATAAGGGGTTGAAAGAAAAACGAAATTGTGACATCGCAGTGACAGGTTGCCAGCCTCTCGCCTACGCCACAATTTACCCCATATCCCACAGTCGCCTTCTACGGCACCCACGGGAAGAAAGGGGGTAGTGAAATTCTTTACCCGTCACCCCACGGGCAATTATGCAATGGGCAATTATGTTAATGTCAGGCCAAAATATGTTGGCAGCGATAGCCTCTATAAGGGAAATATCATAATTTCATCGAAGTTTTGTATTTAAAATAACATTTTCACTGACGAGGTTGTCAAAATCGTTGCCAACTCATATTAGATTGACTCTACTCTTTGAATGACATAAAAATATTATGTTACACTTAGAGGACAAATAAATCTCGTCAGATATTTTTGCGGTCACCATAGTAGGTATTATTGATTGCAGCCTGCAGGTCACTAGACAAAGAGTTATATGTATTAGAACATACACTTTAATGCGGAAAAAAGTGTAACTGCCAAAACTTTTTTCTTCTGAAACATTCTTGTTTTTAAATTCTAAGTAGTTTTTCGTAAGATTTGAACATTTTAAAAATATTTAAAATTAATATTGTGCCATGGTTCAATGCTGCAGCAAATGCCGGTTGTTTTTTAATCACATTTATTTCTGTAAGTATACTTAAAATAAATATTTTAAAACTGAATGTAACTGTTAATATGTTACACCTCTTTTTGTAAACGGCCATAAATTGGCCATAACTTTGTAGAACCGCCATTTAATTGACTAATGTCATACAAACATACGAGTATATATTTTCATTCACTCTTCCGTTCCATTCGATCCAGCTTTTGTGAATAAACTTTCCTAATATACATTTCAAAGTTCTTTCTATTTCAAAATAAAGAGTCATCGTTCGTTTAATATGTAAGTACAAAGTCCATTAGAGTTTAAATATTTACGTAAAATATTTGGCAATAGTTCTAGATCAAACAGAAAATTCAGGATGAGGTAAATAAATACATACTTAGATGTGTTTGCCTGGACTTTAGACTCAGATATCTTGTCATTTGTCACGAGATGAGATCGTTATCATATCATATATCAATTTCTATTTCGTAAAATATGGACAATGATATGAATTTGTTTAGAATAGTAAATCACAATTGATTTACTATTCTAAACAAATTCAGAGACCGATTTACCTTTTTTTAAAAAGCTTATCCTTTGAAGTACTTAGATACCCGTTCATTTGGCATAGCTCTCTAGGGGTTACCATTTCGGGATACTGTGTAAACAAAAAGGTTAGCAGCGGGTTTGGTAATCAAAGACTTTAGAAACACCTCTTCCTAAACCCTCGAATGGGATACCGGACTAACAATTAAATGGAAATCCAAGTAAATTGTGACTAGATAAACTCCAGAAATCACGTATTTTTGAATTTAATCATCAAAATAACTAAAATTTCATTGTCATGTGCACATCCGCTGTTCAGTAATGACCTGTATAATTAACATTAATAAAACATCACAGAAATGACAAGTCATACTCGTGACCTTACCCATACAAACACATACATACAGTTTGTATACAGTACATACATTCAATGCATACAACCATATACATATACATATAAAATGATTATTTCGTAATGACTCCATTCTCATGCCCTGTAGGGCAAGCATATACTCGTATACTTAAGTGGTTTGTTGACGATAATCACTTAAGTAGTTAAGGGTAAGACACCCTTATAAACTATCGTATACCTAAGCCGAGTTTTTTTATTATTATTTGTAATATTTGTATCTCCGTTTAAAACTCTCGGGTCTTTCGAGCCCGGTCATAAGGCGTGCGTGCCTGCGTGGGGATAAAGATCCAACACGATAGAGTCCGTTTGGAGAGCTTTGATGTCATGTAGAACGCCTGCTGGAACCCATTCACAGGTATATGAATAACCCGTGAACCGGTTTCAACAGGCATTGGAAGGTATTGTAGATAATATGGATAGAGTATTGGTATATGGTTTAAGTTTGGGTGGAAAAAAGACTGGGCTATTGCAAAGAAATCGGACACCTGCCATAACATTGTTGGCACAAGTTATCGAGGCAGGTGGTGACTCGCCACTCGGTAGATGGGCACCTGATTTGCCATCATAAAGACTGCCAGGCGCAACACCGGCGTGAGTGGCATAAGGGGTGTAGAGAGGTGGTGCTGCGCTTTCTTCGTAGTTACTCGCACGTTATTATTATTATATATGGGCTTACTCTTGGCCACAGACTAGGCAAAGACGAGTTTTTGACATTTTAGTTTCAATACCGGTATTTAAGTTCGAAATACCGGGATCGCGGTATTTTTAGTAACTAACAAATTATGCAAAATAATCGTAAAGTACTAATCTAAACCGTCAAAATTCTGCATTATGACGGTCGCTACACGCATACATTTTGCTTCTTGCTCTCGTTTCTCGATTCGACACATAATACATTACTCGTGTCGTGACTTTTCGGTGCCATTTGAAAATTCCTAAGACGTACGCCGTGAGTCAAAATGATATGAATGCATTTGAAATCTTCAGTATTATCAATAGACGCATAACCTTGTTTGTGGTCCATTTTGTTATCTGGTCACGTATTGTTGTGAACATTTGTGATGAACAGTTTAGAACCCCATTCGATTACCACATAAGGTTCATGATGAGATTGATGAGTTAAATGGTGGTTCTAATGTTTTCGGTTTTAATTTAAATGGTGGTGTTGCTAGTACTCAATAATGTCGTAAACAAGTCTTATTTGCGGTATTCCCTTCAGTTATCTGATATCATTACTATAAATGGCCTATACAGACGAAACTGCAACGTGTATAACTACTGTATCCCGACTGCAAAGTTGGCCTATTCCCTGTAATCTTACCAGTCGAATCACTGGGGATTTTCTTCCCAATAGAATAGACCTACTGATTGTAAGCCTTCGCTTTTTTGTGCGAAACTCGACGCGATCATAATTATTTTTCGGAATACAACCATTTCTGGGTTCAAATGCTACAGGGCGTTTGTATCGTCGGTGGAGGATGCGCTTCGTGACGACGTTAAAGCCTTTTGGCGATATGTAAAGAATAAGAAGGGCCACTCAACAATTCCGCAAAGAATGAGTTACGGCAACACCTTTGCCGACGACTGCTTAGGAATATGCAATCTTTTTTCCTCATACTTTGGGTCGGTTTTTGAGCCTGTTATGTCTCCTAACTCTAACTCTTATACCAACTTTTTAAAAAGTAGCTGTAATATAAGCAATGATTCTTTGTGTAGCATTACTATTTCGCCAGATAATGTCGCGGAAAAAATTAAAGAGTCGTTGGATAAACATAAGGGCTCAGGACCTGATGGTATTCCCCCGTCTTTTGTCATTTCCTGCGCTAAAGAGCTTAGTTTGCCACTCAGTCTACTGTTTAATAAATCTATACAGACTGGTACTTTCCCAACTGCTTGGAAGACTGCGTACATTGCTCCTATTCATAAATCGGGTGATAAGTCCTGTTGCGAAAATTATAGGCCCATAAGCATCCTGTCTTGTATTCCAAAACTTTTCGAATCACTAGTCTACACACATATTTATAATCATTTTAGTACATTATTTTCTGACAAACAGCACGGTTTTGTAAAAAATAAGTCAACGATTACAAATCTCTTAGAATATAAAAACTTTCTATGTACCAGTTTTGCGAATAGGGGACAGGTTGATTCAATTTACACAGACTTTTCTAAGGCCTTTGATAAGGTAGATCACTATATACTTTGCGAAAAGCTTGCGTTTTACGGGATTCACGGAAGTTTGTTTAGGTGGATATGTTCGTACTTGAATGAGAGGAGTCAGCTCGTTGCTATCAATGGTTCAATTTCTATCCCCATGTTAATTACCTCTGGGGTGCCTCAGGGCTCGCATTTGGGGCCATTATTATTTGTCGTATTTATAAATGACTTAGCTGATAATCTATCTTGTTCTTCACTCTTTTATGCTGATGATTTGAAGGTGTTCACGAAGGTACATAATATCCGCGACTGTACTCAGCTACAAACCGATTTGAGTACCATTTCTGACTGGTGCCTTAGTAATCGCATGTTTTTAAATGTCAGCAAATGTTTTGTAATATCGTTTTCTAATAAAAAGCAGAAACTTTACTACGACTACGAACTGCACGGTCAGAAATTGGAGCGTAGGTCGGTTGCAAAAGACCTGGGTATTTGGTTCGATGAACAGCTTAACTTTCGGTACCACTACGAGTACATAACTAAGAAAGGCAACCAAATGCTCGGTTTTATCCTTCGTGTTACCAAAGACTTCAAAAAACCAGACAGTCTTCTCTGCCTATTCCAGAGTCTCGTCCGTAGTGTTCTAGAGTATGGCTGTATCATTTGGTCTCCTCATTACGCTGTGCACTCTGGCAACATTGAGCGAGTTCAAAAGAAATGTCTCAGACTGTTATCCTATCGGTATAAACCTGACCTTACAGGTCTGAGTTATGAACAGAGACTACAGTCACTTAACCTCCTCTCCCTTGAATCTCGTCGCCGTCTACATGACTTTTTATTCTTACATAAACTGCTACATTATAATGTTCACTCTCCTAGTTTATTATCCCTAATTACTTTCAATACTCCTCGTTTTAGAACCCGTGCTCCTAAGATTTTTGCCCTTCAGGTCTACAAGAATAATACCTCTTTCTATAATCCGATGGTTAGATTGTGTCGTCAGTATAATGATTTGGTCTCAAAATATAACGATGTCGATATCTTCAACTCACGGTTTGCCGTATTCAGGAGGCAAGTTGTCAAGGTTCTTGGCCATCGTACACCACAACGTCCACAACAACAACATAACTAGAATTGATGATTTAATTATGAATTGTTTAATTAATTTATTAATTTTAATATAATTTAAAGTGATAAAAAAAATGTAATTTGTAATTTTAGGATAGGTTTTAATACTCATTTATATTTTTTCTTGCTGTGCATACATGTTTTGGACGGCATTCTTATTTGAGACCTGTAACTTGTAGCTGCTATAATAATGTATTGAATGTTGTCTGTTTTGTGTGCCTTATGAATAAAATAAAAATAAAAATAAAAATTTCTACACTGTTTGCCCTGGGCATCTAAAGGTATCCAACAAACCTAACCTACCTTTTGCCTGGCCCTAGTTTATTGGGAAGAATAGTGATTCAACTGGTAAGACTAACGTAAAATGGCCCTGGTTTGTAATACGGCTAGCCGTACGCACAGTATAATAAAGAGTACTATCGTACAGTATGGCCACTCCCGCTCCCCGCTGAAAGCGCCGACCACCCCCTCTCGGTTACCTCACAGTTACCGCCTGTCAAAAACGCGAACAGTCAACCTGTCATATCTCACTCATACACGCATGGTACGCGTTCACCTACATGAGCTTAGACTGTGTGCTAGGAACGCGCCTCTTTCATATAATTGATCGCCAGTGTTCGAGATGTGCCGTAAGCCGTAATGTAAAGGTGCGTTTAAACGGCGCGCGATAACGCGAGCCGAGCCTGGCTCGGCTCGTGATCCGGCGCGCCACGCGCCGTTTAAACAGCTACGCTCGGCGCGGCTCGGCTCGGCTCGGCAAAGTTCGCGCGATCCATCACTTGTCGGTTTTTTCGACACGGATCAAAGGCGCGCGCGCCATCTTCGGCTCGGCTCGTGTTAATACGCGCCGTCTAAACAGATGGTACAAAGCGCGCGACGACGGAAGTCGAGTTTTAAGTTTTTAACACGCTTTTATTAGGTCGTCGTGTATGTAACTAACTATGTAATGGAATCTACGGAGGCTAATTTAACCATCTTCCAAGGATCGTAGCGTAATGAAAATTGCCAGCTTATGCAGTTCTGATGACAATACAATAATATGGTACTGTTGAACTGATCTGATGATGGAGCCGGAAGATATGAACTGGAACTACATGATGGAACATCGTATCATAGCTGTTTTTGGGTTTCTTAGAAAAGTCTTGTAATGAACTTTGACCAAGATTAGGTTTCAAAGTCTGATGATGGAGCCGGAAGATATGAACTGGAACTACATGATGGAACATCGTATCATAGCTGTTTTTGGGTTTCTTAGAAAAGTCTTGTAATGAACTTTGACTACGATTAGGTTTCAAAGTCTGATGATGGAGCCGGAAGATATGAACTGGAACATCGTATGAAAGCTGTTTTTGGGTTTCTTAGAAAAGTCTTGTAATAAACTTTGACTACGATTAGGTTTCAAAGTCTGATGATGGAGCCGGAAGATATGAACTGGAACTACATGATGGAACATCGTATCAAAGCTGTTTTTGGGTTTCTTAGAAAAGTATTGTAATGAACTTTGACTACGATTAGGTTTCAAGGTCTGATGTTGGAGCCGGAAGATATGAACTGGAACTACATGATGGAACCGTGATTACCTTTTTGATTTTTGTCGAGCTCCCGATATTTCGACGCAGTTGCATGCATCATGATCACGGAAAACGGTCTATATCCCGGTCAATATAAGTCTAATGAAATGAATCATTCAAAACTCTTACATGATGGAACTTCATAGCTGTTTTTGGGTTTCTTAGAAAAGTCTTATAATGAACTTTGACCACGATTAGGTTTCAAGGTCTGATAATGAAGCCCGAAGATAGGCACTGGCATTCCATGATGGCATATCGTATCATAGTTCTGTTTGCGCTTGTGAGAAAGGCCACGTAATGAACTTCGAACGTTACGTTTTCAACGTTATAACAAACCTATTATTGACCGAAGCGAAGCGAGGCCTAAGCTAGGTTAGGGTTTTCTTGCGACCCTTATGAGCGGAAAAAGGAAAGACCGAATCAGTATATCTAAACTAAGTCAGGTTAGGGTCTTTTTTGTGACCCTTAAATATGCAGCCCAGCCAGGCAATCATGGTCGCGCGATAAACAATAAAACATCGGGAATCAATAGGGACGGCCTGCGACACACTGGCGGAGATGGAGAGAATGTAAGCTCAATAAAATAGAAATTGAAATAAAAATAAAAATTAAATCAATCAATGAAAAACTTTATTGCGATAAGCTTGGTACCTATACATCAGGTGGTATTAATTATTATTAAGTAGCAATACGTGTTAGCCACAAATGGCTTGCGAAATTCGCCTACTTGGAATAAATTTATGTTTAAATTTTAAAGATATTTCATTATTAACGACTAAAAAGTATAAAATAAATTTATAGTTTAAAAAACTCTAGAAAAACACGCTTTTATAAATGCACGTAAAAGCCAAAAATAAATTATGGATCGTTCAAGTTGTCTCTATTTCTGGGATGAAGAGTAAACTCTGTGCTTTTAATTATAATATTTGATTGTAAAAGCGTGGGGCGCTGTAACAGGAAAATCTTTTTGTATAACTTGCTGAGAAATCAAATTACGAGAAGCAGTTTACACAGATTGGCGCGCTAACTGGACTTGCAGCACGACTGCAGCGCCCCACGCTTTTACAATCAAATATTATAATTAAAAGCACATAGTTTACTCTTCATCCCAGAACTAGAGACAACTTGAACGATCCATAATTTATTTTTGGCTTTTACGTTTTGGTAAAAGCGTGTTTTTCTAGAGTTTTTTAAACTATAAATTTATTTATCGGCGTTTTCATGTGTTCGAATTATGGAGTGGAGCAATGATATGATTCAAAGCTTTATTGAATTATATGAAGAGGAACCATCAATATGGAACCCAAAACATCTCGGTCACAAAAATCGCAACAATATTATAATAGGCTTTCGTTCGTATCTACACGGACGGCTCGGCTCGCGTAGGATCGTGCTACCTCGCGCCGTGTAAACGCACAGGCTCGCGTTCGTATTGAGCCGAGCCGCATCTACACGGACGGCTCGGCTCGCGTAAGATCGTGCTAACACGCGCCGTTTAAACGCACCTTAATAAGGCGGATTACACGATACACTAACCAAACCAGCATGTTGAACGCATGTGAGTGTGCACGTGACTCAACGCACATGATAAGACTGCAACTGCAACAGAATTAGGTCGCCGTGACGCATGCGCGTAAGTTTATAGACCGAATGTGGAACATGGAAACTTTTGAAAAGGATTCGTATGTTCAGTAGTAGGTTATGTATTTTATCATTTATTTGATTTACATATATTTAAACTTTTCTATACCTTCTCAGAATAGCGTTTTAAATACCGCAGCCGTTTATCAACTAACCCTAGTATTAGCTTCGATAGATCAGCTCACTCATTGTCATTTTACATAGCTCTAGGAAGGGGCTACCCTATGCCGCTTAAAAAATGCTAACCCTTTCCTATATACAACAAAAAAAAAATACATTATGCTACCAATGCGCGAACACCTAGTTCTTCACTTTAAACATAAATAAGTAATAACAAAGACATATAGACGGATAAAGTCTAAGAAAAAAACGTACCTCAAAGTCATAGAGAAAAAGGTACGGTGCCCTAGATGACGTTACAAGCCTGTGTCGAGAGATGGCAGTCTATGCACTGTGATTACACATTTTACTTTGACAGTAACTCTCTATAACACTCGATCCTCTTTGGTCATCATTATCATCCTCCTTGCGTTATCCCGGCATTTGCCACGGCTCGTGGGAGCCTGGGCTCCGCTCTGACAACTAATTCCAAGATTTGGCGTAGGCACTAGTTTTACGAAAGCGACTGCCATCTGACCTTCCAACCCGAAGGGTAACTACTGTAACTAGGCCTTATTGGAATTAGTCCGGTTTCCTCACGATGTTTTCCTTCACCGAAAAGCGACTGGCAAATGTCAAAGGACATTTCGCACATAAGTTCCGAAAAACTCATTGGTACGAGCCGGGGTTCGAACCCGCCACCTCCGAATCGAAAGTCGCCTGCACTTACCATTACCACTAGGCCACCAGCGCTCCTCTTTGATCTCGATCGATCGATCCTCTTTGGTAATAATTATGAATTTTATGAGAATAAATCTTCTCCGAAAACTACGAAATCTTATACTATTAAACGAGCAATTCTTGTATATTTATTTATTTATTTATTTATTTATTTATTTATTTATTTATATATACCGACGATCTTGGAAACCGCTCTAACGATTTCGCTGAAATTTGTTTTGTGGGGGTTTTCGGGGGTGAAAAATCGATCTAGCGTAGCCTTAGATCCCGGAAAACGCGAATTTTCGAGTTTTCATGAGTTTTTCTTTCGCATTTGTAAACGTAAAATATGGTCCTTAATTTCGCCGCGCGCGCATCGATTCCGCTTAGCTCAGTCGCACGAGGTCGGTCTAATGTACGCAGATAGATCGTAGGTGTCAGGGTTTCGAATCCCGGTCAGAAATTAAGTTTTTGTTTTTTGTCTTTTTTTTGTTTTTGTATTTATAAGAGTTTTTTTTTTATCTAAAGACGTGATATATTAAAATAGAACCGAGCGAAGCTCGGTCGCCCAGATATTATTTAATACTTATAAGCAGAAATAACAATGATGAATGCTCGATCTCTTTGTTAAATATATTATACTTAGGTATTTATAGAATAGAATAGAAATGATTTATTGTTTACCGTGTACAATAGATTACAATTTTTACACAAACATATGTCTCAACGGTAACCCTTTTCGGGTATACAATATTACTTAAACTAATAATATACTAAAACTAATACTACATGCTATTTGGTTCACATGCTAGTTAGTCTCATACATAAAGTATTCATGCATATCATAAAAGACGTGATCAATCAACCACCCTTTTAGCTGTTGCTTGAATTTTTTCCCGCTTATCATTTTTATACATGAGGGTAGGTGATTGAAAACTTTGATTGCTGCTATAAATGTACTCTTACAATAAGCTGCATTTCTGACTGCCGGGAGCAATATGTTATATTTGTATCATATAAAACAGCGTATGCTTGAATTGTTTACGCTTTGACGTCCTTCTTTAGAACGATTAACACATTTCTGAATAGGCTCTAAATGCAATGTTTACGGTCACATTATTTACGTAGAATTCAATGACTTACTTCGCACTACTTACGTCCGATCCGAGTCTATGAAAATTATATATGTCATAGCCGTAGAACTATTTGTATGGTCCGATCTCCGTCGTCCGATTAGCAAATTTAGCTATGTACCTCTACAACTTGTTGAGAAAATGGGCCATTTTTTTCCAAGTTGTTCACCCCACTTTTTTTTGGATTTGGAAATTTTTATGTGTTTTCCACTCAGAATCGCGAGCTCTTTCAATCCTAATAGGAGAAAAAGAGTGTCCCAAGGTTTTTTTCCCATTCCGTTACCATTTTTAGGGTTCCGTACCTCAAAAGGAAAAAACGGAACCCTTATAGGATCACTTTGTTGTCCGTCTGTCCGTCCGTCCGTCCGTCTGTCAAGACCCTTTTTCTCAGGAACGCGTGGAGGTATGAAGCTGAAATTTATATCAATTACTCAGGTCTACTGTCCCTTGAAGCTGTGAAAAAATCAAACTTCTAAGCCAACGCAATCAAAAGATACAGCCGTTTATGCCGCAAATTTTCGACACTTGCAAGGGAATCAAAACCTACAGGGTGCTTCCCGTGAACTCAGAATCTTGAAATTTGGTACGAAGCAACGTCTTATAGCATAGATAAAGGAAAAATTACGAAAACCATAAATTTTTAGTTACATCACATAATATATATATTTTTAATAATTTTAACCTTACTACCCATTTTTTTGCAATAAAAATACCATAGTTATGACTCGATTGTCGTAATGAACGAACTTTGTAAACCTTGCAGGTTTGTACGGAACCCTCGGTGCGCGAGTCCAACTCGCACTTGGCCGGTTTTTTCATACATTTTGTATGGCGGTATCGGAATGGAAGGTTCGAAAAAAAAGGAGAAAAAAAATGTCCCGTTGTCCACCCTACTTTTTTTGTAACGTGGGTATTTTTTACGCGATTCATACTCAGAATCGAGAGCTCTTTCGATCCTGATAGGAGGAAAAAAATGTCCCAAGATTTCCATACATTTTTTCGAACCTTCCATTCCGTTACCGCCATACAAAATATATGAAAAAATGGTAACGGAATGGTAAAAAAAACCTCGGGACACTTTTTTCTCCTATTAGGATTGAAAGAGCTCGCGATTCTGAGTGGAAAACACATAAAAAATTCCAAATCCAAAAAAAAAAAGTGGGGTGGACAACTTTGAAAAAAATGGCTCAGAAATCGACTCAAAAGCTGGGCAATAAAATGAGCTAAGAACAAATACCGAATTCCATTCGCAATTTTGCAAACTTCTCTTCGATGCATTGCTACGTCCGATTAATTTCCGTTCCGTCATTCTTCGGATCTAGTGCGTAAAGTACCATACAAATAGGTCTACGGCTAAGACAGGTTTTATTTTCACGGAGTCTATCGGACGTAGTGCGATGCTCTTATATACTAATATCTGGGCGACCGAGCTTCGCTCGGTTCTATTTTAATATATCACGTCTTTAGATAAAAAAAAAACTCTTATAAATACAAAAACAAAAAAAAAGACAAAAACAAAAACTTAATTTCTGACCGGGATTCGAAACCCTGACACCTACGATCTATCTGCGTACATTAGACCGACCTCGTGCGACTGAGCTAAGCGGAATCGATGCGCGCGCGGCGAAATTAAGGACCATATTTTACGTTTACAAATGCGAAAGAAAAACTCATGAAAACTCGAAAATTCGCGTTTTCCGGGATCTAAGGCTACGCTAGATCGATTTTTCACCCCCGAAAACCCCCACAAAACAAATTTCAGCGAAATGGTTAGAGCGGTTTCCAAGATCGTCGGTATATATAAATAAATAAATAAATAAATAAATATACAAGAATTGCTCGTTTAATAGTATAAGATAGAGGAAAGAACATCGGTCGATGTACAATAGTCATTTGTTTTACAAGGGGGCAAAGTTGTTGTTTAACCGCACGTGCCAATATTGATACCCGAGTCCCGAGCAAGCGAAAGATTCCATTAAAGTTTCCATTAAAGTGAAATCTTGAGCGTTGCGAGGGTATCAAGGCACGAAGGTTCAACAAATTTTGCCACCGAGTGAAACACAAAATTTTTCACCACACCAACACCACGCCTCGGACACTGGCGATCAAATATATGAAAGAAACGCGTTCCTAGCACAAATTCTAAGCTCTTGTTACTCGTGTAGGTGAACGCGTACTATGCTTGTAACATGAGAGAAATATGACAAGCCGATTGTTCGCGTTTTTGACAGGCGGTAACTGTGAGGTAACCGAGAGGAGGTGTGCGGCACTTTCAGCGGGAAGCAGGAGTGGCCATACTGTACGATAATACTCGTAAAACATCTAAATAAATAAAGTAAGTACTTCAATTTATTTAACGTTTATGTCGTTTATGATTCAAAATATTATTTATACGTGAATTCCAACACCCAGCTTTAGATATCAAGTTAACATTAGTATGAAATTACTTTGCGCTCTTGTGGATAAAATGCAATTATGCTATCTGTTTTCGAATAGCAAAGAAAGCCTTTATCAGTTGGTGTGGTGAAAATAAATATTTCACATAATGTTCAAGTCTATGTCTTTTATCATGTGGATAAAACATTTGTCACGCTTTGACAGCTACGTATGTGTGAAAAATACTTACGTCACGTGTGACTTCATGTAGCTAGGCTAATGCACAGTATAATAAAGAGTACTATCGTAAATATGTAACATCTATCGCAGGTGTATGGCTAATGATTGGGTAGATTAGAGAGGTAGATTTTGATTTAATAGTACTACAAGTGCTGAAAATATGAAGATCGAAACGAGTGGCGATAAATTAACACGACCGAAAGGAGTTTTTTTTTAAATCGACACGAGTTACGAATTTCCTTTTCGCATCTAAATCTACACCCAATCAACAACAGAGCAACACACCTCCGAGATTTTTATCAATTTTCAAGTATTTACCCACACTAGAATGATATTTTTTAGATTACAAATCAATGCCAATTCTTATCTCAAGGTGTATGATAAAACTTTGCGTAATCGGTTATAGTATAAAGCGAAAATTTCCACAAACAATTTTTGTGTCGTGTAAATGTAATCTTAAATCATGATGCAATATTTACTCTATCATTCGATTGTCATATTTAAAAAAACATGTATGTTTATAGGTACATATATCTATTAATAATTAATACTTAATCAAACACTGACATTTTTAATTACAAAAATAATTTTTATTCATAAAACAACATGCAAATTAATATCAAACACATTAGAAACAATTCAAATAATCCGATCAGAAAACACCAGCGAGACAATTGTCCCGAATATACACCGTGTATCAGAAAATACTAAAAACTTTAGAACAGTTCAGGAAAATGACGACAAATCTGTAGGTTGGTAACCGATATCGTCATAATGTTAACAATAATCATATAATGTTCAGATTGTTCATACTCGTGACCAATCGGCACGAAATTGAAGAAATGCGTGGACATTTATTTATTTATTTAAACTTTATTGCACAACTAAAGAAACATGTACAAATGGCGGACTTAATGCCAAAAGGCATTCTCTACCAGTCAACCATTGGGTTAAACAGAGACATATATGTTGGTGCAGGAGAAATATAAATAATTTTAAATATATGATTTTGACTCATGGAGACCATATACATCTCTAAGGAGAATTAGATTAAGTAGATATACATTTTATTTTTAGTTGTGACATTTAGAGTCATTTGCACCTCTAAAGTAATTTTAGACTTTTTTTTTTGTATTTGTACTTTTTATATTAAAATTTAGTGTAGTTCTTGGTTGTAATTCGACATTTAGAGACCTTCTACATCTCTAATTAATTGTATAGAGTTAACTTTAGTTAGAACTTAGAATTAGTATATAATAGTATCAATTGTAATTTCAACTCAATTTTAAATATTTTTTTAAATACCTATGTACATGTGACGTGTAAAAGTGCCCCTGTGGCCTATTTGCTGAATAAATTATTTTGATTTTGATTGATTTTGATTTTGATAATAGCTAACAGAGACAAATATAATCGTGACATCAAACATAAATTTACTAAACTCAGGTTGAATACTAATACTTATATAAATTCATTCTGACTTTTCTTCACAATACACTAGCT
This sequence comes from Leguminivora glycinivorella, assembly GCF_023078275.1. Lineage (NCBI taxonomy): Eukaryota > Metazoa > Arthropoda > Insecta > Lepidoptera > Tortricidae > Leguminivora > Leguminivora glycinivorella. The sequence continues at coordinate 9,901,228 of NC_062994.1, forward strand.
TTTGCCCGCGGTTTCGCTCGCGTTAAATTCGAAAATGCTCCATACAAACGTCCCCCCCCCCCCCTTTGGAAGTTGAAGGTTAGAAAGAGACAAAAAGTATCCTATCATCCTATGTCACTCTCCATCCCCACAACTATCTGCACTTAAAAAATCACGTCAATTCGTCTCTCCATTTTGCCGTGAAAGACGCACAAACAAACACACACACACAATTTCCCATGTATAATATTAGTATGAATATTGTAAAATACAGTTTAAATAAATAAATAAGCATGCTATGTGTTCTAGACTTCCCTTCATATGTTAATAAAGTAAGACAAGTATTTATTTTATGTAAAATATTATGGTCATTATACATCATAAATATGTACCTAATGGCCATACTAGGGAATTAATGACACAACACAATGGAATAGATGATTAATAATAATAAGTATAATTAATAATAATAAAGTATACCGCAGGTGGGAGGAAACCGACCCTCGTGTGTCTGACGTGCGACTGCCGGATGCTACTGCCATGTCTGATTTCTGGCGTAGCATCTGGTCGGTGCCCGTCGAACACACGGAGGGTGAGTGGATGACCGTTGTCGAACGCGAGTGCGAGAACATCGAACCTATGGGGGCTATCACCATCAGCCCCGACGACGTAAGTTGTGCTGTCCATACGGCCCAGAACTGGAAAAGTCCTGGACCGGACGGATTGCACAACTTCTGGCTAAAATGGTTTCGATGCTCGCACTCGCGTTTGGCAACGCAATTTCAACAAGCCCTCGATCTTGGTTCTCTCCCACCTTCCCTAACAACTGGTGTTACTTTCCTGCTCTACAAGTCCGGTAGTACCACGGAAGCAAAAAACTACAGACCCATCACGTGCTTGCCTACACTCTACAAGCTCCTTACATCCATTTTGAGAGCAAAAATTAACGCGCATATTGTCGCTAACAACATTCTGGCCCCCGCTCAAAATGGATGTAGGGTTGGGTCCCGTGGTACTAAAGAGCTCCTCCTCATAGACATGACCATTTGCCAACAAGTTCGGCGGAACAAGGGGGCCATCTCGGCCGCTTGGATTGACTATAAGAAGGCTTATGATTCGGTGCCTCATTCATGGCTGAGAAGGGTATTGGAGCTGTATAAACTTGATGCAGCTTTAATATCCTTCCTGCCTGCATGTATGAGGCAGTGGACCACAGTCCTTCGTCAATCAGGAGGCAGGGATGACCCCACTGGCCCGCAGGACTTCATAAGGATTGAGCGAGGAATATTCCAGGGTGACAGTCTGAGTCCATTATGGTTCTGCCTAGCTCTGAATCCCCTCAGCACCCTGCTGAAGGATTCAGGGCTAGGTTGCCGGCTTCGGAGAGAGGGTGAAGTCATCTCTCACCTTCTGTACATGGACGATCTCAAACTATTTGCACCGAACACCCAAGACCTGATGGTGCTATTGAAAACCACAGAAGTTTTCAGTACCGCCATCAGAATGGAGTTTGGTGTCGATAAGTGTGCGGTTATGCATGTACAGCGGGGGAGGTTGTAAATTCAGAAAATTTACAACTTTCTGAGACGATGTCGTTCAGATCTATCTCTGAATCAGAAACCTATAAGTACCTTGGTATGTCACAGTCGTTGGGTATTGAGGATGTTGGCATTAGACGGTCGGTGAAGGAGCGCTTTTTCAGTCGGCTCACAAAAGTCCTTAACAGTCTTTTGTCAGGAGGCAATAAAGTGCGCGCCTTTAACGCCTGGGTAATGCCTCTACTCACATACTCCTTTGGCATACTAAGGTGGACCCAGACCGAGCTGGACGCCCTGGATCGGAGGGTCCGGTCACTGCTTACCACACACCGTATGTTACACCCGCGCTCGTCTGTTATGAGATTGTACATCCCACGGAAGTGCGGAGGTCGAGGCTTCCTAAACGCCAAAAATCTCCACAACCGTGAGGTGTACAATCTCAGGAATTACTTCCGTAACAACGAGTGTGGGATGCATCGTGATGTGGTGGCAGTAGACGGAAACCTCACGCCGCTCTCCTTGGCGAAAGAGAACTGGCGCAAACCTGTGGTACTAAGTGCTGCGGACCGCAAGGCGGTATGGGAGAGCAAGCAGCTACACGGGCGGTTCTACAAGGCCCTCACGGGACCCGATGTAGATCTGCTCGCATCGGTGAACTGGTTACGATTCGGGGACCTCTTCGGAGAAACCGAGGGTTTTGCCTGTGCAATTGCGGACGAAGTTATGATGACGAACAACTACCGGAAATATATCCTGAAGGACGGTACGGTCGACATTTGTCGGGCATGCCGCCGTCCCGGAGAGTCACTCAGGCATATCATTTCCGGTTGTTCTCATCTAGCTAACGGCGAGTACTTGCACAGACATAATCTCGTAGCCAGGATTATTCACCAGCAACTTGCTCTTCAATACGGCCTTGTGGACCGCGAAGTACCGTATTACAAGTACTTACCTGCGCCAGTTCTCGAAAATGGTCGTGCCACGCTCTATTGGGATCGATCTATTATCACTGACAGGACTATTGTAGCCAATAAGCCTGACATTGTGATAATAGATCGACTGCAACGCCGGGCAGTGCTCGTTGACATCACCATCCCCCATGATGAGAATCTCGTGAAAGCCGAGAAGGACAAGTCCAGTAAGTACCTAGACTTGGCTCACGAGATAACCGCCATGTGGGATGTTGATTCAACGATCATTGTCCCTATAGTCGTTTCAGCGAACGGTCTCATAGCGAAGAGTCTCGACCAACATCTTAAGAGACTCTCACTAGGTGGCTGGATCAAGGGCCAGATGCAGAAGGCGGTGATCTTGGACACGGCGCGTATAGTCCGACGGTTCCTCTCTCTGCGGCCCTAACCACCGGCAGCTTGGGCCCTGCCCCGCTGCTGGCGGCACCCTAGGTTAGGTTTTTTATAATGTGTTTATATATTTTGTATTGTTTTGTATGTGGTTTTGTATTTTACTTTTATAATCATATTATAAAAATCCTAGCCTAAGAATTAAAATGAATAAAGGAAATAAGTATAAAACCCATATTTTCTGCTTTTAACGCACGTTTAACGACAATTAAACAAAACTAAATTACGCGACAACATTTCCATTTCCATCATTTAGATGGCTGGCAGTCACGGTGTTTTCAGTCAAATAGTAAATCTGATGTACTTATGATATGTTTAGGAAACTCAACGATACAGGGCGTGAAAAACAATTATATGCCGTAGTGCAACTTGTTCGCTAGATGTCACTGTTACCTCCGCAAACTGGCTAATGACTTGTCTTAAAATGTATAAGTATTTTTGGTGTCAAAATTTTTCGCTAGATGTCGCTGTACCACCTGCAAACTAGCGAACGACATTATATGTTATTAAATTGTAAGTTTTATTTTTAGGGTTCCGTAGTCAACTACGAACCCTTATAGTTTCGCCATGTCTGTCTGTCTGTCTGTCCGTCCGTCCGTCCGCGGATAATCTCAGTAACCGTTAGCACTAGAAAGCTGAAATTTGGTACCAATATGTATATCAATCACGCCGAAAAAGTACAAAAATAAAAAATGGAAAAAAATGTTTTATTAGGGTACCCCCCCCCCTACATGTAAAGTGGGGGCTGATATTTTTTTTCATTCCAACCCCAACGTGTGATATATTGTTGGATAGGTATTTAAAAATGAATAAGGGTTTACTAAGATCGTTTTTTGATAATATTAATATTTTCGGAAATAATCGCTCCTAAAGGAAAAAAAGTGCGTCCCCCCCCCCTCTAACTTTTGAACCATATGTTCAAAAAATATGAATAAATTCACAAAAGTAGAACTTTATAAAGACTTTCTAGGAAAATTATTTTGAACTTGATAGGTTTAGTAGTTTTTGAGAAAAATACGGAAAACTACGGAACCCTACACTGAGCGTGGCCCGACACGCTCTTGGCCGGTTTTGTCAATTGTTATATGTTTGTTATATTTACCAAGCCATTTTCTTAGAAAAAGCGGCAAATTAAAAGTGTTATAAGCTTAACGTGTCTGCCTGTTTGTGTGTGTGTCTGTCTGTGGCATCGTAGCTCGTTTGAAAGCTGAATTAATTGGAAGTGTTCTTAGCCATGTTTCATGAAAATAGGTCCACTATGTCGCGGTCGGGGTTTTTTTCAAAATTTAAATTTTGTGGTTATACTTTATAGCCGCTCGTAATGAGTATTGTCCCAGAGCTGTAAGAACCTCTTTTTGACACATGACAGTGTCCACAAAATGTAAACTCGCGCAACCTAATGAAATTTTAAATAAAATCCTATAATAATATATAAATAAAATCAAGTACTTAAAAACAATATTTCGCTTACTTTAAACATAATCTAACACCTGTTACATTTTTGAGGATCTTCATTAGTGAGTATTTTACGATATTAATTTATCTCGCATGATTTAATTATTATGTCATTTATTATTTCTTTTTATTTTTAAACTAGTGCTGTGGCAGACTGTCATTTCGATTCAAATGACATTTCAGTAAGTTGATAGAAATCGTATATATGTTTAAGCGCCTCCTTGTACATAGGGCTTCATCGATTCAACCACCAATTCGAAATTAATTGTTAGATGTGGCAAACGATACGTCTTAGCCACATCGCAACATACTTCAAAACAAATGTGTCAAAAATGTGAATTTACAAATGCGGGACGATAGTGACATTAATGACGTTCTTGGACATTCTGGTCACTAATGTATAACTTGATCATACTCGATCCTCTTTGCTAATGATCCAAGTCATTAATACAATCAAAAACCGGCCAAGAGCGTGTCTGGCCACGCTCAGTGAAGGGTTCCGTAGTTTTTCGTATTTTTCTCAAAAACTACTGAACCTATCAAGTTCAAAATAATTTTCCTAGAAAGGTTTTATAAAGTTCTACTTTTGTGATTTTTTTCATATTTTTTAAACATATGGTTCAAAAGTTAGAGGGGGGGGGACGCACTTTTTTTTCCTTTAGGAGCGATTATTTCCGAAAATATTAACATTATCTAAAAACGATCTTAGTAAACCCTTAATCATTTTCAAATACCTATCCAACAATATATCACACGTTAGGGTTGGAATGAAAAAAAATATCAGCCCCCACTTTACATGTAGGGGGGGTACCCTAATAAAACATTTTTTTCCATTTTTTATTTTTGCTTTCTGTTGGCGTGATTGATATACATATTGGTACCAAATTTCAGCTTTCTAGTGCTAACGGTTACTGAGATTATCCGCGGATGGACGGACGGACGGACAGACAGACAGACATGGCGAAACTATAAGGGTTCCTAGTTGACTACGGAACCCTAAAAAGTCATTTAACCTATGGCGCGGCGATATAGACATTTCTTTAGTAAATAAATATAACATAATTAGATTTCTAAATTCGCCGTTTTTTCATAGATTTTTCCAGCTAACAAAACACTCAAAATTCAAAAATCAACCCATTAAGAGTAATTTCATTGATCATGGAGCCACAGTGGATTTGAAACCTAACATTTTTTACAGTAACTAGGCTAGTTTCCTATCACAGATGTCATATATACCATAGATCAAGCAAACGTATCTACTTAGCGTGTCAAATGAACTCAGTGAAATCCACTGAGTTGTCCGTCTTTACTCGCAGCTTGCAGCTTTCGGGCGTCAATTTTTGTAAGTTGAAGTCAACCAAAACATAAAAAATGCCTCGTTACGTCTTTAGAGCCTGAGACATATTTAAAATTACAGGCAAGAATCAACTTCAGTACAAAATTTGACACGCTCGGCCCCTATACAAATATATGAATTTGTTTCTTCTATCTAAATTAAGTTCTGTGTTTCCTATACTTAAAATAAAATATTTTATGCAATAAAACATCACATAATTATAAGAGAAATATGGACAGTAGTTATGTTTGAACATAATTTCTATTTAATAAGTCAAAGAGAAAGATAACATATAAAGTAGAGATGGGTCGAATATTCGGTAAATATTCGGTATTCGGCATATTCGGCAAATTTTTCAATGTTCGTATTCGGCCGAATAGTTCGGTTACAATGCCGAATATTTACCGAATAAACAAAGTAAATAAATAGCGTAAGTTGTTTCGTAATTCATCGGATAATGAGATCCTATTTCAGCATTCTAAGCAACTATCAAAGGGAGTTAAAAATGCGTTAAAATATAAAATACAATAATTTTGTAAAAAAGTAAAAATAACGTATCTTAAGAAACAAAAACCAAAATCTAAATTATAGGAACATTAAAAGCCTTAGTAAAATAAATGTATACCCATTACCAATCATTGAAACGTTTTAACTGTAAACCAGAATTTAAAATATGGCTCAACCGAATATTCGGTCGAATGTTCGGTTCGGTAACTACTGAACCGAATGTTCGGCCGAATATTCGTATTCGGCAAAGTCCGTATTCGGCCCATCTCTAATTATAAAGTAATATTTCATAGTAATATCCATATTAGCAAATCGTTTTGACAGTCCTTAAAAAGAAGCTGATTTGACTAGAGGAAACTAGTCTATTGTCGCAAATTCTGAAATCTAGCTGAGAAAATAATCTTTATTGTAATAACATACGTACTTTATTAAAAGTATTAAAACAAATAATTTAGTACTTGATAATCACTTTTCCTTATTATCCTTTACCATCTATTCATATTGTTAGCAGATTTCATTGTGATTTCATTGAAAATGAGTTACGTCATAATTGCCAGTCATGCCGTGATAAGAGACATGAACATAAAAACAATAAATTGCGGTCATAGAACTAGTGGGTAAAGTAATTTTCTTGTAAACAAGTTAAAACAATAATAATATGATTTACCACCATACTTGATCATTTTTTGCTTTGCAGTTTCCTGCTATAGTGAGGGGAAAAGCCAGTCATGCATACGTGATAAGAGACATGCATCGTGATTGAATCCTTTCACTTGCTCGTTTTTCAATTCCACACTCGGCGTTAAAATACAACTTTGCCCCCTTGTATAACAAATAACTATTTCACCACAATAACTGGTAAAGGCTCTCTTGACTCGATTTTACCTATAAATAATGATTTTGCATCAGAAATATTTAATAAATTGATGGATTTGATTTAATGTTGTCTTCGGTTACCGCGATAGTTACTCATGAAATAAAACTATGGAAAATAATATCGCGTATAATGAATTTACAATTCATCCCGACGTTTCGAACACTTTACAGCATTCGTGGGTCAACGGGTTACTGAAGAAAAATGCAATGTGCAAAAGCTACCCACATACCTGCAAGAAATATTAACGAACCATGACCATAAATTTGATTTAGTTTGATGTCTTACAGTTAGTATTTTATTCGTGTTGGTGTGGCTGTGGTGAAAAACTCGGTACACAGAACACCCACGGGTGTTGGGTGGTCTGTGACTCGGTAGCAAAGTGTGTTTAACCAAATACTATGTAAACTCTACGAGTTAATACGTGCAGCTCGGTGCCAAAGTTGGCAACAGGCACACTAGCGCTCCTAGCGGCATGAGTTGATCAAAATAGTTTAGTTTCATACAGCATAAAATTAAAAAAAATTACAAATTCTTATTTTTTTGTTTTATTCCGTCTAAAAATGTTAAAGTAGATCAAGTAATAGCATTTTCTATTTTAATTTACTCAAATAAAAGTCTGAACAACTACTTTGATCAACTCGAACAGCTAGATGGCGCTAGTAAAATTGTTGCCGCTCAATTGTATGGGAAACGTCAGAAGCTGCACGTATTATAGTATATATTTTGTTTAACCTTCAAGCCTTGAAACCCTCAAGACCAAGTCCACTTCTCGAACCATTTCACCCGTTTGCCTCCTACCTTGTGGGCCAATTTAAAGTGGTCCCCAGTTTTTTTGGATTGGGAAATTTGACAACAACACAACAACAACAACATACAATCACGCCTGTATCCTATGAAGGGGTAGGCAGAGCACATGAAACTACTCAAGTTTCAGTGCCACTCTTGGCAAATATGGGGTCGATAGAAAACGAAAGTGTGACATTGCAGTGACAGGTTGCCAGCCTCTCGCCTACGCCACACTTTAACCCATATCCCACAGTCGCTTTCTACGACACCCACGGGAAGAAAGGGGGTGGTGAAATTCTTAACCCGTCACCACACGGGCGCGAAAAATTGAACCGCGACTTTGGAAATTTGAACCGCGTAAAAAATACCCATGTTAAAAAAAAGTGGGGACAACTTTGATAAAAATGGCCCTTGTCTATCTCCTATAGGTAATTAGGTACCTAATCACATCTCGGACGGACGCTGGCGATCAAATATATGAAAGAGGTGCGTTCCTAGCACACATTCTATGCTCGTGTAGGTGAACGCGTACCATGCTTGATTGAGTGAGATATGACAGGTCGACTGTTCGTATTTTTGACAGGCGGTAATTGTGAGGTAACACTTTCAGCGGGGAGCGGGACTGGCCATACTACTCGTATACGATAGTACTCTTTATTATACCATACCTAAGTACATGGGCTAGCACAGGTGTCTAATTACATATTCTTAGCCATCTAATTCATTAGTCAGTCAATATCGATCAATTTCCGTCTTAGAGCCGAGCCTGTGTTGGGTATTGGTGACCTTACCCTACTTTGAGGTCAATGCACTGACATTATAAGGTTAATTTAGTAAAAACAGTGTACATTTGTGCAATCTACTCGCAGCATAGTTTTTTGTTAATTCAAAGTCTTTACATAAAGCCTGGTGCCGTAGAAGATCATTTCTGCGACGCGAAACGAAAACGAAACGCGAAAGGTAGTCTGGCTCTGTCGAACCAATACGCATGAGCGATAGAGATAGATATCTACGAGCGTTTTTTTTTTTAGATCGCAGAATTGAAATACCTATTATGACTACGCGCCATGTTGCGGAATTTCATTAGAACTATTTTCCCCATACATCAGAACAACAGCGCCCTCTTGACAACAGTCATATACAGGGTGTAAACCTAATACGGGCGAACCTCTTAACGGTGATGAGTATAGGACGTATAAAATGTAATTAGATAACTTTTACTTAAAATTGAAATATTTTTTTTATCCATACAAATTAATTCGGCCCGCAACACTTGTACTATTATATATTCTGTGCCGCAACGTAATGCAAACACACTCCCGTTAAACGCTCGTTGACAGTTGTCATTGATTGTCATCGCAACCACGTTTACAGTACATTGCTGCTGAGATTTTTTTCAAAAATTCATTATGGGGTGAAAATTAAGAGTAAATCAAAAACACCTCTTAATTAATGATAACAATATTGAATTATACGCCTGGTTTCATTTATCGCCCTTATTACGTTTACGCGCTGTATTTCTGATCAGGATTTACCTTGGGATTGCTTGCACGAGAAAATGGCAATAAAATGAATGTAAATTATTGTCAAACTGCATTCATGTTTGGTGCCAGCCAGTAACAATTGACATTGGTCATGAACGTTAATATTTATTGCCAATTTTAATGGTTCTACGCCATTCTGGCGGTTAGTCAAATATTGGGAAAAAGGTGGAAATTTTACGCTAGGAAAATGTTTTATTTTTGTATACCTCGCGTCATTATATGTAACAGTATTAAGTATATTAATTTAAGATAAGTAAGATTAAGATGCCGTTATAGTGCTTAATCTAGGCAAGTAAAGTTTTTTCCCCTCACTACCTCGGAAACACGTGTTTTGTCATTTAATACCAGCGGGTAAAAACGCATTTTATCCGCTAGTGGATAAAGTAATTTGAGCTTGAATAGAGGCAAATTTTCTGCTTTAAAATTGATAAAAGTGGGTTAATCTAGTGATGAAGATGTTTTACCACCTGTGGAACTACTGGAAGCAGTGATAAACGCGTTTTTTGCTTTGTACTTTCCTCGCTATAGTGAGGGGAAAGGTTTTGTGTTACACACGAGTGCAAAGTTGTATTTTACTTCTCGTGTATTGAAAAACTCGCAAGCTCAGGATTCTATTCTCGAACCACTCGCTTCGCTCGTGGTTCAACTATAGAATCTTTTCGCTTGCTCGTTTTTCAATTCCACACTCGGCGTTAAAATACAACTTTACACTCTTGTATAACAAATAACTATTTTGAAGATAGGCAAATAATATATTTTTCTATTGCTGAATAAATTATTTTGATTTTGATTTTGATTTTTCCCCTTACTAGCTTGGAAACACGTGTTTTGTCCTTTAATACCAGCGGGTAAAAACGCATTTTATCCACTAGTGGGTAAAGTAATTTGACCTTGAATAAAGCCAAATTAGCTGCTTTAAAATTGATAAAAGCAGGTGAATCTAGTAATTAAGAAGATTTACCACCTGTGGAACTACTGGAAGCAGTGATAAACGCATTTTTTTGCGTTGTAGTTTCCTCGCTATAGTGAGGGGAAAAGTTTTGTGTTACACTCGGGTGCAAATGTATTTTACTTCTCGTGTGTTAAAAAATTTTTTTTTCTGATGATCACGAAAAGGTGGCTTTTCTATTTTCATTTCGTATAATTTATTAATTATCTTTTTTTGTGACCTAAATGACGTTTATGAATGTTAATGGCAGATGATGTGACAACGCCTTTACTCGTGCGGAATTTAAATCTATAATAGTAGTAGTAGTAGTAGTAATCACTTTATTGTGTACAACAGTTTATATACAATTTGTAGGAATAGAGATACAAAGGCGAGCTTATCCCTATAAGGGATCTCTTCCAGCTAGTGCTATACTTCGTTTCTTTTAAGATTAGAATTAATAAGTGGTCGTAGACCTTCCTTCTTCGATTTCGGCCGATACCACTGATTTCTTGGAACTTATAACTTATAATACTACATATGTACATAAGTTCCAAGAAATCAGTGGTATCGGCCGAAATCGAAGAAGGAAGGTCTACGACCACTGCTTCTTTGTTTACCCGTTTGACAGATAATTCTAATCTTAAAAGAAACGAAGTATAAATTGCCATTACGTATTTGTTGTCATTGGCCGTTTTGTTCAAATGTTTGTAACACTGGTCAAATGTTTGCCGTTATCTGAAGTTCGTTGCCAACTCTTGAAAACGGACTTTGGACTTTTCGTGTATTACGGCCTGGTTCGTAATTTAGTATATGTCAAAAATGCGCTCGAGACACGTTTTTGTCAAAGCGATGTATTTGTTTGAACCACAAAATTAAAATTTTGAAAAAAAAACCCGATCGCGACATAGTGGACCGATTTTCATAAAACATGGCTAAGAATACTCCCGACTAACTCAGCTTTCAAACAAAATAAAACTAAATCGAAATCGGTTCATCCGTTCGGGAGCTACGATGCCACAGACAGACACACACACAGACAGACAGACACACACACAGAGACAGACACGTCAAACTTATAACACCCCGTCGTTTTTGCGTCGGGGGTTAAAAATGACTGTCAAAGTAAAATGTGTAGTCACAGTCCATAGACTGCCATCTCTCGGCGCAAGATTAAAACTTATCAGTGTCAAAACTGAGATTTAAACATCACCAGAGCAAATTTTTGACGAATCTAAAAGTTCGTATCAGTGCGACAGACGAGAAATTTGGGATGTTTGTGTTTATTTTTAATAATTACTGTGAGTACAAAGTTCATTTTTTGTTCGCCGTCAAGTGATTAAAATATTCGCAGTCGCACCAATGACTTTTCTATTTTTGTTGGCACATTGAGTCATAGAAATGGACGAAATATGTTCAATTAAACATGAAATGAAAATCATATTCATATTCATTTATTCCATTGTAAATCATGTTCATTTGTACAGTTTGGTATTACATTTGGTCATGTAGGTACATGATTACTCTGCTAGGGTGTACAATATCGGATTTTAAAATAATATTAGCCTACTTCACATTAATAAACGACAATTCAGGCATAAAATATTTACATCTAAAAAAATAATAATAAAAAATGTCAATCATACCGCACTAAATTTTACAATAAAAATACCAATAATAATCCTACTAATCGTAACTAAATTAATTTGTATTATATAGTCCAACTTTCATCATTAAAAAATTCGTTCATATTAAAATGTCTTTTAGTCTATTTTTAAATAATTTGTTACTAGTTCAGTAAATCAGTGTATATGTTACTAGCGGCCCGCTCTGTACGCACGGGGTGGGGGGGATTATCATAAAAAAAACAGCCAAGAGCGTGTCGGGCCACGCTCAGTGTAGGGTTCCGTAGTTTCCCGTATCTTTTTCAAAAACTGTTCAACCTATCAAGTTCAAAATAAAATTCCTAGAAAGTCTTTCTAAAGTTCTATTTTTTTTTTTTTTTGTAGTTGTCAAATTTTTTATTGAAACTTACATCACATGACAATTATATTATAATAAAATTAAAATTAAAATTAAATTAAACTAAATAAATCTAAAATTAAACTGAAAGTAAATCAGACAGGATAAAACGGTCCCCTGTGGCATAGTACCGAATGAGCGCTGGCAGCATTTCGACCGCCGGATTGTCAAAGCTAATACGCTGAGCGAGGAAGCTGCCCTCTTCGCGTCGCCGGTGGCGTCTCTTAGTCTCTTCGATAAGTCCTTGAAGAGACAAGTTCTATTTTTGTGATTTTTTTTTCATATTTTTTTTAAACTTATGATTCATAAGTTAGATGGGACGCATTTTTTTGAAATATCTTTTAACGGGGTTGTTCTTAATGGACAATTTTTTTCGATAAATCTAGTTAATAACACTAGTATATTTAACTAAAATTCCCAAGTTGAAAGGGGGGCTTTCCATTTTAGCATTTTCGCTACCGTATCCTCTTAATTGACCTTGCGATCGGCGGTTGTATTTGTCACCTACTGTTATATAAACACAGGATGTATACAAACAATGACTGTTTACAAAGCTATTTACTTCGTCTCAAGGTGATCAACTACGTTATCACTTACTTCTAGACTTTATACAACGCTACGTAGTGACGAATTGACGTGATTTTTTAAGCGGAGATAGTTGAAGGGATGGAGAGTGACATAGGCTATACTCCTATTTTTAATTAGCCGGAATTATAGTAAACAAAAGTGTGGCCAGTGCTATAAAAAAATTGCACCATTCGAGGTATCAAGCGGGCCGCTAAACATTATTTTTCAGCAACTTTGGAGACTAGGTGGTAGTGAATTTTAATAGCTAATTAAAACCGTCTTCAAATGCGATGGTGATAATATGGTGGTTATAAATTTAATTATTGGTTTTGTAAGTATCTGATATAACAAAACTTCGTCAATTTTGGACCGATTTTTATATTGACTTGCATGGGATCATAATATAATATAGCAGTCATTGTGTTCGATCGCTTCACGATTTTAAGTATGTAATAAAGTGACCGTTAATAACTAGTTAAAAGTAATTTGATTTTCTCTCGGCCCTTACTATGAGAACCCCTGACTTGAGCTGCACGTGTTACTTTGACAGTGACGGCAGTTTGTTTACGTTTATTCCGTTCAATTCGTAATTGGATTATAGTATTGAAATGTATGGAAATAATCTAAATAAACATGAATAAAACTGGAGATTCTAAGACAGGACAAAAGAATATATTTTCTCTCAGAAAGACATTGACAACATCAACTCACAACCATAAACAATGAGATAGAGGATACATATCAAGTATACAATATGTATTTGCAGGTTTAATTATTTACAAAAACATCCTGTATAACAACCTTGTATTCTCTAAAGGCGGGCTTATCACATTTTAAGTGTCCCAGAGCCTTTTTCCAGCCCACTAGCCTAGAAGATACGAGGCTTGCAACCGATTGAAATTGTCCAAGCGTTTGAAATGCGTAGGCGTTGGTTTAATAGGCAATAAACAATGTTTTCCACTCACGGCTGCCGCCTTTCGGTCAATTTTCTAGAAAGTAGTAGCTTCAATAAATAATGTCCTAGTTCCTTTCAATATTTGACAAAAAAAAATTCGTCCCTGCTATTTATGGTAAATGGCGACATAATTGGCAATGGGCAATTTCATGATGAAATTCTCATCAAGTTGCCATAGGGAACTTGACTGTAACTGTCAAAATAAAATATTTTATACCATGCACTAAATAAAGTATCAGATAATTTAATATGTTATAAGAAAAACATGGACAGAAGTTATTTCTAAATCCAATTTCTATTTAATAAGTCAGGTAGAAATGTGTAAAAAATAAAGCAGCTGAATTGACCGTGACGTCACGCAATTCGATTTCATATAAATTAAATTCCATGTTAGCAAGTCGTTCAAATTGGTTTTGACAGTTCTTAATAAAACCGCCTTCAAAAATAAGCGCGTTACAAAACACAGAGAAACTAAAAAGCAAAAAATAATAAACCTTTGAATTCAGATTCCTTATCGGATTGCAATAATCTAAACATCCAAATTATAAACAAATCAATTATTTTTGTAGTCGGTACCAGACTGCCTTGCTATTTCCTGTTTGCCCCACCCAACCATACGCAGGCTGGCCCCGACTCCAAAAATAATTGATTTGTATATAATTTGGATGTTTAGATTATAAAAAATAATTGATTTGTATATACATTTATACAAATCAATTATTTTTGGAGTCGGGGCCAGCCTGCGTATGGTTGGGTGGGGCAAACAGGAAATAGCAAGGCAGTCTGGTACCGACTACAAAAATAATTGACTTGTTTATAATTTGGATGTTTAGATTATTGCAATCCGATAAGGAATCTGAATTCAAAGGTTTATTATTTTTTGCTTTTTAGTTTCTCCGTGTTTTGTAACGCGCTTATTTTTGAAGGCGGTTTTATTTTTTGTTAAAAAGTTTATTTATTTGTTGATTTTTAGTGGTTCCTATTGATATTATATGTATCAGTCCGAATATATGTACAGTAGTGAAAGAATTATCCTTTAACTCCTAACCATTGAGGAGTTGACCTTCCATCATCAGCTCAGCCACATAAAATGATTACCATCAGGCGTAAATACTGGTGTACCTTTGAAAAATCCACTAAAAACATTACATGTGCCTATAACATTTGAAGGGTTCCCTCGATTTCTCCAAGATCCCATCATCAGTCCTCGACTTGGTGCCAATGGGACCATCTCGGGGTTATACCCGTTCGATTGAAAAAAAAAAAAATTTGGAAATCGGTCCACGACTCTCGGAGATATCGAGTAACATACATACAAAAAAAAACAGTCGAATTGAGAACCTCCTCCTTTTTTTGAAATCGGTTAAAAAGAAGCTGATTTGTCTAGGAGACGAGTAGCCTATTGACAACATTCTCTTTAAGATTAGATTAGGATGTAACGTGTTCTAAACAGTTGACGATCGCTTCATTTGAGATTTGAGTTACACACTGGTGTTTATTTTGAACTCATCAAATGCCATAGCTGTGCAATTAATGTAATTTTTTTGAATATTAATATGTTTTTTTTTTGTTTTTGTTTCAGGTTTAAATGCGTGTGAAAAGAAATCATACATATTCCTTAGGAAGGAGTTACCAGTGAGGTAAATATACAGAGTGTTATACAGGCTGGCCAAATAGAGGCCAAATATTATATTTAACAAGGAATACTTCATATTTTTTATGTTTTATAAAACAAAATTTAATAAATAATGTGTAGACCTCTCTATTTGGCCACCCTGTATATACAATACTTACACATATTTATATTCTATGGCGGGATATTCATGTTACTTTTGAGGGATTGCCATAATTATCTTAAAAACACTAGAGAAAGGTTTTAGAGTGCTGTACCACCTCAAGTTAGAGATGGGTCGAATATTCGGTATTCGGCAAATTCGGCAAGTTTTTCAATGTTCGTATTCGCCCGAACAGTTCGGTTACATTGCCGAATATTTACCGAATAAACAAAGTAAATAAATAGCGTAAGTTGTTTTGTAATTCATTGTTGTTTGACATCCTATTTCAGCATTCTAACTTCTAAGGAACTACCAAAGGGAGTTAGAAATGCGTTAAAATATAAAATAAGATAATTTTGTAAAAAGGTAAAAAAAATAACGTTTCTTAAGAAACGAACACAAAATTTTCTTATGCCCTAACCCTAACCCTAAATTATAGAGGTAGGAACTTTAAGAGCCTTAGTAAGATAAATGACTAAATGTGTACCCATTGCCAATCATTGAAACGTTTTTAATTCTTAAGCCAGGATTTAACATATGGCTCAACCGAATATTCGGCCGAATGTTCGGTTCGGTAACAGCTGAACCGAATGTTCGGCCCTTTATAAGACAAACAAACATTGCCAGTTATTTAAAAATTGTAAAAACTTATTGTTATTAACATTTTCACTATCATTGTTTTCAAATGTTATCGGCATGTTTTGAGTTGTATAAATAGTTTCTTTGTAGATTAAAGTTATCTTATTTACTTGATAACTACATTAACTACTTGTTATTATGTCAATAGAGTTTATTAGTCTTTGTTTTGAAGATTTTGTCAACGAATAATAAGGTTAAAGACACCAACTTAAAATAACTTCAGTACACATACATACACGGTAACGGTACATAAGTACTATTAGACGGAAGCGACGCCAAAGGTGTTTCAGTGCTGATTTCCGCAAATCTTAGCGATGTTTCATGAAAATCGGTCTACTATGTCTCGGTTGGGGTTTTTTTCTAAATTTTAATTTTGTGGTTAGGTTATTGATAACTTAATAGACCGATCCGAGACCGACATAGTCTACCGCAGGACTGAGAAGAGAAGTTTGCGCCCTAAGAACACTCACGGAGTGAGCCGCCCCTGCCAAAAGTCAGAATATCTGTAAAATTTAAATGCTAAGTACTATTTGCAATAAATGGAATGACATTAGATAAGATACCATAAAGTAAGGTCATGTTTCTGAATGATAAAGTTTAAATTATATGATACCATTATATATTGTGTAATGTTCTTATCACACCACGCGATTCATGGTGAATGTTATCTAAGAAAACATATTTATGGCAGTATTTATCGATAATTTTATTCTTTATTTTAACTAACAACAATATAGCAAAAACTTACAAATAAACACTTATACTAAAAATCTTACAAATAAAAACTTATACTACTTACAAATAAATAACCACAAAATTAAAATTTTCAAATAACCCCCGACCGCGACATAGTCGACCGATTTTCATGAAATATGGCTAAGAACAGTAAGAACACTCTACTCCACAATGTCGTGGTCGGGGGTTTTTTCAAAACTTTAATTTTGTGGTTAGGTTATTTTAATAACTCGATAACCATACGAGTTAAGACGCTCGTTTCTTAGAGAAATTAATTGTATTTGATCTATAGAATCTTCTCTTAAAGTTAACGGAATTCAATAAAAACTGTACAACTAAAGCGAAAACAAAGCGAAAGTGTTATCGGGCCTTGGTATTTGAAATGGAGTAGGTATATCTACAAAGGTCTAAAAAACTAATGGCTCTTTGAGCTGTAGACCTTAGCGATATACTTATAAAACGCAAAAGTGTAAAACACTTCGTTTTTCAAATCATTAGGAGATAAGTGACGATGGTCTTATGAAAAAAGAGTGGAAGGGTCAGTTGGAAGTGGAAGACCTAGGCGAACTTTTTTTTTTCATAATTCATAATTCATTTATTGTCTGTAGAACATGGGTAAATACAATGATGGAGCATAACAATAAATACATAGAATCACCATGGTCTTGCCAATAGGCGTACAAAGGCATGCACATTTACATTTTTAGCTACATACTACGATTTTTACATCTTACATACTCATACATATATTTAGTTAAAATGTGTCACTGAGGTACTCTTGAATGGAGTAATAGGCTTTTTCTGATAAAAAGTTATACAAGTTTTTCTTAAAATGCTGTACTTTGTTACAATGTAAGATGGATTTTGGAAGTTTATTATATAATTTGGGTGCCATACCAAATACACTTTTCGAAAGTAAAGCAGTTTTGAATGGTTTCACATATATTTTCTTGTTCAAATCGGGGAAATATTGCAAAAAGGCCAGGTCAGAAGTACTCGAAACCGAAGAGCGTGTATGAGAAACGTTGTGAAAGTGTGTGGAGCGAAAGTGATTTGTCAGGATCGTAGTAAATGGAAATCCGTGATCTCCGCCTACCCCTCTGGGAAACAGGCGTGATTGTATGTATGTATGTATGTCTTACGCCTTTCATGGCATTTTCTGTATAAGTGTTTGTTACATTACATATCATCACTACTTTGAAAAAACCTCGTATCTCACACTGCTCCTCAAAGTTAAAACGCAGTAAGTCTATCTGCATTGCATACATACTTATTACATTTTTCTTTTCATTGACAGAAGAAGATACAATTTTTTTTCAAAGTAGTGACGATATGTATACCGTTGTCCGAGTAACAGACACAAACCCTCTTGAACTTAACGTTAAAGTTGTGCCTGCTCGTTCACTGAAAAGATCGCTCCCAACTAGTACGATCTCCGAAGTGTACTAGTTCGTTCTTTTAGGACATTTAGGACAGTAGTACACCGAGAGAGCGAGAGACAACTTGTGCATATGGCGTACAGTAACGCTCGCTCGTACTAGCCGAGAGCTGATCGGCCGTTTTCGCGCGCTCTCGGTCCGAGTCAGTCGGTTTTAGTTCGGTTGCGGTCGTATCACACGGATCGCTTTGCTGTCATTGTCACTCCTCGGCTCTTTGCTCCTTTCGCTCCTATTCTATTACGCGTGTGTGAGTGTACTAAATGTCCTAGAGAGCGGAATCATTTGGAAGTCGTTCGGTCTAGTACAGTGCAGGGAATCGAGTCTTTTGTACTATTAGTACATGTCCTACACAAGCCTACTTAACGTGGGACGCAGTAATCTGTGTATAAGAATAATGTCCAAATGTCAATTATAACAATGTCCTATAATATTTGTTTATTGTCGTGACAGACTGACATGTTACTTGATCTATGCCATTGGACATCTAAGTTTACGACTATTATCCGTCACAAAAGTTAATAAGAATGATTGATCATTATCATTAGGATTCTAACAATAGACCATCATCACCATTATAGACTTGATAATAATTGCTAACTCAATGTAGTTATTCTTAATGAATATACCCTCCTGGCAGTGTTGGGCAAAACGTAATTGAATTACAAATTATGAATTGCAATTACGAAATGTAATTTCAATTATGAATTGAAATTACACAATTGTAATTTCTAATTGAATTACAATTTTCACTAATTTATAAAATGTAATTCGCAATTCAATTCCAAATTACATTTTGTAATATTAATTGGTAATGCATCACTTTATGAAATTACAAAGTACATTCACCTAAGAAAAAAAACATCAGCATTGTTCTAATATGACTTGCTACTATAAAATTTATGTTTATTTCTATATTATTTGATTTTGGTGTTGATTTTTAATTAAATTTTCACTTTGATTTTGGTTTATTTTTATTTTACCTTAGTATTTTCATTCAATCACTCGCTTTATTAATACGGGGAAATTAGCTAAAATTACGGCGTAATTAATGGAAGTTTTTTTTTGGAATATGTACGTCATAGACCGAAGTTATTTTTGATCAACCTCCCCACCCCTCCACCCTCTGCTTCACCCCTCTACCCTCCTTTAAAGAGCCGAAAATGCGGGTTTTCTCGATTTCTGACAAAACTGTTGAAGATACAGAAAAAGCGCGTAGGAACGAAGTAATCCTTAATAAATTTACTACAAATCTTTCATTGACATTTTAGTTCTAGCACTTCGTCGTTTTCGCGTGATTTCCAGGAGCAACGTACTATTATCTTTTATTCACACGGGAGGGACTATCTTTTGTTCGTTTCTATGGACGTTAGGCACTGGTCCCACCGCGAGCTGGTAAGCTATGAGCTATCGGCTATAAAAACGAACAAAAGATAAGCACTCCCGCTCCCGTGCAAATAAAAGAGACACGGCGATATTGATAGCTCACCGCTGGGCGAGTAGCTATAAATATCGGCGTGTCTCTTTTATTTACACGGGAGTGATTGTCTTTTGTTCGTTTTTATAGCCGATAGCTCATAGTTTACTCGCTTCTGGTGCGACCAGTGCCTAAATTATGAATGATTGTTTACTTCGTCCGTCACACGTTGCAACCTACTTAATTATTCATGAAGTATTATGGGGCCAGGCGGGTGAAAAATGCATTGAAACTCATACAATCAGATATTACGAATTGTTTTTTGACTTTTAAGTAAACTTAGGTCAATCGTAATATAGAACGCCAAATATAATCAGTGGATTGTGAATATTGTGATAATGACAACATAAGTAGCTCTCCTGTTGCTTATGTCCGTGGGCTATCATTGCGCTCCGCTAACGCTACGCTCTCAAAACGCACATGTGGGGTGAGATTCACGGATAAAACTTACTATCACCTGTGCATGTCAATTTGATTGACTGTTAAACCACAGTATAATAAAGAGTACTATCATACTGTATGACCACTCCGGCTCTCCGCTGAAAGTGCCGCCCACCCCCTCTCGGTTAGCTCACGGTTACCGCCTGTCAAAAACGCAAACAGTCGACCTATCATATCTCACTCATACAAGCATAGTACTCGTTCACCTACACGAGCTTAGAATGTGTGCTAGGAACGCGCCTCTTTCATATATTAGCTTTTGCCCGCGGCTTCGCTCGCGTTAGAAAGAGACAAAAAGTAGCCTATGTCACTCTCCATACCTTCAATTATCTCCACTTAAAAAATCACGTCAATTCGTCGCTCTGTTTTGCCGTGAAAGACGGACAAGCAAACAGGCACACACACTTTCCCATTTATAATATTAATGTGGAAGTGTGCATTACCAGCGTCCGAGATGTTAAACTAAGCAATTTGTAATGTATACCATAAATCTCTTTCCAGACTGGCGAACATAATGAAAGAGATAGCGCTACTACCCGAGAACCTGCTTCGGATGCCGTCGGTGGGTCTCGTGAACCAGTGGTATGAGCGCTCCTTCGCGGAGATCATTTGGTTTGAGAAGATGGATCCAGAGCAGAAAGTCCTAAGCGAGTGAGTATTTTACACTAGCTTCCAAACAAACTTCCACCCCCTATTTTAGGGAAGTGGGGGGTGAGAAAGAGACCAAAAGTAGCCTATGCCACTCTCCATCCCTTCAACTATCTCCACTTATTTTTATGAAACATGGCTGAGAACACTCCCGACTAACTGTTCTGAAAGCTGTTCAGACAGAAAAAACTAAATCTAAATCGGTTCATCCGTTCGGGAGATACGATGCCACAGACATACACACACACACACAGACAGACAAACAGACAGACAGACACGTCAAACTTATAACACCCCGTCGTTTTTGCGTCGGGGGTTAAAAATTTTGTTCTCAACTCAAACCTAAATTTTTATATTAAAGGAAAAATTGGAAAAATTTACGCATCCGGCGGGACTTGAACCCGCATCCTTTTTGCAATCCGTGCAATGCTCTTAACCAATTGAGCTACGGAAGTCGCGCCGGACATCGCAAATCTTTCCATGCCTTTCCTTATGTACACACGTCTTGGGTTCAAGTCTCGCCGGAAGCGTACATTTTTTCCAATTTTTCCTTTAATATAAAAATGTTTAGAATCGTTAGCAGACGTTTCTGCTTGTTAAAAATCAAACCTGAATTCTCAAATTTTTTCTCCTTTTTAGATTCTGCGAGCGACTAGTCCACATCCGAAACCGGCATGCGGACGTAGTCCAAACCATGGCCCAGGGCGTTTTGGAACTGAAGGAGTCACACGAAGTTGACTGCGGGGTCGAACATTCCATACAATACTTTCTGGATAGATTCTATATGAGCCGCATCTCTATAAGAATGCTGATTAATCAACACAGTAAGTACATCAGATAACATTTCTCTTTCTAACAGTATCTCTTTCTCTATTTAGCTCCTTCAGACTATTGCCTAAGGAGTTTTAGAGCTGATGGAGATGGGTACGCTCTTTTCTTGAAGATTTGAAGGTCGTATCGGTCCGGAAATACCGCCGGCGTCAATTCATTCCACAGTTTAGCTGTGCGGGGCAGGAAGTTTCTGGAGAAACGCACAGTTGAGGACTGCCAGCCATCTAAATGATGGCGATGGAAATGTTGTCGCGTAGGGCGATGGCGGAAAGAGGCGGTAGGGATTAACATTTCAAACATTTCTCTTCAGCAATCCTCTTCGGCGAGCAACCCGTCGGCGCTAAGCAAGCATCCGTCAACGGCATGGGCAACGGCGGCCGGCATATCGGGTGCATCGACCCGGCGTGCGACGTGGCGGGCGTCGTGCGGGACGCGTACGAGAACGCGCGGTTCCTGTGCGACAGATATTATCTGGCGTCGCCGGAGCTGGTGCTTCTACAGTCTGGAGGTAAATATAAAAATAAAAGATACAATATAACATTTCGCCATATTTAAAGAAAAAAAAAACATTTCGGTCTAGCAAATTGTATCTAACCTACACTAAAACTGAGACGAATAGGGCTGGCTCGGTTAAAAGCAGACATTTTGCTCGATTGTACGAAAAAAAAATCTAGCAAATTTTATTGACTAAACTGACAATTCACGTTCTGAAAAAAAAAAAAAACAAGTTTTGTACATATAATGTACACAAACTGTGAGACGCTTTGCGCTCTATTAATCATGATTTTTTATTGCAGTCCCAAGCGAGCGGCCACTGCCCGTTATCTACGTGCCGTCCCACCTGTACCACATGCTTTTCGAGCTGTTCAAGAACGCCATGCGAGCGACGATGGAGAGCCACGAGAGCTGCCCGCCGCCTATTACTGTCAATATTGTGCCCGGGAAAGAGGATGTGTCTGTCAAGGTTAGTACATTCGCCATTGCTGTCAGAATTTTCCTTTCGATTAGATGCCGTGAGCGGCTCATCGGAGGCAGACGTGTCGCCGGTCGCTCCGCGTTGACAATTAAATTTGACAAATATTTTGACAGAAAATCGTGTACGTACACGAAAAACCATACCAGTGTAAAACTGTGCTCAAAATAAATAGGGTAAGTCGATAATGTCAGGTGGAGATCCAATCTCATTTAAAGTGTAAAGGTGCATGGCTTGTGCATCAAAAATAAATAAAAATATATCACATTATTAAAGAAAATAACGAACACAACCGAATGAGTATAAATGATTTCATCCTAGTTCGGTTAAATTGAAAAGAGTTTCATGTTTTCTTTTACTCATTGGAATAAATTTTCATTACGCTGGTATTAACAGTACGTCATTTTAAAAATATATATGACAACACCTACGTCAAATTCTGTCAACCAGGTTGTATGCATGTTGTATGTAAACAATTATTAATTTAATTTATTTTTACATATTTAGATACTTATTAATCGATTCTTACTTAGAATAGAAGAAAGGGAAATGCGGGCGGGTATATAAGTACCTATTTATTAAATACAATATTCCGTATGGTGTGCTTCTGGTTCAAATTTTTATATAAAAAAATGTTTTAATTTCATTAAAGATTATCCTGTGCATACCACGAACACGTAAGTAACCGTAAGTTCATCGTTGTTTAGAAAGTAACGCTCGTCTTGAATGGCACTTCTCCATTCAACTAGACCAGATGTTCATGGAACAGTCACCAGCATACGTATATGACTATGAACGGCCGTGACAATATATCCGATTCTCTATAAAGGCCATAAGTATATGACGACATATTCCCGGCAAAAAATTGTGATGCTCCGTGACCGGCAAAAACATCGTCTCTCTTTCTAGCGTCTCGCGAGCGTAGCGTCGGGCCAACTGTATGAAAAAAGACGCCGCGTCGGCGCGGCTTAGCCATACAGTTGGCCCGACGCTACGATCGCGAAACGGTAGATGTGGGAGGGTCCTTATTCGTATAAATATCTGATCGGGTCGCTTAAAAATATTTGTTTCCTTATAAAAATCTAAATTACACTCTCACTCGCATAAATATCTATCCATTGTTAAAGCAAATATATATCTTACGGGCTAGAAATCATTAATATGTAATTAAAGTGCAATAACAAACCCTACCTTAGTTGCCTTAGAGCGGTAAATTGTATGAGGTGATTTGACATCTCACGAAACACATGCAGTATTATATTGTCATTGCATATGTCTGTCTCATCTGTTCTTAAACTATGACAACTAAACTTATTACAAATCTGATATCAGAAGCCTTTTTACAAGCTTTTATTCAACTTGCCTTGTTAGTTTGGGTCAAAACGTAGAAGCTAAATTTGACCCACTTTCCGGTTTCCGATTGAGCTGAAATTTTGCACACATATGTAAATCACGTGACAATGCAATATTATGGTATCATGGAGGTGATCTGATGATGGAGCAGAAAGGTGGTCAGAGGAACTCTGTTATGAAACGTCGTATCCCCATTGAGTAAGGGGTTTTTAGAAACATCTCGGAGAGCAAAAGATGATTGTTGAAAGAAAGGTACAGTCGGCTAAGGTAAAGCTTGTGCCAAAAATGATTTTTTTGCAAAAAAAAATTATTATAAATTGGGAGGTGTAATTTTTTATTATCTCTGCATTTCATTGAGAAGAAAAACCGGCCAAGAGCGCGTCGGGTCACGGTCAGTGTAGGGTTCCGTAGTTCCAGGGAAAATAATATATTTAGTTAGGGGCATGAAAATGTCTGTCAAAGTTGGCATTTAAATTTATTGTATTATTTACTCATTTTAACTTTATTTTTGTGCAAAATTTTGCTCAGAATTTGTTCGTTATCCTTTTGAATGTAGTGTATACCTACACTTCTAAAGTTTATGTTCCATACATACTTACTACAATTTTCTTTTTATTGACAGACGATTTCAATTTCAATTTCAATTTGATGGATAAATATCCGCGGCCTGAGGGGTGAATAGGATCAGGAATGGGGGAATCGGGTCGCAAAGGGGTGAATAGGTGTACGAAGGGGGTGATTAGGGTCGGAAGAGGGGTGAATTGGGATGTGTGGTCAATGGTTGTCAAATTGTATAAAAGATATATAACTTACCTAAAGTGATGTTTTTATGAATGACCTCTCTGTATATGGATGCAATTTATAAGTCAATGTATTGCTTCGTAGTTAGACTAGATACAAGAAATCAACATTTAGAAATGTTAATTACACTTCTGTCAACCTCCACGTTTCACCCATGATTGCTATAATATAAATGGATTACTTTAAAATAAAAATCATAAGTATGAAACTATACAACTATGGAAGAAATAAAATTATTTTATTGAATAATTTTTGATTTGTTCTTTTTCAAGTTTATATAAATAATAAATTCTCAATTCGCTCAAAGGTTGAAAGAGACACCTTATAGGGATAAGTTCGCCTTTGTACACCATAACTATACTGTATTTATATGTCCTAACTTGTCTTATGTACAATAAAGTGTTCACATACATACATACATAAATTGAAATAGATATCATACACGAAAGAAAAAACGACAAGGCCTACTGATGGCCGAGCCGGGAATCGAACCCGGGTCTTCAGCTTACGCAGCTAACGTTATTACCACTAGGCCACCCGCCCGCCGTGTGGTACCCAACGAAATTTCTCTAGTGTATATTATCTCTGATAGGCACATTTTGACCACCTCGTATATGAATCTTATAAGGTCCATTTGCACCAACCACTTAACTCAGGGTTATTGGGCTGTCAACTGTCAAATTCCATGTAAAATAGTGGGTTAACCCTCAGGTTAATCCTCCATCTTCGTTGGTGCAAGTGGCACTTAGAGGATTACGGTATAGCGAGAGACATGGCGGGTTCGATTCCCGGCTCAGCCACCAGGGGGCCTTGTCGTTCTTACTTTCGTGCGTGATATCTATTTCAATGTATAAGCATGAAAACGGTTATGACTTTATTTTCAAATAAGTAATTTTTACTGATAAACTTTTTTTTTGGCATTTAATTTTGTAAGGTATGCTCCCAGCCGAAGATCAGCACTGATGAAGAGGCACCAAAGAAAACACGTCCGTTCCATACAAGATTTATTAGCAGAGAGCGAAAATATAAACCTACCCACAATCAGTCGGTGCCTATAATTACTAAACTACCCACATATGTCACAAATTTATTTCAAAAAAACTTAATGTCATTATCAGTTTGCCGTTAATATTTGTGGGGATTGAAATTGGACCAGAAGTGATATTAAAAAAAAACTATACATTTATAACCTTTTGAATTTTGGAAGTCGGTTAAAAAATCTGGCCAAATTAGAATCTTTTTTCGCACAATTGTAAAACTAAATTATCTTTACTAGTTACCTCTAAAATACTAAATGAAATGACATCTATTGCGACTTAAGTAGTTTGCATAAATTAGTAACCCAATTCATCTAGAGACGGCGCTGCAATTTGGGCTACTTAGTACATCGTTTTCTAAAGATTTTGGGTACATGGGGTCGGAACGGGTATGAACTACCGTAATTTGTGCTGAATAGGACCAAAACCGACTTTTGAACGTCGATAGCACTTTTTTATATGTTCCATGCTAATTTTTTACACAAAAAATCTTCCAGCGGTGTGAACTTCGGTTTGTCTTTGAAAATATGTCGTTTTATTTAGTAATTTTCGCTCACCCTAACGATGGGGTGAATAGGGAAAAGTGCTAGGGTTGACCCTTTTGGTGAGTAGTCGGTTATGTATTAATAAAATAAATTTATCGAAATCTACACATATGATAACCTTAAACCAACCTTTATAAATGGTGCTCTGACGCAGTGAACAAGTAAGTATGGTCGTGGGCAGTGCGGATAACGTGTTAAAATATAAGCATAGTTTGTTGCTATTTTTCATGTTTAAATAAATTCTAAACTAACGTAGTGGTATTCAAGTAAAAGGTTCACAGTGAATATTAAGTAGCTTGCCAGAAATGTGTTTCTGCTTAGCTATACCTACCATTGTAAGTATTGAGTTTTGTATCATAAAGTCAAACTAGGCATTTATTACTAATGATTTACTCTGTGGGGTGCCTTTGATCACTTGCATGGGGTAACATTGACCATAATGACACATAGTTGATTATTGTCTGATTATGTTACGGTACTTGTTGAGTTGAGGCAGATAATTTGATCTCTTCGTGTGATAAATATTGAAACAATTACAAATAAAGTTGGTTTTTCGAAGATGGTAGGTAATTTTTATTTTTGATCAAAGTAACCCCAAAATAGCGTTAAAGAGTTCTAATATTTGACTGTGCGAACCGTTTTTTTATCTTTTCTTGAGATAAAATACTTTTGCAAGGGGTTACATTCGATTACCATTTTAAAAAAACATAGGGTATCAAAGTAACCCCAATGTCAGTTTAAGTTTGATCTCATAGTTTTTTTTTCTGCGTACATTATTTTGTTACTTTTCTAGATTTTTAGCAGGAAAAGACTAAAAAAGTTGATGGCCCCATTTTTTTTCTTTCTTTACATTTAATGGATAAAAATACCCATTAAATGTAGAAGCTAGCTATAGCTACCCATTACATGTAGAAGCTAGAAAAGTTTAAATTCCCAAATTGGTCAATGTAACCCCAGTTTACGGTAGACACCGTGAATCTATTCTAATAATTCTTTTTTTATTTGAAAGAAAAATCGTTACGATACTAAAATATGCAATCTAAGATAAAAATGCTTTTCATATATAGTTACAAACTTAGTTCAGAATTTTTTTTCGTACAAATTTTATAAATTGGTCTACCTATCAAGTTAAAAATAATTTTCCTAGAAAGTCTTTATAAAGTCCTGCTTTTGAGATTTTTTTCATATTTGAGAAAACAGCCCTTATTGCCTGAAATACGGGTGTGATACTATACAGCACGACCACGGATGATTTTATTAATTCTGATGCGGTACAAATTCACGAAAAAAAATGTACTTTTTTGTACTGACGTTTAAAAAAAATGTACCCTTATGATTTTGGAGTTTCGACATAGGGCCCGTGGTCGTGCTAGGTAGGTACTCCCTGGCACGACCACACTATATTTAATGAGATTTTAAATTTCTGTTGCAGTACAAATTCACGAAAAAAAATGTACTTTTTTGTACTTACCTTACTTACCTTTTAAAAAAAACTACCCTCATGGTTTCAGAGTTTTGACATGGGGTGTGGTCGTGCTAGATAGGTGGTACTTCCTGGTACGACCACACTATATTTAATGATTTTTTTAATTTCTGTAGTGGTACAAATTCACGAAAAAAAATGTACTTTTCTGTACTTACCTTTTTATAAAAAGTACCCTCATGGTTTCGGAGTTTCGACATGGGTTGTGGTCGTGCTCGATAGGTACTCCCTGGCACGACCGCACTAAGTTTTTGAAGTAATTTACATAGTACAATTTCAAAACACTTGTTTAGTATTCATTTGACCATCAAATTAAACATAAATATAGTGTGGTCGTGCCAGGAAGTACCACCTATCTAGCACGACCACACCCCATGTCAAAACTCCGAAACCATGAGGGTATTTTTTTTAAAAGGTAAGTACAAAAAAGTACATTTTTTTCGTGAATTTGTACTGCAACAGAAATTTAAAATCTCATTAAATATAGTGTGGTCGTGCCAGGGAGTACCTACCTAGCACGACCCCGGGCCCTATGTCGAAACTCCAAAATCATAAGGGTACATTTTTTTTAAACGTCAGTACAAAAAAGTACATTTTTTTTCGTGAATTTGTACCGCATCAGAATTAATAAACTCTGTGTCAGTGTCTCTGACTTGACTGCTGCTAGCTGTACTCTATTCATTAGGTTTTTATTTTATACACATACTTTATTTTGTATCAAACTAAATGATAAAAAAACCTAACGATCAAAAAAATAAAGAAAATATCTGATAGTCTTTAATACAACCCGCATATACGTAATGCACAGCACAGGCCTCTGAAGACCTGCAGGGCAATCATAGTCGCGCGATAAATAATAAAACATCGGACCGTCCCTATTGCACTTACAAATAGTGCGATAGGGCTGAATGTTTTATCATTTATCATATCACGCGACCATAATTGTCTGCCTGGAGGTATCGGCCTTCACATACGACTTTGAATAATGTTTGCGGGGATAGGCAGGCTGACGATTTTTAATCTAAGTAAGTATAGAAAAGTAACGCAAAATGAAGTGCAAAGTAATTTGAAATACACCTAGATAAACAATCAACTGAGTAAGGAACGTTATCTACATATTTAGGTAAATTTAAGTCACATGAGACATGAACAGAGAAGGAAAGCTAGATGATGCGAATTTTTTCTCTGTCTTCTTGTATGCTACCTTTTTTACAGTTTAATTTCTCAAAGGAGGTAAGTAGTTGACTACAAACTCAAAATAACACTCTTGAAAAAATTAAGGGTCACTGACCTTTCACAGTAAATTGAGGTAGTGTGAGTGAAGGGTGTTTGTGTGTGTAATGGGGTAATTTGACAGATTCTGAAAATTCTCCCTGCTCTACCCCCTCTTAAGGACTACAATTTTATATTTAGCTTCTTCATCCAACGGGCTGCGTTCACATCAGGGCTGAGCAAGTCTGGGGAGTGGCCAGTGTATTTCCTCTTTGGGCAGTCATGAATTATGTGTTGTATTGTCTGGGCAGAGGCACCGCAGTCACATGTCTTAGCCGGTGATTTTTTAATGCAGACACATCCAACGACTCGCTGCCTCTTAGTGTGTTTTCACATTATCCGATCCGATATCGGATGTAGGAAGGATTTTAAAGAATAACCTAACCACAAAATTAAAATTTTGAAAAAACCCCGACTGCGACATAGTAGACCGATTTTCATGAAACATGGCTAAGAGCATGAAACATGAGCAAGGCATGAAACACTCCCGACTAACTCAGCTTTCAGACAAAAAAAAACTAAATCTAAATCGGTTCATCCATTCGGGAGCTACGATGCCACAGACAGACACACACACAGACAGACAGACAGACAGACAGACACTTCAAACTTATATCACCCCGTCGTTTTTGCGTCGGGGGTTGAAAAAACAAAGATGACGGCTCAAATATATGGGATATCAGTCCGGATATGTGAAAACGCACTTAGGCTCAATCATCAGAGTCACATAGTTATTTGTTTTGCAAAGCCGTAAAATATTAAATAATTTGTTTTTTTCCACTTTTCGGTGAAGGAAAACATTGTGGAGAAACCGGACTAATCTCAATAAAGCCTAGTTACCCTTGAAAGGTCAGACGATAGTCGCTTTCGCAAAAACTAGGCTTACGCCAAATCTTGGGATTAGCTGTCAAAACGGATCCCAGCGTGCCATGAGCCAGATCAAATAGGCTACTTGCCCCCTAGTCAAATCAGCTTCTTTTTAAGAACTGTCAAAACGAATTTAAACGACTTGCTCATATAGAATTTATATGAAATCGAATTGAGTGACGTCACGGTCAACTCAGTTACTTTATATATTTCTACCTGACTTATTAAATAGAAATTGGATTTAAAAATAATTCTGTCTTTATTTCGTGCATGGAATAAAATATTTTATGTTTACTACAGTCAAGTTCCCTAAACTCAGCATACGATTTTTTTATGAATAATTCTATTGTGCATACATTTGCATAATTGGCTTTGTGCATAAACTGAGGCTAGTCAAGTTTAGCATAATCTGTTTAGGCAGCCATTTGTACATAAATTTGGTGCTCCGAATCATTTTTACGCATAAAATGTAATAAATAGTGTTCGATTTAATGTTTTGCCGAATTTATTTTGGTACTCGAATCTTACCGTATTTTGTATATAATTGGGCAACATTATTAAATAGAAATTTGATTTAAAAATAAAAGTTCTGTCCATGCAGTTTTTCTTATAATTATCTTATGCTTTATTTTTTCGTGCATGGAATAAAATATTTTTTATGTTTCGCAGTTCTAACCTAAGTCAAGTTTCCTATTCTAGGATCACTCAGAGAGTGAGTTGAGAAAATATATATCTTACTCGGATAATGGGATGTATGCCAAAAATATTTTGCCCGCGGCTTAGGCCAATATATTTTCGCGTTGGAAAGAGACAAACAATGTTTAGTAGCCTATGTCACTCTCCATCCCTTCAACTATCTCCACTTAGAAAGAGACAAAAAAAATCACGTCAATTCGTCGCTCCGTTTTGCCGTGAAAGACGGACAAAAAACAGACACACACTTTCCTATTTATAATATTAGTATGGATTTGCGTTTTATTTTGTTACAGATGTCAGACCTGGGTGGCGGTATACCCCGCAGCGCTTCAGATCTCCTGTTCAAATATATGTACAGCACAGCGCCTCAGCCTTCAAAATCTGACTCGCACACCGTACCGCTGGCCGGTAAGTTAGACAATTTAGACATAGACGTAGAAAGGCTTTATTTAATCATATTTAATATCATATTGTAGGGGGTAGGGCATAGCGAATGATATTCCGCTTTACAGTGTGGTAGGGCACAGCACAGCGGATATCGTCTCGCTCGAATCTAGAACAGAGCCCAACTGGGGTAGTACCTCCGCCTTACAGAAGACCGCAGCCAAATAGCACTAGACCCTACTCATAGTGTTGTGTTCCTGCCGGTGAGTAAGGCTGCCAGAGCTCAACGAGGGTGCGGTGTGCTGATGACGGGAGGACTTACGGAACTGACTTATTCCGTCTATTGTCCTTTGAGTCGTCTTCAACCCGAACCCTCCTTGAAACTTGTGCACTCCTTTTTACTGTGTATTTAACACAGCAAAAGGGAATATACAAGTTTCTAATGGGGTGGCAACGCGCATGTGACACTCTTTGAGTTGCAGGCGTCCAAAGGTTACGGTGACCGCTTTCCATCAGGCGGGCCGTACGCTTGTTTGCCACCGACGAAGTAAAATAATTGGATCAAACAGGTTGATATTAAAAATGGCTGCGACTCATGCAGCATAATGTTGCAGTAGATTTTACTGCAACGCTGGTTTTCAGTCTGACCCTAGTATTTGACTAATAGATTTTTTCCATTTTTTTATTTTACCACTTTGTCGGCGTGATTCATATACATATTGGTACCAAAATTCAGCTTTCTAGTACTAACGGTCAGTGAGATTATCCGCGGACGGACGGACGAGCGGACAGCAGACATGACGAAACTATGAGAGTTCCTAGTTGACTACGGAACCCTAAAAACGATTTAATATTCGGTTTGAACGAAGCGAACGATAAGGGCAAACAACACAAATACAAAATCAAATTCAGTATAAGGCGTTATGAAAACTTAACTTTTTTTGCCTGCGTGGTGACGGGTTAAGAATTTCACCACCTCCTTTCTTCCCGTGGGCAATTTATAATCACTAAGGCATAACAGCTAAACGTGCATTAGAGAAAAATTCATAATTAATTTAGTAAATTAGTTTTTAAAAATTCAGTCTTATAAAAATCAAGATAATAAGATGCTTTAACTGAAACTTGAATTAAATAAATCTATTGGATAACGGAAAGTGTAGTATTTCACCGACTAAAACTATCAATTTTTCATTCTTTTGACGTTTTTTCTGAAAGCACCCTTAAGCCACCGCCTTGGCCTCGTTCCAACTCAGTCCGAACTCCCGCAGTTCTCAACGCTCCGCCTCCAGGTGTGTGGAGCGTTTGTGGGCTCGCTTTCCTTGAGGCCGCCACTCAAACGCGATACTGGCGCTGTTGGTAGCTCCTCTTCGAAGGGTATGACCGATCCATCTCCATTTCCGCTGAGCCACTTCCTGTGCGATCGGAGGTTGTCGGCATACACTCCACAAATCCTCACTTCTTATAGTTTTCGGCCAGAAGATACGGAGGATCGACCGGAGGGACTTATTGACAAACACCTGTAGTTTGTGCGTTAGCCCCTTTGTCTCACACTTATCGCTTTACGTTTATCTAAATCTCCTTAAATATACCATAGATTAAGGATAAGAAGATCATACCATCCCATACATTAAAATGCGACCGCCTAAGAACGCACATACACTACACCACACATAGATGGCGCCACAAAAAAATGCTTTGTTGCCATCGACTACTTGTAGATTGGCGTTGTCACTTTCGAGCCATAAATATTTGTCAAAAGTGACACTTAACGCTATCTACAAGTATAATCTCAAGCTGCAAGACATTTTTGTTGTATGCGCGTTTGGTGTTGAAACTCTAGGTCCATGGAGTTCCAACGGTCGAGTTTTTTTTTCTTCAGAATTTGCGAACCGTCGTGTATGACCTAATTAGTAACCGAAGAACAGTCGACTTTCTTATACAACATATCAGATCAGCATTACTTTATTAGAGCTTATAATATTTTGGTAATACATATCAAACAAATTTCGACGATTTCGTAAGCATTTTTGGAGAAAACTTAACATTCATTAAAGAAAATTGCAGCAAGGACCAACTTTCGTGACGGATCACGCGAAAACTATAAGTGCTAACACTAAAGTGTTAATGAGAGATGTGTAGTAAATTTATTAAGGATTACCTCGTTTCTATACGCTTTTTCTGTATCTTCAACGGTTTTGTCAGAAATTGAGAAAAACCTAATTTTAGGCTCTCTGAGGGAGGGTAGAGGGGTGACGCAGAGGGAGGAGGGGTGGGGAGGGCTGATGAAAAATACCTTCGGTCTATAACGTACATATCCCAATTAAAAAAAATCTGCCATTAACTATGCCGTAATTTTAGTTAATTTCCCCGTATTATTAAGGCCTAAATATTTTAGATTTTTTTATTAGGTAGAAGTTGGACCCGTGTGGTGACGGGTTAATAATTTCACCACCCCCTTTCTTCCGTGGGTGTCGTAGTCGACTGTGAGATTTCGGTTAAATTGAGGCATAGCTGAGAGGATGGCAAGCTGTAACTCTGCAATGTCAAAATTTCGTTTTCTTTCAATTTTAATTGCCAAGCCATTGAAACTTTTGTATAGTTTCATGTGATCTGCCTACCGCTTTATGGAGTACAGGCGTTATTACCTACTACCAAGGACCATTTAATACTAGACTGATATAGCCCATACAAAAAAGCGTACCCCTGAAAAAAGCTTAGTTTTTGCTTTAAAACTAGATGGCGTTGTTTCGTAACCCGGGAGTGGAAAAAAACATATTTTCACACATATGTTTACTTGTTTTTATATTATACTATGAATAACTATCAAAAAACTTTATTTTAATATCAAAATATTGGCTCAAAACATAATTTTTACAAATTATATTTTTTGGTCGGCCTCGACGTAGTTGTGATCGCTTCGCTGGCTAAGTTTGTTCGCATGTTGTCTAACTATTGCCAAATAAAATGACTAGATGACGTTGGTGGACTAGGAAAATGTCACATCCGTTTCGTTGTTCATTAATATAATATACTTAGTGATAATAAACCTATATGTTGAGCTCAAATACGTTCAACAAAACGCAATCATTGTGCCAACAGATGTGACATCCAGTGACATCTGACATCCATGTCACATCACAAATGTCATTGTATGATTTATTGAATATTCATAATATATGGATATTAAATATTTTAGAATCGCAGCAGCAATGCGAGTAGAGATACAGAATTAATAACTGTATAAATTAATAATTGTATGACCAATGACCTCATACATAAAATTACCAGTTTAGGTGACAGAAGGCGAATCCAATTTGTAAACATTAAATTTAATGTGCTAAGGAAAAGAATCTTTCCGATTTTCAACGGGACACGGCTGAAGGGGCGAGCTGGTTTCGACTGCGCCCATGCATCTCAATTGTCCATAAAGTTCATTCGAAGATCATTTTGCTTATAATAATCTGAGTAATCACAGTGAATGGTTTGACAGTATTTCAGCTAACATGTAGAGAGACTTGCTAGCTTCGTCGGTCAGGCTTCGTCTTGGACACAACGCCGATAGTTAGGCCGCCAGGTGTGGCACTTTGGATTACGTTTTTATAATAAATTAATGATAGTTTGTATTGTTTTGGTAATATATTTTCTACTCGTATACTATACTCGTTTGGTACTCGTATAAACCTAAACTGAGATAATAAATGAATAAAAGGAAATAATTAGTGAAACTCTGATATAAGTAATAATTAATGAGACTAAATGCGTTTTCACATTATCCGATCCGATATCGGATGTAGGACTGATACCCCATACATTACAGGCGCTATCTTGGATTTTTTCCATTTAAATCCTTCCGACATCCGATATCGGATCGGATAATGTGAAAACGGACTAAGACAATAGATACCTTGTTAGTGTTATATACCTATGCCTATGTATATCCCACCAAAAACATTCTGTAAAAAATAGCCGTCTCGATGGAGCTGCTTGTTTATCTCTAAAAAGTAATGAAATCTACATAAAGTTCCTTACTGCGATTTCTTTATTATTATAGTTAACTAGCCTTTGCCCGCGGCTTCGCTCGCGTTAAATTCGAAAATCTCTCCACAAACTTCCATCCTCCATTCTAAGGAAGTGGGGGATATAAAAAGAGACAAAAAGTAGCCTATGTCACTTTCCATCCAGTCAACTATCTCCACATAAAAAATCACGTCAATACGTCGCTCCGTTTTGCCGTGAAAGATGGACAAACAAACAGACACACACACTTTCCCATTTATAATATTAGTATGGATGTTGTGTGACTTGGCCGTTGAAGTGTAGCGGTGCTGGCGACAGATTGGTGCAATGGTGTCATGGAGCACTACTTACACTAAACGATAAACTTCTTTATACCCTTGTGTATAAAGAAGTTTATAAGTTTCATATTCGATGGTCCGAGCTAAGGTTCGTAAAGCCATGAAGCCGAGCTGATAATCATTGACGCTAAACGCCGATCGAAACGCAGTCTGAAGTGGGTGATAAACGTACGATACGAGCAGGTATGCGTACTTATGGCTCGACGACCTTTTTCGATTGTGTGTCACCGTAAGTACGCGTAAAAACCGCTGCGCATAGTAGTCGACCATCCAACGCGTACTTGCTCGTACGCCTATCACCCACTTGACGTCGCGCCAACACTTTATGGAAAAAGCGGGTTTTCGACAACTAAGTACCAATAAGATTTTAGACATTCAAAAATCTTCAATAATACTCAACTGTTTCGGTCGCACTCGTTCAAATATAGGATAGGATTGGTATGAGCGAGACGGTCAGGAGATTGATTGTCAACATGATATCTATCATAAACACCGTTCGAAATGGCCTCATTAAAATCTAAATTTTAAATATATTGAAAGTAATATTTACTAATCATTGACGTCACGCTCAAAATGAAAGAGATAGAAAATTTGACAGTATGGTACTCTTTTGCATGATTGTCATAATTCAAAATAAGAACGATGGTTTGCGTTGTAAACAGGGACTGAAACATGACACGGGCCCCTAGCGTCATCTATATACTTTTCACTATATCACTTGTAATGCCATTGAACTACCGCGTACGTATTTAAAAAAAAAACGACATTTTTATTCAAATGACACTCTTAGTGACATCTAGTGACATAGATTTACGGCTGCCAACGGGGTACGGTATTTAGTATGAACTCTGCTGGTCCTTTATAATCGTCCTTGATATAAGTATGTATTCATCTATTTAAGTATGTATATCGTCGCTTAGCACCCATAATACAAGCTTTGCTTAGTTTGGGGCTAAGTTGATCTGTGTAAGGTGTCCCCAATATTTATTTATTAACTGTAATGATTTTTGTCCTCCAGGCGCTCTCAAACGAAGCGAACGAGCTCCTCCCGATCTTCAACAAGACTTCAACCAAGTTCTATCGGCCCTCAGCACAGTTGGCTGACTGGTCGGGCAGTCTACAGACGGCCGGCCCAGCGAAGGGCAGTCGCGAGAAAGTCTCCCCTCTGTCCCACAGCGTAGCGTAATATGTTTACAATCTGGCAAAAATGAGTAGAAAATTGTGCGTGGAGTCCCTAGGAAGAAGTGAAACTTCGTAACATACTTCGTTTCCCGTGATCATGATGCGCGGACTGCGTAAATATCGGGAGCTCGACAAAAATCAAAAAGGTAATCACGGTCTAATAAGTCTAATGATAACCACAAAATTAAAATTTTGAAAAAACCACGAATGCGACATAGTAAACCGATTTTCATGAAACATGGCTAAGAACACTCCCGACTAACTCAGCATTCAGACAAAAAAAACTAAATCTAAATAGGTTCATCCGTTCGGGAGCTACGATGCCACAGACAGACAGACGGACAGACAGACACACAGACACGTCAAACTTATAACACCCCGTCGTTTTTGCGTCGGGGGTTAAAAATAACCGTGATTCATTCAAAACTCTTCGTAACATAACCTAAAAAATATTCTGTCAAGTCTGTTACGTTTTTGCGTTTAGATACTTAATATCTGGGCAACCGAGCTTCGCTCGGTTCTGTTTCGTATCCTTGACATGTGTCGCCATCTAGTTCAAAAATGAATAGTTCCTACATCGAGCGAAAGAATTCTCAGCCTTAACAACACAACTACTCCACACGAGATGGCGCGCATTTCGCCACAAAAACTCAAATAGTGTATTTTTCTATTCGTTTTAGCCTTGACCTGTGTCGCCATCTAGTGTTTGCAATAAATAGTACTTACATCAACCGAAAGAATTCTGTCTTAACAGTACAACTACTGCACACGAGATGGCGCGCGAAGAAAAACTCATGAAAACTCGAAAATTCGCGTTTTCCGGGACCTAAGGATAAGTTAGACCGATTTTTCACCCCCAAAAACCCCCACATAACAAATTTCTGCGAAATCGTTAGAGCGGTTTCCGAGATCGTCAGTGTAAATAAATATATATATAAATAAATAAATAAATATACAAGAATTGCTCGTTTAAAAGTATAAGATGTAGAACCCCTACCAAATTTATATGTATACGTATAAAAACGGGACACTGCGATTTTGACAATTTTCTACTCCTTTTTTGCCAGGCTGCACCAAGGCTTGGTAGCGGTTTGTAGTGAAAATTGTTACATCGTATTCCAAAAAAACTGTTTTATTTCTTCGAAACCGGTTAATATGAAGTGTATATAATTGTTTTCCTAAAACATGTTTAAAAATAACGGTTTCACGTTATTGAAATAAAAAAACGTTTTCCGCTAATTATAACGGTTTTAAAATTAACCGGTTTCCGAGCCTTGGTATTTTGGAGTGTACTAAACCTGACAAGCGGTGGGTTTTACTTCGTTGTAATAAGATTCAAGATCGACCACATGCTATCTATTAGAAAATCAAAACAAGGTTTTTTGTTACCCTTAAATCCCGAAATCTCATCGAAACATCGTAAGACTCGTAAGACCAGGCCAATATTTCCGGTTTTGAATTTGGATCTTTCTTTCAAAACTAAAATATAATTTGTACCTTTACAAGTACGCCGGGACTTCTAAGAATATTACGTTGTAGATTTTGTTTTAGCCCTTAAATTACCTTGACAATGATTTGTTCAAATTAGAATTTTGACATGTTGTCAATAGAGTCAAAAATATATGACGCATATATACATCACTGTTTATAAACGGACAAAAGGGGGCAAAATAGAAATACCAAAATCTGTCAGGTGGTCAAAGACATGCACTAACCTTCTCTCCGGGAGTCAGGAACTGCAGACAGGATTGGCTGGGGTCCACAATTCACCAAGGGAGCACAACCGTTTTCGCACATGTCTTATAACAGTCTGTCATAGGTGTCAACAACTAATTAGAGGGCCGCGCGGGCGGAGCGAGGCGCGAGGGGAGGGGAAACCTATCTTTTAAATATATATGGTTAGGTAG
This sequence comes from Leguminivora glycinivorella, assembly GCF_023078275.1. Classification (NCBI taxonomy): domain Eukaryota; kingdom Metazoa; phylum Arthropoda; class Insecta; order Lepidoptera; family Tortricidae; genus Leguminivora; species Leguminivora glycinivorella. The sequence continues at coordinate 9,939,920 of NC_062994.1, forward strand.
GTAGAATTATAGGTAGAATTTTGAGAGTTAAGTTTAATCGATATTTACAAGGTATATGTATCACCGACAGGTCTAGTTTGGTACACTCCGCCGTTTTAGATGATCGATCGCTGTTGTAAGTTTTTATTTATGTCGTAAGTCTGGGCCCGATTGTCGGTTACTCAATGTCCTAAGACCCAGTTATTTTTTCACTTTTGAATTTGAAACCGTTTTTCCAGTAAAGTTTGATTCTGTGCTTTAAACTCTTAACTTTGGAGGACAACAATGTTATTTTTTACACGAAATTTTATTGAGTTACAAGTTACAACACTCAACTTTTTTTAATTATATTTGATCAAATCATAATTTTATTATTATAAAGTATCAAACATGCGAATTATACATATTAATTATGCGTACTAAAGAGATAATTATTTAAATGTACTCAAAAACTGTTGTAAAATTACGAAAATACTCAATGTTCTATTGAATAAAAAGGGCCCAAGAGTTCGTTCGTTATTTTAAATGTGATATTCGGTTAAGGATGTGTTTTATCGGAGAATGGCCAAAAATGGACTGAGCTTTGACGGAGTGAGGTGTTTCATAGTATTGAGGTTGTTAGGAAGTTACCACTCTGGCCCATATCAGTGTGATATGAACCTTACAGGGTGCAGAGTTGAGGTATTTAAATATAGATTTAGACTAAAGTGCCAAATACTGCCAAATATATGTATCCACAAACTCACCGAATGAGCAATAAAGTCGTGTGTATATTTTTGGCACTTTGTCGTCATTTATATTTAATACCTTGACTGTACAGTCACCGGCATAGATAAGTGATTCTTTCTGTACCTTGTCGCATTAACATCTTGTTTGAAATGTCATACGAAGTTGTCAAATGATTAAAAGCGACCAGGTACAGAAATCATCACTTATTTTTGCCGGTGACTCTATGAAAAGTAAATCAAAATAACGTCATCTTACGAGGATCGTTTGAACTTTTAAATTGGAGCAAAATGTACGATGAGAACAAATACGATACATTAACTTAAGGTTAATATTGATAGAAATCGGCACTACTTTGAAAAAAACTTGTATCTTCTTCTGTAAATGAAAAAATGTATTAAGTATGTATGGAATGCATATAGACTTACTACGTTTTGTCTTTGAGGAGCAGTGTGAGATACGAGATTTTTTCAAAGTAGTGAAATGATATAAATGGTCGACTTTCTAACGGAAAAATGTGATATTCGTCCATTTTGATAGGATAAAAAATCAAAAATACTTAGTTATCTTTAAAAAAATAATTTATTTGTTATTTATTAAACTATGAAGTGTCGTCTATCACATTAAAATTATATGATTTAGTTCTATATCAACTAAGATTAATATATTGTTTTGGTATGAAGCTCAATACTATGGAACAGCTGAATAGGTAGGAACCAAATGTATGAAATTTACTCTATTACATAATTAATTTTAAGAAAAATATATCAATAAATTGGTAGATGTTTAGATAATTTCCATGGTGACACTTAGAAAGTTACGAAGCATTTTGTACTTTATTTACTTTACGGCAAAGTTGAAGTCATACTGATACCTTTATTTTAAATAGAACCCTAAAATAATTTATAAAAATATGTCATACTAAAAGTTAAAAAAAAAATCCTTTAGTCATATCAGAAAACAGTAAAACATAACAAAAAAATCATTTTTGTCAAATTTAATGTAAAATTAGTCTTGTGCATTCAGAAATATGTATGTAGAAACTGGTGGTAATTTCACTTTGTGTTGAACAACAGTTCGTCTGAGCTATAACTTTGCAATGAATAAAAAAAAGTCATCTTTTCATAAAAAAATGGCTTACCTACATGAATGTTGTCATTGACAAACTTTAGCGTTGCAAAATTAGCTTGGCCCGACTCTAAAAACTGCCAAATAGTCTCAACCTGTTGTAAACCTATTTTCGATTTTAGGAGTAATTTTGTAGTTTACGTTCTATGGTTTAAGTATATCAGAACCGATAGCACGGTCGCGGGATAAACGATAAAACATCAGGCCGTCCATAGGGACGATAGCGCACTTACAATAGTGCGAAAGGACGACCTGAAGTTATATCATTAATCGGGCGATCATGCTTGCCTACTACGTAAATTGTATGTATGAACTGATTACTATCAAATACTTAATTGTCTACTTATCCGATATAAGTAATACAAATATATAAGTCAAATAAAACAATGTAAGAGATTTCTAAAGGGTTGGCAAAGTGCAAGTAACACCTCTGGAGTTGCAAGCGTCCATAGGCTACGGTGGCTTACCATCAGGCGGGCCGTATGCTTGTTTGCCACCATATGATGTTTAAAAAAATGTAGGGTGCATCGGGGTTATTTCGAAAGTCACATAAAAATCACCATTATTTCCGTCATATCAAGATTCCCTTTTCGAAATTACCAGAGCATTTATGTGCTTCGAAATTACCCCAATGCACTTTTTTTATTTTTATACTACGTCGGTGGCAAACAAGCATACCTAACGAAAAACTAATGACTTGTAAAGGGGTGTTATCGAATATAAAAATAACGGTATCGTAACTCTTTTAATATTAACCGTTTAATGTGAAAATTTAACCGTTTTTTATTATTAAACGGTTAATGTAGAACGATCACCGTTTTCATTTGTGTATTCGATTGTACATTTTATTGTTATATCGGATAAGTACTGACAATTATCATTTGTGTATTCGATTGTACATTTTATTGTTATATCGGATAAGTACTGACAATTAAGTAGCAAAGGATTCATAACTGTACAAACCAAAATAGACCTTGCAACAATACGCTTAGGGTGATTATCGAAACTAATGCCTTATATCGAGGGTCTACTGGTGAAACCCGATAAGTTGAGCAAACTGGTTTTTGGAATTCGAACTATGCCCAATTTCCACAATGTTGTTATTTCAAGGGCAATTTCTCGATTTATCGGGTTTCACCAGTAAACCCTCGCTATCTACTTTTACAGTTTTTTAAGGTTAAATAAAATTTTAGAAAACTAAATAGAATGAGAACCACAAATGTTGAGTTTTTTGACTTCAAAGTTTTTTTTTTATCATTCAAAAATGTCTGCGAGCGATACTACATATTTTTAAATTAAAAGAAAAGTGGAAAAATTCACAACACCGGCAGGACTCGAACCTGCGACCTGCATTGCCTTTGCAGCTCTGACCAACTGAGCCACGGAGGCCTGCTAACATTATTATGTACTAGCTTTTGCCCGCGGCTCCACTCGCGTTAGAAAGAGACAAAAGGTAGCCTATGTCACTCTCCATCCCTTCAACTATCTCCACTTAAAAATCACGTTAATTCGTCGCTCCGTTTTGCCGTGAAAGACGGACAAACAAACAGACACACACACTTTCCCATTTATAATATTAGTATGGATGTATGTATGTTGTATATTAAATTCAGTGGTTAGGTATTGTATTTTACCATGCCTTCTTTTTGAGTTTATTTTATAGCCGTTTTTGAAGTTTATTTTGGTTTGAACAATAATCGTGGTTCGTTGTAAAGTATGAGAATTTTGTAATGAAATAAATGTGAGACATTTCTTATATTTTGTTGTTTTATTGCTATTCATACTTTCCCTCGTTAACTGTTAGTGCGTTTTCACATTATCCGATCCGATATCGGACTATTTAATAGGTGGCGCTAGGGTTGCATGAAAAAAAAAAACGGTTTTTTTCTCTGGCTTGAAAAAAAAACATGAAAAAAAAAAAATATTTTTCATTTACCTACAAACTCTACTATTGACGATGTCATTTTCTGCATTATTTCAAAAGTTAGTTATTCATTCGTATTTTCATTACATCGCGGTATAATAATATATTTCGCCACCTTTACTATCGCTTAAATAGCTCAGTTATAGTAGCCTAAGACGATGGGCGCGCTCCTGACCTGACGTCGTGGGTTCGATCCTCGGCAGCGGAAATCTTTTTTTCTTGTTATTATTTTTTAATCTTTTATACCCTTTTCAACCCTCTCTTTTTAAATATAGATTTTTTTAGTATTAGATTTACAGGCTATTTCATTGAAATTTTTTTAGACACATGTAATGCAATAAGTTTAAAAATTGTCTTTCAGTATTAGTATTGATTGAAGGTAACCTAAGGTTCAACATCGTTCCTACTAACCGCAATACTCTGTCTTAGCTAACCATCGCTAGACGATATGCCCTTGTAATAAGGATTACAAATGTACAATGACAGTTGTCCGGTATGACTCATAGATTTATATATTATTCAGCTAGATTGAGTTGTTAGGCCAAAAAGCGTGTCCACATGAGAGGGTAAAGTTGGGGCTGGTCTCCCTCTCGTACTTATTGCCACTGTCAAAATTATTTGAAACTGTCATTATTTGGGGATACCAGTCAATATTCAAAGTTACTACCAAATCTACTAATACCGAATTAAAGGTTTTTTTTTAATTGCGCAAATCTTTGGTTTTATGGCTTCATAATAATGACTTACCAATTCGTTACAAGGTATTAATATCCTTGCCTCGATATAATACAAAAATCATTTAAGAAGTTTATAAACTTAGTTATCATACAGGTAAAAATACTACTACTATAGTAATCTCTTTAATACTGGTCACACGTGCGAGAGGGACACCAGCCCCAACTGTGGCCACCAGCCCCTCTCATGTGGACACACTTTTACTAGTCTAATAAGAACGCCTTTCTGCACCGGTGATAAAGTTCAATTTAGTATGGCAAAAAAAGTGTGAGCTCAGTCCCTATTGAAAGTCCATGGTATGACTCAATGAAAAATTGGCTAAATAGTAATCGGAAAACAAGCAAAAAGGGTAGAATATATTTCTATAAGTTATTTCATTGGATTACATTACAAAATGAATGCTAAATAATACTCGTTGTAATTGTATAGATTTAAATAAATAATTTTATTAGTTCAAATGAATGACCGTCAAGGAACAAAAACTATTGAGTCGCTATTAGACCGTTTTCACATTATCCGATCCGATAACGGATGTCGGAAGGATATCAATAGAAGAATCGAAGATTCCGCCTGTAATGTATGGGATATCGGTCCGACATCCGATATCGGATCGGATAATGTGAAAACGCACTTAGGTCTACATTTTACACTTTTTAAAACCAAGATTAATTAGAGTCAGTTGTATGGTCGGTATGTAGTGTAAATAAAAAGTCGAAAAGTCTATTTGCTAAAATACTATTTGTAAAAATACTATATTGTAAAAGTACTAAAGTAAAAAAAAAAAACTTTTGTACCCAGCAGCAGACTTTTGCAGGCTTTTGTACCCATATTACAGTACTTTCAATATGTGCTATCCTATAATTAAATTCGAACACTCGCGTAGACACTTCTAATATTATTTGAATGGCATTACCAACATTAAATCTCCCTTTTGAAAATAAATTTCAAAGAATATCCCACTATCAGATCAGAGCCACTAATATTTAATTTCAAAAAAATGCCTATAATAAATAAATCCGATTAACCGTTGAGTTGTCTGCTGTCGAATTTAATTATTTTCATAGAAAATATTTTAATTTGTATCCTTCCAGCTCGAGATTCTTGGAAGCCCTGTAAATTTTTCTTTGTGACAACAAGATATGACATTTATTTCAGGAAATTTACACATACATACATTACATACATTTATTGTAATAAACGGAGTACAAGTGACCAAGATAAAGATGATACAGTAGGGTATTCTTAAAGTTTATGTAATGAAGAAGTAAAATTGCGGCCTTTTTTATGTACATATTTCTATTTATGGAATAAATTGGAAATATCTAATATATACCTACATACTTATTATATATTGGTAGCGGCTCCATTCGTCCAATATTCGTTCGCAATTCATTTTGACATATAAGTCATTTGAGCATATTATGACAAAAGGTATTTTGATAAAAAGTTTTTAGTGTGTCGCAGTTCCATTTGCAATTTTGATACTTAGGTCTTTATACACTAAGTTGATTATGGCATGAACGATTTTTTTCCTAAGCAGATAAGAAGTTAACGTTATTAGCATCAACAAGAATGTTCTAAATGCAATTTAGACCCAGATTTTTAAAACATTTTTGTTATGAATTGTGCGTCCTTGTATTTAATGTCATTGCAGTAGCTTGTACTCATCAACTTATAATATAAATAAAAAATTAAAAAAATGAATTAAAAAAGCTGTAATATCTACGTATGCGACACTGAGATTTGAACCCGTGACCTGTGGCTTGTAAGTCTAACGATAATCGCCGGGGCTATACCTGGCCGTAACATATGGGTCGAAATTAGACTTTGCATAGCTTTCGCGTGTTTGTAACAAGCGTTGCTTCAACGATTCTGAAGAATGGAAGAATACATTTCACAAGATGACGGAGATCTGTCAAATGGTAGAAGAGAAAAACGTGAGATAGATGTATGTACTGACAAGTATATACTCTTTTCGACGACTGTCAAATCGGATGCCTAAAATAAATATGTAATTTTTTTAATTACTTTGGACTTTATTATCGGTGGGAAACGTCTGTTTTTAATTTACCTAAAATATTACTTATGTAGAAATAGGCATGTAATGAGGAGGAACACTCAAAGGATATGACAGATGGCGCCACCCTATTAGTCCGTGAGACGTGAGAGCGAGAAGCTGATAATTATGTTTTTTCTCTCTCTCTCACATATGAATGACAGTGACATGCCTAGACTCTTGCATAGGCGCCGCCTGGCGGGGTAAAATGTCAGTGTGCCTCCTCATTTACGTTATTGTGTATAGTAATAGAAGAACAGAATAAAAAGCATGCGACACGGCTCATCACCTACTCTCGGCCCAGCTCCACTGGCGTGGTGGTTTGCCATATGGATTCCTAAATGTAAGACATTAAGGTCCAAACCAAACCACGCAAAAAATGTAAATATATTATTAAATTAAAGTATTAAATAAAGATCAAACTTATTGGGTGGATTATCATGCTGTTAATATTGTTAAATAGGGACAATAAAAGTCAACCTCGTACTATTATCTGTTCCTAATTTGCCCGGTCAAATATTTAGATTTTTTTATTTCCATATAAATATATTGGTGGTTTTTATATGTTAAATATCTGAAATATTATGTGCTATTCATTTCTGCTTAAAAATATCTGTTGTTATATTTGCTCTAGAGCACGTTAGAAAAAATTCAAAAATTCTATATCATTAAAAAAAGTCTTATTTCCCGTCATATATTTAGGTGGCTTCGGGTTGTAAACCTTAAAACTGATTTTTTTTTACATGTGTCCACCATTAAATTACTGTGAGGTATTTTGCTGAAAGAAAACGCTTATTTTTTGGGCGTAGTTTTTTTTAATATCTTCCATTCCAAACTATTGGTGGATTCGAAAATATAGGTTTTTTAAATTGCGATTAAACGCTGTATATGAAAAAAAACTACTGTTGTAGAATTATTTTCAAAAATATCACACCGTTCCTAGGCTAGGGCCAAATTGTCAAAACTGAGGTTCAAAAGTTTTAAGCCCGTGTCAAGAGATGGCAGTCTATGCACTGTGATTACACACTTTACTTCAACAGTAACTCTCTATAATACTCGATCCTCTTTGCCTAGAGCCAAGGCAAGTCTTTGGTAATAACATGAAAAAAAAAATACTTTTCTGGGTAATAAATAATTTATTTTCTCATTAAGAACAAATAAGTTAAATTAGCGCCTAAAATAGACAATTTAACTATAAGTTAACCCTTTGACCACCGTACTACTTAGTTTGTAGGGCTGCGAGGCGTTTCTTGAGATCCAGGAGTACATTGACCTCAGGGGTCCAAACTGTCTTGTCCTTGGTCGAAGCTTTCAGCTTTCGCACTTTGTCTCCCTGTGGACAAAATTAACTTTAATTTCATTTTTAACGCGTCGGAGTAATGCCATTCGGCTACGGCACTAGAACTGAAAAGGATAATAGGCGAGGCAACTAAAAAAACTAATTAGTCCGTCAGTTAGATTATTATAGTATTTTAAGCAACAGGCGTTTAAAGGAGGTCAAAAAAGACGAGTGGCGTGGGTAACAATTTGAGGCGAAGCCGAAAATTGTATTAAGACGCCACGAGTATTTTTTGACTCAGTTAAACACCGTTGCATACAATACTTTTTCTACGACCATGCACTTACTTTTGAATAGTTTTCTAGAATAACTTTCGTGAAATTCGCACTGTTTCCTATAAGTATTTTGACTTGTCTTCTGCACTCACCCTGTCGCTGTCCCCCGCGCCGCCGCCCGCCCCCGGCCGGGCGGCCCGCTATATCCCTTAATGGCTAACTAACAATGCTGTAAGAGCTATATCGTATGCGTGGGTGCGCGGGGCGCCGGCCGGGGGCGGGCATCCCACATGTAGGGTTTTAACGATCTATGCACGACACGGTAAATGACGAATAACGACACGGGAGTAGAAAAAATAACTTTAGACACGTATTATTTCTTTTTTCTCGTAAACGAAAAATGACGACGATACAGTGCGTTGAAGTTTCGCGTGACGTCACGCCTGAGGTTTAATTTTTATTTAAAAGTGACGTCACAAGCCTCCACTCCGGAACTTTAATGCTCTATATCTTTGTATTTTTTCATTAATTAGAAAAAGCGAAAAATATGTGTTCAGTACAGGTCAATTCACAAGAGCTGGCACGAATGGAACGAATGTTTGAATGAAAATATGCATGTGTGTGACAGATTAACCAATAAAATGGTGGCTCTTGACAGTTACGACTGTATACCAATACAGGTGTCACTCACACAATCAAAGTTTCGTTCATTTCATTCGTGCCAGCTTTCGTGAATCGACCTGTATTTTTGGACGATCTAACTGACGGACTAAACAGAATGCCATTTTTTATGTAGTCGTCATCCCTATTAATTTTAGTGTCAAACTCGTGGTTATTCTTTAGGTTTAGATACGTCACCTGTTCAGCGATAGCTTTCTCCAGATTGGCGACACTGTCGCCGGCCGCACCGGAAGGGGGCGTGGCCTGCGCTTGCGCCTGCGCAGCAGCTAGCTGTTTCTTCAGCTCCAGTAACTTGTTCACTTCCGGCGTCCATACTGTTTTGTCTTTTGTCGAAGCTTTTAGCTGTCGCACCTTTTCGCCCTGTTGGTTAAAATCAAAGAGGATCGAGTATTATATAGAGTTACTGTCGAAGTAAAATGTGTAATCACAGTGCATAGACTGCCTCTCGACACAAGCTTAATACTTTTGAACCTCAGTTTTGACAATATACTTGACTGTTATTAAAATAAAATATTTTATACCATGCACCACCATGCACGAAATAAAGCATCAGATAATTATAAGAAAAATATGGACATAACTTATTTTTAAATCCAATTTCTATTTAATAAGTCAGGTAGAAATATATAAAGTCACTGAGTTGAACGTGACGTCACTCAATTCGATTTCATATAAATTCCATATTAGCAAGTCGTTCAAATTCGTTTTGACAGATCTTAAAAAGAAGCTGATTCGACTAGGGGGCAAGTAGCCTATTTGGCCCATATCTTGATATGTGTTAAAATGTCAAATATTAGCGCCATGTAGCCGAGCGTTCCCCAGAGGTGAAACGTCATCTAAGTCACCGTACCTTTTTCTCTAGGGCTTTGAGGTAAGTTTTTTCTTAGACTTTAGCCGTCTATACGGAATTACATAAGTCTTTGGTTATTTATTTTTTTGTTATAAACTGGCCAGTGATTGACCTTAGCCGCACCTGATGGAAAGAGACGACAACGCCGAAGTTATAAAGCTTGAAATATATGACTACGCGTCATGTTAGGGAATTTCATTAGAACTATTTTTAGCCCCCGACGCAAAAACGACGGGGTGTTATAAGTTTGACGTGTCTGTCTGTGTGTGTGTGTCTGTCTGTGGCATCGTAGCTCCCGAACGGATGAACCGATTTAGATTATTTTTTTTGTCTGAAAGCTGAGTTAGTCGGGAGTGTTCTTAGCCGTGTTTCATGAAAATCGGTCCACTATGTCGCAGTCGGGGGTTTTTTTTTAATTTTAATTTTGTGGTTAGGTTAGGTTATCTTCATAGTATACTGAACTGTGACCACATACATCAGAATACCAGCGCCCTCTTGACAATAGTCGTATAGGTATTTCTGGTCAGGCTTAACTTGCATCCTAGTCAAATCAGCTTCTTTTTAAGAACTGTCAAAACGAATTTGAACGATTTGGTAATATGGAATTAATATGATAGCTCATTTACTTTTACATTTCTAATCGACTTATTAACACACTAGCTTTTGCCCACGGCTTCGCTCGCGATAGAAAGAGACAAAAAGTAGCCTATGTCACTCTCCATCCCTTCAACTATCTCCACTTAAAAAATCACGTCAATTCGTCACTCCGTTTTGCCGTGAAAGACGGACAAACAAACAGACACACACACTTTCCCATTTATAATATTAGTATGGATTCCTGGACACGTATGCTATAGCATACGCGTAGTCACTTGTCTCCATTGGTCTATGAAAGATGACGTCACTAGCCATCAAGGGCATTTATTTGTGTGATGAGCACAGATATTTGTTCCTGAGTCATGGATGTTTTCTATGTATATAAGTATGTATTTATCTATTTAAGTATGTATATCGTCACTTAGCACCTATAGTACAAGCTTTGCTTAGTTTGGGGCTAAGTTGATCTGTGTAAGATGTCCCCCAATATTTATATTATTCTCTTTATTCATTTTGATTCTTAGGCTAGGTTTTATAATATGATTATAAAAGTAAAATACAAAACCACATACAAAACAATACAAAATATATAAACACATTATAAAAAACCTAACCTAGGGTGCCGCCAGCAGCAGGGCAGGGCCCAAGCTGCCGGTGGTTAGGGCTGCAGAGAGAGGAACCGTCGGACTATCCGCGCTGTGTCCAAGATCACCGCCTTCTGCATCTGGCCCTTGATCCAGCCACCTAGCGAGAGTCTCTTAAGATGTTGGTCGAGACTCTTCGCTATGAGACCGTTCGCTGAAACGACTATCGGAACAATGATCGTTGATTCAACATCCCACATGGCGGTTATCTCGTGAGCCAAGTCTAGGTACTTACTGGACTTGTCCTTCTCGGCTTTCACGAGATTCTCATCATGGGGGATGGTGATGTCAACGAGCACTGCCCGGCGTTGCAGTCGATCTATTATCACAATGTCAGGCTTATTGGCTACAATAGTCCTGTCAGTGATAATAGATCGATCCCAATAGAGCGTGGCACGACCATTTTCGAGAACCGGTGCAGGTAAGTACTTGTAGTACGGTACTTCGCGGTCCACAAGGCCATATTGAAGAGCAAGTTGCTGGTGAATAATCCTGGCTACGAGATTATGTCTGTGCAAGTACTCGCCGTTAGCAAGATGAGAACAACCGGAAATGATATGCCTGAGTGACTCTCCGGGACGGCGGCATGCCCGACAAATGTCGACCGTACCGTCCTTCAGGATATATTTCCGGTAGTTGTTCGTCATCATAACTTCGTCCGCAATTGCACAGGCAAAACCCTCGGTTTCTCCGAAGAGGTCCCCGAATCGTAACCAGTTTACCGATGCGAGCAGATCTACATCGGGTCCCGTGAGGGCCTTGTAGAACCGCCCGTGTAGCTGCTTGCTCTCCCATACCGCCTTACGGTCCGCAGCACTTAGTACCACAGGTTTGCGCCAGTTCTGTTTCGCCAAGGAGAGCGGCGTGAGGTTTCCGTCCACTGCCACCACATCACGATGCATCCCGCACTCGTTGTTAAGGAAGTAATTCCTGAGATTGTACACCTCACGGTTGTGGAGATCTTTGGCGTTTAGGAAGCCTCGACCTCCGCACTTCCGTGGGATGTACAATCTCATAACAGACGAGCGTGGGTGTAACATACGGTGTGTGGTAAGCAGTGAGCGGACCCTCCGATCCAGGGCGTCCAGCTCAGTCTGGGTCCACCGTAGTATGCCAAAGGAGTATGTGAGTAGAGGCATTACCCAGGTGTTAAAGGCGCGCACTTTGTTGCCTCCTGACAAAAGACTGTTAAGGACTTTTGTGAGCCGACTGAAAAAGCGCTCCTTCACCGACCGTCTAATGCCAACATCCTCAATACCCAACGACTATGACATACCAAGGTACTTATAGGTTTCTGATTCAGAGATAGATCTGAACGACATCGTCTCAGAAAGTTGTAAATTTTCTGAATTTACAACCTCCCCCCGCTGTACATGCATAACCGCACACTTATCGACACCAAACTCCATTCTGATGGCGGTACTGAAAACTTCTGTGGTTTTCAATAGCACCATCAGATCTTGGGTGTTCGGTGCAAATAGTTTGAGATCGTCCATGTACAGAAGGTGAGAGATGACTTCACCCTCTCTCCGAAGCCGGCAACCTAGCCCAGAATCCTTCAGCAGCGTGCTGAGGGGATTCAGAGCTAGGCAGAACCATAATGGACTCAAACTGTCACCCTGGAATATTCCTAGCTCAATCCTTATGAAGTCCTGCGGGCCAGGGGGTCATCCTGCTTCCTGGTTGACGAAGGACTGTGGTCCACTGCCTCATACATGCAGCCAGGAAGGATATTAAAGCTGCATCAAGTTTATACAGCTCCAATACCCTTCTCAGCCATGAATGAGGCACCGAATCATAGGCCTTCTTATAGTCAATCCAAGCGGCCGAGATGACCCCCTTGTTCCGCCGAACTTGTTGGCAGATGGTCATGTCTATGAGGAGGAGCTCTTTAGTACCACGGGACCCAACCCTACATCCATTTTGAGCGGGAGCCAGAATGTTGTTAGCGACAATATGCGCGTTAATTTTTGCTCTCAAAATGGATGTAAGGAGCTTGTAAAGTGTAGGCAAGCACGTAATGGGTCTGTAGTTTTTGCTTCCGTGGTACTACCGGACTTATAGAGCAGGAAAGTAACACCAGTTGTTAGGGAAGGTGGGAGAGAACCAAGATCGAGGGCTTGTTGAAATTGCGTTGCCAAACGCGAGTGCGAGCATCGAAACCATTTTAGCCAGAAGTTGTGCAACCCGTCCGGTCCAGGACTTTTCCAGTTCTGGGCCGTACGGGCAGCACAACTTACGTCGTCGGGGCTGATGGTGATAGCCCCCATAGGTTCGATGTTCTCGCACTCGCGTTCGACAACGGTCATCCACTCACCCTCCGTGTGTTCGACGGGCACCGACCAGATGCTACGCCAGAAATCAGACATGGCAGTAGCATCCGGCAGCCGCACATCAGACACACGAGGGTCGGTTTCCTCCCACCTTCGGTATACTTTCCTTTGGTCGCTTTGAAAAAGACGATTCTGCTGGAATCGGTCCACACGCTTTCTGTAGCGGCGAATACGGCTTGCCCATGCATAGACTTTCTGCTTCAGGAAGTCGATGCGCTCTGTGACATTGGCCAAATAGTCGCGGGGCCTGATGTCCGTCCCCGCGAACGCCTGGTTCACAAAGCGCATTACTCGGGGGCGATTATTACCCCCTCTGAAGCAGATCAGCTTTGCAATGAGAGTCCTAAACGAGTTGATACGACGCTCGATCCGTACTTGCCATGCAGGGACACCTCCGACGGTCCTAGTTGCACGGTCAGCGTCCGGAAACTTGACTCGAGCAACACGGCACGCCGCGATGGCTCCGCAGTACATGATCGAGTGTGTATCAGCTAGATCTTTACTAGTCCGTATAAATGGCTCTAGTAAAGCGTTTAAGGCTCCCATTAACGCTAGATTGCGTCTATTCATAGGCAGACGTGGTAATCGTGGCCTAGGATTGTTTGTGGAGCGATAGTGCGTAATCGCCTCTTCCAAAGACCTCCTCAGTTGCTCATTAGCAGGCTCACTCACGCTCTGACTCGCGAAGTCCCCGCCGTCGTTACCGGAATCAACCCGCGGCGCCTCCGGTGCCAGGTCGGGTTCGGGCACCGGGTCCGGCGACATGGCGGGCAAATCCGCCCCGAGGCGGGGTCCGCGCGAGCAGCGAGAGCCTCCTGGCGAAGCCGATCAAGTGTGGCGTCATCCAACCGCTTTGACCGCTGAATGACGCGCACCTGATCCGATAGACGCTGCTCCGATACGGTGGTGGATGGCTCGAGTGCCTGAAACAGAGGCAGCATTCTAGAACGGTACGCGGATAGCCGAGTTCCCCCCTCTGTGGCCCCGTAATAGGCGCGCATGACATTCTCGTTTATTTGTCGAGTCCATGTCATGCGACGCACTACACCACCGGCAGCGGGAGCCGTGGGCGGGGCAGGATGTCCCTGGTCCCCGCACGTGCCGGCAGCGGTGGCCGCCCTCGTCGCGCAGGTGGTGGCGGCGGCGGCGGCGGCGGCCCGCTCTCGTCGCTGGACCCGTCGGTGTCGGGCGCCGTGGCGAACTCGTCGCCCGACGACGATGCGGACGGGGAGCTGGACGAGGCGGACGGGGATGGTGGGCGTGCGTTTCTTTGTGCCGCTTTGGTGCGTGACCTTGTTAACATTTTCACAAATTTCACAATGCACTTATCGCCGTTTGACAGTTCATTTCCGTATCCGTGTATTTAGATTGTATAGTAGTTCGTTATTGTACATGATTTAATGTAGCGTAAGAAATACACAAAAACTGAACCACAAAAACCAAGAACGGCGATAAAAATACTATAAAAATAAATAAAATTGTGAAAATTTATCCAAAGACACGTCCGTCAGTGTCAGCTTTTTTTTTTTTTTTTTTTTTTTTTTTTTATATTATTATTATTATGTTTGTTCTTTACATATCTCGGGACCATGGGGTCCCGGACCTTTGTAAGGCATACGTGGGGCCGAAGCCAACAGCGCAGAGGCCCTTTAGAACAGTTTAATCTAAATGTAATGTGACACAAACCAGCGATTATCCCTGTCCGCACTATAGTAATGCACCCAAGGACAAGCCCCGGTTAGTGTAGAACTATTGTAAGATAAAGGTACAAAAAGAAACCGGGCTAAATATTATGTTGAGTTGCTAGTGGATTCGTAACCGGTGCTATTGGAAAAACTATGGCACCTGCCTTACTCATATGTTACAAAACATGACAAAATAGGCAGGCGGTGACTCGCCAACTCACTATATGGGTCCCCGAAAACGGCCGCTCGCACGGAGCGACAAGGGCACAACATAGCGTGAGCGGCTCAGGGTGTGGAGAGGTGTGCGCCGCTTTCTACCCAGTCTGTCGCTTATTATTATTATTATTAAATTGCGTATAACAGGAAAAAAATAAAATTGTAGTACCTGCTTCCTGAACGTAGTACACATAATTATTTTAATTTAACTTGATCTCCGAAATGTTTTGGAGAATATGGAAACAAGTTGTCCACAGGATGAGCGTGGGTTTCCGCTGGAACCTTACAATGACGTGTCTGTGCCATGATAGGTAGATACTTGGATTATGTTTTAGGTATCTACTATAAGTAGGTCGTGGGTTTACTAGTGAAACCCAATAGGTCAAGATATTTTTTTCTTTGAAATAAGAACATTGTGAAATTTGCACATAGTTCGAATTTCAAAAACCAATTTGCTTGACTTATCGGGATTCACCACTAAACCCTCGAGGTATAGTTTTTGCAGGAAGAGAAAAGAGTAAAAGGGACATTTTTTAAGTTTCATAAATGATGGTAAACGAAGTCACTTTCATAGAACTAGTGTAGAAATAAAATCTTGGGATAAGGTGCTAAAGCGGATTCCAGGCTCTTTTATAATGTTGAAACACGAGACGTACCTATTTATCACGATATCATACATTTCATGCTATTTTACTAACAAGACTAATTGCTACCATGCCATTCTGAGACTAAGTTCATTTGCGATCTAGTTATTTTGCTATTAGGGCATTCTAAGATCTATACCTTCTACGAGATGGTCTTTTTACTAACAAGTAATTTTGATAGTAAACCGGTCTGATATTCAGACTTTATGCTTTGTGGACGTTTTACTAGAAAGTCATTACGAGACAAAGGCTTTTTGCAGATGGTTTTTGTCATAATAGGCTAGTTTCCTACTAGTCAAATCAGCTCCTTTTTACGAACTGACAAAACGACTTGCTAATATGGAATTACTATGAAATACTGAGGAGTGACGTCACGGTCAATTCATTTACTTATTCTTCTCTTTGACTTATTAAATAAAAATTATGTTTAAAAATAACTACTGTCCATATTTTTCTTCTAATTATGTGGTGCTTTATTTGTGCACTGCTTAAAATATTTTATTTTAAGTATAGGAAACTAGCCTTTTCTCTGATTCCTTATTTCGTGCATGGTATATTTTATTTTAGGTACAGGCAAAATTAAAAAAAATATTGTAATTTAAATACCTGTGCAGCCACCGCCTTTTCCAACTCAGCAACGGAACCGGAAGTGGGCGTGGCCTGCGCTTGCCTGCGCAGCAGCTAGTTGTTTCTTCAGCTCGAGTAGTTTGTTCACTTCCGGCGTCCATACCGCCTTGTCTTTGGTCGACGCTTTGAGCTTCCGGACTTTCTCACCCTGTAAAAAGTTTAGTTTTAGTTTGCCCGTGTGGTGACGGGTTAAGAATTTCACCACCCCCTTTCTTCCCGTGGGTGTCGTAGAAGGCGACTGTGGGATATGGGTTAAATTGTGGTGTAGGCGAGAGGCTGGCAACCTGTCACTGCAATGTCACAGTTTTCGTTTTCTTTCGACCCCTTATTTGCCAAGAGTGGCACTGAAACCTGAGTAGTTTCATGTGCTCTGCCTACCCCTTCATGGGACACAGGCGTGATTGTATGTATGTATGTAAAAGTTTAATATTACCAAAGACATATATAACTCCATATAGACAGATAAAGTCTAAGAAAAAAACGTACCTCAGTACATTAAGGAAAAGATACGGTGGCCTAGATGGCATTACACCTTTGGGGTACGCTCGGCTAGATGGCGCTAATATTAATATTTGACATTTTAACACATATCAAGGTAAGAATATGGGCCAAATTGTCAAAACTGAGGTTCAAAAGTTTTAAGCCTGTATCAAGAGATTAGTACACATTTTACTTCAGTAACTCTCTATAATACTCTATCCTCTTTGATATTACTTATTAAAGGTGCTTCAATTCTTATGGTAAGCGACAATAAAAATTTTTTTACAAGCTTTTATTCAACTTGCCTTGTTAGTATGTTAGTGTGCGTCAAAACGTAGATGCTAAATTTGACCCACTTCCCGGTTTCCGATTAAGTTGAAATTTTGACCACATAAAATTACGTGACAATGCAATATTATGGTATCATGGAGCTGATCTGATGATGGAGCAGAAAGGTGGTCATAGGAACTCTGTTATGAAACGTCGTATCCCCATCGAGTAAAGGGTTTTTAGAAACGTCTCGGAGAGCAGATAACTGTTGAAAGAAAGGTACAGTCGGCGATAACAGCTTGTGCCAAAAATATTTTTTTGGCAAAAAAACTTGTTAATTACGAACATCAATCCACTCAAAATAACTAAATAGTACAAATACCTGTTCGGCCACAGCTTTTTCTAATTCTGCCACACTCCCCACACCTGCACTTGTGATGTCTCCGTTTTGCTGAAAAAAAAAATTAGATTCTAAAATTAAATACTTATTAAATAAAAATTAATTATGTTTAAAAATAACTACTGTCCATATTTTCCTTCTAATTATTTTGGTGTTTTAAGTATAAGAAGGCGAATAAACTTTTTCTTGCCTGTTGCCATGGTTACGTTCCCCTGAGTCACGCTGGTTTTATGCAAAATTATGCTACTGAAATTTCATTATGCCAGTATGCATGTAGTCCATGTTTGTAGATGGCAAATTAAGGAAAGGGTTTGTTAACACCAGAAAAACGCATGTTTGCATAGTTTAAGTAGCGTAATTTTGCATAAAACAAGCGTGACTCAGGGGACCGTAACCATGGCAATAACAGGCAAGAAAAAGTTGATTCACCCGACAGTACCCTATGGCTTTACGAAATGAATTCATACCTTCTTTTCCCTATCGTCTTGTGTACCAGCGTACTTGGCCCTAACGGCTCAGCCACGACATTGGTCTAAGCGCGACAGCGGTGAGCGGCGGCCATACTTTGAAGCGAGACACAGCGATGGGACATTTCATTCTTTATCACCTCCAGTTCTATTTTGGTAAACAGTGGCTCTGGCTTGCCTATCAGGTATCTAATCAAGCTTTAATTCAACTTGCCACATTAGTTTGGGTCAAAATATAGAAACTAAGGGCCCATTTAGACGGCACGAGAACTCGCATACGAGTTTTATTACATTGCGGTATTTGATGACTGTGCTAATTTGTATGTAACCTCAACAGCCCGCAATGTAACTAAAATCGCATGCGAGTTCGCACGTCGTCTAAATCAGGCCTAAATTTGATCCACTTCCCGGTTTCCGATTCAGCTGAAATTTTGCACACATATGTAAATCACGTGACAATGCAATATTATGGTATTTGACGACCGCGGTCTGGCGCAGTCGGTAGTGACCCTGCCTGCTACGCTGCGGTCCCGGGTTCGAATCCCGGTAAGGGCATTTATTTGTGTGATGAGCACAGATATTTGTTCCTGAGTCATGGATGTTTTCTATGTATATAAGTATTTGTGTATTATATATATCGTTGTCTGAGTACCCACAACACAAGCCTTCTTGAGCTTACCGTGGGCCTCAGTCAATCTGTGTAAGAATGTCCTATAATATTTATTATAAATTTATTTATTTATTTAGTATGGGTCAAAATATAGAAACTAAATTTGATCTACTTCCGGGTTTCCGATTGAGCTGAAATTTTGCACACATATAAATCACGTGACAATGCAATATTATAGTATCATGGAGCTGATCTGATGATGGAGCAGAAAGGTCATAGGAACTCTGTTATGAAACGTCGTATCCCCATCGAGTAAGGGGTTTTTAGAAACGTCTCGGAGAGCAGTAGATGACTGTTGGAAAAAGGTACATACCTTCTTTTCCCTATCGTCTTGAGTGCCAGCGTACTTGGCTCTAAGTTTCTCGACCACCTCCGGTTCTATTTTGGTGAAGAGTGGCTCTGGCTTGCCTATCACGTGTCCCGTTGGCAGGTATTGGATGAACGATGGATTCCTGTAAAAAAAAAAACTTCATCCTCATATCTCTATGCGTATAACAAGTCTCATGGGAGCCTGGGATCCACTTTGACAACGAACCCCAATATTTGGCGTAAGCACTAGTTTTACAAAAGCGACTGCCATCTGACCTTTCAACCTGAAGGGTAACTAGGCCTTATTGGGATTAGTCCAGTTTCCTCACGATGTTTTCCTTCACCGAAAATCGACTGGCGAATATAAAATAAAATTTACGCACATAAGTACCTAAATACTCATTGATGCGAGCCGGGGTTCGAACCCGCGACCTCCGTAATTTAATACTTACGCAGAGTTGAGTCTCAATGTATGGTGTAGGGATGTCACGAATGTCGCATGTGTCACATTCGCGAATGCGAATGCGAATATTCAGAATGCGAATGTGCGAATGCGAATATCGCTGAATTTCATAAAAACCAAAATAAAAACCAAGCAATCACCAACAACCCGCTAGGTAAAAAATTTAAAATGCTTACTATTGGTCAAAATGCCGAGTACAAACTTCACGCCGTACGAATTTGAGCTATCTGCGCATGCGCGAGTCGACAGTCGACAAGTAGCAATTGGACCGGCCGGCGCGGGCGAGGAACAAGCTGCGACTTGCACACATTCGCATTCGCAAAACATTCGCATCGTTTGAAGCGAATGCGAATGTCAATGCAAATGTTTAAAAGAATGCGAATCATTCGCATATGCGAATGCAAATATTCGTAACATCCCTAGTATGGTGTCAGCAACACGCAGAGCAGTGCCACTAACTGGCAGCACATTGCTATGGCTGTCCATACTAATGTTATGTACATGGGAAAGTGTGTGTCTGTTCGTCTTTCAAGGCAAAACGGGGCGACGAATTGACGTGATTTTTTAAGTGGAGATAGTTGAAGGGATGGAGACAGTAGTTTTCGAAAAAAGGACGAGTGACATGTGTTACTTTTTGTCTCTAAAATATTTATAACGCGAATTTTCCCCGTTTTTTTCGCGCGCCCCTAAAATAGGGGGTGGAAGTTTGTATTAGGCATTCAGTAGTTTTCGAAAAAAGCTAGTACTATAATATTATAAATGGGAAAGTGTGTGCGTCTGTTTGTCCGTCTTGCACGGCAAAACGGAGCTACGGATTGACGTGATTTTTTAAGTGGAGATAGTTGAAGGGATGGAGAGTGACGTTGGATACTGTTTGTCTTTCTAGCCCCCCAGTTTCCTAAAATGGGGGGTGGAAGTTTATATGGAATATCGAATTTAACGCGAGCGAAGCTGCGGGCAATAGCTGGTATGTCTATATATCTATAAAATTAATACTTACGCAGAGTTGAGTCTGAGCGCGTCAGGAGCCACGTTTAGCTGCGCTCGCAACCTGCGGCCAGTGGCTGGCATGTATGGTGTCAGCAGCACGCAAAGTAACGCCACTAGTTGGCAGCACATTGCTATGGCGGTGGCACCGCGTACTCTGTAAAAAAAGTTTAATTACTGTTTCATCGAACTCTGCATTGACTTTGACGTGATGTAATAGTACACGTAATGCGTAAAAAAGGAAGTTCGAAATAGTGTTTTCGAGTTATTTCCTTTTCGCACGTGTATCGTAAGACGTTTTTCAGTACAGTACAGATGAGCCTCGTAAAAAAACGTCGTACGATACACGTGCGAAAAGGAAATTCGTAACTCGTGTCGATTTAAAACACTCCGTTCGGTCGTGTTTTAATTTATCGCCACTCGTTTCGAACTTCCTTTTTTACGCACTTGTATCGTAATGTACTATTATTTGCCCCGGAATTATTTTTTTGTCCCGGGTTCGAATCCCGGTAAGGGCATTTATTTGTGTGATGAGCACAGATATTTGTTCCTGAGTCATGGATGTTTTCTATGTATATAAGTATTTATATATTATATATATCGTTGTCTGAGTACCTGTAACACAAGCCTTCTTGAGCTTACCGTGGGACTCAGTCAATCTGTGTGGCAATGTCCTATAATATTTATTTCTTTATTTAACTACTGTCAAGTTCCCTATTAATCCATACCTGAAGATAGGCTATAAATTATCATAACACACATATTTAATTGTTGACTACGTGTTCAAAAAGGGACGAGTGCTTGTTAACCACCATATTATAGCTTACTTGTCATCATCGGTTCCTTTGAGCAGCACCCAAGGTTGCGATGACTGCATATGCTGGTTCCCCAGTTTGGATATGAGGTGGATGTGTTTTAGACAGGCCGTGTTTTTGTTTGCCACAACCTTTGCGTATGCTACTTGTCATACTTTAGCAAATTTAGCTTCGTTCATAAAATTTCCCCAGACTAGGCGTCCATATCTGTAGATGGGATGTACATACCCATAGTAAGAACTATTCTTGACTATGACATAAAGCGAACCATTTTCGAATGAGCAATACTTTGTTTTTATACATAGTTTCCCCAGACTAGCAGTCCATAACTGAAAATAGGATATTACGTATACCGGAGTATGTATTCTTTTTGACTACCTGTTTTAATAGTATATTGTGCAACAAGGGAGGTAAGAGGGATTTTGTCGACGAGTGTAATAACTCGCGACAGCCGCAGGCTGGGGAGAGTTATAGACACGAGTTTACAAAATCCTTACCTCCTGAGTTACACACAATATTTTTCATCACATTTGAGAGGAAAACACAGAGAAAAAAAATCATAAGGCAAAACCTTCAATGAATGGCGGTGTTGTACTGCCCGTTGCTAATGGCAACGCGATCAAGCGCAAATCGAGATGTCCGTCACATTTTCCTGCCAGATTGCAAAATATAACGATTTATCTACGTGAAATTTACAAAATAAATGTAAAATACACTGAAATAATTGTAAAACATAAATAAAATGCATTTTTCATACCGTATAATATTTTTTTTATTGCTGAATAGTAAAATTTTAGTTGTGTAAAAACATCCTTGGCCGATTGAAACATCCTTTGCCTGAGGTATTGTATGGATAGTATTCATTTTTAAAACTAAATCCATTATTCCCTTGGGAATAAAATGGTAAAATGGTACATTATACTTCAGTGATGATAGTGAGATATGAAATGAGACCTTTAAACAGCAAATGTGATGAAAACAGTTAATATGCTACACAACATATGTAGTATTATAGCTGTTTTACAGTTTATATGTAGCTTACTTGTCATCATCGGTTCCTTTGAGCAGCACCCAAGGTTGCGATGACTGCATATGCTGGTTCCCCAGTTTGGATATGAGGAGGACATGTTTTAAGGCTTCGCGGAGGCGACCCTTCTCCATATGTTGGACGTATGCTGTAACAAACACTCAAATGAGCATTTCTTTTTTTTTCGCCACTTTCATGTGGACCATGGGCTGAAATGTCTCCACCCACCAACAGAAATGAAACATGTCTCATTTAATAGATCTTAGCAACCTGATGATTTTTTACTATGACGAGGATCGCCATATGTATGGGGTTTGGGGAAAACCGTGTTTTATTTTTACATATTTTTTGCTCATTTCATTGAAAGTTTTTGTTTTTTTATTATACTAGTTGATTGATAAACAAGCATGCGGGGCTGCGTGATGGTAAACAGTCACCGCAGCCTATAGACGGATGTAACAACTCATGGTTATCACGTACGCGTTACCGACCATGTGACGTAAAGATCTTATGCCACAATATCCAGTAATTGCACTGCCATGTCTCACCCTTCAAACCGGAACACCGCCGCAATATGTAAAAACAAAACACGGTTTTCCAGGAAAACCCCATACATAGGGCGATTCTCGTCATACTAAAAAACCGGCCAAGAGCGTGTCGGGCCACGCTCAGTGTAGGGTTCCGTAGTTTTCCGTATTTTTCTCAAAAACTACTGAACCTATCAAGTTCAAAACAATTTTTCTAGAAAGTTTTTATAAAGATCTACTATTGTGATTTTTTTCATATTTTTTGAACATAGGGTTCAAAAGTTAGAGGGGGGGGGACGCACTTTTTTTTCCTTTAGAAGCGAATATTTCCGAAAATATTAATATTATCAAAAAACGATCTTAGTAAACCCTTCTTCATTTTTAAATACCTATCCAACAATATATCACACGTTGGGGTCGGAATGAAAAAAATATCCACCCCTACTTTACATGTAGGGGGGGGGTACCCTAATAAAAAATTTTTTTCCATTTTTTATTTTTGCACTTTGTTGGCGTGATTGATATACATATTGGTACCAAATTTCAGCTGTCTAGTGCTTACGGTTACTGAGATTATCCGCGGACGGACGGACGGACAGACAGACATGGCGAAACTATAAGGGTTCCTAGTTGACTACGGAACCCTAAAAATCATCAGTTTGCCAAGATCTATTAAATGAAACATGTTTCATTTCTGTTGGTGGGTGGGGACAGTGCCCATACAAATTTTCCCATGGTCCTTTGATATTTTTGAAAAAATTATGCTACTTCTACTCATAATCACTAGCTTTTGTCAATCCCAGTAGTTAAAATAATTGTCCCATACGTTTTTTTCTTATTTTGTTACCATTTTCCGTACAAGTTGTGTTGAAGGAGCTGTCTGTCTGTCCATCTGTCCGTCCGTCCGTCTGTCAGTTTGTGCGTATGTCTGTCTATACATACCAACTAGCTCCCTGTTAACAAGGGCCATGAGTTCGAAGTCTGAGTGTGTGGCGCGTAGCTCTGGAATTTTCCCTTTGAAGGAGTTCGAGCAGAAACTCAGCGATCGATGGCAGAAGTTGCCCAGGTTGTTTAGCAGTTCAGAGTTGTTTCTGTGGGCAAACAAAATTATTAGTTAGAATAGAATGGAAAAAACATTTACATTTACAGTCAAGTTCCATACTGAGCAAGGATGTCAGTTAGCTGAAACCACAAGCAGTCAAACCTACAGTACCGGTCGAAAATTTAAGTTCACTCCTTGTTTTCAGTACAATTGACTGCTTTAGAGAGATAGTTTTTTGTAGTTCAGACGTCAAAATTTGTTTCGTAAACAATTTATATTTTTTTAACATCTGTTTCCCTCAAATCTTATAGGCTAAATAATTATTTGGCCTATATTATCTGGCTAAAACTGTGTTTCGTGTAAAGATGTGTCTCAATTAGTGGCAAAGGCAAGGCCATAAATATAACTAGCATTTTGCCGTCATGTTTATTAGATTTTAGTGAAAGAAAGGTACGTGAATTGTGTCTAACTAGTAAAACAAATCTCCACAAAACAATAAATATAAGTTGAAAACATTTGTTCTTGGGTCATGGATTTTTTCTATGTATGTATTTATCTATATAAGTAATTATATCATCGCCTAACACCCATAGTACAAGCTTTGCTTAGTTTGGGGTTAGGTTGACGTGTGTAAGGTGTCCCCAATATTTATTTATTATTTATTACCTACTAGCTTCTGCCCGTGGCTTCGCTCGCGTTAGAAAGAGACAAAAAGTAGCCTATGTCACTCTCCATCCCTTCAACTATCTCCACTTAAAAAATCTCGTCAATTCGTAGCTCCGTTTTGCTGTGAAAGACGGACAAACAAACAGACACACACACTTTCCCATTTATAATATTAGTATGGATATATTAATGGTCAATTACCTTGTGCCTAGTTCAACCCAGCTGAAGCTAGAATCTGAGCTTTCTGGTCGAACGCTGGCCAGATAGAATCTCCATACGTCAGACGGGATGCCTGTGTCCTGTACAAAAGAAATAAAAATGAAAAAAGTTATTTGTTTTACAAGGGGGCAAAGTAGTTGTTTAACCGCACGTGCCAATATTGATACCTGAGCAAGCGAAAGATTCCAATATTGAACGGCGAGCGTAGCGAGTGGTTCAAAAAGTGCAATAGTGATCGTTGCGAGGGTATCAAGGCACGAAGGTTAAACAAACTTTGCCACCGAGTGAAACACAAAATTTTTCACCACACCAAGACTATGAAAATATGAACTGTAAAACATCAAAATAAATAAAAAAAATCAATTTATTTAACGTTTATGATTCAAATTCATCATTTATACGTGAATTCCAACACCCAGCTTGATTTACTTTGCACTCTTGTGGATAAAATGCAATTTTGCTATCTGTTTTCGAATAGCAAAGAAAGCCTTTATCAGTTGGTGTGGTGAAAAAGTATTTATTGACTCCACCACAAAGTATACATGTACAATAATTTTCTTATAAGTAATGGATAGGTACAATAATTGCAAAACTTGTGCGGTGGAGACTGGTACCCAAACTAGGTTGAACCTGTGTGTCAGATGTGTATAGCAACGCAGATTACAGTGCAGTCACTTTTGTTATACATATACACGGTGTTTCCGGTATCACTCAAAACCTCAGACACCCCAACTGATTTTTATTTTTTTAAACACATCTAGAGTATTCATCTTTTAATCTGATCGTTACTTTTTTTTTAATTGAATTTTTAATTTTCTGTACAGCTCTACTTGACTTTTAGCTCTACACTCAATAAAATAATTGCTAACTACCATCATAAACCATAAGACTATTTATTTGTGTACGTTACTGCAACGACATAAGGTTTACCAATAGACAGCTAAGATGTCACTGTAAAACACTTTAAAGCTTTCTCACAGTAAACTTCAAATTGGACAGGTAACCGCAGTAAGCAAATAAACTCAATATTCAAAATGACAAGGTTGTAATTAGGTACGAGTTCAATTTGTTATGACTTATGATAAACATTAAGATTAAATTGACAAACAACGTCAAACTAGTAGCGGAAAAAATAATCGTCCAAGTAACCGGCCAGTATTAATACCCCTAAATACTGAAAAAAGGTAAACAACCTCTAGCAATGCGATATACACAATGTTGTATTACGAGTACAATAGAATGGGCACGTAAAAAATAACTAATAACCCTAATTTAAATAAAAATATTACCCCCATCAAGATATAGCTCAATCGATTCTACTCTCGATTCTGAACAAAGTGTTTTCAGGTTTTTAGTGTTAAGTGAAACACGGTGTATTATTGAAATGAAGTTTTAAAATAGGTAAGTAAATAACATTGTCGTAGTCGATGACCGGTCTGGCTCAGTCAGTAGTGACCCTGCCTGCTAAGCCGCGGTCCTGGGTTCGAATCCCGGTTAGGACATTTATTGTGTAAAGAGCACAGATATTAATGTTTCTGAAGTCATGGATGTTTTCTATGTATGTATGTATTTAACTATTTAAGTATGTATATCGTCGCTTAGCACCCATAGTACAAGCTTTGCGTAGTTTGGGGCTAAGTTGTTCTGTGTAAGGTGTCCCCAATAATTATTTATTAATTATTTATTTGTAATAATAAAACTACATTTTAACTTATAACTATTTATCTAATCTAATGCAAGTATAAATGCGTGTGTTTGTGTGTGTTTATATTTCACCTTACAGGTCTCTAAACCAAAAACCAAACTATTATATTAAACAATCGAGATCAATAAGAAAAATCCCTATTCCGATGATATACTAATTCTGGTAAACTCATTTACCACTGTATACTCCATTTCAAATACGGAGGCCCGATAGCACTGACGGTCATCAAATTACAAATCATTTATTCAGCAAATAGGCCACAGGGGCACTTTTACACGTCAATATACAAGTTGAACTGCAATTACAATTGATAATACTAATTCTAAGTTCTAACTAAAGTATTACGCTACTACAATGATTAGAGATGTATAAGGTCTCTAAACGTCGATATTCAAGTAAAAACTACATATAATAATATAGAAAAGTACAAATACAAAAAAAAGTCTAAAATTACTTTAGAGATGCAAATGACTCTAAACGTCACAACTAAAGATAACATGTATACTTAATCTAATTATCCTTAGAGATGTATAGGGTCTCCAAGAGTTAAAATCGTATAGGTAATCAAAATATTAACTAAAAGAAAAGAAACAAACGAGAACCGAACAAAGTGTCCTCATGGAATATAAATCAGAATGAATGTTACTTATTAGGTATAATAACCCTGTAAGCTTAAACAGACCGGTCTTCACAGACATAGGAGTTAACAATAGGATTAGTACTTAAAAACAAAAGATTTCAGTTTCGCTTTAGTTGTATGGTATGCATCGACGCGCGCTGGTTACAAGTGCCGTTAACAACAAATTTAAGATTGTTATACAAGGTGCTCGCGAGGAACCCATATAACTTTAACGGCATATTCTTGGTCACATTTTAAGACAAAATGTCATATAAACTTTTCTAGATTTCGTCTAGTTTCAGAGTTATTGCCAATTTAAAAAAAACATTTCCGTATTGTTACTCAGCAGAAAAGGTTTCTTAACGGCGCTGATGCGCAATTGTGGAGCATAGTCTCACAGTAGTCATTGATAGATGTCAAAATGTGACAAGAAAAACTTCCAAATAATTTGGTTTTTCGAAAAATAAATGAAGGAACTCATTTTAATTGCCAACTTTATGGATAAAAAATATTTTTTATGTGAAAATACGTCCTAAAAAGTAAAAAAAATAATCTTTTTTTGCGAAAAATTTTAAAATTCATATAACATTTTTTCTTTCTTTTGGCCTCAGAAACGCGTGGTTCAAGTTATGCGGGTTCCTCGCGAGCACCTTGTATATGTATAAATGTAGGGTAGAGTTAATCTACATGCGCGCCCTCTGGCGCCGACTTGTTCTTGTAACGTTTCGTCAGTCCGGAAATAAACCTGTGTCTGAACGCCTGTTTTTCTGTTGGCTTCACTCCAGAACTATCCCGCATCATTCCATACCAAGTATATACTACATACATAGATTTAGAATTATTAAACTAGATTGTGGAATCACATTTTATGCCATACTAAATTGAACCTTATCACTGAAACAGAAAGGTGATCGTATCAGACTAGCGAAAACGGTCCACATGAGAGGGCATTGTTTGGGCTGGTGTCCCTCTCGCACGTGTTGCCAGTGTTAATGAGGTAACCATAGTA
The DNA here is from genome assembly GCF_023078275.1 of Leguminivora glycinivorella. Taxonomy (NCBI): domain Eukaryota; kingdom Metazoa; phylum Arthropoda; class Insecta; order Lepidoptera; family Tortricidae; genus Leguminivora; species Leguminivora glycinivorella. Next base: position 9,967,974 of record NC_062994.1, read on the forward strand.
GTAGTATTTTTATCTGTATATTACCTGACTTTATAACTTTTTATATTATTTTAGGGTTATATTCAAACTAGGGTTTCGATATATTTCAAAGAATTGGAAAATGATTATAATGTAATTATTTTGATGCCAATAAATCAAAGATTTGTATAATTAAAAAATATGTTCAAATGGGTATTAGTAGATTTGGTAGTAACTTTGAAAATTGACTGGTATCCCCAATGTATGACAGTGATGACGTCACTGAATAATGTTGACATTGTCAGAAAGTGCGAGAGGGACACTAGCCCAAACAATGACCTCTCATGTGGACACACTTTTTGATCTAACTACTCATTCTAGTTTAACTGTAATTCTGTGACTACATATCTATCAAAGATAACAAAAGGCAAACACAATAAGCCCTTTTGTTAAGTAGGTACTATCGGGCCTTCGTACTTGGAATGGAGTATACCTTATTATGTTGGTACGACAACACAGCTGACTCAACAGGTTGGAATATTCCTGCAGAAAAAAACACTTCTAGTTTTTAATTGATATACACCGTGTTTTTTTTGTTTTCCCTTAAATTCGACACGTAGCTTTAGGTTCATTATCAGGAACAACCCTGTATATCACTTTTAGTTAAACAATTTTTTTTCATCATTTTCATAAATTAATTTATTAGTGTGAGAGACCCTTAATAACATTGAAGTTAGTGTCAAGTGATTGACGGCACATGTCAAAACAAATAACATTAGGAATTGGTAAAGGTGTCACAACGTGTTCAGTAATTATTTTAATTTTTTTAATAACTCGATAACCGTAAGAGTTAAGACGCTAGTTTCTTAGATAAATTAATTGTATTTGATCTAAAGAAACTTCCTTTAAAGTTAACGGAATTCAATAAAAACTGGGTGTGTGTAAATACAGCAAAGAAAATCTCAATTGTTATTACTTTTTTTTTAAATGTATCATTTCATTTTAGATAGCTATACATTTTAATTACCTGAGCATCAGTTCCGAAAACGCCCACTCCTCTTGACTTAGAGAATTTGCCTTCCTCGTAGTTTAGATATTCTGAAAGAATAGATACCTATTTTTTAAGAAAATATTTATATAATTTATTTGATTAAGGTTTACTCAATTATTTTACTAAAATAGAGAATTTTCGTAACATTTTGGACTATCGTGACTAAAATCATTTTCAAACAAGAGGTCAATATTGTCTGCGAAGTTCCAAAAAACTCATTGGTACGAGCGGGGTTTCGAACCCGCGACCTCCGGATTGAAAGTCACATGCTTTTACCGCTAGGCCAGTTCTTTTTTTGGCCACCAGCGCTTTTTTTAACTATTCATGATATCCATACTAATATTATAAATGGGAAAGTGTGTGTGTCTGTTTGTTTGTCCGTCTTTCACGGTAAGACGGAGCGACGAATCGACGTGATTTTTTAGGTGGAGATAGTTGAAGGGATGGAGAGTGACATAGGCTACTTTTTATCTCATTCTAATGCGGGCGAAGCCGCGGGAAATAGCTAGTATTACATAAAACACTTAACCGTTTCAAAATTTACAAATACGAAGGCCCGATAGTATTTAAAACAGCCGACCGTGTCAAGTTCTATCGGGCCTATTAGCAAAGACATATGTAACTCCGTATATGTAGACGGATAAGGTCTAAGAAAAAAACGTACCTCAAAGCCATAGAGAAAAAGGTACGGTGGCCAAGATGGCGTTACACCTTTAGGAAACGCTCGGCTAGATGGCGCTAGTAAAAATATTTGACATTTTAACACATATCAAGCTATTATCAAGCTAAGAATATGGGCCAAATTGTCAAAACTGAGGTTCTAAAAGTTTTAAGCCTGTGACGAGAGATGGTAGTCTATGCACTGTGATTACACATTTTCCTTTGACAGTAACTCTCTATAATACTCGATCCTCTATGCTATTAGAAATGAAGTATACCTGTAGCGAAGATGTGGTCAACAAGCACATGGCCTTGGTTAGCGGCTATAATCGCTGTCGGGAACATTATAGCGTGGAACGGAACGTTGTCTTTAGCCATAAATTGGTACAACTTCACCTGAAATACAAATTAAATCATCATTAAATAATCGATGATATATCTATACGCATTATTAAGAAAGACTCCACGTCTGTCTGTCTGTTTGTTCGCGATAAACTCAAAAACTACTGCACGGATTTCACCTCTTGAAATTAGTGATTCTTGGGAATATTGAAGAGAATTTATATATACAATTTCCCAAGGTTCAGTGTGATTAACTTAGTTAACCTACAACGATATTTGCTAAAGAAATCGGAAACCTTAAGCTGCCTAAGGTTTATATACGCTTTAATCAAACAAAATGTACGATGAAATTCCCGGCATTTGCCACTGCTCGTGGGAGGCTGGGGTCCACTTTGACAACCAATTCCAAGATTTGGCGTAGGCACTAGTTTTTACGAAAGCGACTGCCATCTGACCTTCCAACCCGAAGGGTAACTAGGCCTTATTGGAATTAGTCCGGTTTCCTCACGATGTTTTCCTTCACCGAAAAGCGACTGGCAAATATCAAATTACATTTCGCACATAAGTTCCGAAAACAGCAGTTCTCGAAAAGTTTGTACAAAAATTAAGGAAAAAGTTAGATTTGTTTTTATTATTCCTTTTTTGTTACCAAAATTTCTTTCATGAATTGAGATTTTAGTAAGTTTTATTTGGTCATTAAGGTTCTCTAGTATTTATATTTCCTTAATTACAACAATGACCCTGTATATATCCTACGAAAGTCGACTTATATCACTAAATGTTGGTAACAAAATAGGATCAATTAAAATTTGCTGACGTGGCTATGTACAAAGTATTCGGGAACTGCTCAAAAACTCATTGGTGCGAACCGGGGTTCGAACCCGCGACCAGGGCTCGGATACCGGTTAAAATTTCAAACCGTTATCATGTACTTTCGGCATAACCTTTAAATTTCATTTCCGCTCGAAAAACCGCTATTTTTAAACCGGTTTTTAGGGGAACACTTTCATAAAGGTTTCGTTCGATTAACCGGTTTAGAACAAAATAAACCAGTTTATTCCACGGCGTGATAGGTAATTAAGACTGTTCTAATAACCAAACAAAAAAAGTCGCTGCGTGAACGTAGGTATTTAAGAAAGAAGAGAAGAAGGTCTGGAAGAGATCGCTCTTTAGCGATAAGGCCGCCTGTTGTTTACCTCTGTAATAAAATTTATTGTAATGTGCGTGTTCCTATGTACATTTCTGAGGTTGTGCAATAAAGTGGATTGTATTTGTATTTACGCGGTGCCGATGCGTCTCGCCGCTCGTCAAATAAACCGGTTTATTTCGGTTAAAATAAAGTTCTCATAACGTTTGCGTTCTTTAGAAAGTTCGGAGTAAAATCGAAATAAACCGGTTTTAACCGGTAAAAAATAAACCGGCTCCGAGCATTGCCCACGACCTCCGGAACGAAAGTCGCACGTACTTAATAAATAAATATTATTGGACATTCTTACACAGATTGACTGAGGCCCACGGTAAGCTCAAGAAGGCTTGTGTTGTGGGTACTCAGGCAACAATATACATAATATATAAATACTTATATACATAGAAAACATCCATGACTCAGGAACAAATATCTGTGCTCATCACACTAATAAATGCCCTTACCGGGATTCGAACCCGGGACCTCAGCGTAGCAGGCAGGGTCACTACCGACTGCGCCAGACCGGTCTTGCCGCTAGGCTACCAGCGCTTCCTAAAAACATAACTTGATTGAAATCCTTACATGTATATCTTTGTCTGGCTTCCACCATTTCTCGTAGTCTTTAGTAAGACATTGCGTTATACTCCAGTACCCGACCGGGGCATCGAACCACACGTAGAAAACCTGTAACAATAGTACATTACATCAGAGGCCGGGAAAATGAGGATTTCCGACCAAGTGGGTATATACCGGATAGGGATACGAGGCCGGGAATCCGTTTTCACGCCGAGGCATGTATAGTGCTTTTCTCAAACATACAATGAAATAAATAAAAAATGCTCTAAAGGACAATATTTTATAAAAAAAAGTTACTTTGCAGGCCTAGGCCTAAAAAATAATATGAAATCCCTTTACAGTCCTCTCGAGTTGTTGCGCCCATAAAGCGATACTTCCCAGCCCATTTTAAGGAACGTAAAGACAATATTTCATTGCATGTTTGAGAAAAAGCAATTTTTCAGTACAGATGGTGTTTTTTTTACGCACTAGTGCGAGAAGTGGTTCATTATATGTCAGGTCGAAACTTCGGAGGTCCATATTATCTGTACTGAAAAACGTCGTTTGATACACGTGCGAAAAGGAAATTCGTAACTCGTGTCGATTTAAAACACTCCCTTCGGTCGTGTTTTAATTTATCGCCACTCGTTTCGAACTTCCTCTTTTTCGCACTTGTATTGAAATGTACTATTTTTAACCCCCGAGCCCCCGCGAAAAATCGACGGGGTGTTATAAGTTTGACGTGTCTGTTGTCTGTTTGTCTGTCTGTCTTGTCTGTCTGTCTGTGTGTGTGCGTGTGTGTGTGTGTGTGTCTGTCTTTCACACAAAATCACGTTTGTTATTGTCTTGTTGTGACAAACCTGTCTTTTAGTTAGTGTAACCACCGCTGGCGCTAGTTGCAACTAGCAATTGCCACTTTAATGTACACCCATAATATGGTTCGACCAAACGTTAAAACGCGGCGTGCGCGATCTGGTGTACGACTCTTTTTCTTTTTAATTAATTTGGTTTTTTTCTGTTTATAATTATTATTTTATTCTATGTGTCCATCACAGTCTGTTGTTATTTTTCTTGTAACGTTTTCACTTTCTGAACTGTTTGACCACGTTCTTGTATGTGTTTTGTATTTCTTCTGTCTGTTACCCTCCGTGAATCTTTCTCACTTGATGGTCTCATCGGAAGATCAGCGCTGGAAGTCACCAGCAACACGCTGAGATGAGGCCATTTCGTGGCACTTCATTCCTTTCTGTCTTGTTGTTATTATGTGTATTTTGTCTTACCTGTGTTCACGAATAAACGTTTATTCTATTCTATTCTATTCTGTCTGTGTGTGACTGTCTGTGGCATCGTAGCTCCCGAACGGATGAACCGATTTAGATTTAGTTTTTTTTTGTTTGAAAGCTGATTTTTTAATTACATGTGCTGAAAAGCTCCTTACCTTATTAGTGTACCCCTCTAAGGGGACAGGTACGCCCCACTTGAGGTCCCGGGTGACAGCGCGCGCCCGCAGCGGCTCCCGCAGCCACGAACGGGCAACCGCACGGGCGGACGGGGACCAGCCCTGTTCCACTTTGCTCCACCATGAACGGAGGGCTGGCTCCAACTGGAATTAAATGGTTTTATTAGACCGGACAATACGATTTCGTTTTGTCAATACAATATTGACAAAACGAAAATTTTAACTAAAAAACTCCCGTGAGACTCATAACTAACTAACTATTGTGGCTCAGTGATCCAAAGTGAATCTTGGCCTCCGAAACGAGAGATCGCCACCTGTCCCGATCCTGCGCAGCCTCTTGCCAGTCTCTGACTTGAAGCCGACGCAGATCCTCCACCACACTGTCCTCCCAGCGGTACCTGGGTCGACCCGCCGGGCGGCCACCAGCCGGTCGACCCAAGAACGCTCTCTTGACAGCCCGATCGTCTCCCATTCTGAGTAAGTAACCGAACCAGCGAAGTCTGTGGGCTTTCGTTTCGCCGATGATATTTGGTTCGGCCACTAACTCCTCGATCTCAGCATTTTTCCGGACCCTCCAGGTGCCATCGTCTCTCTGAATAGGTCCCAGGATCTTGCGAAAAATCTTTCTCTCCGCTACCACATGACTCATACATATTTAAAAATATTTTAAGCGGGTTACTCACGTATTAAGTCGATATAGCGTTCGACATGTTTCGGTCCAATTTCGAGGACCTTTCTCAAGAGTAGCGACCCCGCCTTTACATGTCGAGAGCGCGACGCATACTGCGGGCGCTTGCTCGGTGCGCGCGGCTGCTGAGGACAGGCATGTCGAAGGCAAACATGTCGAACGCTATATCGACTTAATACGTGAGTAACCCGCTTAAAATATTTTTAAATATAAAACGAAAATTTTCATAAAGAGGGGGAAAAAATACCCTTTTTTGAAGGGTACCGTCATATCATATTTGACGACCGATCTGGCTCAGTCGGTAGTGACCCTGCCTGCTAAGCCGCGGTCCTGGGTTCGAATCCCGGTAATACCGTGGGCCTCAGTCAATCTGTGTAAGAATGTCCTTTATAATATTTATTTATTATTTATCTTATCACTTATGCCGGTATGTACATACTAGCTAAACTTTGCAGAGTAACTTTTGAGGTCATAATTAGAGATGCACCGAATATTCGGTTACTATTCGGTATCCGGCCTATTCGGCCCTTATTTTAATATTCGGCCGGATACCGGATAGTGACGTACTATCCGGCCGGATACCGGATGTGCTATTTTTGATTGAATGATTTTAGAGTAAACAAATTAAATGTAAAAAAAAAACAGTTACGGTTATAATACTTATAATCATAGCCCTTTATTATAAAAAAAAAATAAACATTTAAACAAAAAGGGACTCCGCGCGAAGGTCACTACGAAACAAGTCAAAACCTGCACGACGCGCCCGCTTCCTGCTTAAATTGTAGGTAAAATTCTGCTGGCCGAATATTCGGCCGATGGTTAGCCGAATATTCGGTATCCGGTATCCGGCCAAACAACTATTCGTTGCATCTCTAGTCATAATGGACCACTTTTACTATGGGACTAATGAAATCGCTAAAAAAAATGGTTGTTCCATAGAAATGTGCGGTAGCACGACAGTCGACATATATGAAACAGCCATATTTTTTTTGCGATTTACGCATCGGTCCCATATTAAAAGTTGTTCATTATGACCTCAAAAGTCACTATGCAAAGTTTGGCTTTTTTTATTTCACTAAGTCTCACCTGTCCCAGCTCTATAAAGAGTTGTTCACTCGGCCGTATAGCGGGCGACTGTCCGCATATTTTGCAGCGCGGATTGATCAACTCTATGGCGTTGACTATAGCTGTCTCACTCTAACTATACGTCTGTCTCACCTGTCCTAATTCTATGAACACCTCTCGCCTTCGTGTAAGCTGTCTCACTCTAACTATACGTCTGTCTCACCTGTCCCAATTCTATGAACAACTGCTCACTCGGCCGTATAACGGGCGACTGTCCGCATATTTTGCAGCGCGGCTTGATCAACTCTATGGCGTTGACTAGTTGTCCGCATTTGTCGCCTCTCGCGTCTTCGTATAAGCTAGCGGGCGACTGTCCGCATATTTTGCAGCGCGGCTTGATCAACTCTATGGCGTTGACTACAGCTGTCTCACTCTAACTATACGTCTGTCTCATCTGTCCTAGTTCTATGAACAACACCTCTCACCTTCGTATAAGCTGTCTCACTCCAACTATACGTCTGTCTCACCTGTCCTAATTCTATGAACAGCTGCTCACTCGGCCGTATAACGGGCGACTGTCCGCATATTTTGCAGCGCGGCTTAGTCAACTCTATGGCGTTGACTATAGCTATCGCACTCTAACTATACATCTATCTCACCTGTCCTAATTCTATGAACATTTATTTATTAACAAAATTTTATTTGATATTTTATTTATTCTAAATATTCATAATGTAATGTGTTTGATTCAATTAATTGTAGTATCAATTTTTAATTTAATTTGGATTTTAATGTAATAATTTTTAATGTATTTCAACCATTTTCTTGTTAGTTGTTTGTCTTTTTTAATGTTTTCATGTTAATATACAGAAATTTAATGTAATTGGTATGTGTATACCCAATCTCAAAATTGTATTTTGTATGCCTATCGGCGAAGCATAGCGCTCTGACAGAATTTTGTACCAACATTGTTACCTATGTTTACAAACAAATAAATCGTTTAAGGTGGCTCGCCTAGGTTACCCGAAGCTCAGGCTGCGTTAGATGGCGTTAATCTGCAAATTACCAGTCTTATTTTTTTTGTGGAGTCGTACAGGCATTTATATACTTTCAATTATGCTTCGCGAACATTTAATATTAAAATTGACGTATTACAACAGACATTCAACTTCTCATTGTAACGTTAATCCCCTTAATGTAGATAAATTTACTATTTTACACTATTTTTAAGTACCACTCACACATACAAACAGTGTTTTTGTATTCCTTCTAGTCGATAATTTCACGCGGCGACAGCTTGTTTAAATAGCCTTGCGGTAAATACGTGCCATCGCATGATTTGCATGGAAGTACTGGGTTCGAATCCAGGACTTTTTATCTTTTTTTTTTTTATACTACGTCGGTGGCAAACAAGCATATGGTCCGCCTGATGGAAAGCGGTCACCGTAACCTATGGACGCCTGCAACTCAAAGAGTGTCGCATGCGCGTTGCCGCCCCATTAGAAACTTGTACACTCCCCTTTGCTGCGTGTGCACAGCAAAAAGGGGTGTACAAGTTCAAAGGAGGGTTTGGGTTGCCGACGACTCAAAGGACAATAGACGGAACAAATTAGTTCCGTAAGTCCTCCCGTCGTCAGCACCCCGCACCCTCGTTGAGCTCTGGCAGCCTTACTCACCGGCAGGAACACAACACTATGAGACACTATTTTTTGTTTTATTATTATACATAAATGTATATGTACTCGTACAGTAGTTACTGAGCGTTTTCCACAAAAAAGATTAAAAACCTATTCTCTTACATGGTAATAATTTTTGGGTTCGTCGAACTCAGAATTTCTAACATAATTATCCTAATCTGATATTTTTAAAAATTCCAAAAAGTATAGATAAATTTTAGTTTCTAAACTACGATTCGAATGATTTTTTTTTCTAATTGTTTATTTTCGATGGAGCAAGGGTATTCAAATTTTGAAATCTTAAATTAGTAAATGAAAATGCAATAGTTAACTGAGTAACGTAATGCTTTAAAAACTCAAGTGGACTTTTTTTATCTAAGGAGTAATTTCGATAAAATATTATATTTAGCGAGGGTATTAAAAGTTGTGTTTTATATCTCAACTTAATAAATAGAAAATCAAAATGACAATAAAAAAATCAATATGTTCTCTAAGATAAAATTGATACCTTCGGCTCTCCATTCTTGCTCGGTCAATAAAAAATACAAATTTATGTCCAAAAAAATACAAAAAGTTTATAGAATCCTGGGAATCGAACGCACCTTCTTCACGGCGTGACAGACGACTGTTCACCAACGACGCCATTACATAACACGCTGTTACCGACGAAATTGGGCTATACATATATAATTATTTAAATATAAATAATAATGTCAAATCCATACTAATATTACAAATGGGAAAGGGTGTGTGTCTGTTTGTTTGTCCGTCTTTCACGGCAAAACCGGAGCGACGAATTGACGTGATTATTTAAGGGGATTTAGTTGAAGGGATGGAGAGTGACATAGGCTACTTTTTGTCTCTTTCTTACGCGAGCGAAACCACGGTCAAAAGCTAGTTTATTATAAATGGGAAAAGCTGGCTACTCTATAATCTGAAGTGGAAGAATTCGTTGTTTCACCAAAGATAATGTGTGTTTGTTTGTTTGTCCGTCTTTCACGGCCAAACGGAGCGACGGATTGACATGTTTTTTAAGTGGAGATAGTTGAAGGGATAGAGAGTGACATATGCTACTTTTGTCTCTTTCTAACGCAAGCGAAGCCGCGGGCAAAAGCTAGTACAGCACGGGTAGCATGGTCGCGCGATAGACGATAAAATATCAGGCCGTCCCTGTCGCACTATTAGTAAGTGCGATTATAGGGACGGCCAGATGTTTTATCATTTATCGCGTGACCATAATTGCCTGCCTGGACCAGATTATATTGATGATAATTTGATGATAATTTGATGATAATTATTATTTGCAACCATTTAGTTAATATTGTCTTCAGTTACCGCGATAGTTACTCATGAAATAAAAACTACGAAAACGGATTAAATCGCGTATAATTCATCCCGATGTTTCGAACACTTTTACAGCGTTCGTGGTCAACGGGTGACTGAGGAAAAATTACAATGTGCAAAAGCTACCCGTATTCTTGTATATAACCATTTAGTTGTTGAAAAAAAAACATTCACACAACAATAACATAGGTCAACCAGCTCAGTAAATGCAATACATTACTAATACTATGCCCACACTATGACCTATGTATAATGTATTATACCAGACGTGTAATATTTTATTTTATCAACAAAGGCATAATAAAGGATTGTATTGTATTTTTGTATGAAAATAAAAAATAAGCACCTTAAACACCTCTCGCCTTCGTGTAAGCTGTCTCACTCTAACTATACGTCTGTCTCACCTGTCCCAATTCTATGAACAACTGCTCACTCGGCCGTATAACGGGCGACTGTCCGCATATTTTGCACCGCGGCTTGATCAACTCTATGGCGTTGACTAGTTTTCCGCATTTGTCGCACTGGTCGCCTCTCGCGTCCTCGTATAAGCACCCGGGGTGGGGGCAGGTGCCTTCCACGAACCTGTAAAGAAGAATCAAGTATTAACCCTTAAATGCATGGTGATGTATATATGCATCATATATTTGATGGCCCGTGGCTCGATATGTAGCTATCCAAAATCACATTTATTGCTTAATTATTATTCATTATTATTTAACATACAATGAAATACATTAAATAATATAATGATTTACTATTTATTATTTAAGGATTAAGATGAAATGGCGGAAAAGTGTGAAAAAACAGGACGATGGCGATTTTTAGTATGTGATTTAGGCAGATTTTTTCGGAGTTAGTAATTAGTATATGTTTAAACATTTTATCATAAAGGTTTCACAAATAGTGTACCTTTTTAAAAGTAGTAATTAAAAAAAAAACTTACCAATTACGATATACTTATATAAATAAGATTTGGCCTATTTAACTTCTAACACTGATTTAGAATAAAAATCGATCTTAAATAATTTTTTTTATTATTTTTCCCAGGGTCAGAAAACCATTGTCTATCACATATATTAATATCTCGTTAAAAGAAAAATTCATGCATTTAAGGGTTAACCCGACGTTTTGGACAATGTCATGTCCGAAACGTCGGGTTAAATATAAACGTAAGTTTTACGCGACTAAATCCCGTTTTAATTTAATAATATGAGTGAAGATAGTGCTAGTTTAAATCAATATATCCATACTAATATTATAAATGCGAAAGTGTGTGTCTGTTTGTTTGTCCGTCTTTCACGGCAAAACGGAGCGATGAATTGACGTGATTTTTTAAGTGGAGATAGTTGAAGGGATGGAGAGTGACATAGGCTACTTTTTGTCTCTTTCTAACGCGAGCGAAGCCGCGGGCAAAAGCTAGTGATATATGGAAGATATTTCGATTAGTTACATTTGCCCCGTAGTTGTTATTACCCCGACTGACCTTATGAGTTGTATATATACAGAGTGTAACAAAAATGGTGGTGATCCGTTTAAGGGCGTACTCAGTATCGTATTCTTATCAGGAAAAAGTAGAAGAAAATTTTTTTTCCGCTAAAAAAATTTTCACTTTTGTATGAGCCGGGCCGCGCGAATCGGTCGAATCTCCATACAAAGATAAAAAAATTTTTTGCGAAAAAAAATTTTTATCCTACTTTTTCCTGATGAGAATACGATACTGAATACGCCCTTAAACGGATCACCACCATTTTGTTACACCCTGTATAAATAAATACCTGTCAGCTAAGAATTTGTCGCATTTCTCGCAGTGCAGCTGGTCGACTGTCTGTGAGCTGATGAACCCATTGTCCCTCACCTGACGGAACAGTGTCTGTACTAATCTGCAATTAAATATTGAAATAAATCAATGTTGGGGGACACCTTACACAGATCAACTTAGCCCCAAACCAAAGACCTATATAACTTCGTATAGATAGATAAAGTCTAAGAAAAAAACGTACCCCAAAACCATACAGAAAAAGGTACGGTGAGCTAGATGGCGATACACCTTTGGGGTACGCTCGGCTAGATGGCGCTAATATTAATATTTGACATTTTAAAACATATCAAGCTAAGAATATGGGCCAAATTGTCAAAACTGAGGTTCAAAAGTTTTAAGCCTGTGTCGAGAGATGGCAGTCTATGCACTGTGATTACACATTTTACTTTGACAATAACTCTCTTTAATACTCGATCCTCTTTGCCCCAAACTAAGCAAAGCTTGTACTGTGGGTGCTAAGCGACGATATACATACTTAAATAGATAAATACATCCATACTAATATTATGAATGGGAAAGTGTGTGTGTCTGTTTGTTTGTCCGTCTTTCACGGCAAAACGGAGCGACGAATTGACGTGATATTTAAAGTGGAGATAGTTGAAGGGATGGAGGTGACATAGGCTACTTTTTACCTCATAAAATGGGGGGTGGATTTTGTAACGCTAGTTTCTTAGAGAAATTAATTGTATTTGATCTAAAGAACCTTACCTTAAAGTTAACGGAATAAAAACAGGGTGTATATACCGTTTACTTACTGTGTGTGTTCCGGTGTAGTGGTACGACCGAAGTGGTCAAACCCGATGTCGAACCAGCGATACACTGAGTTGTGAATCTCGAAGTATTTGTCGCAGATCTGCTGTGGCGTTAGACCTTCTTGTAATGCCTGTAAAATGTTAAGAAAAAAGGTGTAAATTCAATTCAATTCAAAATATCTTTATTCATGTAGGCCTAGTTACAAGCTCTTATGAATAGTTCATTACATATATATTATGATCTTAATCTAACCTAATTATCAGAGCAATTTATTGTTGTAATTATTGTTCATAATAATATTGAGTCTATAATATACAATTTCATATAAAAATAATAGTTAAACAAAAAATATATAATTAGGTATATGTATACAGGGTGTAAACCTAATACGGGCGAACCTCTTAACGGTGGTGAGTATAGGACGTATAAAATGTAATTAGATAACTTTTACTTAAAATTGAGATATTTTTTTATCCATACAAATTAATTCGGCCCGCAACGTAATGCAAACACACTCCCGTTAAACGCTCGGTGACAGTTGTCATTGATTGTCATCGCAACCACGTTTACAGTACATTGCTGCTGAGATTATTTTCAAAAATTCATTATGGGGTGAAAATTAAGAGTAAATCAAAAACACCTCTTAATTAATGATTACAATATTGAATTATACGCCTGGTTTCATTTATCGCCCTTATTACGTTTACGCGCTGTATATAAAAATACATGTCTAGAATACACACAGGTCGAACGCGATTAATTAATTTTAATTAATCGCGTTCGACCTGTGTGTGACTTTAAATAGTGTACAAAGCGCGAGAACTTAAAGTGTTATATGGTGTAACCGAATGTTCGGTTTGGTAAGAGCTGAACCGAATGTTCGGCCGAATATTCGTATTCGGCAAAATCCATATTCGGGCCATCTCTAATTTTTACTCTTTTTGCTAGTCAGTACTTATTTATTTTTGGTATAACTATAAGGGAACTAAGTTAAAGTAAATCTTTGATAGTGTTGTACTCACTTTGGTCTCTGTGGCAGTTCCATACTCATCTGTACCGCATATGTGTATTGTATTGTAATCACACCCTCGACAATATCTGTTGACAATCAACTCAATTTTACTGTGGCCTTTTCCTTATAAAAAATAAAATTCAGATGTTAGGGGCTGTATTTTAATGCCAATCATAGCAAGAGGTAAATAAAATAAAAACCGGCCAAGAGCGTGTCAAGCCACGCTCAGTGTTTCCCGTGTTTTTCTCAAAAGCTACTCAACCTATCAAGTTCAAAACAATTTTCCTAGAAAGTCTTTATAAATTATAAACTGAAATAGATACCATATTTTACAATAAAAAGCGATCATAAGACCAGTTTTACTGGTCCAAGCACAGCGGATATCGTCTCGCTCCAGCTAACGCGAGCTGACGTGTTCGACCGCTACACCACCCAGCCAAATAGCACGACGGTACCGTGTTGTGTTCCTGCCGGTGAGTAAGAGCTCTGAAGGCGAGGGTGCGTCCTTTGACCAACTCTAAGGGCGAGAATTAGTTTGTTCCGTCTATATGAATCCTTTTGCAGGATTACGATATAGCGAGAGAGATGGTGCTGCCATCTATCGATGTACTTAACACATCAAATTATTTTATTAAATATTTTTAGATTTGGGTTTTTAAGTAGTAACACTGTTTGAGTTAGGCATCCATAGGTTACGGTGACCGCTTTCCATCAGGCGGACCGTATGCTTGTTTGCCACCGACGTAGTATAAAAAAAAAAATTAAAAAACCGGCCAAGAGCGTGTCGGGCCACGCTCAGTGTAGGGTTTCGTAGTTTCCCGTGTTTTTCTCAAAATACTCAACCTATCAAATAAAACATTTTTCTACATCGGAAGTCTTTATAAAGTTATACTTTTCAGATTTTTTTTCCATATTTTACAATACAACACATCATTCATAATGACAAGTTTTACTTAACCTCCATTCAACCCCCCAACTTCATCATATCTCAAGATTATTTTGTGTTTATGATGATGAATGATGATGATTACCTGGCAAAAATATCTCCTGATAGCACACAGCCAATGATATTGCCCAGATGCGGTACGTTGTTTACGTAGGGCAGGGACGATGTGATCAATACGTTCTTTCTGTCTTTAGTCGGCAGTCTGAAACAATAAGTAAATATTGGGGACACCTTACACAGATCAACTTAGTCCCAAACTAAGCAAAGCTTGTACTATGGGTGCTAAGCGACGATATACATACTTAAATAGATAAATACATACGTATATACATAGAAAACATCCGTGACTCAGGAACAAATATCTGTGCTCATCACACAAATAAATGCCCTTACCGGGATTCGAACCCAGGACCGCGGCTTAGCAGGCAGGGTTACTACCAACTGAGCCAGACCGGTCGTCAATAAGAGTGTTACTACAATGTTTTGCCGCCAGAGGGCAGCACTATCACAAATCTATGCAAAATGACGTCATCCGCATGAGATGTTCGACCCTCGTCCTATTGCAACAGCGCGGATATTGCTACTTGACACTAGATGTCGCGAGTATCTCCTAGATATTTCATTGTAGATTGTTGAGCCGACACTTTTTGTTTGTTGGGAAACTAGCGACATAATGAGCGGACATATCAACTACTTGACGCTAGATCGACATCTAGTCTACAAATAAGATTTTTAAAGAACATTTTTGGCCCAAGCTTTTATCACCGACTGTACCTTTCTTTCAACAGACATCTACTGCTCTCCGAGACGTTTCTAAAAACCCCTACTCGATGGGGATACGACGTTTCATAACAGAGTTCCTATGACCACCTTTCTGCATCATCAGATCAGCTCCATGATACTATTATATTGCATTGTCACGTGGTTTACATATGTGTGCAAAATTTCAGCTCAATCGGAAACCGGGAAGTGGGTCAAATTTAGCTTCTGGTTTAGAACCAAACTAACATACTAACAAGGCAAGTTGAATAAAGCTTGTAATAACCTAACCACAAAATTAAAATTTTGAAAAAACCCCCGACCGCGACCTAGTGGACCGATTTTCATGAAACATGGCTAAGAACACTCCCGACTAACTCAGCTTTCAGACAAAAAAAAAACTAAATCAAAATCGGTTCATCCGTTCGAGAGCAACGATGCCACAGACAGACACACACACAGACAGACAGACAAACAGACACAGACAGACAGACATACACACAGACAGACACGTCAAACTTATAACACCCCTTCGTTTTTGCGTCGGGGGTTATAAAGCAGTACAGTAAACGGCCATAAACAATGCACATCGATTTTTCCTCTTCGTAGAGTTGTCGCTTTCTTGCTCATGTTGTCTCTTTCCAAAAACCTATGTGCATTCTTTATGGCCGTTTACTGTCTTTTAGTTACAAAGGGCTATTAAGACATACAGACAAAATTGTCAATCAAAAAATCAATAGAGTTAGAAATTAGTGTTGATTTTCTTTTGTTTGAAAACTCTATAGCCTGTGTGGTGACGGGTTAAGAATTTCACCACCCCCTTTCTTCCCGTGGGTGTCGTAGAAGGCGACTATGGGATATGGGTTAAATTGTGGCGTAGGCGAGAGGCTGGCAACCTGTCACTGCAATGTCACAGTTTCGTTTTCTTTCAACCCCTTATTTGCCAAGAGTGGCACTGAAGCTTTAGTAGTTTCATGTGTTCTGCCTACCCCTTTATGGGATACAGGCGTGATTGTATGTTGTTGTTGAAAACTCTATTTCATTGAAATTGAAATTTAATTGGAAGTAATTTGTACTAGTATTAGTACATTGAACCATAAGCACAGTATAACAAAGAGTACTATCGTACAGTATGGCCACTCCCGCTCCCCGGTGAAAGTGCCGCCCACCCCCTCTCGGTTACCTCACAGTTACCGCCTGTCAAACACGCGAACAGTCGACCTGTCATATCTCACTCATACAAGCATGGTACGCGTTCACCTACACGAGCTTAGACTGTGTGCTAGGAACGCGCATCTTTCATATATTTGATCGCCAGTGTCCAAGGTCTGCCATAAATTAGACTGCAAGTGTGTGGGAGACAAACTTACGAATATTTGTCCTGTTTCAACGGCGCTTGTAACCGGCTGAGTCCATTTTCCCAGCTATCTTTCGCACTGGCTATCTCTTCCTCTGTAGGCCCTGGTACAACTGCTGGGCCGTCCATTGGCGTACTACAAACATAAAATAGTACTGATTTAAACTTTCACGATTATTACACACAATTATTTTTGAAATCGGGCTTAATCGCGTTAGAGATGGGCCGAATATTCGGTATATATTCGGTATTCGGCATATTCGGCAAGTTTTTCAATGTTCGTATTCGGCCGAATAGTTCGGTTATATTGCCGAATATTTACCGAATAAACAAAGTAAATAAATAGCGTAAGTTGTTTCGTAATTCATTGGATAACGACATCCTATTTCAGCATTCTAAGGAACCACCAAAGGGAGTTAAAAATGCATTCTAATTCAAATATAAGTACCTACCTAAAATAATTATGTAAAAAAGTAAAATAACGTAGCAAATTGTATGAAAATTAAGAGCCTTAGTACCCATTACCAATCATTGAAAAGTTTTTTAACTCTAAGCCAGGATTTAAAATATGGCGGAACCGAATATTCGGCCGAATGTTCGGTTCGGTAACAGCTGAACCGAATGTTCGGCCGAATATTCGTATTCGGCAAATTCCGTATTCTGCCCGTCTCTAGACTACATATTAAACTGACCTCCAACGTTTCAGGCACGGCGTTGTCCCCGTGGTCGCGGAGAAGACTGGCTTGAAATGACATCAACACCTTCTGCGGCTTAAGTGCGGATAGTTCGAAAAACTCGCGCGGCTGTCAGAAGGTGTTGATGTCATTTCAAGCCAGTCTTCTCCGAGACCACGGGGACAACGCCGTGCCTGAAACGTTGGAGGTCAGTTTAATATGTAGTCATACGCGATTAAGTCCCGATTTTAAAAATAATTATGCATAAAATAGTAATTACGATACAAGTGCGAAATAAAGGATATTTTAAACGAGTGGCGAAATAAAAACGACCGAGTGTTTTAAACGACAGTGTTACGAATTTCTCACACGTGTATCGTACGACGTTTTTCAGTACAGATGGCCCTCCGAAGTTTCGACCTGGCAGATAATGAACTTCTCTCACTAGTGCGTAAAAAACTCCATCTGTACTGAAAACAAAAATAAACAGTCAAAAATAAATTTTATAGCACACACTATACCCACCCAACAGGCGACGCTAGACTGGCCAATTGTGGAGCACCCAAAGCTGAGACTGCAGCGAACGGTTTATCCACCGAACCACCCCACTGCTTTACCGCTTCCTAAAAAACGTAATAATTACTATAAACATATTATAAACTGAAATAAATAAAAACACTAAAGAAAAAGCGATCAAGCCCACTGGTGGCGAAGCCGGGAATCGAAACCCGGTCTCCGGTCTCCAGCTATCGCGGCTGACGTGCTTAACCGCTACACCACCCCGACCGCCGAGGTACCCGTCGAAGTTTCTCTAGCGTGTGTTTCCCTACGTTGAGTAATACACGAGTACATTGTGCAACAAGGGGAGGAAATTGAATATTACTAACGAGAGTAAGTTAAATCGCGACGGCTTGCTGGAGCGATTTAAAGACTCGAGTTAGTAATATTCATACTGCCCGAGTTAAACACAATGTTTTTCATCACACTCGCAATGTAAAAAACATGTAAATAGATGTAAAAAAGTTAAGTACGGTACAAGAAATTTCATTATTCCCTTGGGAGAACGATTTTTCTATAACTCACGCTCCGCCTGCGTGCAATAGCACATTTAAAGTGCGGGTGTGATGAAAACATATTTTTTATCATGTAGAAAGGACTGCGAGCGATTACTACATATTTTTAAATTAAAGGAAAAATTGATTATTTTTGATGCATTCTTATAGGTACATGTTGCTATATCGCCACCCTAAGTGCGTTTTCACATTATCAGATCCGATATCGAATGTCGGAAGGATTTCAAAGGCAAAAATCAAACATGGCAGCTGAAATGTACGGGATATTTATCCTAGATCCGATATCGGATCGGATAATGTGAAAACGCACTAAGGCGTTTAGGAATTGAGGGAAGGCATGGAAAAATTCGCACGCATCCAGCAGGCCTCCGTTAGTCATAGCGGCAGTCCGGTCTGCGGTTGATGCGGGTTCGAGTTTTGCCGGAAGAGTATTTTTTTCCATTTTTAGGGTTCCGTAGTCAACTAGGAACCCTTATAGTTTCGCCATGTCTGTCTGTCCGTCCGTCCGTCCGTCCGTCCGTCCGCGGATAATCTCAGTAACCGTTAGCACTAGAAAGCTGAAATTTGGTACCAATATGTATATCAATCACGCCAACAAAGTGCAAAAATAAAAAATGGAAAAAAATGTTTTATTAGGGTACCCCCCCTACATGTAAAGTGGGGGCTGATATTTTTTTTCATTCTAACCCCAACGTGTGATATATTGTTGGATAGGTATTTAAAAATGAATAAGGGTTTCCTAAGATCGTTTTTTGATAATATTAATATTTTCGGAAATAATCGCTCCTAAAGGAAAAAAAGTGCGTCCCCCCCCCCCCTCTAACTTTTGAACCATATGTTTAAAAAATATGAAAAAAATCACAAAAGTAGAACTTTATAAATACTTTCTAGGAAAATTGTTTTGAACTTGATAGGTTCAGTAGTTTTTGAGAAAAATACGAAAAACTACGGAACCCTACACTGAGCGTGGCCCGACACGCTCTTGGCCGGTTTTTTTCCTTTATGTAAAAACTTACAAGAAGTACAATTTTTACTCCTATCGCCATTCCATAATTACAAGCTTTTATTTAACTTGCAATATAACCCCCCTTATTCATAAACGTTCACTAAAGTTATCAAGCCGGTAAAGTTTGTTTTGTCTCTTTCGGACGTATTGGTGTGATAGAAAGGGACAAACGAACTTTAGCGGCCTGATATCTTTAGTGAATGATTATGAATAAGGGGGTAAGTATGTATGTACATCATACATACTTACCCCCTTATTACATACACAAATCTTGCGACACAATTTTGATGCAAATATCTTTAACCGATTGAACTGAAATTTTGCACACATATGTAAATCACGTGACAGTGAATTGTTAAACTAAGTAGACTAACTCACATATATATATAAGATTTTGATATGTACAATGTACATACTAATTATATAATTATAATGACATGTATCCAATTATAAGTAGAATAGTACTAAAATGTAAAATGGAAACTGACCTATAACTGATGTTTTTAATAAATATTTTCTTTTCTTTTCAATGCAATATTATGTTATTATGGAGCTGATCTGATGATGGAGCAGAAAGGTGGTCATAGGAACTGTTTAAAAGGTCGTATCCTCATCGAGTAAGCGATTTTTAGAAACGTTTCAGAGAGCAGTAGATGAGTGTTCAAAAGAAAAGTACAGTCGGCAATTAAAGCTTAAATATTAATATTAAATATTAATTATTAAATATCAAATATCAAATATATTAAATATCAAATATCAAATATATTAAATATCAAATATCGAATATCGAATATCGAATATCGAATATTAAATATTAAATATAAGATTGTGACAATAATGTTTTTTTTTTGCGAGAAACTTATAAAATGCTAAGAATATTGCTTAAGTTATAAATATTACCTGAACAGCTTTAGCCTGAGCGATGTCAGCGTACCAGCGCAAAGTGTTTTTGTACGGAGCCAAGAATGCCTTTAGGGCTTCGCTGTGGTACAGCGGGTACAGGGTGCTCCATAACGATATGTCGACCGCTGACAACATGTCCTGTAGGAAATAAAATGTTGTTTACACACTAGAACACAGGTAATGACATTTATTTGTGTGATGAACACAGATATTTGTTCCTGAGTCATGGATGTTTTCTATGTATATATGTATATAGGTAAGTATATCGTCGCCTAGCACTCATAGTACAGCTTAGTTTGGGGCTAGGTTGATCTGTGTTAGGAGACCCGATGATCCCATGGCGCCCTCGCGAACGGCACAGAGGGCGAAACGCTGGAGTGGGATTTAGTGGGCTTTCCCTCCCTCTCGACAAGAGAGGGGGCCGAAGGAGAGTCCCCCCCCCCTTCAAGGCCTTCCCGCGGCGGGGGGGGGGACTCTCCTTCCGACAAAAAAAAAAGGTTGATCTGTGTAAGGTGTCTTAATATTTATTTATATGAGCCAATTTCAAGTTTTGTATGAGGAGTAAAGGTTTTGACCCATTTTTTTTTAGTTTAACCCCATTTCTGACTCCCATGTATTTAAATAGGGAATGCCTGCCTCATACTGTGCCTGGACGACCGGTCTGGCTCAGTCGGTAGTGACCCTGCCTGCTAAGCCGCGGTCCTGGGTTCGAATCCCGGTAAGGGCATTTATTTGTCTGATGAGCACAGATATTAGTTGCTGAGTCATGGATGTTTTCTATGTATATAAGTAAGTATCTATTTAAGTATGTATATCGTCGCCTAGCACCCATAGTACATGCTTTGCTTAGTTTGGGGCTAAGTTGATCTGTGTAAGGTGTCCCCATTATTTATTATTATTTATTTATTATACTAATTAACAACCTCGCTGCTGATCGGTCTTCTAAAATTCGCTCATTAGCAGTGTCTAGACAGGCGACGCACGTCACGAGGTAAATGTTCGATATAGTCGTGCCTTGGCTAGGGCAGGTTGCCCGGCTTAGCCCATAGAGGAATAAGTAACGGCCCAGCCACGACATTGGTCTAAGCGCGACAGCGGTGAGCGGCAGCCATACGTGCGAATGAAAAGTCCCATCGCTGTGTCTCGCTCCAATGTATGGCCGCCGCTCACCGCTGTCGCGCTTAGACCAATGTCGTGGCTGGGCCGTATGGGAAGAGATGTAACTCCATACATCAGTAAATGCGTGTTATTTGTATAGGCATAGTTTAGTGACATCTAGCGACAATCACGCGTCAAATAGCGTGAATTATCCGTATCACTACTCGATACTAGGTGTTAACACTGTCTCGTCTGTCAAAAATTTAATATTAGAAGGTTAATATGATATTAATTAATAATGTATAATTTAATATTAGAATAGTTTACAACTCCATAGCGATCTAACGGGGTAATGCCGCAAGCATTATGGGCACTTTTGCACCGGAGGCGGTGCGGAGCGGTATTGATTGACTAATTACTGTTTGTAATTATTTTTAGTTAAGGCTTTTTTTTTTTTTGACATGGTTATCTTATTACCTAATTATAGTATTTAATGTGTTACATATATTATATAACTTATCTAAATTATGTTTACAACTTATATTATAAGCAGAAGGAATTGAAAACAGAATACTGGTTAACACTATTGTAATATTAGCTAAAAATAAAACCGTAGACTAAATATAATCTCATACCATCCCATACATTAAAATGCACAGCCTAAAAACGCGCATACACTACACCACACAGGCACACATAGATGGCGCCACAAAAACTGCCTTGTTGCCGTCGATTATTTGTAGATTGGCGTTAAGTGTCACTTTCGAGTCATAAATCTGTGTCAAAAGTGACACTTAACGCCATCTACAAGTATAATCGAAAATTACAAGACTCTTGTGGCGCCATCTATGTGTGGTGTAGTGTATGCGCGTTCTTAGGCGGTCGCATTTTAATGTATGGGATGGTATGATCTTCTTACGAGTATAATATATTTAATCTATAATAAAACTCACTCCAAAAATGTATTTGTTAGCAGCGACAAGGGCCTCTACGTGTTGTAAAAGTGCGTCCAGCGCTTGCTTGAGATCAGCTGGCACTGTCTTGGCGGCCAGGACTGCTGAGACCGCAGGCTGCAGTCTCGTCGCCTCCCATTCTTGCATTTGTTGGCTGAAATATATAAAAATGTGTTTAAAATATGGATATTACTTTCACTAATTTGCTGATTTTATTAAAAAAACAGATTTATCCTTCATTCTCTAATACTTTACCGTAAATTATTATATTTTTTCGTTTATTTGATTGAAAATTTACCACTTTTTATCGAAAATAACCGATAACCGGTTATAACCGGTTATCGGTTATTTTTCGGGCATAACCGACACCATAACCGGTTATGAAATTTGATCGGTTATTGACTCGCGAGTGACGTTTGTCTGTGCACTTAAAGAAAAAAAGGAAAAAGCTGGTGAACATGCCCACTTGCTCCGTTTTGGAGTGCAAAAATAAAAGCAGCACCAAAAATATCTCCCATGGTGGCGTTTCGTACCATCGGTAAGCATTATTTAATTTTATTTTAATAGATTTGTGACTTATTTTACGCGAGACACTTTTTTATTAATGAGCCTCACAAAAATAAACTCTATCATCATGTAGTAAAGTCGCTATTCGCATTAAGCGAAAAGCAAAGCTAAATCGCCAAAAGACTAGAACATTCGCTACTCGATCGTCCGTTGACCCGTAGAAATAGACACGGGGTGTTGTCGATAATGTCGATAAAGTTATCGACATTGTTTTTGTGCAGTGTTTGATATTAATGTAAGTTGAATTATGTGGTTTTCAAGTTAATACAAATTTAATTTATGTAATAATGTGGTTTATTGTACATATAACCGTTCGTCGGTTAACTATAAGTAAAGAATATTTGGTGATATCATATTTATCCTTTTTCACTTATTTTAGGTTTCCTAAAGATCCTTTTCAAAAGGAAAAATGGATCGATGCTACCGGGAGACAGAATTGGATGCCAGTGAATTCCAGTACCATATGTTCGATTCATTTCAGCGAGAATGATTTTCTTATAACGGCAAAAGGCTACAGATAGTACAGATATTTAGATAAGAGTGCAATCCCGATTAAGAAAATAGTTACATTCCATGATGTAAGTATATATTTTTTTTTACTGTATTAATTACTCTGTGTTAGTGATGTCTGCAATAATTAAGTAAGCAAATGACTTGAGGATATAACGCATTTATTGATCAGTCTTATTTGAACAATGTATTAGACGTATTAGTAGGTACAGTTTTGATTTTTATGCAAGTTTGTTATTAAAATCCAACCTATACGTATTTTAATTGATTTCTAGCATATAAGCACCGGCGGTGAAACAAGTCTAAACCTATCTAAAAAAAGAAAGGCGGATTTCAGTAATGACTGTGATTCCAACTCTGGACCCTGTACAAAAAAATCTTATGAACCGAGTGAAGACGCAAGTTTCGATATCTCTTATAATATGCCTGGTCCTTCTAGAAAACAAGACATATACGAGTTAAGTAATATAAATGTGAAAAAAGAAACACAAATAAATGAAATGACACATAGTACAACTGTTATGACCAAATCCACAGCTTTAACAAAATGGGTGGCAGAAGAAAGCCTAGACTTTACACCACGGAAGAAAAGTCGTAGCAGTAGTATCCAGGTAACAGGAATTAAACGGGGTACGTCTGTACTTGAGGAGGACAGTCCCGGAGTAATAAAAAAAACGCGAAAAGACGATGACGTACGAATTTCTTTTAAACGTGGTTCATATGTACTTATGGAGAGTAATCCAGTCACTAATAAAAAAATGCGCACGGAAGAAGATATACGAGGTCATGCTAAAAAACGAGTTGGTAATTTTAACCCTGACTGTCAAACAAGTCCAAAAAGATCAAAAATAGATCCAGATCAACTACCGGAATTTACTTTACTCCGAGAAAAATAAAACTTTGTGCTAAGTTGCAATTATTAGTTAACAATCGCGGCTATTTATGATGCATAAAATAACGTATTATAAAGTAATTATCCGCCATGTACAATTATTACAAATAAATATATTCTATTGTATTCTATTCTATTCCATCGAAATTAATTTTATTTGCCCTACGCTGCACATACTTCATCATCTACCTTTTTATCGATAACCCGCTCTGCACGCGACACACATCACTATTTTCTACGCTAATCGCGCATAGACAGTGCTACAACCTAGTGTCAAG
This sequence comes from Leguminivora glycinivorella, assembly GCF_023078275.1. Lineage (NCBI taxonomy): Eukaryota > Metazoa > Arthropoda > Insecta > Lepidoptera > Tortricidae > Leguminivora > Leguminivora glycinivorella. Next base: position 9,992,558 of record NC_062994.1, read on the forward strand.
TGGCCGAACTACTTTCTGTTATCGGAGCTTTTTACTTTGGTTACTCGACGCTAGATGGCAGAACTATCTATGCGATTATCATGTTTCGTTTTAATACATCATAACTGACAATTGATGTAATCAAATCTAAACAGTACGTTGTACACATAAGGTTCAAAGTGTACTAACTGGCATTGGTTCTTATTAAAATTATAATGAAATATTACGACCAATCAGGTGCGGTATGTCTATGTAGTTAACGTTACGACAGTGTGCGTGTTGACGACACCGGTTCTGATAGTAATCGAGGCTTATGCCATTTCCACTGTTTTTTTTATTCCGTGGTTATTGCATTCCCTAGTACGAAAACAATAAGCATTTTAGTGAGAAAACTGATGTCACCGGATTCTCTGAGAAATCCGATACAAAAGCCTTACTCTAGGACTCACCTCTGACCATTCTGCGACATGTCCAACACCGGGAAGAGGTACTGCGTAGCAGCATTGCTTGAGAAGAACGCGAGCTGGTCGTCCACCTCGAGGAGTGGCAGCGAGCGAGGGCCTGCGAACACGCCTGCAATCACAGACACGGCTTAGCGGAGCCAGCACCGGGTTAGTTGTTGGTGGTTTTAACATAAATGTTAGTGATGTTAGTTGAGGGGACCATTTGGTGACAAATGCTGCATAAATGCAAAGACGAAGAGAGAAGGCATTAGTTGCATAAGGAAAGAGCACAATCTATATGTTACTATGGTTTGGCTAGAAATATCCTATATACAGCGCCCATGAGCATTGCAAGAGATTTTAACGACGCATTGTTTTCTATGTATATAAGTATTTATATATTACATATATCGTTGTCTGAGTACCCACAACACAAGCCTTCTTGAGCTTACCGTGGGCCTCAGTCAATCTGTGTAAGAATGTCCTATAATATATTTATTTATTTCTGAGGCTAAGGGCCAGTTGCATCAACCATTTGACAGACACATCATCGTCACGCAGCAGACGTCTATGGAACTTCCCATACAATAAAATTTAACGAACGCTTTAACGGTGACAGGTGGTTTAATGCAACCGGCCCTAAAAGAAAGAAATTTTATTAAATACTGATGTGGAATTGTTTTTTTATTTTAGAATGTAAGTGTTATTCTAAAACTGGCACTTAAAATGAGTTTTGACATTTGAATGTTTTTCTTCTTACTTCTGAAGATTAAGTGTGACTAATCTCCATAATGGTGTCAAGGTCTATAAAAAGCCTTATTTACTGAGTAACAATAACAGGCGCACGCGCAGGCGCCGGTCGCGCGCGCGCTCACGCTGCTCAACTCATTTTTACAACAACAACACGTTTTATAAATTATAATGCTAATGTTGTAATGTATTCCAATTTGTGCCGCTTTGGCTTTAGCTGTAAGGTGCATTTTGTTATTTGAATAAATAAATAAATTGAAAAGATTTTTTTTTCAATTCCTAATAACTCCGGAACTAAGTGAAATCTGGAAAAGTGTATATTATGTAATTTTTGTCTTAAATGGGATTAGAAATATGCTCCTAAATTTCTTGCAATGCTCACAAGCACGATGTATAACGAAATTTGCAAGACCATAAGCTCAATTTATGTCTAATGGCTCCATAGCTCCCTACCATTTTACCGCACGATAAAAATTCCGATTTCTACTAATGATATTATTCTATAAAGGTGTAAAGTTGAGTGATAGGATCAGAAATAGCGTGATAAGAGAGAAGTGTGGAGTGGATGTAGATGTGGTGACAAAGATTGAGATGGCTATGTTAAGGTGGTTTGGGCATGTAGAGAGGATGGAGGAGAGGAGATTAACGAAGAAAGTATATGAAAAAGGAGTGGAAGGGTCAGTTGGTAGTGGAAGACCTAGGCGAATTTTTCTTGATCAAATCGGGGAAATATTGCAAAGGGGCCGGGTCAGAAGTACTCGAAACCGACGAGTGTGTATGAGCGTTATGAAAGTGTGTGAAGCGAAAGTGGTTTGTCAGGATCGTAGTAAATGGAAATCCGTGATCTCTGCCTATCCCTCTGGGAAACAGGCGTGATTGTATGTATGTATGTATGTATGTATGTATGTATGTATATTATTCTATATCTAAAAAACATGACAGTTTAAGATGATACAGTTGGGGTCAATTCTCCATACAAACAATCTCGACTATTTCCTCCCTGGTTTTTGAAGATAGAACACTGATTTGTTCAACACAGATTATTATTATTTTTATCTGTGTCAGACTGTTTTTATTTATTTGATATTCTTATTCTTACTTATAAAGATGCTAGAGCCCATCAAAAATTTCCAAAAACTTATTGATTATGTCGAAAAAAAGGTGTGGTATCAAAAATTGGTAACAATTAGCCAAGAAAACTAAACGGTCCGACACAGATAATTTCATTGTTATTCAGATTCTCATATTTCGTTATGATTAAATAAGTTCTGAAGGAGGAAACAGTTGAGAGTCGAACTTCCATTTTAAAGATTTTTTCGCAATATCTTTTAACTGAGTTGTTCTGAATGGACAATTTTTTTTTTCGACAATTCAAGTTAAAAACACTAGTATATTTAACTAAAGTTCCCAAATTGAAAGGAGTTCCCCTTTTACCATTTTCGCTCCTGTAGCGTCTTAATTATTGTATGAATAAATGACATGTCCTAAATCATTTTTGTAAAATCAGATACCTTAATATATGAGAAAAATAAGAAACTACTGATGCACATGTTTGTGTTAAAATACTGCCACAAAGATAAAGATGTTGATTGTTTAAAAAACAATAATGATAAGAAAATCATAATAATCTTACAGGTTCTTGTGATAATGTAACTAGTCATTTACTAAACTGCTAACAATGTATTGAATTGCATTTATAATTTTAATATTTAAATTATTATAACATTTATGTAAATAATATTAAAAGTATGTTAAAACAAGGTGCTCCTGTATTTTAATGTCTACATATTAATTATTAAAATAAAAGTGTAAATATTCATTTTTCTGAGGCAGTTTATGAATCAGAAAATCTGACGCAACATTATATCCTATTGAGTTGTTAGTACAAAACAGTTTGTGCAGCAATTTTCCTTATAATTTGTCTCGCTTATTTAACTGTTATTGTGTCAATAACTAAGCCAATCCTATAACTGGTAACAATGCATATGATAAACAGCATCGACTCAATAAAATATTAATAAAATTGCATGCATTTCCTAATGAAATACTTGTAAAAATCGAATCCGATCGGTAGAAACAGAAAACCCTACCTTCAAAAGATACATTCTGCAGTTCCACTTTTTTGCCAGCCAAATTGGCGGCAATTAATAATTTCAACGTCGAGGTATTATTCTCGTTTGTAAGAATCTTCATTTTTATTCACTATTCTTCACTTTTAGGTAAAAATTCTTATTATAAATAAATTATAACCTAACAATCATACACCTCAGTCCACCTCACGAAAAAGTGACACATGGATTGACACATAAACCTAATTAAAGAAGATGTAACGAAGGTTACGGGGGCGTACCTAAATATAGGTCTTCTTAAACTAGGTGGTTAATACACACCTGTACAAAATGTTTGAGACAATGTTTTTAAGGTTCCTTACAAAGAAGGTACGAATACAAAAGTAACTCGTGGTAAATTTTACACAATAATTCTGCATTTAAATTGAATATTATATAAATTACACTAAAATATTAGTTTAATTCGCTCTGCAATGTTACACAAGAACGAGAAACAACTGGCATTGATTAAATGAGTAAAAACAAAAGTAAAAACTTTATAAGGGAAATAAATCTTTTAGTTTCTGAACGCACACATAAATGTCACGCTCGCCAACGCCAAGGTCGCGTCACTTGCGTCACCGTCAATCAAAGAAAATCGTTCTTGTGTTTATTTATTTTATTAAAACCTATATTTTGTGAATTACTAATATATTAAATATTAAAATGGAAAGTAATAAATTGGATGCCACCAGTATTTGCAGAACTTGCATGTGCCAAAGTGTCAATATGAGATCAGTGTTTCACAAATTGCAAGACGGAAAATGTACGACTGATTTATTTGAAAGCATCACAAATATTAGCATTAACAGTGATGATAACCTTCCTAAACAAGTTTGCGATAAGTGCGAAAGGTTTTTGTGTAAAGCTGCTTATTTTAAAAGCCGATGTTTAGATGTAGAAGCAAAGTTAAGAAAACTGTTTACTGATGAGTCCTCATCAAGTTTGTCTCTAATAAAACATGAAAATAAAGCTCCAGAAGGCTCTGACGACCCGTACCAGTGTTCTATATGTTTCAGCAAATATTCTGAAATAAGTTTATTAGAAAAACATGTCTTAAATTTTCATCAAATGAAGAAAGTATCACTGTTCAACGAATTTACACTATTTTCAAATTCTAAAGCTAAAATATTAACTCTTGAGACTGTATCAGAGAAAGAAGAAAATGAAACTCTAGTTAAAGAGGAAGTAAACAATGATTATGTTGATGACAGTCATTTTGATGACGCATATTCGGAGCCTTATGCTGAGTCTGTACTGATTGAATTTGAACCTAAAGTAGATAAAGAAGTTAAACACACATTTGAAACGCCTGTGATGACTATAGATATAAACAAGAAAAACAATACAGAACAAGAGAAATTTGAATGTGAAAAATGTAACCAGAAATTTAAATCGGCAAACTCTCTGAACGTACATAAAAGAAAACATAGAGAAAAGAAAGACATCGAAAAGAAATACCAATGTTCTTTATGTATGCGTAAATTTATAAGTAAATCTGGTTTGACGAATCATTTAAGTATCCATGGACGGAAAGACGATGTTAAATACACATGCGGTAGTTGTAAAAGAGAATTTAAACATAAAGCACACTTAGATAACCACATGGTGACTTTACATGCGAATGAAAAGGGTTTCAGCTGCGATTTTTGTTATAAAAACTTTGCTACGCAAGAAAGTTTGGAGATTCATAAGGATTTGCATAAAATTGATAAGAAGCATTCCTGTCAGTATTGTAATAAGTCGTTTTATATGCTATCTACATTGACAGATCACATCAGGTAAAATTACCAATATTTTATACACCCCAGTTTTTATCAAATTAAGGTCCTCTCACACTAAGAATTCATTTATTATGTATGGAAAGGATTTTTTTTTAATTTAACGAAAAGTAATATACAGGGTTGCTGATGATGAACCTGACTGCGTTTTGAATTTAATAGAAAACAATAAAAACATTGTGTATAATTATAGCACCCACATTTTGCTTGACCGAAATGCCTCGGCCGAGATCCATCTACATTGAACATATGCTAGGCAAGCAGCCAAGCTTATTGCCTCCTGACATGCTCACTCTGTGTACCAACTGAGGGGGGACTGAAATCTTCTCGAGGCTGAGGCGTAGGGTTAGAGCCGGCGTAGCTTTATTTGACGTTCATATGCGCATTGTAATATGCCTACTTGAAAAATAAATATTTCATTTTCATTTTCATTTTACTATTGAAAGCAGTCAGTGTGGATAATATCGAATGCAATCTGTTCAGCACTAACTTAGGAGGTCTGAACCTTAATGTTGAGTCTGAAATTATAGTTTTTAATGCAACCAGTGTGTATAAGAGATGTCAAAAAACCGGCCAAGAGTGTGTCGGGCCACGCTCAGTGTAGGGTTCCGTAGTTTTCCGTATATTTCTCAAAAACTACTGAACCTATCAAGTTCAAAACAATTTTCCTAGAAAGTCTTTATAAAGTTCTACTTTTGTGATTTTTTTCATATTTTTTAAACATATGGTTCAAAATTTAGAGGGGGGGGGGGGACGCACTTTTTTTTCTTTTAGGAGCGATTATTTCCGAAAATATTAATATTATAAAAAAATGATCTTAGTAAACCCTTATTCATTTTTAAATACCTATCCAACAAATATCACACGTTGGGGTTGGAATGAAAAAAAAAATCAGCCCCCACTTTACATGTAGGGGGAGTACCCTAATAATTTTTTTTTTTCATTTTTTTTTGCACTTTGTTGGCATGATTGATATACATATTGGTACCAAATTTCAGCTTTCTAGTACTAACGGTTACTGAGATTATCCGCGGACGGACGGACGGACAGACAGACATGGCGAAACTATAAGGGTTCCTAGTTGACTACGGAACCCTAAAAAGGCTAGTGCCGTGAAAACAAGTATTTTTTGACTTGGTTAAACAATACAATAAAATACAAATACTCTTTGTTGCACACCTTGATAAAATTCAACAATACAAAACAAGGAAGCAACACAAACAAAGGTAAACAACAAACGGTCTTATCGCTAAAGAGCGATTTCTTCTAGACAACCTTAAGGTAAACAATGTTGCATAAAATATGTAGGTACTTTTTCTATGACCATGAACTTAAAACCGAAATAAATTACACATATGAAAGAAAAAGTGACCAAGGCCTCTGGTGCCTGAGGCTGGAATCGAACCAGCGTACTTTCCAATCGCGGGAAATGCCTCTTTATCCGCTCGGCCACCCAGGTCACAGCTGTCGAGGTCAAAATTATCTCTCATATGAGTAATCTATACAAGGACTCGTAGCGCCCTCTGTCCATCCCTAGGGCAGAACGGTATGGTTCTTGCCCCCCATGTGAACCAAACTCAGGTTGGTTTCGACACAGCTCGAGAGATGGCGCTGCTAAATCAATTCTAATGAACACAAGTTAAATTATAATCTATTGAAAATATTTCAACTTGTGCTGTCTTAAAGTAGTCACACTACTATGTATATAAATTAAAACCGAAATAAATTACACATATGAAAGAAAAAGTGACCAAGTCCTCTGGTGCCTGAGGCTGAAATCGAACCAGCGTACTTTAAGACAGCACAAGTTGAAATATTTTCAATAGATTATAATTTAACTTGTGTTCATTTGAATTGACCATGAACTTACTTTTTGAATCGTTTTTATAGAAAAAAATTCCTGAAATACACACTGTTCCCTAGATTTTAACACACAGTGTGACAATTCGAAAATTGTAATGTGTTTTAATGTGGTCTTTACTTGTGTAAAACGTATTGTATGTATGCACAAATGCGTTTTTGGGGAATTGACTATAATGGCAAATAAAAGTATGGGAGTAGAAAAAATTTACAATAAGACTCTGTAAAACTTAAAAATACAAATCAAGACACAAACGACCAATAATACAAATCATACATTAGAATGTTTAATTTCATATTAATCAATTAATAATTTATAGGACACACACCGGTGAAAAGCCGTATCTGTGCGCCACCTGCGGCCGCGGCTTCAGTCAAAAAACGAACCTCGTGCAGCACATGCGCCGCCATCTTGGACTGAAACCATTCGCCTGCGAGCACTGCACTCAAAGGTGAGCAAAACCATACTTTAATAAAGGATAAAGGAAGGAAGGAAAGCAAGAGGAGGAGGAGGAGGGCAGGGGAGTAAGTAAGATTAACTGGAAGAGATCCCTTAAAGGGATAAGTTCGCCTTTGTACTGAAACTTTATTATATTTTAAATATTATGTTGCATTATTTTCTTGTACAATAATGTGTTTACTTACTTAGTACTATCATACAGTGTGGCCACTCCCTGCTCCCCGCTGAAAGTGCCGCCCACCCCCTCTCGGTTACCTCACAGTTACCGCCTATCAAGAATGCGACCAGTTGATCTGTCTTATCTCACTCATACAAGCATAGTACGCGTTCACCTACACGAGCTTAGACTGTGTGTAGGAACGCGCCTCTTTCATATATTTGATCGCCAGTGTCCGAGGTGTGGTAAAACCATTATAACTTTACTCAAAGGCATAGAGTCTATATTTAGCTGAGGGCTTTGTCAGAACATGAGCCTAGTGCAGCGCATGCACCGCCATCTTGGCCTGCAACCGTTCGCCTGCGAGCACTGCACTCAGAGGTGAACTAAACCATTGTAACTACACAGGCAAGAAACACAATACGTTGTCTCCCTTAGGCTGAGGTTCTAGTCAAAAAACAAACTTGGCCATCAGGTTAAAATCGTTCTTTACAAAATTTGGCGATTAATCGCAGGCGAGTTTCATTAAATTGCTAATTGTATGTAAACTAAAATCTAGAAAAAAAAACTATTCCTTAATGTTTATGGTTAATGGCTTCAGCGAGAAGTAAAATCTAGCATAAGGCATAAATAAATAAATAAAATAAATAAATATTATAGGACATTCTTACACAGATTGACTGAGGCCCACGGTAAGCTCAAGAAGGCTTGTGTTGTGGGTACTCAGATAACGATATATATAATATATAAATACTTATATACATAGAAAACATCATACATTGTCAAAGTGGACCCCAGGCTCCCATGAGCCGCGGCAAATGCCGGGATAACGCAAGGAGGAAAAAAAATACATAGAAAACATCCATGACTCAGGAACAAATATCTGTGCTCATCACACAAATAAATGCCCTTACCGGGATTCGAACTCGGGACCGCGGCGTAGCAGGCAGGGTCACTACCGACTGCGCCAGACCGGTCGTCAAAACGCCGCATGCACCGGCGCCTTGAATAAAAATCTTTCACGTCACTGTAATCAATCAAACCATACGCGTGTGACCACTGTCAGAATTCTATTTGCATAAATTATCAAACATCCTTACAACAGTGGCTGGGCAGAGAACTAATTCAATCAATCAATCAAAATATTCTTTATTCAAATAGGCTTACAATAAGCACTTTTAAATTGTCAACAGTGTACAATATTCATCTTATTCTAATATATCTTATATAATTCGATATGTATGTGAATTTATTTGTATTTATTTGTGTTTTTTATTAAATATTGTACTTTTCCACTCCAGATTCGTATCCAAAGGCGAGCTGGTGGCCCACACGAGGAAACACAGCGGCGCGCACCCGTTCATATGCGTTGAGTGCGGCAACGGGTTCACGACATCCTCTTCTCTAGTGAAACACAGACGGACACATAGCGGGGAGCGGCCTTTCGCCTGTGATTTGTGCCATATGAGGTAAAAAAAAACTTTTTAGGTCACCCTGTATATATATTACTCACCCTGTATACTGCCCTTAGCCGAAAAGCGCTATCTCAAACGAAAACTTATACTTCAGTATCTATAGCTGACAGTTCCATTTTCAAAATCATTTAGTTTTGAGATATTTGCCACTCGGCTTAGCAGGGCAGTATAGTCTTTATCATTAAAACACCCTATATTGTTTAGCAAAACTACCCAAAATCAGTTTAGATATATAGTTTACAAATTATTCAAGAAACCAGGGTATTGGTCAGAAATACTATCCAAAATCAGTGAAGGTATATTGAACCATTATAATACCTACATATGTGGGTGAATCAAGTTTTTCTTGCCTGTTTTTACCATGGTTACGGTCCCCTGAGTCACGCCGGTTTTATGCAAAATTATGCTACTGAAATTATGCAAGCAAGCATGTAGTCCTTGTTTGTAGATGGCACATTAAGGAGAGGGCTTGTTAACACCGGAAAAATGCAAGTTTGCATAGTTTAAGTAGCATAATTTTGCATAAAACCAGCGTGACTCAGGGGACCGTAAGCATGGCAATAACAGGCAAGAAAAAGTTGATTCACCCGTATGAGAATTATACAGGTATCTTTATATGATGGCAAAATTATACACATCTTGTAATTCAGGAAAACATTCAAAATCAATGATTTATATGGGGGTAATTATTGTGTTGAAAAGCCACCCTGTATATATGCACTGTCACATCACTTGACAGTAATTCTCTATATTATACTCGATCCTCTTTGCCTTTGCCGACAGATTCGCAGCCTCAGGGACGTTAAAGAACCACCGGCGAACACACACAGGGGAGAAACCGTTCCAGTGCTCTCACTGCGAAAAAGCGTTTGTTCAGAAAAATGACCTCGTTTCACATGTCAGGTGGGTACACCCTGTATATACAGGGTAATTTTGATCACTGTCCACTTCTAGTGTGCACGACGCATGCGCCGCCCCGCTGCACGCCAGATATGAGCGTGCACTCATGCTGCACACTTACCCCCTTATTCATAAACGTACTCTAAAGTTCATCAAGCCGATAAAGTTCATTTGTCCTTTTCTATCACAATAATACGTCGGAAAGGGACAAACGAACTTTATCGGCTTGATAACTTTAGAGTACGTTTATGAATAAGGGGGTTTCACAACCAAAATTTGGGACTGTAAAGGTACGACGTAGGTAGTTTGAAATCCAATTTATATTTAACTAGCAACCCGCCCCGGCTTCGCACTGGTACTATACCTACATGTAAACCTTCCTCTAGAATCACTCTATCTATTAAAAAAAACCGCATCAAAATCCGTTGCGTAGTTTTAAAGATTTAAGCATACAAAGGGACATAGGGACAGAGAAAGCGACTTTGTTTTATACTATGTAGTGATAGTGATAAGTCGGATTCAGAGATAGATTAGATTAGATTAGATATATTTATTTCACAACATGATTACAGTACAAATTACATTTATGTCAATTTATAAGAATCTATATTGTGATCGTCAAAAAAGTAAAAGAAAATGGTATCAATATAATTAAAATAAGTTAAATTTGCAGAATATGAAATGATCACCAAAAAAGGATCGTCAAGTAATATGAATAAAAATAAACACAACAATGTCAGAATAACAATAGGATAGTGAGAATAATAAATTATACAGTTATGTCAAAAAAATCACTTATTGAATACAGTGGGTTATCCAGTAAAAAGTTTCTTAATCGACGTTTGAATGTTTCATCCGATGTCTCTAACCTTATTTCTGCCGGTAATCGCTCATAATAAGTCGGGCCGATGACACGCGGATTCTTTGTTGCAAGTGCCATGCGACGTGGAACTGTTCTTAGTCGACCTGTAGTTCTAATGTTTATACCGGATACCTCAACGCGTTTAAACGAGGATAAGTTATTCCTAACATACATTATAACTTCATATAAATATATTGAATAATGAGTCATTATTTTGTGCGTCACAAACAGGCCCCTGCACGAGTGTCTAGGCTTCACACCCGCTAGTGTTCGTATGGCCTGTTTTTGCATAATGAATACTCGATTGGCATCCGTTGAGTTTCCCAAATGAGTATTCCATACGTCATTAGCGAGTGGAAGTGAGCATAGTAAACCGATTTTAATGAAACATGCGAAATAAGGGGTTTCAACTTCCTCAACGCAAAGACTGCACTACTCAATCTTTTGCATAGCTGGTCAACATGGCACTTCCAGTTTAGATTCGAATCCAACACAAAGCCTAGGAACTTCGCTTCACTGCACATTGGCATGGGGCAGTTTACTACAGATGGGGATACAGTAGTTGTTCGCCCTGAGAATAGCATTACGTTGGATTTGTTGACGTTAAGGAGTAACCCATTTGCAGCAAACCACTGTCCCAACTGACTACATGCCTTGTTGATGTACTCACCAAGCTGTTCGTATGTTTCCGCGCTGATTACGACCGTAGTGTCATCTGCAAATAGTACTGACAGCCCGGCGGTAATGGCAGATGGGAGATCATTGACGTACGCCAAAAACAGAGTATTTCCAAGGGCAGATCCTTGGGGAATTCCTAATTTGACTTGGCCAATGTCAGACTGGAACCGCTGGCCATTTGAGGACAGTTTAACCTGTTGTCTTCGATCTAGCAAAAAAGAAGCAATCAAGCGATGTGCCTCATCTTTTATTCCGTAACATTTTAACTTATTTAACAGCATTGTGTGGCTTATTACGTCAAAAGCTTTTGATAGGTCACACATAATACCGGCCATTTTTTGTCGCCTGTCTAAACCCGTTATAATAAAATCTACAATTTTGTGAGCTGCAGCGGTTGTTGACATATTTCGTCTATAAGCGTACTGGTGTGGAGTAAGTAGACTATTACGTTCCAGGTATGACATCAATGTTGATGATAAAATAGACTCCACAATTTTCGAAATGGTAGGTACTATGGTGATCGGCCTGTAGTTATTGACATCCGTTTTTTCTCCTTTCCCTTTGTATACCGGGCATACCCTTGTACGCTTTAATACGTCAGGGTAGACGCCAGTTTGAAACATCGTGTTTATCAACACAACCAACACATCAGAAATAACCGTCCAGATACATATGATTATATTTAACGATATGTCGTAAGTATCTACTGTGTCGCGCGTCTTTAGCATTGATTGTATTGTCGTGTACAAAAGTTCAGATGAGACAATGGGGAGATGAAATGTAGGTATGTCTGTACCACTAAGATGTTTGTTTAGGTACTGTGCTGATAAGGACTCATCGCTTTGAACCACAGACTTGGATGCTATTTGAAGAAAATGTGAATTAAAGGTATTGGCGACTTCGCTGTCCTGTATTTCATCATTTGAATTTGGAGAAATTAAGGTAAACGCTTGAGTTTTATTTATTTTTGTACCTATTTCGTCATTTATGACCTTCCAAATTTCTTTAGAAGGGTTTTTGCTTTTTTCTAACCTATCTTCTATGTGTGACTTGCGAGCACGAAGTGTAGCAGATTTAATGAGCTGCGCGTAATGAGTAATACATTCTGAGATTAATAAATTATCAGGGTATTGTCGGCGTATTTCCAGAAAGTCTTTATATTTACAAATGTATTTGGATAGCTCGTCATTCATCCAAGGAACGTTACACCTATTTATGTTCGTTTTCATGTTTTTATATGGAAATCGTAAATTAATGTAATATGTCAATATATTGAATAATTTATCAAATTTATAATTAATATCAAGATAATCTGAGTAAATAAAACTAAAATCATAATTTGAAATGTCATAATAAAATAAGTGGAACGATTCGTGGTCAAATAATCGGCGTTCAACCGTACGGTGTTTTTCATTGTCACCGCGCACCCGTTCTATAGCGAGTTCATACTTTTGGGCGTTATGATCACTGATAAACGTATCCACTGATGATACACGGAGGCAACCGCGGACGTAGTTTGCTATGCCGCAGTCAATGGAGGACACCGTGTCAGCAGTGACTCGAGTTGGAAAACTTACCATGTTTTTACAATCATACGTTCCAAGCAAGTCATTTACCCGCTGTTTCATAATGTTTTCGGTAAGATAATTTACATTATGGTCACCAATTATAAGAAACTTTTTACCTTCGTCAGTTAACTTATCTAATAATAAATCCAATTTTTCCAAATAAATGTCAAACTCTCCATTCCCCGTTCTGTACAGTGTAACAATAACTAAATTAGTACGTAATAATTCTATTGCTGTTATTTCAAAGTGATAAGGTACGCATAAGCCGTGCAGGTCGTTCCGCCGCTTATAAGGTACATAGTCGCGTAAAAATATAGCTACCCCACCATGGGAATTAGCTCGCTCACGGCAGTAAGCATTTGCGAGGGCATACCCGCACAACTTAATACGTTCCAAATCACTTTTTAGGCACCAAATTTCACTTAAACATAGTACATCAGGGTTCTCAGTGGTACATAGTAACTCTAAAAGTGATGTTTTATTGCAAATCGCTCGAACATTCTGGTGTAATAAGATAAAGTTCGTAATCATTTCTTTTGTGTCGGGCCGCGCCGTGCTGTGGAGTTTTTTTGCTGCTTTGTACAACATTAAATAAACGCACAGATACGCCATCAGGCCAGTTTTCACTATTTCGAGCAACTCGTTGCATGTTAGCTGGGACATCGAGACGAAATGAGGAATACTTGCCCCTGGTGACCACCAATTTCTCACATACTGGTGCCGCGATTCCTAACTGCGTGACATGGTTAACCACATCCTCCACGGTCGTATCTTCGCTCAGATTGAAGACATGTAGACTCACAAGTCGCGGTGCCGCTGCTCGTAGCCCAGTGGTACTTTGCGTTTGTTGCACGGAGATGGCGGATGTGAGATCCTGGGGTGCTGATGCTGCTGAAGTCGGTGAAGGGATCAGAGAAGGGCCACTTGGAGCAAGAACCGTGCGTTTTGTTACTTGCGAGTGCTGCTTGACCTGGTCCGATTTGGCTACACGGCGCGAGCGAGCGCTGCGCCTCACAAAGACGGGGGCATTGTCCGCTTGCTCAGATGTGTCACCTGCTGGGTTTGTGGTTCCTAAAACAGGGATCCTAGGCTCGGCTATCTGTGATTCCCTACTACCAGATGACGGGTCTGTTTGAGGAAGAGTAACTGGCGTTGATGTTGATATTTCCAAATTGGTGACATCTAACAGTGGTTCATTATTAACGAACATGAGACCTTGAGGACCTGACTCGTTTAGTAGCTCACTGGTGATAATTTGTGAGTTGTGTTCATTATAAGGTGTGGTGTGTTTTATTTTGCTGAGAATCATCTGGAGACATGAGTTCTGGTAAGTGATTTGATTTTCTTGACTCTTTATAATGTCATAGCAGGAATCAATTTTTCCTTTCATGTCTGCAAGCTCACTTTTTAAATTTGAAACCAGATCCACCAACCTTGTAACGGCCGCTGCAGTTGTCACTGTTTTTCTCATCGAAGGTGCCATTTGTCTTAACTTTTGATAAATTATCCACTAAACAGTATTTAAAACTTATTATTGCACTTGAAATAATTGCACAATGAAGTATAATTCAATTTATAAATAATTAAATACGTGGGAGCTTTTGAAATAGCTGTCAACCGCATGACAGCGCCCTCTGTCATAGATATAAAATGAGTTCACCGTGACGTCACTTAAGTCGATTTCTTATTATTTCCATATCAGCATACAGTTCAAATTCGTTTTGACAGTTCTTAAAATTTAGCCAAAAACTCATTTACTCACACAGGGGCAAAACCATACTAGTGTGCTCGCTGTAAGAACACCATACAATACAATGACCTTCATCATGTTTGACGATTCAACCAAAAAAGGTACCACAATGTCGACCTTTTGCTCGGTGCTGGGTTCGAATCCCGGTAAGGGCATTTATTTGTGTGATGAGCAGATATATTTGTTCCTAAGTCATGCATGTTTTTTTTTTATGTATAATTGTATATAAATATTTGTATATTATATATATCGTTGTCTGACCCACAACACAAGCCTTCTTGAGCTTACTGTAGGACTCAATCAATATGTGTAAGAACATTTAATTTACATATATGTGAGAGAATAATGCCTGTTTCAGATGCCACACGGGAGAGAGACCCTTCGTATGCAACGTGTGTGGCAGTGCCTTTAGAAAATCTGCAGCTTTAAGGTGTCACGCCAAAATGCACACGAGGGACAAAGAACTTTTGCCATATTAACTTTATGTAGATCAATTTAAACTAACACGATTTCCACTCATAATTTTTAGAACTTAACGGGACTTAAGGCCGGTTGCAACAAACCGTCTGTCACCGTTAAAGCGTTCGTTAAATTTGATTGTATGGGAAGTTTCATAGACGTCTGCTGCGTGACGATGATGTGTCTGTCAAATGTGGTTGATGCATACATACATACATACATACAATCACGCCTGTGTCCCATGAAGGGGTAGGCAGAGCACATGAAACTACTCAGGTTTCAGTGCCACTCTTGGCAAATAAGGGGTTGAAAGAAAACGAAACTGTGACATTGGTTGATGCAACTGGCCCTTAATCGCGTAAAACTCACGTTTATATTTGGCCCGACGTTTCATAGACACCAAATATAAACGTGATTAAGTCCCGTTAAGTAAAAATTATTGTACTTAGATAAAATATAACCTAACCACAAAATTAAATTTTTGAAAAAACCCCCGACCGCGACATAGTGGACCAATTTTCATGAAACATGGCTAAGAACACTCCCGACTAACTCAGCTTTCAAACCAAAAATAATCTAAATCGGTTCATCCGTTCGGGAGCTACGATGCCACAGACAGACATACACACACACAGACAGACAGACACGTCAAACTTATGTAACACGACGTGTTTGCGTCGGGGGTTAAAAAAAAGGAAATTTCACTGTTTTTTTTTTTTTTTTTTTTTAATTATAAATGGGCTTACTTTTGACCACAGACTAGCAAAAGGCAAAGACGTGGCCTACGATGGAGTGAGCTCGCTCAGAAGATGCTGTTTTATTTTCTGTGCTTTTACAGGGTGCCCAGTGCTTTTCTATGGTAGGAAAGTTGTTCTTATTTCCGAGATATTTGATTTAATAAATGAACTCATTTTAACTGATTCTGATGAAGGCAAATTTTGTAATCTATGAATTATGACGAGTGAAATTAAACGATGGTGGACCGCAGAAATCAAAATCACATGTACGATTTTTTTGATTAATTAAAAATATTCACTGAGTTCTTTCAAACATAATACATATTGCTTGCTCATTTTAAGAAATAATGTCAGTTAATTTGTAGATATTGTCCAAAAAAATATTTTATTTTATTGTGCATTTATAAATTGATTTATATAATTGAGTGAACGTCGAAAATCAATTCCCAATAATTTAATTAGTAATGTTCGGTGTTATTTCTTCTACTTACGTAGTGATAATTAATTTTGTGTAATTTTAATTATGTACATTGTGCCAAATATGTTTACTTGTGTTCTCATTAGGAATAAGTTAATTTATGTAATTTCAGTTAAGTGTCGTATAATTTTAGAAGTTTTTGTTTAAAATAGCGCATGTGAGTTCGCGTGTCAAGATCGTATCACAGTAGTATAATAAAGAGCACTATCGTACAGTATGGCCACTTCCGCTCCCCGCTGAAAGTGCCGCCCACCCGCTCTCGGTTACCTCACAGTTAGCGCCTGTCAAAAACGCGAACAGTCGACCTGTCATATTTCACTCATACAAGCATAGTACGCGTTCACCTACACGAGCTTAGACTGTGTGCTAGGAACGCGCCTCTTTCATATATTTGATCGCCAGTGTCAGAGGTGTGATCGTATTGACCGTTTATAAAAAATGAAACTTAGAATCGAGTTACTGAAAAATATTTAGTATCATATGATTTTGTGATCGATTTCTTGATGGTAAGGACATAGCATAGATTAAATATAAGAAATTCATGCCATTCCATATATTAAAATGCGACCGCCTGTGAACGCGCATACACTACACCACACATAGATGGCGCCACAAAAAAAAATGTCTTGTAGTTTTCGATTATAGTGTCACTTTTGACATAGATTTATTGCTCGAAAGTGACATTTAACGCCAATCTACAAATACTCGATGGAAACAAGGCATTTTTTTGTGGTGCAGTGTATGTGTATGCGCGTTCTTAGTGCGTTTTCACATTATCCGATCCGATATCGGATGTCGGAAGCATTTCAAAGGCAAAAATCAAAGATGGCGGCTTAAATGTATGGAATATCTGTCCTACATCCGATATCGGATCGGATAATGTGAAAACGCACTTAGGCGGTCGCATTTTAATGTATGGGATGGTATGATCTTATATTTAATCCATGATATATACCAATAAGATGGCACGGCAGTGGCTTTGAATAAAAAAACTTTTTTACAAGTTTGGTTTTATTATATTTCTAAGTACAGTCACCTGCGATATGTTACTGTTGCAATAAAATTGTGTCAGATATTTTTGCGGCCATCTGTCAGATGCGATGCTTATTTTATGAAATTTTATTTCTGGTACGGTTAATAACCGATTAGCATTTTAGGGTTCCGTAGTCAACTAGGAACCCTTATAGTTTCGCCATGTCTGTCTGTCCGTCCGTCCGTCCGTCCGCGGATAATCTCAGTAACCGTTAGCACTAGAAAGCTGAAATTTGGTATCAATATGTATATCAATCACGCCAACAAAGTGCATGAATAAAAAATGGAAAAAAATGTTTTATTAGGGTACCCCCCCTACATGTAAAGTGGGGGTTGATATTTTTTTTCATTCCAACCCCAACGTGTGATATATTGTTGGATAGGTATTTAAAAATGAATAAGGGTTTACTAAGATCGTTTTTTGATAATATTAATATTTTCGGAAATAATCGCTCCTAAAGGAAAAAAAAGTGCGTCCCCCCCCCCCTCTAACTTTTGAACCATATGCTTAAAAAATATGAAAAAATCACAAAAGTAGAACTTTTGATAGGAAAATATTTGATAAGTATTTTCGAGAAAAATACGGAAAACTACGGCTTTTGAACTTGATAGTTTCAGTATATTTAATTATTTTGATGTTTTCGGAACCAACGAGAGCGGCAAAATACGACGAAAACTCGAGGCGCGCGAGTGTTGAAGGGCGCCACTGACACGGAGCAGCGAGCGTGGCCCGACACGCTCTTTTAGACATAGCTCTGGTACCAAAGCTCTAACAAAAAAGTTTTCTGAAAGTAGATGGCGCTGAGTCTGGTTCAGTGTGAAAAAAAACAATTTCTTTGTGAATCATCTCGTATATTTAATTATTTTGATGTTTTCCTCGGAACCAACGAGAGCGGCAGTCCGCCATGAATGTTTTGCACGACGAAGGAGGCGGGGTCGACTCGGGGCGCGCGGGTGTTGACAGAGGGCGCCACTGAGCACTGGCGGAGCAGCGCTGCCAACCCCGCCAGCGACTGCATCAAACCCAAACGCTCTCCTGGAAACAATAAACTAAAATAAATGTCACATACAAAAAGTTAATTTGGCTCCAACATTCGACTAATCGACTTGAATACAAGCGGTTTACACCACTCTAATTCGAATTCATTCTCATGACTTTCAAAAATAGCAAGTCACCGTTTTCAACCTGCATTTTAGTGACAAAATCCTGCATGCGAAATTCAAAAATCGCCCCCCAAGACCTCAAAGTGTTCAAAGCTGGATTCGAACCAGCGTCCTCCGTTATGGCGACGAATGCCTGAACTAGGGATGTCACGAATGTCGCATGTGTCACATTCGCGAATGCGAATATTCAGAATGCGAATGTGCGAATGCGAATGCGAATATCGCTGAATTTCATAAAAAACCAAAATAAAAACTAAGCAATCACCAACAACCCGCTAGGTAAAAAAATTAAAATGCTTACTATTGGTCAAAATGCCGAGTACGAACTTCACGCCGTACGAATTTGACCTATCTGCGCATGCGCGAGTCGACAAGTAGCAATTGGAGCGGCCGGCGCGGGCGAGGAACAAGCTGCGACTTGCACACATTCGCATTCGCAAAACATTCGCATCGTTTGAAGCGAATGCGAATGTCAATGCAAATGTTTAAAAGAATGCGAATCTTTCGCATATGCGAATGCAAATATTCGTAACATCCCTAGCCTGAACCACTGGGCTATTCGGACACGGTGGTGAGGGTCAACATTTTCAAGCACTTATATGATACTAGCTTATGTCCGCGGCTTTGCTCGCGTTAGAAAGAGACAAAAAGTAGCATATACGATGTCACTCTCCATCCCTTCAACTATCTCCACTAGCAAAATCACGTCAATTCGTCGCTCGGTTTTGCCTTGAAAGACGGACAAACAAACAGACACACACACTTTCCCATTTATAATATTAAGTATGGATGACACAATTACCGAAGGCTTATGAGTCTTCCCCCCGCCATCTCTGAGGTAAAACCGGAACTAGTTCGGCCTTCTAACTGAAGCTAGGAACACACTACGCGGACGTCCGTCGTAAATCGACCGCGGACGGGAATCTGGACAATGGAAATACACATAACCGTGCAAACTATCGGTCGACGGACGCGGACGTGGCCTTGAGCGCACGGACGTCCGATCGAAATCTGGCTCTCTGGATGTTTTGTTCCGTGCACACTGATAGGTCGCGGTCGCGGTCGTTTTACGACGGACGTCCGCGTAGTGTGTTCCGAGCTTTAATCAACACATGTGATTACGAGCTAGCGAAGAGCGAATAAAAATACAAATTAAAATATTCTGTTTGTGTGTCTGTCTTTCACGGCAAAACGGAGCGACCACAGATTTAAAAAGAAAATGGGTACTTATAAATAGTGTTTTTTTGCTCTGAGAGAGCGACGAATTGACATAAAGCCAAATTAACTGCTTTTTTTGAATCTAGTAATGGAGATAGTTGAAGGGATGGAGAGTGAGATACTGGGGGCTACTTCTCGTGTTTTGTCTCTTTCTAACTCGTGGTTCAACCCCACTTCCTCGTTTTTCTCCACACAAATAAATTTTTGCTCTGAGAGGGGTGACATAATTTTTTTAAGTGGAAGTTTGTATGGAGCATTTCGCAATTTTCGAATTTAACGCGAGCGAAGCCGCGGGCAAAAGCTAGTAAAAAATACTTCATTAAAAATGTATTTTTTGTAGACCGTTGGTTTAAATTTCCTAAGTCCATTGATAATCCAATGAAGGCGACTTTGGTCCAAAGAAGGCAACAGCCGATGAAAACCTTTACACAAATTTTCTCTAAATTTATTATACTTTTTGCATTGTGAATAAGGTAATTCATAAATACATGTCAAGAATTAAAATTTGTCAAACTTGTTTTATTTTTTGACATAAAATGTATAAATTATAGTACTTAGAGCAGCGAAGTTAAGTGGTCCAATGATCGCAATCTTCCCCTATGTATTACAAAAGCAATTTTCAATCGTGACACTGACACATAGTCGTATGACTTGACATACAAGTTGTATGCCCTAGCCTGACCGACCTACACTTAACAGCGACCATAATATACCTAACTCCTGACGCTATTTACCTAGTTAGGCAATTAAATATGCTATTGTTAGATTACAATGCAGTGTTTTTTTATAATTAGATAATTACTTATGACAGAGCTCAGAGACTGAACGAGGTAATGCGTAAGTGCCTTAATATTTTTATCGTAATTTAAAGTAAAATAAAACCGGTCAAGTGCGTTTCGGACCTCGTACAATACAATACAATCATTAACGTAACCACAAAATTTAAATTTTGAAAAACCCCCGACTCTTTGGACCGATTTCCATGAAAAATGCCAAAGAAACTTCCGACTAAATCGATTCATCCGTTCGTGAGCTACGATGCCACAGACAGATAGACACGTCAAACTTATAACACTCCGGCGTTTTTGCGTCGTGGGTTAAAAATGAATTCCCTCATTTTGTGGGCTATCCGTGTAAAATTGAATCCTATTATATATGAATTGAATTCCGACGGCCGCCGCTAGCATTAATGTTGGACATGCCCATAACGTAAGTTGTCCCAAATAAACGTTATTATTTGGGACAACTAGCGCCACTCTTCATGCACATTCCTAATAGAGGGTTAAAATTGCCAAAATTTTTTTTTGTTACATTCACTGCCATCTCTCGGCGCAGGGTTAAAACTTTTAGAACATACGTTACATACGTTTTGTCAATCTAACCCTTTGTCTTTGTTTACTAGTAAATATAGGCAATCGATACGATTATATATTTTGACACATATCAATTGTAAAGGATTTAAGTCATATCGACAAAATTGAAGTTCAAAATATATTCTGCGATGCAACCGAATTATTTGGCCAAATACGAACATTGAAAAACTTGCCGAATACCGAATATTCGGCCCATCTCTTACTCATGCCATACCTACCTATACACGCTCTCGGTCCTTCTCCAAAAGGTAGATACACATGGTTGGGTATAGATGGCGCTCCCTCGGAGAATCTCTCCGGTAGGAACTGCTCCGGATCCTTGAAGTACTTTTCGTCCATATGCAGACCTTGAACGGAGATCAGCACATACACGCCTTCGTCTATAGTCACGTCGGTTCCTGGGAAGGTGTAGGGTCTTACGCACTGGCGAATGAGGAAGCCCAGGGATGGGAATAGACGCATGCCTTCTCTGAAAAGATGAGTAACTTATTTTAGCATTTTTAGGATACAAGATGGACTCTACTGGTAAGAACGATGTCAAAACTATTGAAACCCTGCCGTTATGGCGTAAGGTGTTAGTCCGTTTTCACATTGTCCGATCCGATATCGGATGTCGGAAGGATTTCAATGGAAAACAAGATGGCGCCTGTAATGTATGGGATATCGGTCCTACATCCGATATTGGATCGGATAATGTGAAAACACACTTACTCGGAAGAATGTCACGATTTAAATGTGATACATAGTAGGGCAATCATGGTCGCGCAATAGATGATAAAACATCGGACCGTCCCTATCGTACTTACAAATAGTGCGATAGGGACGGCCTGCTATTTTATAATTTATCGCGCGACCATAATTGCCTGCCTGGTATGCTGATATTTAACAATTGTGAAATGTACATATTAAAAAAGCTTTGCAGTTTCAAAGAATTTCGAAACCAAAGTTTGAACGGACATCTTGAAGATGAACTAACTCTATTTGATGTATTATCAATGGAGCGGACTAACTTCAGATGGAACGTTTGTAAGTGCGATAGGGACGGCCAGATGTTTTATCATTTATCGCGTAACCATACTTGCCTGCCTGTTGTAGATAGACTTCTATTTCATGGGATATAGACCGTGATTACCTTTCTAATTTTTGTCGAGCTCCCGATATTTCGAGTGATCACGATTCTATACCCTTAAAGGGATAAGTTCGCCTTTGTACTTGTAATCTTTTCCTGTGTGTTGTATTTTTTCTGGTACAATAAAGTGTTTTACTACTACTACTACTATACCCGGGGATTCTATAACCGTTAATATAAGTCTAATGAAAATAACCGTGAATTATTCAAAACTCTCACTGTTGTAGATACTTTAAGCATGTAGATACATTAAGACACTAAAAATCTTAGAGGAACAATAATAAAATCCACTCACTTGAAACACATGTGTAGATACTTCATCTCTTTGACAGCATCATAGCACAACTTCCCATCATGTCGCGCGAGCACTTCGTCAATCTCCTGCTGGCACTTGGCCTGCTTCTCGGGATGCATCGCCAGCTGGTGAAGAGTATAGCTGGTCGCTGAAGAAGAAGTCTCGAATCCCGCCGCGAAGAACACGAACACCTGTGCTGCCATCAGCAGGTCATCCAGCTCCAACTCAACCGTCTGCGGAGACCCATCAGGATTCCTCTTCTCCAGAGACTCACCAACTATCATTCCTTTAGCTTTTAACTCGAAAAGCAAATCTATAAAATCATTCCTCCCAACAGGCTTGTAATTCCTTTCCTGCATGATGCTTTTCACCAAATCAATCGTGTCTCTCGTCACATCCGAAGCTGTTATGTGCAAATGTTTGAAAGTATCTGGGAAAGTCCATTTGAGGAACGAATTGATAGCCGCTTTCAGGGTTGGAGTGAAAATACGCTTCCCCAGGTCTCGGAAAGCGGATGTTTCGTCGGTGATGGAGTCTGTATCCATGCCGAAGCCGCAAGCGCCGATGAAGTCTGTGGTGTAGCGCGCCATGAGGTCGCGCACGTCCAGCTCCGCGCCGCGCGCCGCGGCGGCGGCGGCGGTGCGCTGCAGCCGCTCCGTGCGCTCCACGATCAGGGGGAACATCGCCTTCAGCTTGCCCGACGTGAACGCCGGCGTCATCCTCTGCCGCAGGAGCTTCCACAGATCCCCATCAGCGAAGAACAAGTTCTTAAACATCGGCTCGATCACCGTCTTATGAGTATTCAGCCCTCTCGGATAGAAGTATTGGAAATCGGTGACTAAAACATGTTTCACAAGCTCTGGATCCCTTACGACGAGAGAAATAGCACTGCCACCGAAATACCCGACAAACTTTTCTTTCGGATACTTCTGGTACAATTCCGCAAGATATTCCGACAAGCTGACCTTTTGACTAAACACGCGCCATACGCTTCCAACCATAGGCGCCGGTTCTTCATATTTCACACCTCTTACTTTCCAGTAGTTATGTTTTCTTGTGATATATAAATAGAGTAGCACTATTATCACTAAAAACGTAGCCGGTAGAAGCATCGTTTATGTAAATAGTTTAACGAGGTCACAAGTCCACTGCAGGGCCGGCCGAATTTTAAGTAACTATTTAGTATCTTGTGATAAAGATTCGGTGTCCACTCCGTGCGACCGTTTGGACGTTACTCGAGCAAGTTCACATATAAACCGGCTTCTTTCCTCGCGTCATGTCTCGTACTGATATAAGCGAGCTAACCGGTTACAATACCTCCAATTAATGTCAAATCATGGTTGAATAGCGGTCGAAAAGATAATATTATTGTTAAGTACATTCATTTACAATTCAGTATTTGTCACGTGTTGATAATATTATGCAAATAAAATAATCTGTCCATCGAATTTAGAGCTCCGCAGGCGATTCAAAGTGAAATATGTTGCCCGTGTTGGATTAAAAATCACCACCCCTTTCTTCCCGTGGGTGTCGTAGAACTCGACTGTGGGATACGGGTTAAATTGTGGCGTAGACGAGAGGCTGACAACCTGTCGCTGCAATATCACAATTTCATTTTCTTTTAACTCCTTCATTTCCAACAGTAGCACTGAAGCTTCAGTGGTTTCATGTGCTCTGCCTACCCCTTTATGGGATACAGGCGTGATTAAATTGTATGTAATTATGCTTTCCTTAATTACCTAATAGTGAGTCTGGCTTGATTATATGCGATAACTTGATAACGATAATATTAATAGCACAAAGAAAAATAAAACATTCTCAGACGTTAAATCTTAACATAAATAATCGTTTCTGGTGTCGTAGCTGAATGGCATTTCTGTGACGAGAAACGAAAACTAAACGCCGCGAAAGGTAGTTTGACTCTGTCGCGGCAATGCGAAAGGTAGTCTGACTCTACGCAAGAGCGATAGAGATAGATATCTAGGAGCGTTTCGTTTTGTGAGCGTTTGTGCCATTCGGCTAAGGCGCCTGATGTTGTTGTAACAAAATATGTGAGTATGTATACCTACCTAAATTGCACGACTACACGTGTGCTTAACTGTTTATTTATTTAAATTAGGTATGTTGTATGTATATTGTATGTCATTGTCCTTAAATTACATATGTTATTGTAACAAAAACCAGGTGTTACTTTGCTGTTACTTACACTTTTCAGCCTGCTACAAACCTGCTTTGTGAACATATTTAAAATCACATACAGGTCGAACGCGATTAATTAACATTATTTTTACCTTTTTTCCCAACGTTTCGGCCAGATTGCACTGGCCGTGGTCGCGGAAGACTGACGTGGGTCGTGAAACGTTGGGAAAAAAGGTAAAAATAATGCTAATTAATCGCGTTCGACCTGTATGTGATTTTAAATATGTGTACAAAGCGCGAGAACTTAAACTGCTTTGTGAAAACAAAGAGAATGTATAATTTAATTTTTTGGTAATATTACGTTCACTGCCATCTCTCGATACAGAGGTGAAACTTTTAGATCTCATTTGTCTTTAAATTGTTAAATATAATCAGTGTCGCCATCTAACTCTGAAATTAGTAGTAACAAAACGTTTACTGCCATCTATCGACACAGAATTAAAACATCTTTGACAATTTGACCCATATGTCTTGACATCTGATTTGTCTTAAAATATTTAAATACAATCAGTGTCGCTATCTACTAACCGTAAAATTTGTCAATGATAAACTACCCTATTTACGAAAATTACGTTTTTTGCGGCACAGACGGTCCTTTTTACAGTTTTAACCCTTAAATGCATGACGTTGACAAAGATTCATTCAAATTTGAATTTTGACATGCTGTCAATAGAGTCAAAAATGCATGATGCATATATACAATACATCACTATGCATTTAAGGGTTAAGGAACTGTACCTAGACCTAGTACCTATATTATTACGAATTTGAATGTATTTTGTTTTCAATAATTAGCTACTCTTTTTAATTAACCTTTTAAACTTGAGCTAGACGTGTATAATTATAATTAATCTCTAAGTCTAACCAACGGGTTAAGTGTATATTAAAAAGTATGAGTAAGAAAGAAAATGTAATTATTTAATTATGTATTATCATCATTGGCCTTAACGTCAATTGCAGACGATTTAAGGTGTAATATTCAAGGAGCACCTTTTCTGATGACTTATTAGACCGATGCGAGACCGACATAGTCTACCGCAGGACTGACAAGAGAAGTTTGCGGAAATCGACGCTGAAACACTTTGGCGTCGCTTCTGTATCTTATCAGCGAGTGCAGCAAACCATGACTCATCGCTTGCGACCCTCCACAACGCATTTGCGCCACTCCGTTGTTCTGGAACCTTCTCCCAGAATCGGTAGTCAATATGAAAGGCAATCATGTCCCTCTTTGCGCAGTCTTTAAAATTAACGAAGCAACGGCCTTCCAACGCTACGCTTTGCATTCGCAACAGCACCAAAAAGAACACGACGACGATGTATACTGACATCCATACTAATATTATAAATGGGAAAATGTGATGTGTGTCTGTTTGTTTGTCCGTCCTTCACGGCAAAACGGAGCGACGAATTGACGTGATTTTTTAAGTGGAGATAGTTGAAGGGATGGAGAGTGACATAGGCTACTTTTTGTCTCTTTCTGACGCGGGCGAAGCCACGGGCAAAAGCTAATACATAATAAATTACTTATAATAACTTGACGTAATTTCATCTGATTCGCGGCTCAAGGTAAACATCTACCATTAAAGATGTGTCATTCACGACAGCGTTCGATTATGGCAAAAGTAACCTTTAGTGGCATGGCAATAGGAACCAAGGCACGCGTGTTTGTGAATGATACCATTTAATGGGAAACTTGCCTGTCCTTGAAATAAAATAGTTTATATCATGCACGAAGTAAAGCAAGAGAAGATTTATAAGAAAAACTTGGACATTAAATAATTATTTTCAAATCAAATTTGTATTTAATAAGTCTGGTAGAAATATATATAACCACAAAATTAAAATTTTGAAAAAACCCCTGAAAGCGACATAGTAGACCGATTTTCATGCAACATGACTAAGAACACTCCCGACTAACTTAACTTTCAGACAAAAAAAAACTAAATCGGTTCATCCGTTCGGGAGCTACGATGCCACAGACAGACACACGCACAGACAGACAGACAGACAGGCAAACAGGACGCAATTTCAAGTTATAATCTATCGTCATATCAAAGTGGTTTGGCAGAAGATATGTAATAGGGTTAAGCTTTACGTTCTGAATAAACGTTTTTTTTTATCTCTAAATAAGTGTTACTTTCCCGATATATACATAGATCTTTAAATTTGCAGTTGTAGTTCAGATAAACGCGCAATGAAGTCAGGACTCACATTACTTTTACGTGGATTCACCCTGATTGCGCTTGACTGTTCGAAGAGACAGTAATGTTATACTTTGTCCGCACGAGGTATCAACAAAAGCGGTAGACCGCCAATGACGTTCTGGACCATCAGAGTTGTGGGGTCCACGCGTAGTTCCCGCCGCGTGCCGCTAGATGGCGACACAGAGAACCGCTGCAGCAGCGCCGCCAGTCCCGCCAGTGACTGCATCAGGCCCAGACGCTCTCCTGTTCAAGCGTATTTATTTTAAAGTTTGTACATAATTAATACCTAAATTAAATATAAGAAAATTATACCATCCCATACCTACATTAAAATGCGACCGCCAAAAAGCGTGCAAAAAGTACATAGCGCTACTAAAAAAATGCCTTGTTGCCTTCGATTATACTTGTACTTGTAGATGTCGTTAAGTGTGACTTTCGAGCCATACATCTATGTCGAAAGTGACACTTAACGCCATCTACAAGTAATCTATGACAATACTAACGAAATCCTTACTTAAGAAGCCACAGGAACGAAAATGCTAAAATGTTACGGAGGAATATCACATCTTTTTTTGCGGAATAATCAATCATACCTATACCTACCTACCTAGGCCGTTTTTGGAGTTTTTGATGGGTTGGGGCTCCTTTAAAAAAAAAGCAAAACAGTCCGATACTGATGAAAATCATAATAACTAGTGTTGATTAAATCATTCCTCTAGTTTTAAAAACCAGGAAGGAAATAATCGAGAGCGTTTGTATGGAGAATTGACCCCCTCCTGTTGCATCAAACCGTCTGTCACCGTTAAAGCGTTCGTTAAATTTTATTTTATGGGAAGTTCCGTAGACGCCTGCTGCGTGACGATGATGTGTCTGTCAAATGTGGTTGATACAACTGTCCCTTAAGGGTCCCCCCACATCTAGCGTCTCGCGAGCGTAGCGGCGGGCCAAATGTATGGCAAAGCCGCCGCGTCGTCATACAGTTGGCCCGCCGCTACGCTCCCGAGACGCTAGATGTGGGGGGCCCTAAGAAAGAATTTACCTATACACGCTCTCGGTCCTTCTCCAAACGGGAGATACACGTGGTTGGGTATAGATGGCGCTCCCTCGGCGAATTTCTCCGGCAGGAACTGCCCCGGATCCTTGAAGTACTTCTCGTCCATATGCAGACCCTGAACGGAGACCAGGACGTGAATGCCTTCGTCTATGGCCACGTCGGTTCCTGGGAACTTGTACGGCCTCGCGCTCTGTCTTACAAGGTAGCCTAGAGACGGGAACAGTCGCATCCTTCCCTGAAAAATTAGGGTGAGATGCGTTAGTGCGTTTTCACATTATCCGATCCGTATCGGTTTTTTTTTTTATTATGGACTGATCGGCGATTGACCCTAGTCACACCTGATGGGAAGTGAAGACAGAGTCTAAGATGGAGCTCATCGATTCAGTAATTTAATAGCCTATTCACTCTACGTTTGGGATTTATGTGGGACCGATATCCCATATACGTATTTAAGCAGCCATCTTTGATTTTTAAATTTGAAATTCTTCCTACATCCAATATCGGATCGGATAATGTGAAAACGGACTTAGGGATACGGTTGAAATGGTTGATGTTAAACGTGGCGAGGACCACTGCTTTTCAGAGTGCCAAAGACTAGGCCACTAAAGAAGAGTGCTCAAACACAGAGTAATGATAAAAGCAGAAGTGAAAAAGAAAAGTAAAATGGAAAAGAATCAATATATAGTTAACTCACTTGAAACACATATGAAGATACTTCATTTCTTTGACAGCATCATAGCAGAGTTTCCCGTCATATCTAGCGAGTATTTCCTCTATCTCCTGCTGGCACTTGGCCTGCGCTTCAGGATGTAGGGCCAGCTGGTGCAGAGTATAGCTGGTCGCCGATGAAGATGTCTCGAACCCCGCCGCAAAGAAAATAAACACCTGAGCTGCCATCAGGACCTCATCTAGCTCCAACTCCACTGTCTGAGGTGTTCCATCAGCGTTCCTCTTCTCCAAAGACTCGCCAACTATTACTCCTTTAGCTTTCAACTCGAAAAGCAAATCTATAAAGTCGTTCCGACCAGAAGGCTTATAGTTACGCTCTTTAATAATGCCTTTGACTAAAGAAATAATGTCTTCTTCGACATCAGGAGGTACAACGTGCAGATGTTTGAATGTTTCTGGAAAGGTCCACTTCAGAATTGAGATAAAGGCCTCTCTTAGACCTCTATGGTGAATATGCGCTTGCCTAGATCTCGGAAATGAGAATCGTCGTTGTTGATGGCGTCAGTGTCTAAGCCGAAGCCGCAGGCGCCGATGAAGTCTGTGGTGTAGCGCGCCATGAGGTCGCGCACGTCCAGCTCCGCGCGGCGGCGGCGGAGGGCTGCAGCCGCTCCGTGCGCTCCACGATCAGGGGGAACATCGCCTTCAGCTTGCCCGACGTGAACGCCGGCGTCATCCTCTGCCGCAGTAGCTTCCACAGATCCCCATCAGCGCAAAACAGGTTTTTAAACATCGGCTCCACCACAGTCTTGTGAGAATTGACCGCTCTCGGGTAAAAGTACTGGAAATCCGTCACTAACACATGTTTTATCAGCTCAGGATCTCTAATCAGTAGGACAAGTTTACTTCCCCCGAAATAACCGACGAATTTTTCTCCAGGGTGATTATTGTACAACTCAGTAAGGAACTGACACAAGCTCACTTTTCGAGAGAATACGCGGCTTAGTGATCCTACGAAAGGCAAAGGTTTCTCATATAACAACTTTAAAGGTATAACTTTAAAGTGGAAACTGTTTTGGCTTGTGAGCTACCTTTAATTTGTAAGACATATGTATTATTAATGCTGTGTGTTTCCCAAATCAATAAAAAATAAAAAATAAAAAAATATTTAATTCCCCTTTTTAGGGTTCCGTAGTCAACTAAGGAACCCTTATAGTTTCGCCATGTCTGTCTGTCCGTCCGTCCGTCCGTCCGTCCGTCCGTCCGTCCGTCCGTCCGTCCGTCCGTCCGTCCGTCCGCGAATAATCTCAGTAACCGTAAGCACTAGAAAGCTGAAATTTGGTACCAATATGTATATCAATCACGCCAACAAAGTGCAAAAATAAAAAGTGGAAAAAAATGTTTTATTAGGGTACCCCCCTTACATGTAAAGTGGGGGCTGATATTTTTTTCATTCCAACCCCAACGTGTGATATATTGTTGGATAGGTATTTAAAAATGAATAAGGGTTTACTAAGATCGTTTTTTGATAATATTAATATTTTCGGAAATAATCACTCCTAAAGGAAAAAAAAGTGCGTCCCCCCCCTCTAACTTTTGAACCATATGTTTAAAAAATGTGAAAAAAATCACAAAAGTAGAACTTTATAAAGACTTTCTAGGAAAATTATTTTGAACTTGATAGGTTCAGTACTTTTTGAGAAAAATACGAAAAACTACGGAACCCTACACTGAGCGTGGCCCGACACGCTCTTGGCCGGTTTTTGCCAATATTTATGGTTGTGTGTTCCTAATAAATATAAAAGCACTGTTAAGCCTATAATCACAATGGCGAGAATCATTTTAAAACATACAGCGAAGAATTTAACGCGTAAGTGATAAAAATAAAACTTGTATTTTGATAACCCGGGGCGGCTATCTCGGCAGAGGTGCTAGTCAAACTAGTTGTTACTACACAACACTAAGGCTTATCCAATATTTTTGTCTCTGAGACTGAGTATTTATTCATGAGTGATAATTTAATGCAGATTTTTAATTTCCGTGTTTTTTTTAAGTCCAATCTAGCCAATGGAGCAATAAATCTACAGATGACGGTGCGTAGCCGAATGGCACAAACGCTCACTACGCTACGCTACTAACGCTAGTAGATATCTATCCCTATCACTCTTGCGTATTGGCGCGACAGAGCCAGACTACCTTTCGCGGCGTTTAGTTTTCGTTTCGCGATTCTCCGAAATGCCATTCGACTGCGGGGCCTGGTACTATAATAGGGAACTTGACAGTAGTTAAAATAAAATATTCTATACCATGCACAAAATAAAGCATCAGATAGTTGTGAGGAAAACATGGACAGAAGTTATTTTTACATCCAATTTCCATTTTATAAGTCAGGTAGAAATATATAAAGTAACTGAGTTGACTGTGACGTCACTCAATTCGATTTCATATAATTTCCATATTAGCAATAAGTCGCTTAAATTCGTTTTGACAGTTCTTAAAAAGAAGCTGATTTGACTAAGAGGCAAGTAGCCTATACATAAACGAGTACTTATGAATTAGGTTGATTATGATCAACACATTAAGTTTTAGATCATAGACAATTGCAAATTGAAAAGTAAGTATTTAATTAATAATTTTTTTCCCTCACTAGCTCGGAAACACGTGTTTTGTCCTTTAATACCAGCGGGTAAAAACGCATTTTATCCACTAGTGGGTAAAGTAATTTGACCTTGAATAGAATCAAATTAACTGCTGTAAAATTGATAAAAGTAGGTGACTCTAGTAGTAAAGATGATTTACCACCTGTGGAACTACTGGAAGCAGTGATAAACGCATTTTTTGCGTTGTAGTTTCCTCGCTATAGTGAGGGGAATAGTTTTGTGTTAAATACACTCGGGTGCAAATGTATTTTACTTCTCAAGTTTCTCAACTCGCAAGTTCAGGATTCTATTCTCGAAAAACTCGCTTCGCTCGTGGTTCAACTATAGAATCCTTTCACTTGCTCGTTTTTCAATTCCACACTCGGCGTTAAAATAAAACTTTGCCCCCTTGTATAACAAATAACTATTAACAGCTTGTTAGCTTTCTGGCTTTACAAATATTTTAAGTAAATAGAATGTGCTCCAATACTAATAGACACATAAATGATGAGATGACGTATTGTGTTG
This sequence comes from Leguminivora glycinivorella, assembly GCF_023078275.1. Lineage (NCBI taxonomy): Eukaryota > Metazoa > Arthropoda > Insecta > Lepidoptera > Tortricidae > Leguminivora > Leguminivora glycinivorella. The sequence goes on from NC_062994.1 coordinate 10,024,504, forward strand.
TTTTCGAATTAGACCAGTTTTAAGCGGAATAACCGGAATTATAATTAGCATATATCTAGGAGATTTCTGCACATCTATGAAAAAAGTAGGGGTCAGTTTAAGGGCATATTTAGAGCTTATTGAGGAGACAAAATATTTAGGTATCAAAAAAATAGGGGTCAGTATAAAATAAAAGGTGAAAACTTTGATGTTGCTATTGTTGCTACACACCAAATATACTACTAAAAAATAAGTGCCACTATTTATTTTTGTTTAATAATTAATAAATGACTGTTATACAAAATGTTTTGAATTTTTGACAGGTCAACAGATATATTATTTCCCATAACTCGCCCACCGAGGTTTCGGTGCAATCTTTCCACAGCTTCAATAGGCGAGACGATTAAAAAAGGCTAATTAGTCCGTCAGTTAGATTATCAAAGAATTTTAGACACGTATTTTTTCTTTTTTCTCGTAAACGAAAAATGACGACGGTACAGAGTGCGTTGAAGTTTCGTGTGACGTCACGCCTAGGTACAATTTTTACTTAGAAGTGGCGTCACAAGTCCCCACTCCGGAACTTTGATGCTAGATATCTTTGTATTTTTTCATTAATTAGAAAAAGCGAAAAATATGTGTTCAGTATTATTGCACGATCTAACTGACGGACTAAACAGAATGCCAGTTTCTTTATGTAGTCGTCATCCCTATTATCTCATAGGTATTACCAAGTATTAATCATATATTGAAGACCTATACTTCTAATAGGTACTATTATTATTTTACAGAGCGCCATCTACCGGCGAATTAGCTAACTAAAAACCATTCAAATGGGTGTTCTTATAACTGGCGCGCCGAGGGGTCTGTACAAGCTTCCAATTATCTTATGTTACTCTTATAACAATAAAGACTGGAAGATTAAGTTATATGCATTATTACGTATAGCGCCATCTATTGGTGAACTAACTAACTAGTTATATAGCGCTATACAGACTAATGCTTCTTAGTTAATTTGCGCTACCTGATAAAAATAAATAAAGAAGTTTGTAAAGTCATAAAGGCTGGCGTCCACTTACGTCAAATCGAATCTTCTATACATTAGTAAGGCACTGGTCCCACCGCGAGCTAGTAAACTATGAGCTATCGGCTATAAAAACGAACAAAAGATAATCACCCTGTGCAAATAAGTGACACGGTGATTTTGATAGCTCACCGCTGGGCGAGTAACTATAAGCAACGCCGTGTCTCTTTTATTTACACAGGAGTGATTACCTTTTGTTCGTTGTTATAGCCGATAGCTCATAGTTTACTAGCTCGCGTTGAGACCAGTGCCTTACTATGAAGTGTGAATTCGATTCGACGCGTCACCAACGGACGCAGTTTCATAATAAATGCAGAAGGGGAATTATAGAGATCGATTTGGCGAGGCAAATTGATAGATAGATAGATAAGTCATTTTTCCCTCACTAGCTCGGAAACACGTGTTTTGTCATTTAATACCAGCGGGTAAAAACGCATTTTATCCACTAGTGGGTAAAGTAATTTGACCTTGAATAAAGTCAAATTAACTGCTTTAAAATTAATATTGTCTTCGGTTACCGCGATAGTTACTCATGAAATAAAACTATGGAAACGGATTAAATCGCGTATAATGAATTTAAAATAAATCCCGACGTTTCGAACTCTTTACAGCGTTCGTGGTCAACGGGTGACTGAGGAAAAATTAAAATGTGCAAAAGCTACCCACTTACAAGAAATATTAACGAACCATGACCACAAATAATATAGATTTCTAAGGCAGGTTCACACACTATTAATAAAGCTAGTTATACAATATTCAAAAAATTTAACCATTACTCTGTTAAAAAATAATTAACCAATTAATCTACACAAAATTGACAAAGAAACGAACTGCAAATGTCCAACACCATACAACACAAATGCCTCACAGCCTTCGTCGTGCTTGTTCCATTATCAGATGTACTACTGGATCCCAAGCCGGTGGTAAAGTAAAACCATCCTCTCTATTAAAATTGATAAAAGTAGATGAATCTAGTAATAAAGATGATTTAACACATGTGGAACTACTGGAAGCAGTGATAAACCCATTTTTTGCGTTGTAGTTTCCTCGCTGTAGTGAGGGGAAAAGTTTTGTGTTACACTCGGGTGCAAATGTATTTTACTTCTCGTGTGTTAAAAAACTCGCAAGTTCAGGATTCTATTCTCGAACCACTCGCTTCGCTCGTGGTTCAACTATAGAATCCTTTCACTTGCTCGTTCTTCAATTCCACACTCGGTGTTAAAATACAACTTTGCCCCCTTGTATAACAAATAACTATTATTTGGACGAGTCTTTAAACCTCTGAAGAAAATTCTGTGGGTCTAGTGAAAAAGGGTATAACTCAAATTGACTCGGTGAAAAAGGTCACAAGTCCGAGGTGGAACTTGTGCCCTTGGTGGAACTCGATAGCTCGCCTTATTTTTTTTCTACTAACGGGCGTGAAATAAAAAGTATATTTTTAAAAGTTCCTTTATTATAAAATAGAACACAGTTATTGGAATAGATTTGGTACGAACGAGTTATCGCGCGAAAGCCGTTGTATAACTAAACACATCAAAATATTGTAAATAGCATCGACTAATAATTTAAAAAGACTGTCAACGTATATACAGGGTGTAGCAATAATGGTATCCATAAGGCACTGGTCCCACCGCGAGCTAGTAAGCTGTGAGCTATCGGCTATAAAAACGAACAAAAGATAATCACTCCCGTGTAAGAAGAGACACGGCGATGTTTATAGTTACTCGCCCAGCGGTGAGCTATCAATATCGCCGTGTCTCTTTTATTTGCACGGGAGTGTTATCTTTTGTTCGTTTTTATAGCCGACTAGCATTTTGCCCGCAGCTTCGCTCGCGTTAGAAAGAAACGAAAAGTAGTCTATGTCACTCTCCATCGCTTCAACTATCTCCAGTTAAAAAATCACGACATTTCGTCGCTCCGTTTTGCCGTGAAGGACGGACAAACAAACAGACACACACACTTTCCCATTTATAATATTAGTATTGATAGCTCATAGCTTACTAGCTCGCGGTGGGACCAGTGCCTCAACCCCTCAAACGCCTTGTTCCAGATCTGTCCCAGAAAGTAATCAACAAATTGTAGGTTTTAAAAATTCAGTAGCAAAATTTTGTTAACGGCGCTCAGATCTGCTATGTAGGCGACTGACAATATCGTCACTACTTTTAAAAAAACTTGTATCTTCGTCTGTCAATGAAAAGAAAATTGTAGTAAGTATGTATGGAATGCATATAGACTTACTGCGTTTTAACTTTGAGAAGCAGCGTGAGATACGAGATTTTTTCAAAGTAGTGACGATATAAAACAAATTCGAGGGTTTCTGGTGAAACCCGATAAATTGAGATAATTTGTCCTTGAAATAACAACATTGTGGAAATTACACAGTTCGAATTTCAAAATAAATAAATATTGGGAACACCTTACACAGATCAACTTAGCCCCAAACTAAGCAAAGCTTGTACTATGGGTGCTAAGCGACGATATACATACTTAAATAGATAAATACATAATTAATTATAAAACATCATTGACTCAGGAACAAATATCTGTGCTCATTACACAAAGTGCCCTTATCGGGATTTGAACCCAGGACCGCGGCTTAGCAGGCAGAGTCACTACCGACCACCTACCGACTGAGCCAGACCGGTCGTCAGTTTGTTCAACTTATCGGGTTTCACCAGTAAACCCTCGCAACGTTTTATTTCAAAAAGGTATACAGGATGTCCGACAGCTATACAACATGGAGGGAAAGTACCTAAAATATCACAAATGGGATATTTCGCAGAAAGAAGACTTTTTTGAAAACTTAGTGAAACCATAAATTAAATATAACAAGATCATACCATCCCATACATTAAAATGCGACCGCCTACGAACGCGCTTACACTCCACCACACATAGATGGCGCCACAAAAAAATGCCTTGTTGCCACCGATTATTTGTTGATTGGCATTAAGTGTCAATTCCGAGCCGTAAATCTATGTCAAAAAAAAATCATTCAAAAGTGACACTTAACGCCATCTACAAGTATAATCGAAAGCTACAAGACATTTTTTTTTGTGGCGCCATCTATGTGTGGTGGAGTGTAAGCGCGGTCTTAGGCGATCGCATTTTAATGTATGGGATGGTATGATTTTGTTATAATATTTAATTTATGGTAAAACTGTATTCATTTTTTTTAATCGAGTATAAGGGCTCGATTTCCGGTTTAACCGTGTAATTATTTAAAAATCTAAATATGCAGTTTTACTAATTTTTAAAAATAAAATAGTCCATGATATTTAAGGTATTTTCCTTCAATGTGGAATAGCCGTGGGACACCCTGTATATTAATAGAGTTACGTATGAAACCAACTCTTTAAAAAAATTATAAGCAATATAGATGAATTAGTATAAAATATTTGTTACAAAAACATAATGCAATGATATGACGTAGAACATAGAGAAATAGATAAAAGAGTTGTGACTCCATACATCAGTAAATACGAGTTATTTTTAGTGACATCTAGCGACAATTACGCGTCAAATAGCATAATTATCAGTTCTGCTACTTGTCAATAGATGTCGCGACGAACGAAGAGTCTAATGCTCATCAATTTTTAGCTAATATTACAATAGTATTAATCAGTATTCTGTTTTCAAAACCCTCTGCTTTTAATATAAGTTGTAAACTGTTCTAATAATAATTTTTTGGCAGACGAGTTACTGTTGACACCTACACGGGAAGCATGGTCGCGCGATAGACGATAAAATAGCAGGCCGTCCCTATCGCACTATTTGTAAGTGCGATAGGGACGGCCTGATATTTTATCGTCTATCGCGCAACCATGCTTCCCGTGCTAGTATCGAGTAGTGGTACTAATAATTTACGCGATTTGACGCGTGACTGTCGCTAGATGTCACTACAAATAACCCGCATTTACTGATGTATGGAATCACAAGGCTTCTTACTTATTCCTCTATGACGTAGAAAAAGTTAACTTTTCACAATATACAAGTAACAATACTTAATACATTTATTTTCTAAAGTACTATACATTTTGCATACATTTGCATTTGGGGAGGCCAACAACACAGCCTGTGAATACAAAGTGTCAAAATGTAAATACCCACAAAATTAAAATTTAAAAAACCCCCGACTGCGACATAGTAGACCGATTTTCATGAAACATGGCTAAGAACACTCCCGACTAACTCAGCTTTCAGACAAAAAAAACTAAATCTAAATCGGTTCATCCGTTCGGGAGCTACGATGCCACAGACAGACACACACACAGACAGACAGACAGACAGACAGACAGACACGTCAAACTTATAACACCCCTTCGTTTTTGCGTCGGGGGTTAAAAAATATGTATACAGAACTTTATTGCCTGTACATAAAGGTGTGTATATGTCGCAGTAAGATAGATAAAGCCGTTATATAGTTATAACCCTAGGGATATAATTATATGTCGTAACATAGTTAAACGAAAGCGATTAATTGCTATTTTACTAGGAATATAACTATAATACGTTACTAGTTTAGTCAAATAATTATATGACTGGATTCAGTTTAGTGAAATGATTGTAGACAGGAGTGTGGCGGTGCGGCGGAGGTATAGTTATAACCCTAGGGATATAATTATATGCGTTAAACAAACAAACCACAGTGAAGAATTGTTTAGGGCAAGAATTTGTTAATTATTTCCAATTCAATGTGCTTATTCTCTCTAAACACACAGACGGATGGACAGAGTCGCGACATAAGGGTTCCTTTTGATTTTTTTTGGTATAGAACTATAAATCCCACTTAGAGACGTATTATAATTATATCCCTAGATTAAGTTTAATCCAGTGATATAATTATATAACTAAACTAGTACCTACCGTATTATAATTATATTCCTAGTAAGATGGTTATGAATCGCTTTTGTTTAGCTATGTTACGGCATATAATTATATCCCTAGGGTTATAACTATACCTCCGCCGCACCGTCGCACTCCTACCTACAATCATTTCACTAGACTGAATCCAGTCATATGACTATATGACTAAACTAGTAACGTATTATAGTTATATTCCTAGTAAGATAGCAATTAATCGCTTTCGTTTAACTATGTTACGACGTATAATTATATTCCTAGGGTTATAACTATATAACGGTTTTATCTATCTTACTGCGACATATACATATTGTTGACACTTTGTATACACAGCTGTGTTGCCGCGTTCAGTTACGGCTCAGCCACGACATTGGTCTAAGCGCGACAGCGGTGAGCGGCGGCCATACATTGGAGCGAGACACAGCGATGGGACTTTTCATTCGCACGTATGGCTGCCGCTCACCGCTGTCGCGCTTAGACCAATGTCGTGGCCGGGCCGTTACATGTACATAGGTAAATAAACAAAAAAATGTCCAAACACGACTAATACTATACGCAGTGTTTTTATTGGATTCCGTTAACTTCGGCATATCGTCACTACTTTTAAAAAATCTCGTATCTCACGCTGTTCCTCAAAGTTAAAACGCAGTAAGTCTATATGCATTCCTATACATACTTATTACAATTTTCTTTTCATTGACAGACGAAGATACAAGTTTTTTTTTAAAGTAGTGACGATATAGTTAGGTCCATTGTAGGAAACAGAATAGCATAGTTAGTTTTCTTAAACTCGTATTTTTTTCTAAAAAAAAACTAGTAGGTTTATACAATTTTAATAAGAACAGCACATATGTAGTCACAAAATTAGGTCATTCCTACTTTGACTGTGCCTTAGCAATTTTTACACAAACAAGACATATAATGAAAGAAAAACCTGACCAGAAACATGGCTACGCGCCATACTGAACTGTCACCGCATGACGTCAGAATAACAGCGCCCTCTAGACAACAGTCATATATTTCTCGTCAAGCTTTACTATTGCATTGACTGGTACACTGGTATATTTTACACCACATTCAAACGCTCTAGTAAATATAGTAAACTAGCGACCCGCCCCGGCTTCGCGCGGGTATTATACATATAAACCTTCTTAAATCACTCTACCGATTTAAAAAAAACCGCATCAAAATCCGTTGCGCAGTTTATAACGAGGTACAATAGAGGCATACTACGTTATAATCGTGGTATACCGCGTTATAACCCTGGTATAATAGTGGTATACTGAGGTATAACAGTGGCATACCGCGGTATAACATGATATAGTGATGTGTCAAGAGCGGTACTAATAGAAGCAAGGATCATTAACCTACACAGACATTTTGTGCTAGTATCGATAGCAAATGACTCTGATAAGCCAACCTACTAGTGTACAGAATTTTCTCCATGGTAAAGAGCGATATAACGGGTTATAATAGTAGCATAGTGTTATAACCGTGGTATAATGGAATATAATCCTGGTATAACGCTGTATAGCAGTGGTATACCGCATATACCTGGTATACCGTGGTATGAAAGTGTTATACGGCGGCATAACAGTATAACGGCGGTATACCGAGGTGTAATGCCTGTATATCGCGGTATGATATTACTATACGGCTGTATAACAGTGGTATACCGCGGTGTAACGTGGTACAGTGGTGTGTCAGGCGTGGTACCAACAGAAGCTAGGAGTAAGTTTATGCTAGTATCTGCAGCAAATGACTCTGATCAGCCAATCTACTAATATTCTCCATGGTATAAGAGTGATATACGCGATATAATCTGGCATAACGCTGTATAGAAGTGGTATACACGGCATATACCTGGTATTCTGTAGTATAGAAGCGTTATACCGCGGTATAATAGTGTTATACCGTTGTATAACGATGGTATACCGCAGTGTAATGCCGGTATGTCGCTGTATAACAGTAGTATACCGTGGTATAACAGGGGTAATAGTGGTATACGGCTGTATAACTGTGGTGTAACGGGGTATAGTGGTGTGTCAGGCGTGGTACCAACAGAAGCTAGCGAGTAGAGCCAGCGCGGCGCGAGGGGGTCACACCGCCGGCTCCTCTTCGGCTGGGAGCTCCGCTGGGGGCTCCGGCTGCAAATAAATAAATTAATAAATATTAGACATTCTTAGACAGATTGACCGAGTCACAACACAAGCTCAAGAAAGCTTGTGTTGCGGGTACTCAGACAACGATAATGTGAATCCATACTAATATTATAAATGGGAAAGTGTGTGTGTCTGTTTGTTTGTCTGTCTTTCACGACCAAACGGAGCGACGACGTGACGTGATTTTTTAGGTGGAGATAGTTGAAGGGATGGAGAGTGACATAGGCTACTTTTTGTCTCTTTCTAACGCGAGCGAAGCCGCGGGCAAAAGCTAGTATAATATACAAATACACAGAAAACAATACATACACTCAGGAACAAATATCTGTGCTCATCAGACAAATAAATGCCTTTACCGGGATTTTTTTATTTTTATTACGGACTGATCGGCGATTGACCCTAGTCACACCTGATGGGAAGTGAAGACAGAGCCAGGACCGCGGCTTAGCAGGCAGGGTAGTGACCCACTAGGCCAAACCGGTCGTCAAAATAAACGCCGTGGAAATAAACATTTTTGTTTTAATCAAAGATGATAAGAAGATAGTTAGAGAGAGATATAGGAAATCGGTCCTACATCCGATATCGGATCGGTCGGATAATGTGAAAACGCACTTAGGGTTTCGTGAAACCTATCGACGGGGAAAGGTACTTTTTGTTTGCATTGTTTCAAATCTAAGCCGCATGGCCTGTTAATCTGTAATTGCTTGGTTTCCACGGGACAGGCTTCGCCTAGTGTGGGACCATAGAACTAATTGTCTGTAAATCGTTATGTTAAATAAATATTTCATTTCATTTCAAGTTTTTTTTTTTTTGGTGTCTGTTCTACTTTATTTTGAGAATTTTTGTGCTTTTTCGTCTCAAAATAGTGAGCTCTTTTGACTCGACAAGAGAAAAAAAAATGACATTCATTTTGTAAAAAAATGTCATTCCTTTAGCTAAAAAAGTCAATCATTTTGTAAAATAAAAAAAAAAACTTGTCATTCATTTTGTAAAAAAAGTCATTCATTTTGTAAAAAAAGTAATTCATTTTGTAAAAAAAAACAAAGATTTTGAGTAATTTTTGTCTCCTATTAGAATCTAAAGAGCTCATAATCGAGTAGACACAACGTGAAAATTTCAAAAAATTAAACCCCTGTTGAGCTCTGGCGACCTTACTCGCCGGGAAGAACATATGACTATGAGTAGTTTTTTTAACTGACCTGAACTTCCACCTCCAGCTCTCTAACCCTGTTCTCCAGCTCCATGACAGGGTCGGCCGTGGCCTCGGCGAGGTTGGTGACGCTCTTGGACTTGAAGCACTGGAAGTCCACGTGGCGGCTCTTGGCTTCCTCCTTCTCCCAGGACATGTGGATGAACGGGCGTTGGACGTAGTTGTAGATCACTTCGGCTCGGCCTCCGGGCCTGGAAAATTGAGTTTTTTTTTATAAACTGCAATATCCATACTAATATTATGAAAGGAAAGTGTGTGTGTCTGTTTGTTTGCTCCATGCTAGTGGCGGGCAAAGTAGAAGGGATTGCATCCGGCATGCCACCGATCCTCCAGTAGTATGCGATACCAGCACTGTAGTAAAAATGCATTTTTGGTGTAAATCTGGCCCGCCTCTAAAATTCCTTCGTATATTTGGCCCCAGTGAACAATGTTTGCCCGCCACTGCTCTAGCCACAGCGGTACAGCGGTATACCGCTGTATAACAGTGGTATACCGCAGTATAACTCGTTGGCAAGTATCAACTGCGACTAGGGTAACAGTGGTATACCGCTGTATAACAGTGGTATAACATAATCTCGAAAATTCCGGAATTGAAAAAAGATATATATGAGGTAGTGCCTATTTTATGACCAAAGGGTTTCATCCAGGGCTAGTTAGAGCGAGATAGTGTAAGTTTTAACCCGCTAATATTATACCACTGTCACTTTCTGGTTTTGATCTCAATTGTTTTAGCTAATAAGTGAAATATATAATCTAAGTAACTAACTAACTAGTATGGCACTGTGATCCAAAGAGGATCTTGGCCTCCAAAACGAGAGCACGCCACTTATCCCGATCCTGCGCAGCTTCCTGCCAATTATCGGCTTGTAGCTGACACAAATCCGCCATCACGCTGTCTCCTCAGCGGTATCTGGGCCGACCCGCCGGGCGACCACCAGTTGGTCTTCCCAGATACGCCCTCTTGGCAACCCGATCCTCTCCCATTCTTAGTAGGTGGCCGAACCAGCGAAGTCTGTGGGATTTGGTTACGCCGATGATGTTCGCTTCGCCCACCAACTCCTCTATTTCGGCATTCCTCCTTATCCTCCACGTGCCGTCATCTCTCTTGACAGGTCCCAGGATTTTCCGGTATATCTTCCTTTCCGCTACAAGGAGCTGACTTTCCTCTTTTTGTGTTAGTGTCCAGGCCTCACAGCCATTCATTAGGATTGGTCGAATTACGGTGTTATATATTCTCAGCTTAGTATTTCTACTGAGAAGCCTGGACACCAACACTTAATGGAGGGCTGCACTGCACCGCAACGCACTCTGGATGCGAATTATAATTTCCTCCCCCCTGGTGTTTGTGTCGGTGATGGTGCATCCAAGATAACGGAATTTGTCAGTTCCATGGTAGACGGTACCCCCAACATGAAGACTTGCGCGCTTAACTCGCGTATTTTTGTAGCGCTTTATCTGAAGGTATTCAGTTTTGGACTGGTTAATCCTGAGACCTATCCGAGAGGCCTCTCGTTCGAGGACACTAGCTGCCAGCTCTACTTCCCCTCGACTTTTCTCTAATAAAGCAAGGTCGTCCGCGTACCCTATCACTTTGTGCCTGCCGCTCAACTCCAGCCCTATGTCCAACGCTAGCACTTTTCGGACAACATGTTCAAGGGCCAAGTTGAAGAGCACAGGTGATAAGGCATCTCCTTACTTTAGACCGGTCATCACTTTAAATTCTTCTGTCAGCTCCCCACCTACCCTGACACGCATCCTACTCTCTTTTGTTGCTGTAGTTATCATGGCAACTAGTTTTTTTGGGATGTTAAAATTGACGAGAATGGCATAAAGAGCGTCCCTGTCTATACTGTCATAGGCCTTCGTGAAGTCCACAAACAAAGAGTGAACGAACTTTGTGCGTATTCCCACTTCTTTTCCATGATTTGCTTAAGCAGGAAAATCTGGTCCATCGTGCTACGGTTTCTACGGAAACCACATTGGTAATCTCCAAGGATTTTTTCAGAATATGGTTCAGGTATATGTAATCAGTTTAAGGGGCTACCTTTGAACACGCCACGCACCGCACGCCAGTTGCCTGCCGGCTCTCGGACGGGGGGGCTGTGCCGCTCGCTGCGCCGAGCCATTTTTTTTCTTAGAATAGAGAAGCGAAACAAAATGAAATTAAATTATCATTTCATTATTACAAGTGTACATTACATAATTCCTGTTTTAGGACAAAAACAAATTATTTCACAATGTACTATGTGACATGTATTGGCGAATTTTGCCCGTCAGTCGCAAGTAGAATTTGGCCGTGTGGGTTTCATCACCGCTTACGGCTCTCACTGATCAATGCGGGCCTGGTTTCGAGCCCGGGCAGTGGGATATCTTTTTGTGTTTTTTTTTTTTTACAAAAACGATTAGTTTCTACATTATAAAGGTTTTAATATCTCCCGGTTACAATATTTATGGCAAAATTCATTGTTTCGTATTTTCTCGCTGATGAAAATTATTTGAAGCTTCATATATATGTAAAAGTTTATACAAACGTTGAATTTTATCACAAATATTATACAGGAAGCCTGTATAGTTTACATGTGCTGGCTGTGTAAAAAAAAGCAATAAATAAATATGAAAATGAATACATAATTATTTTATATAAAATACACACAAGCTAAAATGCATGTGCCTTGTAAACGAGCGCGCAGGCATGGTTAGATTTGGTTAGGTACCCACAGTACCTACTGCGAGCCGGCGCGCGCGCTCGGGTGGGGTCGTTGACCTTGCAACCCCTGCAGGTAGGTTTTAGTTCGCGGCTTCGCGCACATAGCACGAAATGATATAGGTAACAAGGAAAGGTGATATATAAATAAATTTGAACTATTCTTTATATTATAACGTGACCATAATACGTACCGTATGCCGCAACTAACAAAAATCTAAATTTGTAGATAGGTGTTCGTAGTTTCCGTTAGAATAACGAAATATTTTAAAATTATATAATTATTACGATCAAAGATACGGTACCTACCATAGAATTTTATCACAAATATTATTCATTTTTAGTTAAAAATAGTGTGCCAAATTGTACAGGCTGTAATTTTTATAACAAGTTATATGTTAAAAAATAATGGAACCTGAAAATGTAATATTATATTTCGTTAAATTTTATATAGTTTCAGTTTATTTATTCAAGAACAATTTTTACATCGTGTTTGTTTATACACTTTAATCCTTCCATTCTGTATCCAAAACACTCTTCTCTCACGAGACTATTCAGATGGTACGCGACTGAACTTTGTGCTTCGTCCGCCTCGCCTGTGCGCGCTGTGTGTGTAGGGTGAAGTGGTCGACAGTGGTTCGTTTTTTTTTCAAAGGCCATATCTCCGGAACTATTGCCGATAGGGAGTGAGTATAAAGAACAAAATTACAGTAAATGTAATATAGTTTTAGTATGTATTATTGATTTAAAAAAAAATAATACTTTCAAACTCAAAGAAACCTAATATGTATTGCACTATGTTATTTTTTTGTTTACCGTTATCCCATGATTAAATATATTGTACATTGATTCGGTTCGGAGGTGGTGTCACCCCTTTTCCAGGTATTGGATACTGCGAATAATTACCCATTTGGATAATTTTAAGCAATATAAATCATCAATAGAATCAAATAAAAGTAAGGCGTAGATAAAAGCTAATAAGTAATAGTTATTTGTTATACAAGGGTGCAAAGTTGAACTTGGCGAGTTTTTCAACACATGAAAAGTAAAATACATTTGCACCCGTTTGTAACACGAAACTTTTCCCCTCCACTATTTATAGCGAGGAAAGTACAACGCAAAAAACGTATGTAGAATAGTATAATCCTTTTTTATAAAAGCAAACGTAAAGATATGCAAACAGGTATACGGTCCGCCTGATGGAAAGCGATCACCGTAACCCTGTATACATGTATTCGTCATTATGCTAGATACAATTCCTTGAGAAATCTCTTTCAAAACCTTCTATGTTTGGTGCGCGAGCGTTATCATGGATACTCGCAAGCATCCTATCAGTCATTCTGTGAAATATCCAGTACTGGTGTTAGTCGTCGCTCAAATGGTGTACACCGCTTGTTTGTCTTAAAAGCTAAAATATAAATAAGATAAAATGTGAAATTCACGGAATGGGCAGATACATAGCGCGCGCAGGCGGACTAAGCACACATGTCAGTGGCGGGATCCCTTTCTTTCCCATAAACTTATTGTTCATAGTTTCGTTAGTCAGAAGTTGTTATTCACATATTTTGTGGTCATAAACATCACTAGTCATAATTTTTGTTACGAATAACGTTTCATGGTTCTAACAATAACAAACCATAATATTGGATATCATAATCTCAAAAGTCATAAAGTTGATGAGTATAAAATTGAAAAGTATAACAATAATTATTCAGAAATATTATTAGGCATATATTTTGAAGCCCTACTGATTTTTCTGCATATAGATTTAATGTCTAAAATTCCTAAAGAAAAACAAAGATATTACATAACATAACATTAGTTCTTATCATAATTCAGTTTCAAATATGTTTTTGATTATGTCATGTAATATGAGAAACGCTACACATTAAAAACAAGTATATTCCTAAAGTATATTATATTTCAGACATACATATATTTATTATTACACAGAAAAAAAATATAGTAACCCTATTCCTCGGGTAGGTTGTTAGTTTCCTTTGATTCCTTAGAGCGGAAATAGGAGCCCCGAGTAGTGGGCTCCGTCTACTCATTGGTGGAACTAAATTGTTTTAAAAATAACTCTTTTCCTCATGTAGGTTCGTTAGTTACCTTAGAGCGGAAATAGGAGGCCTGCGTAGCGGGGCTCCGTCGGTTTATTGGCGGAACAAAATTGTTTCAAAAAGTAACCCTTTACCTCGTGTAGTTAGTTTCCTTTTGCTAGTTATCTTTTGTCCTTAAAAGCGGATATAGAAATTGTCAACGTCGGCTCCTTGGCGAGACCAAATGGTTTAATAAGTGCCATGAAAATTTAATAAACACTGAGGAAGTTAGTAAGCCAAATTACAAGTTTCGAAAATGCAGACGAAAAAAACATTGCAACATTTTTTATGGGAAACAATAGAGAACCATTTAATGCTATTAGTGAAGAAACACATGGTTATTAAGGTTTACTATTATCTGGCAGAAACTTTTTACGCATATATTTGATTCGTATAATAGTTCTTGGCAGAAGTACTACGCAGAATATGCTTTGGCATAAATCATTTCGCAGATTTTTGTAATACCGAATCATCTGTTGTCATAATGTTGATGACCATAATAGTCTTTTAGTCGAACATTTGCTTTTGCAGATAATATTTGTGCATAATATTTAGGTGGCATAAAGTTGCGATTTGCTATTTGATAGCGAGTTGGATGTGTTGGGGATGCAAGATACCTAACACTCCTCCTCGCTTCGCTCGTCGTCGTACCTAACGGTGACTCTGGGGCAGTTTTTCTCTTATGATAGCGTGTAATAATTCTGCTAATGTAATATTATGCGATTAGATTATTATGGTACATACAATTATGCTAAATCAAAGTCGACCAAAGTAATGTTTCTGCCAAATGTGTCTTATGCATGGTAGTAATAATGCCAACTAAATTTTCTGCAAAATTACCATTCGACTGAAAGTGTTTCTGCGAAACATGTTATGCGAAGTGTGTTTCGGACTAAAATTATTCTACCAGATGAGGGTAACCCGGTTATTAATCGTTATGACTTGTGATAAATCCTTAGAATCTAAGGCTTAGATCAATTATTCCGAATAAGTTTATTTCCTTCAACATTATGGATTTGTACATCTATGGACTTTGATTATTATGGCTAATAAATTTTATGACTAACAATACTTATGACTTTCAAAAATCAGAACTACAATTTCTGACGTTTAATTTTATGACTAGTGATAATATGACTAAGAAAAATTATGACGGAAAACGTTATGGATAGTAAAAATCGGACTTAAAAAATTATGGGAACCAATAGAGACCCGTCAGTGGCGCTTCATTTGAATAGCCTCGTGATAGAGGAGCGTTAGAGAGAGAAGAGTGTTTTGAAGACAGAATCGAAGATTTAAAATGTACATAAGTAATAAACAAAATTGATGATGAATTTTGATGTTCTATTCTTTTTTTCACACAGCCAGCCGGCAGCCCATGTGCAGAAAATATTGCTTGTTATAAAAATTACTGCCTGTATAGTTTGGTTCCCTGTATGATATTTGTAACAAAATTCAACGTTTCTATGGTAGGTCGAATCTTTGATCGTAATAATTATCATATAATTTTAAAATGTCTCGTTATTCAAAATGTAACTTATAGGTACTTGAGTTGTACTGTGCGTGCTAAATATGCAGTCTGCCTGTATGCAGTCTTTCGCCGGCTCGGCGCTGCGGACTACCTACCTCGCAACTCGCAAGTCGCAACGCAACCCCAAACACAAGGCACATGCATTAGCTTAAGTGAATATTTATAATAGGTACCTATATGTATTGCTACGCGTTCTGTTTTATTGCAAAAAAAAGATACTTTTTATGTGAACCTACAATTAATTTACATCAGGAAAAACATACAAAACAATGAATCTTGCCATAAATATTGTAAACGGGAGATATAAACCTTTATAATGTAGAAACTTATCGGTTTTGAAAAAAAATAAAAACCAAAAAAATATTCCTCAGGCCAGAATCGAACCCAGACCATACTAGTACTAGACTCAGTCAGTAAGCGGCGTTACAAACCACAGTGCCAAACTCTGCTTATGACTACTGGCCAAATGCGCTAGTACTTTTCACATTGTACATTGTGAAATAAACAATTTGTTTTAGTACTAAAACAGGAATTATCTAATGATAATTTAGATACATTTTGTTCCGGTTATCGATACGGTCATTGATGATGCCACAGGGCCCTCTGGTTCGAGTTTAAAGGTAATTTTATGATACGTCAATACAACAACATTCATATTGATTATTGACAAAAAAAATCTTCCATAATACGACAGCATTCCAGCCGCGGGTAACTGAAGGCCTTGGTCACTTTTCTTTAGTTTACTGCATTTATTTCCGTTTATAATATTTGCATATTTATAGCATTAAAGTGTATTAGTACCCATACATTCGTACAGGCAACTCCTGGCGCTAGTAGCTTATAGTATTGCGATCTAGTACAAGCAACTCCTCCTAGATGGCGACTTGTTACGTATGGTGGTCTTGAATCTCGATCGACGTATCGTATAACAGGGGTGCGGGGAGGGGAAGTAGCGCGATCGAGCGAGGGCATTCAAACGGGGGACCGTCTTAAAGTAAATATTTGTTGTAGAAAGTTGTGTTTCGTGATAATTTAAAATTACTAGCCGGGAGTTGAGTGTTATGCTCGAATACTAAAGGACAATTAAATATAAATAAATAACAATTAGGAACATTATTATTTTATAAGCGTTATTGATGCTCAATTTATTAGATCGAACTTAAATTTCAGGAATAATCTAAATTAATCGGTATTAAAGCGGCATAAACTCAAAATTTTACTTCTTTTCTTATAGCACTGAATATTTTAGGCATAGAGTCTTAAGTTCAGACGCAAATCGTAGTATTTGGTATTATATTCATTCACAAGCATAACGTCGTAGTTAATACTTTATACACTTTTCACAAAGACGTGTGCATATTTTCCTAAACTCTAAGTATATTACCACTTACCACAAAATAAAAAAGATTTGAAAAGCAAATGTATGGAAAATGATGAATATGAAAAGAATGATTTAATTTTTTACAAAAACCTAGGAATAAATTATAAAATCTGTCTTTTTGGGCTATCTTGGATATCTTTTGTCCCTACTCGAGTCTGATAAAGGTAATTCAATATTTCTTTTATTACAGTTATGTAAACAAGACGTTATGCCATTCTTAGGGCCGGTTGCATCAAACCGTCTGTCATCGTTAAAGCGTTCGTTAAATTTTATTGTATGGGAAGTTCCATAGACATTTGCTGCGTGACGATGATGTGTCTGTCAAATGTGGTTGATGCAACTGGCCCTTAATGCCAAATTATTACTTTTATATTATTTCGATGGTCAATGGATAAAAAAATAACTTTAACATTGACCACTATCAGAAAACTGGCACTGAAACCTCGTTTGTATCGTTAACTGTAGTTCGAAATACCTTGCAAGACCGATTTTGACACAAAATGGGCTTTCCTGTAAAATTACTAAAATGAAAATTTCGGTGTTATATGCCTTTCAGGTACGGAGTTATTGTCTTAAACGTCGATTTATAGTAAATTTAAATTTAAAATTGTATCATTTCATCAAAAACCCACCAGAAACAAAAACAAAAAAAAATTGTTCAATTCCGGAACTAGTTCCGGAATTCCGGAATTGAAGTCCAATCTCGAAAACCAGTTCCGGAATTGAAAATCGTCCGATATTGCAAGCCCTATGCCCCACGTTACACAAATGTACTATTATTTGTGTAATTTTGAAAGTCTCTCCAACCATACTTACCCGGGCATACACACTATATTTTTATTTTAATATTATAATTGGGAAAATGTGTGTGTCTGTTTGTTTATCCGTCTTTCACGGCAAAACAGAGCGACGAGTTGACGTGATTTTTTTTAAGTGGAGATAGTTGAAGGGGTGGGGTGTGACATAGGCTACTTTTTGTCTCTTTCTAACCCCCCACTTCCCTAAAATGGAAGGTAGAAGGTAGTAGTTAAGAAGCCGCGAGCCAAAGCTAGTACTGTATAGGGTGACTTTATGTACCTTTTGCGGACTTTTTCTTTGTAAGTCGGGTACCCCTCCACGCCGAGACGAATCTTTTTGAGCCCTCGTTCCTTCATCACTTGCTTTGCGACATCTCTGTAATTCAAATAAACAATATTTGATTAAAAACTACATAAGTAACCAAATGATGATGTTTTACATATGTATTTTTCTACTCGTCGACTTTAATCTGTCAATTAGGACACCACAGACTAAACTATAGAAAAAAATTCAAAATAGAACTTCATATATGTTCTATACTAATTTGCGATACCTGGCAAATTTTTCTGCATCTGAAACACATTTTTTTTTATCGCGTTATCGACTAATCAGAGACTGTTATTACAAACAATTGGTTGCCAGGTAATTCGATGTTGATACAACGGTGAACGACGCTATTAACATTAATTTTAACTGGAATGCTGACATTTTTCGTCCATTGATGATGAAAATGATGACTCATAGAATAAGTATTGTATACAATAGTGATATAATTAAGCTTTCCATCCGTACTATTAGGCCACTCAGCAAGCTTCGTGGCCTAAAAATGACACTCAACTGAAAAGCTTTGTATTAATATCACGATTGTATAATATACTATTTTAAACTAAAGGAAAAATTCACGCTATGGCAAGATTCGAACCTGCGACACACTGCTTTGCCGGAGCAGTCGCTATGACCAACTTAGTAACGGAGGCCAGGCTGCACCGGCAATGCAGTTGGGTCGCTGGTTCAAGTCCTGGCGGAGGTGTGAATTTTATTTATTATCGTTCACAGACATCTCTACATGATAAATAAGTTTAATTTCATCGGTGAAGGAAAACATCGTGAGGAAACCGGACTAGGTAGGTAGGAAGGTCAGATGGCAGTCGCTTTCATATAAACTAGTGCCTACGTCAAATCTTGGGATTAGTTGTCAAAGCGGACCCCGGACCCCCATGAGCCGTGGCAAATGCTGGGATAACGCAAGGAGGATGATGAAAAAATAAGTTTAACATACTGACCTGTTCTCGATATACTTGAAGAACCTGTAAAGCGGTGTGGACAGTACAGTCTGACTGTATTCATCCCCCATTTGGGGGGATACTGCTCATCCCATTCTACCTGGAAACAAAATTTTGTTTAAAAATATTATAAAATCAGTCTGTTCAAAATTCTACCTATAATTCTACCTACCTAACCATATATATTTAAACGATATGTTTCCCCTCACCTCGCGCCTCGCCCCGCCCGCGCGGCCCTCTAATTAGTTGTTGACACCTGACAGACATGTGCAAAAACGGTTGTGCTTCCGTGATGAAGTGTGGATCCCAGCCAATCCTGCCTGCAGTTCCTGACTCCCGGAGAGAAGGTTAGTGCATGTCTTTGACCACCTTGACAGATTTTTGTATTTCTATTTTGCCCCCTCTTGTCCGTTCATAAAATCAGTAGTTTATCAAGAACAGCCTGTGATCGCAACCTCACGTTTACCTCACCCGAGCTAATTTGCTAGGAAAGATGGCGGCCCTCAAAGCTCAAGACTGATCAAAATAGTAGCATATTAGGTACATTGTATGGATCTGAATGCTGGGCGACAAAGGTGGAGGATGAAAGGAGAGTGCACGTAGCGGAAATGAGAATGTTGAGATTGATGTGTGGAGTGACCAGAATGGATCGGATCAGGAATGAGTATATTAGGGGAAGTTTGAAAGTTGCGCCTATAACGGAAAAGATGAGGAGTGGCAGGTTGGCGTGGTTCGGTCATGTAATGAGGAGGGATGAATGTCATATAGGCAAAAGAATGTTGGAGATGAAGGTTGATGGATGGAGAGGGAGGGGTAAACCCAAACAACGCTGGATGGATTGTGTGAAAGAGGATATGAGGAAGAAAGATGTGAGTGTTGAGATGACGAAAGATAGGGGAGAATGGAAGAGGAAGACGTGTTGTACCGACCCCACATCAGCAATTCCCGTCAACTTTGTACAATGCCACGTCAGCAAATTTTAATTGATCCTATTTTGTTACCAACATTTAGTAATATAATTCGACTTTCGTAAGATATATACTGAAGTAAACACAAAGATGGCTGGATATAGACTGCTTTATTAAATAAGTAAACCTACCCACATAGGTATTTATAAATATGCTACATCTTCCCCTTAATGAAAGAAAGTAGTAAACTTAACTGACTAACGAGCTTATACTTACTTACTACATTAAAATATGAAGGCCTTTACACAATGCAAATATAGCTAATACATTTCACGAATACACTTGATTTTCAATCTTATTAGTCTTATTTTCATTCTTATTAGTTAATATTCAAAGTCCACTTTCGCTGGCCAGATTCGTGAGATGCAGTATCTATAAGATTATTTAATCTTACGCATTGGCCGTATGTAGAGAATATCATCTATTACTAAACTTATTTACTATACAATATTTTATATGTTTATCTTTCCTATCCTAAGAAGTTATTGCTTGGCACTAGTATTGTACCAAAACTTAATGATGCACATAACATAATAGATACACAAAATGTGTTAAGATTAAAATATTTAGAACACAATAACTTTCCATACAGTATTTATAAAAGCAAATAGCCACTTACATAATAGTAATGTTTAAAGTATTTATGGGGTAGCTCTTAATAAGACATTAATAATAACTAATTTTTATTATAGCAGGTACCTAATCTGCTTTAAAAATTTCTAAGGTTTCTTTTATGCTACTACATACATAAGGTTCATTTTAGAATAACAGTAAGATATAGGTACACATCTTATTTTATCTCTAATTTTAGTTTTTGATAAACAGTGATTTCAGTTTACACACCTGTACATGACTTATAAAAATATCTAACCTTATCTTAACCTAATACATAACATTTGTTATTATTGTTTAAGCTTTTTCTTAGCCTCGATTGCAGCAGTTCGCGGTAAGCGCTGATTATTATTAGGCCCTGGAACAATTGACTGCTCGGCCTGAGAACGTGTGTCCTGCATCCGCCCCGCGGTGTCGGATGCCGCGTCAAGCGTTTCACCCATGTCGTCGTAAATGCTATCGTCATTAGAACACCCTGCATCATCACCGTCCAATACCTCATGAGATAATGTGGGAGACGCATCCTCGGGTTCTAGTTTGATCAGATGCCGCCTGTTTCTTCGATAACGCTTGCCTGAGGCATCCGTTACGAAGTAGGATCTTGGCTGCGGCGCCCGGCCCGCGACACGCGCCGCGCGCCTCCGCCCGCCGGCACCACTCCCGTCCATAGCGATGACGTCATCGCCCGGCTGCAACTCCGGCAAGGCTCGCGCCCGCTGGTCGTGCCATTGTTTACTACGCACCTGATTACGAACTATATTGTCATAGTCGACAGTGTTGTCCCTATCCGGTACTAGTTTATTCTCATGAATTGGCAATCGCGTATTTAATCGTCTGCCCATTAACAACTGTGCAGGACTAGCGATTCCATCCCTCGGCGTGGCCCGAAAATTCAATAAACCTAAATAAAAATCCGCACCTGAGTCCAATGATTTTTTTAAAATGCTTTTCACGGTCCTAATCATCCGTTCACTGCGCCCGTTAGACTGAGCGTAGTTAGGAGACGACGTGGAGTGCCTGAAGTTCCAAACCTCAGCAAACTTCTTGAACTCCCTTGACGAATATGCTGGACCGTTATCTGAGATGAGTTCTACTGGAATTCCGTGTCGAGCGAATTGATCCCTTAGTGCAAGGATAACAGAGGTCGAATTTATTGATCGTAAGGGACATACCTCGACAAAGTTTGAAAAGTAGTCCACTAAAAGCAAGTAGTTTTTACTTTTATACTCAAAAATGTCAGAACCAACTTTGACCCATGGCAGACCCGGTATGAGGTGCGGCACCATCGGCTCCCGCTGCGGCGCGGGCGCGTGCTGCGCGCAGGTGCGGCAGCGGCGCACGGCGCGCTCCACGTCGCGCGACATGCCCGGCCACCACATCACCTCCCTGGCGCGCCGCTTGCACCGGTCTATGCCGAGGTGGCCCTCGTGTACACGCGATATCATCTCTGACCTGAGACCGCTCGGAATAAACACCAGATTGTTCTTGAATATCACGCCCTCTGTATATTCAAAGCATTCCCTTGCGTCCCATAACGTTCGCACGGATTCATCAGACTCATGTTTCGAGACAGGCCATCCATTTTTCATATAATTTATTAAAACTTGACATACCTTGTCTTCGCGAGTGAATTGTCTTACTGTATCCATCCTGCAATCACTTATGCGCACCAACCGCAACAGGAAACAGGTTTGGTCGTCTACTTCTTGTGATACCTTATCGCTCATTAAGTCTGGAAGGGCCGCACGAGACAATGTATCCGCGATGAACATGTACTTTCCTGGTTTGTATACCACAGAGAAATCATACCTTTGAACCCGCAACATCATACGCTGCAACCGAGCCGGTACCGCGTCCAGTGATTTTTTAAACAGCGCTTCCAGCGGTTTGTGGTCGGTCTCAACTACCACGTATTCACCAGTCTCTTCGGAGGCGTGGGTTCGGATCCCACCGCTGCCACCATGAAGTAAACACAAAGATGGCTGGATATAGACTGCTTTATTAAATAAGTAAACCTACCCACATAGGTATTTATAAATATGCTACATATACATGATAATTGTTATAATTAAGAAAATATAGATACTAGAGAACCTTAATGACGAAATAAAACTTAATAAAATCTCAATTCATCAACAAAATCTTGGTAACAAAATAGGAATTAATAAAAACAAATTTAACTTTTCCCTTAATTTTTGTACAAAGTTGACGGGAATTGCTGACATAACGTGGGATAAGGGTAGGAGGAAGAAGAAGAAGAAGATATGTACACTAGTTAGTAATCTTACCGCATCATCGTCCAATAGTACTACAGCATGGCACTCCCGATCGCCGCGGCGGGCTGATTGCACCATCAGCGGCAGGATGAGACGTTCCAGAAAATTCTCGAACTTTCTCCGGAGCACTATGGGCTTTAGAGGCTCCTAGTCCTTCACCATCTTGTCCCGGTCGGTTTCGGCCTCAGCGACTGGGTTTGGTATGGCTATTGAGACGGTCATGAGCTCTCAAGTGGCTGACGTAGCCATTTTCGCAGAGAATGACACTCACTGCATGTCAACACCCCTCCGATGTAATTAGTTTATGACCGCAGGTAGCCGGGCCTTTATCTCGTCGCGCTTGGCGTCAAGTTCCACTCGCTTAAGTTATAAGATTTTTTCGTGAGATGTTTTGCTGCATAAATAAATACCCTTAGAACATAAATACCCTTGGAATGTTAAGTAATATTTATGGAAAAATAATAAATACCGCATCATCATCCAATAGTACTACAGCATGGCACTCCCGGTCGCCACGGCGGGCTGATTGCACCATCAGCGGCAGGATGAGACGTTCGAGAAAATTCTCGAACTTTCTCCGGAGCACTATGGGCTTTAGAGGCTCCTAGTCCTTCACCATCTTGTCCCGGTCGGTTTCGGCCTCAGCGACTGGGTTTAGTATGGCTATTGAGACGGTCATGAGCTCTCAAGTGGCTGACGTAGCCATTTTCGCAGAGAATGACACTCACTGCATGTCAACACCCCTCCGATGTAATTAGTTTATGACCGCAGATAGCCGGGCCTTTATCTCGTCGCGCTTGGCGTCAAGTTCCACTCGCTTAAGTTATAAGATTTTTTCGTGAGATGTTTTGCTGCATAAATAAATACCCTTAGAACATAAATACCCTTGGAATGTTAAGTAATATTTATGGAAAAATAATAAATACCGCATCATCATCCAGTAGCACTACAGCATGGCACTCCCGGTCGCCACGGCGGGCTGATTGCACCATCAGCGGCAGGATGAGACGTTCCAAAAAGTTCTCGAACTGACGGCGCGCTCCCTCGTTGGATAGCTCGTGGAGAAGGCCTCGGAGATTCTGGAAGTATAGCAGCAAGTTTGAAATGTCAACCGGTCTGGTAGTGACCCTGCCTGCTAAGCCACGGTCCTGGGTTTGAATCGAATCCCAGTAAGGACATTTACTTGTGTGATGAACACATTGAGGTATATGTACTACGTACTAGAGGCGACGTTGCCAAGCGAAAACACTGCACATGCTGACAAATGCGCGGGTGGGGGGAGCGGCCATTTACGCATAGAGTAGGTCTACCATCAGATGTGACACATTATTATATTCTGCCTAATGGGAATTTTACATTTAGTTAAAATACGGCTATTCTAGAATAGAATAGAATAGAATAGAATAGAAAAATGTCAAAATGATTTATTTATTTACAACTTAAACAATACAAAATAATATAATTGTGCTGTACTTATTTTCTTCTTTAAAATACAATGAATGAACAATATGTGTGTGGTCAGTTGGTAACCAAGTTTCCTCAGCACAATTTTTGGATAAAGCGTATCCATTGTTCCCTTTTTTCATGACCAGGCCAAAGAAAACTGCAAAAAGTGAGCGTGCTACAAATACAATTTCACTCAAAAAATATTAACAATTTATAAACAAATAAACTTTTTTAATATTATAGTAACATAATTCATGAAGTAGTAAGTAGTTACCTAATAATTTTCCAAATAGAAATATATATATTTCGCAAATATATTAGAGGTGAAACACATTAGTAGGAACAATGTAAATGGCACATCTGCGCGGTTAACTTTTTCTAGTCTATGATTGCGTCACCAAAATGGCGGCAGTCCGCTCCCGCTCGCGTGTTTGTAGAATATTCAATCTTAAAATATTATAGACGAGTTTTTTGTTTAATTTACCGATGAAATGTCACACCTTGACTTTTATTTGATTTTTTCGAGTGATTAGAACAATTTTTAAGCACACAAGAACGCATTATTCACGTGGATTGTAAATGAATCACGGCACGTCACTGCACTGCAAGGGCCTGGAGACGACTGACAACGTTGCGGTCCATGGACCGCAGTGGGGTGTGCTAAAAATTCTCTTAGCAACGTCGCCTCTAGTACGTAGTACATATACCTCAATGGATGAACACATATATTTGTTTCTGAGTCATGGATGTTTTATATGTATGTATATCACCTAGCACCCATAGCACAGTATAATAAAGAGTACTATCGTACAGTATGGCCACTCCCGCTCCCCGCTGAAAGTGCCGCCCACCCCCTCTCGGTTACCTCACAGTTACCGCCTGTCAAAAACGCGAACAGTCGACCTGTCATATGTCATTCATACAAGCATAGTACGCGTTCACCTACACGAGCTTAGACTGTGTGCTAGGAACGCGCCTCTTTCATATATTTGATCGCCGAGGTGTGCCCATAGTACAAGCTTTGCTTAGTTCGGTGCTACATTGCTGTGTAAGGTGTCCCCCAATATTTATCAAATCTTCTCTTCATATCAAGGCTGAACAGGCACCTTCTCAAGTCAAGCTCCATCGTAGGCCATGTTTTCCCTCGGCTAGTCTCTGGTTATGAGTAAACCAATTTATAATTTAAAAAAAAGCATACCTGGCATCTCACTGTATCTGCATCGAACGGCACAAGTAGATAGTCACAGGCCTCTCTCAGCTCCTGAACGGAGACTGCCGGTGGGCACCGAATGGCTCCACCTCTGTAGTACTCGAGAATGGCTCGGAACACCGTTGCTGAAATGCCTTCAGCCACCTCATACTCTCCTCGCTCATTTGGATGTGTAAATTCAAGACCTGAAAGATAAAGTTTTGTATTTATAAACTAGCTTTTACCCGAGGCTTCGCCCGCGTAATAAAAGTATTCATTAAGATTTTCATTTGGATCCTTAGGTTTCTCTGTAGGTATAAAGACTGTATCGTTAAATATGGAGACAACTTTGAGTAGCCGTATTTATTTGCTATTATATTTTTTTCTTATAACAAGACATGGGCTTAATAAGGCACATAATAAGGTACGCATTTTGTCCTAGAAACTCGACGTAAAGCATGTGGTTTAGACAGCATTGACTTAATCCTCCCGAGTACCAATTACGAATTCGGACAAATGCTACTAGAAAATTCACAAAGTGCGTACAAGACGACACAATTGCGAAAAAAAATTGTACAGTGCGAACCTCAACGACACATGATCCACAAAGCAGAATATCTAGACATAGTTTAGCCACTGTTATTAAAAAAAAATAAAGTTCATGATCTGTATATGGCGGCCATTTAGAGAATGTGGCATGGTGCTTACGCTAACTCCGACTTTGATGTCGAATTTAACTATCATACACTGTTTATATCGATCTGGTTTAGGCACTGTTCAAACACCATGAATGTCTATTAGACATTGGCCTATGCCTAATTTTTTTTATCTATTTCTCTCATCCTGCTTGTATCAAAAATTTACGGCAAACCGGAACGTTGCTCAAAAATGCGTTTTTTTTAATTATATAAATTCACCGCATTTATTCTGCAAGTACCCAATTGAACAACCATGAAGAGGACTCTTAAAAAATATATTTTGGCAGCATATTAACCTTCATTTGTCGAAATCGTACAAAAAGTCTTTGAGATATTCTCAAATTAAGCCAGATTAGGGGTTGTCCGAAATGTATTTGCTAGACCTTAATGAAAGTACCATAAAGTCCCTAAAATAAAAAAAATATCAGACCTTCTTATATCAAATCGTACTTACCAATACCTTCAGATCATACTCTCGGACCATAATAATACAAAATTATGCACATGTCAACATTTAGACGAGGTTTGTTGTGTCCCTATAATTAACGATACAGTCCTTATTTATCTGCGATTATTTCGATTGCACATAATACTTTTCCTTGCAATGATTGTAGAAATATTACACATCGACCACAGCGTAGGTAATTCTATATACGCTGGGGAAACCTTTATAAACATCCTACATACGTAATACACTATGATCGGTGGGTAAAAAGTACTTTTTTCTATTATCCCTTAAAAATTTTTACATTCTGCTTATACTTATCGCAAACGTAATCTTCAAGCAAGCAAACAACGATCGTCTTAGAGCACATTGATTGTAAGAGACCGCCAACCGATTATCCGTATCCCTCTAACGATACCCATATTATCCGTATCCGTATCTCTATCGCTATCTCTATCGCTATCCCTATCCCTATCCCTATCCCTATCCCTATCCGTTATCAAGATGTTCAATGATTTCTTATCAAGTGCTAAAATATAAAGTCTCATGGTTTTATCTTTTAAAATTAAGAAATCCCATACAAACTTTCAACCTCTTTTTCAACCCCTTCATCCCTTTTTTCGAAATAAAAAGTAGCCTATGTTCTGTCTCAGGGTCTAAAGATTGTCTGTTCCAAATTTCATCAAAATCGGTTGCGTGGTTTAAGCGGGAAAGCGTAACAGACAGACAGACAGACAGACAGACAGACAGACATAGAGAGTTACTTTCGCATTTATAATATTAGTAAGGATAAATAAAAAAAAGCCTTTTATATCCTGTTATTTTGTAGGTACAATGAAATTATTGCTGTTTGTTACTAAATGTTAGTTTTTTACCCCCCATGCAAAAACGACGGGGTGTTATAAGTTTGACGTGTCTGTCTGTGTGTGTGTCTGTCTGTCTGTCTGTGTCTGTCTATCTGTGGAATCGTAGCTCCCGAACGGATGAACCGATTTCGATTTAGTTTTTTTTTTGTTTGAAGCTGAGCGGAGTGTTCTTAGCCATGTTTTATAAAAATCGGTCCACTATGTCGCGGTTGGGGGTTTTTTCATTTTCTCTAGTTCTTATTGATTTCTGTTAACTTTAAGGGAAAGTTAGATAAATATCAATAAGTTTCTCTATGAAGCCTAGTGTTTTAACTTTTACTGTTATTGACTTATTCAAAAAATTAATTGAATGATTCGGCAAGTGTACCACAATGTAAAATTAGGTCATCTTTTCACATTTTTTCCGGAACGATCTTTTTTGCTCCACATGGCATAGCCGAGGTTGGAAACCACGATTTTTTCACGCATCTGCACATTTCTTTACCTTAATTAATTATGATAGAAAGTTTATTTTATATGTTGGTGTATGAAGAATTTTGTCCAGCACTGTAGGTCCTCTCACACTTATTGTCATTTATTATATATGAAAATGAAAAGAATATAGTTTATTCAAATCTAACAAAAAGTAATGAAATTTAATTATAGTATTAGTAAGATATAGGGTGGTTCTTATTAATGTGCCTAACAATGATTCAAATTTCTCGGAAAACAAAATTGTGCCAAGATAATAACTATTGTGTGATTTGCTAACCATACAATATACTATACAATAACTCTGTGTCAATAAGAATGTTATTTATATCACAATAAATATATGGTCTGTCTAGTTTTCACACAACTAATTAGATATAAATGGCTTATTGATAATGCCTTCTATGACATCAATGAATTCCTTGAAATGTAATATTTAGCGCGATAATGTATTAAAATTATTTAAATTATATAGAACACATTTATAAATTTTATAATTTAATTCTTAGAGTAATAAGAATTACTTAGTAATAATGAATGTTTATGTTTCTGACGTGTAATGTATAAATGTGCAATATCAATAAATATGAATATGAATATGAATGACCAATGAACAAGTGTGAGAGTGGTTATTCACATAAAGCAATGACTAACAGTATATTCTTGGATACACAAACATGTTATTGTGCATATATTTATATAATTAAAACATGTTTTGCCATCTTTTTAGCAAATTTTACAAGTATTTCACAATGAATTTAAAAGTGGAAAATGTCTGCCTTGGGTGAGACTTGAACTCACGGCCTCTGGATCGATACTCCAGCGCTCTGCCAACTGAGCCACCAAAACTTCAACCAAGCCAGCGAAATTTTCCACTACTAAGGTCCATGGGACCCGTAGCGACATCTACCGTAAGAGTGTTAAACTTCTTAAACGGCAACCGGAGTTCCAAGTCATATTGGAAATTCACCAGTTACAATGCGCTAACCATGCTAATTTTTTTTTTTTTTTTTCCACTTTTAAATTTATTCTAAGCCTAGTGGCATCGATTGCAGACGTTTCTGCTAATCAGAAGTTAAAAATATTTCATAATGATTAAGTAGTGTGGACCTAATGTAGGTCAAATTCACACCAATCACATCAAAGTGGACCGAAAATGACAAGCAAATACGATTTACTCACAAAAAACAAAGGAAGATCTAACCTGAACTGAACATCCTGCCAAGCATCGTATTTGGATGTGCTGTGAACTGCGCTGGGTCCACCACGAACCTAGTATTGTCTACAACCAACGTAATCCTGTCTTCACACAACTGCTTTCCATTCCTGGGCGCATCTTGTGCTGACGACGTCGAAGGAAGCGGAGTATTAGCTTGATTCTTAGGAGGCATGCTCGCAGAAGACAAACGCGCCCTCATAGGAGGCATATTCCTCTTAGACAACCTCTTTCTCCTATCCTCGTTATCCCTTCTGTACTCCTCGGTATCGCTGCTACTGTCTGGATAGAAAAATGATCTCCTCTGATCGGTCATGGCCTCCTGGCCTTTGCCCTCCATGTCCGACATAGGTGCCACTATCACATCACGCGCTACGCGCTGCCTTTGAGGCTTAAACTGCGGACGTCTGAGATTTCTCGTCGTGAAAACAAAGATTTTATGCAGTGGAAAAATTTTACGTCAGCGAACGTTTGACAGATCCGACGATGTTGCTAGAAGGATTTAAAGTGGAAATAATGTTGCCAGGTTAAGTATCGTTAAAAATCGTTTTGATAATCGATTAAAATTTTATAACAACTGTTTCCAGTTTTTAACAAAGGTTTTTAATAAAATGTATAAGATAAATACTAAGATACGGTGCATTAGTAGCGTTTCCTAATATGTTTCAAGCTAAATCATGTAACAAACTTTACTTAATTTTATTCGTTTTTGTTTACACCTATTGTGGGAAATCAGGCAGGCAAGTATGGTCGCACAATAAATGATAAAACATGCCGTCCTATTGCACTTACAAATAGTGCGAAATGGACGGACTGATGTTTTATCATTTATCGCGCGACCATACTTGCATGCCAGGACAGTCGGAAATTGGCAATAAAGTAAAACCTCAGATTGCTATCAGAAATCTTTATCCAAAAACTTGCAATATTCTTTTTCAAGTGCTTTGATCGCTGTTTCAGTAGTCAGCAACGCGTTTTGCCGCTTTAAGTTTTCAATGAGTTCCGCTTGTTTGTGAATACGAGAGGACAAAGTTTTAATTCGCGATTCCAATCCAGAGATGGCGTTGCGATGCGAGGCCGACAGTTCCCGAGATGCTGATCGAAATTCCTGTAATAATGGAAAACAGTTAAATATCCACAAAATTGTCTGAGATTGCTTGATACGTTCATTCTATAACGAGTAGCTTTAATAGGAGCTTGCGTTGGTAGACCGACGTTACACCTCGGACAAGTCTGACAATGGCGATCAAATATATGAAAGAAACACTGGTAACGTTTTTGACAAGCGGTAACTGTGAGTTAACCGAAAGCGAGTGGGCGGCACTTTCAGCGAGGAGCGGGAGTAGCCATACTGTATGATGGTACTCTTTATTATACTGTGCCGACGCGTGACGTTCACTGCGGGCTACAGCCGTAACTCCACATTGACACTGCTTATAATCCAGTCCAGCGTAATAGAGAAGACATTAGATATAACAATGCGAAGAAACCTTTTCAATGATCTTTGCGCTCTCTAGTTCTTTCCGCAACTTATCGACAGTTCTCTCGAAAGAGGCGCACTTTGACTCCTCGCTGACAAACTTCGAAGTTAGCTGCTTCAGACGGCATGCTTGGCTGTCCAGCTCTGATCTCTGTTTTTCGCAGATACGCTCTTTTTCCTGAAAACACAAAAACACGGGTTATTCCGACCCTTTAGTACCCAATTTTTCTATAGAAGAAGGCGTGAAATCCAATTTTTTAATGTGACAGCATTGACGACACCTTACATTTTGAAAATTGCAGCATATGAAACTTGTGAAACGTTTCTAAAGATTACAATAACAAAAAGAAGATATTTTTATAATAACGGAGGAAACGAGCAGATGCATCTCCTCATAGTAACTGATGGTAAACGATCACTGTCACCTTATACCTGCAAATGCTTGTAATAGGGTTTTGCCAGCCTTTGAGAAGGGAATATACTCTTTCTCGAAGGTTTGAAGATCCTATCGGTCCGAAGATCTCACGATAGTTCATTAAGGGCCAGTTGCATCAACCACAATTGGCAGACAGATCATCGTCACGCAGCAGATGTCTATGGAACTTCCCATACAATAAAATTTAACGAACGCTTTAAGGGTGACAGACGGTTTGATGCAACCGGTCCTAAAATATAAAGAATAGCTGTTACACAACAAGTTAAAATCTTACGTTTAGCTTGTTTTGCAGCGACGCACACTTGGCCCTAGCGCTGCTTAGCTCAGCATTCAAGTTGTTGATGTTGTTCAAGAACGTCAACCTCTCAGATTCTAAGTCTGCTTGGCGCGCAAGATGTTTCTCACATTGTGACGCCTGTAAACAATAAGGATGACGACTACATAAAAAATTGCATTCTGTTTAGTCCATCAGTTAGATCGTCCAAAAATACTGAACACATATTTTTCGCTTTTTCTAATTAATGAAAAAATACAAAGATATAGACCATCAAAGTGCCGGAGCGGGGGCTTGTCACGTCACTTCTAAGTAAAAATTGTACGTAGGCGTGACGTCACGCGAAACTTCAACGCAGTGTACCGTCGTCCTTTTTCGTTTACGAGAAAAAAGAAAAAATACGTGTCTAATATTCTTTGATAATCTAATTGACGGACTAATTAGTTTTTTTTTTACTAGTCTCGCCTATTCAACATTTAGATAAAAATCAGAACTTTTTATATTAAAGGAAAAAATGGAAAAATTTACGCTTCCGGCGGGACTTGAACCCGCATCATTTGCAATCCGTGCAAGGCTCTTAACCAATTGAGCTACGGAAGCCACGCCGGACATCGCAAATCTTTCCATGCCTTTCCTTATGTACACACGTCTTGGCTTCCGTAGCTCAATTGGTTAAGAGCCTTGCACGGATTGCAAATGATGCGGGTTCAAGTCCCGCCGGAAGCGTAAATTTTTCCATTTTTTCCTTTAATATAAAAATGTTTAGAATCGTTAGCAGACGTTTCTGCTTGTTAAAAATAAATCAGAACTTTGGCAAAATATAGACGGTCAAGCAAATCTTGTACTTAAAAATAATGCGTGGAGTCAACTGGAGTCCCTCCGCGTGAAAGATGTGAAACTTCGTAAAGTGGAAATGAAAATAAGACGTATTTCAGAATTCGAGTTTGCAACACTGAGCGTTGGACGTTTAACGCTCACTTGCAGCGCTGCAGCAGCTCACTTGCAGCGTTAAATGTTTAACACTGTCAGTAGGAAGTCGCGTTAGTAGTTTCACTTTAAAAACCGGCCAAGAGCGTGTCGGGCCACGCTCAGTGTAGGGTTCCGTAGTTTTCCGTATTTTTCTCAAAAACTACTGAACCTATCAAGTTTAAAACAATTTTCTGAGAAAGTCTATATAAAGTTCCACTTTTGTGATTTTTTTCATATTTTTTAAACATATGGTTCAAAAGTTAGAGGGGGGGGACGCACTTTTTTTTCCTTTAGGAGCGATTATTTCCGAAAATATTAATATTATCAAAAAACGATCTTAGTAAACCTTTATTCATTTTTAAATACCTATCCAAAAATATATCACACGTTGGGGTTGGAATGAAAAAAAATATCAGCCCCCACTTTACATGTAGGGGGGGTACCCTAATAAAAAAATACTTTCCATTTTTTATTTGTGCACTTTGTTGGCGTGATTGATATACATATTGGTACCAAATTTCAGCTTTCTAGTGCTAACGGTTACTGAGATTATCCGCGGACGGACGGACGGACGGACGGACAGACAGACATGGCGAAACTATAAGGGTTCCTAGTTGACTACGGAACCCTAAAAAGGAGCGAAATTCAATTTTCCTATGGACGATAAACCTTCGGCCAGCAACTAACACGAACTGACAACTGGCCTAAGTGATGCCTACCTACGCCTAATCAAATTTGCCGCCTTCTTTGGTGACAAGATTTGCTAGATCGTCTTTAACTCGCTATAGTTTATGAAACTAATGGACTAATCCCGCAATAACTAGTTATAATGGAAGGTCAGCCCCTCTAGCACAACTTGCCCTGTCGCGCGCGAGTCCATACTTGAAGTCGCGCTTGATGTATGGACTCACGCACAAGGCAAGTTGTGCTAAAGGGTCAGATGGTAGTCGCTTTAGTAAAACATGGCCTACGCCAAATCTTGGGACTAGTTGTCTAAGCGGACCCCAGGCTCTCATGAGCCTTACCTTCTTATCAATAGTTCCCTGCAACGTCTCTACTTGCTCCTGTAGAAGCTTCGTCTTCGATGCCAAGAATTTACAAACACTTTCCACAGTTGTGCCATCTGAAAAATAAAGCATAAGTAGGGCATTCCACGAGAATGTCGCTTACGTAATGCAATTTTTCTAGTACATACTTCTATAGAGACGCTAAGAAATCGAAATTGCGTCCGACATTCTTACATTTTCTCGAGCTTTACGGATTTGATTGAAATAGCTGCCATACAAAAGGCAAAAGCATGTCGTAAGCGACTTTCTCGTGGAATGCCCCAATTGTGCATAAATAAATTAAGCGTAAATTATATTGCTATTATAACAAAAAAGCCTTATCTATACATATATAAGACGAATGTAGGATGTAGGTATGTATTTACAGAAGAAACCAAGCTGTAGGCAGCGATTTTCATAACAATACAATTTCATGGCATATGACGATTATGCACTGTCAATTTAGCTTGGCCAGACTATACAATACATATTCATAAATTTGTCTAAGGACCTACCGCTAACACCGTTTACATCAAAGGACGCATTCTTTTCCTCACTCCTCACCTTTTGCAAAAGACGATGGCAGAACTTTTTCCTGAATATTCATCAAAACAAAAGCATGTACAAATTCACTATCGATATCCTTTCTTTTTTCCGGTGTTCCAAAAATACTGGCCTGATGGCAGCCTTGGTATCTACAAATTGTCTCTGGTTCCTGCTTGACATTTATTTTGGCGGGTGATTTAGTTTTAATTTTTGTTGGAGTACTTTTTGGAGAAGGGCTGGACTTAGGGGTTTCGCAGCAATGTTTTTTATAGTGTGAATGTTCTTGTAGTGAGATATTTTGAGGTATCTCTGAGAAAAAATCTGGTTTTTGCTAAAACAAAACTTATTGGGTTTTAAAATATACATAGTTAAATACACTTATAGTCACTTATTGACTGAGAATAAAAAAATTGGTTGTCTGTAAAGTCGGTTTACGGACGGTAGTTTAACGTGATAACGTCAAACATTACAGTAGTATAGACAGGGGCGGTCAGAGTATAGCAAAAGGGGCCCGATTCTGGGACTTTTTTCACGTTTTTTTGTTCTTATTTGAAAGAATGCATTAAAATAAGCATCTTTTATAAATTAAAGTTTTTTTAAAACCTACTAATTTAGGAGTTAGAGTGGTGCAAAGTTGCAAAATTTTCCCGTAGCATTACTAAGGCGCCAGAGACAAAAAGCGATATCGACGGAGCCCCGCTTATGCGGGGCTCCTATTCTGTGCAGTTTGGCCTTCGGCCGTTTGAAGATACCTGACGAACCTAACCTATACCTATATAAAAGTCGTCATTTTGTATCCTAGACCGTTTGCGAGACACGCGTTAATTTTATTAAAGTGCTAGTGCCATTTACTAATCTTAGAACCCTAATATCTCAGTAAATATTAATGGAAAAGAAGTTTATATAACAAAACATCCTTATTTAAACGTGTTCTATATGATTTATCACTATTAACATAGGTTATATTGGTAAAATAAATCATCGTAAATTTTCTGTCTCTGGCGCCTTAGTAAATACTATGGGAAAATTCGCAACTTCGTACTGCTCTAACTCCTAAATAAGTAGGTTTTTCAAGCAACTTCATTCTATAAAAGATGCTTATTTTAATGCAATCTTTCATGTTTTTAAATTACAAACACTCAAAAATAATAATCGCTTATACCCCAACCGTCCATACACAAACCACTTGCTCTTGCTTGGTGGCCTTGAGGAACGGGACAATGACGTCATCTTTTTCGTGCATGCGGCCCGTAGTAACGAGTTATTAGACGTTATCACGTCAATAAATAAAATTAAATTAATCTATCGCCGGTCAAACAAGTTTGTCATTACTTCATTAGAAAAGGCCGATATTTTTTTTTTAATTGACCGCTTTTTATAGTTACGGAAACGGCTTTTTGATAGTTACTAGGTGAAAGCGGAACATACTACGCGGACGTCCGTCGTAAAACGACCGCGACCGCGACCTATCAGTGTGCACGGAACAAAACATCCAGAGAGCCAGATTTCGATCGGACGTCCGTGCGCTCAAGGCCACGTCCGCGTCCGTCGACCGATAGTTTGCATGGTTATGTGTATTTCCATTGTCCAGATTCCCGTCCGCGGTCGATTTACGACGGACGTCCGCGTAGTGTGTTCCTAGCTTTAGTTTACAAATTTTTGTCAACTTGTTAGATGGCGCTGTAATCAATATAGTACAAGCGAATTGCGAAACAGCATCAATCGACTTACCATTGCATTTTCTATTTGCTTCATCAAACTCTCTGTCTTCTTTTCTAATTGTTTATTAAGCTTTTTAAACTCTTTTTCCCGTTCAAGTAAATCAGTGGAATCCATCTCTTTACGGATATGTTATCAACAGAAACTTAACGATAATAATATCCGAATATAAATAAAATACGATTAAGTATTACAATTTGCCAGTATCTAGAGAACTTTTTGATTTGGTTGTACTATATTGTAATCAAACAAACCCGTTGCTATGACAACGAAATGATCAATACAGTTACTTGACTTTGCGTAAAGTCATACCGATATCTTTTTTATGTACTATATCCATTTGAAAACTCGTATGAAGCAGAATTTAAGAACATAATTCATATAATATTTTCAAAAATTTTATTCCCGTTTCTTTTCAAGTATTCTTTTACTATTTATGTTGTTGTTATCCACAATGAGCTGCCATCTAGCATTGAGAAATGATCTAAACAAATATGGCCGACTCACGTCAAAAACAGCTGTGCGTCAACCAATGAGAACCGTTTTTATAAATGTCAATATGCCATGATTCTTGTGCTACAGACACACATTATAATTGTTGACACATTGCTTTGTCTCCCATATGATCTATTTCCAGAAATTCACGGCGTGAAACTTGCACAACGTAATGAAAATGTATGGACTGAAATGAAAAACATGTTTTGTAACCAAAATTGGATGGAAAAGTGTTAATGATTGTATGTAAATCGTATCAAGGTCGCTGAGCAGTTACTGGGTATGAGCGAGACGGCAGATGTCAAAAGGAGATAGCAAGTTAAAACTGTGTCTGTACCACAATTTCACTGGTTTCTTGAAATCGATTGGCCAATGGGAGAGTTCGAAACCAGCTGACATTTTAGTTTGCGACTAGAGCGAGCGATACTCGGACGCTCGCTCAGATTTATCAAAGCGTTTTACCTGAGTATAAAATCCATTTGGACAGCATTTCTGCGTGTCCGGACTTGTCTCACAGTGTAATAATGTATTTGAAGAGAAAAAGACACGATTATCGAAGTGTGATATTATAGCGTAGGTGTTATTAAGTGGAGTTGACGACTAAGTTTGCTAATAAAAAAAGGTATGTCTTTCCATATGTTTGGGTTCTGTGGTTTCACCGCATAATATACGTGATCGGACAGCTATTTCTTCGTTGCTGTGTGATCCTCCACGGGTTTAGAAAGTTATACAGGTTTGCCATGTTACTCGGGCAATTTGCAGAGTATTTTGTTCCTTTTGAGTTCTTTACAAAGAGAACACAACGTATATTGGCTGGTTATTAGCATGCATACTTTATTTACTGAAGTTTCTTTCCGTGTAGAACAACAAAAATGTTTCAGGGTTTACTAGTAATAGTAGTAATTAATGTAGGTAACTGTGAAATTGTGAATAGATTCTGTAAAGATCAGCTGTGCTTTAGTTTTTTTTTAATGCGTCTTGGACCAAGGGACAAGTTTTTTTTTTATAACGGGTTGGGTTTGCCGGAGCCCTTTTATACCTGTCGGTCAGTGCAGTTAGTGATGTGCGTTTTTTATCGATTTTACCGGTTCGAAATCTAGATTCTACGTGTTGTGAAAACGGTATAGTTTCACCTTTTGAACAAATGTTTGCCCTTTGCTTATGTGATGGTGGTGTTAATTATTACTTAACTCTGTCAACATTTATTTTGCTTGTCTATACAATGAAGTAATATTGCATTAATTTGTTTATTCTGTCTTAATTACCTTTTAAGTGCAGTTGTAAAACCTCGGACTTAGTTCAACAGTGAACTATGTACTTTTTGAATAATGACAGTGATATTTTTACCTGTCTCGCATCCGAACAGCTGTTTTGTGACGTCACATTCAGCCATTTTGTATCTATCATGGCTGTGCACTTGTGCAGGCTTCCCCTTCGTTCTTTTTTCTAAAATTATTTTACGAATCTTCTACAAAAGCTGTGTAAGTTTGTTTTACATAATTTAGCTATTACTTAACAGCAACTAGTTTACATTGGACTTGGATTGGACCAAGTAAGCTATTAAAAACTTATCCCTTCGTAAAAAACTAGATGTGTAAATCTGAAAAAATAAGTTAAATCTTATTCCAATTCTGTTTTTTTTTACCGACATCAAAACAGGATGAGGTTCTCAATTCGACTGAATGTTTTTTTTTATAGATTAGATGAGACTATGGAAGAGTTGGACATGCTGCGCCGACCCCAAATGACTGGGATAAGGGCAGACGAATGTTGTTGAAATTTAGATGAGACTATCTAAATATTCCGTATTGCATTTATATTTATACTATTTATGTAATTACTTGCAGGTATTTTTTTTTCTTACAATCCGCAGTAGAAAGAAACTGCATGTCCAGTGTACGTAGCCGAAGGCACAAACGCTCTCTCTTTCGAGCATATCTCTTTCGTAGCTACCTATCTCTATCGCTCTTGCGTATTGGCGCGACAGAGCCAGACTACATTTCTGCGGCGTTTCGATCGCAGAAATGCCATTCGGCTACGGGGCCAGTTCAGAGTTCAAACGATTTTGAACACTGCCCTCTCTGAGGTAATATTTTTTATACTACGTCGGTGGCAAACAAGCATACGGATGGAATAGAAATGGCGTCTAATTAGGCCACAATTAAAACAGCGAATTAGTTCGTTGCTAAAACGATTAACCACTATCTTGTTTCGATATCAGACCTTGACTTTAAAAAGTAATTTGACATTTATCAGGTCTCATAGCTACAGCAACTTTCACTTAATACGAGCTCCGTACGCCGGTCCGGTGTGCGAGCGAGATAGCGCTATACACGCTAATAGCGATGTCTCGTTCTCACACGACTTGACGGATCCATACCATAAAGTATTTAAGAAACCGCTTAGATTCTAGACCGAATTGTTAGTAATCGCCATCGATTTAGCTCACCTCGTTAATTTAGTTAGTTTTTGTAAAAGTATTTTCTAATAATGGAAATCTATTCTGAACTTTGGACTAGGATGTCACATTTCCTGGTCGAATGGTAGACCGACACAAAGGGCTGCCAAAACGGATGTCAACAATCTGTCAATCAACCACGATTTTGTACTATTTAGTTACTAGTGGTTACTAGTTACTGACAGTGACAGACCAATTTTATTGTTCGCTGCATTATAGGCACAACTAATTATATATTTAGTACTACCATGGGTTGACAGTTTGAAGTTTATAAAGTTGCTAAAACTGGAATTCTTGATGTTTTGGACTGATAGAGAAAGAATTGTCGCTAATATAAGTCAAATACCGACATGTTCCATGGACACTCTAAAATTTGCAGTCGATAAAGTGTCCTTTAGGGTTCCGTAGTTCCGTACCAAAAAGGTACAAAAGGAACCCTTATATTTGTTATAAAAGTACTGGTATTATACTGATGATCAGTCAGTTACACATTAGGATGATTTCATCAATAGTTTCCAGTTTGGTTTTAAACCGGTAAAATTTACTTGCGTTATTTATTCCCTTTTCGTCACTTATTTTACATATGAAACCCATTACAAAAGCAGCAAACAGCATATTAGCATAAAACAATAAATCTAAAAATACATTGAAGTGATGTAAACGCAGACATAAAACATTATCTGCTGAGCAAAGTCAACAAACTTATTTATTTTCTCACTTACAGCTGTGCAGTAAATGCATAATTTACACAAATGAACTCAGTTCGAAAGTAGCCTTAATAATAATCGATTAATGAAAACTGTAAGTCAGCCATTTCACCTAAAGGTGTATACATTTTTAAATGCCACTTCACAGGAGAAAAAAAAATATCCAGAAAATTCCTAATATAAAAATTGTATGAAAAAAAAAAAAAAAAAAACTAATTGTAATGAAATGAAAAAAAAAGCCTTTCCTTCTCTTATCAGGATAAAAAAAACTCATGATTGTAAGTGGAAATAATTTTTAAAACCTAAGTCTAAAAACTGTAGAATGTATATCAAACGTTAAATAAAATGCCCTAAGTTTATGCCAGTGACGTCAGTGACCAACAAGGTAAACGTCAAAAAAAAGGATACCATCGTAAAACTTGTAAATTAGGCACAAGTACAGTATCCTCATTATAATACAGGAAATCCACTGTTTCATATGAAAAAAAAAAAGTTATCGATTTAACAAAATACCGGTATTACCTATTGAATCGAAATCACGTCCCGGACACATGACGCATTACCAGGTAGTTGTTTGATTACTTTGATTTATTGCTTTTACAGTTTTTAACCCCCGACGCAAAAACGAAGGGGTGTTATAAGTTTGACGTGTCTGTCTGTCTGTCTGTCTGTCCGTCTGTCTGTCTGTCTGTCTGTCTGTCTGTATGTCTGTCTGTGTGTGTGTCTGTCTGTGGCATCGTAGCTCCCGAACGGATGAACCGATTTAGATTTAGTTTTTTTTGTCTGAAAGCTGAGTTAGTCGGGAGTGTTCTTAGCCATGTTTCATGAAAAACGGTCCACTAGGTCGCGGTCGGGGGTTTTTTCAAAATTTTAATTTTGTGGTTAGGTTATAGCTAGTTAATTTCGTTTGAAAACGTGAAGCAACGCAAACGTTTTTGGAGAACATTTTGTAAGAAATTTTGACAACACAGCTCGCCAGGCACATTTGAAAACACAGCTAATCTAAA
Organism: Leguminivora glycinivorella; assembly: GCF_023078275.1. Classification (NCBI taxonomy): domain Eukaryota; kingdom Metazoa; phylum Arthropoda; class Insecta; order Lepidoptera; family Tortricidae; genus Leguminivora; species Leguminivora glycinivorella. The sequence goes on from NC_062994.1 coordinate 10,064,922, forward strand.
AAAAAATAATTAAAAAAGCCCCCGACATAGTGAAATTAGTGAACCGATTTTCATGAAAGATGGCTAAGAACACACCCAACTAATTCAGCTTTCATTTAAACAAAAAAGAACCTAAATCTAAATCGGTTCATCCGTTCGGGAGCTTCGATGCCACAGACAGACACACACACAAAGAGACAAACAGACAGACATACACATCAAGCTTATAGCACCCCATCATTTTTGTGTAGGGGGTTAAAAAAAACATTCGAAAACGGAACATGATAGCGAATGAAATTTACACTAGTGGCAGTACAGTATACTGATTAATTGCAGAATATCTTTTAAAATTAAAATAAATGTTAGATGTCGGTTATTTTCTTCTGCTTTTGTTAACAGAACAAGTGTTATAAAGTCCTGATAGTTTTAATTTATGTCTAGGTGAAGATAGTTCTATCTTACAATATTTACAATCGACAGGCCGTTTGTCCCGATTTATCGTATAATGAGTTAAAATGGCGAAGTTACATTCAATTTTCCGGTTATTTATATTGCGTTTAGTTCAGATTTTTAGGTTCACGCTGTTTTACGGACATATCATCATCCTCCTTGCGTTATCCCGGCATTTGCAACGGCTCACGGGAGCCTGGTTTCCGCTCTGACAACTAGTCCCAAGATTTGGCGTAGGCACTAGTTTTACAAAAGCGGCTGCCATCTGACCTTCCAACCCGAAGAGTAACTAGGCCTTATTGTAATTAGTCCGGTTTCCTCGCGATGTTTTCCTTCACCGAAAAGCGACTGGCAAATATCAAATGACATTTCGCACATAAGTTCCGAAAAACTTATTGGTACGAGCCGGGGTTCGAACCCGCGACCTCCGGATCGAAAGTCGCACGCTCTTACCGCTAGGCAACCAGCGCTATCCTATATTACAGACATAGAGGACCGACATAACGTCCTATTGTATCGTAATAAGCTAACCACAAAATTAAAATTTTGAAAAAACCCCCGACCGCGACCTAGTGGACCGATTTTCATGAAACATGGCTAAGAACACTCCCGACTAACTCAGCTTTCAGATAAAAAAAACTAAATCAAAATCGGTTCATCCGTTCGAGCGCTACGATGCCACAGACAGACATACACACAAACAGACAAACAAACAGACAGACAGACAGACATACACACAGACAGACACGTCAAACTTATAACACCCCTTCGTTTTTGCGTCGGGGGTTAAAAACAGCATCACTTGAATTTGAGGCCTAATCAAAATCATTGCAGAAAGTGCAAAAAACTGAACAAAACGTAGTCTGGTGACTAGTGTTCCACACGCGGACATCGCATTACAAGCCTTAAAAAACTCGCGACGTAAAGTAACAATCGAAACTGCTAGTGTTAGTGAAACAGATACGAAAGTCTATCAAAGTATCAGCTTGACTAGGCCCCCTGAACATGGATAGAACGTTTGCCTTTGCTTTTAGTTGTAGAAAATGTAGAAATCTAGAAATGTATCAAATTTATATATAAATAAATGAAAGGGAGGCAAATAACTATTGTTCGGTTAGGTACTAAAGGGGTAACAATTACAAAACTTCTCACATTTAAGAATTATGTAATATATTGTTTTTCAAACTACGTTCAAAATTCAAATACCTATCATTATGCAAAGTTTAGTCAAAGTCATTGTTCAACATTGAACGCAAGCAAATGATTAAACTAACCTGCCTTGTAAATAATGTTGTTAAAATATTAACACAATACTACTGACCTACAACTGATAGCTGCAGTGAGTGAATGATATTTCAATATCACTAAAAATAGGTATTTACATGTTTTTGAGTCAAATACGAGGCACACAGAGAACCTCCTATAGAGTGGCAGTCTTGTATATTTGGTTCGCGATACGAGTCACCAGTGTTTGGGGTGCGAGGAGCGGGCGGGGAATGTGTTAAGCGCGCTGTGATTGGCCGTTTCAAGGACGGCGGGCAGTCGCGCTAGATGAAAAGGGACAGAAGTATGACTGTCCCTCTACTGACGCGTAAGTGGCCAATGTAAGTTGACCTATGCCGGCTCTGAATAAATTATAAATATGACTTATTTGTGGAATGTAATGCCGTCTGTTTTTAAATTTGAGCTTCTTGTTACCTTTCCACACCATTTCACACTACAGGTGGACATCTTTAAGGCATCAAAATACCCTTTTCCAATTTTTTTGTGCGAAAAACACGCGCTGCTTTCGGGTCTGTTACTTGGTCGATACTGATCGGGCACGGCGAGCGCCCGCGCTTATATCAGTGCAAATACTAGGAAGGCTGGCGACCGCGAGTCGTCTTGTAATAGATGTCTATAGGGGTTGGTCTGTGACGAGGCAACAAGGTTATCGAATATTGATAGTTCGGTTCGGTATCTTGAACTGAACATACACATTACAAAAAACAATGGAATTACGCCTATATGCGTTTAGTATTCAATTCACCAAGGTGGTGCGCTTAAAATGGCACCTTTTAATCTAAAAAAAACAATTCTCAGAAAACCTGTAGTTGTGTTTATTTCAGATGGTCACGTCATCAGCAAAACAACGGAAGTTCAATGGTTTATGACCTTCACGAATAACTTCGGCTAGTTGTGTGCCAAATTTTATAAAGACAGTTTTCCAGCCTTACCTATTTCGACATGTATTGCAAGTCCACTAGTATGTGTTATTTTTACTAAGATTTTCTAGTATTTATTGTGTAAGTAAATTATGTATGTCCAAATGATGAATGACCGCCGTTATATGTATGACGAAACACCTGCCTTCTAGTGTTCACGTTACTAATTTAAACATATAACATTGTAATTAAGTAATTACCTATAATTTAAAAACAATATAATTATAAATTATAATGATTTGACTTCATAATTCTCTAAGCTTACTTTCCTAGAAGAAGTCTTTATTTCCTATATTAAAATACCAAATGAAAGTCCAGATCAACAATTTACGTGTTTACCGAGACGTTGTTTTTACGATTGCAGCGCCATCTGTAATATTTGCGCGCCAACCTCATTTTAGTAATTTACCGAAATTCCGATTCGTTAGTGTCCCAACACTAGCGTATATCGTACGGCAGACGCAGTTAAAAAAAAAGAAAAAAATACTCCCGCCCTTCGTGGTGCGTAGTTCGGTCGCAAACCTCAGAACCTATAGCATGGTTGCACGATAAACTATAAAACATCAGGCCGTCCCTATCGCACTTACAAATAGTGCGAAAGGAACGACCTGATGTTATATCATTTATCGCAGGTTTTTACTCTTTTTATAAACTTGAGGTCTTTTTACTTTCGTAACGACTTTCTTTCTCTTGAAAGTCGCAAGTCATTGTTTTTTTGAGAGTTTTTAGCTTTTTGTTCCGGCAACAATGTAGTCTTTGGGAAACCAAGTTTAAGTGGTTTAATTTTTGACAATTAGTAGCGTTGAAAAAAATCACAAAAATAGAACATTATGAAGACTTGTTTTAAACTTGATAGGTTCAGTAGTTTTTGAGAAAAATACGGAAAACTACGGAACTCTACACTGAAGGATTCCGTGTCGATAGGCTTGGAGAGACCCTAACTGGACAAGTCTCCGATTCTACCCACTTTTCGACCTGTTTATTACATGCACTGTGTATATGTGTTATAGCATATACAATACATATAAGTATATACTTAAAGCAACCTGCATTGTCTCCGTACATTAACCCTGTAGGGTTAGACCTATTTAACTTGAGGCCGGACTTCGACCGGAATGCTTCAACCCTTTTAACGCTGCGTTTAAACTTGTAAAATTTAAATAACCCACACACCCGACTACGGACTAACTCAGCTTTCAAACAAAAAAAACTAAATCTAAATCGGTTCTTCCGTTCGGGAGCTACGATGCCACAGACAGACAGACATGTCAAACTTATAACACCTCGTCGTTTTTGAGTCGGGGTTAGTAATTTCAACTTAATTTTTGCATAGAAATAGTCTAGCTCGCTCGCTATGTTTATCTTAAAAAATATCTTTATAATATGGACGTAGTTACGCAGAAACGTTCCAATCCACATGAAATTGTCATTAAGTTTTAGATCTTGTATGAAAAACAAATTTCATTTCAATGACAATTTCAGATGGATTGGAACGTTTCTGCGTAACTACGTCCATATGTACTAATATGTACTACTAATAGGTAGTTAGAATATGAAATTTCCATTTTAATCTCAAAGTATTTTCTACTAATTTAATTAGTAAGTGTACTTTTAACCTTGCCTACGACTTTGTAGACAGGGCGTGCACTCAACACGGTTACCGAGCCAACGTAGATAACATACTTGGTAACAAATATATCGCAAAGGAATAGAATACAATGTATTTTTAGCATAAAATTAAACATAATTACGTCGTAATACGAACATAGGAGATGGAATAAAACGAAGAAAAAGTTCCAAGCACAGTCATATTTCCAAATAAGTATGAAGAAGAGCGTGAACAACAGGCATCTTCTGGGCGAGCTCACTCCAAACGTAGGCCACGTCTTTGCCTTTAGCTAGTCTGTGGCCAAGAGTAAGCCCATTTATAATAAAAAGAAGTTTTCTAGCCGATCTTCCGATTTTTGATTACATTTTATTTATTTCAAAAACATTCACTTTCAACTTATGTAAAGGTTAATAACAATCGCCATGGGTATTGCACAATGTTTTGAAATTATCTTCGTACCTAAAAGAGCGTTTTCGCACTACGTTCGATCCAAATCTGATCCGAATCCGTAAAAATAAGATCCGTCGTAGCCGTAGACATATTGGTATGATACTTTGTATGTACTAGATCTGAAGAATGACGGAAAGAGGATGACACAGAACTGACAGAACAGATCGGACCAATCGGATGTAGTGCGTAATGTATATCAATGACAATATCCTACAAATCGTTCTACGGCTATGGTCGTTTTTTATGAAATAGGCAACAAACGAGCAGGCGAGCTGCCTGATGGCACACCTCGGACACTGGCGATCAAATATATGAAAGAGGCGCGTTCCTAGCACACAGTCTAAGCTCGTGTAGGTGAACGCGTACCATGCTTGTATGAGTGAAATATGACAGGTCGACTGTTCGCGTTTTTGACAGGCGGTAACTGTGAGGTAACCGAGAGGGGGTGGGCGGCGCTTTCAGTGGGGAGCGGGAGTGGCCATACTGTACGATAGTACTGTTTATTATACTGTGCTGATGGTAAGCAGTCATCGCCGCCCATGGACATAAGCAACATCAGGGGAGTCACTTATGCGTTGCCGACCTTTGAGAACCCTAAATACCTGCTTCTTGAAGAACCCCATGTCATAGCGCAAGGGGAACGCCTCAGAAAGTAGCTCATTCCACAACTTGCATGTTCTGGGCAAAAACTAGCGAGAGGCTTTGTTCTGTGTTTGCTATGTGTCCCGAAAGTGAGGATGAACTTTGTTTCTTTGGGAGGTGCGGTGATAAAAGCTCGACGGTGGCACCAGGTCAAAAAGTTCTTCCGAACACTCCCTGTTGTATAGACGGTAGAACAAGCACAGACAGGCAACATCTCTCCGAAGGCTAAGAGGATCTAAACCGGCTGTGAGTTCGGGATCGCCAACAATACGAACTGCCCAGCGTTGGTAGAGTCAAGTGGAAGAAGTTGGTATTTCGGTGCCCCAGACCAGAGTTGAGAACAGTACTACATATGTGGTCGAACCTGTGCTTTGTATAGCAAAAGCCGGTGACCCGATCGTTGATGATTCGTGATCTTGTTTTACTTCCGGCTTTTTGCCCTGTATTGCCAAATCTCATAACTACTTGTGACAGGGGATTCAGAGGAAGTTATGGTGGCAGTGGCACCATCTATGTGAAGGTGCGAACCTTTACCTGTGCCTTTACACAGTGTCCGATCAGTCCGACCCCATGCTATGACGTAAGATTTCGCTCAACACATTTACACCATTTGACTGGTATTCCTATATTTCCCTTTAACGATAAGCCGATGACTAATTATTTCACAATCCGGTATCCGATGACTTCCTTTGTTGACATGGCATCCATGTCACTCATGACTTAAAAATGTTGCACATTCCTTGATATTCGAACAGGAAGTTCCTGCCAGTTCAACTGGAGTGTTCGAAATTCGAAATATGATTTGTTTACCCGCCGTTCCGAGTTCGAATCGAACTAAGGCGTACTTTCGTAAGTGGTACGTCGACTACACAGAGATGGATACACTTTTTTTTTTTTAGTTTATTCAGAAACCAAACAGTCACATAAACACATTATATATTGGCAATATAAAAAATGTACTGCAAAAAAAGAAAACAGTAACAAAAGACCTGGAGGTTCATAATCGTATACTAAATAAAGTTCAATTAATGATAATACAAGAAAATTAAACTGCATACAATATAACATAACATAACCTAACGTAATTATGTTTTTAAAACAACTTACGTTTAACAATATTTTTTAGAATAGCCAACGAATTTTGACCTTTTCACCTTATTGCATTGTAATAAGGTGAAAAAATGGAGACATCTCTTTGTAGTCGACGTACAGTCAAGATAAAATATAGATGCGGAGAAAGTGCAAAAAAATGTATACACGATTTGATTGCTTATAGGTTATATTTTGGACACTTTCTCCTCATTTGTATTTAATACCTTAACAGTACAGTAGTACAGTCAACCAATTGGAACCCTAGGCCACTGTAGAACTATGTCATAGTGACATTATAAATCAGGTTGTAAGAAATCTCTTACTGCTTGTCATTTTGACATGGTCGTAGAGTGGCCTAGGGTTCCAATTGGTTGACTGTATATGCGCTTTAATATAGAACTTTTATTAAACATAGCTTTCATGTACCAGGACTTAAGAAACCCACAGATACTACATGACGTAACCCGTAATTGCGCACTGTTACCAGACATCCTTTTCTAACTATATTAACTAGAGTAGGACGGATAGTCAGGCGGACTGTGGGCTTGCCTTGGGCGCAAAAAGTGCGTTTTTGTCGAAAGCAGGCGGTTGAACCCGGGGTCAACGCACCCGGGGCATCCTGGTTTTTCTGTCCTGGTTGACGAATTGTATGGTCAAGTAGGTTCCGTCAGCGAATTTCTTAAAACAATACAGGAGGGGTCAATTCTCCATACAAACGCTCGACTATTTCCTCCCTGCTTTTTGAAGATACCAATGATTTTTTCAACACAGATTATTATTATTTTTATCTTTGTCAGACCGTTTTGATTTTTTTGATATTTTTGTTTTTCAAGACGCTAGAGCCAATCAAAAATTTCCAAAAAAGGCCTTTTTCATTATAGCGCAAAAAAAGGTGTGATACTCAAGATTTGTAACAATTAGCCAAAAAAACTAAACGGTCCTAGACACGGATTATTCAGATTCTCAAATTTCGTTCCGATTGATTATGTTTTGAAGGAGGAAACAGTCGAGAGCGGAATTCGTAACGTCCTAGTTAGTCTTACAATGTGTACTATTGTGTATTTAGCACTACTCATTACATTACAGAATTTACAGACTTAGATAAGATTACATGATGGAATTGTCAATATTATGTAATAAACATGGTTTTTCCGGTTTACTCTCGGGTCATCTCGTTCGTTTTTAACCCCCGACGCAAAAACGACGGGGTGTTATAAGTTTGACGTGTCTGTCTGTCTGTGTGTTTGTCTGTGTGTGTGTCTGTGGCATCGTAGCTCCCGAACGGATGAACCGATTTAGATTTCGATTTTTTTTTTGTCTGAAAGCTGAGTTAGTCAGTCACTCCCGTTCTTAGCCATGTTTCATGAAAATCGGTCTACTATGTCGCAGTCGGGGTTTTTTTCAAAATTTTAATTTCTCACGTTCCTAAATTTGTGAAATTCTGCTTTCGTCAGCAATTCTTTATTCGTCACGATCGTCGATGGTCTTTCTCAACTACGGTCAATTTCGTTGTTTATTATTAATCCGTCTCGTTCTTTATCTCTTCATAATCTTCTTTTGGCATGTTCGCTGTTAAATCGATGTTTTTCGTGTTTTTTCGCTGTCTTAGGTCGGTACCAACTTAGAATAATTATGATCAAATACGAAATGACGAAAAACGATTGAATCGAAATAAGAAAAAAGCCAACAACTCATTATGGTCAAAGACCATAATGACTTTTTTTTTATACTACGTCGGTGGCAAACAAGCACACGGTCCGCCTGGTGGAAAGCGGTCACCGTAACCAGACTGCAGACTAAGTCGACGAATGAAGAATGGGTGACGAAAGCGGAATCGGACAAATTTAGGAACGTGACGAAAAACGAACGACTTGACACAAGAGAGTATACACCCTGTTTTTATTGTATTCCGTTAACTTTAAGGGAAGGTTCTTTAGATCAAATACAATTAATTTCTCTAAGAAACTAACCTCTTAACTCTTACGGTTATCGCGTTATGAAAAAAATAAAGATAATTACTGAACACGTGTGTGACAGCTTTTACCAATTCCTAATGTTATTTGTTTTGACAGGTGCCGTCAATCACTTGACACTAATTTGAATGTTATTCTTAAATAAATAATAATAAATAAATAAATAAGGCTCTCTCACAGTTCACACCAATAAAGTCATTTATTATGTATGAAAATGATTAAAAAAAAATTGTTTTTCGAAAAGTGATGTACAGGGTGGTTCCTGAATTCCTGATATTTAATGAACCCAGCTACGTGTCGAATTGAACGGAAAACAAAAAAACACAGTGTAGATACCGTTTTTCCGTAACCGTATACGGCTGCCTAAATGTCCACTGAGATTTTACCTCTTCGAAAATTACTACACAAAAAGTCCCTGACTTGGAGGGTCTTCCAATCCTTGCAGTCCGCATCACAAAAGCTGAGGCAAATCGTTTTGTCACACTTTTAATTCCAACGCTGACATGTGCACTAGTTTTTCCAACACAAATACATGCATCGTACAAGTGTGCAACGGTAACTAACATGTTACATAATGGGATTAGTTACACATGGCTTCCGTAATGCTATGCCTAGTAACATAATAATTATTTATTGTACATGTATTATGTATTGTATGTGTGTATACAGTCACCTGTCAGCTGATGTAATAGCGTTATTTCTTTTTCAGTACAGATGGTAGTTTTTTTACGCACTATAGTGCGAGAAGTGGTGGATATGTCAGGTCGAAATTTCAAAGGGCCATCTGTACTGAAAAACGTCGTACGATACACGTGCAAAAAGGAAATTCGTAACTCGTGTCGATTTAAAACACTCCCTTCGGTCGTGTTTTAATCTATCGCCACTCGTTTCGAACTTCCTTTTTTACGCACTTGTATCGTAATGTACTAATATTTCTATTTCCGTGTGTTACTTGTCACTTGTGTTACCTAACCATCAAAATTAAAATTTTGAAAAAAAAAAAACCCCGACAGCGACATAGTGGATCGATTTTCATGAAACATGGCTAAGAACACTCCCGACTAACTCAGCTTTCAAACAAAAAAAAACTAAATCGAAATCGGTTCAGCTGTTCGGGAGCTACTATGCCACAGACAGACATACACACAGACAGACAGACAGACACGTCAAACTAAACTTAGATAGGACAGCACTAGCTAATTAAAATTTTGAAAAACCCCCGACCGCGACATAGTAGACCGATTTTCATGAAACATGGCTAAGAACACTCCCGACTAACACAGCTTTCAAATAAAAAAAACTAAATCGAAATCGGTTCATCCGTTCGGGAGCTACGATGCCACAGACAGACACACACACAGACAGACAAACAGAAAGACAGACAGACAGACAGACAGACAGACACGTCAAACTTATAACACCCCGTCGTTTTTGCGTCGGGGGTTAAAAATGCATGTGGCAACATTTAATTGTGCATAATGACCTATCAATTTAGTTCACCTAATTTTGGAGACCCTTCAGCACAACTTGCCTATTCGCGCGCAAGTCCATACATCAAGCGCGACTTCAAGTATGGACTCGCGCGCGACAAGTTGTGCTAGAGGAGCAGGTATCTAAACCTGTCGAATTTAACAGAAATAAAAAAAGCACAGTGTATATATAACCCCTGTTTGTATACACGGTGAGTATTTTTTCCAGACAATTTCGATTCCATTGTCCTTTCGTCCTTCAAGACTCAATTTACTTTATATTTAGCTTTAGCCTGTAATGAAACGACTCTGAAAATGGACTCCTACAACGCTGACCAAGTATACATATATCTTATGTTGTTGAATTAGTATGTTCAGTTGTGTATGTGTGGGTAGAAGTAATACTTACGCCTACTTGTATTTAGTCATAGGGTGATAAAAAAGTTCCCTTAGGTACTTTATACCTATACAAATTTATATTTATACACGGTGGAACATCAGGTCAGGTCAGGTGCTCAAGAGCCATAGCCATTCTGGCCATTCCATAGGTTTGTTGGCATAAGTAGTAATTTCATTAGATGCCTACTTAAAATGTACATAGGCGACGGAATCTGCTTACAGCTGCTCAGGCATGTTGTCTACCTTGTTTAAAAAAAAACGAATCTAAAACACACTAAAACGTCAAAAAACAGATGGTACATGTACCAGGACATCAGAAATGTAAGGAGCATTGATCAGTGCATCGAACCGTCGAAATGTTTGCGCCACGGTTGTTGCACCCGGGTTCGATGGACGGTGCTCGCTGCACGCTGACCCAGTGCGGATTAGGGACTCGGGAAGGTTGTTCGCAAATAGACTTCAGGGAAATTGTTATATAGCGCGGACTTCACAAATGCAAAATTTTACTTTTTGGCAAGCAGATATTCTGCAATCGATGCTACTAGGCTTAGTTTTCCACCTTTAAACTCACAAATTATATTGTCACTATCTTTTGCGGCTTCGCTCGCGTTAGAAAGAGACAAAAAGTAGCCTATGTGACTTTCCAGCCCTTCAAGTATCTCCACTGAAAAAATCACGTCAATTCGTCGCTCCGTTTTGCCGTGAAAGACGGACAAACAAACAGACACACACACTTTCCCATTTATTTTATAATATTAGTAAGGATTCACTAACATAGCTGAACGACGTCTTTTTCGCTCTTATAGCGTTGCCATAAAACTTTTTTCTCGGATTTTGACGATTATTTTTTTTTATACCACGTCGGTGGCAAACAGGTATACGGCCCGCCTGATGGAAAGCGGTCACCGTAACCTATGGACGCCCGCAACTCAAGGGGTGTCACGTGCGCGTTGCCGACCCGGGTATTTTTCCTTTTTCGAAGAACCCCATACTGTAGTTCATCGGGAATACCTCGACAGGGAGCTCATTCCACAGCCGGAGCGTTCGTGGGAGGAAATTCCTCTGAAACCGCACGGTGCGCGACCATTTAGGTTGCAAGGTGTGTGGATGAGCGCCCTGTCGATGGCGAGCGGTGCGATTCTGCATCAGTACAGTCGGCTACAAAGAGATTTATCCACTTTTTCACCTCATTGCATTGTAATAACGTGGAAAAGTGGATACATCTCTTTGTAGTCGACTGTACAGTCAACCAATTGGAACCCTAGGCCACTGTAGAACTGTCATAGTGACGTTATAAATCAGATTGTAAGAAATCTCTTACTGCTTGACATTTTGACATGGTTGTAGAGTGGCCTAGGGTTCCGATTGGTTGACTGTACATGTGTACTGTGTGTGTGACAGACTGTACGACATTTAGGGTCCCCCCACATCTAGCGTCTCGCGAACGTCGTCGCCTCTCCAACGCCCGCGCGGCGTCGACGCCGCGCTCCCGCAGCGCCGACGCGACGTTGCGGCGCCTCTCGAACGTCGACGTCGCAGTGACGTCCGCGCGGCGTCGACGCCGCGTTAGCGCCGCGCCTCCTCGACGTCAGTGGCAGTAAACCAAAAGTAGCTTATACCTACGTTAGTTCGTATGCCTTAACCAATTTTTTGAAAAGTTATTTCTATAATGTAGGTACATCAAGGCGACTTGTTTACAGAGGGTCTGTGGCCTGTGTTGTGTCAACTACGTTTGACGTATTGCTTCCCTGTCACACTTAAGCCGCGTTTATATTTGTCTGTTGTGTTGTGTCGTGACGCATCAGAACGGTATCGGTTTCAACCATTTTATATCGTTGCATTCACATTTATCTGATGCACCGTGTTGTGACGGCTTGTGTTGTGTCGCGTCACAAGCGATCCCGGTCCGCGTCAGATCGGGTGAGGTACGGGGGCGGGGCAGCGACACGACACAGCTCCTTTGGCTAGTGTGAACGCGCCAGACTTGTGTTGTTACGAAATTTTGTCTGTATTTTTTGATGTCTTCTGCAATCAAACTATGATTTTTTTCAAACTGTGCCTTCGACGTTCTAAAATACTGATGACATTTTTCAGGATCATTCTCAAGCTCTTTAACGAGACTATGAAACTCGCCTTTACTCTCTCTTTTTCTATTTACTGGATGAATCCAATACCTCCTTCTCTTTTTTTCTTTTGTAAGAAGCGTAGCCAGCGCCAACAATTGCAATTCACCTTCAAAATCGGAATCTGAATCGGATGATTCTTGAAAAAACATTGTGAACGTGTGAGCTATCCGAGTGCTGAGAACGAACTGATAAAAAATTACGTCAGACTGCGTCATAACACGTCATATTAATGTGAACAGTAGCCATCACGACAGAGAGCATCACAACACGACACGACAGACAAATGTGAACTTAGCTTTACGATTCCCAAGTGCGACAAATGTGTCAAAAGGTTAACGGCAGGCCCTCCTCAGTGAATGCTCTTGACACGTAACGTTATCTAGGTAAATAATCATCGGTTAGATTTAGTTTTTTTTTTGTCTGAAAGCTGAGTTAGTCGGGAGTGTTTTTAGCCATGTGCCGATGATGTTTCATGAAAATCGGTCTATACTATGTCGCGGTCGGGGGTTTTTTCAAAATTTTTATTCTGTTAACCACAAGGTTAGATATTTAATCAATTGCTTAAATTGCTTGAAAAAATATGTTTGAAATACTTTTAAAAAGCTCTTTCAAATGATATGTAACACAATGTAGTTAAAAACTTTGATTTTTAATTTTCTCGTCTACCCCCAAAAGTGGCCTCTATAATTAAATTTTCTATATTTAAATTACATGTCCGTATTTGGGTCACAGGTTTACATATTAGTGTGCCTTTAAAGTTAATCGGTTCAGTAGTTTAGGAGAAAATCGACTGTGACAGACGGACAGACAGACGCACGAGTAATCCTATAAAGGGTTCCGTTTTTCCTTTTTGAGGTACGGAACCCTAAAAAGGAAAGATTGTAGTGAATCCTAGGAAATGCATCCAGAATGCACTGCTAACTGAATTAAACACTCCCTGCTCCCTTGTAACCCTCACGATGCAATCTGCAGTTGCATATGCTTCCTCCACCCACCTCGTCTAGACACCAGACGTCTGGATTTTTTTTTAGAAATTAGACATTTTTTTTCTATATCGGCAGATTTATTATAACCCACGACGCAAAAACGACGGGGTGTTATAAGTTTGACGTGTCTGTCTGTGGCATCGTAGCTCCCGAACGGATAAACCGATTTCGATTTAGTTTTTTTTGTTTGAAAGCTGAGTTAGGCGGGAGTGTTCTCAGCCATGTTTCATGAAGTTCGGTCCACTATGTCGGTTTTTTTTTTCAAAATTTTAATTTTGTGGTTAGATTATACTTCCTTTAAGTAAAGGAACAGTGACCATGTCCACTGGTACGGCGACCCGGCAATCGAACCCGGGTCAGCTTACGTGGCTAATGTCTTTACCGCTACACCACCCGACGTCGTGGTGCGCTGATGTGTTAGAGCCCAATCATGTCCAAAATAAAAATATTTTAAACGAGTCACTTACGCATCAAATTAAATAAACGCTTCCTGGCAGTGGCATGTATACTATACATGTTGTTTAGTAACTTACGCGACACAAAAAAAAATCACAAAAAGTTAAAACAGTTCGAACAAAAAGTTCGAAAAAATCTTCCAATATTTTTTTCCGAAATTGTGGCTTTACCTAAAACTAATAAAACGTTGCTCTTTGAATGGATTTTTCAATCCAATTCATACCACTTTATTAAGACGCTACAGGAGCGAAAATGCTAAAACGGAAAGGAGCCCACCTTTCAATTTGGGAATTTTAGTTAAATGTGTTATTAACTAGATTTATCGAAAAAAAAGTCCATTCAGAACAACTCAGGTTCCGCTCTCGGGTGTTTCCTCCTTCAAAACGTAATCAATGGTAACGAAATTTGAGAATATGAATAAATGTCGAACTAAAAAATAATCTGTGTCGGACCGTTTAGTTTTTTTGGCTATTATTATCAATTTTGAATACCACACCTTTTTTTGCGCCATAATCAATAAGGCCGTTTTTGGAAATTTATGATGGGCTCTAAGCGTCTTTAAAAATAAGAATATCAAAAAAATTAAAACCGACACAGATAAAAATAATAATAATCTGTGTTGAAAAAATCATTGCTCTATCTTCTAAAACCAGGGAGGAAATGGTCGAGAGCGTTTGTATGGAGAATTGACCCATCCTGCCGGCGTATCATGCTTCCAATTTTATCAGTATCACTTAGCCGCGTGGACAAAGCATCCGTCAGCGTCACGTTCTGGCAAGTATGTCAGTGTGAGAGTGACAGATGTCTTATCCACGCAGATAAGTGATAAAATTGAAAGCATGATACGCCTATAGTACGAAATTTCAAAATTTGCAAAGCAGTTAATACTTTTATACGGTTTTTTAGAGTTAATGTCTAAACGAATTTAATCAAATGACTTTAATTTCTGGTCTTATAAAAGTAACATTTAACTATTTTGTTAAACACAAGATGCTGAATTTTAATCGAATTAAAATGTATGTTTTGTTATTTGTATTGTCGAATTATTTTGTTGCATGGTGCTCCTCCACATTAGATTTTTGTTCCACCCTACGCCGGCTGTATCGACTCCAGACAGTCCAGACTGGCAGGACTATGCTCTCTGCTTCCTCATCCTCAGTTGGCTATCAGACACCGCCCGGCGCGGACTATTCTACATATTCGGACCTTGTAGGTTACCGCGAGACTAACTTTCGGGGTTACCGCGGATAAACTTTCGGGACTTGCAGGTTACCGCGATCGTGAAATTAGAGTCCTAACATAACATCGCGAACTGGTTGATAACAAATTAGAACTTTTGGGACGTGTAGTCCTGGTTATATTATCTACAGTGACATGCGCGTTGGTGGTCAAAATCTTTGGTTGTATAATGTATTTTATAAAGCAAAACCGTTTTTGAAAAAAAAAGTAAATATTAAAGATGACTAAAATCGGTGTGAAGTGTCAAAACCCTTATCAAACACAGATAGAAAGTACAAATTGCGGAATTTGTTACCCTCTTCAAGTTTTCTCTCTCATTTACTCAAAGGTTAACTGGAAGAGATCCCTCAAAGGGATAAGTTCGCCTTTGTACTTCACATCTCAATGTATGCTTTTTTTTTAATGTGTTTTTGTACAATAAAGAGTTACTACTACTACTACTGAAAGTTAAATACGATTCTGTCATATTATAGCTTCCTAAAAGAAAAAAAATATTTTCAGATAACTAAGATCCATATATTGTTAGCCTACCTAACTAAATAAGTACTTGAAATTAAAATTACAATTGTTCGGCCGTAAGACATCTCTAGGTCAGTATATCGGTGAAGAATATCCGAATCCCACCTCTCTCTCTGCTATCATTCTCAAAATACTATTTGAGCTAGATCTCATACCCGTATCCCTTGCCCTTATCCGTATACCTGCAGGCACAAAATATATCATCTTCCAGTTTAATTCAAAATTTTGAAGGCCACATTCTCCGAATGCATTTTTAAAATCCAATTTAAAACACTCTTAACTTCTAAAGATGCACTTGGCTGTTGCATCTCCACCCACCTCGTCTAGACTCATCTGTCTGCTAGCCAGGACTATGCTCTCTTCTCTGCTTCCTCTGTTGGATACCGGACACCGTCGCGGAACGGTCTAAAGTTGTGCCTACTCGTTCACTGAAAAGATCGCTCCCAACTAGTACGATCTCCGAAGTGTAGTGTTCTTTTAGGACAGTAGTACACCGAGAGAGCGAGAGATAAATTGTGCATATGGCGTACAGTAAAGCTCGCGCGTACTGGCTACTGGCCGATGATCGACCGTTTTCGCGCGCTCTCGGTTCGAGTCAGTCGATTCTAGTTCGGTTGTGGTCGGATCGAACGGATCGCTTTGCTGTCATTGTCACTTCTCGGCTCTTCGCTCCAATCAGGATCGAAAGATCTTGTGATTCTGAGTATGAATCTCGTAAAAAATACCCATATTACAAAAAAGTGGGGTGGACAACTTAGAAAAAAAAATGGCCCAAATAACAGTTGTCTGTGTTGATGTCATAACACCAAGCATATAATAATTATTATTGACAGTTACAAAACATAACATATTAAGAACTAGGTAACAACAGGCGCTCTTATCGCTAAAAAGCACATTGCACATTTCATTATGCATTGCTACATCAAATAATCCATTTCATAAAGTAATTGCACTAAATGAAAATGTTGCCGCCAAATTGATAACCGTACAGCCAACAACACAGCTGTGAATATGAATACACAGTGCCAAAAATATTTTTATTTAATATTTATTTATTTGAAAACATATTTCAATAACATTACAGATAAATCCAATGCGCCATGAAACTTAAATTTTATCAACAGGAAAAAAGAACATAAAAAAAAATTACAAACAATAAAATTAAACGATTGATTTGGGCGATGACGTCACAGCGTGGCTCCGTTGCGTCGTTTGCCCCGGTATGAATTTACCAGGTTGCCCCGGAATCGCCGAAAAACCACACCTTTCGGCCAGAAGTCTGCGCTCGCGATGGTGTCCTGCAGCGTCCCTATCGCACTATTTGTTATTTGCGATAGGGACGGCAAAGTTGTATTTTAATCGAGTCTATTCGCGCGATTCTATAGTTGAACCACGTGAAGCGAGTGGTTTGAGAATAGAATCCTGAACTTGCGAGTTTTTTAACACACGAGAAGTAAAATCGCCGAAAAACCACACCTTTCGGCTCACTAAGTCTGAGACTCGCGATGCGTGTCACTAGTTCCACAGGTGGGAAATCATCTTTATTACTAGATTCACCTCTTTTATCAATTTAAAAGCAGTTAATTTGACTTTATTCAAGGTCAAATTACTTTACCCACTAGTGGATAAAATGCGCGAGCTAGTGAGGGGAAAAGGAATATATATTAGTGTACAGGAAATAAAGTTATGTATACATATTTTATGCAACTTTGTATTGCTGTGTTGTTGACTGTACACCGTATGGAATTAATTGCACCTGACAAATGAATTTGTATTCACGATGTCACAATGGGTGTTTTAATTATTTCAACATTAATTAAGTGCGGGAATACCGTAAAAGATTGAATACGTTTCTAAATATTACATCATTCTATGTTGTATTTTAATGGTACATTACGATACGGGTGCGAAAAAAAGGAAATTCGAAACTAGTGGCGATGAATGAAAACAGGACGGAAGGGAGTGCTTTAAATCGACACGAGTTGCGAATTCCCTTTTCGCACGTGTATCGTACGACGTTTTTTTAGTAAATATGGCTTTTTGAAGTTTCAACCTGACAAGAAATTTAATGTACTACTAGAAATTTACTAGTGCTGGTAAAAAACAATACAATACAATACAATACTCTTTATTGCACACCTTGATAAAATACAACAATACAAAACAAGGAAGAAACACGAACAAAGGTAAACAACAGGCGGTCTTATCGCTAAAGAGCGATTTCTTCCAGACAACCTTAAGGTAGCGGAAATTGATAAATTTACATAATGTCCTGAAAAAAAACACCATATGTACTGACAAAAAAAAATTGACCCCAACTATAAACTATACAAAATCTACAACAAAAGCTTTTTTGCAAAACCCTTTGTCATTTCAAAGATGGCATGCACCAGAGAATTATGGCCGCCGGTCCCGCCGTGGCCGGGTGGCGTAGTGGTTAGGACGTTAGCCGCGAAAGTTGAAAACGCTCATTCGATTCTTGTCTTGGTTTAATGGTCACCGTCGGTCTGTTTTTTTTATTACTTTCATTACATTATAAACATTACGTCATCAAAATAAACAAATGTGTTTTAGAGAAACGTGAAGTTTTTTAATGGGAATTGTAATGCCTTGAAAAGTGCTTTAAATGTTTTTGATAAAGTTTGTGATACTGAAAAATACTGTGATATTGATTTTAACATGTTCTGCCTCTTTGGGACGAGTAAGTATTCTTTTTATCTACTTAAATATTGGGTATTTTTTCACGTATCATATACCTACTTGAAAAATTTTACGACTTTTTTTATTTTTGTTTAAAATATAGTAGTGATTGAGCTCCAAAAATTAAAAATGTTCAGGATTCTAATTAACACAAGTCAAATTATATTCTATTGAAAATATACTAACGTGCTATCTTAAAGTAGTCACACTACTATATATATAAATTAGGCACT
Source organism: Leguminivora glycinivorella (assembly GCF_023078275.1). Classification (NCBI taxonomy): domain Eukaryota; kingdom Metazoa; phylum Arthropoda; class Insecta; order Lepidoptera; family Tortricidae; genus Leguminivora; species Leguminivora glycinivorella. The sequence continues at coordinate 10,083,448 of NC_062994.1, forward strand.
GGAGGCCTTGGTCACTTTTTCTTTCATATTATTATGTACAATCTATTTCGGTTTCAAATGTTCAGGATCTGTAAGAATTTTCGACCTTTTGATTTAGAATAAGTCACACCTACCTACTAAAATAGGAACATAATCTTATGCAAATATGCAGTAGCAAGAGTTCAGTCTGTAAAAAAATCATAAAATTTTCGCCATTCCAATCACCCCAAAATATATCGTTGAACTTTTTTCGGTGAACCAATCTAGTCTGGGTGTAGTCTAGACTAGACTACCCAGACCTAGGTCAACGGACAGACGACAAAGAGTTGCTTGGGGTAGGTCTGGGCTGTGGATTTTGGGAGAGCTATATATTATCGGGCGGTCCCGGGTTTGAATCCCGGTAAGGGCATTTATTTGTGTGATGGGCACAAATATTTGTTCCTGAGTCATGGATGTTTTCTATGTATATAAGTATTTATATATTATATATATGTATATAAGTGTAAAAATATTTATATATCAAAAATATGTATATATCGTTGTCTGATAAAAGTACCCACAACACAAGCCTTCTTGAACTTACCGTGGGCCTCAGTCAATCTGTGTAAGAATGACCTATATTTATTTATTTTTATTTATTATTCGTATTTAGTTTAGTGTTATAGTAGTTGGTATAATTTTACTATACTTACCAAAGAGGATAGAGTATAATAGAGTTAGAGAATGATCGTCAAAGTAAAATGTAGTCACTAGTCAGTCACAGTACATAGACTGCCACAGTCTCTCGACACTTTTGAACCTCAGTTTTGACAATTAGGTCCATATTCGCAACTTAAAATTTGTGAAATGTTAATATTATCACCATCCTGCCGAGAATCAACCAAAGATGTAGCGCCATCTAGGAGACCGAAATGTATTCTCTTGATGGTTCTTACATACGTTTTTGAAGTGAAACTTCTAATGTGACTTCGAACTGATAGCGTTATACGTTAAACGCTTCACTGACAGCGTTAAACTTGTAACGCTCCCTGACAGCGTTAAATGCTATTTTCATATCCTTATTACGAAGTTTCACTTCTTCCGCGAGGAGGGACCCCACACACTTTTTTTTTCTTACTTTATCTGTCTATACGTAGTTATAAATGTATGTCTTTGCTATAAGCAAAGAGGATCGAGTATTATAGAGAGTTACTGTCAAATTAAAATTTCTAATCACAGTGCATAGACTGCCATCTCCGACACAAGCTTAAAACTTTTAAGCCTCAGTTTTGTCAATTTTGCGCATATTCTTAGCTTGATATGTGTTAAAATGTCAAATATTAATATTAGCGCCATCTAGCCGAGCGTCCCCTAAAGGTGTAACTCCATTTAGGCTACCGTACCTTTTTCTATATGGTTCGGAGGTACGTTTTTTTCTTTTCTATCTATACGGAGTTACAGATCTTTGCTATAAGTAACGAATATACGAGGTTACGAGGCAATGTCCCTTGCACATGGCTTTGACTTTGAACACATGAACCTACTGAATGTATATTTAAATTGTGTTACCACACAAAGGAGCTACTTAAGGAGCACTTATCAAGATGGCGACCAATTTGGCAACTAAGTAGAGGGCAATGACTGGAAGTCTTATTTATTAATGCTACGAGTTAAGGTGAAGAAATTACACATAAATTGAAATAGATATCACACACGAAAGAAAAAACGACAACGGTCTTCAGCTTACGCGGCTAACGTCTTTACCAATAGACCACCCGCCCGCCCTAAAGACGTTAAAAGACCTAGTGCTAGTGGTAAAGACGTTAGCCGCGTAAGCTGAAGGTCAGACCCGGGTTCGATTCCCGGCTCGGCCACCAGTGGGCCTTGTCGTTTTTTCTTTCGTGTATGATATCTATTTCAATTTATAATTTATATAGTAGTGTGACTACTTGAAAAAAAAAAAACTAATAATATTCAATGGAATAATTTGATTTGTTCCCTAGTTGTAAATGTACAGATATTTATGAACCCGACTGTACAGTCAACCAATTGGAACCCTGTAGAATTATGTCACAGTGACGTTATATATCAGATTGTAAGAAATCTACTGCTTGTCATTTTGACATGGTTGTAGAGTGGCCTAGGGTTCCAATTGGTTGACTGTACCTTTCATTCAATTCACCTTTCGCTTGCCCTTAGTACTTTTCTGTACGAAGTTAAATGTCGCAATATAGCCAAGGTTGATTTAAACCTTTTATTAGATTGATATATTAATAAGGCCGTAGTGTTACTTGGTGAGATATAGCTCTTTATGTTCCCTTGGCGTTAGCACAGTATAATAAATAAACAGTACTATCGTATAGTATGGCCACTCCCGCTCCCCGCTGAAAGTGCCGCCCACCCCCTCGGTTACCTCACAGTTACCGCCTGTCATAAATGCGAACAGTCGACTTGTCATATTTCACTCATACAAGCGTACGCGTTCACCTACACGAGCTTAGAGCTGTGTTTAGGAACGCGCCTCTTTCATATATTTGATCGCCAGTGTCCGAGGTGTGGCGTTAGTGTCATTGAGCTGTTAGTGTCAAATAACCCGGCAACCTTCAATCAAGAGTGAACAGGTATCTTGTCACTCCATCGTATCATGGCCAAAAGTAAGCCCATTTATAATAAAAAAAAAAAATGAAAGCAGTAAAATTATGACTTATATGACCCATTTTCGTCGTCATATATTATGATGTAAATGCAAATGTTGGGTTGAGACTGTTCGAAACGGCGCGTCCATACAAACACTCTCGGCTATTTCATCTCTGGTTTTTGAAGATATGAGCAATGATTTTTTCAACACAGATTTTTATTATTTTTATCTGTGTCAGGCCGTTTCGATTTTTTTGATATTTTTATTTTTAAGGACTAGCTAGAGCCAATCAAAAATTTCCAAAAACGGCCTTTTTATTATGGCGCAAAAAAAGGTGTGATACTCAAGATTGGTAACAATTACCCAAAAAAACTAAACAGTCTGACAGATTATTTCACTGTTACTCAGATTCTCAAATTTCGTTCCGATTGATTAAGTTTTGAAGGAGGAAACAGTCGAGAGCGGAACCTCGATTTTTTCGCAATATCTTTTAACTGGGTTGTTCTGATTTAAACATTATTTCGCAATATCTTTTAACTGACTTGTTCTTAATGGACAATTTTTTTTCGATAAATCTAGTTAATAACACTAGTATATTAAACTAGAATTCCCAAATTGAAAGGGGGGGCTCCTTTCCATTTTAGCAATTTCGCTCCAGTAGCGTCTTAAGTATACCTGCCGGCGTAATTATGTTGCGCGATAAATGATTATCCACGTGGATAAGTCATCCTACCGCACTTACAAATAGTGCGAAAGCGGACGGATGCTTTATCCACGTGGCTTGCCCTACGACCATGATTGCCCTACTGGGGGCCAATTATGGTCTCGCGCGATAAATTGATAAAATAGCAGGCCATTCACCGTTTTCAACCGGTATTTTAGTGACAGTGAGACGGAAAATTGCCCTACTGAACAGAAGACTGGAATAAATGTAGTATAATTTACTTTGACAGTAACTCTATAATACTCGATTAAATTCTCTTGGCCCTACAGTACGAATGTCGAAACGCTTGCCCACGCCCGGCCCTATGCCCTTGCTTTCCAAGGCCCTGTATGCGTGTTAAGGTCAGCTCGTTAGAAACGCTTTGCGGAAGCGTTTCGTTGGGCAAAAAATAATGGCGTATTTTTAGTGTGTTAGTAGTAGGGTACCCCCGTTACCAGCCCGGGTCTGGGGCCTGCTCCCAGGACCCCACCACCGCCCATCCATGGTCTTGCTAAACCTAAAAAAAAAAAAAAAAAAAAAAAAAAAAAAAAAAAAAAAAAAAAAAAAACTAATAGCCCCCCATTTAGATTCATTGCGCTGGGTCTCGACGCTCTCAGAAGCCTCCTTCTAGTATTTACAGAATACGTTCTTTACACAATACACCTTGTGCACGACGGTCACAAAAGGATTACCGACCCTTTCTATTGTTCGATCTGGACTCGGCGCTAGACCATTGTTACCCTACCCAGCTACCTGGCAGTGTCATGCACACCTTTTCCTTGTGTCTCATACTGATAGGTATTTTATAATTAATTTTTAGTATAACTTTGTAATCATATGGATTGCGATTCTAACCTAACCTAACCTAATTAAAATACCTATTTAACTTTTCCATTCGTAACCTAACCAAATTTAATTAAAACCTACTCTTAGTTAACCTAAGTAGTCTAGACTTACCTTTATGAAACCTAACTGAGTTTCACCTACTTTTACTTTTATTTCTATAAATGTAGGTATTTATGAAATGTATTATAATTACGTTTTAACTTAAGAACTTCTGAGTTACATTTAAGTTTATCCAAATACCTAAACTTAACGATCCTATCTAGCGTATCTTTCTTTTTCTCGAATATTTATGATATCTTATACCTATTTCTATCATACATCTCTTTGTTGTATTACCAAATTTGTACATATGATTAATAAGTCAATTTTTTGATTACGTCTTAATAAAAGTTAATTTCCCATCTTATCAAACTTTTTTTTTACATATATTTCAATGTTTTGTATCTGAATAAACCTCGGTAATTTTGTGAAGTTGCGTTTTTGCTTAATTGCTTTATTTATTGTACCTTCTTTGAATAATTTACTTACCTATGTCTATTATTATTTTTTATGACTTGTGTATTGTTTAAGAGAATGCATACTTTCAATAAACTTGTTACGACGTGAGAAACTGAGAACCGGTTAAAACATGTTTAAGGCTAATTCTATGTGAATAAAAATGTCTTTTGTGCATTTTTAAAGATAATATATATTTATTGTTTCCGCTTATTTGAATAATTCGGGTTTTGGGTAAAGAGATCCTTCGACGAACATGTCAAGGCATGATACTTTCTATTCATATTTAACAAAGAGCATTAACTGGTGTAAACATGTTTTAGACTAACGCACCGGTAATTCTTGTGACTTGAATTTATTATTGTAACAACTTAGTTGCTTTATTATAGATGTTTATTGTATTGTAAAATGACAAAAAGTTTATTGTTTGCGTTCAGGTATAAGATGAACTGGTTGAAACAAGATTTATGGTACGTTCCCCTGCTCTCTACCATATTACGAGTATAAAAGCCAAAGAGAGTCGAGGCTGAATAAGTATTCCTGTAGAGGCAGCCTTCTGTACCAGAGCTCCTTGTATCTAGTGTGGTATATAGAGAAGTGGAGTGTGCGTTCAAAAGTGAAGTGTTTATAGACAGATCCAACAATGGACGTGAGTATGTTTTTCTTTTTAAATTACTGTAACCCATATTGCCTTTTTATAATATTGTTTCGTCTAGTGTTCTTTGTATTTAATTAATAGAATTGTTAATAGTGTTTAAAATATTGTCTTTCATTGTTTCAGTTCTCTGAAAATACTTTCAAGAACTATTACTACCCGGAAAATCAGGGTGATTCAACCGATGAGGAAGGTACAGCTGGTTTCAAAGTTAAGCAAGCCCTCGCAAAGAAACGTCCTGGAAATAATATTGACAGCTTCTTTGAACGACCTAAAAAGCAGTGTAAAACCTTGAAACGGTCTTCGAATGTAAGCAAAAGTTCGCCAGAAGGCGTGGCTAATTTATCATCTGGACAAGATGATGGGGCGTATTCATCTCACTTAATTAAAATAGAGATATATGATATGCAAACAATCAAAAACATCCCATCCACGGAACACTGGAAGCACGCGGACGTCAGACTGAAGTATTTTGCGTTGGAAGACGACTTGGAATTACAAAATACGCGAAATATTGTATATAATATTACAAAACAATTAGCTTCTAAGGACACATGTGTAAAATATTTTATAGATAATAAGAAACAGTGATAAATATAATTTTTAACGATAGCAGTAGGATAGTGTTAAAGTGTTTCACATTTCTTATCTTTCCTTTTTATGATTTAAGTAAATTTCCTTGTAAGATATTCTTTTGCATTGTTTCACATTAAAAATGACGAAAAGTGTTAAGTCGGTCCACTACATTTGTTAATATGTAATAACCCTCTTTGTTTTATAAAATGTATACTCTTTATTGAATTACTTAACGCAGAAACTCAATGTGGGGAGGCGGCTTCGTTTGACAATGGATTCTCTGAACTGTGATGTTTATGATGCGGAACTTATAAGACTCTGTGAAGTAATCGAACTAGATGAAGAGTTATATGAAGCCGCCCGACTTGTGAGCCAATGTCACGGAGAGACGTAAGTTATTTCCACTTAAAATATTCATGTTCCTGCATGTTCAAACCATTTAACGAATACCTGCTTCATGTTGAGTTTTAACTTGTTATGACCGGATCTTGTTTCTACTTGTAGCGATTATTCCATTACCTGCTGAACAATAGGATAGTTTTTTAACGAGGCGATACTTGATCATTGTTACGTTGATGGTGAGGTGGGAGAGCCCACATATATAAACGGGGTATCTGAGATTGTTATCATTCAGTGTTTTACCACCGTGCTTCAATAATTGTAATACTTATTTGTGACGTTCATTTCCAAAATGGTTTTTACTTACTATCATATTGGTCCCACTTTACCTCGTGACAAGATTGCACAATTAAGTAAAGAATTTATTTTAAAATGTTTCCATAACAGTATAAGGCTCTGGTACACAGAAAATAAGTTACCTTCTACATTAGTGGAAGATTTTGATATTAAACCATACTTTACACCATGTAGTGGTCATTATATCAACGATTCCAAGAAGAAAACTGTATCTGAAGATGTAATTGACGGTGTTTTAATGATGCAAGCCTATTGTCAGCAGTGTCGAAAAGATTTGAGTTAGTATAAATGAAGTAACATTTAAATATTTTTAATTATATCTCGCATCAGAGTATTTATAAATGTATATGTTTTCGTTGTTTTAGATCTTCTCAAATAGGAGGTGGATTGAAAAGGTCGGCTACAGTTTTAGAGACAGAAGAAGAAGTATCTGTTAAGAAAAGTCGCCTAGCTGTTGAGCCTACATCATCAACGTCATCTAAACCAACCCCTTCTGTCATTGTAAGTACAAATAATAATGCTGAAATTGAATGTTCTGTATGTAAAAAGTTAGTGTCTAAAAGATATTTTAAAAATCATTTAAACAGTAATCTTCATAAAAATAATGTTATAAGATCTGACTTAGAATGGATTGATGTTCAATTAATTGAGAATGCGTTTAAGAATAGGGTGGCCACTTATAGAATACTACTTAATGAAAAAGTTTACCAACCTTTTACACCTGAAACTATTTTACAAAAGAATAGAGATAAAATCTTTGCATTATTGGATCGTTCCCTTAGTAATCATTTTGCATTGAAAGTTAACTTTATTCTAAATGCCGATTTTACACAAGAGAGCAAACAAATCAATAATACTTTTGATTTCCAATTATGTAACAATATTATTGATACTAGTAGCGACAAGGATGAAATTTTCGAGTCCGTGGTTAAGGATATATTAACAAAATTATCTAACATTGAAAGAAAAGACAGTGGGTGGGGTTTAGTAAAATTTAACTATCTAGATGTTAATGTTAACAAATTTAATCCGTTGCGCGGTTCTTCTTATATTGAGTTACCACGAGATATTCAAAATAAAAAAGCAGTTATTAATGTAAAAAATAGTGATCAAGAATGTTTTAGATGGGCAGTATTGTCAGGATTATACCCCCCAACAAACCATCGTTCAAACTGTACTAAATCGTATATTGTTCATAAAAATAAATTGAATTTTAGAGATTTAACTTTTCCAATAAAATTGGGGGATATTCCAAAATTTGAAAATAATAATAATATGAGCATAAACGTTTTTGGAATTGAATACAATTCTCAAAATAAAAAACATGATATAGTAGGACCATTGCATTTAACAAAGTGTAGAAAAGATATCCATTTGAACTTATTGTATATATCCAAAAATAGTAACGGACATTATTGCTTTATCAAAAACTTATCTAGATTAGTATCTAAGCAATTATCAAATACACAGCATGCTGTTCATATTTGCGATGGATGCTTATCCAACTTCACAACTCACGAAAATTTAATGAAACATCAAAAAAACGATTGTTTCCATGTTTGCACACATTTACCTTCAGAACAAGATAAAAAGAAAAACTGGTTCAATGAAAACGTTCCCACCAATGAAGTTACCTTCGATAATTACGAACGTAAATTAAGGGTGCCTTTTGTTGTTTATGCTGATTTTGAAGCCTTTTTAAACCCAATAGCAACACAGTCAAATAACCCTACAACATCTTCTACTACAAATATTCAAAAACATGAGGTATATAGTTTTGGATATTATATTAAGTGTTCTTATAATGATAAATTGTCTGTGTATAGAACATACAAAGGTAAAGATTGCACCCAGGTATTTATGAAGTACATAGAAAAAGATTTAAAAAGCATTTGTAAGAGGAATACTTTCGGAAAAACTCCATTGCCTTTATCCATTGAAAATAATAAACATATTGCTCAGAGTAGGACATGTTACATTTGTGATAGAAATTTAAATAGTGATTCTATCATTTCCTACAATTTCCATACTGGTCTTTACGAAGGCGTAGCACATACATTTTGTTCTGAAAAATACAAAGCACCTCAATTTATACCTGTATTTTTTCATAATTTGAGTAACTATGATAGTCATTTCATAGTACATGGACTTGGTTTGGTGGAAGGGGACATTGAATTGATTCCACAGAACAAAGAAAAATACATTTCATTTTCTAAGAAGTTACAAATAAATAACCGCACAATCAAATTGAGGTTTGTAGATTCACTTAAATTTATGCCCAGCAGTCTTGATAAACTAGCAAAAAACTTGTTTCCTAAACAATTTCATGAATTAAAATTGAATTTCACTTGTGAGGACGATTTTAAACGCTTATTACGAAAGGGTGTGTATCCGTATGAATACATGACATCATACGATTCTTTAAAGTTAACTGATCTTCCCTCTAAAGACAATTTTTTTAGTTCTTTGACTGATAGTCACATCTCAGAAGATGATTATAATCATGCAAAAGATGTTTGGTCCCATTTTCGTTGCAAAAATATGGGCGATTACTCCGATTTATACCTAAAAACAGATGTTTTGTTACTGGCTGACGTATTTGAAAATTTTAGAAACCTTTGTCTTAAGACGTATGGTTTAGATCCCGCTCATTATTATACTGCTCCAGGATTAAGTTGGGATGCAATGTTATTTACTACAAAAATAAAATTAGAACTCCTAACTGATATAGATAAAATATCATTCATTGCAAAAAATATTCGAGGTGGCATATCGCAATGTAGTAACAGATATGCGAAAGCTAATAATAAATTTATGGATGATTTTGATTCAAACATACCATCGTCCTATCTTATGTATTTTGATGCAAACAACCTTTACGGATGGGCTATGTCTCAATGTCTCCCTACAGGTAAATTTGAATGGGTTCATGTAGATACAGACTTCAATATAGCCGATGACGCTGATCATGGTTTCATATTAGAAGTTGACCTCGAATACCCTAACGAAATTCATGACTCACATTCAGATTTACCATTCTGTCCTGAAAACGTTTGTTTGGGTAATTGTAAAGAAAAAAACTGATTCCTAATTTAAATAGAAAAACTAATTATGTAATTCATTATCGAAATCTAAAACAGTGTTTGAAGAATGGTTTGGTATTAAGTAAAATACATCGCATTCTTAAATTTAAGCAGTCTATGTGGTTAAAAAGTTACATAGATTTAAATACCCACATGAGATCGCTGGCATCATCTGATTTTGAAAAAGATTTTTTTAAACTAATGAACAATTCAGTGTTCGGTAAGACTATGGAAAATGTTGCAAAACGTGTAAACGTCAAATTATTAAATCACTGGGAAAATCGAGGGAAATCGCAAGGGGTTCAGTCTTTGATAGCTAGACCTGAGTTCCACAGTCTATCCATATTCTCAGAGAATTTAGTAGCTGTTCAATTGAAAAAAACTAAAGTCTTTTATAATAAACCGATTTATTTGGGGTTTTGTGTATTAGATATATCAAAAACTTTAATGTATGACTTTCACTACAACTACATGAAAATCAAATATCCTAACAAACTCAAACTTCTTTATACAGATACGGATAGTTTAATTTATCAAATTTTCACTGAAAATTTTTATACAGATATAAAAAAAGATCTTAATTTCTATTTTGATACATCTGACTATCCTCCTATCAATAAATATAATTTCCCACTTATAAATAAAAAGCGATTAGGATTTTTCAAAGATGAAAATAATGGTAGAATTTTAAAAGAGTTCGTTGGTCTAAAATCTAAAATGTATGCCTTAGATGTTGAAAAATATGATGAGAATGATGACAAAAAAAGTAAATATGGTGTTTTATCAAAAGCTAAAGGAGTCAATGTATGTGTTACAAAGAAATTTACTCTAAATAATTTCAAAGCATGTTTATTTAACAAAAATGTGCAACGTGCTCAAATGCTAAGATTTAAATCTATAAAACATGTAATATTCACTCAAAAAATTAATAAAATATCATTATCTCATGATGATACAAAACGTTACTTATTAGAAAACACTTGTGACACCCTTGCGTGGGGACATTGTAAAATAAAAAAATAATTTAAATTTTGTCATGTAAATGACAGAACATTCAAATTCGAATTATTGTTTGTAATATATATTTTGTATGTAAATTTGAATAGTTAACTTAAATTTAATTGTAAATTATATTTTAATTAATTGTTTAATTTAACATTTATTCGTGTTTTGGTATAAGAATATTGTAAACATAGATTTATTGTTTTTTATGTTTAAATTTAAATTGGTGGTTGGGTATATAAAATGTAACAATAGATTATAAAGAAAAGTGTTAATATCAGAATAAATATACATATTTTTTATCAGTTTTTTTTTTTTACTCTACTTTAGTTTAAATAGTAATATGTTTATTGAATAGCACCATTTAATGTCTATCCGCATTCATATCAACACTGTTAAACATATTACAGCATTCAAAGATGATTCATTTTTATCATCCTTTCACTACCATTGTCGCAGGTCCCAGTGGGTGTGGCAAAACTCAATTTGTTACAAATTTTTTGAATAATACTAAAGAGATATGTAACATAGAATTTGATGAAATTATTTGGTGTTATGATGAAATGCAACCTCTTTATAATCTAGAAAATGTAAATTATAGTCAAGGAATACCAGATTTTTCAACTTTCGATGGGAAAAAACCTAAACTTCTAATAATAGATGATTTAATGAGAGAATCAGATGGACGAGTTGTTGATATTTTTACTAAAGGAAGTCATCATAGAAATTTAAGTGTTTTTTATATAACACAAAACATATTTCATCAAGGAAGAGGTCAACGTGATATTTCACTGAACACAAGCTACATTGTATTTTTTAAGAACCCTAGAGATAAAACTCAAATACGATACCTGTCACGACAAGTTTGTCCTGAAAACTCAAAATTCGTGGATGAAGCCTACAAAGATGCTACAAAGGATGCTCATGGTTACCTTATGATTGATCTGAAACAAAATACAAATGACATATGTCGTTTTAAAACAAAAATATTTCCATTTGATGGACATTGCACAGTGTATGTACCCAAAAAAGGATTTAAATATGATAAAAATCAACAAATTTTAGTCAGTTCTACATGATGCATGCAAGAGTAAACACATATAAACATTTATTAGAAGCATTGCACTTGCTTAAACCCAAATATCGTACTGCATTACTTAAATCTTGTGATGATGAAGAGATCAACATTATATGCGAGTGCATTTATAACGTTCTGAATGGGAAAATTCCTTTAGAAAAAAAGGAAAAAACAAAGTTAAAAAAGTACAAAGACATATTAAGGAAATTAGTTTCAAAAGGTAAACATAAATTAAGAAAAACGGTTATAATTCAAAAAGGAGGTGCCTTTTTACCTATTATTTTAGGAGCAGTTCTAAGTGCCTTAGTTAACTCTTTATCATAAATAAACAAAATGGAAAACACGAAAAAAATGTTATTAGTTGAATCGGACTTTATTGAAAAGTTGAAACGCAACGAGAACCCTCCTGAAAATTCCTCATCTCGGCTAGATGAAGAGATGCAAAAAATTCTCAAAAGTAAAATGAACGATCGTGAAAAATGGATGCTTTATTCTCAAGCATTGCAGCGGTTTCTACATTTTATTGAAACAGATCGAAAACCGTTTAAGATACCTATAGTAATGGAGGGGTTCGATCAATTCAACAAAGAAAGTAATGATATCATAAATTCAAAGATACCCAAAAAGGAGGAGACAGAATATAAGGAATCAGCGAAAGGTGATGTAACTGAGATAGCTGCACCATCTTTGTTTAACACGACACCTGGTGAAATAAATCAAGAATCAATGCCGATCAGTCCATCAAAAATAATAGAGATATTACCTAAATCTTATGAAAAAAAGCTAGAACGCTATTAGATTACATTGTTTTAAGTAAACCTAAAATTTGGTGGAAGCAGACTGGTGAAGTTGTTATAAACAACCAGACTATTCAAAATAGCAATATTACTGATTTGGTGAGCGACACGGTTAGATGTCTTAAACGTCCTAAACCAATTGGCTGGGAAGTGTTTGCTTTACTTTTAAAAGATATCAAAGTTCCTAAGTCATGCATAGGTAATCCTACAAATTTAGCATTTATTAATGACACTCCTTTGATTGAGCCCTTTACCCCCTCTACTTCTATAAGAACACGAGCCTCGTTAGATAAAGAAAACAACACATCTACTCCTCTTACTACACGAGTACAAAAATCATCTGCAAAAACTATAAATTGGGAAAGATGGACTCCTTATTAGATATTAACAGAATCTACTATGATATCTCTCATCCCGCTGGTTATAGCAGTTTAAATAATTTAACAAAGGAAATGAAAGGTCAAATGAATAAAGAAGATGTAAAAAAATGGTTACAATCTCAAGACACGTATACACTACATAAACCTGTTCATAGGCGGTTTACTAGAAATAGATACATTCTATCTAACTTTAATGAACTTTGGCAAGCTGATTTGAGTGACATGAGTACATATAGTCAATTTAATGATGGTTACAAATATATTCTTTGTGTTATCGATGTATTCAGTAAATATGCTTTTGCAAGAGCCATGAAGAAGAAGGATTCAGCAACAGTTAAACATTGTTTTGAAAGCATATTTACTGAAGCCAACTCAGTTCCTCGTCATATCCAATCTGATAAAGGTACGGAATTCGTTTCAAAGGTGGTAAGAGATTATTTCAAAAGTAAAAATATTAATTATTATACCACTAATAACCCTGATATTAAAGCAAGTATAGTAGAGAGGTTCCAGAGAACTCTTAAAACGAAAATGTGGCGTTACTTCACTCATAAGAATACATATAATTACATAAATGTTCTACAAGATCTTCTTTATTCTTACAACCACAGCTATCATTCAAGCATAAAAATGTGTCCAGTTGATGTTAACTCTAATAATATTATGACTGTTTGGTGTAATTTATATGATCGCAATACAGATAGACAAATCTCACCAGAAACTGCAAAACTAAACGTAGGAGATCATGTTAGAATCACTAAATACAAACATATATTTCAAAAAGGTTACGAAAGTAATTGGAGTGATGAAATATTTATAATTAATTCAATTATTAAAAGATCTCCTCGGATTGTTTATACACTAAGGGATTTGGAAGGCGAACGCATAATTGGGACGTTTTATTCAAAAGAAATACAAAAAGTAACTTACCTCCCCTCCAACGAGTATAAAATTGATAAAATATTACGTTCACGTCGAGTTGCTGGCAGAAAGGAAATACTAGTGAAGTGGCAAGGTTATCCTAATAAATTTAATTCTTGGATACCTGAATCAAGCTTAAAGAAAATATGAGTGATAATAGCTTTTATTTAACTTTGTTAAGTAATAGTTCATCCGATTATTACACAGATAATACGACTGCACATTTTTTAACAAAATTACCAAAGACCATTAAATTGGATGGAGAATGGGTAGTTGGTTTGGTGGAATTTCAATACCCTTGTTCTATGTATAATGTACAAGAGCATGAAAACATAATTTATATAAAGAAAAAGTGTTTTCGCCTGCTGACAAGACTTCAAAAATTGTGGATATAAAAGCTCATATACCAGCCACTACTTACGATAATATAGATCACTTTCTTCAAGCGTTTAATGAAAACCCTCAGTTAAAAAATAATGTTAAATTTCGTTATGATGAACTAACAAAAATGATAGGAGTAACAACATCAAATAAAGATATCACTTCTATCATAACAACTCCAATACTAAGTCTTCAAATGGGTTTTAAACCAAGAACAAATTTGAAACAAATCACATTGGGAAAAAACCCAGCAAATTTATATTTAGGTTTACCATCTCAAATATTTGTTTATACAGATATCATTCATCCACAAGTAGTTGGAGATGTTATAACATCGTTACTTAGAATAATACCTTTAGATCCAACTAAGTTCATTTATGGAGCTTATAAAACACATATTTTCTCACCTGCTCACTATGTACCAGTTTTACGAAGAGAGTTTGATACAATTGAAATAGATATAAGAACAACAACCGGTGTCAGAGTACCATTTCAATTTGGGTCTTCTTGCGTGAAACTACACTTTCAACGTGTAAAATGATGTATAACAGATCATCAACCTCTTGTCCTTACGAACATTATTATTCACACCAAGCCGGCTCTGGTGTAGGAATTGTCTATAAGGGAGTTCCATATCAAAGAGGACATGGTATAGGCAGTTTTTTGGGAGGACTATTTAGATCCGTACTCCCTTTATTATCTAGTGGTTTAAGAACCATTGGAAAAGAAACTTTAGGAGCAGGAGTTGGACTCTTATCTGATATGGTAAATGCTCGCCCTATAGACAGTTCCATACGATCACGATTCAAGGAAGCAAGTGCAAACCTGAAAAGAAAGGCCGATGAAAAAATTGATTCCCTTATGTCAGGATCTGGGTATAAAATGTCCAATAAAAGAAGGGAACCGCTCATTGCTCTAAAAGCATCGCGACGAAGAGGAAGTAAAAAAAATAAAAAAGATATAAATAACGATATATTTTCAAACTAAATAATGTCATTTTTACATAATCATTCATGTGAGTGTGCGAAATCTGAATTAGATATATTTGCCCTTCCATCAACTCAAACAAGCATTGAAAGCGGACAGTGGATTCATTATAAACCAATTTCATCTTTAAGCGATGACGGTCCAATCGAATTTCAAGTACCTGGATCAGGTGATGACTACATAGATCTATCACACACAATGATACACATTACTGCTAAAGTGTTGAACCAAGATGGTACTAAATTAAAAGCAGATGCTGCAGTTGGACCCACCAATAACTGGTTACATTCTCTTTTTAATCAACTTGATGTATATTTAAATCAAAAACTCATATCACCACCAAACAATACATATGCCTACCGTGCTTATATGGAAAATCTTCTCAACTATGGACCAGCAGCCAAAACAACTCATCTTACTTGTGGATTGTGGTATGAAGATACGCCGGGCTATATGGATACTGTTGACGTTAACAACAAAGGGTTTAACAAAAGGCTGGAATTTATCAAGGAGAGTAAGGAAGTAGAAATGATTGGTCATTTACATGGTGATATATTTAATCAAGAGAAATTCTTAATAAATGGTGTAGAACTACGTATTAAGTTAGTTCGCTCAAAAGAATCATTCAATCTTATTTGCCACCAAGATAAAAAATTCAAAGTACAAATAATGGATGCCAGCCTCATTGTAAGGAGAACGAGAATCAATCCTAGTGTTTTGTTAGCCCATCAAAAAGTATTAGCCACAACAACTGCGAAGTACCCCATTACGAGGGCAGAAGTTAAGGTTCTCACAATACCAACGGGGGTTCAGGGTAAAACATTAGATAATATATTTCTCGGACAAATTCCTAAAAGATGTATTATTGGATTTGTATCAAATTCAGGTTTTAATGGTAATTTAGCATTAAATCCGTTTAATTTTCAACATTATAATATGAATTCATTTAGTTTGTTCGTAGATGGTCATGAAGTTCCTTCTAAAACATTACAACCTTCATTTAGTTCTGGTACAATAGCAGCAGCATATCACACTCTATTTTCTGGAACTGGTATTCATTTCCATAACGAGGGTAATGGAATAAGCAGAACAGATTTTGGTCAAGGTTATTGTTTATTGTGTTTTGATTTAACTCCTGATTTATCTGCTAATTCAACTTCACACTGGAATCTTGTTAGACATGGTAGCGTTCGGATAGAAGTACGTTTTGATTCCGCTCTAACTAGTACCATTAATTGTATTGTGTATGCAGAATTTGATAATATAATTGAAATAAATAAAAATCGTGATGTATCTGTAGATTACAATAGTTAAGAAACATATAAATACCCCGTTCTCTTTAATTTATTTTATTTGGAATTCATCATTGTTTGCATGATCATCAATAATTTGTATATGTTACTTAACTATGGATACTAAAGAAATTCAATTTTGTATGAGGAAACTAAACCCATTGTTTAATTCAAATGTTTTTGCTGCCAACAAAATACCTATTCGGGTTAATCTACCTACCTTTATTGTCAGTAATTTGGACCCTGATTCAAAACCGGGTTCCCATTGGGTTGCTATACACATTGATGTAAATGGTGTAGGTGAATATTTTGACTCCTTTGGCAGGAAACCTTCCGGTTATCATAAGTCATTTCTAGATAGAAATACGAGACGGTGGTTTTACAATAATAAATCACTTCAAAACCATTTCACTTCTGTTTGTGGTGAATATTGTTTAGTTTATTTGTATTTTAAGTTTCATGGAAAATCTATGAAACATATGCTTAACTTGTTTTCTGATAATTCTTTATGTAATGATCTAGTATTACGAAATATGTTTAAGACCTTTTTTGTGAAATAAATAAAAATACGTGTACTGGTAATAATGATTTTTATTTTGAATTCTCACATAGTAACCTTTATAAAACTACAGACATTTGACACCATTTTATTTCTTATTTATTTTGTTTGGAATGTGAAACAATGCAAAAGAATATCTTACAAGGAAATTTACTTAAATCATAAAAAGGAAAGATAAGAAATGTGAAACACTTTAACACTATCCTACTGCTATCGTTAAAAATTATATTTATCACTGTTTCTTATTATCTATAAAATATTTTACACATGTGTCCTTAGAAGCTAATTGTTTTGTAATATTATATACAATATTTCGCGTATTTTGTAATTCCAAGTCGTCTTCCAACGCAAAATACTTCAGTCTGACGTCCGCGTGCTTCCAGTGTTCCGTGGATGGGATGTTTTTGATTGTTTGCATATCATATATCTCTATTTTAATTAAGTGAGATGAATACGCCCCATCATCTTGTCCAGATGATAAATTAGCCACGCCTTCTGGCGAACTTTTGCTTACATTCGAAGACCGTTTCAAGGTTTTACACTGCTTTTTAGGTCGTTCAAAGAAGCTGTCAATATTATTTCCAGGACGTTTCTTTGCGAGGGCTTGCTTAACTTTGAAACCAGCTGTACCTTCCTCATCGGTTGAATCACCCTGATTTTCCGGGTAGTAATAGTTCTTGAAAGTATTTTCAGAGAACTGAAACAATGAAAGACAATATTTTAAACACTATTAACAATTCTATTAATTAAATACAAAGAACACTAGACGAAACAATATTATAAAAAGGCAATATGGGTTACAGTAATTTAAAAAGAAAAACATACTCACGTCCATTGTTGGATCTGTCTATAAACACTTCACTTTTGAACGCACACTCCACTTCTCTATATACCACACTAGATACAAGGAGCTCTGGTACAGAAGGCTGCCTCTACAGGAATACTTATTCAGCCTCGACTCTCTTTGGCTTTTATACTCGTAATATGGTAGAGAGCAGGGGAACGTACCATAAATCTTGTTTCAACCAGTTCATCTTATACCTGAACGCAAACAATAAACTTTTTGTCATTTTACAATACAATAAACATCTATAATAAAGCAACTAAGTTGTTACAATAATAAATTCAAGTCACAAGAATTACCGGTGCGTTAGTCTAAAACATGTTTACACCAGTTAATGCTCTTTGTTAAATATGAATAGAAAGTATCATGCCTTGACATGTTCGTCGAAGGATCTCTTTACCCAAAACCCGAATTATTCAAATAAGCGGAAACAATAAATATATATTATCTTTAAAAATGCACAAAAGACATTTTTATTCACATAGAATTAGCCTTAAACATGTTTTAACCGGTTCTCAGTTTCTCACGTCGTAACAAGTTTATTGAAAGTATGCATTCTCTTAAACAATACACAAGTCATAAAAAATAATAATAGACATAGGTAAGTAAATTATTCAAAGAAGGTACAATAAATAAAGCAATTAAGCAAAAACGCAACTTCACAAAATTACCGAGGTTTATTCAGATACAAAACATTGAAATATATGTAAAAAAAAAAGTTTGATAAGATGGGAAATTAACTTTTATTAAGACGTAATCAAAAAATTGACTTATTAATCATATGTACAAATTTGGTAATACAACAAAGAGATGTATGATAGAAATAGGTATAAGATATCATAAATATTCGAGAAAAAGAAAGATACGCTAGATAGGATCGTTAAGTTTAGGTATTTGGATAAACTTAAATGTAACTCAGAAGTTCTTAAGTTAAAACGTAATTATAATACATTTCATAAATACCTACATTTATAGAAATAAAAGTAAAAGTAGGTGAAACTCAGTTAGGTTTCATAAAGGTAAGTCTAGACTACTTAGGTTAACTAAGAGTAGGTTTTAATTAAATTTGGTTAGGTTACGAATGGAAAAGTTAAATAGGTATTTTAATTAGGTTAGGTTAGGTTAGAATCGCAATCCATATGATTACAAAGTTATACTAAAAATTAATTATAAAATACCTATCAGTATGAGACACAAGGAAAAGGTGTGCATGACACTGCCAGGTAGCTGGGTAGGGTAACAATGGTCTAGCGCCGAGTCCAGATCGAACAATAGAAAGGGTCGGTAATCCTTTTGTGACCGTCGTGCACAAGGTGTATTGTGTAAAGAACGTATTCTGTAAATACTAGAAGGAGGCTTCTGAGAGCGTCGAGACCCAGCGCAATGAATCTAAATGGGGGGCTATTAGTTTTTTTTTTTTTTTTTTTTTTTTTTTTTTTTTTAAGGTTTAGCAAGACCATGGATGGGCGGTGGTGGGGTCCTGGGAGCAGGCCCCAGACCCGGGCTGGTAACGGGGGTACCTTACTACTTGTGTTGGTGTAGGACTGCTATGATGACATATTGTTTGTGATGTAATTTGGTTGTTGGATCAGGAGCAGCTGGGTACGTAGCCAAATGTACAAACGCTCACGATTAGAGATGGACCGAATATTCGGTAAATATTCGGTATTCGGCATATTCGGCAAGTTTATCAATGTTCGTATTTACGATACGATCTGTTCTGAAAAAAAAAATTTTTTTTTTGGCAAAATACTTATTCTGTATTATGTACAGCGACCACTGACGCATGTATGTGTGTACAGTCTGTAAGTACGCGCGTTAATTCCTATTTATTTTCGTTACAGGTGAGTGTGCCAATCTACTGCGGAATCCGAAGGATGAGACGGTTAGTGCAAAAATAACAACTTCTTGGTTTTCTGTGCTCTAAAATACTTCCTTGTCACAGTGACAATAGTATTAAGTACTATTTTCTGAACTGATTGCGTGTGAACGGAAACCAAGTCATGAATCTCCAAATTGAAAACATTTTGCCCTTCTCCGTCATTTTTACGGTGACCGGGTGGACAAAGGGTTATGACGGCAGCCGCGAATGAGAAATGACGTTCTAGGTTTTAAGCTATTTTATTTTATTGGTATAAACATACTCTTTAGATTATTTTTTAACAAACAGGAAGGTCTGCTAACTGGGGCTTTTGGTACCTAGGTCTATAGTTACCATTACCAGCTGTCACAGAGCAATTGTTTGTCTAAAGAATCTCCTCATTTTTTAAGAAATTTTAACATATTATAGGATTTATAGGTCTATAAAATTTATTCAGAGTTACCTTATTCATAAACTTTCACTAAAGTTATCAAGCCGATAAAGTTCGTTTCTACCTTTCCGACGTATTAGTGTGATAGAAAGGGACAAACGAACACCCCATCGTTTTTGCGTCAGGGGTTAAAAAAGTGACTGTTTTATAGAAAATATTAAAGTCAAAACTTTTTCTGGATATTTGATTTATTTTACATCTTCAATGGGAACATGCTCATTTGCTCATCCTATACAGGTTGAAATAACAAACACTCTGTATAATCAACCTGCTTTAGTCACGTGCAAAGCCTGAAATTATAACGTACATAATCGCAAGGACGGCCATTGTTTCATATTGACCGCGATTGTTGACACAACTGTACCCCTAGTGAATTTCGTTTGAAAACGTGACGTAACTATCACGTAATGGCGAAAATGGTCAGGAAATGATGAATAATAAATAAATAAATAAATATAAAATAAATATTACAGGACATTCTTACACAGATTGACTGAGGCCCACGGTAAGCTCAAGAAGGCTTGTGTTGTGGGTACTCAGACAACGATATATATAATATACTAGCTTTTACCCGCGGCTTCGCCCGCGTAATAAAAGTATTCATTAAGATTTTCATTTGGATCCGTTGGGACCGTAGGTTTCTCTGTAGGTATATTTATCTGCGATTATTTCGATTGCACATAATACTTTTGCTTGCAATGATTGTAGAAATATTACACATCGACCACAGCGTAGGTAATTCTATATACGCTGGGGAAACCTTTATAAACATCCCACATAGCCCGTATTTCGACACTATGATCGGTGGGTAAAAAGTACTTTTTTCTATTATCCCTTACAATTTTTTACATTTTGCTTATACTTATCGCAAACGTAATCTTCAAGCAAGCAAACAACGATCGTCTTAGAGCACATTGATTGTAAGAGACCGCCGACCGATTATCCGTATCCCGCTAACGATACCCATATTATCCGTATCCGTATCGCTATCGCTATCCCTATCGCTATCCCTATCCCTATCGCTTTCCCTATCGCTATCGCTATCCCTATCCCTATCCCTAATATCCCTTATCAAGATGTTTAATGATATAACACTTTAAGTTCTCGCGCTTTGTACACATATTTAAAGTCACATACAGGTCGAACGCGATTAATTAACATTATTTTTACCTTTTTTCCCAACGTTTCGGCCAGGTTGCACTGGCCGTGGTCGCGGAAGACTGACGTCCCAGCAAAATGTCACCGGAGATGTAAACAACACAAAACTACCCGATATTAATTTATATAAATGTTCGGGGTAGACAAATAAATATAATCTACCCGCTTTTAGTTAATGTTTATTTCCCACCATGTTTATTTTAAAGGTAAAAATAATGTTAATTAATCGCGTTCGACCTGTATGTGACTTTAAATATATGTTTAATGATTTTCTTATCAAGTGCTAAAATATAAAGTTTCATGGTTTTATCATTTAAAATTAAGAAATCCCATACAAACTTTCAACCTCTTTTTCAACCCCTTCATCCCTTTTTTTCGAAATAAAAAGTAGCCTATGTTCTGTCTCAGGGTCTAAAGATTGTCTGTTCCAAATTTCATCAAAATCGGTTGCGTGGTTTAAGCGGGAAAGCGTAACAGACAGACAGACAGAGTTACTTTCGCATTTATAATATTAGTATGGATGGATAGTATGGATAGTATGGATGGATAGTATGGATAAATACTTATATACATAAAAAACATCCATGACTCAGGAACAAATATCTGTGCTCATCACACAAATAAATGCCCTTACCGGGATTCGAACCCGGGACCGCGGCGTAGCAGGCAGGGTCACTACCGACTGCGCCATACCGGTCGTCATAATGTATTTTCTAACACATATATAAAAAGCCTTGAGAATTTAAGGAAAGTTAGAGATTTAAAAAAAATCGCAAATATAGCAAAAAAATGGCCGTCGGGCCGAATTAGGTAATATGCAGACATTAAACGTCGATACAGAGACAGACCCTACATTATCCCAAAGTTTCATCCTTGAGATAATGAGGAAGGTCTGGCGCTGGCGGCTCTGGTGCGACGAATGGCGTTTCGGCGACGCGAAACGAAAACGAAACGCCGCGAAAGGTAGTCATACGTAGCCGTGGCATAAACGCTCACGAAACGAAACGCTCGTAGATCTATCTCTATCGCTCGTGCGAGTCGTGCGTATTGGCGCGACAGAGCCAGACTTTCGCGGCGTTTCGTTTTCGTTTCGCGTCGCCTATTTACAGAATAAACATTTTTGATTTTTTTTTTTTTTTTTTTTTGACGCAGAAATACCATTCGGCTACGGCACCTGGCTCTGTCGCGCCAATACGCAAGAGCGATAGAGATAGATATACGAGTTACGAGCGTTACGTTTCGTGAGCGTTTGTGCTATTCGGCTACGTAAGTACGTACCCTGGGCTCTTAGTCCATAATGTGCCTATAAATGTTTGGGAAAGCATCCATTTGTATGTGATTCTGAATATATGCTTCATATCATATGCAATCAGGATGATTTTTTCAGAATTTTGTTGTATTTTTTTTATAGAAAACACTTTATTTTGATGCACAAGGACATACAAAATTACAGATCTCGTCCTCTTTTACTGACACGCGAATCTTTTGTTTGTTTATTGAACTATGTAGAAAATAAATTGAAATAAATATCATACACGAAAGTAAAAACGACAAGGCCCACTGGTGGCCGAGCCGGGAATTGAATCCAGGGGTTCAGCTTACGCGGCTGACGTCATTATCACTAGACCACCCGCCCGCCGTGGTACCCGACAAAAATTTAGAAAATAGTCGATATCGCTCGCCCTTGGCAAGACTACTGCTAACTCGTGTAAAGCTTTTCATTATATACCAGCTACATAAATATAGTTTATTTACTGTAATTACTGTTATCATTTGAAACATTCGAATGCCCGTCCTTGCTCGCGGCAAGCGGTGGCATATTTACCCATTGAGAAACGAAAGTGGCCCAGCCTGTTTCCGCATTTTTCCCTCGTCTATTCTTGCTCGCGTTTCATGCGAGCCTGGTCGCTGCGTTTCGAAACTGCACTTTTCTTAATGAGGTTTTTTTTTAATTTATTTACTCAAAAAAGGTTACACAGTTATTATTCTAATTATAGTATGTATTTTCGCCAAACTGTATGACAGTTTGTTGGCGAATGCAAGCACTCACTATTATTTCCTTATCGTCTATACTGTGTAAGGTAGGTAGCAACAGCAACACACTTGTCCGACCAGCTGGTGGCCATTATCTAATTACAAAAACAAGTTAACTTAAAGGACGTAAAACCAATCTAAATTGGCAGCGATTATGATAGCAGACTATGAAAGTGTGGCTATAATTTCATAAGTATGCGTGTTGTTTAAAATAAACAATTCTTGCACATTTCGCTGTCAACTTAGCTTGGTCTGACTCTAGAGCATGTTCTACTGATACTGTGGTTGTGCCAGAGTACATTTCAAAATTTTTTTCTTATTATTACACACTCACAGCCCTTGGTAGCGATACGCCGTGGCATATTTACCCATTGAGTAACTAAAGTGGCCCAGGGCGTTTCCGCATTTTTCCCTCGTCTATTCCTGCTTGCGTCTCATGCGCGCCTGGTAGCTGTGTTTCGAAACTGCGCTTTTCTTAATGAGGTGAAGTTAAAAATAGACCCCCTTATTTAATTCAAACGTTCGTTAAAGTTATCAAGCCGATAAAGATCGTTTGTCCCTTTCTATCACACCGATACATCGGAAAGGGACAAACGAACTTTATCAGCTTGATAACTTAGAGAACGTTTATATAAGGGTGTGTCCTTTCTATCAGAATTCTTCACGTATTCATTTTACACATTTTCTTATGAAGATTTACAGTAATTCTGATAGAAATATTTCCTTTTGCGATGGAAAGCCACGTTGAGAGGCAAAATAAAATTATTATAGCGATTAGACTCCTCCATTAGTTCCATTATTTCCTACGATGCCGTCATGGTTCTATAGGTCAGATGATTCACTAGGTCTTTGGTACTTATAGGAAATATTGTGAAATGTCATCATCATCATCATCATTTCAGCCATTAATCGCCCACTGCTGAGCATAGGCCTCCCTTCGTGTACGCCACTTATCCCGGTCCTGGCTAATCTCATCCACAAGTGCCCCGCAGTTTTTCGAATGTCGTCCACCCAACGAGCCAACGGATGCCAGGCGCTTCTTACATCCGAAAGCGGCCACCATTCGGTCAACATTTTGGTCCACCTGCCATCACTCTGCCTGGCAACATGCCCCGCCCAATTTGAGTTTGGAAATGACGTCACTCACGTCTTTTTGTGAAATGTCATGAAGTAGGAAGTTAGGATCATAATTAAAAGAACGCATTAGCATAGCTCAACATATTTTTCCCCTCCTAAAAAAAAAAAAAAATCCAAAAGTCCCATCGGGGCTTGGTTGTAAATGGTCGGTGTTGCTGTTGGAACAGCGAGATCCCGGGTTCTAACTTCAAACCTTAAAAATGTAGGGTCTCCGAAATCCAACCGCAATTTTTATTATGAAATTTTATGAAAATAAAGTTTTTCTTTTACGTATACTCCATACTAATATCATAAATGGGAAAGTGTGTGTGTCTGTTTGTTTGTCCGTCTTTCACGGCAAAACTGAGCTACGAATTGTCCTGATTTTTTAAGTGAAGATAATTGAAGGGATGGAGAGTGACATAGCCTACTTTTTGTCTCTTTCTAACGCGAGCGAAAGCCGCGGGCAATAGCTAGTCAACAATAACTCTTAGCACCTCATACAAATTTCCGTTCAGCGGGGCCAGCGGGTCACTTTTCTTAGCAACTGACATACAAACGGACTGCAACATGCAGCGAGACTGCAGTTATCATGCGTTGCAGTTGGTTTGCAGTCTTGCAGTCCGACTGTTTCAGCCCTAATGCCGCCTAACCAAGACTTCAGCTAAATATCCGTTCCGATGCGTCACATTGCTACCAGGCGACCATAACTGAAACGCTAGTGACGTCATCGATCCATCACGTTTTACTTTAAACTACACAACTCTTTATCTTTAAACAACCTTATCGCTGTAAGTATAAAGTGGCATTTTGCATAAATCAGGCGTACAGTCGAGTTATTAAATATAGGTGTGGACAAAGTGCTAAAAACATATATACACGACTTTATTGCTTACGAGTTAAGGTTGAGGATACATATTTTTGGCACTCAGTCCGTGTCTATATTTTTTACTTTGACTGTACAGTGTACAAGTGTAAGTTATTTTAAATTATTTTAAGTGCAGACGATGCACTCTTTAATGTGATATATTCAAAGTTCAATTTCGCGTAATCAGAACGCATTTGCATTTTGTGAATACATCGCGTGATTTTCACAAGCGTGGATAATGAAATGAGTGATCTCATTAAAACTAGACTCTATACTCGTAGGATTAGGGTTGCTTTTGTAAATTTATTGTAAAATAAAAGCTTGTTATGAGCTAGCCAACGTCACAATCGCTTACGCTTCTATCGCTCTCTCTTTCGTTTTTTAGGGTTCCGTAGTCAACTAACCCTTCTAGCTTCGCCATGTCTGTCCGTCCGTCCGTCCGTCCGCGGATAATCTCAATGATCGTTAGCACTAGAAAGCTGAAATTTAGTACCAATATGTACTTATATCAAACACAAAAACATGGTAAAATAAAAAGTGGAAGAAATTGTTATATTAGGGAGTCCTCCGAAGTTTCGACCTGGCATATAATGAACCACTTCTCGCACGTATTTTATGCCTGGTGGTTAAAAGAGGTCAAAAAAGGTGAGTGTGGGTAACAATTTGAGGCGAAACGCACGAGCATTTTTTGAAAACTACAACCAAGCACTTATTTTGAAAGAAAATTATAAATCAACAAATACCTACTTTCGATCTTAGTTATCTAGTGACCGAATTTTGAATGGTTTGCAAACATGAAAATAAAACTGTCTATTGGTTCTTTGAAGCCTGGCCACTAAGACGAAAGTTGAATAGTTTCATACATTTGAATGCGATTCGACGCGTCGCCAATGAACGCAGCAGAAAACGAAGAGTCTCGACTCTGCGAATTGGTTTGTTAGTTGGTAGCAATGTATTTACTGAACTGTAACAGCTATATCGTGCTACTGCTACTAAATGTTTTCAGGTTATAGACTAGATAGACTTGTCCTGACATCTTTTATGTAGGGTTTTAAAGTTCTATATGCACGACCTTGTAACTCACGAATATCAGTACGGGAGTAGAAAAAGTAAATTTTCAGTACAAATGGTGTTTTTTTTACGCACATTTTTTTCACCGTAACCTATGGATGTCTGCAATTCAAGGAGTGTCACATACGCGTTGCCAACCCATTAGAAACTTGTACACTCCCTTTTGCTGTGTTAAGTACACAGCAAAAAGGAGTGTACAAATTCCAAGGAAGGCTCGGGTTGCCGACGACTCAAAGGACAATAGACGGAACAAATTAGTTCCATAGGTCCTTTCCGTCATCAGCACACCGCACCCTCGTTGAGCTTTGGCAACCTTACTCACCGGCAGGAACACAACACTATCCATAACGTTTAAGCAATAAAATCGTGTATACAAATCTTTGGAACTTTGTCCGCATCTATACAATACAATACAATACAAATACTCTTTATTGCTCACCAATATAACAAGATCTATATATCAGGTAAGTACTTTATTGAGAACAGTCGGCCAACTATGTTTTTTCTCTATAATGTGTTATTATGCAACTGCACTATAATAATTATCTCGGCTAACTCACGGAGATCGTGAGCGTATTTCCGACTAGTGTTGTTCCAATAACTTTTCATTTTTTAGCGCAATAAAACCAGTATAAGAAAGAAACTACATATTTTTGTATAGGAATCGAAATTTTCCATTTTGACAATGAAAGTTTCCTTTGTTTCACAATGTTCTGCGAACTTTTTCAACTTAGTCACTTTTTAGGATTCCGTAGTCAACTACGAACCCTTATAGTTTCGCCATGTCTGTCTGTTCGTCCGTCCGTCCGTCCGCGGATAATCTCAGTGACCGTTAGCACTAGAAAGCTGAAATTTGGTACCAATATGTATATCAATCACGCCGACAAAGCGGTAAAATAAAAAATGAAAAAAAAAAAATGTTTTGTTAGGGTAACCCCCCCTACATGTAAAGTGGGTACTGTTTTTTTTTTCATTCCAACCCCAACGTGTGATTGTTGGATAGGTATTTAAAAATGAATAAGGGTTTACTCAAATCGTTTTTGATAATATTAATATTTTCGGAAATAATCGTTCCTAAAGGGAAAAAAAGTGTGTCCCCCTCCTCCCTTCTAACTTTTGAACCATATGTTTAAAAAATATAAAAAAATCACAAAAGTAGAA
Organism: Leguminivora glycinivorella; assembly: GCF_023078275.1. NCBI lineage: Eukaryota > Metazoa > Arthropoda > Insecta > Lepidoptera > Tortricidae > Leguminivora > Leguminivora glycinivorella. The sequence goes on from NC_062994.1 coordinate 10,111,059, forward strand.
CTTTATAAAGACTTTCTAGGAAAATTGTTTTCAACTTGATAGGTTTAGTAGTTTTTGAGAAAAATACGGAAAACTACGGAACCCTACACTGAGCGTGGTCCGACACGCTCTTGGCCGGTTTTTCTTAATTTCGCACAACTTTAATTGCAAAAATAATTTCTAAGGTCTAAGGTCTAAGTGTAAGAGCGGAGCGTGCAGTGGAGCGGGCGAGCGTGCGTGGTCCTGGTCCATTTGTTTCAAAGTTGTCCCCCCACTTTTTTTTTGGATTTGGATTTTTTTATGTGGTTTCCACTCAGAATCGCGAGCTCTTTCAATTCTAATACGAGAAAAAAAGTATCCCTAGGATTTTTTCCCATTCCGTTACCGTTTTTTCCCATTCCGTTACCGTTTTTTCATACATTTTGTATGGCGGTAACGGAATGGAAGGTTCGAAAAAATGTATGGAATTCTTGGGGCATTTTTTTTTCTCCTGTCAGGATCGAAAAAAGACTCGCGATTCTGATACCGCACACGGGTATGTACATGAATCGCGTACAAAAATTCCCATGTTACATACAACACATATTCCCAAAAAAGTGGGGTGGACAACTTTGACGGACAAAAAACAGACGGACAGACGGACATGACGAAACTATAAGGGTTCCGTTTTTGCGCGTACGCTATGCGGCGTCGACTCAGGACAATTGTATGAGCTTCAATTGTTTGATATGCACGCCGCACGCCCCGTCCCGCTGCACGCCCAATATGAACGTGCGTGGCCTTATAGAGTTCTTCTTATTTTGGTTGACGCTATGCAACAGATAGGAATATACACGAACACATGTTTCTAAGCGCTCGGAAACCGTGCCAAGGATCCGTTGCGTAAAGTAGACGATGCGACGCCTATGCGTTATTGCTTTTAGATCGCTTTTGTGACCTTAATACGACTTCTTGGTTTTCGGGATTAATCTTAGGGCCAGTTGCGTCAATCACATTTGACAGACACATCATCGTCACGCAGCAGACAGCAGACGTCTAACTTCCCATACAATAAAATGTAACAAACGTTTTAATGGTGACAGATGGTTTGACGCAACCGGCCCTTAATCTAATCCCAATAAGGCCTAGTTACCCTTCGGTTTGGAAGGTCAGATGGCAGTCGCTTCCGTAAATCTAGTGCCTACGCCAAATCTCGGGATTAGTTGTCAAGCGGACCCCAGGAATGCCGGGATAACGCAACGATGATGATGACTAGGTTTAAAATTACTAGGGCATCATAAAATTCATAAAGGCTAGTAATTTCCCATTCCTACTTGACGACAACGTTTCAGCCACCGTGACGTCACCAGTGCATTTGAAAATCGAACCGTTCACGTCCAATCAAACCTAAACCTTATCGAATTATTGTTAAAATTCGAATTTCAATAAATATTGATACATTCAAAGTAATTAAATATAGATGCGTACAAAGTGCTAGAAATATGTATCCACGACCTTAAAGTGTAAGCAATAAAGTCGGGTATACATGTTTTTGCCACTATATCCGTATCTATATTTAATTACCTTGACTACACCAGTATTTTATATAACCTTGTAGAATAAAGTCGTAAGTGTATCCATTAGTGTTCGAATATGGATTTAAATTTGCTGTAATAGGGTATAGTTTTGATTGAGAATGGTGTATTGCGTTAATGTTGGCAATAGTCAAGGTCAATAATTTACATACAAACTGTTAGTTCTGAAACGTGCTAAACCCGTTCAGTTTAGGCTGACAGAGAGGGACGGAGCAATGTAACTGCTATAGCTGTGTCCCTTTCTCTCGACCTAAAATGGACGTAACTCCCTGTTCTGTTACTAAGTACGGTACACGTGTCTATGACGGTCAGTTCTGCCGTAGTAGTTTTAATTGAATTAATATTACTTAGCTCTACATAGACTTTGGGATGTTTCCTGTTTCAACTGTTAGATATTTTGATCATCTGGTATGGTTGATAGAGCACTACAACGCTCTTTGGTGGGCGGAATGTGCTCCCTGAATTCGTAATCGCTCGGCTTTTATGCCTTCCTGGTACTTTTTTACCTGGTTACAGTGGTTACGGCATTATTGCGCAGTTGAGTCACAAGTATAAAAGAGTATATCGTACAGTATGGCCACTCCCGCTGAAAGTGCCGCCCACCCCGTCTCGGTTACCTCACAGTTACCGCCTGTCAAAAACGCGAACTGTCGACCTGTCATATCTCACTCATACAAGCATGGTACGCGTTCACCTACACGAGCTTAGAATGTGTGCTAGGAACGCGCCTCTTTCATATATTTTGATCGCCAGTGTCCGAGATGTGTTGAGTTGCCTCGGCAACTGTTTGTATAGATGGCGCCACCTTATAATAAAACACTGTCAGCTTGGTTTGGTGTGACTCTAAATTGTTGCCATATCAAGTTGATATCGATTTTGATTGCCTGTAAACATCAGAATTGGGAAAAATGCTGAAATCGCGAAAAAATGTTGGCTGTTCCATTTCCACACATTCCGACCGGTGTAACGCCGCTCATTTCTATGGAACAGCCAAACCTTTTTCGCGTTTTTACCATCACGGCCCAGCCACGACATTGGTCTAAGCGCGACAGCGGTGAGCGGCGGCCATACATTGGAGCGAGACACAGCGATGGGACTTTTCATTCGCACGTATGGCTGCCGCTCACCGCTGTCGCGCTTAGACCAATGTCGTGGCTGTATTAAGTACTTACATCGCCTTGGCAGCGATCTATTCGCCGGGTTAGCTAGTAAGCTAGTTATTTAGTTAAGTATTAGATTCAGGCCTAGCACATGATGGCCGCGGGAGTATGTCGCCGCGAGATAGACTACCTGTCCTTATGTCATTAATACAATTAGACAAAGACGTGTCATCTATCTCGCGGCGACATACTCCCGCGGCCATCATGTGCTAGGCCTATTAAGGTTATTGGTTGGGGACTGAAAATCAGCGGTCTCGCTGAGTCTCGTCCATTTTACTGCACACACATCTGTAATTTTACTTACTAAGTTTTTTTAAGTCCTTACATGTCCATTTTGTGCTGTGTTGGTAAATAAATATCTTTTTTTATTTATTTATTTATTTATTTTTATAAAGGGGTAGGCAGAACACATGAACACTAAAGCTTCAGTGCCACTCTTGGCAAATAAGGGGTTGAAATAAAACGAAACTGTGACATTGCAGTGACAGGTTGCCAGCCTCTCGCCTACGCCACAATTTAACCCATATCCCATAGTCGCCTTCTACGACACCCACGGGAAGAAAGGGGGTGGTGAAATTCTTAACCCGTCACCACTCAGGCGAAGCATAAAATCAGTCTAAAAATTTACTTTTTTCACATTCTGAATGTAGATTATCGTTTAAAGTTTATGTAATTAACACAAAACAATTATTTTTATTGAAATTGCATGCTTAATTATCGTCACAAAACTGACAGTGAGTTAATTTCTGTTAACAACTTACGCTAATGGGGGGGGGGGGGGGAAGGTCCCAAATTCCGAAGATGCCCCTATGCAAAGTATGATTGGTCCTTTTTAACCCCCGACGCAAAAACGACGGGGTGTTATAAGTTTGACGTGTCTGTCTGTGTGTGTGTCTGTTTGTCTGTCTGTCTGTGTGTGTGTCTGTCTGTCTGTGGCATCGTAGCTCCCAAACGGATGAACCGATTTAGATTTAGTTTTTTTTTGTCTGAAAGCTGAGTTAATCGGGAGTGTTCTTAGCCATGTTTCATGAAAATCGGTCTACTATGTCGCGGTCGGGGGTTTTTTCAAAATTTTATTGTTTTACTTTTATTTAAAAAAAGTCACAATACATGTTTAAATGCACTCTTGAACTGTTCAAATGCAAATAAACGATTTGATATTAAAATACCATTATCATAATGCAGGGCAAAGGGCCATAACCTTATTAAACCGGGTGAATGACCTTTTGACAGAACTCTGTCAGGGGGTCGGGTAAAAATACGAGTAAAGGTCGATGGACGCTTTAAAATTAACCACTTTAAAAATAAACAATCGGATACTTGTCTTCACTTAAACGGTTTAAACTTTATGGCTACTTTTTAAGGGTTCCGTAGTCAACTAGGAACCCTAAATACGGAATGTTGCGGAATTTGAGGAATTTCATTAGAACAAATTTTTAACTTCCGACGCAAAAACGACGAGGTGTTATAAGTTTGACGTGTCTGTCTGTCTGTTTGTCTGTCTGTGTGTGTCTGTCTGTGGCATCGTAGCTCCCGAACGGATGAACCGATTTAGATTTAGTTTTTTTTGTCTGAAAGCTGAGTTAGTCGGGAGTGTTCTTAGCCATGTTTCATGTAAATCGATCTACTGTGTCGCAGTCGGGGTTTTTTTCAAAATTTTAATTTTGTGGTTAGATTATTTTCATACTATAGGTACTGAACTACGACCTCGGTCTCTTTAAACGTAGAGTGAATAGGCTATTACTGAATCGGTGAGCTCCATCTTAGACTCTGTCTTCACTTCCCATCAGGTGTGACTAGGGTCAATCGCCGATCAGTCCATAAAAAAAAAAAGAACTGCCACCGCATACGTCAGAATAACAGCGCCCTCTAGATAATAGTCATATTTATGGCCAGGCTTTAATTTCGCAACAAAAATCGGATAAGAATATCCTTACTGCGCATTAAGAAAATGGATCCTTCTCCGTGGAAATCCACATTTTTATTTATACATAAATGCAAAAACTGTTGACTTACATCGATCGTCAAAAGCGTGATATGATATGAATCACTTCGACAACTACGCCCTTTGTTCAGTTTTACAAACTAGAAAAGCTCTCCAATCGTTCAATATCAAACCCTATTTATATACCAATAAAAACTTATTACACCGCATTACGAATATTAGAAGATTCCAAATTCAAAATATTATCATAGAACGCGTTTAACAGTTGACACGCGGAAACGATTCTAAATTTAAATCGCGGAATGTTGACAAACAAACGTCTATCCTTGTCCAACTCGCGGACAATCGCGCGCGTCTGATCATCTATCTCGCTCTTTTAACACGGTTTTGCGATGTAGCGTCCCAGATGATTTTGATTAGCGCAGTATATGCAGAGTGGGCACATGCTTTGTGTATTGTATGCTTCACTCGTGATGTAATAATGCTGGTATTTATTTACAAACTGATGCGTAATATAAATATTGTCACTGGCATGTTAGTTTACATTAATTTATGTAAAACATGCACGTGCGTGTATTGTTAACCGATTTAAAAAAAAGAGGTTATCGTTTGACCCGTGTGTGTCTAGTATTTCACAATATTTTCATATGTTTGCATTGTTGACATACTAACATTTGTTAATTGACTGATAAACAGGTGTCTTTACTATCAGTTGTTACTTAAACTATTTATAATATTAAAAAAAAATCCGGAGGTCGCGGGTTCGAACCAATGCTCGCACCAATGAGTTTTTCGGAATTTATATGTCATTTATCGGTGCCAGTCGCTTTTCGGTGAAGGAAAACATCGTGAGGAAACCGGACTAATTCCAATATTTCCAATGAGATCTAGTCTACCCTTGTTGAAAGGTCAGAAAGTCGCGCAAAAGTAGTGCCTACGCCAAAATCTTGAGATTAGTTGTTCAAAGCGGATCCCAGGCTCCCGTGAGCCGTGGCAAAATGCCGGGATAACGCCGGTTAATTTCTAGAAACTAGCGTCTTAACTATTACGGTTATCGAGTTATTAAAAAAATAAAAATAATTACTGAACATGTGTGTGACAGCCTTTACCTCTTCCTTATGTTATTTGTTTTGACATGTGCTTGAAATCACTTGACACTAACTTGAATATTATTTTTAAGGGTAATTAATTCATTTATTATGTATGAAAACGATACAATTTTTGGGCCAATTTAACAAAAAGTGATATACAGGGTGGTTCCTGATAACGAACCTAATGACGTGTCGAATTTAACGGAAAACAAAAAAAAACCGGCCAAGAGCGTGTCGGGCCACGCTCAGTGTAGGGTTCCGTAGTTTTCCGTATTTTTCTCAAAAACTACTGAACCTATCAAGTTCAAAACAATTTTCCTAGAAAGTCCTTATAAAGTTCTACTTTTGTGCTTTTTTTCATATTTTTTAAACATATGGTTCAAAAGTTAAGAGGGGGGGGGGCAATTTTTTTTCCTTTAGGAGCGATTATTTCCGAAAATATTAATATTATCAAAAAACGATCTTAGTAAACCTTTCTTCGTTTTTAAATACCTATCCAACAATATATCACACGTTGGGGTTGGAATGAAAAAAAAAATCAGCCCCCACTTTACATAGGGGGGGGGAACCCTAAATAAAACCTTTTTTTCCATTTTTTATTTTTGCACTTTGTTGGCGTGATTGATATACATCTTGGTACCAAATTTCAGCTTTCTAGTGCTAACGGTTACTGAGATTATCCACGGACGGACGGACGGACAGACAGACATGGCGAAACTATAAGGGTTCCTAGTTGACTACGTAACCCTAAAAAACACGGTGTATGTATCTACAATCTTAACGTATAAGTCGTGTATACATATCTTTGGCACCTTGTCCGCATCTATATTTAATGTCTTGTCTGTAATAGGAAAATCTTATACATTTTGCGGTGTTTTACCGCAAACACAATTTCCTGGACTTGTGTTGTGTTGTGAAAGAGATAGTGGGGCATTGCATAATTAATTATCTTGTGATAATATATTAATTATGTGTGACATTCTATGTGTCCTTATACTTCTAGTGCAATATCGACGTTTTCATATGAAATCCAACACATGGTGTTTTTTTACGCACTAGTGCGAGAAGTGGTTCATTATATGCCAGGTCGAAACTTCGGAGGGACCATCTGTACTGAAAAACGTCGTACGACACATGCGAAAAGGAAATTCGTAACTCGTGTTGATTTAAAACACTCCCTTCGGTCGTGTTTTAATTTATCGCCACTCGTTTTGAACTTCCTTTTTTACGCACTTGTATCGTAATGTACTATTAAAATACATTCGGTCGGTCATAGTCCGGTCGTGTCGTAAAACGTGGCCAACGTAAGAAAAACAAGTTTTAAATTTATTGTAAGCGATACAATCCATTTACATAGTTTTATTTCATGAGGTGCAATCGCTATGACATATATCGGAGCTGCCAAAGCTTTCTTGGTGCGTTTAGGGTATTAAGGATTAAGTATACATATTTTTTTTTTCCTTTGCTTAAGACAACAAGAGTCTTTTACAACTCTAAAGTTATTTTAGTTATTCGGTTTTTTTCTTCATGTATAATTTTTTTAGATGTACTTTGACACTTAGAGACTCTATACATCTCTAACATCTCTTATTAATAATCATAATAGCTTTGTACTTTGTATAATTTCTTGTGTTAATATTTTTTTTTATGAATACTTTTGCTTATTAAATTGTATCTTGTTTTTTTTTTAATGCATGTTAAATATAAGATGTAATGTTTTGAAAAGAAGTGGCCCGCCGAGTTTCTTGCCGGTCCCATAGTGGATACCCTCCTCCAACTGAGGGGGGACTGAAATCTTCTCGAGGCTGAGGCGTAGGGTTAGAGCCGGCGTAGTTTTATTTGACGTTCATAAGCATTTCATTATGGCGCCGCTCTGTCCGTCTGTCTGTCTGTCCGTCTGTCACAATATTTCCATACAATATGAGGATTATCGAAATGTTTAGGTACGTTAAGTTGTATTCAAATGAAATGGACACTAGATAATATAGGGTTTCAGAAAACGGTAGTATTACCAAAAAAGTATTTCATACATCATAAAAGAAAAGGAGATAGCTGGATGACTTTGACTTGTTCGTATTTTACCCAAAATGAAGAGCAAAACGCCGAAACAAGGTAAAAAAAGTGAGGGGAGGCCTTTGCCCAGAAGTGAGACATTAAAATAGGCTTACAAAAAAATACTTCAAACTGGTAACAAAATCCACAAATTAATTTCATTATCGATGGAATCAGGCGTTACTTTGCGGAAATCCATATTAATCAAGATCTAGAACAATCTTTTGCTATTCGCAGAAAAAGCAAAGGAATGTTCTAGATTTTTATCTACAAATTAAAGTTTTTTCTTAATTATCCATACCATAGTTAATTAAACTAGATATTAATTGTATATCTTAATCTTAAGAAAGACTTAATGACTTTGTTTTGTTTAATAGTGAAGTCATTACCATTACGCAGTTAGCACAAATGCTACATCATCAGTGTTTAAAGTTTATTTATTTAATTAAGATACTGATATAATATAATGAAGGGAATAAAAAATATGACACATCTATAAATTCTTTATTCTTTGCCCAAAATAGAAAATAGAACTTTTTGGGCCTCCTAAGAAAATTCTATAACCTCCTTATTCATAAACAAGTTACTGAATTAATAAAAAAAAGTGTTTGGTCCCTTTCTTTAAAATAGAAAAGTCAACATGATAAAAAGGGATAAAACACTTTTTTTTAACCTCCGACGCAAAAACGACGGGGTGTTATAAGTTTGACGTGTCTGTCTGTGTGTGTGTCTGTCTGTCTGTGTGTGTGTCTGTCTGTGGCATCGTAGCTCCCGAAGGGAGAACGGATTTGGATTTAGTTTTTTTTTGTCTGAAAGCTGAGTTAGTCAGGAGTGTTCTTAACTTCTTAGCCATGTTTCATGAAAATCGGTCTACTATGTCGCAGTCGGGGATTTTTCAAAATTTTAATTTTGTTG